>NC_138991.1:83684976-84907371 GCF_964341445.2 Mesoplodon mirus | reverse complement strand
AATCATTTACTAAGAATGTCGTTGCAAATTGCGGAGGAAGGGTTCAGGTTATGGAAATCAGCGTGAGGCCGGGGGTGGTTGTTGGGAGCCCTAGGTCACATCCACTGCGGGGCAGAGAGTCAGGGGACAAGGAAGACAGAGGCAACAGGGAGGTGTCCTGCTCCGGCGAGGGCTGACTATTTCATACCTCCAAGGTCAAAAATAAGAGCTGCATGACATTTTTTTTTCTTAAATTCTATATATATGTGTTAGCATACGGTATCTGTCTTTCTCTTTCTGACTTACTTCACTCTGTAGGACAGACTCTAGGTCCATCCACCTCATTACAAATAGCTCAATTAGGGGTTAGACAGGAATAAAGACACAGACCTACTAGAGAATGGACTTGAGGATATGGAGAGGGGGAAGGGTAAGCTGTGACAAAGCGAGAGAGTGGCATGGACATATATACACTATCAAACGTAAAATAGATAGCTAGTGGGAAGCAGTCACATAGCACAGGGAGATCAGCTCAGTGCTTTGTGACCACCTAGAGGGGTGGGATAGGGAGGGTGGGAGGGAGGGAGACGCAAGAGGGAAGAGATATGGGGACATATGTATATATATAACTGATTCACTTTGTTATAAAGCAGAAACTAACACACCATTGTAAAGCAATTATACTCCAATAAAGATGTAAAAAAAAAAATAATAAGAGCTGCTTCGAGAAGGAAAAGAATGATTACACTCACAAGGTGATTTCACTGGGGCCTCACTGCCTGCTGTGGGGTAGCTTCTGCTGTATTTCAGAGCCCAGGAAACAGAACTGGGGAGGGTAAACGATCTTCAGAGGCCATTCAGCTCCTATCGGCAGACTTGAATGTGTTCTCTGTTCATCATATCACCCTAGTTTCGGACTAAGTGGGTACAGCTTTCTGAATAATTAAGGCAAAACTAGGTATTGCTAATGAATTTTGTGTCATATAGGATCATTGCCAGGTTTCCCTCAATGCCATGTGTAGGCTGCCCCATACCCTGATGCTAAAAATGTACTTTAGGGAGGAGGGAAGGGAGACAGAAAAGAAGGAGGGGAGGATAGAGCAGTGGAGGGAGGCGGGGCAGCCAGCTGTGAGGCCGACCTGCATTGATGAGCATCAGTGCAGCTCTTTGAGGAAACACTTTCAGATTTTCACCACTGAGTATGATGTCAACTGTGGGTTTGTCATATGTGGCTTTTATTATGTTGAGGTATGTTTCCTTTCATGTCCACCTTCTGGGGAGTTTTTATCGTAAATGAATGTTGAATTTTATCAAAAGCTTTTTCTGTATCTATTGAGATGATCATATGGCTTTTATTCTTTAGTTTGTTAATGTGGTGTATCACATCGATTGATGTGCGAATATTGAAAAATCACTGCATCCCTAGGATAAATGCCACTTGATCGTGGTGTCTGATCCTTTTAATGTATTGGGTTTGTTTGCTGGGATTTTGTTGAGGATTTTGGCATCTATGTTCATCAGCGATATTGGCCTGTAGCTCCCAGCAAACAGAAGTCCAGGACCAGATGGCTTCACAGGTGAATTCTACTACACATTTAGAGAAGAGCTAACACCTATCCTTCTGAAACTATTCCCAAAAATTGCAGAGGAAGGAACACTTCCAAACTCATTCTCTGAGGCCAGCATCACCCTGATACCAAGACCAGACAAAGATATCACAAAAAAAGAAAATTACAGCGCAGTACTTTGAAACAAACGTCTACTCGACTCCGTTCAGGATGCCTTTCTCGTACGTATTGGTAACTACCCCCCAGCTCAATGCTGCCCTTGAGTTCTATTCCAGTTAAATACCCGGCACCCACCCAGCTGCAAGTGAAACCAGGGAGCTCCCTGCTGGCCTCCCTCTGCCCACTGCCCGCCCAACACGCGTGCGTTTCCATCAGTTGCCAAGTCCTCGTGCTGCATTCCAAGTATCTCCAGACTTTGTCGCTTCCCCTTGCCCCCGTCTGCCACGACTCCAGACTGCACCCACCAATTCAGTCACAAAAACTGAGTCAGGCGTGGATGCCCTGCAATCCACCCTGGACAGCAGATCAGGTTCACCCGAAACTGGCACCAGCTCTGCTGAATCCTCTTCAGCAGCTCCCTGTGCCCAGCGGGCATCATTCAACCTGCCCAGCACGTCCCAAGAGGACCTGCACACCAAGGCCCTGCTGATCCTAAGGGCCCTTCGCCTCTAGCTCCCCAGCCCCCGCACATGCCCCAGCCTTCCAGCCCCGAGCCTCCGTCTGAATCCTGCTCTTCCTTTGCATGTGCCCCCCCGCCCCCCGCCCTCCCCAGCAAGATGGCTCCTCTGCAAGGCCCTCACCTCTCTCTGACCTGCAGCTGTCAGGGCTCCTGATGCAGCCGCAGAGGCCAGGCTGGCACGGCGACCCTGGCCGTGGATGAGGCCGCATCTCGGTGATTTCCCCCGTGCCCACTCCCTCCCCTCCCCTCCGCAGTGTGAGCCCCCTCCTCAGTAAATGTCCTGCATGCAGCCGGGTCTATCAGGGAATCCTACCTGGCCAGAGGCTGAGGTCAGCAGCGGGTGTGAACCAGAAGCGAGGCGTAGTCCAGTCACCCTGGGACGCCAGTGTGCAGGGTTCTCTGCCCTCCCCCGCCAGGCCGCAAGCCTTCCTCGGAGGCTGTAGGCGGAGCAACGGGAGGGAAATTAGAATGTGCACCTGTCTTCCTGCCATTATGCAGCTCCTGCCCACAGGACTCCCTATCCTCACCTGTGCTCGTTCACCTTCAGGTGTATTCACTTATCTTGTATTTTCTTTTCTTTTAATTTTTAAAATTTTTTATTTATTTATTATTTTTGGCTGTGTTGGGTCTTCGTTTCTGTGCGAGGGCTTTCTCTAGTTGAGGCAAGCGGGGGTCACCCTTCATCGCGGCGCGGGGGCCTCTCACTGTCGCGGCCTCTCTTGTTGCGGAGCACAGGCTCCAGACGCGCAGGCTCAGTAGTTGTGGCTCACGGGCCTAGTTGCTTCGCGGCATGTGGAATCCTCCCAGACCAGGGTTCGAACCCGTGTCCCCTGCATTGGCAGGCAGATTCTCAACCACTGCGCCACCAGGGAAGCCCCTATCTTGTATTTTCTGTGTTTGGATGTTTTCACATCCGGGGCTTGGCTGACCCAGCTGGGACTGCCCCTCCCAGGGCAGCCGGGTCCTAGAGATAGTAAATAACTCACCCGTGAGCGCACCCTTCCAACGCAAACGATCCAACCCAGAGCCCAGCCCCCGCCGGCTCCTCCATGGGGCTCCCTCACTCCGGGCCACTGTCCCCCTGCTCTCGTCACCCAGGGCAGGAACCAGACAACCAGGGACGGGCCCTGTGCCCCAGAGCCCGCTGGAATGATCCAAACCAGCCGATCTTAAGCCTGCCCGCCCTGCTCATCCTTGAGGGGTGAGCAGATGTCTGACTGTGCCCATTAGACCAGCAAGCCAATGACCCACATGGGGCAGCTGTCCCAGAGAGGGACGTGGCCTTAGGAGACACAGTTCCTGAAGGGCTCACAGCTAAAGGCTATCTGCCCGCAGCACTGCCGGCAGCTGGAGAGACAAGTTCCTCCCTGAAGGGGCATCTGGGTGGCCCACAGCACTCATCACGGCCCCATTCCCCCTCCTCTCAGATGACTCTTCCATCAGTAACCCTCCATTATTAAAACGTCCCCTTGTTCATTTTATTTTGCTAAATCTTATCTGCATTCACTGCATACCTTTAACATATCAGTTTGCCATTTGCTGATATCACAGGGTACGTTAATTGCAATAAAGGAGAACAGTACGGTTGAGTGCACAAAGAGTTAAATAATTAGGCTACTGATGGGTTGTTTTTCCGTGTTCACCTTTTATTTATTTAACATCTTTATTGGAGTATAATTGCTTTACAATGGTGTGTTAGTTTCTGCTGTATAACAAAGTGAATCAGCTGTATGTATACATATATCCCCATATCCCTCCCTCTTCCGTCTCCCACCCTCCCTCCCTCCCTATCCCACCCCTCTAGGTGGTCACAAAGCACCGAGCTGATCTCCCCATGAGATGCAGCTGCTTCCCACTAGCTATCTATTTTACATTTGGTCGTGTATCTATGTCCATGCCACTGTCTCGCTGCGTCCCAGCTTACCCTTCCCACTCCCCGTGTCCTCAAGTGCATTCTCTACATCTGTGTCTTTATTCCTGTCCTGCGCCTAGGTTCATCAGAACCTTTTTTTTTTCTTTTTTAGATTCCATATATATGTGTCAGCATGTGGTATTTGTTTTTCTCTTTCTGACTTACTTCTCTCTGTACAACAAACTGTAGGTCCATCCACCTCACTACAAATAACTCAGTTGCGTTTCTTTTTATGGCTGAGTAATATTCCATTGTGTATATGTGCTACATCTTCCTTATATTGACGGTTTAAATGCCTGATATTATAAATACTCAGTGGATTATTTCATGATTGTTGGAGAGAGTTTAGTAATTTGGGGGACCTTAGGCTTTTCGAATGGGCTGGGAATGCATTATGATATTACACCACTTAAAATAATGGAATATAGTTTCCTATTAGCTAAAATGTTGCTCTCTGACCCATTTTAAGGAGCAGCTTCGGTTGGTTTCTCACTCAGCAATCCAGCATGTAGAGCTGTAATTTGTTCTTCAAACTGTTGCACGATATTCTGTAACATGGATTATAAAATTTATTCAGCTCCTCTCTATTGATGAAAATTGTTTGTTTCCATTTCCCCCCGTTAAAAACAATCCTTTAACATCCTTGAATTGTTTCCCTTTTTTCTCCATTACAATGTTGTCGGAATCCTTCATTTTCCCTGCCTTGAACAATGCTGCCACAAACAGCCTTGGACACAACTTTCACGCACTGCTGATCTGACTTGTGTAGGATAGATTCCCCAAAGTGAGGTTGCTTGTTCAAAGGACAAGCATTTTAAATTTTAATAGCTATTGTAAGGTTAATTCCTGTAAAGTTTGCAGCAATTGAACTGTTTCACACGGTATGTAAACACCTGCTTTCCCACATTCCGCCAGCATTGGAGGTTATTGCCCTCTTAATCATCTGTTAATCTAATTGATGAAGAACAGTATCTCATGATCAATTTAATTTGCCTTTCTTTGGCGGCTTGTGAGTCTGAGCAGCTTTTCCTAAGCTCGATCGGCAATTTTGATTTCCTCCTCTGTGAATTGTCTGTTTCTGTGTTTTTGGATTACTTTTCCCTAGAGTCTCGGTTTCCTCATCCATAAAATGGGGGAATGATAGTACCTACCTCTTGGGAGTCGTGGAGATTTACTGAGTCAATGCACGTGAGGAGCTTGGTGAGGTACCTTGCAACAGAGGAAGTGCTCTTATTATCACTGCATGGCGGGCACCAAGCCTGGGTGGCTGTTTCATCGCTGTTCTGCTCTCCACCTGGTGGGTGGGGCCAGGGTAGGATGAAAGTACATTCGTGGACCAGTGGAAGACAGGAGCCCGCAGCACTGGGACCTAGAATAGCAGCCCAGGCTGGAGAATTGAAATGGGGAGCAACATTGGCGGGAAGTTTTGGGGTCAAGAAAAATGGGGCTGATCCTGAGCAGTAGCCATGGGGAAGAGTGTGCATGGAGCACCCACCACAGTCCGAGGACTTTGCCTCAACAGCATCCCCGCGAGATGGGACCAACTGTTTATCCCCATCCTGAGGCTCAGAGGCGCTAAGTGATTTGCCCAAGGTCACACAGCATATGAACAGCAGGGCAGCAACCTAAACTCAAGATTGTCTGGCCCCTGACCCCTGAACTCTCCGTTGTCCTGGCTTAAGAGATTGAACTGACTGGTTTCCAAGCAACCCTGCTCTTAGGTGAGGGACGCCGACCACCTGGGTCTGGCCATAACACCCCTATGGTTGCCTTCTCTTGCTTTCTTGGCTAGAATTTTAGGAAGAAAATCGAAAGCTCCCAAAATCGTTGTGCAACTTCTGCATTTCTATATCAATCAGGCGATGCCTTTGTTACCACACTAATTGGAGCAGAAATTAACCGAAATGCTGAGTTTTAGTAGAGTGATTCTGCTGCAGGTGTCAGTGATTAGAGAAGAATGAGTCATTTGATGTTTGTAGACACAGCCTTCTCAACTTTCTGTTCAAAAATAAACTTTGTGGGCATATTGTTCTGAACGGCTCCTGTTAATGCGTGTGTCTATCTGATGCTGTAATTCAGTATAAATATTTAAAATAAATCAATAATGTTGTCCTCCAGTGGCAGTACACAAATGAAATTTTCAGAAATGAAGGGAGAATGAAATATTTTTCAGTGAGGAAGGCAACACCTGCAAGACAGCAGTACAGAAATTACCGTCTCCTTACTCTTTCTTATTTTCTTTCTCTCTTTCTTTTGGTTTCTTGGGGGTATAAATAATTCATCTCCAATATCCTGTCCTGAGCAGGGGCTGAGCAAATAAAATAAAGAGAATGCCAGTGGGGGTCTGCAGACTTTGGAAATGGCAGAAGAAATTCCAGTTAGACTAGACGTTCACTGGTAAGTCCAGGATGTCACGGATTGGCACAGCCCGGGTTCTGAGATGGGAGGAGAAGAAAAGGAAACTGACAGAGACATTGAGGTGCCCTAAAAAGAGAAATCTGCCCCTTTATCAGACCAAGTTAGTTGGCCGCCAACTCTGAGATATGAGAGCATCTGTGTTTTCAGCAGGTGGAAACGGAGCCTGGAAAGGATTTTCCCTCGTGAGCAGTAGTCCTGTGCACTTGCTAGGGTGATGCGTGGGCATGTGTATGCGCAGGTGTGGCGTGTGCATTTGCAGGCTTAGAATCAGTGTCTTCATCAAACATAACCCGACAAGGCACACCCCTCACCATGGGCATCTGGGTCCAGGTTTCTCACTCTTGACCATGAATGGTGCCTGGCCCTTCCTACCCCCTGGCTGGGTTCTAGAACATTCTTTGCTTATAGCTGCTCTGTGAACCATGCCTCTGCACATGGGCAGACCGTGGATTGACCAGGTGGGATGCTACAGCCTGCGGCAAGATGAGGGGATCCCATCCTTCCCCAACCCTGTCAACCCTGATGGCTCTTGTGCTAGAAGCTGCCAGAAGCGTAGGGGGAGTTGGTCCAACGGATCCCCTTCAACAATTCAGCATCCTTAAGGATAACTAGCACAATGGATCAAAACACATGGAATATGTTTAAATCCATGAATCCATGATTCCTAAAGAAAAACATCCCCCACTGATCACCTTTGGAGGATGCTAGTGTGCCAACTCATTATTTTTAAAATTGACCCATGAAGCAGGAAAAAAATCAAGCATTTATCCTGCCTCTCCTTAGCAACGATACCTCAGGCCAGGTGGCCAAATGGTGGATGAGAGGAGGGTCCTCACTACAGAAGTATTCCAGCAAATTAATGAAGAGGAAGGTAGAATTCAGATATGACCATTTTGCAGCCTCGAATGAATTAATGGATCTAAGCAATGACCATTAAAGTCCATGAACACTCCCCCACGCCCCCCAAAGAGACACAAACCAAGGATTCTGTGCCCCAATTGGAGAGCATGGCACTACATAATGAAATATTCTTGCCCCAAACCAAAACCCGAATCTCATCAACCCTCTAGACCCAGCTACCAATTTACATAAAAAAACAGAGGACAGAGGGGTTCCTTAAATGACACCATGGAGATGCAGTCATCAAAACCTAGACTATGGGGTTTCCCTGGTGGCGCAGTGGTTGAGAGTCCGCCTGCCGATGCAGGGGACACGGCTTCACGCCCCGGTCCGGGAGGATCCCACATGCCGCGTGAGCGGCTGGGCCCGTGGGCTATGGCCGCTGAGCCTGCGTGTCCGGAGCCTGTGCTCCGCAACGGGAGAGGCCGCAACAGTGAGAGGCCCGCGTACAGCAAAAAAAAAAAAAAAAAATCTAGACTATGGCAAAGTCTATAGGACAGATGACTCATTTGCATTAAATAAATTAAATAATTATTTAACTAAATAATTGCATGGAAAAGGAGAGGCATATATTGGAAGAGACATAGGAGAACGATTGACCAATCACAATGGATGGGCCTTATTTAGATACTAATTTACATTTAAAAACAATAAAAGAAAAAGTATCTCAAACAATTAGAGGACTGATTATTGGCGGGATTTTTGAGGACATTAAGGAATTATTGTGAGTATTTTTAGCTGTGATAATAGTATCGTGTTTACTTTTTTTTTCCTTTTTTTTTGCGGTACGCGGGCCTCTCACTGCTGTGGCCTCTCCCATTGCAGAGCACAGGCTCCGGACACGCAGGCTCAGCGGCCATGGCCCACGGGCCCAGCCGCTCCGCGGCAGGTGGGATCTTCCCGGATCGGGGCACGAACCCGTGTCCCCTGCATTGGCAGGCGGACTCTCAACCACTGCGCCACCAGGGAAGCCCTTGTGTTTACATTTTTTAAAGATGCATACTGAAATATTTACCGATTAAATGACAGAATGCCTGGGACTGGCATCAAAAAATTCAGGGCCCACCGGGAATGGGTTGAAGAGTGGGTGGAACAGGATCAGCTGTGAGCTGGAAATTGTTGAAACTGGGTGAGGGGTTCACAGGGCTTCAGCAAGTGTTCTCTGTACCTTTGTGGATGTTTCACATTTTCCATAATGAAAAGTCTGTCTCTTTGGAAGGTAGTCATTGCTATCATCCAGGACTCCCCCAGGAGGCAGTTAAGCACAGTGGTTGGAACATAGGTCTTCGCTTCAGAAAGACTGAAGTGTACCCATCTATAAAATGGGTTGGTAACAGACCCTCTCTCACATAACTGTCGGGAAGATTCTGCAAGATAATGTCTGTCTGTGCTTGGTGTAGGGATCAATACATGATTGCTATATGAGCTCTGGATTATTTCACTCCAAAGAGTCCTGTGAAGTTGATCTATTAGGACAGATGTGATGTCTTCCAGCAGCTGGAACAGGCGAGGTGGTGGGTGGAGACAGATCAGGAAGAAAGCTGCTCAGACTGAACAGAAGGAAGAGAAAAACTGTCCTGTTAGTAGAAGAACTGTACTTCTTTTCTGGAAACACACACAGGCAGGTGTGTTCAACGGATCCCACTAACCAGGAGAAGAGAGAGGAGGGATTTCTGCGGTTTGAGATCATTCTGGTCCTCTGGATGATACTGAGCAGCGCTGAGTGGAACTAGAGCTTCAGTGTCTTCTAAAGCAAGGATAGGTCAAGGACCAGATATTTAAGGATTCGTGACAACTACTCGGTGCTATGCTTGGGGCATGAAAGCAGCCCTAGGCCATGAATAAAGGAATGGGTGTGGCCGTGTTCTGATAAAACATTGTTCACCGAAAACAGTCAGGAACTGCATTTGATTTGAGGGCTGTGGTTTGACCAGCCCTGTTCTCCTGTCCAATTGCTGCCCAGCAGGCCTTTGTGACCATGAAGTGTTCTTTCTGTTCTGTCCAATATGGTAACCGCTCCTTGGAGATGGAGACCTGGACTCTGGTCCTAACCACACTTCCCAGGCTGTGGGACTTTGGGAAAGTCACTGGACCTTATTTGTGTCATGTTTCTCTATTGGTACAATGGGGCCCTTCACCCTAAGCTCCTGTTACCGGCCTCTCCCATTCGCCCCTAGGGTTGCCCAGAAGTTCGCAGGAGACAAGGTAAGTAAAGGCCCTTTGAAAACTTCAAAGCGCCCAGGAATCTAAGGATGTTTTGCATCCATTTATCTCACCCAAGGTAGAAAAGGGAAACGTTGGATATGAAAGGCTGGAGAGGAGCTGGGTGATTCATCGCCTCATTGAAACCCTCCCAGGTTAAATCTCTTTTTCAGAGAATTTCCTGGGGAGAATTCAGGGCTGTGTTCCAGCTAACAAATTCATTCTTTTGCTTTGACTCTGAACCAAATTCTGGGACAGCATCAAAGCCAGTCCCCCAGGAGCTGGCCTGGGAACCATCTGGGCCCCTTGCCCTCCAAGCCGTCCCCAACTTCAGCTCTGCAGATGGTGCTGTTTCCCCCCTCTCCCTGGCAGACACCCCTGTACCCCGCCGTGCTCCCCACAGCTGAGCCTGGCTCGGCTAGCGTGGAAGTCTTGCTCATTAAATCAGGGAAGGGAAGCAAGTCCCTTGCCTCATTCTTTAGCCTGGAGGAGGGTGGAGGGGATGGGGGGTGGAGGGGCCAGAGCAGAGAGGCTGTACCTCCTGTCCTGAACTGGGTCCCTTTAGAAAGAAGAGAGTCAGAGGGAGGGGGAGATGAACTGGGAGTGGTGAAAACATCCCTAAACTAAACAGGACAGTAAAATCTCAGCAAGCCCCTCAGGCTGACTCTCCCAGTCAATGGTCAGGCCTGAGGAGTATTCTTAAGAAGCAGGCTTTTATTTCCATTTTTCTAAGAGGTGGGTCAAAAAGGATCTTGCTGTGATTGATGTCATAGAGTGTTCTGCCTATGTTTTCCTCTAAGAGTTTGATAGTGTCTGGCTTTACATTTGGGTCTTTAATCCATTTTGAGTTTATTTTTGTGTATGGTGTTAGGGAGTGTTCTCATTTCATTCTTTTACATGTAGCTGTCCAGTTTTCCCAGCACCACTTATTGAAGAGGCTGTCTTTTCTCCATTGTATATTCTTGCCTCCTTTATCAAAGATAAGGTGATCATATGTGCGTGGGTTTATCTCTGGGCTTTCTATCCTGTTCCATTGATCTATATTTCTGTTTTTGTGCCAGTACCATAGTGTCTTGATTACTGTAGCTTTGTAGTAGAGTCTGAAGTCCAGGAGCCTGATGCCTCCAGCTCTGTTTTTCTTTCTCAAGATCGCTTTGGCTATTTGGGGTCTTTTGTGTTTCCATGGAAGCAACCTAAGTGTCCATTGACAGATGAATGGATAAAGAAGATGTGGCACATATATACAATGTAATATTACTCAGCCATAAAAAGGAATGAAATTGAGTTATTTGTAGTGAGGTGGATGAACCTCGAGTCTGTCATACAGAGAGAAATAAGTCAGAAAGAGAAAAACAAATACTGTATGCTAACACATATATATGGAATCTAAAAAAAAAAAAAAAAAGGTCATGAAGAACCTAAGGGCAAGATGGGAATAAAGACACAGACCTACTAGAGAATGGACTTGAGGACACGGGGAGGGGGAAGGGTAAGCTGGGACAAAGTGAGAGAGTGGTAGTGTATATATGGACATGTATACACTACCAAATGTAAAATAGATAGCTAGTGGGAAGCAGTCACATAGCACAGGGAGATCAGCTCTGTGCTTTGTGACCAGCTAGAAGGGTGGGATAGGGAGGGTGGCAGGGAGGGAGACGCAAGAGGCAAGAGATATGGGGATATATGTATATGTATAACTGATTCACTTTTTTATAAAGCAGAAACTAACACACCATTGTAAAGCAATTATACTCCAATAAAAACGTTAAAAAAAAAAAAAAGAAGCAGGCTGCTTCCCAATAGCTATCTATTTTACATTTACTAGTGGGAAGCTGCTGCATAGCACAGGGAGATCAGCTCAGTGCTTTGTGACCACCTAGAGGGGTGGGATAGGGAGGGTGGGAGGGAGGCTCAAGAGGGAGGGGATATGGGGATATATGTATATGTATAGCTGATTCACTTTGTTGTACAGCAGAAACTAACACACCATTGTAAAGCAATTATACGCCAATAAAGATGTTAAAAAAAAAAAAAAGAAGCAGCAGGCTGTGATTTTTCTTTAGAGATGAGGCTGGTTCTGAGGGGAAAGGGGACCTGTTAAATGGAAGTAGCTAACCCCATGGGGACCAACCTGTGCCGTTTATACTCGGTCAAGTTCAGTGATGGGGATATTTCATGTTTTAAAAGAAAGGAAGCTCTGCATTCCAGCAGGCTGCTCCGCCCCCCTGATGTCATTAAACGTGAAGGAATTGGGACACTTAAAGGGGCCGAATGAGGGACGTGGTCACACATGCTGGTCTGGAAATGCTTGGCTAGAAGCCAAGAACCTAATTCAGGTCTAGGCTAGCTTCTAGAGATGATTTGATTAACAAGAGGAGAGTAAACTCACCCTGTGGGCAAAGGAATTCTGTCAGATCCCCTGCAGGGAGAGGACTTGGAAATAATGTTGGAGGGATGGGGGGAGCCCCCCGCAAGGGTTTGGGGCTTCTGCGTGAGGACCTTTCTGGATTTTTCCTTCCCTCCTTGCCAAGAGGAAGCCGGGATCACCCAGGGGACGGGTCCAGCTCTGACCTCCTTCTTGGGAGCTGCCAGTTCGGGGGGGTCGCTGGTGGGCATCTACGAGACTGGGCCCATCTCCATAGCCGGCTGCCTGGCTTCCTGCTTCAGAAGCCGAACCTGCCACCGTTGGCTCCAAGACATAGCTGTGGCCAGCGGACTGTAACAACAGTTCAGATAGGAGAGCAGCTCGGCTTAGAAATGCACCGTGAGCAGGCCACCTGCCACCTGGAGAGGCAGTGGGTGGCCACGGGGTTTCCCGGGTCAGGTGCCAGAGGGAACGGCTCCACGTCCCACTTTCTAGAACTTTCCTGAAGCAGCTGGGGCGGCTGCTGTTATTGCCGCCAGCCTCTTTTTCATTTGAGGTCCATTTATTTCCAGAAGAGTAAGAATGTTTGTGGGTCACGTTTCTCATTTCACAAAGGTTTTTGTTTTTGTTTTTTTGTGGCCACACCGTGCAGCTTGCCGGATTAGTTCTCCAACCAGGGATGGAACCCGGACCCTTGGGAGTGAAAGGGCAGAGTCCTAACCACTGGACCTCCAGGGAATTCCCCACAAAGTTTATTTTTTAAAATTATTTTTAGATATCACAATAAACTGCATTTATACTTCGCCATGTCTATTTCCTTGAAGTAAAACACTAAAGGATTTTAGTTTATGTTTTTTAATTTAAAAAAAAATTTTTATTCAAGTGTAGTTGATTTACAATGCTGAGCCAGTCTGCTGTGCAGCAAAGTGACTCAGTTACACACCTAGAGATGTTTTTATCAGATTCTTTTCCATTAGGGTTTATCCCAGGATATTGAATATAGTTCCCTGTGCTCTACAGTTAGTTTAATTTAAATTGGCTAATTACAAAAAGAAAAATACTTACCCCACTGCCTGATGTCCCTAGAGTAGTGAAAGTCATGGCCACAGAAAGTAGAATATACATCCCCAGGGGCTGGATGAGGGGGTGGGGAGTTTGTGTTAAATGGGTGCAGAGTTTCGGTTTGGGAAGATGACAAAGCTCTGAAGATGATGTTGGTGATGGTTGTACAACAATGTGTATTAATACCACTGAACTGTACCCTCAGAATGGTTAAAATGGTAAAGTCTATGCCACGTGTTTTGAGTTTTACTGCAAGGAAATAGGCACGGTGAAACACAAACGCACGTATTACAATCTTTAAGGGATAATAAAAGTCTCACGGGGGGTTGTGAGAATTAAATGGGTTAGTATATAAAGACCCTAGAATAGTGCCCAGGACTGAGCTGTCCTCAGGAAATGTTGGCTATTATTATCCTGTCTTTGTTATTGAAATAATTAAGGGGTCTGATGGTTGTCCTAATACAGCTCCCAGTTGTACTTCTCATAGAGCCCAGCAGAGGGCGAAAACTCAAGCTCGTCACAGGCTGGGGCAGGGGGAGTGGTATCTGTACGTGATCAAGGGGCCATTTGGTTTCCTCTTGTGTTCTCAGTGCTCTTGGTTTCTCTTCTGGGGTCACCATCTCCTCCCAGAGCTGTGGGGTACACCCTGCAAGAAGCCCAGCTCAAAACGCAGCTCTTTCTTTTCCATGTGCAAGGGAGGCTGTCTTCGTCCGTTCAAGCTGCTGTAATAAAATACCTTGGACTGGGAGGCTTAGAAAGAGCAGACGTTTACTTCTCATAGTTCTGGAGGCTGGGAAGCCTGAGATCAAGGGGCCAGCAGATTCAGTGTCTGGTGAGGGCCCTCGTCCTGGTTCATCTTCTCTCTGTGTCCTCACGTGGTGGCAGGGTCGAGGGAACTCTCCGGGGTCCCTTTTATAAGGGCACCGATCCCATTATGGGGCTCCACCCTCCCGATCTAATCCCCTCCCCAAAGGCACCATAGCACATGAATTGCGGGGGAATACAGACTTATTTGATCCATACAGAGACCATGTCCATGCTCGGGTCCTTGCTTTCTGGACTGTTCCTTCAGACTCCATAGACCTGGAGATTTCTTCCCTCCTGCCGTCCAGGTTGGAGCGCCTCAGAGAAGTGCTTCTCAAGCTGTGCCCACAGGGGGGCTGAAGACCTGGGTAAGATGACTGACTCAGTGGGCGTGGGTTTCTGCTGGTCCTTGGCACACCCCACCAAGTAGCAAGTTCAAGACTCTGAGAACGCCATTGGCAACGGCCCCAGGGAATCGAGTGGCCTGGTGGAGAAAAGACTAAAGCGAGATCTCCCTCCAGACACTCTCCACAGGGCTGGGGGGGACATGTTCAGCCTTGCTACAGCTCTGGTCAGCAGAGAGACCTCACTGGCCATGGCAGCCGCATGGCTCTTTTTATGGAGAGAGTGGAGCTGGTAACCAAGGAGGATGGGGTTTAGCTGTCAGCAGTTGGGGAGCAATTAGGAGCTTGCCTCGGATCCCACTGGAATTCATTGCCTAGGGCATCAATAAAGCCCCAGGGAGCACCCGGGGCAGTAGAAAGTTCCAGATGCACCTCACAAAGACCCTTCTGCATCTCCTTCCGTGGAATGTTTTCCCTCCTAACAAGGAAGAAATAACGACTTGCCCTGTCTCTGCCCAGCCCAAGAATCTAACCAGAACTTTCTTAGGCACACTCCCAGGGCGAGTTCTTATTTTCTGTGGGGAGGGGGAGGCCTGTGTGCTCAAGCCAAGTTCTGCGTGGGCCACACCCCCAGTCCTGTCTCTCAGCCTGTCCCTCCCTGGCCAGAGCGAAATGGTGGATTTACTATGGCAGGTGATCACCACGTTGGAGGGTTTGTCTCCCTACCCTTCCTGCACCTCTCAGCATACTCTCCATTGGCTCTTCTAAGAAATCTCTGGAATTCACCGAGACCAGAGTCTGGTCACCGGCTCTGTCTGCCCCAGAGCAGAAATCCTGCTTCCCTAACATGCAGGGGAGCTGGCTGGAAAGCTGCCATGCTGCAGTCAGATATTCCACCCCTGCCCAGAGCGAAGGGTTAAACTCCCCAGGTAGTGAGCGAAATCAAAGACCTGCAGGCTCTCATTATCTCCTAAGGCAGAGAGCAGGGTCACAGCTGTCACCGCCGCTTTACATGCAGTCCCGTGTTTCCTGAACACTGGCATGGGTGTGCTCTTCCTTCCCCGTATCTGTAACTTGGCAGTATAATAGCTGTTCGGTACCAGAAGTACCAGAAGTTTCCTTAAATGTTTTGCATACTCTCTCCTATGTGCTGCCTCAAAGGAGTTTAATAATTACTGTGTTTAATGGGAAATCCTTCCCCTCTTTTAATCCCCTCCTGCAGAAAACGTGGTGGAGGCGCCAGCATGCCTGGGGCTTGTCTGCATCTTGGCAAGGCAGCCCCATGACTTGTTTATTTATGACAGGAATGAGCGTGGAGCCACCCGAAGAGAGAATCCACGTGACCTGAGTGGGCAGGACACATGGGTGGGTTCCTGGCTCTCCGAGACCACCCCTCCCTCTGCCTCCTCCAGCCTCCTCTCTCTGGTTGGCACCCGGAGCTCCACCCTGCGCAGGATGGGCTGGGGTGACAGAGAAAGCCATGGGAGGGTGGGGACTGACCATGGGGACCCCAAGAAGGCACGTCAGGCCCCTCCCTTCTGGACAAACCCTGAGTGATACCAGGGCACCTGGGCTGGCGCTCCCGGGCTCAGGACACCAGGAGGGTCTGAGAAGCCCTCTGATCCCGACGTCCTCAGGCCATAGCCGGGGGAGCGTCCCTTTGGCCTCACTTTGTTCTGCTGGCTGCCGTGGGGCCGGGGGTGAGCAGGGCAGCTGGGGGATCTGAAGGGAGGGGCTGGCCGTGCCAGGAAGAATCACCCTGGAAACCTGCCCCTGGAGATTTGTTCAAACGTGCAGTGAGCCCTGAAATCCCACAAAACACCCGTGACACACGGAGACGGCAGCCTCCAGGAGAGAAGCCCTGAGGCTTGCTGTAGGCTCCGGCTATGCGTGGCCTGCCCTGCCTGCCCCGCCCCGGCTGGCCCCAGGACTAGAACACTCCTGGGGTCAGAAGCCCCTGCATGTAAGACCTAGAATCTCCCCAAACAGCCCCGCAGTTAGCCGCCTGGCGCTGAGGTTGGGTCTGGGTTGTAAATCCAGCTGTCACACTTAGCAGCTGTGTGACCTTTGCATAAGCTTCGAAATCTCTCCCAGTCCTCGGGTCCCCAACAAGAGATGCTGAGGTCCTCACCCCGGTCCCTGTGACTGTGAGCTTATCGGCGGATGAGGTCTTTGCAGAGGCAGCCAAGTTGAGATGATGAGGTCATTGGGGCGGGCCCTGATCCAATAGGACGGGTGTCCTTATAAGAGGGGAAATTTGGACTCAGAGACGCACAAAGAGGGAAGAGGATGTGAAGACGGATGTGGGGGACACAGTGTGAAGATTGGCCCGAGGCCACCACAAACCAAAGGACATCTGGGGCTTCCGGAAGCCGGAAGAGGCAAGGAAGGGGTTCTCTGCAGGTTTTGGGGCGAGCAGGGCCCTGCAGACCCCTGGACTTCGGCCTTCTGGTCTCCAGAGCTGTGAGGACATCAACGTTGTTCTAAGCCACCGAGACTGTGGTACCTTGTGACGGCGGCCAGAGGACTGGATCCGTTACGGCTAAGGAGGTGATAATACCAACTCCGGGGTTGTCGTGGGATCGTGTGAGACTCTGGAAGACACTTAGCAAGCTGCTGGCCGGTGGGGAGGGCTCAGAACTGGCAGCGTCTGTTCCCTGGGAGCCCAGGGGCCTTTTCCCCAACCTGCTGAATATGAACTTGACCTTGGAGTTGCACTACTTCAGTTTTACTTCATGATATTTTATTTTGCTGGCTGGGAGTGAGAGAAGGACAGGCAACTCAGAGATCCTGAACGTAAATGTACGTCAGCTTCGAAACGCAGTTTAGGTCGTTGACCCAGGAGCCCTGGACTTCTCACTCCATCTTGTTATCACTCCGTCTCTGCCCCTCTCTCTGCCTCTGTCTGTCTGTCTCTACATGTGCACACACCACACACACACACACACACAGGCATGCACACACACAGGGGTGTCTCTCTGGGCGAGAACCTGGCTACCCGCCAGAGCCCCTAAGAAAAGGCAGAGGGGCAGGACCGGGCGCGCGGATCTGGCTCCTTTTCTACCTCTTACCAGGGCAGGAGAGGCGTGCAGACGCCTTTGTAAATGAACAGTCCACTCTCTTTCTGTCGCTTTCCCTGCGTCTCTCTTCCTTCCCTCACCCCATCCACCTTCCCGTCCTAACGGTCCGGACTCCCGTGTACCGCCTGCAGCCAACTAATTAAATGTTGCAAAGGGTTTTTATCCATAGTTAAGTGAAGATAAAATTTTAATGATTTAATTAGCGAGCTCAAGGAAAACAAAATCATAATGAAGAAAGGCGTTTGCAACTGTCCTGGGCTTTGAGCGTTTCTTATGATGCTGCATTTGAGTTGCAGCAGGCTGCGGCCTGAAACGTTCCTGGCCACTCTGGCCTGACGCAGAGACCCCCGCTCGTCCCCCTGACAAGGAAGGCTGTTGAGAGCAGGGCTGGCTCTCATCTGTGTCAAAGGGGCCCCCAGGAGTGCTGGGGAGAGGGTGCCCTGGAGAGGAGAGACAAGCAGCCTTGCTGGGCCCATTAACATTTTCCAAAGGACACTCTGGAAACCGGTGCATTTTCTCGTGCCCTTATGACTTTTTCCCATTTTCCTTTCGGTGTACTGCTTTGTTATTTTCACCGAGGGACTGATTGACTCCCAGCCACGTTAATGTTCCAAGTTCGCTGAAAAACACCTCTCGTAGTTTGGGGATGGGGTTTGAACAGGAAAACGAACTGCCTTGTTTGAAAATGTTTGATGCTTCCTCTCTGGAGGCTCCCATATTTTAATGTGGAATATGTTTTTTAATGCCAAGAAGCCAGCAACGAGAGCCTGCCTCCTAGAAGGGTCTTCCTCCAGGAGGTGCTACCCTGTCCTGCCCACCCCGATGTCCCCCAGGGCACCCTTTATGCCCGCTTTCCCACCTCCCATGCAGACTCCACCGATTCCCCGAATGGCCTTGTAGTGGCCATTCAGCAGAAAACATCACATCCTGAAAAGCCAGTGGATGTGTCTCCCTGGCCTCCTCTGGCAGAGGAAACGGCGGTGTGTGTGCTCAGCTGCTTTGAGAATTGGCTCTGGAAGTGGATCCCCGGTGCCCACTCCCGGCACTGACTAGATATAGGACCACAGGCATCCTCCCCGCAGCGGACGATGCCTGCACGCACGGGGGCTCACGTTCTACCTGCTCTGAGCTGACGTCCCCGTGTCCACATCGTACGCATGATGGTGGCAGGCACCCAAGTGCTTCCTGGAATTCTGTGTTTAGCACAGGTCTTTATACACAGGAGGTTCTACTAAAAAGTCGCTGTCAGTACATCCTCCCCTTTTGAACCTCTATTCTTCTTCTCTGGTCTCACCATTTTTATTAATCATTTCTTTTATTTTCTGTTCTGATGCTTTGACATCTTGGGGTCTTGCTGACTCTGGAGGGACCGTTCCTCCAGGTCTGGCTGATTCCTAAAGATAACAAACAACACACCCGTGAGCACAACCTTCCAATGCAAACTAGCCAAACCAGAGCCCTCACCCCACCCCCTCCTCCATGGGGCTCCCACACTCTGGGCCACTGCCCACCTGCCCTCATCACGCAGGGCAGGTACCAGACAACCAGGGATGGGCCCTGTGGCCCGGAGCCTGCTGGAATGATCCAAAGTAGCCAGTCCTCAGCCTGCCCACCCTGCCTTGTCCAGTCCTTCCGCAGAAACCACAGTGAGGTCTCCGGTCCACGCTGCCCCTCCCTCTGCCTCCTGGAAGACCCTGGTGCTTCCCTGCGTGGCCCTGCCTGGCATAAGCCTTCTCTTTCTGGGGATATGTGAGTATAAAATCTTCCCCTTTCATGACGGTCATTTCCAGGTCTGCGTGTTTCAAGTGCCTTTGAATCCTTCTTAGGTTCCTTTGTACATAAGTACAAAGGATTAAGGATCCCATTGTACATAAGTACTCCAACTTCTTTATCCATTTTTCTCTCTCCTGGGATATTTAAGGTGTAACCAAGTCGCGGTTCTTGTAAACAGAGCAGCGCTAAACGTTGGGGTGCCTGTGTCCTGTCGATTTTTGGTTTTCCCGAGATATACGCCCAGGAGTGAACGTGCTGTATACTCTGTGGCTCTGTTTTTTAGATGTTTTAGGAAACACCGTACACTTCTCCATACTTTGTGGAGAAATCCTTCTCATACTTTGTGGAGCCCAGCCCTGAAGAGCGGTCCTGGGATTTGCAGAAGGGCTACAAGTATCCAGATCCACTCTGCACTCTTCTTCCTGTCACCCTCAGCCTAGGAGGCTGATCCATGCAGATGATGTCAATGGACTAACCTGTCTTTGGCTTCCCGTTGGGGATTCTGAGGGACAGAAGAGGGTAAGGCTGGTGCGTCAATCTCCCCAGCTGCCTGCTGTGTGGTGGCCTTGGGCCAGTTGAGCTCCTCAACTGAAGCTATAAGTCACCTGGCGGTGGCTCTGTACGTGACTCTCTCCACCTTGGTCCTTGTCGTCAGCTCCTCTCTGCCCCTTTCGGCCTGGACGTGGCGGCAACTCCAGTGTTACTAGCCCTGGGATACTTCATTTCCCCTGTGGTTTCCCAGGAGACTTCTCATCTCTTTCCTTAAGCCTGCCTTGAGTCTTCTTTTTTTTTTTTTTTTGCGGTACGCGGGCCTCCCACTGTTGTGGCCTCTCCCGTTGCGGAGCACAGGCTCCGGACGCACAGGCTCAGTGGCCATGGCTCACGGGCCTAGCCGCCCCGCGGCATGTGGGATCTTCCCGGACCGGGGCACGAACCCGTGTCCCCTGCATCGGCAGGCGGACTCTCAACCATTGCGCCACCAGGGAAGCCCCTTGAGTCTTCTTAACTGAGTGTGCCATCTTTGCTGTGAGGGTCCTGATGGAGACATTCCTTTTCCTTGAGTTACCCTGTGTGAGTCCCTGTTCCTTGCACCCAAACTGTGTGACTTTGGGGTTCAACAGACAGATGTGTGTCTGCCTCTGAGGCCTCACACTCTGAAACAACACTGGCGAAATCTGGGATCTTTCCAGGGGCCATTGGTTCTGTTGTGTCTGCTGCACCTCCCCACACGGCCCATTCCTTCCTTTCGGAGAGGAGGACCCAGGGATGAGTTATGTCTGCCAAAAGCCTTGTCCCGTCATTAATATGTTAACAAATGCTGTCAAATAACAGTTGCAGCCGACGGAATTTGCTGTTGGCAGAGATCGCCTGCTGCCAGACAAGGCTGCATCTGTTCCACTAGAGCCCGGCTTCTTCTGCCAGGAGATCTGGCACCGGAGGTCACCGAGCCCGCTGCGGGGCTCCCCTACCCCATCGGCGGCGACAATAACTCGTGGATGAATCATGCGCGCGCAGAGTGTTTCTAAACGCCTTCCTGCAAAGAAGGCAGCAGAGATTCCAGGGAGAAGGTGAGCACCTGCCCAGCGCTAGGAGGCCGGGAGAGATGGGGAGAGGAAACCAAGTGCAGGGAGAGGAGGGCCCGGGGCAGGACCAGCTGGCTGCGTGGGTGCCAAAGCTGCTGCAGACCTGAGCGAGATCCAAACGTGGAAACATCAATACACGGGAAACAGGTGGACTGGAGAATCCATGGTGGGGCCAAAGGGCCTTAGGGAGTCGATATTAGCAGACAAGATGCAGGACAGCAACTGGCGTGGGAGGCATGGAGCTGCAGATGGGCTAAACTGTGCGGAATGGGGAGGACCGAGCAGTTCACGGCAGGGAGTGGGTCAATGAGCTGTTGTTATAAAATTGTGGCATAACAAAAACACCCCCGAGCTCAGTGGCCTAAAACCATCATTATTCATGCTCATGGGGCCGAGGGTCAGCTGAGGATTGGATGACCCAGACTGGGCTTGGTGAGGCTGGCTCTGATCCACAGGTCTCTCATTTTCCTCTGGAGACAGCAGGCTGGCCAGGCCTGTCCTCTCATGATGCTGGCAGAGGGATAAAAGGACAAACGCAAACGTGCAAACACTCGAGGCCCAGGCTGGGAGCTGGCTGGGAAGGAAGCCTCATACACTCGTTCTATTGGGCAAAGCAGGTCCCACAGGTGGACCCAGGGACAGGGTGTGGGGAAATATTCTCCCCTGCTTTGATGCAAGGAAATTCAGAGTCCCACAGTGAGGGGCAGGGATACAGTGAGGGGCCGGTGGTGGGTGAGTGGCAGAGAGGCAGGCATGAAATAGGACTTGGGGGCTCCCCACCAGAGCGTGGAGCTGCCTGGTCAGCTCCGGCCCACGGCTCCCTTCCTTCCTCACCCTCTCTTTCTTTTTCCAGTCACCGGATTGCCAATCCTCTGAGAGTGGGACTCAGTGATTTCCTCCGTCTGACCGGGTCTGCACTGGGCCGCCACCAGCCAGCGGTTCAGATGGTCTGCAGGTATTTACTATGACCCTTCTAGTGTCAGGTCCTGTGGAATGAGAAGACAATTTCTCATTCCTTTATTCACTCAAACATTTGGAATTCCATACGTTTATAACTGGTCGAAGGAAGAGATGCCTGGAAGACAATTTTTTAATTATTTTAAAATTTGAACAGCAATTTTTAGCTAATCTGATGGTGAACTTTCCTCAGTGTCTGAAAAGGACTCTGATTTTAAAAACAAAACAGGGCTTCCCTGGTGGCGCAGTGGTTGAGAGTCCGCCTGCCGATGCAGGGGACACGGGTTCGTGCCCCGATCCCGGAAGATCCCACATGCCGCGGAGCGGCTGGGCCCGTGAGCCATGGCCGCTGAGCCTGCGCGTCCGGAGCCTGTGCTCCGCAACGGGAGAGGCCACAGCAGTGAGAGGCCCGCGTACAGCAAAAAAAAAACAAAACAAAACAAAAAAAAAACAAAAAACTCTCAGTGTCTTTGGACATTAGGAGAAGGGGGATGTGAATCCAATTTCAAATTTAAACCTTCAGAGTTTTCCAGAAGAGGTTTTTAAAGTTTCTGCAATTTCAGTGAACTCACCCATTACTCTCAGGGTCTCCATGTGAAATATCTTGCCCCCAACGTGCATTTTCCCAGAAAGCGTGGTTTCCTTTTCAGGGTCCTCTCTGTCATGCCTCTCTGAATTTGCAGTTGTATTCCAAGAACCAGAATGGCTCGAATCAGATGGGCCTTTAATTCCAGACCTCACAAGTCCAGAAGCCAGGAGGTGAAAACACTCTCTTTGCCCAGGTCCACACTGCGTACAACACATTTTTACCAGAATCCCAATGTTACCCGCAAAATGTAACTCAAGTAACCCCCCATGCCCCACAAGGCTCTGTTCAGTATAGGGTCATGTTGGCAGAAACAAGCCATCAAATAACACTAATTACAAATAATTCCAATATTGGATCATGTTTCTCTTGAAATATTAAAGGAAATAAAATTGTAAGCAGTAATAGCCTTCTTTAAAAAAAAAAAAAAACCCTTAAGAAAATCAATAAACAACTTCCCTGATGGGAAACTCTGGCAGATCGAATTCCTCACCTTGGTACATTTATCAGGCACTGGTTGTGAGCCTTGATTGCGTTTGGTGTTTGAGAGGAACCTTGAACCCCCAGTGATACATTCTGCGGTAGGAGGACTTTTCTCTCTGGTCGTCTCTCTGGAGCCAGCAACGTGTTCAGGGCGTGACCCCCTGTTTTCTGAGCAGCGTTTGGAAGATTTTCACATGGCTTCCAGCCCCATGCCGTTCCGGGTGGGAGACTGCCTGGGAGAAGTAAGTCAATAAATCAAGAAATGTGCACAAGGTTTGCATTTGCTCCATGTAAGCTGACGTGTGCTGGGGAGCCCACCCCGCTGCTCCATCACAAAGGCGAGTCTTTAAATATCATTAATGGAGTCAAACACTTAGGATCCTCGTTAGGAGACAGGATAATTGGATGGAGTGGACAGCGGATTTTCCCAAATTCCCTCAGTCCATTACATATTTCTTCGATCGGACGTGGGGTTCTCTACATCTCTGTCAGAGCCCTGGGGAGGCTCTCATTTTTCCTGCTTTTATACTCCCCAAGTCACAGCCATCTTCCTGGATTAGCATTAGGATGGGGGAGGATTCCCACAACCCTGCCCCTCACTTTCCCTCGACGTGGAGGTGGTGGCAAGGCTGAGGGACACAGGTTCGTCACCAGGGCGCTGGCCCTAGAGAAAATCTTTGTCCCGTTGACAGAAAATGGAAAGAGGGCTAGCAGAACTGCTGAGAGGGCCAGAGGCACCCTCTGTGTCCCTGGGGGTCACCAGTCCGCTTCCGGAACATTCATCTTGCTGACAGACTGCAGTTGGGGATTACCTGTTGCCTGAGGCTGTGCTCCAGGCACTAAGCGTTTTCAGATTTTTTCCCTTCAAAGCTCAGCTGAAGGGAAGAGGGAGTCTGAACAGTGCACTTCCTCTCCGGAGGCAGAGTTCAAGGCTTTCCCTGGACGGGAGCATCCTTCCCTGAGTACAGAGAAGAAGCCTCCCTTCGCCCCATCACACATAAGGGGGCCCCAGCTAGACCTTGGCCTCCGTGGACCATTTTGCATTGACAGATGCAAAGGCAAACAAAAGTTGGGTAGTGGCTTTTGAACATCTAAGGGGCCTTTCCAAGCATAACTTTGACTACATGTCATTTTTACTTTGCAGAACTTTAGAATTTAAGCTCCAATTAAATGTGACTCCACTGGACCAGGCATCAGTATTGGCGAACCTCCTCAGGCGGTCCCAGGTTTGGGAGATGTGTGGGGACACCTTAGGACAGCACTCCTCATCCCCCCATTCCTCCCAATGCTCTACCCAACCCCGCCCATGAACGAGCTTTGGGAGGCCTCTGCTAAAGGCAGACAGAGGACTTCAGGTGTCAGTGGCGCTGAAGAGGCAGCCAGTAGGGTTAGGTGGAGCGACTGACTTGTTGGGATTTCCACCACTGACCTGACTCTTTGCCATAAAAATTGCTGGGGGTCTCTCGCAGTGTCAAAGACGGAAACATTCCATCATACCTCTGTTGCAGGTTGTCCTCCCAAAAGGTACGTTGAAGTCTTAACCCCTGGTACCTGTGAATGAGACCTTATTTGGAAATAGGGTCTTTGCAGATGTAATCAGTTTATGACACGGTCACACTGGATTAGAGTAGGCTTTAATCCATCAGCTGGTGTTTGTAGAAGACAAGGGAAATTTGGACACATGACCCATAGGAGAGAGAGGTCGTGTGAAGACAGAAGCAGAGATTGGGGTGATGCACCTACAAGCTACAGCCTGTTAGAAATGCCAGCAGCCACCAGAAACTAGGAAAGAGATATGGAACAATTCTCCCTGGGCTTCCAGAAGGAACCAATCCTGCAGACACTTTGAATCTGGACTTCTGACCCCCAGAAATGTGAGAGAATGTATTTCTATGGTTTTAAGCCCCAGCTTACAGTCATTTTTTTTCAGCAGCCCCAGGGAACTGATACAACTTCCATCTGGGGAATGATGGCTCTCATACCCTGGGGGTTGTGGCATAGATACAAGCTCTTGGGAAGGCGATTTGGGGAGACCTATCCAAATGCCTAAAGCCCTTACTTCCTGACCCAGCTTTTCCTCTCCTAGGAATTTATCCCACAGATGTATTCACACAGGTACCAGAGCATTTGTACAGCATATTCTTTCCAACATTGTAGAAATTAGCCAAAAATGGAAAACAACCCAAGTCAATAGGAGTCTGCTTGACTAAATTATGGTACTTTCACTCTATGAAAAAGAATGTGCAAAATGAAATGAAAAAGAATGAGGAAGTTCTTTTTAAAAAAATTTATTTATTTATTTATTTATTCATTTTTGGTTGCACTGGGTCTTTGTTGCTGTGTGCAGGCTTTCTCTAGTTGCGGTGAGTGGGGGCTACTCTTCGTTGCGGTGTGTGGACTTCTCTTGTGGTGGCTTCTCTTGTTGTGGAGCACGGGCTCCAGCTGTTGCGGCTCGCGAGCTCTAGAGCGCAGGCTCAGTAGTTGTGGTGCGTGGCCTTAGTTGCTCTGTGGCATGTGGGATCTTCCTGGACCAGGGCTTGAACCCGTGTCCCCTGCGTTGGCAGGCGGATTCTTAACCACTGCGCCATCAGGGAAGCCCATGAATGAGGAAGTTCTTTAAGTGCCAAATTGGAACAGTATCCAAGTCGTATTGTTAAGTGAAAAAAATCAAGGTGCCACAGGAAGTATAATTCACTGTCCATTTTGGAATTAAAGGTATTAGATATATGCATGTGTGTATAAAAAGCATTTCAAGGCAGAGTTACAGGTATGGCTCTCTCTTCTGGAAGGACACGTGAGCACTGGTTACAATCTCTGCCTCTGGGGAGGTGGAATGGGTATCAGGAAGGGTGACGACTGACCTCTCCCTGAACCGCGCCCCCCCCCCCCCCCGCCTTGTACTGATGAAATCTTTCCTTTCTGTGAGTAGTACTTAATTTTTTTAAACTAACTTTTTTTTTTTTAAGTTCTTGTACTCTCTGGTTGGTAATATTATTCTTGGTTCGTGAGCTCATTTTCAATTTGCACAATTTGAAGATGAATTTGGTGATTGTTAAGTGAAAAAGAAAAAACTATTTCTTGCAAGTTGCTAGCCGCAGGGGCTGGGGGGAGGGTTTAGGGTGCTTTAGGGGGACAGTCCACAGAGAGAACACCACGCAAGTCATCCTACTTGTGAGACCTTCCCTGTTTAGCTTGACGACTCTCCTTGCAGCTCAACTCATGTTCCAGACACAGCCTCGTGTGGGGTTACTTCAGATGCTCTGACACCACACCCTGTCTTGGCCCGAACAAGGAAACATAAGGGCAAGGAGTGTTGGTTTCACTCCTGCCCCCCTGCCCCACCCCCACCAAGAGCTGAAGGGCATCTTTACTTTCAAAGCTTTGCATGTCTGCATTTCTGTAATCTCAGCGCATGCTGGTTACTACTGAGGCGGGGAGGGCTGCCAGACTGTCCCCATTTGACAGATGGGAAAACTGAGGCAGGGCAATTTAAGTGGTGTGTCCACATCACAGAGTGAGGGCATCTACCCGGGTCCCCTGACTATGACTTTGTGCTTTCTCGACGGGGTCCAAAGTGGAATTGGCAAATCAAAGACTGATTTTCCAGCAAGAACTCATTGAGTTCGAAATTTTTTTTTTAATGTTGATTTACCCTGTTACAGAATATTCTCCACACGGCAGGCACTGAGGAGGTCAGGTCATGTTGCTGCTTTGCTCTGAACCCCCTCCCCCAAAGGTTTCTCGTCGCCAGGACTGAAAGCCAAGTCCTCCCATGCTCTGCAGGTACACACGACCTGTCCCCCATAGTTGGTCTGACCTCATCTGTCTTCTCTGAACTTGACTTGCCCATGTGTCCACCTCTCCTGCCAACTGGCCTCCCTGCTGTTCCTTGACATGCACCTGTGCTCTGCACCTGCGCTCCTGGTCTCTGCAACGCTGAGTGGCTTGTTCCATTTAGGTGTCGCTTCTCAGCCAGGCCCATATGACCACTTTCATTAAATTTGAAAACCCACCCTGCCCTCCCTGCTCCCCTCCCCTGCTTCCTTTTTCTTCAGGGCAGTTTCCTTCTAATATTCGATGTAATGAACTTACTCTTTTGTGTGTTTCTCTTCCCCTGTTATGGACTAGGTTGTGTCCCCCTTAAAATTTATGTTGAAGCCCCAACCCCCAATGTGACTGTATCTGGAGATGGGGCCTTTCAGGGGGTAATTAAGGTTGAATGAGGTCGTAAGGGTGGGGCCCTGATCCAATAGGACCGGTGGCCTTATAAGAAGAGGAAGAGACGCCAAATCTCTCTCTTTCCTTGCCCAGAGGAAAGGGCACCCAGAGGACACAGCAAGAAGGTAGCCATCTGCAAGCCAGGAAGAGAGGCTACATCAGAAACCAACCCTGATGCCACCTTGATCTTGCACTCCCAGCCTTGAGAACTGTGAGAAATAAATGTTTGTCGTTTAAGCCGCCAGTCTGTGGTCTCTTGTTATGGCAGCCGGAGCCGACCAATATGTCACTAATAATGCCCATCACCCCGTAAGAATGTCAGCTCCGTGAAGACAGGAGTTTGGATCTCCTGTCTCTTTTGTATGAATAACTCCTACATGGGTGCTTAATAGATATTTCTCTTTGAGGACATAAGTGAGTTTGTTTCTGGCTCTTACAGGGAAAGTAGGGATAGGTCTTGGGGCTTCTGAGTATGTCTGGTCACCATGGGTACAGTGAGTCCACACCTGGTTGGTGACAATCACTGCTTTTCCCAATTCCTTCCTGAACAGTGTTCAAGGTCTGGCTTGTGACCCCACATCTGTTGCCATGAATCTGTCTCCCTGCTTCCACTCGTGGGCAGTGGCTGAGTCTCTGGCTAATTCAGATTCTCTAGCTCTGTGTCACCAGATGTACCAGTTACCTTTTTAGCGTTTTGAAGGTGAAAACTGCCGAGGGCTGCCAGTTACAGAACTGGTGGGTGCCCGTTCCCCGGATTCCAGCAGCCCCACTGTGGGCTCCAGTACGTCCAGATGCAAACCCTGGGGATGCCCCCTCTGAGCTGGGAACCTGCCACATCACGTGAAGTTGAGACAGCAAAGATACGCAGGTCACCCCCTGCCTGACCCTGGACTGCACACACCTTTTATTTTCTCTGTCTGGCGCCAAACCCTGAGACACACGCCATATGTCCACTAATTTCCGAAGATTCTAGGATTCTAGACACCTGGGCATAGGGAGGTGTGATCATCGCCAACACATGGAGCCTGTGTGCCAGGAGGCTCCACGATCCTTCGCGGCCACATCACACAGACACATATGGTGTTGGAGGTGTCATCATTCTAGACACATAGCATATGTCCTTGGAGCAGACAACGCGCTGAATTAATTCTAAACACCGGTCGTAAGTTTCTTGCTGAAACGCTCCCTCACTGTATAAATAGCTTTCGCCTTCCACATTTCCTACCGCGGGCTCTCTGGAAGCCCAGATATGCAATTCTGGCTTTATTTTTATAGCGCTGAGCGTTCTTCAAAATAGCCCCATCTCCATAAAGGGAAATTGGAAAAAAAGAGATTAAATGCTAAGCAAAGGGGCATTTGCTGGTTCTAACTTGGAGTCCTTGCCTCCTGCTTCAGTACCTCAGCCCCTGAAGGATGCTCTTCCAAACCTTCTAAGGAAGGACATCTATGTCCTGATTCTTTCCTTCTCGTCTCCAGGAGAGGCTGCATCCTCCCTGAAGCCTGGAGTCTGGCCCAAGTCCTGCCTCCTGCTTCTCTTCTGAGTTGAAGGTTTGCTCCACGTTTATGTTGACCCATGGGTGACATCAGGACCTCCTCCCTCAACTTGAGGTGTACTGGATTTGGGACCAGAACAAAACTAGAATCCTGACCAGAGGATGCCAAAGTAAGATGGAAAATGACTTTCTGGGTGTGTGTGTTTGGGGAAGGCTCGGGGGATGATGGCAGAGGAGCACGGCCCCTGGTCTCAGCCCGGGTCTCCCCTCCCCTCTCCTCACCTCCTGTTCCAGCCTCGCCTTCCCCAGGACCCCGGCCAGTCCGTATGGTTGTCTTATGGGTATTAAAAAAGTGTACCCCTCTGGGTGCACACAACTCTGTGGGTGCTCAGCTTAGCAAGTGGACAATGCCCTTGGAAAAGGAAAAGTCTGCCCTTCCCCTGAGCAGATGCAGCTTCGTGCATGAACACAGAGCTCACTGAATGGAGGACCATGTGGATTTCAGCTCCCACTTGCCCTCTCATCTGGGCGACTTTGTACAGTGCACAGCCTGCACGACAGTGCCAGCTGACCCAGGAAACATGTTCCTGGAAACACATTCCCTTCCCCTTAGTCTAGAGGAGACATTTACTGTTTGCTCTGGCCTTTGTGACAGATTCTGTTCCCCCCAAAATAATGGCAGCAACAATATCTCCCATTTCACATGATCTTACAATGACAGTTCTTTCATCAAGAGGTGGAGCCTATGTTCCATCACCTTGAATCTGGGAGAGTGTATGACCACGGCAGAGGTGATGCTATGTGACTTCTGGGGCTAGGTTGACAAAGGTGATAAAGCTCCCTCTTGGTTCTCTTGGGAGGCTGTCTCTTGGGACCCAGTTGCCATGCTATGGGGAAGCCCAACTAGCCCATGTAGAGAGACCACAGAGAGGTCCTGGGCCAGTGTCCCAGCTGACAGGACAGCAAGGTCCCAGCCGACAACCAGCACTGACGGCGAGACATGTGAGTGAAGACACCCCCAGATGATCCCGAACCCAGCCATAGAACCCAGCCTTCACGTATCCCCAGGTGAGGTCTCAGACATGGTGGAGCGGAGATGACCCATGGATCTGTGAACACAATGAAATGATTCTTTTCTGCCACTAAGTTGGGTGTTTTTTTAATTACACAGCAGTGGTAGCTAGACAGCCTTCAAAACTCAACTCTCTGCTCCCTCCCTCAAGAAGCCCTCCAGGATGCCTAGGCTGGGTCAAATCATCCTTCTTCTGTGCCCCCTCCCCCTTGGCCCAGGCTCCTTGATCACTGCCCTTACACTGTGCATTAATCCTCACAGCGACTCCTCACAGCCAGGTCTCACTAGCCCCATTTTACAGATGAGGAAGCTGAAGCTTGGAAGGTTAGGGGACATTGTCCAGGTCCACAGCTGCTAAACGTCACGGTCGGGTCTTACAGCTGGAGGGGCTGTGAAAAATGTGGAAATACATAAAATAAAACACAGGAGATTACCCGGTACCAGGCTCTGGACCTTCTGACTTGTACCTGTGGAACTCTTGGTTAAGGACCCCGGACAGAGGTGAATGAAGCCCACAGCACCCCCTGAATTCAGCACCCTTCCCACAAGGTCAGATGTCCCCTAGAGCTGTCAGGGGCCTCCAAAAGCAAACCTGACAGTGAGAAGGTGGATTTCCAGCCACGAGGCAGCCAACCAGGAACGTGGCTAAGACATGTGGCCGCGGTGGCTGCAGCCTTTGGATCTGGGGCAGTTGGGTACAGGCTGAGGCCAGAGCTCCATGGGAGACACCAGGTAGGAAGAAATGGGGGGTGGGGGAGTGACTGACATTTGCTCAGGTGGAGGCCTGGGGGCTGCAGACAACGACTCTGTTTTCAGGCTCCTTAGGGGCCCAGGCTGAGAAATTGGAGGCACTGGCCTTGCTTTGGTGGCCTCGGAGCTGCTGCAGTTTCCTCACTGGCAGGGAAACGCCTGCATCTGTGAAATGGGGTCAGGCGTCGGAGGAGTAGGGGGCAGGCAGAACCAGCCCTTTTACAATGAAACCCTTTCTTTCCATAACACAACCCTTTTATATATTGATTTTGAACATCATGAATGTCTTGCATTTTAAAGAAATCACACAATGCAGCAATACACTGTAAAAAATGTTTTTCAACCAGAACATAGAATGAGAAGTTAAAGTTTCTTCTCATTCTCAGCTCTCCACGTCCTCTCTACAGAGGAACCATTGTTAATCCTGTAGCCTATTCCTTTATAGCCTTTTCTCTATGAATTTGCGTATGTATACACACACATATGTATACATGTTCAGCTACAAGGTTTGACCTAAATGCAACTATATTATTTGCATTATTCTGTGACTTGATTTTCACTGGAATTTTAAAATTGATTGTCTTGGAGGTTTTTCCATGCTTGCACAATTTGTGGAGAAACTCATTCTTTCTACAGCTGCGTAGTTTTCCACAGTGTGACTGCGTCATGATTTATTTAACCAAGGTCTTGGAAGCCATTGGACGGTTTCCTGGTTTTTTTCCTATTACCATTGCTCCAGACCATCTGCTTCTTTCTCCTTACTTCTTTGTGTATTTGTGCTAGTGTTCCTACAAAACAGGTTGGCTTGGCATCGTGAGATTAAAGCGTAGGTGCATTTAAATTTTTAGTGATACTGAGCAAAAGGAACTCTTCTCAATACTCTGTAATGGCTTATATGGGAAAATAATCTAAAACAGAGTGGATATATGTTTATGTATAACTGATTGGCTTTGCTGTACACCTGAAACTAACACAACGTTGTAAATCAATTATACTCCAATAAAAATTTTTTAACATCTTTATTGGAGTGTAATTGCTTTACAATGGTGTGTTAGTTTCTGCTGTATAACAAAGTGAATCAGCTATACATATACATATGTCCCCATATCTCTTCCCTCTTGCGTCTCCCTCCCTCCCTCCCTATCCCACCCCTCTAGGTGGACACAAAGCACCGAGCTGATCTCTCTGTGCTATGCGGCTGCTTCCCACTAGCTATCTATTCAATAAAATTAAAAAATATATATTTTAGTGACACTGAATTGCCCTCCCCAAACGCTGTTCTAGGGGCCACTTCCTCCAATTGTGTATAAGAGCTCCTACACTACAGCATCACCAATGTTACCAATTATCAATCTTTTTACTCTTTACCAATCTAAAGGGCACAAACTATTGATATATCAGTTATTGCAATTTGCATTTCCTGATGTAACTACTTAGGCCGAGCATATTTTCATATGTTTATTGGCCAATCATACCTCATCTATAAAAGTGCCTGTTTCTATCTGTAGTAATCAGGGTGTTTGGGGAGCAAGGAACAGAAAACCATGACTCAACTGGCTTGGATGATAAGGAATTTATCTTCTTATATTAAAAGAGCTAGAGATGAGAGAATGTAAAATGGCGCAGGTGCTTTGGAAAACAGTATGTCTGCTCCTCAAAAAAATAAACAGAGAATCACTATATGCCGCAGCAACTCCATTTCGGGGTTTATACCCAGAAGAACTGAAGCAAGGATTTAAAGAGATCTTCGTTCACCCACGTTCATAGCAGCGTTATTCCCCGCGGCAAAAATGTGGAAACAACTTGCGTGTCCATCGATGGATGAGTGGGTAAACACGATGGGGTCCATCCATGCAATGGGATGTTATTAAACGTTAAAAAGGAAGGGAGGGACTTCCCTGGTGGTGCAGTGGTAAAGAAGCCACCTTGTGGTGCAGGGGACATGGGTTCGATCCCTGGTCAGGGAACTAAGATCCTGCACGCTGTGGGACAACTAAGCCCGTGCACCACAACTAGAGAAGAGAAAACCCGCACGCCACAACTAGAGAAAAGCCGGCATGCCGCAACAAAAGATCCCACGTGCTGCAACTAAGACCTGAAGTAGCCAAATAAATAAATAAATGAGCACATAAAACAAATAATTAAAAAAAGAAACAGAAGAGAATTCTGACACGTGATACAACACGGATGAACCTGGAAGGCGTTAAGTGACGTATGCCAGTTGTAAAGGGACGAATACTGTATGATGTCACACGAGGTCCTTGGAGGGGTCAGATTCACAGAGACAGAAAGTTGGGGAGGGGGAGGGGTGGGGTGGGGGGATAGGGAGTTAGTGTGTGATGGGGGCACAGTTTCCGTTTGGGAAGATGAACAAGTGCTGGAGATGATGGTGAGTGTTGATTGCACATCAATGTGAGTGTGCTTACTGCCACTGAACTAAACACGTAAAAATGATACACGTCATTACTACAGTACATTTTATGTTACATGCATTTACCACAGTTAAAAATAATTTTTTAAGTAAAAAAAAGTGCAGACTAAAAGTAGCTCCCAGACTGGTGAACTCAGCAGTCCAGTGATATCAGGGCTCTTTCCATTTTTCTGCTCTGACATCCTCAGAGAAATCCTCATCTTTAGCCATTTCCTCTCCGAGTCCAGGATCTCCACAGCCTCTTCAGGATTTACATCTTCACGACAGTGACTGCAAGCAGGTTGAGGAAGACCTTTCCTGGAAGGCCCCTCCCGTCCTCCCCACGGTGCCCAGCAGATGGGGCAGGTGACATCAACTGCCCTTTGCTCCTGTCTGTGGGTCACAGGCAAGGAGCCTAGCCCAATGCGACTGGCCATGATGAACCCAGATTCCAGGGCGCTGGGGATGGGCCCCGCCCCAAGCACATGTCCACGTGCAGGTGGTGACCTGAGCACACCTGGGGTCCTGGGACGGGGACACAGGGGTGGCTGTCCCAGCAGGCAACCAGCACTCCTTGCAACGATGCTCACTGTCCATTTTCCTGCTGGGCCATTTGTCTTTTCTGTTTTTGATTGGCAGGAGCTCTTTATATATTATCAAAAGTAATCCGTTTTGTGTGATGGCTGTTAGCAATATCTTTCCTAGTCTGTTGTTTTTCTTTGAGTGGATTGTATGTATGTAAGGCCAGGACTCAGCTGGAAGTATTATATGTTTGTTTCTCCCCAAATCGTGACTTCATTAATGTTACAGATGCTTTTCTCTTGCTGAAAATCAAAGTTGGAGGTAGCTGAGGTCTTGAGGTCCTCATTAGTGGCTTCCAGGCTTTAGATGTTTCCAACCAGAGCTGAGCTGAGTCATTTGGGGGCTGCAAGTAGCCTGGCACTCCTGCGTCACCTGCTGATGCAGGAGGACAGTATAGTGACAGAGCCATTGCAGCCACACGAGGGGGGCAACACTGGAGAAGAAACTGCCCTGTTGGCCACCGTCGTCATCCCAGGGGTTCTCCTAGAAGTGAGGGGCCCTTTCCTTCCATCCTGGAGGCACAGGTGGCTGAGCCCTGTCCTGCACCTGCCCCGGGGCAGTGTCTCCTGCCTGAGCCCAAACACAGGACCTGGTGGGGGAGTAAGCCCTTGGCCCCTCCTTGTGTTGCCGGCTTATTGGCCACAAACAAACCAATTAAATGGAGGCTATTAAAGAACTTTAACTGAAAAAGAGAAAAAGCAGGTGCAGCTGAGATTGTGTTTCTGTATGGGGTCCACGTAGAAGGTTCCACTGATGAGGTCACTAGAGGGCAAAGCCAACCCCCAGGGGGCTGCTCACAAATACGCAGACATATCTCAGACCACAGGCGACCAGGAGCCACGCAGACCTGTGGCTGGCACGATGGCACGGAGAGCCGTGCCTGACCATGGCCGAGAGAACTGCCCTCCCCCATCCCGGCCTCCTGGCCTCCGCGCGCCCTGGGGAGGTGGAGGGACGGACTTTAAGTGCATGAAGAATGAAGGGGATGCTTTGCTGTCTCACTGGTCTCACTCGACTTGTTTAGAGCCCAGGGGAAGGAGGGGCTGTTATTTAACAGGTATTCCCTTGCAACCCCAGGACCCTGTCTCCTGGTCTCTGTGGACACAGGGACTGGAGTGACAACAACTCCCGCGTATGTTGTGAGCTCTGTGCTCCAGGTGCTGTTCTCAGCGCTTTGCAGGTTAATGACCCTCTGAGGTTAGAATTACCGTTGCCCCCATTTTACAGATGGGGAAACCGAGGCACGGGAGGCCAAGTAACCACAAACAACGCTGCTGCTTTCTCTCCAAGCCCCAGCTCTCTCCTCCTATTCGTGGAAGGCAGAAGGCCTTTTGCCGAAACCCAAGTGGGGTCTTCCACGTCTCGGCCCCTCTGCAGCTGGCGGCTCATCTTCCTTACCAGTTTTCTGAATCAAGGATGTCGACAGCCAAGCTGTAGAATGGAAGGTCATGAGAGAGGGTCTGTGGGAAGAAAAGAGAAGCGGTCGTGTGATACTGAGGAGGAAAGGTCCTCTCCCGAGGCTGGGGGGCGACACACAGCCTCCGCCCAGAGGGTTCACTGAGCAAAGGTGAGGCCAGGTCTAACATGGGGTGGGGAGGGGGCACACCTGGAGGTGTGCAGTGTCAAAGACAGAAACATTCCATCATACCTCTGTTGCAGGTTGTCCTCCCAAAAGGTACGTTGAAGTCTTAACCCCTGGTACCTGTGGATGAGACCTTATTTGGAAATAGGGTCTTTGCAGATGTAATCAGTTTATGACACGGTCACACTGGATTAGAGTGGGCTTTAATCCATCAGCTGGTGTTCGTAGAAGACAAGGGAAATTTGGACACATGACCCATAGGAGAGAGAGGTCATGTGAAGACAGAAGCAGAGATTGGGGCGATGCACCTACAAGCTACGGCCTGTTAGAAATGCCAGCAGCCACCAGGAACTAGGAAAGAGATATGGAACAATTCTCCCTGGGCTTCCAGAAGGAACCAATCCTGCAGACACCTTGAATCCGGACTTCTGACCCCCAGAAATGTGAGAGAATGCATTTCTATGGTCTTAAGCCACAGCTTAAGCACAAGCACATGAAACAAGCACGTGACTCTCCGACTCCTTGTCCGGGGTCCCCTGCCCTTTGCTCACACTGTTTCCTCTCACAGTGGTCTAGCAGCTCTCGAACCACAGGTGTGTCAGCGTATTACCTTGAAGGTGTTTGCAGTACACCAGGCTGGGGACAAAGTGCTTCACCTGCAGCCCACCAGCTATACTTCCATCCGGGACACCCACAAACACCCTGAAATTGTGGGCGGAACCACAGTGCACGTGCCTGCCTGAGGGTATGTGCGTCTTTCTGCAGAAAGAACGTGCGGCTTTCACCAGCCTCCGGATCGCATCCTCCATGAGGTTAAAGCCATTGTTCTCCGTTAATGGCCATCTCGAAAGTGGGCGATGGGTCTGCAGTGAGATGCCTTAGTCTCAAGATCCCAGAGCTGCAGGCTGGGCCTGTCTGTGTGGGACTGCGGCGGGAGAAGGGGCCCTGGCTCAAAATCACCCGCTCAAATCCTGTGTGATTCCAGGCTGGTCTCCTACCCCTTCTGAATCTTGCACCCTCATGTGTAAACATGAGAACCTCCTTCCATTTCTGAAGACTAAACACAATCCTGCACTTAGAGCCTCTGCCCGGGTCTAAACCGCACGTCCGGTTCCTCTCCTGCCTCCAGAAAGGCTCTCTCTTCTCGCCAGCCTCCTCCACCACCCGGTGTATCACCTCTGTGTCTCCCAGGGCAGGAGAAGGGAGGGTTGAAGCCTGCATCATTTTACAACCTCTGGGCAGCTGTAGTTAATATTTGGGAGAGAAGGAAGCTGGAATTATCATCTCATGCAGGTCTGTGCTTTCAAGTATTCCCAATGCCTCTCTCCTCTGCTGACCGCTCCCCGGTCATGAATGTTCCAGAGCCTGACCATGGTCAGGTTGCTTAATGCAACCACTTAAAGCAAACTTCTGGGGGAAACTAGCTTATGGGTCCCAGACACACCACATCCGGAGGATATTAACAAGACAGGGTGGTAACAGACACACATTTCCTCTTTGCCACATCCCAGCCTAAGCCAGCCATCCCCAAATGGCCCCCATCTGCTTCTGGCCCATGGAGGTGAGAGCGGGTGAGCTCTCGGGGCCTCGGCCCGTTAATCTCACTCACGGCCCTAATGCCGGAGCACGTTTATGGCCCAATCAGTCCTTTGCCCTATCTCCTTGCAGTCTCTGCTTTTTTAATGTTGAGCTTCCATATTTTCTGGTGACAAACTAGGTCATATCCATGGCAAAGGGTACTCTACAATCACATCATGTCATCGTCTTTAAACGAAATACATACTGACCTCAGATTGCTGATTCATTCCTTAATTTGGAGGGGAAGATCAAGACCAGAAGTGCAGAGAGTAACAGCCCCCCACCCCCAGGTTTCCCGGCCACACCCCCTGCACCCAAGTGGTACCATGTGTGTGACTGGCTCTGGCCAATGGGTGGTGAGCAGAGGTGGCCTGTGCCACTTCCGGGCAGGAGTAGTTAAGAGCTGGCGTGCGATGTTCCTGCTCTCTTTTCCTTGCCACAGAATGTGGGGACCCTGTGACGTGGTGAAGCGGTGGAGCTGTATTGGGAGCACCCCGGAAGGCTGAGTCACTGAATGGAAGACTGTTCTAAAATGTCCTGCACTGATAGAAAATTCGAGGTACGGGAAGGTCAGCAGATCAGGAGATGACAGCCTTGGAAAGATCGTTTGTTACTCACAGTTCTCAAGAGGAGGAAGCACGTGGTGCCGGGCAGGGCCTCACGGGGAAGCACCAGGGTGGGTCAGGTGTCAGAGGGAGGGGCAGTGTGGGCCAGAGACCTCACTGCAGTTTCCGTGGAAGGAGTGGACAAGGCAGAGTGGTCAGGCTGAGGACTGGCTAGTCTGGATCATTCCAGCAGGCTGTGGGGCACAGGGTCCATCCCTGGTTGTCTGGTACCTGCCCTGGGTGATGAGGGCAGGTGGACAGTGGCCCGGAGTGTGGGAGCCCCGTGGAGGAAGGGGTGGGGTGAGGGCTGGGCTCTGGGTTGGCTGGTTTGCATTGGAAAGGTGTGCTCACAGGTGAGTTGTTTACTATTTCTAGGAACTAGATAACCTTGGAAGGGACAGTCCCTCGAGAGTCAGCAAGGCCCCAGATATGACAGTATCAGAACAGAGAATAAAGGACACGGTTAATACAAAGACAACTCACGTGGGCTTTGTGGGAGGGAATCAACGTGCAGTATGTGAAGCCCTGGAGATCTGGGGTTGATTTACCACATCAGCGCACTGTTGTAGGAACAAAAGGAAAAGCGCGGAGCGTGGTTGTGGAGCTGAGTCTCAGTGCCAGTGTGACATCTGTGAAGTTTGTTCATTCACTCACTGACTCATTCATATATGTAGCCAATGGTCATTGCACACCAGCTGAGTGTCAGGCCCAGGGCTGGGTCCGGACTCACAGGCGTCAAACTGTAGCCCTGCTCTCAGTGGAACTCTCAGCCTTATGAGAAAGTGAGACACACTGAAGGATAGGGTGATAGAGGGTGAAGACTGCCAGGCAGAGACTGGGTCCACAGTGAGTAAACAGAGGAGGGAGTGATGACTCAGGTGGAGGAATCAGGGAGGGCTTCTCAGAGGAAGTGATGTTTGCGTCGGGTCTTGATGGAGTTACGTAAGAGTTCCCCTGCGGAGACAATGGGCAAGGATGTTCTAAGTGGTCTAGGAAAGGCATAGATAAAGGCACATCCAGGCTTTGCAAAGAGTTCAGTGGTGCAAAAAATAAAACCCCAGTTAAAAAATGGGCAAAGAACCTGAATAGATATTTTTCCAGAGAAGACCTACACATGGCCAAGAGGTATGTGAAAAGATGCTCAGCATCGCTAACCATTACGGAAATGCAAATCAAAACCACAATGAGATATCACTTCACACCTGTTAGGATGACTATTATCAAAAAGACAAGAAACAACAGGGTTGGCAAGGATGTGGCAAAAAGGGAACCCTTGTATTCTGTCGATAAGAATGTAAATTGGTACAGTCATTATGGAAAACAGTATGGAGGTTCCTCAAAAACTTCAAAATAGGGCTTCCCTGGTGGCACAGTGGTTGAGAGTCCGCCTGACGATGCAGGGGACACGGGTTCGTGCCCTGGGAAGATCCCACATGCCGCGGAGCAGCTGGGCCCATGAGCCATGGCCGCTGAGCTTGCGCATCCGGAGCCTGTACTCCTCAATGGGAGAGGCCACAACAGTGAGAGGCCCGCGTACCGCAAAAAAAAAAAAAAAAAAATCGGAATAGAACTACCATATGATCCAGCAATCCCACTTCTGGGTATACACACCAAAAGGAAATGAAATTAGTATCTTGAAGAGATATCTGCACTCCCATGTTCGTTGCAGCATTATTCACACCTTGGCCAAGATATGGAAATACCCTAAGTGTCCACTGACAGATAAATGTATAAAGAAAGTGTGGATTGCCAGTTAGCCTTTAAAAAGAAGGAAATCTTGCCATTTGCAACAACAGGAGGAACGCAGAGGACACCGTGCTGAGCGAAATAAACCAGACAGAGAAAGACAATTACTGCAGGGTCTCACTTACTTATATGTAGAATCTGAAAAAGTCAAACTCAGAGAACCAGAGGGTAGAACAGTGGTTACCACGGGAAATGGGAGGAGTTGGTCAAAGGGTACAAACGTCCAGTTATAAGTTGAGTAGGTTCTGGGGCTCTAATGTACAGCATGGTCAGTATAGTTAAGAATACTTGAAAGTTGCTAAGAGAATAGATTTTAAGTGTTCTCACCCCACCACACACAAAATGGTAACTGTGTAAGGTGACGGATGCATTAACTTGATTGTGGTAATCAATTCACATTGTATATATATGTCAAATCATTGCATTATACACCTTTTAACAATCACATTGTACAGCCTAAATATTTAACAGTTTTGGGTGTGTGTGTCATTATACATTGAAAAGCTCGGAAAAAAAGAGTTCCATGAGGTTGGAACAGAAAAGCACCAGGACTATGGTCAAACACATGGCTGGAAGTCTAGGTGGGTTGACATCTGAGATGGCTCTGAGAGCAGGGACAGGGCTTTGGGCTTCCAGCTGCAGGTTCTGAGAGCCTGGGGCCATGGACAGACCAGGAGGTGACATGATGAGATTAGCAGTCTCAGCCCTTTCTTCTTACATCCCTCCTCCAGGGGCCCCTGCCATCAGATTTTCAGTGTTTGTCCAGCCCCTCCTGTTACAGCAGGGGGAAAAAAAAATCCCTTAAACTCCTCTGCCCTAAGGCAGGGAAAGTAAATACTCTCTTCCCTTCTTACACCCATGGCAGACATAACTAATCAATCGACATTCTTTGCATGAGAGGCCAGATAGAGCCTCAGAGCCTTTCTCAACACAGTACTTGCTTCAGGCAAGTACTACCCATGGGTGGTAGATTGGCCTGACAGATTGGCATGCATGTCAAATTATGTGTCATTTAAGAGATGAAGGGCATGGTATCCTCTTTCTACAAGTATTTTCATTTGGAAAAAAAGAACTGGCCTAGGGAGGGCAACGTTTAATCAGAGGAATAAATCTCTCATGGTAGAATTTTAGTCAGCAGAAGTTTGGGAAAGAGAAGGGATGTCTACATGATTCCATCACATCAGACTTGCCTCTCCCACTCAGAGCTGTGTCCTGTGTGGAAGCCGAGGATGTGCTTTTTGTTTTCTCACTTTCCTGCCTCCATTGTCACCAAAAACATTTCTTTTGTTTGTTTTCCTGGCCATGGTGAAAACCACAGGGCAGACAGCACACGTTTCCATGGTAAGCTCCTCCCACGTTGTCTCCCTTTGTGTCCCCACAATGCCCACGATCTGCAAGCAAACAATAGACTCTCAACAAACATTTATTGATTGGATCTAAACTGCAATTTTGTCTACCGCCCTCAGGGAAGCCGAGTGGAAACGAAATTCACCCCCATACCGTGCTGAGATGCATTGATTACCAAGAAACCAACGTATGACAGCCCAGACTGCAAGATCGTGGTTTTCAAAAGCCACACGACTCAGGACTCAGGAGGCCCCTCGGTCGCTCGGGGACACACACTGGTTCATCTGCTCTCCAGCGGGAGCCCCGAGAACAGTAATGGGTCATTTTCCCTGCTCAGCGTCGCGTGACCTGACCCCATACAGAGAACGCTCTCAATCAACACTTGTGAATGAATGAGTGAGACTGTCCTTAGCACAGCGAGGAATGAGGTGGCGTTCCCACCTCCCACCCTCCTTCCCAGTCAGCAGGCGAGGCAGGGACGGTGCAGCGGGGGGGGGGGGGGGGGGCACCTGGAAGGGCAGGGGGGAGGGGTGGTGGGGAGAGGGATACATGATGAGTTCAGATGTGAGCTCCGTGAACTTGACTCGTGGGACCTACTTGGGGAGCTCAGGGTTTGTGGGAACAGACATCGCTATCCTGGGAGCAATAGGGGACCCGCAGGGGTGGAGGCTAGCCGGGGAAAGAGTGTAAGGAGAGAGAAGGGAGGAAGCCCCGTCTGTTTCTGCGGCAGAGGAGGAAGCAGAGCTGGGGGGAGAGTCGGGGAAGGGACCGCTGGAGGGGAGGAGAACAGGGAGAGGAAAGCAAGCCTTCCAAGGGTGCCTTCGTCATAGAGCAGCAAGGAGGAGAGATGCCCACGGGGTGTGGATGCCAAGTGTGGACGGTGTGGCCGGCCCCGTCCAGCTGGTCCTCCCAGGCCAGCCTTCGCAGGGCTGTGCTTTGCACAGTTAAAATTGCTGAATTTCCACAGAGAGCAAGTGCCCGGAGAACCGAAGACTTTCTTCCACTGACGACCTCTTTCTTGGGGTTGTCCAAGGACCACCCCCTTCCACGTCCCACCCCCCAGCCCTGGGTCAAACCCTCGTGGTGTAATTTTATCAGAGCCTCTGGCGCCATCACAAACCCGGGCCAGCATGTGTGATTTCGGCTCATGCCTTCTCTCCACCCTGCGAGACCAGGTCAGAGGCCCCGCATGTTTTCACCAACCCAGGGTGGGGAGGTGGATCCTGGACATATTAACTCACAGGCACGGGCCCAGCTGTAGCTGATCCGACAGGCTGGCTGGCGGTGCCTCCGGGTGATGGGACTGGGGGCAGAGAAGGAGCCCAGGACTCTTCAGCATGCAGAGACGCGGCTGAGGGCATGGGAGCCTTGACACTGGGCATCTTGGACCAAAAGCTGCTGAATGTTTCCATCCTTTGTGCTGAGAACGGGCAAGCAGCCTTCTGCTGGGGACCTGCTTCTCGTGCTGTCAACGTGGACGGGAACCCGCTCATGGGGGGTTCTGTCTTCCTAGCCCTGCAGGGAGATCTGGGAAATGACACACAGCACCTGCCTCAGATGGTCCTGGGCGTGGAGTGAGCGGCTGGGGTACTTGTACCCCGATGTGGGTGTAAAAATATCCCTGGGGGGATATTGATTCCCAGGTAATCCTGGGAATTCGCTGCCATTTTCCAACAACTATCCAACAGCGATGAGGTTCTGGCCTTTGGAAATCAGGCTGCTGTGCTTGGGACAGATGAGGGAGGTCCAGGGGCTGCTGGAGGTCAGAGAGCGACTCCAAAGCATTGCAAGGGGTCCAGGACAGCTGGGAGTTGAGAGTGGGAAGATTCTGGTAGGAGGCGGGAGAGGCCAGCAAGGGCCAGACCGCGGTGTTGGTTGCAGGCTGGGTGCAGAGCTTTGTCCTGTCTGCCTGGGGAGCCATGGTGAGTGCAAAGGTGGCCTGTTTGAAAGCTCATTTCAGGCCATGATGGGGAAGGTATGGAGGGAGTGTGGAGAGTTTGCAGTTTCCTGGGGGAACTCTGTAGCCCGTTCCCACCCACCCCACCCGCTGGACTCTGGGCTCCAGTTCTGAGCCTGGTGTTACCTTGTGTGACATCCACCTTCTGACCCCGGGGATGAGGGGGTTTTGATTGTTTGCAAAACTGTATGCACCCTTCTTTGCAATGTGACTTTCAAGCTCTTCCCATCGAAGGGGGAAATCCATTTCCCCACCCCCTGAATCCTCCGGGACTTGCGTTGACCAATAGAATTTGGTGGACACGTGCTGACTCTAAACCTGGGCCCCTGAGGTCTTGCATGCTTCTGCTCTCAGGGCTCTGCAGCCTCCTGTGTGGACAGGCCAGGGCTAGCCCGCTGGATGATGAGAGACATCACCACCTGTATTTGTTATCACGTGCTGCATGATAAATGGCCCCCAAACTAAGCAAGACAACACGCATTTATGATCTCGCAGTTTCTGTGGATGGGGAATCAAGGCTCGGCTGAGCTGGGTCCTTTGGCTTGGAGTCTTGTACAGCTGCACTCAAGGAGTCAGGGAAGCGAAAGTCACCACGAAGTTCACCTGGGGCAGAAGCCGCTGCCAGCTTAGCTAACACTTAATGGTAGATTCAGTTCCTCTTGGGCTGTTGGCCAGAGCCAGGCCCCAGATTCTGGCCACATAACTTTGCCATAGGGTGGTTTCACAGCATGGCAGCTGGCTTTGTCAGAAGGAGAAAGTGAGAGAAAGTGAGAAAAAGAGAGAGAGGTCAAGATGGCAGTCAGACTTTTATAACCTCATCTCAGAAGTGACATCCATCACTTTTTTTGTTTTGTTTTTTTTGCGGTACGCGGGCCTCTCACTGTTGTGGCCTTTCCCGTTGCGGAGACGCGCAGGCTCAGTGGCCATGGTTCACAGGCCCAGCCGCTCCGCGGCACATGGGATCTTCCCGGACCGGGGCACGAACCCGTGTCCCCTGCATCGGCAGGCGGACTCCCAACCACTGCGCCACCAGGGAAGCCTGACATCCATCACTTTTGCTGTAATCTAGTCATTAGAAGTGAGTCAGTGGGTCAAGCCCATTCTTATACTTGTTGAGAACTGCCTCTTCCATGAAGCTTCCTTGGACCTCCTGCCTTGGGGACCTCCCTTTGTCTGACCCCATTGCATTTGGAGCCTGTGCTACCACTTGGCATTTCTCACGTCCCTCCAGGAAGAACTGATCTTGTGTTTGGCATGGCCCGGTCTCGGTGGCTCCCTCTGTTTCCCATGAGATCTTCCTTACCAACCAATCCAGCTCCTCCTTCCCCGTGAAAGACACTGGAACACAAGTTCTGGGCGTTGTTCCAACTCTGTGTCCACTGGCTCACCCAGATTCATATCTTCCATTTAGCAAGAACATCAGGAATGAGGTAACTTTGGGTTCCTTCTGCGTATTACGCAGGTGTGACATTTTAAAAAAACTTTATTTTGAGGTCATAGTAAATATGCAGATCGTTGTAAAAAACAAGCAGAAGGATCCTGTATACCCTTCACTTACTTTCCCCTAATGATACCAACTTGCATGACTATATTACAATATCCCAACAGGAAATTGACATTGGTATGCTCCACCAATACTGTTGTGCTTTGCCAGTTTCACAGGCTCTCATTTGGGTGTGTATATGTGTGTATTCAGCTCCATGTGATTTTATAACGTGTGGAGTTTGTGACCACTACCAGCCACAGTAGACACAGTTCCATCAAAAGGATCTCTCATGGGACTTCCCTGGCGGTCCAGTGGTTAGGACTCTGCGTTCTCACTCCTGAGGGCCCAGGTTCAATCCCTGGTCAGGGAACTTAAGACGTCACAAGCCACACAGTGCAGCCAAAAAAAAAAAATCTCTTGTGCTGCCTTTTTACAGCCAGAGCTACCTCTCCTTCCCCCCTCCCCTGGAAGTCCCTGGCAACCACTAATCTGTTCTGCACCTCTAATTTTATCATTTCAAGAGGGTTATAAAAATGGAATCGTAAGCTATGTAATCTCTTGAGATTTGGCTTTTATCACTCAGCACAATTCTCTTGAGATCCATCCAAGTTATCGTATGTATCAGTAGATTGTTCTTTTTTTTAAATTGCTGAGTAGTATTTCATGGTATAGAGGTATTGCCATTTGTTTAATCATCCACCCTTTGAAGGGCACTGGGTTTTTTTTTCCAATTTGGAGCTATTATGAATAAGCCGCTATGACCATTCCTGGATAGATTTTAGTGTGAACATAAGTTTTAATTTCTCTGGGATAAATGCCCAGGAGTACAATATCTGGGTTGAATGATAAGCACGTGTTTAGTTTTATAAGAAACTGCCATACTCTTTTCCAGAATGATTGTACTGTTTTACATTCCCACTGGCATTGTGTGAGTGCTTCATCTTCTCCACATCCTCACCAGCACTTCATCTTATCACTACTTTTCATTCGAACCATCTGATAGGCATGTAGTGATAGGTCATTGTGGCTTTAATTGCATTTCCCTACTGGCTAATGATGGTGAGCATTTTTTCTGTTCTTATCTGCCTTCTGTGTATCCTCTTCAGTGAAATGTTTGTCCATGCCTTTTGCCAATTTTCTGATTGGATTGTTCATTTCCTGTGAAGTTTGAGAGATGTTTTTATACTCTAGATATGAGTCCTTTGTCAGATACGTGATTTGTAAATATTCCTGCCCCCCGCCCCCATCCAGAGCTTGCCTTTTCACCCTCTTAACAGAGTCTTTCACAGAGCAAAGTTTTTAATTTTGATGAACTCCAATGAACCAATTTTTCCTTCTATTAAATGTGTTTCCGGGGCTTCCCTGGTGGTGCAGTGGTTAAGAATCTGCCTGCCAATGCAGGGGACACGGGTGCGATCCCTGGTCTGGGAAGATCCCACATGCCGTGGAGCAACTAAGCCTGCGTGCCACAACTACTGAGCCCACGTGCCACAACTGCTGAGCCCACGTGCCTAGAGCCCGTGCTCCACAACAAGAGAAGCCACCACAATGAGAAGCCCACGCACTGCAACAAAGAGTAGCCCCCGCTGGCCGCAACTAGAGAAAGCCTGAACACAGCAACAAAGACCCAATGCAGCCAAAAATAAATTAAAATTACACAAAAAAAGCTTTAAAAAAATGTGTTTCCAATAAACTCTTTATCTAGCTGTGCATCGCAAAGATTTTCTCCTATTTCTTTTCCTAAGAATTGTATACAGTTGACCCTTGGATAACACAGGTTGGAACTGCGTGGGTCCACTTACGAGCAGAGTTTTTCAATGGTAAAAACTACAGGACTACACGTCCTTAGCTGGTTGACTCCTCGGATGACAAAACCACAGATGGGGAGGAAACTCCTATACAAAGGGCTGTCTGTAAGTGGATATTCTATACATGGATTTTTAAACACATGGAAGGCTGGTGCCCCTAACTCCCCGCATTGTTAAAGGGTCAACTGTAATTGTATTTTTACATTTAAGTCTGTGGCCCATTTTGAGTTAATTTTTGTATAAAGTGTGAGGCTTAGATAGAGGTTCATTTTGTTGTTGTTATTTATGGGTGTCCAGTTGCTCCTGTACTGTTTGCTGAATGAGCTGTCTTTTCTTCCATTGGATTGCTTTTCCTCTTTTTTCTAAAATCAGTTGGGCATTTGTGTGAGTCTATTTCTGGGTTCTCTATTCTGTTCCACTGACATATGAGTCTAATCCCTCTGGCATAACTACGCTGTTTTGATTACTGTAACCATATAGTAAGCCTCAATATTAGAGAAATTTCTCCCAATTTAATCTTTTTCAAGAACATTTTTAGCTATTGATATTTGAAGTCCTGTGCTTTTCCATAGAGAGTTTAGATAATCTTATCTATAAAAGAAAATCTTGCTGGGACATTAATAGTACTTGCATTAAACCTTTAGATCAGTTTGGGAAGAATTGGCATCTTTACTATGTGGAATCTTCCAATCCATGGATGTGGTATATTTCTCCATTTATTTAGGTCTTTTTCTATTTATTTTATTAGTATTTTGTAACGGTCAAGATACAGATCCTGTACATGTTTTGTCAAGATACAGATCATGTACATGTTTTGTCGGTCAAGATACAGATCCTGTATCTTGTACAGGTAATGGTCAAGATACAGATCCTGTACATGTTTTGTCAGTTTATACCTCAATATTTCATTTTCTTTGAAGCAATTGTAAATGTTTTCAGTTTCACTTTTCGCAGGTTCATTGTTAGTACATTGAAATGTGATCAATTTTTGTGAGTTGATCTTTCATTGTGCAACATTGCTGAACTCCCTTATTAGTTCTGTGAGTTTTTTGATAGACTCCTTAGAATTTTCTATAAGGGCAATCATGCCTTTTGTAAATGGTGACAGTTTTATTTCTTCTGTTCCAAGCTATATATCTATTTCCTTTTCTTGCCTTATTGTACTGGCTAGAACTTCCAGTACTAAGCTGAATAAGTGGTGAGAGAAGATATCCTTCTTTTGTTTCCAACCTCAGGGGGAAAGCATTGAGTATTTCAGCACTGAATATGATGTTAGTTGAAAGCTTTTGGTGGATGCTCTTTATCAAGTTGCAGAAGTTCCCTCTAGTCCTAGTTTTCCAAGAGCTTTTATAATGAATGAGTGTTGGATTTCGCCAAATGTGGTGGGGTTTTTTTTCATAAATTGTTAAGATCATATGATTTTTCTTCCTTAGCTTGTCAGTATGGTAGATTACATTGATTTTTTAATATATTGAATGAAACTTGCATCCCTAGAATAAAATTCCATTTCATTATGGTGTAAAATTCTTTTTTCTATATTACTGAATTCAATTTGCTAAAATTTTTGTTGAGGATTTTTGAATCTAAATTCATGAGAGATACAGACTTGTGTTTTTCTTTCTTTTAACTATCTTTATCTGGTTTTGGTGTCAGGGCAATATTAGCCTCATAAAATGAGCTGAAAGCGTTACTTTCTCTTCTATTTTCTGGGAGAGATTGTGTGAAATTATTGGTTGCTGTAGGGATTACACTATATATAAACAACTTTTTGCAGTCTAGTAGTATTGATGCTTTACCATTTGAGTAAAATGTAACCTTACTTCCACTTAGGTCCCTTTAACCTCCTCATTAAAAAAAATTATATATATATATATATATATATATATATGTATAATATGTATATATATATATACTCATATATATATAATTGCCTTAAGTATATTCTCTGCATACATGAATATCACTTCAGATGTTATAATTATGCTTCAATTATCAAATATAATTTAAGATACTCATGAGAAGTATAGTCATTATATTTATCCCTATTTCTATACATTCCAAAGTTCTTTTTTTTATCCTTTCTGAAGTTCCAAGCTTTCTTGAAACAAATGAAAAAAATAGAAATTCTCAGTAAAGAAACAGAAGTTATATTTTAAAAAGCTTCTGTTTAGACCACTTCTTTTAATCTTTAAGGATATGTTTGCCAACAATAAATTCTCTTGGTTTGCCTTCATTTGAGAATGTCTCTCTTTCCCTTCATTTCTGAAAGATATTTTTATCAAATATAGAATTTGCAGTTGATAGTTCTTTTTCACAGCACTTGGAAAATGTTGAACCACTTCTTTTTGGCCTCCATAGTTTCAGATGAGAAATCTGCTATCATTCCCATATGATGTTTCCCAAATAAGTAATGTGTTGTTTCTGAATGCTTTCAATATTCTTTCTTTCTCTTAATTGGGACCCAGAAGATATAAACGTTAATTCTTTTCTTTCTGTCTCAAGGTCCCTGAAAGTATTTTCTTTTTTTTTTTTTCCAGCTTATTTTTCTGTCTGTTATTGAGATTGGGAAATTCTATTGCTCTACCCTCAAGTTTGCTAATTCTATCCTTTGTCATTGCCACTCTACTGAGCCCATCCTGTGAGGTTTTGGGTTTTTTTCCTGGTCATTGTATTTTTCAGTTTTTAAATTTCCATTTGGTTCTTTTTAATAACTTCTATTTCTTTACTGAGAGTTTCTATTTTATTTGTTACAAAAGAATTCATAATTGCTTGTGGAAGCATTTTTACCATGGCTGCTTTTAAATTCTTGACCATTCCAAGCTCTGATTCATCCATCTCTGTATGATGCCCGTCGACTGTCTTTTTTCACCCAAGTTGTGATTTTCCTGGTTCTTGATACGAGGGGTGATTTTTCCATCCTATCCTGGACATTGGGAGTGTTATATTACGAGACCCTGGATCCTATTCCAGTTTTCTTTTTGAGCAGGCGGTCTCCCTGTTGAGATGTATTGGATTGGCCAAAAAGTTCATTCGGATTTTTCCATAAGATGTTATGGATGAGGGCTGGACAGGTTGCATGATCACTTCCCACTGAGCCCCTGACACCATCCTAGCAGAAGTGAATGCCAACTCTACCTCACTGCAGCTGCATAGGCAGCAGTTAGCTTTCCCCTCGGCTCAGCTGACACCTTTCCAGTGAAAGTGGAGAAACACCTTGCATCATCTTATTGTCTCTGAGCCCCCGGCTAAGCTCCCCTGACACAGGGAGAGGTGGAGCTCTAAATCCTACAACATCATTAATCATTAGAGAAATGCAAATCAAAACTACAATGAGATATCATCTCACACCAGTCAGAATAGCCATCATCAAGAAATCTAGAAACAATAAATGCTGGAGAGGGTGTGGAGAAAAGGGAACACTCTTGCACTGTTGGTGGGAATGTGAATTGATATAGCCACTATGGAGAACAGTATGGAGGTTCCTTAAAAAACTAAAAATAGAACTACCATATGATCCAGCAATCCCACTACTAAGCATATACCCTGAGAAAACCATAATTCAAAAAGAGACATGTACCAAAATGTTCATTGCAGCTCTATTCACAATAGCCCAGAGCTGGAAACAACCTAAGTGTCCATCATTGGATGAATGGATAAAGAAGATGTGGCACATATATACAATGGAATATTACTCAGCCATAAAAAGAAACAAAACTGAGCTATTTGTAATGAGGTGGATAGACCTAGAGTCTGTCATACAGAGTGAAGTAAGTCAGAAAGAGAAAGACAAATACCGTATGCTAACACATATATATGGAATTTAAAAAAAAATGTCATGAAGAACCTAGGGGTAAAACGGGAATAAAGACACAGACCTACTTGAGAATGGACCTGAGGATATGGGGAGGGGGAAGGGTAAGCTGTGACAAAGCGAAAGAGAGGCATGGACATATATACACTACCAAACGTAAGGTAGATAGATAGTGGGAAGCAGCCGCAGAGCACAGGGAGATCAGCTCGGTGCTTTGTGACCGCCTGGAGGGGTGGGATGGGGAGGGTGGGAGGGAGGGAGATGCATGAGGGAAGGGATGTGGGAACAGATGTATATGTATGACTGATTCACTTTGTTATAAAGCAGAAACTAAAAAAAAAAAAAAAAAAAAAAATCCTACTGCTTTGTTGTTGCAGGGTAGGGGGCAGAAGCGCCCTGCTGACACCGGGGAAGGGGAAGGGGAACTCTGTCTTTTGCTTCTTTGTTCTGTCATGTCTAGGGATTTTCAGTTGTGAGGAGGAGGACCTGGGAGGAATGGGGATATGCCATCTCATCCAGAGCTGGACGTTCAGGTGTGACATGACCCTTCTATTCTGTTTCTTTATGTGTAAAATGGGTGTAATCATACCTACTCTGCCTGTACTGCGGAACTGTTTTGAGAATTAACGAAGATGTTCAAGTGTATGAGAGTACACTGGTGAATCTGAGGCTAGCAGAGAATGTTATTATAATGATTGTTATTTCTGAATCTAGGTTCTGGTAAGATGTAGCTTGAGAAGAGACAGGTTACACAGTAGGGCTTCCTCCATCTCCATATTTCAGTTTAATGTTGGTGAGAGCAAACTTGACAGCCAGAAGTCAGCCTTCTCTTGCCTATTTCCCTGTTTCTTTTGAGTCTGCGTCAACCTTTGTCTTGACGATCAATAACCCTGGAAGAAGCTAGAGGAAAAGTGAAGATTAGGGGTGTGGCAAGGAGAGAGCAGCAAAGTAGCTTAAAGAGCCTAATAAACCAGGGTAGCCGCACGTAGTAAGGACCGTGGCTGGGACAAGGGCCATGTCTGTAGCACTGTTACCAGGAAAACAGTCACAAAAAGGAAATAACGCCGGACCTGGGAGGGAAGAAACAAGTCATGAAGGGAACCCAGAGTAGGTAGGGATGGCCATTCAGGATGGCCAGGAATGGCCCTGCCCCACTTAGGGACATGGGACAGGGGTGGGAATGGCCGCAATATTATCAACCAGGATGGCCTGGGTCTCGTGTGTCCTTGGTCCCCATTCCAGGCAGGCGAAGAGTTGTGGACCTCCTGTGTGTGAGTCTCAGCTCTGCTACCTTGTGTCTGTGTGATTTGGGGTACATTCCTTAACCTCCCTGAGCCTCAGTTTCTCGCTCCATCAGTTGAAGTTGGCAAAGGTGCCAACTCCACCAGGTTCTGTGAGGGTCAAATGTGAGGGAGAGTATGAGTCATCCAACCTGCCCGTAATAGGGAACCGACGTATGAGGTAGTTCCCTTCTTGGCTCCAGGCCCAGGAGTTTTGGCCTCAGTCTAGGCTGGGCTCTAGCTCTTGGAGGCAGCTCTTCAAGAGCTTACTTGCTCCGCCATTGTTTCTTCCATGGGTGGCCCAGATTTCAGAAGGGCAAGCCAAGGTCACCCTTCCCTAATCTCCTCTCCAAAATTCTCTTTGTTCCAGCCTCCTGGTTCCTCTTCCTCCCCTCTCCTGGTGGGTCTCCACTGACCTCACTCTGTGGGGGGCTCTGGAGGCCCGGTCCCTGGGGCTGCACCTGGGGAAGGGGCTTTCCTAGACCAGAATGGGTGCCAGAGCAAACCAAGGGCCAATTTCATCTCCCACACTCTGCCTTTAGTCTAAGGGAAGCTGGGTTTAATGAAGCTCAAGATCCCTCACTAAACTGTAAGCTCAGAAGATGGGGGCCACGTGTGCCCTGTGCGTGGTTAATACCCCTACCTGGTGCTGCATTGGAACCAGCTCCTACCAGCTTGGGAGAGCCAACTGTTACATTTTAAGGAATATTGTAAGCTGACATTATTAAAAATTAGATTACAAAAACAAATTATGCTGCAAAGGTAATGAATACTCAAAACTCATCACTTTCTAATGATTGTACGATTACCTCTGCTCTTGAGGTCGTTCGCGTCTATTTATCTGTAGAGGGGACACACCGTGTGGTGGTGTGCTGTGTGACATCATGTTGGCATGGTGGCCACAATGGGGGTATTTACACTGCAGGAATCAGCAAACACCACAAATCAGAGCTTGATTTACTGTTTGGTTGATTGTCTAGATTAAGACAGGTGGAGAAAAGGTTAATGTTGTAGATCAAATTATGAACGTATGTATGTCATGTTAAATTGTAAATAGCACAAAGAATTAAAGACATGTTCTTCCAATATTTGGTAACTGTTATCGGACTCAGCAAAGAAGTCGCTCAGGTCATTGGTGAAGAAGTAAAGTTCTAGTACGTGCCTTTGTTGTCTTACTTTCGTCTTAACACAAACGAAGATACTGACACCAATCATGATGGAAGTCCTCCCCTGGTGCCAGTTGTTAAACACTTACCAGCACACCACTGTGCCCCATGCCTACAACAGTACCTCGCTGAAAGGGCACACTCAGTCAATACTTTTTGGGTGACTGGAATCAATGAACACCAGCAGCAAAGGACGTGGGGGGCCGTCTCACCCCTTCTGCAGTCGTGGCCCTGCATGTTTGGGATGCTGTGTCCCTCCCCATCCTTGCTCTCTGCCTCCTTTGCTCGCATTCAACTGTACCCTGTCCCGGGGTTTCTCCAGCTGTAATGTGCACACAAATCACCCGAGGGTCTTGTGAACATTCAGGTTCTGACCCAATGGGCCTTTGGCAGGGACCAAGCTCTGCGTTTCGGACAAGGTCACAGGTGATGCCAATGCTGGTCACGACCTCTGCACCTTAAAAACTTCCCCAGAAACACTGCATTTATTAAGTCATAATCCATCTGTTTTCCTATATTTTATTTATCAAAGACCTCCGTAACTGTCAAGCAGAACTTCTTATCAGCAGGAACTGACAAGTGGACAAGTGTTACCTCCCGGGCGGATTATAAATCGTGGGAAGCCGGGGAGCCCTGGCGTTTTAATTAGCTGGGACATTCTTATCAGCAGTCAGTCCTGAACATGGCATTTCCCATTGTTTGTGAACCCCTAATTGGGAATCTCTGATTTGGTCCCTGCAGGGCCACTCCTTCACACGGGCTCATCCGCCTTATTTCACTCTGGCGGCTGCCTTTATATTATTCAACACACATACCGCTGCCACCATCAGAGTGAGCGGGACCTCCTCCACATCTGGGCACGGTGTAGCATCCTGAGCTGCTGAAACTAAAGAAAGAAAAAAGGGGCTTCTGTTTGCTGCTGCAGCACCAGCGAAAAAGAAAAACAGAATTTTTTTTTTTTTACATGAAACAGATAATTACTCCAGACCAAGAAAGCCAGTGGACAGATTTCCTCTTGTTTGGGCTCAAGGTGAAACTGCGGAATTTTGCAGGGGGAGGTCTGTTCCTTGCGAAGTCACTTTCAGTTACTCTTAATGCACCATGTAAAAGAGAAAAGGATGAAACAAGTGGTGTCCTGGGAAAGTGGAGAAACGAACAAATTAAGCAACCGGCGGTTGAGTTCATGCTGCTTCCAAAGAATAGTCGGTTTTCTGTTGATAAGAGGCCTGATGGCTTTCTTGAAGCCTCCTCCTGGAGATGGAGTGGAAATACCCATCATCACCGGCCCGCCTGGGCCCCTTTGAAGAGAAACGCCTCCTGCTGCCTGGGGCATGGCTGTCTGAGCATCTGTGGTTTTCATCAGGTGACCTCACCTGGCTTAGCAGGGGGCACTAGAGGTGAGGACTTGACTGCAGGCAGCCAATCCAGAGGGTAACCAGCAATCTGCCAGGTCGTGTAAGTGGATGACAGACCAGAGGGAAGCTGACAGCTGACGGCTCCTCTGAGGAGACTGGGGGGGCGGGAGGGATCCTCTGTTTCTTAAAGATTGAGAAAGCCGTCAGGAGCAGAGAAAGACCTAAGCCTTCTAGAAAACCACGGCTCGCGAGGTCCCACGCAAAGGTTTTCCCCTCTGTCCAATAAGAAACAAATCCAGATTTTGTAAGGCGAGGCTTAATTTGGCAGGGTTATTGTGAGCAGGAAGGTGGGGCTCAGGGACCCTTGCTGTCTGGGGAACGCTCTGACCATAGATCTGTGAGTGTTGAAAGGTTAGGCACAGAGTTTTTCTTTTCCAGAAAAGACTAAACAAGGCTAGGTAGAGTGGGTGTGGGGAAGTCATCTGAATGGGAGTGGGAGGGAGAGGATGGAGCGGCAGATCAGAGAACGTCCTACCCCAAGGACAGCCTGTTCTCAGGAGGAGCTGTCGGCCCGCTCACCTGCAGGTGGGCCAGGGTTCAGGGACCTGAGGAAGGAGAGACGCTTAACCCAGGTTCTGTTAACAGGGGTTCGTTCCGGTTGATCAGTGGGATGAGAAATCCAGCAAATCATTTATGAAGCAAAAGATGGGAATTTGTCGGGGGAGGGTCTGAGTCTGGCCTTGTGTTTGGCAAATAAGGCAGCAGGATCCTTGAGTCTTATCCAAATCATATTGGGGGAGGGTGTTTCTTTTCAGTAAGCTGTTTCCGGAACACGAGAGGGCGGGGAATTTCTTAATCATGTTGTTTTCCCAGAGCACAGGGCTCAGATAAAATTCAACATTTCCACCCGCAGGGGTTACCTCAAACACTTCATGGCTTATGGATACTTTAGAATACTGTCACCTTTGCCTAAAGCCACATGATGGTCCTCTGGGCCTACCCCTTCTAGAACCTTCCCTTCTACCCTGTCCCCCCAAACAAGCTGGTCCCTCAAGTTGTGGAAGAGTTTGGCAGTAGGAAGCAAGGGCTGAGCAGAGAGGCTGCCCTGGAGTTTGCAGGAGGATCCTCCTGAAGCCCGTCCACCCCGAACCCCATCTCAGGCCCTGTCGTAAGGAGGGGACCCTCGGTCTCTGCCCCTCTCCTACCCTCCATCCTAATCTCTCACCAGCTCTTTCCCCAACAGCAGACTCTGACCCTCCCTGCCAGGTTCTGTTGCAAACCTGAAAGTTTCTCGATTGTGCAGACCTGCCTGTAAAAATATTGCCAGGACCTGGGTTGCCACAGAATGGTGGAGAGTTCAATAAAACTAATATTCATTGTTATCATTATTATGATAAATAATATAACTCCTGAAAGTCCCAGGGGCGTGACTATGTGCCAGGCGCTGCCGGAAGCACGTTACATGTGTGAATTGATTCATCAGATCCAAGCAACAGCCCTACAGAGGTAGGTAGTCTTGTTATTCCCATTTTACAGAGCAGGAGACTGAGGCACAGGGAGGTTGTTACTGAGCTAGGGTTTCAACCCAGGCAGCCTGACCCCACGGTGGGCCTTTCACCACCACCCTCCACCATGCTCAGGGCTCCAAGGCAGCACCATCTTGTTTCCCATAAATGATTATTTTCCTCTTGGCAGCTGGAGTGAAAGGATTACCTATTGTGAAGTTAGGGCTGTGTTTGCTGCTGAGGCAAGTGGGCGGGTCTGTTCCCTAAAGCTGGCTGATGACAGAAGTGTCTGGTTACCCAGTGCACTCTTTCTAGACCAGAGTTGGGAACTTGGGTGCTTCTCCTTTCAAGAGGCTCTCAGATAGAGTTAAATGAACTTGAGATTCCACTAAGATAGCTATTGTGTAAGGAAACTGGGCAGTCTGGCTGAACAGGTTTTGGTTTTGTTTTGTTTTGTTTAAAAGAAGTACCTATTTTATGTTTTTAAACATCTTTATTGGAGTATAATTGCTTTACAATGGTGTGTTAGTTTCTGCTGTAGAGCAAGGTGAATCAGCTATACATATACATATATCCCCATGTCCTCTCCCTCTTGTGTCTCCCTCCCTCCCACCCTCCCTATCCCACCCCTCTAGGTGGTCACAAAGCACCGAGCTGATCTCCCTGTGCTATGCAGCTGCTTCCCACTAGCTGTCTGGTTTACGTTTGGTAGTGTGTATATGTCCATGCCACTCTCTAAAAATCGTCCCAGCTTACCCTTCCCCCTCCCCGTGTCCTCAAGTGCATTCTCTGCGTCTGCGTCTTTATTCCTGTCCTGCCACTGGGTTCTTCAGAACGATTTTTTTTTTTAGATCCCATATATATATGTGTTAGCATACTATTTTAAAATAAGATGAGTATCAGTCTGGTGACCCTCTCTGCAGGCGATTCACCTCTCGCCTCAACCTGCCTTGGAGGCGGTGTCACTGTGGCTGCTGCCTGCAGTGCCATGATTTGGGATTCACCCTGGAGATGAGCAGGGCCAGCGTGAGGACAGTAATCATAAAGGCAGTGTCTACATACTGATGATTGAGTCCTACTATGTGCTGGGCACTGGGTTAAACCCTCAACATACACTGTATCTAATTTTTACGATAACCCTGGCGATGTATTATGATTAAAAGCCTTGCATTGGAGTCGCCCCGAAATTGGTTTAAATCTCTGCTCTACCACTTAATAAGCTGTGGCCTTTGTAGGTTACGATCCCCACTGTGAATTTCAGTTTCCTCATCTAAAGGTGGGCATCCTGATAGAATCTGCCTAACAGGGCTCTTGTGAGAATTAATAAAATCATGCATATAAATAAATCATGCATATAAAGTAATGACTAAATAAATAAACCTTATTTTTTAAGTGGGCATAGCTATCCTCACTGGGCACAAGAGGACACCAAAGTTCAGAGAAGGGACATGACATGTTCCCAAATCGCAAAGCTAGTCGGTGGTGGAGATGAAATGGGCAGATCTGGATCCGAATTCTGGCCGCAGTGAGCAATTCACAAGTGGGAGAGTACTGATGGTAATGGTGAGTCTTATTATTATGACAAGCTGGTGGCTTGGGGTCCCCGGAACCTGAGCTGACACCCCACTGTGACTAACCACCTGGGAGAGTGAGACTTATGGCTGATGGTAACAACCACCACTGATGCGCTGATGCGGATGGGGCTTGCAAGGTGATTATTAAAAACAATTTCCTCTCACGCCTTGTTTGTTCTCTTTGTGTGCCAGTGAACCAGAGGGTAGGCTAAAACTCACCTGACCCCTCAGAGATGATGATGCCCTCCCAGCCTGAAATTTAAAAACCCAGGACACGTACTCAGGGATACACGTCAGGAATCCATTAGATCTTCCAGAGATGTTGTGGGACCACTTATAATGGATAATAACAATAATAATCACAACAATGACAGAGAGGCAGTGTGTGCACTCGTTACAGGTATAGACTGGGAGAGTCGGCTCCGGTCCTGGGTTCAACACCTGGCTCCATCATTGGCTAGCTGTGCAACTTTGAGCAAGTTCCCTAACCTCTCTGAGCCTCAGCTTCCCCATCCGTAAATGGGGACAATAAAAAGTAACTACCACTCAGAGTTGGGGTGAGGATGGAATGACTTACTGCTTGTTAAGTGCCCAGTACATAACAAAGCCCACGATAAAGTTGAGCCGTTATTTGGAAAGACAGGTTCTTCTCGGCTCCCAGGGAGGCTGAGGTCATATTTGTGTGGGGGGGGTGGGCTGATTCTGAGGCACTGTGTTCGTGTTGTCTTACCTTCGAGCACAGCATGGTGGCAACTTTGGCCTCACGCCCGATCTCTCAGGAGGAAGTAAATAAACGAAGACCTGGCAGGTCCCACAGACAACCAGCCAAATCCACCACCCCTGCCCCTGCTCTCCCCTGCTTACCTGCCCCCAACACACATTTGACCCCTCTCTTCAGTGTGTCTGAATTCTACTGCATCCTGGGGAGAAAGCCAAGTTCTTAGTTGTGACATTGGCCTCTTTTCCCTTTTGTTTAAAAAAATGGTGAGAAATCTTCCCTTCTTGCATTCCTGCACCGTCTCCTCTTTCTTGCCTTCAATTTCTTAGGCATGAAATCACCCAAGATATAAATAAAATGTTCTAAATAAATCTCTGCTCTACTGCAGCATAAGACATATCTGCGTATGTATGTGACTGTCAGCCAAGATAAATTAACCTCCAATGGAAGTCATTTTCACGTAATTAATTATTCCTATATCAGCTGAAAGAGACAGGTGCACCACTGGCCTGCTTTGCCTGGACTTCTCAAAGAACTTTTAAAGAAGGTTACACTTAAACATGCTAAATGACTGGTATGCAGCTGTGGCTTTTGTTCTGATACTGTTTCTTGACTTGGAAACTTCACTTCTCAATTACTGCAAATGAAAAACAGAAGAACTGACATCAGAGGCATTTTTTAAAAATTAATTAATTTATTTTATTTATTTATTTTTGGTTGCGTTGGGTCTTCGTTGCCGCGCACATGCTTTCTCTAGTTGCGGTGAGCGGGGACTACTCTTCGTTGTGGCACGTAGGCTTCTCATTGTGGTGGCTTCTCTTGTTGCAGAGCATGGGCTCTAGGCATGCGGGCTTCAGTAGTTGTGACATGTGGGCTCAGTAGTTGTGGCTCGCAGGCTCTAGAGCACAGGCTCAGTAGTTGTGGCGCATGGGCTTAGTTGCTCCGTGGCATGTGGGATCTTCCCGGGCGAGGGCTTGAACCCGTGTCCCCTGCATTGGCAGGAGGATTCTCAACCACTGCGCCACCAGGGAAGCCCAAGAGGCATTTTTGACGTACAGGATGTGCTAAATTAAGCAGCAGGAATGCAGTATCTTCCATCAGCTGATGTTTTCCTTCTCCAGCTTAAGAAAGGGGTTTCAGTTGTTTGGGGTTTTACAGCAAAACAGCTTGTGATGTGGTTAAGTCTGTTATTAGCAGAAGTTCCCTTGGTGTCTTGGTGGTCAAAGCCCTGGCATATTAAGATATCTGGATAAGCCGGGAAAATAGCAGGATGAATGAGAAGATGACCAGATGACTTTGCAACTTCTAGAATGGAAGTGTCCAAATAAGGACTATTAGGGATTTGGTATCTCTAGTGGAGTGTCTTAGGGCTTTTTTCTTAGTCTTTTTCTGAAACCATTCAAGGCTGATCAAAGAGGGACATGTTGGGTTCCCTGGTGGCGCAGTGGTTGGGAGTCCGCCTGCCAATGCAGGGGACACGGGTTCGTGCCCCGGTCCGGGAAGATCCCACATGCCGCGGAGCGGCTGGGCCCGTGAGCCATGGCCGCTGAGCCTGCGCGTCCGGAGCCTGTGCTCCGCAACGGGAGAGGCCACAACAGTGAGAGGCCCGCGTACCGCAAAAAAAAAAAAAAAAAAAAAGAGGGACGTGTTATGAAGCAGGACAGAATCGGACCAATCAACCTCAACAGACTGGAATGATGGGCCTATTGAACAAAGTGTTGTTTTCCAGAATAAATAAAATTCTGTGCTGGGGGTAAGAAAAATAAAAGCAACTACAGGGTACAAAGAATTAACTTAACAGCCACCTTGTGATCTTAACCCTTCTGAGTCATTTGGTTTGAAGTGTGCCTCTTGTTTATAAGCAGCATATGACCCTATTTTAAATCCAATCTGATATTTAAAATGTGAGTGTAACCCGATCACATTTATCGTGATTACTGATACATCAGGATTTAAGTCTCATCTTATTGTGTATTGTTTCTATTTGCCTTGTTTCTGCCCCTCCCTTTCCTTTCTGCTCTGGATTGATAAGCTTTCTTTATGTTCTTTTGTTTCTTTCACTGTGATGGACATGATAGCTTATATTTCTGTTCTTTCTAAGTTACTCACAAAAATTTCTAACACAATTACTTTGTGTATTTGTCTCAAAAGCCTAAAGGTATACAGTGTCTCTGTTCTTCCCTCAAGCCAGAAAAGGGCTTTAGCAAATTCAGCCTCTTCCCTCCCATTTTCCATGTTACTGCTCTCTAGAAGTTCATATCTATCTTTTGTAAACACAAAAATATCTTTTCTTAGAGTCAATAGTTAACAAGACTTGTCAAATTACTTAATGATGTTTTTGTTTGCTCTTGTTTCCTGTGTCCCACTCCTTCATCAGAATGTAATTTTCTTTCTTCTGAAGTATATCCTTTAGTAGTTTTCTTATGGGAGGGTGGGGCCATCTGTGGAAATAAACTCTTTTAATCATTTTGGTTTGTGAAAATATCTTTATTTTGCCCTCACGCTTGAATGATAGCTTATCCGGGTATATTCTAGATTGACATGTTTTTTTCTCAGCAGTTTTATGTTTCTTGGTATCTGATGTTGCTGATGAGGTGTCTTCCTAACTGTGTTTGCTTTGTGGGCAATAAATATCCTCTCCCTGGCAGCTATGAATCTTTTTCTGTTTATCCTTAATACTCTGCAGTTTCACTAAAATTGTCTGTGTGAATTAGTTTGTATTTATCCTTCTCAGCATGAGATGTGAAATTTCTAATTAAAGATCCAATATCTTTCTGCAAAAATAAACTTGAGCAAATGGAAAGATATTTCTTATTCTTGTACAGGATGGCTCAAAATTATGATGTCAATTCTTCATAAAAATACCAAGTATTGTTTTGTTTTCTGCAGCTAGACAAGTTGATTTGAATGTTCAAATAGAAAGATAAACATGCAAAAAATAGGAAAACCACAAAAAGGGCAATAAAGGCTAACTACTCTTCCAGATATTAAAACATTATACAGCCTCTATAACTAAGAACGTAGTGTTGGTGCATAAACAGGAAGAAAGATCAGTAGGAAATCTGGAAATAGACCCAAGAACATATGAATATTTATTATGTGATAAATGTGGTATCTCAGATCACTGGGGATAGGAAAGACTTCTTTTTTTTTTTTTGAAGTATAGTTGCTGTACAATATTTTATAAGTTACAGGTGTACAATGTAGTGATTCATAATTTTTAAAGGTTATACTCCACTTATAGTTATTATAAAATATTGAATATATTCCCTGTGCTATACAATATATCCTTGTAGCTTATTTTATACTTAAGCTTTATAGTTTGTACTGTTTATTCCCCTACCTTAATATTGTCCCTTCTCCTTTCCCTCTTCCCACTGGTAACCACTAATTTATTCTCTAGATCTATGAGTCTGCTTGTTTTTTGTTATATTCACTAGTTTGTTGTATTTTTTAGATTTCACATATAAGTGATATCATACAGTATTTTTCTTTCTCAAGACAGACTTTTAAATAAATGGTTTTGTGTTAGGTATTTGGACATAGAATCAAAATTTAATCCATTCCTCATACCATAAACTAGAATACATTCAAAATGGATTAGAAATCTAATGTAAATAATGAAACCACACAAATGTTTTTTTTAAATTATGGATGAATTCCTTTACAACCCGGCTGTGGAGAAACCCTTTCTAACTATGATGAAAAAATCTAGATGTAATAAATAAAAAGACTGGTACATTTGATTGCATGAAAAATAAACTTTTTATGGTTAAAAAATCAATGTAAGCCAAGTAAACAACAAAGAGAAACCAGGGAACAGGAGTATAACCTGTATAACAGATAAAGGGCTAATATTCCTAATATATAAAAAAAGCTTTTTTAAAGGGAGGGGTGAAAGACCACAAACTTGACTGAAAAATGAGCAAAAGACATAACCACATACTTCATAAAAATCAATACACAACTAGCCCTTTTAAACATATGAAAAGGTATTCAACTTTACCCTCAATAAGAGAAATAGAAATTAAAACTACACTGAGAAATGGTACTGAGGTACCATTTCTTACCTTTCATTTTAACAAATATTCAAGAACAACTGAACAACACTCTATGGGAAGATGCAGTGGGGTGCAAAATAACTAAACCCTCCAGAAAGGAATTGGACTATATTCAACCAAATACCAAGCATCTACTCTTTGACCCACCAATCCTACTTCTAGGAATTCACCCTGAAGACACATCTCCACAAATATGAAATGACATATGATTTAAAGCCAGTTATGGCAGCCTTGTTTCTAATATTGGGGACAACCTAATTACCCATCCATAGGAGACTGATTGAATAAATTAGGCTACATCCATGCGATAGATTATTAGGCAGCTGGAAAAAACAATGAGGAAAATCCCCAAGAACTGATAGAGTGATTTCCAGAATATGTTGTTATGTAAAAAAAGCAAAGTGCAAAAGAGTGTTACATACAATATGCTTAGTTTTGTATGTATGTATGTATTTGATTTTTTTTTTCCTGTAAAACAACACAGGAAATATAAACCAGAAATTAATGAAAGCAATTACTTAAAGGGTTTAGAGGACTGGGATAGGAACTGAGACTTCTCTGAGTATAACTTTTTACAGTTGGGTTATGTAGCTACCATATTTATAATTGTCTTCTATTCACAACCCTTCTTCAGTACCTCTTTCTTTTTTTGCTTTTTCTTTTCTTCTTTTTTTTGGTCTTTGTTTCTTTTTCTGCCTTCGTTGGCTTGAATTAAGCATTTTATGTGATTCAATTTACTCTCCTCTATTTGTATGTCAATTATATTTCTTTTAAGAAATGTTTTAGTGGTTTCAATATATATTTACAACTAGTCCAAGTCCACTTTCAAATAACAGTACATTGCTTCCTTATAACAAAGTATTCCCAATTTCTGTTATAACGTTGGTGACATGCATGTCACTTATCTATTAGATATAATCACCCAGTACATTGTTGCTATTATTATCTTGAACAGTTACCTATCAGATCAATTAAGAATAAAAAAATAAAATATTTTAAAATTTTATCTTCATTTATTCCTTCTCTACTGTTCTTTCCTTCTTTATGCAGATCTGAGTTTCTGCTCTACATCATTTCCTTTCTCTCTGAAGAATTTCTTTTTAGCATTTTTTTACAAGGCAGGTCTACTGGCAATGAGTTCCTCAGTTTTTGTTTGATTGAGAAAGTATTTCTTCTTAACCTTTGAAGGATAACTTTGCTAGATACAATTTCTAGGCTGGAAGTCTTTTTTTTTTTTTTTTTTTCCTTTCAACACATTAAACATTCCACTACACTCTCTTTTTGCTTGCGTGGTTTGTGAAGAGAACTCTGATGTAAATTCTCATTCTTGCTCCTCTGTAGGTAAGGTGCTTTCTTCCTCTGTCATCTTTCAAGATTTTTCTCTTTGTCTTTGATTTTCTGCAATTTGAATGTGATTTGCTTAGGTGTAGACGTTATCCTCCTTGGTGTTTTCCTAATTGTAGTTTGGTGTATATCATTAATTTTGAAAAATTCTCAGTCCTTTTTACTTTAAATATTCCTTTTTTTTTTCTGTTTCTTTTTCTGTTATTCCCATTACACAAATGTTGTACCTTTTGTAATCATTCCACAGCTCTTGGGTATTCTGTTCCTCATTTCCCCTCATTCTTCTTTCTCTTTGCATTTCAGTTTGGGAAGTGTCTATTGACATTTTTCAAGCTCAATGGTTCTTTCCTCAACCATGTTCAGTCTACTGATTTGCCCATCAAAAGCGTCCTTCATTTCTGTTACAGTTTTTTTTTTTTATAGCATTTCCTTTTGATTCATTATTAGCATTTTCATCTCTCTGCTTACATTACGCATTTTTATTACATGTTATCCACTTTTCCCATTAGATCCCTTAGCATATTTATCATAGTTATTTTAAATCCCCAGCCTGATAATTTCAACATCTGTGTCATACCTGAGTTTGATTCTGGCTCTTGTTTTGTCTCTTCAGACTGTGTATTTTCCTTGCCTTTTTTCATGCCTATAATTTTTGTTGAAAGTCAGACATGGTGTATCAGGCCATAAGAACAGAAGTGAGTAGGCTTTTATTATGAGTTTTCTGTTTACTGGCTGGAGATTAGGCTGTGTTAATGCTTGCTGCAGCTTCAGTGTCAGAGGCTTCAATGTCCTCTAGTGTCATTGTTTTTTTTCTCCCTGTTGTCTCTGGGTTCCCCTGGAAACTTCTTTTTAAATAAAGTCTGTGTCTTGCAGATTTCTCTGTTGTAATTCCCTATGATTATGCTGGAGCCCTATTGAGGTGGTGGTGAGGTATGGGGGAGGGGAGATATTCTATCATCTTATATTAAATCTCAGGGCTTTTTCAGTTTGTGTTTTGGTTGTTTTTGTTTTTTAGTGGACCTGAGTCCCTGAGCTATGACCTTCTCAGAGTTTCTCAGCCTTTTTTCCCTCAACTTCTGTGAGATAGGGAGGCTAGAATGGGATCCAGTTGTCTAACTGCCCTTCCCTTAGATCGGAGAAGGTTCTGGAAGTTTCCGTTGAGAGCAGGTCTGTGTTGCTGAGAACTGAATGTTCTCAGTGTATTTCAAAGTGGTTACTTTCTGCTTCCTCCTGAAGCATGGGGGCATTTTTCTCCTTTCTTCACTGGGAGAACCTGTTGAGTCTCTTGGAGATAAAACTGTGAAATTGGGGGCCTCCCAAAACTGGGCCTCCAGGAGTTTAAATTCTCCAGTGACTTCTGTTCTCCACAAGCTATGATTCTCTGTATTCACCCATCTCTCCAAATTTCAAGGCAGAGGTTTGCCCTATGACCTCAGTTCTATGAGGGATCTAAGAAGAGTTGTTGATTTTCAGTTTGTTCAGCTTTTTTTCTTCTTGGGAGGATGGGAGCTGAAGGTTGGAAATCAGATTCCTATTTTCTTTTTCTTGCTTTCTTTTCACCATTTTTTTCTAATGCCATTTCTATTTATTTCCAGTGCCTTTGATGAATACATCTCTTTTTATAGATTTGTTAGTTGTTGCTCTAGGTATTACATTAGGGTCTTTGTGAAACATTTAACAGTCTACTGGTGTCCATATTTTAGCAGATTGAGCAAAATGTAAAAATCTTACTTCTTTTTCATGTCCCTTTACCCTCCCCTATTTATAATATAATTACCATTGAGAATCACATCAGATGGTGTTATAATTTGTGCTTTAACCATCAAACATAATTTACAGACTTCAAGAAGAAAAGTCTATTGTGTTCTTTCTTCTTTCCCTGTGTTCCAAGATTCCTTCTTTTATCATTTCCTTTCTGTTTATAAAACTTCACTTAGCTATTCCTTTAGCATATTTCTACTGGTGACAAATTCTCTGAGCTTCTATTCATTCCAAAAAGTCTTGATTTTTCCTCCATTCCTGAAGGAATTTTCACTGTATATAGAATTCTGGACTGGCAGTTCTTTTAGTTCGGCACTTGAAAAATGTTGTGCCACCTCCTTCTGGCCTCTGTGGTTTCTGATGGGAAATCCACTGTTGTATGAATTGTTTTTCCCCTTTAAATAAAGTCTCATTTCTCTCTGCTTTCAAGATTTTTTTTCTTTTTCTATTTTCTTTTTCAACCAAAGGGTTTTCATAAATTTGATTGTGATATGGGTTTCTTTTAGTGTATCCTGTTTAGGGTTTACTCAGCTTCTTGAATCTGTAAATTTGTCTTTTGCCAAACTTAGGAACTTTTTAGCCATTATTTCTTTGAAGACTTTTTCAGTCCCACTCATTTCCTCCTCTTCTTCTGAACTCAGAGAACATGAATATTAGATATTTTGTTCTAGTGCTGCAGATTCCTGAGGCTCTGTTCTTTTTTTTTTTTTTTTTTTTTTTTGGTGTATTTTCTCTCTGTTGTTCAGACGGGGTCATTTTTATTATTCTTTCTTCACGTTCACTATTGTTGTTTCCTCTCCATTCTGCTGTTAAGCCCATCCATTGAGATTTTTATTTTGGTTGTTGTATTTTTCAGTCTTAAAATTTTTATTTTATTTAAAAAATATTTTCTATTTCTGTGCTGAGACTTTCTATACTTTCATTTGTTTCAGGTGTGTTCATAATTGTTCCCTGAAGCATTTTATGTTGAGTGCTTTAAAATCTTTGTCAGATAATTCTAACATCTGCATCATCTCTGTGTTGGCATCTGTCTTAGTTTTCTAGGACTGCCATAACAAATTACTTTAAACTGGGTGACTTAAAGCAACAATACTTATTCTCTCCCAGTTCTGATGGCTAGAAGTCTCAGATCAAGATGTCAGCAGGGTTGGTTCCTTCTGGAGGTTTGAGGGAGAGTCTGCTCCAGGCCTCCCTCCCAGCTCCTGGTGGCTGCCACCGTGCTTGTCATTCCCTGGCTTGTCAATGCACCATTCCAATCTCTGCCTCTGGCTTTCTTTTGGTCTATCTATCTGTGTCATTGTTCCTATAAGAATAGGAGAGGAATCACCTAAATCCATGGTGATTTCATCTTGACCTCCTTAATTGATGACACCTGCAAAGACCTTGTTTCCAGATAAGGTCACATTCTGAGGTTCCAGGTGGGCATGGACTTTAGGGGGATGCCCTTCAACACAATACAGCATCTGCTGATTCACTTTCCTCATTCAAGCTGAGTTTTGTTGGTTCTTCATATGGTTAGTAATATATGATTGAAGTGACGTTTTGAGTATTTGTTATGAGATTCTGGATTTTATTTGAACCTTCTATTTTAACATTTTTTTCTACACTTCCTCAGCTGAAGGGGATCCTCCCCTTGTTACTTCCAGGTGTTGGAGTTGGGGGAGGGGATGCAGGTTCCCCACTTGGTCTCCAGGGACATCAGAGAGAGCCATGCTCCTCGTTAGTGCTGAGTGGAGGGGTGGCTTCAGGCTCCCTACCAGCCACCACTGATACCACCCTGGCTGGTGGGCACATGGGTACTTCCTTACTCCTTTCTACATGGTGTCCACTGTCATCATGTGAAGGTTGCCTTGTTTCCACTGGACAATGCTGAGTGGTTTGATTCTCCACTTGGCTCTTCAGACACACTACAGCAAGGAGGTGGATGGTCATGTTATCCTACCAGGCATGGGTGGAAGTCTAGCCCACCCCCCCCACCCCCGCCGTGGTGTCCACTGACACCGTTGGGTGGGGCCTCATACCCATCCAGTGGGGATGAAAAGTTCTGACTTTCACTCAGCCTTTGCTGGTGGGAGTGTAGGTGGGGTCACAGTATTTTCTGTGATGTTTGCCTGCAGTAGAGTAGCTATTGTCTAAAAGTTTCGTCTTTCTAGGCCGGTGCTTTCTTGGTTCATTAGCTAGAGAAAGCAGGCTTTCCTGGAGACTTTCTTTTTTGACTGTGCCTCTTGGTATTACCAAATTGCTAGCTTTTCTGATGGGATGTATGAGGGATAAATGAGGCAAAAGGAAACTAAAGAACTCAGTTCTGTCTCATTTCTTCTTTCCTAGGAACACTGACATCTTCTCTGCACCTCTCAACATCTTTTTGTGTTTGTTTTATGTATGATCTCCAGGGTTTTTAGGAAAAAGTACATGAATTCCATCTTTCTGTGAGTGGAAGTTCTTATTTCCAGGATTTTTAATTTTTAAAGTCTTGCTTTTTTGTTCATTCTTACCTGCTTTGTTTTTGTTTGTTATCTTGGTCTTGTTCAAGAGGTATTGTTCCTCCTTTCATCTTTGAGAATTGTAATCATACTTATTTCAAAACCATTTCGGATTACCCTAATGTTTTCATTTCCTTGGGATTGATGAATTCGTTGGTCATCTCATATAACAGCGGTCCCCAACTTTTTGGCACCAGGGACCTGTTGCGTGGAAGAAAATTTTTCCATGGGCTTGGGGTGGGGATGGTTTTGGGATGATTCAAGTGCATTACATTTATTGTGCACTTTATTTCTATTATTATTACATTGCAATATATAATGAAATAATTATACAATTCACAATACTGCCGACAGGAGGTAGAGCTCAGGTGGGAATGCGGGGAACGGGGAGCAGCTGTACATACAGATGAAGCTTCGTTCGCTCACCGCTCACACCCTGCTGTGCAGCCCGGTTCCTAACAGGCCACGGACTGGTACCTGTCCAGTGCCCAGGGTTGGGGAACCCTGTTGTAAAAGATGTGCTTTGGAATTTTAGTTTGAAAACTCATCTTGAATAGAAGTTCTGCGTGTATATGGGTACATTTCCCCTCCCTGGGATCACCCCACTGTGACCAGCAGTTTTGCAGGGGCCTCCACCAAGCCCACTGGGTTTCTGAGTAACAAGGGGGCTTATATTGGGGGCTTGGGGTTTTTGTCCCACAGGGACATTGACAAGGTGTGATTTTTTTTTTGACATAAGTTCTGCAGGTGCCTCTGCTGATTCCTGCCACCTCAGACAATCACCCTGGGCTACAGTTGCAATGTTTTAGCCTCCGTTCATGGGTGGAAGAGTCCTCCCCAGACTGGACCCCATCCTGGGATAGGTGGAAAAAATTTGCTGTTTTCCTTACCTTGCAGGATTTAGCTCCCAAAGAATCTATGTGTTTTTCAAAGGAAGTTAAGTCTTAAAACATATGTTTACACTTTATTCATTATTTCTGTGATTTTGGAGATGGAAGGGGGAAGCGTTGTGTGAACTCATGTTGCCATTTTTATGGGAGGTAACCTCCTCTCCCCACCTACAGCTTTGAAAAAGCAGCTCGGCTTCATGGAGCATGGATTGCCTTGATGTTTCAGTTGCTATCTTAATTAGCTTGTAGTCAGGCATTGGCTTAATAACTATATTAAGCCTGAATAATGATAACAATCCTTTTAAAAGATTATTGACTGATACTTTAGCTTTTTCAATCAAAAACCTTAGATTGCAAAATGACATATTTCAGGCATGTATCAACTTGGGTAACAAAAGTAAAGAGGCTACATAGAATCTTTGAACATCACTGAAGTTCCTGCTCTGGTGCAGAGTTATAGTATTTTTGTAAAATTACAAAGAAAGTAAGAGGATGTGATATTTCTCTCTGAAAGGCACCTTCTTTTTCCAGCACATCCTCAGGTCTGTAATCCCCAAAGCCGGGCAGGGCTTCTGCTTCCTGGTCTTCCTGTCTGCTCACCTTCAGTCCAGGTGATCAGCCATAATGCGTTTGAACAAAAATAGGAATTTTGCCCACCCCCAATCCACTTTATTTTCTGTCCCCCATCACCATTCCAATTTGGCCGTAATTGTACTGTTCCCATAACAACAGCCAAATAACTGGAGCTTTGTGGAGGGCTTATAACAGGGTTGTACACAAAGCTGCTGGCAATGCCGTGCAGACCCTGCATATCAGCAACTCACAAAAGAGACAGCTATTGGGGCGAATGCTTCTTGGCAGCTCCAAAGCCAACTAGCAGCTGATACTGCTGCTGCATTTCTGAATGGAGGCCCAGCACCCCGTCTTTCTCCTACATTCCTCACATGCACAAAGCCATTCCCTTGTGGCCTGGCCTGCCTGGGACAGTTAAAAATGCACACACAGAGAGAAACACACAACAAAAACTCCTCTGTATATATTTCACCAAACTGCAGCAAAGATCAAAGAATCACATTCTCCCTGAGGTCTCAGGGCTGTGCTTCAGATAATGTGGTAGCAGACACCAGTGCCCAGAATCAAAACACCTTTATGTACCTCTCTCTACAGATAGATGGAGACACACACACCCACACCGACACCCACACACACACACACACACACAGCTTTCCTTTTTGCTGAGCCACTGTGTGATTTCAGGGAGCAAATTTGTCAATCAAGGTAGAAGAGCTGCCTGAATAGGAACTTTCTTGTCATGGCCTGCAGGTACATAAAGCTAGGTGAGCTGTGTCTCTACCATCAGCTATCTCGCTCTCTCAGTAATAAACGAGACGACCACTGCTGGTAAACTGGGAGCAGAATCCCACATTGTCTGAACTTAGGGCTGCGACTTTGTAAATTGACAGCTCCCGTACCCTTGCTGGCGTGCTGCTGACACGTGAATTGGCTTCATCAAGATCTGGGGTGCAGGGGAGCAGCAAGAAGTTGTGAGTCCTGATCATTTCAATTGCAGACTCTCAGGGTTTTGTTATAATGACGATGACACACCAGGAGCTGCAGGGGTAAAAGCCATTGGAGGGAAATTAAACAGACCCCGGGGTCTCCCTCTTACAGAACAAGATTGTGGCTGATGGCCTCTGGTGTCCCTGGGAGCTGGGGTGGGCAGGGCCGGGACAGAACCTGACACCTGGCAGCAAGGTGGGCTCTGAGAGCTTCAGGCCTCAGGTTGGAACCTTCGGGGGGGGGATTTCAAATGCAGCACTTTAGATGAAAATGAAGTCTGTGACCTGACCAGGGGCAATGCCAATCTTTTCCATTGGCAGGAGCTATCTAACTTTTAAAGCAAGTTCTTGTGTTTTGCTAATGATCCAATCAATCCCATGTGCATCGAAATAGGCTCGGATGTTTGATCACAGATCAGCAGCGTTGGCATCACCTGGAGCTCGTGAGAAATGCAGACGCCCTGGTCCCACCCCAGCTGTCCTGACTCCACACCTGCCTTTTGACAAGGTGCCCAGGTGGTTCACTGCACATCAGGGTTTGGGAAGCACTATTCTGGGTTCATCCTTCGCAAGTCCTTTCCGATGCTCTTGCATTTGCATTTCCTTGGGAGGCATACATTTGTTCATTGTCTTTTTTTTTTTTTTTTTTTTTTTTTGCAGTATGCGGGCCTCTCACTGTTGTGGCCTCTCCCATTGCGAAGCACAGGCTCCGGATGCGCAGGCTCAGCGGCCACGGCTCACGGGCCCAGCCGCTCCGTGGCATGTGGGATCTTCCTGGACCGGGGCACGAACCCGTGTCCCCTGCATTGGCAGGCGGACTCTCAACCACTGCACCACCAGGGAAGCCCAAGTGGCAGTCTTATACAATGTAGCCTAATCGAGGGAGTGAGACCCCCATCACCTTCACCATATTCCATTGGCAAGTCACAGGTTCTGCCTGCACTCAAGGAAGGGAAGCCCTGTTCATTGTCTTTTATAAAATGTATTTTGGAATTGCAGTTGAAAGCTTATCTTGAATAAGTGTGTGCACACACACATGTGTGTATGTGCATGTGTGAGCATCCTATGTGCATGCATATGTGTGTGTTTCTTTTTCTCTTGAGGTCCTGGTGACCTCAGCTGAGAACACAAGGTTCACAATCCACTCTGCTTGAGTGTGACCCCTGAATGCAGAACTGAGAAGGTACGTGGCCCTGGACAAATGGCCTTATCTCTTTGAGCCTCAGTTTGCTTAGCTATTCAGTGGGGAGGATGGTACCAAACTCACCCATTTGTTGTGAGGATGAAAATAATGTCTGTGAGGTCCCTATCCTAGTGCCTTACATGTTGAGAGTTTAATCAATGGTCATTCATTGTTACTGTCTTCAGTTTTTACTGAGGTGGAGTGTGAGATAGTGAAGTGGACAAAGCTTCAGAGTAGAGCCCTGTGAATGTTTACACATGTTCACACCTATGTAACCACCGCCCTGATCAAGTGTTGAATGTTGCCAGCCCACCAGAAAGCTCTCTTATGTCACTGTTATTTAAGAGAAATGAAAGATGCAGTCTTTGTCCTCAGGTAGCTTTAAAATTCCTCTGGGACAAGAAATCTGAAATACCTGAAATTGTTAGTGAGCAATCATTAGTTAATGTCTGCGAAATACTGTTTTGGGCTGGTGTCTTGGTCCATTCGGACTGCTAAAACAAAGTTACCGTGGACTGGGCAACTTAAATAACAAATGTTTATTTCTGTCATGGAGACTGCAAAGTCCAAGGTCAAGGTGCTGGCAGATTCGGTGTCTGGTGAGGACCCAATTCCTGGGTCACAGACTGCTGTCTTCTCCCTGTGTCCTCACATGGCGGAAGGGGTGAGGGAGCTCTGGGGTCTTTTTTATAAGGGCACTGATCCCATTCATGAGGGCTCCACCCCCATCACCTCCCAAATGCTCCACCTTTTCACACCATTGCCTTGGCAGGTGGGATTTCAACATATGAACTTTGGAGTGACATAAACATTCAGTTCATTGCAGCTGGGGGTTTTTAATGATGGAAATGGGGATTATGAGAAGCTAGAATTCAGGAAGCTTCGAGGAAGGCTATACAGGGTGAGAAGCTGAACTCTCTCCCTGTCAAGGTGAGGCAGGAATTCTTCCCCTTCTCAGATGAAGGCCCTGAGTGTTAAGTTAGGAAATGAAGTGAGATTAGATTTTTTCATCTTCCAGTCCTTGGGCATCCTTCTTCTATGATTTACGACTAGATAGTCATTAAGCATGGAGGATGGCTCAGAATTTCAGGCTTGCTTGTCAGGAGTCCTTTGTAGGATCATCATGAATTTGAGAGGTAGGTAGTTTCACAAATGAGTTCAGGGAAGGCTTCCTGGAGTGGGTGACACTGACTTGCTTCTTGAAGGATGAGGTAGCAAAAGGAGACATGGGAACAGAAACAGTCTTGGTTCCTACAGAGCAGATCCATCATGCCCAACCCTGGTGAAAACCTTGATTTTGATCTCTATGTGTTTACGAGCAATGGGATGCAATACATTTAAACAGTCTGAAACCCTGGATCGCCCTTAGATAGGTGTTGAGTATTGTGGGTTTGGTAAGCCCTCAGCGCTGTGTGCTGAGAAGACAACATGCCAGCCTGCTCCGCATTGCCAACTCCTGACAAAGAGATGATGGCTCTGCTGATGGAACAGTTAGTCCAACTCACTCATGCCTCTGGCAGTGTCACTGCTCCTAAGTTGGACCAGCCAGACCTACACACTAAGGACAGGGACATCTGTTTGAAGGCGAGAGAGGAACTGCCTCTTCCCGTAAGCTTCTCCGAGCCAACCAAGACTGCTGGTTTACTGACAGGGCACAGACTGAGGAAACGGAGGTGCATTATTTAATGAATGGAATGCCACCAATGCAGACCTGTTCGACTCCATTCCACACATACTTGGTGAGCATCTACCTTGTGGTGGGCAGTGTGTCAGGTGGGAATGTCAAAGAGAAGATCTCTGCCCTCACAGATTTTTCCAATATTCTTGCTGTAAGAGGCTACCTTGCCAGTGGTTCAGTCACCCTCTGGCTTGTAACACAAGTATTTATTGAGCACCAGCTGCGTTCCAGGCATTGCACTGGGGTGTACTGCCAAAGCAAAGAGAGGCTGAGTGACTTATTTAAAGGAGTGTGTGATGCAAAGCCCAAATCTCCCAGAACTTTTAAATAAATAAATAATTAATTAATTAATTAATTAATTTTTGGCTGCACTGTGTCTTCGTTGCTGTGCGCGGGCTGTCTCTAGTTGTGGTGAGTGGGGGGCTACTCTTCATTGTGGTGTGTGGGCTTCTCATTGCAGTGGCTTCTCTTGTTGTGGAGCATGGGATCTAGGCTCGTGGGCTTCAGTAGTTGTGGCACGTGGGCTCAGTATTTGTGGCACATGGGCTTCAGTAGTTGTGGCACGCGGGCTCAGTAATTGTGGTTCGTGGACTCTAGAATGCAGGCTCAGTAATTGTGGCACATGGGCTTAGTTGCCCCGCGGCATGTGGAATCTTCCTGGACCAGGGCTCGAACCCGTGTCCCCTATATTGGCAGGTAGATTCTTAACCACTGCGCCACCAGGGAATTTTACCCCAGAACTTTTTTTAAGGGCAAAGATAGTAAATGTTGTGGATTTTGCGACTACTCAACTGGGTTGTTTTGGCATGAAAGCCACCACACACAGTATATAAATGAATGAGCATGGCTGTGTTCCAGTGAAACATTATTTACAAAAACAGGCATCAACCTGCATTTTGCTTCTGGCTATAGTTTGCCAACACCTGATTCAAAAAGATCATACCTGCAATACCTAGAACATACAGAATCAGAAGGAACCAGATAAGTCTTCAACTCCCTATAGTAATTGTCTCTAAGTTGCCATATGATCCAACGATCCCACTCCTGGGCATATATCTGGACAAAACTATATTTCAAAAAGATACATGCACCCCTATGTTCATAGCAGCACTGTTTACAATAGCCAAGACATGGAGACAATCTAAATGTCCATCAACAGATGAATGGATAAAGAGGATGTGGTGTATATGTGTATGCAATGGAATACTACTCGGCCATAAAAAAGAATGAAATATGCCGTTTGCAGCAACATGGATGGACCTAGAGATTATCATACTATGCGAAGTATGTTAGAAAGAGAAAGATAAATATCATATGATATCACTTATGCGTGGAATCTAAAATGTAACACAAATGAACTTATCTACGAAATAGAAACAGATTCATGGACATGGAGAACAGACTTATGGTTGCCAAGGAGGAAGGGGGTGGGGGAGGGAGGGCTTGGGAGTTTTGGATTAGTAGATGCAAACTATTTTATATAGGATGGATAAACAACAAGGTCCTACTGTATAGCACAAGAAACTATATTCAATATCCTGTAATAAACCATAATGGATTCAGTTTTATATATATATACAGATATATATATATATATATATATATAGCAGAAATTAGCACAACATGGCAAATCAACTATACTTCAAAAAAATAAATTTTAAAAAATTGTCTCTAAGACGTCTCTAAGGAATAATTGGCCAGCTTCTGCTCAGGCATGGGGAGTGCAGAGTGTATTCCATGTGAAGCAGCCCATCTCATGTTTGGACAGTTCTAGTCGTTAGAAAGTCTCTACTGAGTATAATTTGTACCTGAATATAGAGAAACTCTAGTATCTCTGTTCCACGTCTATCCCAACAGAGTTTGCTTAATGAAAACTTGGAAGTAATCTAAATGACCATCAGTACAAGAATGGATAAATAAATTGTAGAATATGCATATAATGGAATATCATAAGCAGTTAATAAATAGATCCATGCTTATCAGAATGAATAGATCTCATAAAACAAATATTTCAGAATGATGTGAAATATATGATGCCATTTGAACAAAATTGTAAGATACACAAAGCAATACCTACATTATTTATGATTGCACATATATGTAGAAAAATATGAAATCAAGAATCTAATGTATTTATACCAAATTTTTGATGGTGGCTGCCTCCAGAGTGGGGAGGGAAATAATGGAACCAGTAAAGGATGTAAAGCTAACTTTATTTTCACTTGTAATGCTTTCTTTCTTTATTAAAATTTTGAAGAAAATGATAAAAATACAGCTAAGAATGGATTGCTGCTTAATCTCTGTGATCAGGTAAGTACACAGGGATTATAAAAATATTCAGATTCTCCTATTTAGTTGATAAAAATATTCTTTCTTCAAGGGTTGTTTTTAGGAGTGCATCACAATTTAAAGTAATTTTTTACATGCTTAAAGTAGTTGAGTGTTAATATATATAACAAGTCTTTCAGTGGAGGTATGAATACAGCAAGGGGACTGAGATATGAGTCTATGACTGTTTCAAACCTAAAATGCAGTATATCACAGCCATTACTTTGTTCCAATTTTAAACCCTCAAACCAACTTCACAACCTGAAAGAGGTAAGTGGGACCGTTCCTGGTGAACATAAGGTTCATTCCTTCCTTCATTCAAGAAATGTTTATTGAGCAGCTCCTCTGGGCTGCCCCTCCCCAGGCTCGGGGCCCATGTTGGTGACATTCCTGTTACCAATATGGAGCTTCCCATTTAGGGTGGTGGATGCTTACTGACCAAACAGTCCCACCAGAAAATGTGAAAGTACACGCACAGCAAACAGAGTAAAGGAGCTGCTCTATGATTCTACAGTGGGAGCGTTGAGCTTACCCAGAGCAACACGAACTGAGAGTTACCTGTTCAAAGAGAGAAGGAAAGGGCATTTTGGCTGGAGGTCAGCACGTGGGTCGAGGAAAGATAGCAAGAACGAAAAACTGAAAAGATTGGTTTGGAGCAAAAGGAGAAGCTGATGAGAGATGAAGCTAGAGAGGTAGGCTGGGCCTTGTGCGCTGTGATAAATAACTTGGTTCTCATCTTGAGAGTGCCAGGAAGCCACTGGAGAGTTATAAGTGGGCTCTGGAACATGATCAGATTTTGAAATGATCACTCTGCAGTGGAACAGCTGAACTGGAAGGAGTCAGGGTGGGTGTGGCTAGAACAGTCAGAGGCTACTGTGGGTAACATGAGGGTAGGTTGGACAAATGTGGTGGAGGTGATGGTGGTGATGGAGGTGATGGAGGTGATGGTGGTGGTGGTGGAGGTGGTGGAGGTGATGGTGGTGATGGAGGTGATGGTGGTGATGGTGATGATGGTGGTGGAGGTGATGGAGGTGATGGTGGTGATGATGGAGGTGATGGAGGTGATGGTGATGGAGGTGATGGTGGTGGAGGTGATGGAGGTGATGGTGATGGTGGTGGAGGTGATAGAGGTGATGGAGGTGATGGTGGTGATGGAGGTGATGGTGGTGATGGTGATGGAGGTGATGGTGATGATGGAGGTGATGGAGGTGATGGTGGTGGTGGTGGAGGTGGTGGAGGTGATGGTGGTGATGGAGGTGATGGTGGTGATGGTGGTGGTGATGGAGGTGATGGAGGTGATGGTGGTGATGGTGATGGAGGTGATGGTGGTGATGGAGGTGATGGTGGTGATGGAGGTGATGGTGATGGAGGTGATGGTGGTGATGGAGGTGATGGTGGTGATGGAGGTGATGGTGGTGATGGAGGTGATGGTGGTGATGGTGATGATGGTGGTGGAGGTGATGGAGGTGATGGTGGTGATGATGGAGGTGATGGAGGTGATGGTGGTGGAGGTGATGGAGGTGATGGTGATGGTGGTGGAGGTGATGGAGGTGATGGTGGTGATGGAGGTGGTGGAGGTGATGGTGGTGGAGGTGATGGAGGTGATGGTGGTGGTGATGGAGATGGTGATGGAGGTGATGGAGGTGATGGTGGTGGAGGTGATGGAGGTGATGGTGGTGGTGATGGAGGTGATGGTGGTGATGGAGGTGATGGTGATGGAGGTGATGGTGGTGATGGAGGTGATGGTGATGGAGGTGATGGTGGTGATGGAGGTGATGGTGGTGATGGAGGTGATGGTGGTGATGGTGATGATGGTGGTGGAGGTGATGGAGGTGATGGTGGTGATGGAGGTGGTGGAGGTGATGGTGGTGGAGGTGATGGAGGTGATGGTGGTGGTGATGGAGGTGATGGTGGTGATGGAGGTGATGGTGGTGATGGAGGTGATGGTGATGGAGGTGATGGTGGTGATGGAGGTGATGGTGGTGATGGAGGTGATGGTGATGGAGGTGATGGAGGTGGTGGAGGTGATGGTGGTGGAGGTGATGGAGGTGATGGTGGTGGTGATGGAGATGGTGATGGAGGTGATGGAGGTGATGGTGGTGGAGGTGATGGAGGTGATGGTGGTGGAGGTGGTGGAGGTGATGGAGGTGATGGTGGTGGAGGTGATGGTGGTGGTGGAGGTGATGGTGGTGGTGGAGGTGATGGAGGTGATGGAGGTGGTGGAGGTGGTGGAGGTGATGATGGTGGTGGTGGAGGTGATGATGGTGGTGGTGGAGGTGATGGTGATGGAAGTGATGGAGGTGATGATGGTGGTGGTGGAGGTGATGGTGATCATGGTGATGGTGGTGGTGGAGGTGGTAACAGTGTTTGTGCTGGTGGAGATGGAGAAAAATGGAAATGTGCACAATATTTAGAAGGTAAATTGAACAAGATTTAGTGATTCTTGGAAATCACTTAGAAATGGAGAATGAGAAACACGAACAAATCAAATGTATTTTGTAAAAAGTCTGGTAACGACCTTAAGTTGCTCTTGGTTTAGCTGAACATGCATCTTTGTTAACCTGCTTTTCATAGTGCAGTGTGACAATGTGCCTCAAACAGTAACATTCAGTCTCCAGAATAGCCACCACCTTGCACGTGTTCTTGATTGCCACGGGTGGTTAAAGATGGCTGCACATTCTTTGACAATCTTTTCATCGAGAGATGGGGTCTCTTTCCCTTCCCCTGAGATCCAGGCTGGCCTTTGACTGTTCTGACGAACAATTTATGGGAGAAGTGAAGTGCATAACTTCCTCCTGCAGCATCTCGCCCCTGAAAAGGAGTCAAGACTCCGGTGATTGATGCTCCATCCGATGGCCTGGTCCCTGAGGGTGCCATGATGCCTTGTCTAGTCACTGCGCGTATTTAAATTACTCAACGTGAACAATCCTCCCCATGGAAGAGATTAAATCCCAACGAACAGAAAGATACATGAGAAGCAAGGGGCAAGCATCTGTCAACAGTGCTGTTCCTCATCAACCCTCAGCTCATTAGAACGATGCCTCTTAAGTGACTGTTCAGATTGTGAAAGCATGTGCAATTTTAGGACTGCACAAAGTGGGTAAAATAAGTTGATGATTTCATGTGGTAACTCTTAAAAAGTCTGAAGAGTTCAGTTATGTTATTTTTGTTAACATTTTCATTGTAAAATGGCATTTCTTCCCAGGATAAAAGCTCATTGAAATGATCCCTTCCTAGGAGCATATGTGCAAAGTTTACACTCTGCTAATTTTATATCTGATTAAAACTTAAATGCATGAAGACATCCTTTGGAATAATTAAAGACACTTCAGTAGAGGCATAGAATGGGTCCGACTACATCCGAAGTCAGCAGAGATGGAGCCAGGGAAATCAGTATGGCATTATGTCATTTTACAGTAACTTAGAAGAAAGCAGAATTTGGCTTTCAAAGGATATACTTTTTCATTTGCGGTAAAATAAGGTGCACTCTCCATTCAGAATAAGTGCCCCATTCGTGTATAGTTAATGTATGAAGTACAATTCATCTCCAGGTTGTTGAGAGAAAGCAATCACTTAAGGGGCACTGCTGTTCCCTGGGAAGGGAGCCTCCAAGACAGTTTTGATCCATTGATGAGCGCTGTCTAATACGCTCCCCAAGGTACAGCCTCCCTAAATCTATTAGACTTTTACAGTCTTCCAGGATGTGCAGTCTGGAGATGTTCCATCACACTGTATTAACTTGACAATGTAATGTACTGCTCTCTTTCTATTTTCATAGGAAGTACTAGGTTTGACCTTGAAACTCTTAACCACACTTTATAATCCTCAGCCCATCCTGGCATAGAGGGCCCCCTAAGAAACATGCCCTGGCAAGGTTTGAGTCTGTAAAACTTTGGATTTGAAGGACTGAAATAGGGGAGGTATTGGAAAGCAGGGGTCCTGGTAGCTTTGTCTGGATGGACAGGGGCAAGTGAAGTGGGGAATCGAGTCACAGGTAACCTAACAGCTACGGTTGACTGAGCTCTCACCGTGTGCCAGACCCTCACTTCACAGGATTATCCTATTTACTCCTCATGAAGTTGACATTATTTTTGTTATACGGATGAGGAAACTGAGGCTCAGTTAAGTAACTTACCCAAGGACACCCAGCTACTAACTGGCAGAGCCTGGATTCAAACTCAGGTCTTTTTTTTTTTTTTTTTCTCATGGAAAGACATTTTATTTTTTTTATTTTTTATTTTATTTATTTATTTTTTTTGCGGTATGCGGGCCTCTCACCGCTGTGGCCTCCCCCGTTGCGGAGCACAGGCTCCGGATGCGCAGGCCCAGCGGCCATGGCTCACGGGCCCAGCCGCTCCGCGGCATATGGGATCCTCCCAGACCGGGGCACGAGCCCGTATCCCCTGCATCGGCAGGCGGACTCTCAACCACTGCGCCACCAGGGAGGCCCCGACATTTTATTTTAAATACAGCAGTGTGTACATGTCAATCCCAAACTCCCAATCTATTCCGCCCCCCAACTCTTTACCCCGGTTAAGCTCATTCTCTAAATCTGTGAAACTCAGGTCTTTTTGACTCAAAAGCTGGGGATCGTAAGCATGATGCTGTAAAGGCTCATGCTGGACTAGAATCTCTGCTTTTGAGGAAAGTAAGGTGGCTTGGGCTGTGCTTGTCCACCGAGCACCTTTGTGTATCATCCCTTAACCTTTCCTTAGCTTGTCCAAAGCCAATGGCTGAGCATTTCCTTCCTGGTTCTTCCCTAGGAAGACAGAGTCCTTCCCTGGGGGCTGAGGACAGTGTGCCAGGTTTTATTTCCTGCGCTGCGGATACCTATATGTCTCCAGAGCAAGAAATTAAAAGGGGTTGAAATGGTACCTCCATGCAAACCTCCAGGATGCTGAGCCCATTCAGGGCCATCGTTTTGCTTCCCTAGACCAATCGGTCCAACTCAAACCCCAGGGGACACCTGAAAGTGCCTGACTCTGCAGAGAACAGTGCCTTTGGATGGCTGAACTGAGATCCCAGAGACCACGTCAGAGGTGAACCGTCAGCAGCCCGTGGTGGATGTAGTCTTCGGCTGACAGGAGTATTGCCTAGGCTCATGGTTGGTGCTCCCAAATTGCTTCCTTCTGCAAGCCATAAAGGCTTTTAATTATTGAAGAATGATTCCTTTGTCTGGCCAATTGATCAGCCTCTGGCAAGAAGAAAGAATCAACCAGCTATGAATACTACCTGATTACTAATAAGAACTACTTAAATGACCCCAGTGCTGAGGAATGTTCTTGGTTGAGCACCAGCCAATGCAGTGGTGGGTTGGATGACCCCAGGTGAAGACAGCTACTGCTTTCCCTGGTGACAGCCCTAAGTGAGTATGGAAGGCAGAGGCTCCCCAAAGGGCCATGCAGGGCTGGGAAGCAGACAAAGATGGTTTCCAGTGGGTCCCCAAGTGGCCCCTCCCCATCTCAGGAGCAAGCTCACTCCCTCCAGGCAACAAGGGTAACCCTGAAGCCCTTACTCACCCCAAGGACCAGGCCCTGGCATTCTACAGGGGTCCACGGCAGGGACTTGGAGCCAGGATACCTGGGCTCAAATCACATGATAAACAGCCCAAATGCCCAGCAATGGATGAATGGACAAACTAATTGTGGTATATCGACACAACAGAAAAGTATTCATCACAAAAAGGAATGAAGTTCTGGTACATGCTACCGCGTGGGTGAACCTCAAAAACTTTATGCTAAGTGAAAGATGCCAGATGCAAAAAGTCATGTATTGTATATGTCCATTTATATGAAATGTGTAGAATAGGGAAATCCATAGAGACAGAAAGCAGACTGGTGTTACCAGGGGCAGGGGGTGGGGGCAATGAGGAATAACTGCTTGGTGGGTATGGGGTTTCCTTTTGGGGTGACGAAAATGTTCAGGAACTAGATAGAAGTGAGGGTTGCACAACGGCTGTAATGTACTAAAGGCCACTGAATTTCTCACTCTAAAGTGGTTATTTTGTGTTATATGACTTTTAATCCAAAAAGGAAAAAAGCAAAACAAATCAGATCATAACAATCCATTAAACAAGCTGGGGAAATGTTTTGTCTCCCAGCAATGGCCAGTAAGACACCTTGGTTCAGGTTCAAAACAGGGCTGGGTTCTAGGGAAGCCATTGCATCCCCGGTCAAAGTTCAGACAGCTGACCTTACGTCTGCTCCGTATTATATAGACTATGTTTTTTCCTATACCTATGTACCTATGATAAAGTTTAATTTATAAATTAGGCACCGTAAGAGAATATCCGAATTGCCAGCATTGCTACTCTGGCGCTTTGGGACGATTATTAAGTAAAATGAGGGTGACTTGAACACAAGCACTGTGATGCCGTGACGGTAGATCTGATGACAGAGACGGCTACTAAGTGACTAACAGCAGGATACGCCGGACAAAGAGATGATTCACGTCCCAGGAGGAACTGAGCAGGACGGCTAGAGATTTCATCATGCCACAGAGAACAGGACGCAAATGAAAACTTAGGAACCGTTTATTTCTGGAATTTTCCATTTGGTATTTTTGGATCGTAGTTGACCATGCAGTTGAAGCCAAGGAAAGCGAAACCAAGGAGAAGAGAGGACAGCTGGGTGGCAGTATGGCGTGGTAACCACTGTACATAAGTTCTGGTCGGGGACGCTCAGGAGCCCAAAGAAGAGGCCCCTGAGCCTCTCGCCCAGGTGAAGGGGTGGGTCAGTCAGGGAAGGCCTCCTCCCTGGGCCTGAGCGGGCAGTAGGGCTTGAGGAGGAGAGTCATGGGAGAAGTGGGCTACTTGGGGCAGAGAGGACTGTGTGAGAAAAGACCTTAAGTGGCGTGGCCTCTGCAAGGAAGTTATCAGCCGTTCAGTTTTGCTGGAAATGCAGTGTGAATGGGATAAAGAAAAAAACTGTCAGCATCGCTGTTTGCAATCTTCAGACCTCCCTCCCCACTGGGCTTTGCTGTGCTAACCTGGCAAGGAGTAGAGAGGACAGGGTAGGACTCCAGGCCTGGCCACGCTCTTCCCTGGAGAAAGGAGAGCAGGTGCATCGTAGGGGGAGGAGAATAAGGGGGTGACATTTGAGAATTAATGAGGGAGAAAAGGAAATGGGGTGAGCGGCTCCCATAAGGATGAGGGCTTGAGGTGAGAGGTAGGGAAAGTGGTTTTGTTTTGTTTTGTTGTGTTTTTTTTTTGCGGTACGCGGGCCTCTCACTGTTGTGGCCTCTCCCGTTGTGGAGCACAGGCTCCAGACGCGCAGGCTCAGTGGCCATGGCTCACGGGCCCAGCCGCTCCGCGGCGTGTGGGATCCTCCCGGACCGGGATCACGAACCCGTGTCCCCTGCATCGGCAGGCGGACTCTCAACCACTGCGCCACCAGGGAAGCCCGGAAAGTGGGTTTGTAGGCTATTCCTCCTTGTGTTAAGACCGTCCATAAGATATCGCCAGTACAGACTGTCATTAGAGTTCTGTGCTTTTGGGAAGTTGGATTTTCTGTTGGTTGTGCTGCTGGCTGTTGGAGCTTAGTCTCCCTTAAGGCAGGAAAAAGAAGGCTGGATTTGCCTTGGGTTACAGTGAGGTATAAGGTAGGGGATGGAGATGAGGTGGATGGATAGAGGGTCACACCATGACCCTCTTGGGTCATCTCTTGGGTCTTTATCCCGGTGGCAGAGAGGGACTTTTGGGTCTTGGACCAATTATTTATTTCCCCTAAAGCCGTTACTTCTTCTATAAAATGGAGATCTTAGTGATACCTGTCCTAGAGTTTTGTTTTGGGTACTATACAAGACCACACGTAAGAATAGACCTAACAAATTTCCTGGTACAGAGTAGGCTCTCAATGAATGCTTATTGAATCTGGACCTTTATCTGCCCTATGTCCTATTCATCTAAGACCAACCCTCTCTCTAGAGCTGATCCAAATCTTTGATCACAGTATCCACAGGGTGTGAGTAACGTGGTAATATCGTGTTTCATAGCAGCCTTTGCTCCTTGATCCAAAGGAGGGAGCAAACTAGACATTTTCGTGGGCAGAGGAGAAATACACACACGGTCTATTTCATTCCAAGTCTCTGATCCTTGAGCTGGCTCTTTATGAGATCAAGGGCCTGAAAGGAGGAACAAAAGGCCCAAGGGACAGAGATTAAATAAAAGAATAGCAAACATGTACTGCATGTCCACATGTCTCTGTGCAGTATCTCCCTTAGTGTTTGCCATAGCCCTATGACGTAGATATTAGTTTCAGCTTCTCTTTACTGATAAAGAAGCAGCCCAGAGAGGTAAAGTAATTTGCCCAAGGCCACACAGCCAAGGAAGCAGCAGGTCCAAGACTTGCTGAGTCCAGACTGTTTGCCATCAGTCTGAGCTCTTGAATCATCTCTCTCAGGAAAGCCAGGAAGGCTCTTTGCAAATCCTGGTGGAGGAGCGAATATCCAAAAGTACATAAAGCACAGTCATAATCTGACCTTGAAGGGCCTGATGATGAGATTCTATAGCATTACCATTAAAAAAAAGAGGTATTTATATGTTCATCCTCACCCTCATAGGCCATTCTGTTCAGATGAATTAACTGCTCAGCAATGCAGAGAGGCAGGGAGCAGCCCCAAATCAGAGGCCATTTCTCTTGCAGTATCAGTCTTGGAGGGGTTTCCTGCAGCCAAATAACTTCGAGTGTGACCACTGCAAAGTGCAAACAGGATTCAAAGGAAAACATCTGTGTTTTGCAAGGCTGCTCTAACTCAAGACAAACAAGCTGTGTATATACCCAAATGCTCAGTGACTTTTGCTGAGGAGAGGGTTGATGACCGTCTGGGCCGGGCGTTGATTAGAAGAGATGCAGATAATGCACTGGCATCCTCATGCCTGAGTCCTTTGGGTGGCCCAGGGCATGTAGACATATGTTCAATTCCATAATGTCAGAGGAACTTGGAGACCATTTTTTTTTTTTTGGTTAAAGTCAGTGAGTCCTTATTACATTTCCCTCTTAGGATGAAGTCTTTGGGGTTGTAGAAATACTCCAAATATGTACTACTATTTTATTAATGAGCCTCGGATCCCACACAGGGCTCTGAACTTCAAACAAAACTAGCCAGGATTTGATCTTCAAAAGAGGAGAGAGGTCCTTATTAAGAGGCTTACATGCTTCAAGCTATGTGTTGGGTTCAAAAAAGTCTAATTTTTGTGGGGGAAAAGAAAACTTAATTACCAGTGAATGAAGCAACTCTCAGAACATATGGTTTTCCGTTTTGCCAAGATTCAAAGCCAATTTGTCACTTTATTATTATCATTGTTGTTAATCTTTACTTGAAAGATGTGTTAAGCCACTCAGTAAATCCCTTTCTCGAGGACGCAGAAGCTGGAGAGTCTCTGGAAGGCAGGGCCTAATGGTGGGCTGCAGATCAAAACAACATTTTGGTCATATATCAACATTAAAGGGTGACTGTCAAGTATGTCCCAGGATGGCTTTTTTCCCTCCTAACAAAGAAACAGCCGCTCTCCTTTGTTTGGAAAACCTACTTTGATGCCTCAAAAACCAATTCGCTCTTCTGATTCTGATTTTGTTCTTTTCCTTTGGCAGCTGTGTCCTGCCTGCATCTGCACCACTATTTGGAAGGGGTGTTTTCCTCTGTTTATACTCCCATGTTTCAGAGAAGACGTCATGGCTGAAGGAGACGCAGTTTGAGAAAAGGCCTGTTCGGCGAGCCAAGGAACACGTGTTTTTAAAATCTCGCTAACACATTAGCTTTGGCGTCTTTAAAACTCATTTTTCTCCTCTTTTTGTCTTTCTCCAACATGGCTGTCCGTGAACTGTGTGGTCTTAAGAGTGACCGGGGCAGAGATGGGTACTGGAGCCTTGCCACCGGCTGGTAGAGGGTGTCTGTTACAAGATTACTGCCCTCCGATCTAAAGGGGGTGTTTTGAGTGGGACGGGGTGCCGCCTGTGCCTATAGAAACCACCTGCAGTTGGGACTCTACATGTGTGAGACCGGACGTTTGAGAACTGTTAGACTTGACCAGAGCGTGGCGAAACACAGCAGCCTACTTGGGTGTGGTGAGCAGGGTTTTAGGGCCGATGAACGGACTAAAGGCTTTATGAATGACCCGCTTACACTGTTGACACACAGGTGACCCCTGCCTCCTCAAATGGTGCAGACCAGGCGTCTCTTCCGAGTCCTAATAGTTCCTTCCAGTTTATAAATGGCCAAATCGAACTGCATTTACTGCTCTTAGGGGGCTGTACCATGGCCTCAAAGGCCCCTACCTCCTTCCTAAATGGGCCTTTCCGCAAAATCCTAGTGCACTTGGCTGCACTGTCCTCACTGACACCACAGCGGTAGCTGCTGAATATTTTATTAGTTGCTGTGCCAGTCCGTGCAGTCTGCATCTGGATGTCATCTTTCCTGGTATGACACCCTTTTCCTTTAAAGGAGCCACCAGTGATGATGCATTGTAGCCCATTTAGAACAGAGGACTCAGCTGGGCTCCCAGCTAAGCTGGAGAACATTCTCCTTTCTGTGAATAGATCTTTGAAAGTTTGTGCAGATTTGGTAAAAGGGAACACTCCCTTTCGAACGAGGGTTTTGCTTTCATGAAAGCTCCTGTCTACCCCCAGTTCCCTTGCAGCTAACCCCAGAGAAGAAATTTCAAAAAGAAAATGTGAACCCAGGGGATTCCAAAGATTGCCTTTCAAAAGGCACTGATTTCTAAGACTACTGTCCTTAGGCTCTTGTTTTAGAACTAGGGTGAGTTCATTTATTCCTTAAACAAATGTTTATTTAGTTACTACTGTGTCAGGTGCTAAGCAAGGCACTGGGACTCAGCCCTGAAGACGAAGACACCCACATGGCTGTCAGAGGACAGAGGGCCCAGTGAAGGATTCATTCATTCACTCATTCACTCATTGCACACTGTTTATTGAGTGCCTACTATGTGCCTGGCATGGCTCTAGAGACTAGGATACACAGTGGTGGACAAAACAAACAAAAATCATTCTGGTGTGAGATAGACATTTTTCAAATAATCACACAATGTGTATAATTATAAAATGTAATGAACACAATAAAGAAAATTTCTTTAAAATGCCTTCCCTGGGATTCTATACCCAGCTAAACTACTATCCAGCAGTCAAGGCTAAACAGAGACATTTTCAGACATACAACAAATAAGAGAGTTTATTATCAGCAGATTCTCAATACCAGAGGAAGCAAACAAAGAAGAAAGGCATGAAAAATGAGAAACAGTACAAAAATTCATGAAATACATTGGAAAATGCAATGAACTACTGCTTTTTTTAAAATGCTATTTTTTTTTTTGTTTTAACAGAGAAAAATTAATAAATTTTTTAATGAAAATAAGTGAAATAGAAAACTGGGATCAAGGAGAAAGTATTCTTTTTAAGCTGCCTTTTTAATCAAACAAAATTGACAAGCCTCTAGCAAGATTTAAAAGTGGATCAAAAAGGTATAAATAAACAATAGGTACAGAAAGGGGTAAACAAACACAGATACAGTTGAGATTTTTTTTTAATCAGGAGGATACAATGAATAACTTATGCCAACAAATTTGAAAACTGAAATGAACTGAATCATTTTCTAGAAAAATATAGTCTACCAAAATTGATTCAAGAAGGTTTAAATACACCAAAACTATTAAAGAAATGGAATTGACAATCAAGAATACTCCCACAAACCATACCCCAGACACCGTACACAGGCAAAAGGCCTGGATTCTGTTTTACAGGTGAGTTCTAACAAAACTTCAAAGAAGAGAGAGCCCTCATCTCATAAAAGCTATTACAGAGACTAGGAAAAGAAGGTAAGCTACTGAAACAATTTTATAAACTTAGTGTAATCATGATAGGCAAACCAGATCCTCATGATGCCACAAACAAAGAAGGTTCAAGCACTTTTGTTCTACCAGCCAGTGCCCTGTGTTATCCTGTAAAGGGAGGTGTCAGTTATCTGGCGTGTAAAAAGAGTCAGAAAAAAAAGGTGGGTTATCATTGGTTGTTGCTCACGCTAAACATGTGTTAGAGTGAGAATTGTGTTCACTGCAGAAAGACTGGGATTTCTCAGACGAGATGTAGGCAGGACCATTGCCGAAGCTGGAATTACAAAGATGAGGTCTACCATGTCCATTCTTGTTCATGTAAATGCAATTGCTAATAATATCACATTAAAAATGAGAGACCTGGGGCTTCCCTGGTGGCGCAGTGGTTGACAGTCCGCCTGCCAATGCAGGGGACACGGGTTTGTGCCCCGGTCTGGGAAGATCCCACATGCTGCAGAGCGGCTGGGCCCGTGAGCCATGGCCACTGAGCCTGTGCGTCCGGAGCCTGTGTTCCACAACGGGAGAGGCCACAACAGTGAGGCCCGCGTAACGCAAAAAAAAAAAAAAAAAAAAAGTTAAATTGTGAATACACAGCATTTAAGCTATCGTTCCCCATACAATTCTGTATTTTGATGTTTTTCATTTTATATGAACTAGAAGGAGAGAGAAATTATATAAAGGTATAACTAATGAGGTGTAACTAACATACAGTGAATTAACCCATCTCAAGTTTACAGCTTGATAAATCTTTACAAGGTAAATATAGCCAGAGAACCGTATAGAATCCAGCACTGCAGAAGGTCCTCCCAACGATAGACCACCTCAAAGAATAACCACTGTTGTCACTTCCATCACCATCAGTAAACTGTGTTTGATTTTTTACGTTTGTATCAAGGAATCATGCAGAATCCTACAGGATATTCTCTTTAATGGCTGGCTTCATTTTCTCAGCGTTATCTGTGGGGTTCATCCCGAGGTGCTGTTCTCTAAAATTCCTCGATGCTGATCCAATCAGAAGGCAGGGGCTCCGTGTTAACATGAGGAAGAACCCCACTGTTCACTTCCTGGGCCCTGCAAAGCAGCGGGAGGTAGATCTAAGTTTGGGGTGGTTTTCAGAATCCTTCTGTACCTGTGGCTGTTGAGGGAGATGGTGTCCTGCCAAAGGCTGTAGGTGGATTTGACCATGGCTCCTAAACCCCCTCCCGGCCCTCCGTTTCCTGTTCCCCTTGCCTGATGTCTGCTTTAAATAAGGTAACAACCAGGTGTCAGGGACTGAGGGAGAGGCTTGGGAGAGCTTCCCATCTCAGCCTTCAGACAGCTCACCAGGGATGTAAAAATAATTAAAGCTGCAAAGGGAGATGTAGATGTTATTTTTAGACATATGTCCAAGGTTTGGCTCTCTTCAGTGCCCCAGTCAGATCCCTCACTCGCAGACAGAGTTTTTAAACGTTAACCCTTCATGTCATTTTTGTCAAAAATGTTAACTTACACAACAGAACTCGGAGGTGTATTATTTTAAAAGGGAGAGGCTTCAGATGCATGCTGGTGGGGTCTCGCAGCTGGCCTGGAAGGATGCAGCATTTTGAAGTTTCCTGACATGTGATCTGTTTCCTGGTGTTGTATGTCGGCTGGCTGTGCTCCATCTACCTGCTTCCAGGTGTGCAAGGACCATCCAGATGCTCCCACTGACTGTTCAGTTCACTGGAATCTGTCATGGAAATTAATGGACTGATGGAAGTCTCTGCTTAAGACTAGAAACATAATGGAGGTTGGTGTGAAACACACGTACACACACACACACACACGCATGCACACACTACACAAAGCCCAGCAGAATTCTACTTCTATCTTAAAGGAGTCATTTTTCACTTCCATATTATCACTTTGCTCTGTCTGCAGCAGTGAGGTTAATCAGAGTTATCTACACTCCGTGTGGTTTTCCTTGGAAGATGGATCGCCACGACGACAGTCTGAATGTGATCACCAGACCCATCACCTACATGTTTAGACCCCATTCCTAACTTACCTAAAGAATCTATACCATAATGGTTTTGTTTTTGCACCAAACAAGAGCATGGCACTGATTATCTAGGTAAAACAGGGCATCTTAAAGCTCAGAAAACTCTCCCGGTGAGGACAAAATTAAGAGCCTCATCTGTGAGTGGGAAATGCAGAACTGTGATGTGGACCAGGAGAAAAAGGGCAACATTTGTTGCCTTGGTGAAGCCGATTTGCTACCTGTACAAGGGCGATATTGAGCTTATTTCAACAAAGCAAAAATGTGGTAGGGTTCATTCCCCATTTGGTTTAACCCAAACTGGATGGTGTCTATTTGCTTGTTATTCCTCTTCGACTCGAGGGACAGGAAGGAACCACGACTCTGGAGGAAGGAAAGATGGAGGATCAGCAAGGCGCTGCTGCGATGCCAGCTGAATTATGGAGAGTCTGTCCAGAAAAGCGGGGAGTTGGCGTACTTGAGGATTCGGCCAAGGAGAACAGTGGAAACCAATAAATTATTTTGGCTGCTGAGAATAAAAATCTGTTGGTGGAAAAGGCACAGCACAGAGTGACTGGGAAGGAAGGAAAAGAGTGTCGAGTTAGATTTCACTTTGGTGCCAGCACCTCTAAAGTTGTAGGAGATAGCTGGCGCGGTGGCTGTGCACGAATCCTCGTCGGCAGTTCCCTGGGGCCGCCCGATGCAGTCCAGCTTTTGTCTTTGCCACCTGGAGTTCAGAGAGAAAAGCTCCTTGTTAAAACTTGAGCCATTTGTACATTTATCACATCTCGGATCTTCTGGTTTGTGCCCGCACCAGGGATTAACAAACAACAAAATGCCATTAAAAGCTAAAAAAAAAATTTTCTTTTTAAACCCTCGGAGGGATGCAGGCACCTTTGCAGAGTTCCCTCTGAAGGAAGTCCATGGACTTCCAATCTTGTTAAAACCACTACTAATTAATACCGTCTCACTTCCAGCTGAAAGCAAAACAATTTACAATTAAGTCAGGCAGCCTAGGCATAATCACTCTAACACCTTCTATGTATGTTTTGAAACGTGCTCTCACATTTCATGATCCGTTTATTTTACAAGATGGGTAAACAGCAGACAATTATGGCGATAATACGGCTGAGGTGTTTGGTTTTTATCTCTTTGCAGTAAATTGTGGTTGTTCAAGCCTTCACAGTAATAGTTTCCAGGCCTCTCTCAATTTCTTCCTATCATCTGACAATAAATATGCATTTGTTAAAAAAAAAAGAATGTTAGTTTATTATAATCACATCACCTATTCAAATAGCAATACAATTAAAAAAATTTCTTGGTAGGCACGACTGAATTAAATTAATTATACTAACAAAGATATTCTATGGTATAGGCCTCTGAAAATAGAATATTAAGCATATTAACTCTGTTGTGTATCCTGTTGCTCTGCATAGACAGGAAGTGCTATCTGAACAACTGAGCAGGCAGTTTTTTTTTGTTTTTTTTTTTTGCGGTACGCAGGCCTCTCACTGTTGTGGCCTCTCCTGTTTTGGAGCATGGGCTCCGGACACGCAGGCTCAGCAGCCATGGCTCACAGGCCTAGCCGCTCCACAGCATGTGGGATATTCCCGGGCCGGGGCACGAACCCGTGTCCCCTGCATCGGCAGGCGGACTCTCAACCACTGCGCCACCAGGGAAGCCCTGAGCAGGCAGTTTTTTTTCTGAAAGATGCTATCAAAGGACACAAGGATTTAATTTCAGATATTTTATTAGAAGGCAGTGGTTCCACATGTGATTCTCGGCACAGGATCGGGGCTGACAGGCTTCAGAGATTCCCAAGCAGTTGGAATGAACATTAAAAATCAAAGCCAGGGCGATGGGAAGAATTGGACCACAGAGAGCTTCCTAGCATCTTAGACCTGTTGTCTTTATTGCTCCTTCCCTCTGAAATGTCCTTAGTCTACCTTTGCCAGAGGCATCCTCAGACTTTAGAAAAAGGAGCCTGGCAGGGCTGTTTGCAGAGGCCCAAAAAGAATTAAGATTGGAAGGTGAAAGCCCTATTAGGATAACCTCCCTCACAGACCTCCAAACACTTGACAGTAATATCCTCATGCCTTTTGCCCGTTGGCTCTCTCCTGGGAGTGGTCTCAAAACGTTCTTGAAAAAACGTGTTTCAAGAAAATAGGCTATCTGTTAGTGTGATTTAGAGATTACTTCCCGAATTCTCCCCTCTGTACAGCGCATCGGGAAACTATGGTGATGTCACAGTGAGCCTTCCTCCACTGTGACACGAGTGGTCTCCCATTACTCAGGTTACAGAAATGCAGAACTAAACTGCCATTTGGGGAGAGTAAAACGAAATACTCCTCTATTTCCTACATCCTGTATTTTGAATGCACTGAACATGGCCACAGCCAAAGCCATCCTTTAAGACCCTCTGACATTTGAAAGTAAGAAATCTGGGGTTTAGCTTTATTCTAAAGCCTGTCTCCCCTGTCCACCAACAGGACTCTAAATTTTACAAAGTGTCTTTTTAAATTTTAGCTCAATTGTTTGTGACCAAGATCCTTAGCATTTGGCAGTGGTGGTGGAGGGTGGGTGGGAGGCATGCTGGGCTTGATTTATTTTTTTCCATTGTAACAGGAATTGAAGCAAAGGGAGATCTAATCAGTTCGCTTTGTAGAACTGTCTCTGCCCATCTCTCGCCCTCTACATGAACTTCAAGTCTGTGTCCAGCTCCTCAGACCCTCATCATATTTTATTTGGGTGTTAGTCTTTATGGCTAATGAACTTTCCACAGCAGTTCTGAGGGCCCCCTCAGAATGCCAGGAGTTGACCCCTTCTGCGGCTCTGGGGATCGCCCGTTCTGAAATGTGATCCCCAATCGTTAGCACTGATAGGGGGAGCAGATTCACGCTGCGAAGCTAGCACAGCTGTTTTGTGACTCATGGGAATATCATATTTAGCATGTTTTCCCCAGTGAAATGTATTTATTTAGATGACACATAATACCGTTGAAAAGCCCAGGCTGCTTTGCTCTTATACTCAGCCTTATGGAAGAGAATGGAGGAGTGAAAAAGGCCGAAGGAGCTCATTTGGGAGAGCCAGCTGGCTGGAGAGTCCTCTCGGGCCATTCATGCAATGAGCTCACACTGGAAATCTAAACAACAGGGAACTCGACACTGGGTACTGAACTCCAGGGCACAAGCTAGAGGAAGTAGTTTTGTAGCCAGCTCATCCTAAGCATTTGCGGCTCACAAATATTGCCACCGGGCCTGGGAGATCGCTGATCGCACACAAGCATTCTGGAGAGAAAAACACAGTCATCTACCACTTGAGTTGATAGGGCATTTTGAGGAGTGATAGCCGCATTATGGCCTTTTCCTCTCTGTAGGTCATCCTCTGGAAGGTAACACGGCTGTTAGCACTGGAACAAGCCAGATGGCCCACTCAGCAGATAGCAGGCTCCCCCCTTGACCCAGTCCCTCAGTTCAGCTGTTCCCAGCCTTGGCATGACTGTGCTGGAGCTCAGAACGTCCCACAAGCATAGGGAATGTGGGGGAAATGAGGAAATGAAATTAACGTGTAAGTGACGGGCAACCTTCCCATGCTGTTTTTAAGGTTCCTCTTGGTGATGTCTGAAGCATGGTGACTTTTCCAAAGCAGTCCAAGACCTCCCATTTTAGTAAGAATATCACCTTGAACGTGCTCACATTCCATCTCACCTCCTTCCTTCCTGCTCACCTGCAGAGGGTCTTGAGATCTTCCTGTTTTCCTGCCATCAATTTCCAGCCCTTGTCCTTTTATCTGCTAACCCTGAGCTTTCTCTGCCGTACACCCTACCCACTTCCTGCAGGCCTTGCAAAAGAATATTAAACACAACTGGGGCCGCACTGGTCTCCCGGAGTCTTGCTCTTTACACCTCCCTGTGGAGAAAAGCCTCTGTCCGTTTATTATTGGCATTTGTTCCCTACTCTCTATCACTCCCTGACTGTGTCAGTATAGCCCCCATCTCAACTGGTCAGTGGCTCAATTATTTCAAAAGGTCTTTAGTGAATAAAATTCCTTGACGTCTTGAAAGTTTATGTAGGTGTTTTTCGAACCTTTGTAGCAGCACGATCCTTAATTACCCTACTGTTGTGCCACCACTGGACATCTAGAAGGGTGTGAGTGTATTGATCAAGACCAGAAAAGGCACTCAGTCAATGGGTAGCTGATTAACAAGCCCAGGGGGAACGGTGCAACACAGAAAACAGCCCTTTCCTGCCTGGGTCACCTTTCAGTCTTTGCAGAATTGGCCTCAGATATAGGCTATAGGGGAGCCTCTCTTTTTCATAGGTCACCCTCCATCTTCCCTTTTCAACTCACTCCCCAGTCCAGAGTCCTGATCTCCAGCTTCTGGTTCCTTGCACAGTCCAAGTCAGGGAATATCTGTTCTATCCTGTAGGGCAAAAGAAAGCATCACAGTTTTCTGTGGGTGTAGTGATGATGGTGGTTTTAATGAGGAAGATGATGATGATAATGAAGATCATGATGAATATGATGGTGATGGTGATGATGGTGGTGGTGACAGTGATGATGGAGATGATGATGCTTATGATAATGAAGATAACGATGGTGATGATGATGATGACAATGACGGTGGTGGTGGTGGAGATGATGTTGATGCTGATGCTGATGTGATGATGGCATCAGTAGCTAAGAATGCAAGGCACTATTCTTAGCAGTTTACATTTATTAACTCGTTCAACCCTCAGGACAACCGTATGAGCCAAGTATTTTTTATGATCGATCCCATTTTACAGGTGAGGAAATTGAGGCACAGAGTTGTTAAGTAACTTACTTAAGGTGACAACAGCCAGTAAAGGCAGAGCTAGGATTTAGACCTAGGCAGTCTGCTCCAGAGCTCCTGCTTTCAGCCACTGCACTAAAGGTATAGATGCTTCAGACTTTGGGGTGGTAAGTCTAGAAGCAAATGAACTTGTATTAGTATTATGTCAAGCTATCATTAATTATGTTAAATGACCCCACAAGCAGTGAGGATGGGACGTGAGGAGAGGGGACAGAGAATCCCGCTATGCCACACATTTTCTCAGAAAGAACCTTAGGTAGAAAATAAATACAAGCAGAGCTGTTTGGGAAGAACAGGTAAGGAGGCCTGGAGTCTTGTTAAAGACCTTCCCAAAGACCCTCCAAAGTGGTTCTGAAGGCTTTGCCCCCAGATATACTAGGCGCTGTAGAACTCAGATGAAAAATCCTTTGGTTCCAGGTGTAGTCAATATACTGGCCACTGCTTATTACCTACCTGCTACCTGCCAGGTACTTTTTAAAAAATGCAACATGTCTTGCAGCACAAATTCAATTCTACGGAAGTTGCAGTAAATTTTCTTTGGATGTTTAAGAAATCCATTTAAATCCTCAACGCTGCTTTTGGAGTGAGGTGTGATTATCCCCATGTTATAGGTAAGGAAAGTGAGGCTCAGTGCAAGCAGCCCAAGTTCACCTTGTCTAAATTGGTGGCAGAGCTGGGGTTGGAGCCAGGACGGCGTGACTCAGAAAACGTACTCTTCCCCGGCTAAGTGGGCTGCTGGCTGTACGTCGCCCCATGGAAACGAGAGCCTTCGGCTCTCTTTGCGCATGCTCCAACTCACCCCCTTGGCCTCGGAGGTCTGCAGCACAGCCCTCAGCTGTGATTTCTCTGGGCAACACCTGGGTGGCTGCTCTTGCTCCCATACCCCGTTCATTCCTTCCCCTGTGGGTTATTTCCGAGGCCACAGGCTTCTGTCCTTTATTCCAGTCGCCCCCAGCTTGGTCCAGATGGAGTCTGAGGGCTGACTCCTCTGTGCTGTAATTCCCCGGGCCCTGCCGTGGCGCTCTTACGGCCGGGGTCACATCTGTGAGCTGACAGCCTCTCCAGCTCAGCGGACCCACACTCCTGCCAACCAACCACCCCAATTTCATCCATGAGCTGCTGCAGCTCTCTCAGGTGGATGCCATCTGCTTGCAGTAATTGATCTGCCCTTACTTCTCTCCAATCTGGCTTAGAACATCCTGGTATTGACCGCGGTTTGATCTAGTACCTGTCTGCTGTAGAAGCCATTCTAATAGCCTCTGTAGACCAAGGCTGGAAGTCCATTCAACCTGTTAGCTATTTTCTTTTCATCCTTTCCCCTGTCGAGAACATCTATTAGTCATTCCATCATTTTCGGAAACGAAGCAAGCAACGGGGTTGGTGGTTTGCGCCGCCCTCCTAGCAGGGTGCTGACCTTGTCTGTGATCAGGAAGTTGTGTTGCCTAGTGACTGGGAGTATCAACTACGGAGTCATACTGACCGGGGCTGAAGCCCTGGTCCCATCATTTCCCATCTGGGGAGCTTGCCTGGCAAGTACCACTTCTCTCCCTTTAGGGAGCTACTCCTCCACACTCCATCACAGTGGCTGTGCTGGGGTCGCCAATCACAATACACAATCTCCTTGGCTGCAGTGAGTGGTCCAGGGTCAACCAGAATCCTTCCCTGAAGTTTTCTAAGTAGAGCCTGTTGAGGAGGCCATTTCTACACATATAATCCAGAGCTGCTAAGGTCCTTCTCTCATTTCTCCTGTAGGGGTCTGTTTGAAGCAGGTGAGTGTGCTGCCGACAAGCTCAGAGAACGAGAATCAAGAGATGGGGAGGAATTGGGAAACAGGGAGTGAGTAGGCGAGTCTGGCCCCCCAGAGCTCAGTTTCTGAGGCCTCCAGAGCCGGCGGCGTCACCTGCCTTCAGTTACATGAGTCAATGGGTCCTTCTTTCCCTCTTTTTTTTTTTTTTTTTTTTGCCATACGCGGGCCTCTCACTGTTGTGGCCTCTCCCGTTGCGGAGCACAGGCTCTGGACGTGCAGGCCCAGCAGCCATGGCTCACGGGCCCAGCCGCTCCGCGGCATGTGGGATCTTCCCGGACCGGGGCTCGAACCCATGTCCCCTGCATCGGCAGGTGGACTCTCAACCACTGCGCCACCAGGGAAGCCCCCTTCTTTCCCTCTTGAGCTTGTATGTGTTGGGGTCCTGCTGATTGCAACCAATGTGTCCAGATTAATCCAGCTCCCAAATTAGTTTCCTACTGAGTCTCTAGAAGTCTTTCCTCTTTAATATCATTAAAAGGCCACTTTTCATGGGACTGGTATGAGAGTCTATTGCAAACGACACAACAAAATCCTGGAGGCCCAACTGTGTCTGGCTATGCCTCAGTGGATTCTCTACTTCCACTTGGGCAAGCTTTTCCTTCTCTTTCTTCTTTCTCTTTCAGTGATCCAAACTACTTACAAAGCACTTTCATACCTTATGCCTCCTTAAAGGCTGTCAGCCACTTTTTGAGATAGAAATCTACTCATTAGGTCCACAAACCTACTATGCCCAGTTGTTGTTCTTGGCACTGGGAATACACAGGTGGATAAGACAAAGCTCTCACTTTCATGAACTTCCATTCCAGTGGGAGAGACAAACAAGTGAATAAATACACAGTATGATTTCAGGTGGCAGTAAGTCCTATGAAGACAAAATAGATCAAGTCAGAGAGCGACTGGGGGCTTGGATGCCATTTTAGACAAGGTGTTCCTAGGTGATTGTAGAAGGCCTTTCTGAAGAGTTGACATTACGCCAAAGACACGAATGAACTCAGGGAGCAAGCCACTGGGAAGAGGATTCCAGGGCTGTGTACAGCATGTCCATCGACCCTGAAGCAGGAATGAGTTTCCTAATAATCTAAGAAAGCAAGGCCAGTGGTGTGAAAGTGGGGGGCAAGTCTGGGCGTTTATTAGCCCATATAGTACCTTCATGTTAATTAGAAAAAGGCATCCTCTTCTGGGTAGCCTAGCGCCAGCCATCATTGTGTAGGACACAACCTGGACAACTGTACCTGGCAGTCATGAAGAAAGTCTTAGGAGATAAGGTCACAGAGAAACAGGAACCAGATCATGTAGGATATCTTGATACACTGAATTTTACTCCAAGTCAGCACTACTCGAGAAATAAAACATGAGCCACATATGTAATTCAAAACTTTCCCATAATCACATTAAAAAAACAAAAAAGAAACAGGTGAAGTCACTTTAATAACATTTTATTTAACCAATCATACAGAATATTAACCTTTCAACATGCAATCCATATAAAAAATAATGAGATATTTGAAGTTCTTTTTTCATACTATTAAAAAAAATCCAGCATACATTTTACACCTATATTTGCACATCTCAACTTAGGTGCTGAATTTTTATCATAAATACTTGATCAGTGTTTAGATTTCATATGCTTACAGTGAGAAAGTAGATGCACATACCCAGGTTGTCCCAAACACGCTGAAAAGGTTTTCTAATAACTGAATTGGGCATCAGTTTTTAAGCTTAAATTAATTAGATTAAATTAAAAATTGACTTTCTCAGTTGCATGAACCACACTTCATGTGCTCAACAGCCGCCTGTGGCTAGTGGCTGCCATACTGAACAAGGCAGGTCTAAGTGCTCTGGGAACCACTGTAGGCTGGACAACAGGCAGGGACATGAACTTCCTGGCCTTTAAGAAGGATCTTTCTGGAAGCTATGTGAAGAACAGACTTGTAAAGGGCCTAGAATGGAAACTGGGAGACCAGCTGTAACCGTCCAGGTGGGGGATGAGGGAGCCTTGCTCGAAGGTGGTAAGGCGGTGGTGAGAGTGAGCAGGTTTGGAATACATTCCGAAGGTTGGGCTCATAGACATCACAGGGAGAGATGGAGAATGACTGCAGGGCAGACTTTCTGGGATATTGATGAAGCTCAGCCTTCAGGAGCCCTCACTTGTGTGGCCTTCTCTCCAAGGCTCGGGTTTTGTGCTGTGTGTGGTATTTGTCAACTTTTTCAAATGTGCTAATTTGTGATGATTTTTTTTTCTCATTCTAAATAAATATTCACCTTTGTTCCTGATTTTATTAATAATCTTTTTTTTTCTTATTCCAGATTGAACAAGCTTCAAATCCATTAAGACCTGGATCAGCCTCCGCTCTAGGATGTACTAGCCCATTTTGAAAATGAGCAAACTACGCCTTGAAGAGGTAAAAGTGACTTGACTAAAGCAAATTGGTCAGCTCTGATTGCATGTTTTCCTGTAATGAGGCACTTTTCCTCCAGTAAGTTGACTTAAGACAATGCTCTGGATTTATAGAGTTATTCATTCTTTTTAATGCTCCCTTCATGTTTTCTGAAAGACCACTTTTGACCGTATGATCTGTATCATCTTTCTGAAAGGAGCAGGTAAGTAGGCAAGCTAATTCTTGGGTATGTGCTCCCCCCACTTTCCCTCAGACGATGAATTTGGTCTATGAGTAGGAAGTGGTCTAACCTGGTGGCTAAAATGGGATTTGCACTCAGATGCCAGGTGTTTGAACCCTGACTCCACTGCTACCTCACTGTGTGACCCTGGGCAAATCACTGTCCCTCTCTGAGCCTCATGATGGTAAAACACGGATGGTGGCGCCTACTGTACAGGGCAGTTATGAGGGTTAAATGAGATGCTCCATGTAAAACAGTAGCCATTTGCCTTACAGGCAGTGTACTCAGTAGTTAATTGCTGCTCTTATTATTACTGGTTTTATTAGTCTATTTTTTGGTGGCTTTCCTCCATGGCTTCCTGGTCCAGTCACTGTAATCAAGGCCAGGGTCCTAACCCACCTGTGCCAGAAAAGAGCCAGTCAGCCGGTCATCCCTTATAAAAACTTGATCTTTGCCCCACCTTAACCAAGTGGTCAAACGTTGCGTCACCAGCGGTGGGACAGCTTGATGTTGTGTGCCCTGATGAGATGCACTGAGACACCTATATCATCTACGTTCTGTCAGAGCGTTGAACCTGAATGTCATCATGAGGAAACAATCAGCAAATCCAGAAAGTTCTAAAGGACAACCGGCTCGAACTTTTCCAAACAGTTTATGTCATGAGAAACAAACAAAAAGAGGTGGGGGACTATTCTAAATTGAAAGAGTCTGGAGACACAGAAGAACCACATACCATAGGCTAACCCTGATTGGTCCAGGTTCAGGTGAAACAAAACGAAACAAAACAGCTACAAGAAAACATTCAGGGAACAAACGGGGAAATGAACTAGGTAACTGAATTAATGTTAGTTCTTATAGGTGTGAATTGGGATCAGGGCTATTACCAGTAAAACATGGACAGGAATACCTCCTGTACAGGGTGGTGGAGAGGATTAAATGAGATACTCCATGTAAAAAAAAATAGGAGAATGTCTTATTTTTAAGAGACACATGATGAAGTAATTGGTGGGGGGCTGGGTGATAGAAATGGTTGCTCAAGGAGAGAGACAGAGATGAGATGGGGAGGGAGAGAGAGAGAGAGAGAGAGAAGGAGGGAGGACAAGGGAGAGAGAGTGAACACAGATAAATCTAGCAGAAAGCTACATGGGTGTTCATCGTACTAGTTTTTCAACTTTGCTGTAAATTTGAATTTTTTTCCAAAACAGTAAAGCCGCTGACCTTCAAAGCCATTGACCTTTACTTTCTGTTCAATAAGATACTTGGCCTGCCTATGCAGGGCAATGGAAGGTTTCCATCAATACCAGGTCTAAACTGGCTTCTTTGCTAATACTGTTAATGTTGGTCTCTAATCTTGGTCGTCCCCATCCAGGGCATGGCTGTGTGTGGGTGGTGAGTGTCCCAAAGCGTTATCACGTGAGATGGAGTTTCCACTCACTGGGATTCCCTGGCACACCCTTTTCCAGGTGAGTCCAGGGGCCCTGCTGCTATCTGCGTCATCCTTCTCCAAGCAGCTTTTCTACTCCCATCTTCTGTCTCTCTCCTTCTTGTATCATTTTTGGCCTGGAAGCCCATCTCAGCAATTGTTTCCCTGCCACCGCGTCTCCGAGATGCCAGCTACATTAAGATCTCCATTTTCTGCCAAGGATCCATATGAGCTGTCTTGTTATTTAGGCTCCTGGCATTGGGATATATAATCTGGCTTTGTTTATTTGGCTGCTCTCTGCCTATATAACGTCTCATTCGATGGGTCAGCTTCTGTCTATTCCATTTATTCTTTTTAAGAAGGTTACAAGGCTTTCCTCCTGGCCTCTATAACAGAAGCCTCATCAATCTTTATCACTTTCTGGCTTCCTCCCATTTTATTTTAAGTTTGGAAAATCCAGTAAAGGAAATGGTGGACATTTTAAAACTCCTGTAATAGAACCTGTATTAGTTGGCTGTGATACCAGGAGAATCATTTGTATTATAATTAATTGTTTCTCTGTACGTATCCTACTCTAAGCTCTAAGTTCCTTGAGGCCAGGGGCTGTGTCTTATTCCCTAACCCCAACCCTCAAATTGTGTCTGGTACATAGTAGGAACTCAACAAATGTCTGTTGAATAAAAGAAACATTCCTATAGCTATAATCATAACCCCTTGTTAATTGGACAGTCATTCAGAAGGAACAAGCCATTTTCCCTTAGACATCAAAAGGCTAACAATTCAGAAAGACCTCTCTGCCTTTTAAGTCTTCAACGCCATCGTTAAGCAAAGGGAGTGTTTGCAGGGGATTTTTCTGGGCTCAGGGCCTGGGAAAGAAGAGTGAAGGATTCAATACAACGTATATTTATTGACCTGCTACTGCCCAAGGCCTCTGCTTTCATTCAATAAACGCTATTGGGAGCCAGTGTTCCAGGAACGCATGAGGACCAATGAAAAAAAGATGAAGAGCCATTGACTGCCCTTAAGGAGCTCCCAGTATCTTAGGGAAGGAGGACTGAAGTACACAAGTGCTAATCAGACAAGACAAAGAGAAATAAGTGCCACGAGAAGAAAGATGAAAACATGACCCAGAGTCCTGCTTCTGAAATGATCTCAAAATCTCTCAGGATAAGAAATCGGCAAAACAGTAAGAACAACAATATTGGTGGTGGTTGTAATTACAGAGCATTGTGACAAGATGTAGATTCTCATCTACCATGAAGCGTGAAACAATTCCTCATTTCGTAGAGGAGGAAACCAAGGCTCACGGAGGGGCAGTGACCTGGCCCAGATCTCCCAACCAGGGGGTGGCCAAGCTTGGACCTCTGCCACTGCTTTTCCTCATTTATCTCTGAGGAATTGGTGTGAGGTGCTGGTTCACAGTAGACTCACCTCTTTCTCCCAAAGTCTGACTCAGTTGGCCTGGGGTCACTGTGTTTCAAAAGCTCCCTGGGTGCTACTAATGAGAACCATTGTGTATTAATCATATATTTTATTCTGTCTTTTTGATGCTTTGCTATCTTGGGAACTTGCAGACCCTGGAGGGACTGCTCTCCCAAGGTTAACCAATTCCTGGCGATGGTAAACAACTCCCCTGTGAGAGTGCCCTTCATGTGCAAACCAGCCAACCCAGAGCCCACCCCCCACCCCCTCCTCCATGGGGCTTCCCCACTCTGGGCCACTGTCCCCCTGCCCTCATCACCCAGGGCAGGTACCAGACAACCAGGGATCGGCCCTGTGCCCCTGAGCCCGCTGGAATGATCCAAACCAGCCGATCCTAAGCCTGCCCACCCTGCCTCACCTGTTTCTTTCCTAGACAATAACGATAAAGGCCTTTGCTACGTTTTCCCCTTCTCCCTCTGCCTCCTGAGCGGCTCTGGTGCTTCCCTGTGCTCCCCCACCCCGCCTTGGCGTTGGCGTGCCCCTTCTCTTGGGAACTGTGAGTATAAAAAACTGTCTCTCCAATAGCAGTTGTCTCTGGATCTGTTAGCCTTGCCATACCTAAATAATAGAAACATCTTCTATATTTTAAGAACAGTGATATAAGGAATGGAACCACTAAGAGCTTTGTAGATCCCCAGGAGTTGGGGATCACCCCATTGAGAGGTCTCTCCTTCCTCTTTCCCCCAAACAGAGTGGCTTCCCTATTATCTAGTTTACAGAGTAATCTTTTCAAACATCATTCAGGTCATGGCTCTCTCTGGGTCAAAACACTGCCACGACTCCCCAGAGCCGCAGTTGTTATGGCCCCCTTGCCCTGTGGACCAGCTGACCTGGCCTTGGCACACTCTTTTCCACCAAACTGGCCTCTTTGCTGCTCCTGGAACCCTCCAGGCAGGCTCCCTCTTTAGAGCAGTTCCTTCTGCCTGGAACACTTTTCCCCAGATAATCCCCACAGCTAAGCCCTCCCTCCCTGCGGTCTTTGCTGAAATGCCATCTTCAGGGGGGGATACCCTGTCTTCTCTGTTCTACCTTTTTTCCCCCATCACACGTATTACCCTTGAATATACGATGTAATTGATTATGCTTCCTGCTTTGCCTCTCGTCTCCTCCCCTCCCTATACCCTTCTGCGTGTCAGCCCCGCAGACCAGAACTTTGCTGGCTTCCTTGGTATATTCCAAGGACTCAGGAAAGGGCATGGCACAGAGAAGGCACTAAAGTGATTATTTGTTGAATGAACACATTTCCACCTAAGATTTTGTTGCACAAACTTCCTTAGTTAAAAGAGTTGGCAAATGACTTGCTTAGATCTCTTTGACCATCTTCAGACTGAGAACCCCCTGGATCTGCAGGGCAGGGGTAAAGGGTAGTTGTTAAAATGTCAAGGTAGGGGGCGGTCTTCTAGCCAGGACTTTGAGGACGGCCAAGAGAATGTCACTTCTGCTCTGGGCAAGATGGTGTCTCAGTTATAAATAATAATAATCTTCGAACACCAACCAGAGGAAATGAAAGATCCTGGGGGAAAAACGTCATTATTTTGATGTAGGAAATCGAGCTGATGACATCTCGATTAGGGAGTAAATGAGTAGAAAAGGGTACACATGGAAATAATATTTTAGATTTTCAAAGAGCCCTTGACAAGGTTCTGCACCAACATCTATTTTTAAACCTTTAGTTAGTGTAGGATGGGGTGGGCAGTGCAGGATAAGAAAGTGACTTAGAGACAGGGAGGAAAGAACAGTAATGAAGAGGCAGCTCTGGCAGGAGCAGTGTCAACTGCTGGGACCCCGGTGAGGAGCCCTGGAAAGGGTCCCTTGTGAAGTTTTTGCAAACGACCTGGAAGAAGACGTGCCCAGTGAAGTCAGCTCTCGGCACGTGACCTTGGACCTTCCTGGGTGGTAGAAAGTCAGGCCAATGGAGTTGAACGGCGGGAGGTCTTCAGGGCTGAGTGCGTGGGCAGGGAAGTGGCAAATGAGCTTCAGTGGGGCAAACCCTGGTCATGCATCCAGGGAAAAGTAACGTGGAGCTGTCAGCCAGGGCCCAGGGAAAGGTCCGGGCAGATATGTGCACTATTTCTGGAACACATCAGACAAGACACAAACAGAACACTGGATCTTCCCAGGAAGGGCGTCAGGTCGTTCAAGGACATAGTTCGTTATCCCACTGCTTCATGAAAGCTCTCATTTCCCGCCACCTTTGCTGGAGGTTCCTATTTCTTTTTCTTTTTCTTTTTTTTTTTTGGGGGGGTACGCGGGCCTCTCACTGTTGTGGCCTCTCCCATTGCGGAGCACAGGCTCCGGACGCGCAGGCTCAGCGGCCATGGCTCACGGGCCCAGCCGCTCCGCGGCATGTGGGATCTTCCTGGACCGGGGCACGAACCCACGTCCCCTGCATCGGCAGGCGGACTCTCAACCACTGCGCCACCAGGGAAGCCCTGGGGGTTCCTTTTAACTTTGCTTGTCCCTCTTCCATAACTCCGTGCTTTGGAACGTTGTGTTGCCCTCCGCACAGAGTATATAACACCATCTTGTGAGTTCCTGGTACCCCTGTAATCCTGACGCAGATGCCTTGAGACCTCCCCCGACTATGGGTCCCCCTGTCACTGCTTAGAGTTAATCCTGCCTTCTCTGTGTTCATTCCATTCTTTGCTCAGACCCCTGTTGAAAGTGTGTAAAGATGATCTGCTGAACGCTGGCCTCTTGCAAGGTGAGCTCCTTAAAAGTGAGAAATGTTTTATATAGTAGGTGCTCAGTGACTATGGGGTGCACAAAAGGACCTATGCTGTGTATCTCAAGACAGACACGTGGAATGGGAGACGTCCCAAGTCAGCCGCTCTGACCCTCGGGAGGGAGGGGCCACAGTAGGGAGGCAGGTCTCTTCAGCCTGGAAAGATGATGGCAAAAGTGGACACCAGTAACACGTTGAAATCCTTGAAAAGTATAGAGAAGATGAACAGGGCCCTGCTCACCACATCACAGAATACTGGAAAGGGGAGGCAACCCTTGATGTTTAAGAAAATCTTAAAAAAATTTTTTCACATAAAAGAAAGCTGCCTTAAATCTTTCTGGCTAACGAAGCATCCTATTTTTAAAAAATCAACTTTGTTTTGGTAAAATTTGCACACAATTAAATACACCCATTGTGATGACACAGTTCAGTGAGTTTTGACGAATGTATACAACCATGTAACCTATCTGCTTTCTATCACTGTAGACTAGCTTGCCTGTTCTAGAACCTCATATGTATATTTTAGTGTCTAGCTTCTTTCCCCCAGCTGTGTGTTTTTGGGATTCATCCCTGCTGTTGCCTGTATCAGTAGCTGCACCTTTTCCATCGCTGTATAGTATTTCATTGTGGGGCTATGGTACAGTTTGTTTATCCATTTAGGGATTGAGGACATTTGAATTGCTTCTAGTTTGGGTCTATTTTGCACAAAACTGCCGTAAACATTTGTGTCCAAGTCTTTTTGTGGATAAGACACAGCGTTCATAAGTAAAATAAAAGAGACAGAATCCCACAGTTGGGAGGGAAAGTTGATAGGAATCAACTCTTGCTGGATCCAACCCTCTGCCTGCCGCTTTTCCTTCTCTCTCACATTCCTGAAATCCAGCTGCTTGGTCTTCACTTGCTCCACTGACAGGGAGCTCACTACCTCTCAAGGCAGCTTATTCAGTGTGGGAAGAGCTCCAATTGCTAGAAAGTCCTCCTTTAACTGAATTTCGACTCACCATTGGATAGCGCCCCCCGCAACGGGTGCTGAAATTAAGTCCAATAACTTGTCCACACAGTCGGATATTTAAAAACAGCCACCAGATCCACGTCAAGTCCTCCCCATTTTAGTCTACATGTCCCTCGTTTCTGCCAACATTTTCAATGGAGATTTATGGCTCCAGCTTGCGGCCATCCCTCTTCAGCTGCATCACCAAGAAATGAACACATTGCGGCAGCCGTGGCCAGGCTGACCCAGCTCTGGCCAGCTTGTCCTACTCTCTGCACACCACACTGACCCCACATTAGCCCAGGACCACCACCACATGTTGCACACCTCCCCCATAGTGCTCACAGGCACCCAGAGAACAGCCTGCGGCCACGTGTTGCTGTTAAACCATGTCCCCCCCCGTCCTCTCCAGTGGGGAGCAGATTTATGGAAACGATACACTTGAAACTACAAATAGTTTTGAAAATGATTCGGAAAACTTCATGGCTGAGAGACTCATAATGGCTTATTATGGCAAACTGGGATGTTCTGTTGCACATTTCATGCTTTTCCAGCTGACAACAGGATAAATAACTGCTGGACTAGATGGTTTCTGAGGCCCCTTCCAGCTCTCAAATTCTGTGATTCTTGGTCCTCCCAGCAAACGTTCTTCGGTGCCACTGTTGGCCCCAGAATGAAGCCGACTGGGCCAGGAAGCTGACTCAGTTGTAATAGTTTTTGAAAGGAAAAGAAGGGAGAGGAAAGAGAAAAGATACAGAGGTAGGAAAAAGCAGCATTACTAAAAATGCCAAACATCTCCCAGTGTGAGTTGGACAAGTGCTGTCCGCCCCTCATGTGGGAGGAGAGAGCTGCGGGTACCATCTCCACATTAAAACACAACTTGTTTTCGTTTACTTGTTATTTATTATAAAGAGAAATGTATTCAGTCTAGAATTCCTAGAATTTTTTTTTTTTTTTTTTTTTTTTTTTTTTTTTGCGGTATGCGGGCCTCTCACTGTTGTGGCCTCTCCCGTTGTGGAGCACAGGCTCTGGACGCGCAGGCTCAGCGGCCATAGCTCACGGGCCCAGCCACTCCACGGCATGTGGGATCTTCCTGGGCCGGGGCACGAACCCATGTCCCCTGCATCGGCAGGCAGACTCTCAACCACCGCGCCACCAGGGAAGCCCAATTCCTAGAATTTTTAATGAAAAAGTCACCTATAATCCTATACAGGAATGACCACCATTAATATTTGGGAGCATTTTCTTCCAATCATCTTTTAGTATTTATCTGTCTTTACAGCCATCCATCCATCCATCCAAAGTATACCTGTGTTTTCCACATTTAAAAAAAAAAAAAAAGAAAGAAAAATGACATAATCAATTTCCCCCACTTATCCTGACCATTTTCCCATGTCATTAAATATTCTTTGAAAATATAGATCTAACAATTTCACAGTATCCCACGAAGTAGATAAGCCATAATGTATAATAATTTCTACTTTCAGACATTTAGGGTGCTTCTGATTTTTTTTTCCTATTACAAACAATGCCAAGATAAGCATTCTTTGTGCATGAATCTCAGCATTTTCAATTATTTTAAAGACACATTTACTGGAATGTAATCTTGGGCCAAAGAATATGAACTCTCTCAAGGATTTTCATATACATGTATCACCAAAGTACTTTCCATAATCTCTATGCAACCCTGCAATCATGCACCTCCTTCATTTAATCACTTTTCAGAATTATGGAGTTGATCAGCTCTGAGCTTCACTTCCTAACTGAATAGAACACAGGAGAGTGAAAGGTAAAAACACATAATAAATGTCCCATTTGGGGCTGAGATGTCGAGGAGCACAGGTGGGCAATGATGTCCCTGAAGCAAGACTGTGCCCGTAACCATGATACCTAGTCATTCACTGTATCAGTTTGCTAGCACTGCCATAACAAAACACCAGGTTGGGTGGCTTAGACAACAGAATTTAATCTTCTCACAGTTCTGGAGGCCAGAAGTCCAAGATCATGGTGTTGGCAGGCTCCTTCCGAAGCCTCTCTCCTTGGCTTGCAAACGGCTGCCCACTTGCTACCTCTTCACATGGTCTTCCTTCTGTGTGTGCATGCCAGGTTTCTCTTTGTGTGTCCAAATTTCCATCTTATAAGGACACCAGTCAGACTGGAATAGGGCCTGCCCTAATGACCTCATTTTAACTTAATTACCTCTTTAAGAGCCTTATTCTCAAGTATGGTCACATTCTAAGGTACTGGATGTTAGGGCTTCATGTATGAATTTTGGGGGGACACATAATGCCTAGTAGTAGAAGGAATGGTTGATGTGGAGGGTTGTGTATTTCTAATCTGAAGCACGGCTTTCTAAGGCAGGACTTCTGGCCCTGCAAGGTACCTGTTTTCCAAGTATCTCCCAGAGTCCTCAGGGATTATCTCTGGCAGACTGTATTGTCCAAAATGGCTGCAACAGTATTTCCCATCTTGCCTGCTCTTCTGCAATGTGACTTTCCCCCCCGCCACCGCCATCAAGAGGGAGCGTCAGAGGGAAGAGATATGGGAACAGATGTATATGTATAACTGATTAACTTTGTTATAAAGCAGAAACTAACACACCATTGTAAATAAATTATACTCCAATAAAGATGTTAAAAAAAAAAAAAAAGAAGAGGGAGCATCTAATTCCCCCTCCTCTTGAATCTGGACTGGGCTTAGTGAATCTCAACCAATAGACTGCAAGGAAAGTGATGCTGCATGCCTTCCAAGGCTAGGTCATAAGAGGTCATGCAGCTTCCAGATACGTGCTCTCAGATGCTCCCTCTTGGAACCCAGCTGCCATGCTGTGAGGAAGCCCAAGTCCTATGGAGGAGCCACATGTATGCAGTTTGGTTAACAGTCCCAACCGAGCACAGCCTGCACGTAATCCCGACTCAGGTACCGGACATTGAGTGAAGAAGCTCCAGATGATTCCAGTCCCCAGCCATTTCCCGGCTGTACCCTGATTAACTTCCTCACCCTCAGAACCTGTGAGCAAAGTGATTTTTTTATACCACGTTTTGGGACAATGACACTGAAGCCAAAAGAGGGACTGTGACATATTCGAAGTTATTCCACTGGTAAATGATGGAACTCGACTAAAATCCAGCCTTCACAATTTTTAGCCCAGAGCTCCTTCCACTATTTACTCTTTAACAAATGTTTATTGTTTACGTGAACCACACACATCTTGGGGCACCAGGGAGAGAAAACAGTGACACTTGCATATAGCTCCCGAGTGCAGAACAAGGACCAGCAGATGGACATCACAGAAAGGCTGATTACAATTCAGTGCAAGTGAGACTAGTAACCAGAGCTTTCTCCAAATGGCATGATCCTGTGGGTTGACAGAGAGGCACTGAGTCCCTTGGGCAGACGACTGGACTTAATGTGTGTTAAGGTCAGTTCCAACTCTCCCATTCAGCTCTGAGATTCCATCACTTCCATGCCTTGTTCCCAGAGGGATTTAAGAGCTTTCTTTTATTTGACTTAAAACTTCCTCTTTTAAACAAGACACCCTTTAAGGTCCCCTCTAATCAGTTTTCATGATGCTGTCTGTACAGTATTTGTCCTGCCTGCCCTCAAAGCAGGAGACAGTATCAGGACATAGGTTCAAACCCCAGATCTACCACTCATGGCTGGGTACCCCGGGCAAATGATTTAAGTTTACTTGGCCTCAGTAAAGTGCAGAAACACATTTCCTATCACACAGGGATTGTTGTGAGGATTAAATATAGTGCTTATGTGAAAACCAGGTGGAAAGATGTGTATTGAATCTGTTGCTAAAGTCTCTCCCTTTCTCCAAAGTAAATATCTCAAAATTCCTACACTCTATACTCTCAAAGTCAGCCAATTCCCCTCCTCTTTCCATCCCTAAAATAACTAGGTCCCCTGTTTAAGAGAGTGGTGAGAGAGAGAAGATAACCTACTGTATCTTCCTTAACTTTCTCCAACTGCTCACCAAGTAGGCTGTGCCCACTGCTCCCGTCCCCAGCCTCCCTTTACAGTGGACTGGATGGCCCTTCCCTGTATAAGATCAAGCCTTCACTTGCCAGGACATTCCCAGGGGCCTTCAGGACCCTGGGCTATTGATTACCACTCCCTCCTCCTGGGTCTCCCTTTCTACAGAAAAGAAACTTCCCGCAAGCCCAAACCTTCTTGCCGTCTTCTGCCCGCACCTTCGCACTAAACCCGCTGAACACGTCACCTCCATCTCCCACTCACTCCTCTACCACCTGGGGCTGGCACGGGTCTGGGCGAACATCCTTGTCACTAAATCCAGGGATCACTTTTCAGTCCTGAGCTTCTGGACACTCGGTCGTCTTTGCCATTGTTGATTCCATGAAGTCACCCGTCTCCCCGTCACTCGGACACCACCATCTTCTCCTGCCTTTCCCCCTACCTCCGTTCCCTCCTTCTCAGTTTTGCCCCCCAAATCCACATGTCTAGTGATCCTATCTGTGTGACGATGTCCCACAGACATCTCATACCTAACAGATTCAAAATTGAATCAGGTGCTCCTCCCACCTTCATCCCTGCAATTCTGTTCCTCCACCTGTGTTTGTCACTCTCTTAAGAAGCAAAAGGCTGTTTTTCTAGCTGCCCAAGCCAGAAAACAGGTGTCATCTTTGACACCTCCCTTTCTCACGTACGGATCCTACCTTCTAAATAGTTCCTTGATCTGCCTCTTCTCTCCCATTCCACCTGTCACTGTCACTTCCTATTTCAATTGCTCCAACTGTCTCCTGGCAGGTCTCCTGGCTTCCAATCTTGCCCCACTCCAATCCAACCCACCGCCTGAATGATATTTCTAAAAATGTATCTGATTATGTAGTTGCCTGTTACAAACCTTCAGTAGATGTTCGTTGTTCTCATGCTGAAGTTCACGCTCTGGGCTTCTGCACGTGGCGCTCCCTCCGCCTGGAACGCCCTTCCTTCTTCTCCTCGCTGTTGATTCAATTCCCACTTATTCTTCAGGTCTACATTTAGACTTGACTTCCCTTGGAAAATTTTCCCTGATTCTCCAAGGTGGTGAGATCTTGTTTTCTCAGCTGTTCCCTTAAGTGCTTTCGCTTATCATACAATTACTGTAATTGTTTGTTTCTCTCTTGCCTAGCACTGGGGCTGGCACAAATCAGGAATTTAATAAATACTTGTTGAGAAGTAAGAATGGATGGAATTACTTTCCAATGGGCCTCCAACTTGAGCATGCACCAGAATCACCTGGAGAGCTTGTGAAAACACAGCCTGCTGGGCTCACCCCCAGAGATTCTGATTGGAGTTTGATCCTGTAGGCTGGGATGATGACCCAGAATTTGCATTTCCAACCAGCTGATGATAATGATGCTGGTTTGGGACCACACATTAAGAACTTCTGCTTCATACAATTTAAAGCAGTCTGAAAGGTGAAGGACAATTACTCTTAAAGAAGGCTGGTAGAAGTTTTTGGAGCCTTGGTAAATTTCTGGTACCTCTCTTCTTTGCTGCTTTCTTAATAGGAGCATTTCATGAGAGAGTTTACTCTCTGAACAGATTCTCAGGAAACTGGGTAGGCTCTAAGGTAACCAAAGCACACTCCCTGTAGGGATCAAAGGCAGCACCTGGTGGTTTGTTAATGGGTTGCTAGGCAACGGAACAAAGGTGAGGGTGAGGGTAGGATAAGCAGGTGGTGGAGATTTTCCAGTGATACTAAGACATTCAGAGAGTGTCCATCAGAAGACCATGGAAACCAGAAGTAAGGAATCCCCTTGATCTTTGCCTTGATTTGCACGTGGATGGGCACGGTATCCCCGTGTGGAGAAGTTCGTGCTGTATGTTACAGCCTCTAATAGGATCGGGGAATATTTTTCTCAGAAGAGCCACTGAGAACCCATGAGGGACATTTCTTAATGAATGATAGGAAAGAAATGACTTGGGCTCATCACCATCTGCTTTTTAAAAATAAGCTCTTTATTTATTATGAAGTATATATTCACATTTGAAAAATGTTAAAGTAGAGAAAATCATATAATTCCATAACCCCTAAAGGAAACTTATTAAAGTTTGGCATTCATCCTTTCAGAAAAAAATTTAAATGAACATAAAAGGGATTATTCTATTTATACTTGTTCTATAACTTTATAAGAGAACACTTAACTGAATATTGTGGACATTTCTATACTGATACTTTTCTTCGTTTTTTTTAACAGTCACGTGGGATTTTATTGTGTGGATGAACCGTATTGTACTTAACCTTCCTGGATGGGGATTAGGTTGCTTCCCAGTTTTGCTATTATTAGCAATGCTGCAATGGACAACCTTAAACACACATTTGTGCATTTGTGCGGTGGAATGTCTAGACCAAAGACAATTCTTATTTAAAGTTTAGCCTCAGATTGCAGGTTTCTCACCAGAAAGGCTGTTTAATTTATATTTCCACCCGTAACACGAGTACCCATTTTCACATACCTTCACCAACACTTGCTGTTATCAGTCCTTTAACATTTTTATAAGCCCGATTACTTTAATTTTTCATTTCTTTGGGCACTCTTCAAACATTGATTTTCACTTTGTATTTCTCCCAGACTTGCCTCTTCATGTGCTTTGCCCGTCTTTATATTACGAATTGTTCATCAATTTTTCATACTGACTTACAAAAGCCATTTGTATAGAGTTTGTTGCTTGTTTCCCTTGACTTTTTTTTTTCACGGTGCCATGAGTGTTTTTTCGTTTTTAATTTGTATACAGTTGAGGCTATTAATGTTCTAGGAAGATGCATATTTTCCTTTTAAAATAAAAAGTAAAATTATAATTCCATCTTTAAAAAAAGCTTCCCTTGTATTTCATGGCCCATTATGGGCAAAAGAAGAAGGAAGAGAAAGGACAGAGGAAGCAAAGAAGGAATATAGGGAGGAAGATAAAGAGAGCTGTATTCACCATGTTTATTAAATTCCCAAGAGACAGGGGGTGATTCTCAAACTTTAATTTACATATGAATCACTTGGAGATCTTGTTAAACTGTAGATTCTGATGCAGTAGGTCCAGGAAGGGACTGAGATTTTTGCATTTCTCACCATCTCCCAGGTGAGGCTGATGGACCATGGACCACACCTGGAGGAGCTTTTATTTATGAAGAGTGGAAAACATCAGTCGTCTCAGTGAATAGTCCTAACTCCATTTAAATTATCATTTGTTTTGAAAACCCTTTCTCTAAGCAAGCAGGGAAAACCCTAACTTCTTGTTCTGGAAAATAGTAAACCACCATAGCTCATTTTTGAAAGAAAAATAACTCTGCTTTCATGGAGTAACATGCCTCCACTTCATGGTCCTTTAAAATACTTATACGGCTAAAGATTTTTAAACACGTATAAAATGTTCACTTCTTGAGACCTTCTCGTTGGGCTGGATAAAATTAAACTGAGAAATTAATTGGCCCTTTTGGGCAGAAATATTCCAGCTCTGTGCTGGCTACCTCCTCTCCCCAGCATTATAAAGGGGTTTCTCTGTATTATTTTTTTGAGAAAGAATACCTACAGTCTACACATACTCCTTAAGACAGTAACCTAATGGGTCATGTAAGAGGCAACACCATCTGGTGTGGAAGAAGTCTTAGAATTGGACTCAGGAGAGCTGGATTCCTGCTCTGGCTTTATCACAGCTACTTTGCATCTATTAAACTTCCCTGGCTTGGTTCCTTCAACTGTAAAATGAGACACCATTAGAGCCTCACTTACCCAGGATGATATTGGAATAAAAAATTTCCCAGAGGTTTCTCCAGACCTTTTGGAGTAACGGTGATGTCAATGCTTCTGTGACAACCTACAGCATACTGGCTTGGCTTTCCAATTTCCAAGCAAGTTTCCATAAAATTTTCTCTGAACTGCAAAATCAATCCCAGCAAAAGAGGCTCTGGGCATTTTTTGAGTGTCCCGATGTCAAGAAGTTGCCTGAGCCATATTCATACCTATGCTGTAAGGGTATATGGGCATGGGTTGCCATTTGCAAGGAAAGTAATGGGTTTATGTTTCTAGATGAAAAGAAAAGGTTAAATGTGGACTGGACTCAACTGGTGGGCATAGCAAGGGTGGTTTGCTTCATAACAGGTGGTATGAGGAAAGGGAAACTAGCATTTATTGAGCGTGAATTACCTCACTCCTTTGCAACTACCCTGTGAAATGGGAATTATTCCTAACTTTTTACAGGAACATAGAGCCAGCAATTTGTCCAGATTTCACAACTAGAAAGAGTGGAGCTAAGATGTCAAAACCCTCATCCGCTCCACTGGTGCCTCACCCCCATCTCTGACCACAGCAGAGGTACTCAGCAGTGAAGCCACTTCACCTCTTTTGTCCTGTTTCCCCCACTGCACATGGGACAGCCCCTTTCACACAGCAGGGGTGGGGTGGGGATGAGTGTGATGCCACCGCACAGGGCTGGCCCACAGGAGGGTTCAACACACGGTAGGCGTGGCTCATTTCCCCCTCTAGACTCTCATATAACCCTGCGAGTTAGAAGAGGCCAAGGGCTGCTGCCGTGGAAACGGCAAGAAGACCCCTCCCCCACCCCCCCGTCCACGTGTCCTTAGGACACCCCTGGCCCACAGGGCTCTGCTGTGCTGTTGGACTTGGCACAATACGGTCCCAGAAAACACGCTGGCTTTGGGTTGCATGTCACTTCCGGCCCTCCTGGCATGGTGTGGGAAGCAGGCAGAGGGCAGGCCCTGGGGTCAGATCCAGTTCAGAATCCACCTCCTCCAACTGGCTGCTGTCCTCCGTCCTCAGTTTCCCCATCTTTCCTTTATAGGGTCATTGTTCGGACTTAGCAGAGGTTGGGTAGCGCACAGTAGGTGCTTGGAAGCAGGAGCTAGCTTCCACTCAGGAACTTCGGGCCACACTGACCCGCTGTCCGCTCTCCCGCCTGGGGCAATAAACGAAGTAACAGCAGACCGGCACCCAGTGCTTCCTGGGGAGCCAGCGCCGAGCTAGGCGCACGCCCTAACCCGCTGCCATCACCACTTAGTGATCTCACTCAATTATCACACGCCCCAGGGTCAGACTGTGTGTCACCTTCCAGGCCCTCCTCCCACAAAAATGCTGGCTTCCCAGCCTCCAGAGCTCTTAGTTCACCCCATAAACTCCGCTAATGCTTACCACATGCTGCTGAGCTCCGGCGACCGCGCCCACTGCCCTTCGCGGGGGCCCCAGGCCCTGCGCCAGGAGACTCCTCCCACCGGGAGATCCTCCCCCTAGGAGACACTCCCCCTTAGGGGACCCTTCTTCTAGAAGACCCTCCCCCTAGGGGACTCTTCTCCTAGGAGACCCTTCCCCTAGGGGACCCCCCCAGGAGACCCTCCCTCTATGAGACCTTCCCCCTAGGGGACCGACCCACCCCACGGTATGAAGCGGCCGGAGCTGTGCTCCCCGCAGGCCACCCATGACCTTGGACGCCCCTACAAAGCCTGCGTCCACTCCTCTCAACAGGCTGCGGATCTGCACCCACAGGTGCCTTTTGTTGTTGGGAATTGAAAACCCGATCAGGCGTGTTTCTCGTTTGCAATCCCCGCAACTTGGCGCATAACCACGCGAACACGGAGCCTGCCGGTGGGAGGGGCGGCCCCCGCGGGCGGCGGGGAGGGTGGGCCAGGGCGCCGGGAGGGGCGCGCCCAGTGGTCCCCGCCCGCAGCATGCCGTCCGCCGGGCCCTCGGCCGCACGTGCGAGCCCACCTGCGCGCCGGCACTGCTGGGCGGGGCGAGGCCGGAGCCGCCCCAGCGGGAGCCGCTAGGGGATCGCGTGCCGAGCCGGCGCCGGCCTGCAGTGCCCACCGCGCGTCCCTAGGGGGCGCAGCCGGCGCGGGAAGCCGCCCGAGTCGAGGCCGGGGCCCGGCGCTAAATTCCAGGCGGGCGGGCGCGGCGAGTTTGAAAACAGTCGAGGGCGTGGGGGCGGGACGTGGGGGAGGCCCGCTAGCCACCTCCCCTCGGCCAATCAGCGGCGGCGGCGGGCGCGGGCGGGCGGCGCGTGCGGCCGGGCTGTGAATGGGGCGCGGCGGCGGCGGGCGATCGGCGGCGCGCGGGCGGGAGGGTGCACTTTCTCCTCCGCGCGCGGCGGGGGCGGCGGCGTCTCCTCAGCGCCCGCCCGACCCTTCTTGAGACGCGGCGCGGAGCGCGGGGGCGGCGTGACAGGTTGTCATCTCCCCGCTGACAACTTCTCCCCCGTCGCTCCCCTCAGAGCCCGGCGCCCCTGGTATTTGGCCGCCCGGCCGGGAGGCCACCGCCTGCCGTCCCGCTCACGGGGCCCGAGGCCGGGGCCGGGGGCGGCGGCTCCTCGGCATGGCCGGGGGTGTACGGCTGGCGGCCGGCGGCGGCGCGGCGGGCTCCGGGCGGCTGCGGGGGTCCCTGCCTAGCCCCGAGCGGCGGCGGCGGCGGTCCCGGGGAGCCCGCGCGGCGCCCGGGAGCCCCGGCGAGGACGAGGGGGAGCGCGCCGGGAGGCCAGCGACAAAGTTGAGCGCGGGCCGGCGGCGCGGGTGGTGGGCGCTCGCGGCGCTGCAGCTGCACTTGCTCCGGGCTCTGGCTCAAGGTAGGCGCGGGCCGGGGAGCGGGGCGGACGCGGGCCGGGGAGCGGGGCGGACGGGGACCGGGAGCTGGGCGAACGCGGGCCGGGGAGCGGGGCGGACGCGGGGAGGCGCGCCCGCGTGCCGCTCGCGCCGCTCGCTGGACCTGAGCGGAGCCGGGCGCTGAGCCTCCGAGTTGGGAGCCAGCCGTTCCTCTGCGGGCTCAGTGGCTGACTCTCGTCGGGTTCCAGGTGCCGGGCACCTGAAGCTGCTGTCCCAGACCCCGCATCTCTCCGGTCCGGTGCCTGACCCCAGGGGGAGCCCGGCAGTTGCTAGAGCAGAACTTTGGGTGCCCGCGGCCTCTCCCCTAGGCTTTGCCCCCCGCCCCCCTGTGGTTTCTGTTGCGTTGGTGCTGGTCTCTGAGTGGGTGCTGCCCCTCTGCCGGTGCCAAATGGCCGTTTGAAAAGGGAGGTGGCATCTCTCCCGAGCCTAGCTGTCCCCCAAATCTGGGTTCTTTTAACGACCCGGCACGTACCCCCTGCCTCTGAGCATACCTCCTCGCTGAAGTTTGCTTGTCTGGAAAGAAAAAAGGTGAAAGCAAGGGGCGAAAAGGTGGAAGTAGCTAGCTCCACGCGTCCTTTTGGTGCGGTCTTTTAAGATGCGTGTACCTGCGTGGGCAGCTTCAGGGGAATTGGCTTTGGTGGTCCTTAGGGTTGTGGGACATGGAATGAGACAGGTGGACGGCAGATGGGAGCCCTAAACTTAAATTAGCCGTGTTCAGTGTCCAGGGAAGGTGATGTGTGTGTAGCGACGGATAATGATTTAAATGGAATCACATCTTAAAGGTCTGAGCTCAAAACTGTCATCGATAGTTTAACAGATAATTCATCCTTCTTTTGTTAGTGTTAACCTAATCGATGTGCACTGAGGTCCTTCCCGCCCTCTCCCTAAGCGCCCGCTTTCATGTTTTGATACATGGAAACAAATTGCCATATTTCTGGTTAATTTAACTCTTCTCCATTACTTGGAAAATTTTCGTTTCGCTTATTTGTGCTTTTTTGCTTAATGACAGACTTTGGTAGAAAAGCATTAAGTCGTTTTGTAAAATGGGATCTGTAGATTGCCAGAGAAGCCAGGTTCAAATGAAGAAATCTAAATCACTTAGGGATGACCTTTAAGATAGAAAAGGGTGTTTATTAAGTTTTCCTGTTTTGTTTTTTTCTAAAACAGTGACTTGCACTTTGCAGTAAGCCCTGTACATTTATACATCTAAAGATTAGTGCACAAATTCAAATGGTGGGGAAAAAATCTGGCTTTGTTTTGAAGTATATTATGCAGATTTCAACTTTTTATCAGTTTGAAGGCTGTCTGGCTTGTTGCTTTCTACAATTGTAGTGTTAATGAAAATTAATTTTAAAAAAGTACTAAGGCAACAAACTTTGTTAGGCAGGAGTATTTTATTCTTTGTTACCAGTATAAAACATGGGTACCTATTTTACATTTACATGGTTTAAAGAGTGAACAGATCTTTTAGTGTAAAATTTCAAATAGGTTGTAACATTCTAAATTCATTGACAGGTTTCTGTTCTCTGTGAAATGTGTAATATATCCATCATTTTTTATATTATATTGAAAATTCATATTACAGGGGAGATGTCACCATTTGACAAAAGCTCATGTATCTTGAAAATGAAAACTCTGGTGCTGCTGTAGAGATTTCTGATGGGACGATGAGTTGGTCATATGCATGGGGAAGTATTCTCTTGAATCTTATTAGATAAAATGTAACATTCTAAATGGAATACCTACCACTTGGTTGGAACTGGTCATAAGTATTATATTACTATGTAGCTAGGTGAAGCAATTCCTAATTTCTCTTTAAGTGTTTCCTTCTAATGGCGTTTCATGTGGCTAGGCTTGGTCATGATATCTTGAGAGAAAATAAGTGCAATATTAACCAGTAAAAGCTACGTAGAGTTACATAGCCCAAGTTATAAGCAGAGTGCGTGATTGACCATTATGTGAAACAGGTTCACGTCTTCCCAATGTAACTTTAATAGTCCTGGGTTTCTTTTTACAAGGTAATAGGAATTTGAATTATATACTCTGCTTATTAGTGTGTTTGTAACTTTTCTAGATTGCTTTCTAATTGTGAAAGGCAGGTGGCAACGCATGCTTTCGGTATGTTGTCCACTAGGATCCAGACGTGAGTATTGTAGAAGGTGCCTTTTGAGGCGAAGGATGGCAGGGTTGCAAGTGTCGTGTGTGAGACCTGTGGTGCCTTAGCTTTACTGCTGGACCTTTACAGGTGTATTGATTCTGGTCATGTTCAGTACAGCCTCGTGTTAAGGTTGTATTCATCAGGTGCAGAGGGGTGGGAACGCTCTCAGTTACTGCTTGGGGTGGTTCATAGTTCTTAGTTTCTCCTTTGGAGTTATTTCTAGCCACTTGGAACCATGGTTCTCCAACTTTGGTGTGTATCAGAATTACCTGGGGAATTGGGGGAACCTGTAGAGGGCCAGGTCCTTTTGTTCTTCAGTGAGCCACATGGAAGAAATGAGCTTGCTTCCAGGTGATTCTGATACACACCAGAGTTTGAGAACCACTGACTTGGATTGCCTGGATTTTCCTCATTCCCTTCACCTGCTGATTTCCTGGACCCTCTCTTTCCCAGTGTTTCTCAAACGTATTTGCACATTCGAATCACCTGGGAGCTCTAAACAATACCGAAGCTTAGATCTCATTCCCAGAATTGGTTTTAATTGACCTGCGGTTTGACCTGGGCATCAGGAGATTTAAAAACTCCTCAGGTGGTTCCAGTGTTCAGCCAAGTTTGAGAACCATTGCTGTAATCCGTTTTACATAAGATCACATGACTTGGTTTTTCTTTTAACCTTGTTTCTGGCTGGTCTTGTGGTTCTATAGTGTGTGTACCTCCCCCCCGCCCCCAATTCCAGTGAGCTTTCTGCACTTCAAGCTGATTTTCACTTGTTCCATGTTCATGATCTCAAACTTTGAAATTTCTTCCAGACTTAATTAGCTTTTCAGTCGCTCATTCTATTTATTCCTACTGACATTGTTGAGCTCCTGCTTTGTGCTAGTCTGGGGTTTGCATCAGCATCAGCAGGGCAATTTAAAAATACACTCATCTGGGCTCTGCTTCCAACCTGGAGGTCTTTGGAGGGAGAATTTGTGCATTTAAAAACTCCACATGTGATTCTTGTATCTTTGTGTTACACTTTTATCCTTGTTGGCCAATCCCATAATCTCACCCAATTCTCTGTCATCTTTAGCCTGACTTGCTGTGACCTGGACTCCTACCTGGATCCCTCTTCTTGGGCTGATCTCAGCCTTGAGTTAGGTCTACTAATTAGGCTTCTCTGCCACTGGTTTGCTGGAGAAATCTCAAAACAGTGCTAATTGGGTTCAGTACAAATCTAGCTTCCTTTTGGGCCCTCGTTGCTTCCCATTCTCCCTAAAGTGGTTTGTTTCCCCTGTTCCTCTTACCCCTAGACCCCCTTCTCCTCACATCTTTGTAATTTGAGTTTCAAGTGGAACTTGAGTTCCAGGCTGGCAGCTTCACTAGAGAGTCTTCATAGAGAGTACTACACTTAGTAAGTGTTCAGGTACTTACTGATTAAAGTTTATTAGACCACTGCCTGTTTAACAGATGGCAGCTGGCTGCTTGGTTGGTAACCGTCTTGTAAATCTGACAATAAGCGATTATCACCCTCTCTGCAGTCTTATGTATGGCCACCTGTACCTCACCTTTACTGAGCCCTTATTACGTGCCACACACTAAGTGCGTTACAGGTAGGCTCATTTACTCGTCACAACAACCCCTGAGAGGCAAGTAGCATTTTGTACTCATTTTACCTGTGAGGAAACTGAGGTACTGAACTGTTAACTAATTCGCTTGAGGCCTCAGGACTAGTGGTGGAAGCAGACTGGAAAGCAGGCTGACTAATCCACAGTTTATGCTCATAACCAGTGGGCTGCAGTGTCTCCCATGCAGCCTGTGGCTTTATATGGGGAGGGAGAGCAATCTGATCAATACCAGGGGGAAGATGGCAGCTGATGTTTTCCAACTGCTGTATTGAGTTACATGACCTCAAGGTTCGGGTCACCTAATTTACTGTTACCGTAAAACAATAAAAATTACGTTAAACAATTTGGAAAATACAGAAGAATATGCACAGCCCCCTGCATATAACTATCCCTCTCCCATTAGAAAATCACTTGTCATTTTGGTTTTTCTTTTTGAAGAATTTTTTTTTTCTCATAATGTAAATGTCAAATTGCAACTGAGAATGTGGTTGTGGCAGTCAGTTGGCAGATTTGAAGTCCCCAGAATTGACCACTAGGAGCATACTAACCACTTCTTTGAAGAGCACTTGGAAAGTTCTTTTATCCTCACTCAAGTACATGCATAAGTCCTCTAAATGGAAATAGAGAGGTGGGGTTTGTAAGGTACTGATCTTTTGTTAACATGCATTTTATCTAACGAGAGTTAAGTTTAGCTCTATATTGGGATTATATCTAGCTAGGAAGTTTCCTTTGTCGTCAAATATTGGAGTAAAACAAAGTCACTGAAAAGTTAAGCCGGGTGATGGAGTGGAATCAAACAAGATATTGTAGTTAAATTCTACCTCCCAGTTGCCTTTATATTCTATCCTTTCTTAAGAGTCCTTGTATTGTTTTTGTTGGGAGACTCAGGCCCTTCCTCCAGGTGTCCCTGAGGTCAGAGACCATAATGTCTGTTGACTGAATCTAGAGGATGGAACAGACGCAGAGTGAAAACTCAGAAGCTGGATTTTGCCTAGGTCATGACTTAAATTTCTCTAAGAAGTAAAAACAGCAGTTTTAAGAGTACACCGTTTAAGTCCAAATCAATGAAAGTTGAGTAAAACTGAGGGCGGGGAATGAAAATCAGGTTGAAGGTTATAGTATAAAGAGGAGTTAAAGTAGAATTATCTTTAAAAAAAAAAAAGTAAAGGTGTCGATATAAGTTTTATGATCTGGTTAATACAGTAAGCGATGGTACATTTTTACCTAATGTAACTGAGCATTTTAATACGTGTAGTCTCTTTCATTCTAATTAGTAATTTGACTTCATCAGTTCTTTAAGGCATTTTCTTAAAATTTCTCAGTTTGTAAATCTCTTAATAAAACATTATAAATATTTGTACCTATGATCCCAAGAGAGAATATATTTTGTCATCTGGGACTACAGTGATAGCACCTCGGGCCATCCTTTTGGAGTAACGCATAGAAATTAGTCTTATGTTTTTTAATGATTCCCTGAACTACCAAAGTCTGGCATAGTTTGATAGATACCTACCTGCCAGTTATTGATCCCATACCTGAGACCTGTTCTGGAGAAATACATTATTATTAGTCTTACAGCTTCATTATGTTAACACTATTCTTACCATATCCAAATACAAAAATTAAAAATGTAGGGGAGCACTGCTTCAGGAACTCTTGTTTCTCTGTTTGCTCTTCTAGTATTTAGGTGGTATGGCTTCTGGCAGGCAGCTTCTAAAGCCAGAGACTCACTGCCTTAGCCTGGCTCCAGGCGTCCCGTCCCCAGGGTCTCCTGTAGGTGTTGTGGGAATGAGAATGTTTACAAAGCTTTTCTAGAAACAGGGATGAGGTGAATGGAAGAGGCATTGGGATAAGTGTTACTAGACCTGGTTTCGATTTTATTCTGTAACTAACTTGCAATATAAGCAGGTCTGTTAGCTTCTGAGTTGATTTTTCTCAACTGTAAAAGTTGGGGGTTAGACTAGATCTTCAAAATCATTCTGCTCTGATTCTTTGATCTGTATTTTGTCATATCCTTTCTGCCCTTCACCAAACTCTCTGTGTCTTCTGTCTGGTGATTCTATAACTCCGTATGTCTCGGCTCTTAGAACCTGATTCTCTTCATTTTACTTTTACCGTGATATTTACAATGTTGAAAACAACGAAGATGCAGTATAACATTTCTCCTTAGGGGCTGCCATCTTACACATGATATATTTACTCTAGCCTGAAAGTGGTTCATGCTCAAAATGTTAGGTTCTGTAAAATGAATTAGTGTCGTAATTTATCAGTGTAAGCCTGAAGTTTGGGGAATAAATTTCTTTAAAATGCAAGATGCTTATTTATTTAAACGGCTGGAAGGGAAAGGGCAAGGCTAATTGAAATCTAGGAGGTACTTAATGCAATGAGAAATTTTAGAAGATATGAAATCGTGATATGAGAATGTTTATGTTTACTGGACAGTGACCAGTAATCGAAGAGATTAGTAGGTGGTGTTCTCTTGATGTTTCTGGACGCAACCTAATGTTATGTTGGTTAATTGTCTTCATTAGGGACTTTCAGTAAATCAGAAGGTCCTCAAAATTAACAGAGTAATTACTTTCCACTTTTACAGGCTTAGCTGCCACTCTGTTGATACACAGACAATGTCTAGTGAAGGTAACAGCTATCAATTAAATGATCCAATTTCTTGATAACAAATATGTCAGCCAGGTAAATCTATTAATTTACTGATTTTTGGAGATGAGCTTGTTGAACATGAGCTAAGACTAGTTTCTGCAGTGTTTTTGGGTTTGGTGTTTGTGTGCGCATGTGTGTGTTTAACTTTGGAGATGTGGACTTTAGAGAATTGGACTCCTGGGCCCATATTATTACATAGATAAATTTAGCCTTTGGTGCAATGTTTTGTTGCCTTTTCTCCCTTTCAGAACTCTACCTGTATTCTAGATGTGATTCTTTATTGTGAGAGTTTTGGAAGCTCTCAAATATGTAAGCTTGATTTTTATGAAGATGAATGATCTCTCCAAGAAAAAGAATACAGGGAGGTAACTAGAGAATGACTGTGGCAACTGGAAGAGGAGTATGGCTGCTCAGAGTGCTGTTAGTTGCCTTTATTAAGAATTTTACCAAACCAAGCAGGCTAGTACGGAAGAAGTTAGATTTGGGGTAAGGAGGGATATCATAGCTTATATCACATAGGTATAACCTATTCATATGTAGATAAGGATGATTATATCCACAGGTGTCTGTGGGTTTTTCTCTTAAGTGTGATCCTTAATTTTGTGTGTGTATTTATGGTTTCGTGAAAGAGGGACTATTTTCAAAGCGAAGGTCAGTTCTTTCTTGCCTTCCCCGTAGGTGTTAAATGTGATGCAAAAAGAATAGGAGGTTTTAATTTTGTGGACTGAGCCCTTCTGTACAATGAGTGTCAGTGTTGATTTAATACATGAACCACCAGATGGCAACAGAAAAAGTATTTATATAGGATGTAATCCCTAGTTTCCATAGCTATTTTTTTCCCCTGTCCATGGTACACTGCTTTTCAGCACTTCATGCAATGTATAAAATTCTTGTCTATGAGCAAGGTGAGTTTGTAATACCTTACAATGGAAATCACAACCAGGAAATAGAGTAGTGGTAAAGTATTACTAGAAAAAGACATTTTATTTACATGAGTGCATGTATAAACTGTTCCCAGAGGGAGTGGGTTTCCAAGGATGCAACTTTATGATTTATGTTATCGTACAGTCATGCTTTTACTACTAATTTTTAATTCAGCATTTAGCTCTACAGTAAGCTGTGATGATTTGCAGAACATAAAACATGGCTCTTACCCTCCAGCATTTTATGTAACACCTTTAAAAGGAGGAGATACATGAGTTTACAAACACTGAACATATTTATATATTTTCTGGCCAAAGGTATTTTTACTTTATGTGGAATTTGTTTTATTTTTGCCGTGTAGGTATGTCCCTTTTTTCTAAGTGTGTCTTCTTGGCTCTTCTAAGGTGTTCTCCCCCCCCCTTTGCTAGGACTCTCTCTTGGTTGCAAACTAGAAATTTAGTCTGAATGACGTTTTTTTAAAAAAAGATTTTATTAGAGGCATCTTGGGGTATCAGTGTAACAAGAAGAATACTTTGAAACTTGGCAGGTGTAGGATTCAGCTCCATCTCAGGGATAACTAGAGCCAAGTATTTGAAACCTCTCAGGTGCTGTCCTCTTTGTCATCATCTCTGCTTCTGTTCCTGTGTTGGGGTCCTTCTTGACTCTCACTGAAATTGCCTTTCTCTTTGTGACTAAAATGGGGCTATTGCCAGTCTTTACATTTCTATTGCTTCAAATCCTGAAATAAAGATTGACTTAAAGCTTTGGTTGTGAAATTTGTGAAATGGTCAGGTTTGCATTTTAAAAGCATTATCTTGAGAAGAAAAGAACACTTTGGTTGCAAAATTGAGAAGGGGTTGGTAGAAGCCAGAATAACTGTAGACAAGTTAAACTGTGATATCTGTTGAGAGAAAGTAGTAGCTTGAGCCAGGGTGGTAGGGTTGGAGGTGGAGAGAGGAGGGCAGATGGGTAGGGAGAGAGATGGGAAAAGATGGACAGGACTTGGCAGTAGGTTGGATGTGGAGGGTGAGTGAGAATATGTCACGGGTGGTATCCAGGCTTCTGACTTGCATGACTGGTTGGAGTCATCCACTGAGGTTAGACCACCTCAGTTTGGGCAGCAAGATCATGATTTTGGTTTTGAATGTATTAATGTGAGGTACCTTTGAGGCATCCAGGGAGACCTGTCAAGAAGATGTTTGGATACATGAGGTTTGCAACCTGGGCTTTTGGTATAAATACTTGTGGAGGTAGTGTAGCATGTTTAAGAGGATGAGCTTGGCATAAAATAAAACTGAGTCATAAAAGCTAGCTGTGCTTCCTTGGGTGGGCTACTTAATCTTCTTTAGGCATTATTTCTCATCCCTGAAGTATAATTGTACAATTTTACCTTCTTAATAATTGTACCTACTTCATATAGCTATTCTGAGGATCAGTTGATACGATCACAGATAAGGTATGTAGCACCTTACCAAGTACATAGTATGTATCTAGTAAGTGTTAGGTGGTGGTATCGTTGTTTACACTTTTGTGAACAGGAATCATGCCTCATTCATTTTGTCTTTTCTCATAGTACTAGGTACTAATAAGCCACTAGGACAGAATGGGGAGTGTGAACAGTTGATGTGTAGTCATGTTAATGTGGCATTGACTTGATAAATTGAAGGAGGAAGAGATTGGATTGATGAGAGTGAATTTGATATGAGGACCAAGGAAAGGCCCTTGGATTTGTTGATAAGGTGGTAAATGTTGATCCTTTTTAGTATAATTTCACTAGAGTTGTAGGACTATAAAGCAGATTGAAGTTGATTAGAGAATTAATGGTTAGTGAGAAAATGGAGTCAACAGGCATTTTTCTCATGCTGTTAAAATTCTCAAGAAAAGAACTATGAAGGCATTTGAAGTGTGTAGTGACAAAATGATCTTGAAATATCTCGGGAATATTTTAAAAACAATTTAAAAACTGTTCTCGAGACTGAAAAAAATATGGGCTGTTGTCATCTGGCAAAATTGTGAGTAATCATCACGATTCTCTGAAGTGATCATTTCACAGTTTCCTATGCTGCAACTCCTGGAGCCTTCTAGTGACACTGCTGCCAGAACTGTTAGGCCTTCCACTCCCACCCTGCTGCGGACAAAATAGAACAAGGAAAAGCAAAAGCATTCCCGAGCCTGATAAACCAGGAAAGCCCAGGTACCACAGGTGAAAAGAGAATTCAAAGCGAGGCTGTAATTGGGAACTCAAGGCCTGTGGTGGTTTCAGATCTGGGTATAGGCCCCAAGGACATGGACCTGAGGGTCTCATGAAGAAACAGGAGACGTGGTCTTAGGTCTGTGTAAAGAAGGAAGGTGGAGTTGGTGTCCTCCTGTACAAAATCTTGAAGCTGTCCCGTCTGTGAAAAGAAGACTAGAAAAGCCTTGCCCACTGGTCTGAGGGAGTGCAAAGAAACGTGCTATCCTCCTGGGGCTGTGCATAATTAGGAATAAGAAAAGAGAAAAGGTGTACCTCACACTGGCCGTAGGTTAAAATTTAACACTTCTTACAGTGCAACTAACCCTCAAGCTAAGAAATTAGCACAAAATCTGGTCCAGAGCTATGGGAGCCAGTGGAGCCCTCAGACGTAAGTGTACACCTGTCCTGCAGAGCATATGAGTCTGGAGACTCTAATAGAAGAAACAGCTCATGCTAAGGGTGAACTTGCAATAAAACATTGCAGCCACATGAGGAAATGAATCACTATGGAGGCGCTTTGGCAGATGTTGTAAATAGGAGAAAGGTGCTCCTGGGACATAGGACAGAAGTCACTTGGTTAAAATTACTAGAGATAAAAGGGGTAAGACTGCAATGAAAAAACATCACAGGTTGTAAAAAGAACACATGGATTGGGAAAGGAACCAAATAGAATTTCTAGAAACCTCAAGTAACCTCAATGGACAGGTTAAACAGCTGAGTGGATATAAATGAAGAGAAAACTATTGATCTTTGAGGAGTTCCGAGGAAATTGCTTATGATTCAGTACTGAGAGATAGAGGTGGAAAATGAGTGGATAAGACCCATGAACTTTAGTGTGAGAAAGTTCACCGTTACCGATTTCTGTGAGCTTCCTGAAAGAGGAAATAGAGTGGGAGAGATACTCTCCAAATGGTTGACAGTTTTCTATAATAAACGCAAGGCTTGAGTTCTTAGGTCCAAGAAGCACAGTGAACCCAAGCAGGATAAATAAAAACAAATCCACACCCAGACACATTGTACATGAAACATTGGAAACAAGACAGAAGCAACCTGCAGAAAGTCATTGTCTAAATATCTGGAAGACATTTTGTTGGTAGCAGAAGATGATAGAATAATATCTACAAAATGCTTTGGGGGAGAAACAAACATCAGCCTGGCATTCTGTATCCATATGAAGTAATATTCAAGAGTAAAAGTGAAATGAAAGCTTTGTCGATAAAGACAAAGTTGATCACTTGTAGACTTTTGCTGAAGGAACTACTAAAAGATTTCAGGACGAAAGAAATTGAAAGTCGAAGGAAGGAGTGAAATACAAATAGTGAAGTGCTGACAGAGGGTTCAGAACCTAGGAGATCAGCTTAAACAGAATCCTAGTAGGGCTACAAGTAGGCAGGCCACGTTAGAGTCTGGGGATTCGGCTTAGCACTTGGGAACGCAAAGATGAAGGATTCAGGTAAAAGAAACTGAGCAATAGGAGTGAGGAATTCATTGTCTAGATAATAACAAGATTCCTGCAGGTAGAACCAAATATCAAGACCTTCATGTTTAGCCAGCACATTCCAAAGTGACCTCCTTTACATTCCGAATTGGGCTCTTAGCTGTGGAAAAAATAGGACTTGGATCTTAGCTATCAGAGATTCAGTGCACAAGGGTAAAATAAGCTACGTTTAACAACATTTGAGGGAAAGCATACATATTGAGGGAGGACAGTGGTTAAGATACGAAAAAGCTCAACGGATGAGGATAAATGGCAGATGAGAATGTAGACGTTTGCCATTTTGTGTCAACTTGATATGATTGGCTAGTTGTTTTTGACCAACTCCTGGACTTTGGAAATTACTTAAATCTAGTATCACAGTAGTATAGTTAGACAACGGTCATCTGCATCTCTAAGTTTGCTGTTCTCTGTAGGATCAAAGGTGTGAAATATAAGTTGTGGTATGCTTCTATTTAGATGGATACTTTGTAGCAATTTAAAATATACAGTTTGGCATTTTATTATCTGAAAATACAGCTTAAGAGGGTCTTTTTTTTTTTTTTTTTTTTTTTTTGCTGTACGTGGGCCTCTCACTGTTGTGGCCTCTCCCGTTGCGGAGCACAGGCTCCGGACGCACAGGCTCAGCGGCCATGGCTCACGGGCCCAGCCGCTCCGCGGCACATGGGATCCTCCCAGACCGGGGCACGAACCCGTATCCCCTGCATCGGCAGGCGGACTCTCAACCACTGCGCCACCAGGGAGGCCCAAGAGGGTCTTTTTAAAACTACAGTTCTTTGCATTAAAACTTGCTCTTTCTTGGGTAAATAAACTGAATTTCATCATAGATACTATTGACAATAAAAAACATTAAAAAAACCCCACAAACAGCCAAACCCCATTTGCCCTGTGACTTCTCCCAAATCAGCTATTGAGGAAACATTGGGAGTCTTAACCTGCTCTGACTCCCATTCCCCCCTTTTAGGGGACAAGTTGGTTTGGTTGGAGTCCTCTGCCCTGTGTGTAAGAGTTAGCAGCAGGTGACACTGACCAAAATGGTGAGGATCTGAATTTTTCTGACATCTATTCTAGTGGCTGATGTAGCACATGAGAAAACTACTGTACTATGCTGGTATTAAAAAGATGTTGTAGAAGTGGGTCTAATTGACATGGAAGGCTGTTCAGAATATATTAGATGAAAAAGTTTGAGGTTCTAGGATGGTTTGTACAGTGTAACAGTGTCTTTACTGAGCGCTTCTCATGCATCAGGCACTGGGCTAGGGTCTTTGTATGCAGTATCTCATGACCTTGTGACAACCCTATTTTATAGATGAGGAAATTGTGGTACAGAGAGTTGAAGGTCACCTACTTAGTAAGTGGTGCGGCTGGGCTTTCAGTGCAGTGCTGGCTGACTCTAGAGCCCCTGCTCTTGGTCCATACACTGTGCTGCCCATTGTGTGTGACATGAGCACATGTGGTGGGAAGTTTCTGACATAGGGTCATCCGTATATAGGTCAATAGAAAAGGGTCTGGGAGGCGATGCGCCAGGATATTGATAGCAGCTGTTTCTTGGTGACTTTTTTTCCTTTTCTCTAATTTCTGATTTTCTGTAATGGGCTTAGATTGCTTTTGAAAAGTGTAATAGATTAAAAAAGTAATGGGGATATAATTTTAAGTCAGAAATGGATAAGAGATTACTGTTTTATAATATATGCAGCAAGTATGGTTGAAGGAATAGACCAGCCTGCTTAAAGCGCTTATCTCTGTGTTACGGGAAATTTTTTTTTCTGAAAGTTCTAGGTTTCAAACAACAAGCATTTATAACTTTTAAAAAAATGTGAAAGCAATTGTTATTTACCATAATGTGATATTAGTGGATTTTAGGAGGAATATGGTATTTAAGTAGTTTAGTGGTTCAGGCTGAGATTGCAGTAATGGGGACTTGAGATTTCGGTGTTTTTTTTCTGTTTGAGGAAACTTAAATTACTGTTTTGGGCCTTATTTTGTTCATCTACTTGAAAAAGGCATGCAGTATCTAAAATACAGGCTCATTGTAAGAACAAAAACTTCTTTGAAAGATGGGTTGATAAACACATTTGTACCATCGATTTTTAGTTAGTGCTGTTTAATCTTTGTTTTATGATTCTGGTGTCACATTCTCCCAATAACAACTCTGATATCAACTAAATTTAATAACTTCAAGTTTTAATGATAATATGTACAAAAATTTTGAAGCATGTAGTTTATAAATGAAAATTAGTGATTTTAAATTTGTGTTTTACATAAATTATGAATTATTAATAAATTTATATTAAATATGTAAATGCAAATTAGGAGAGTATTATGTATGAATGAATGCAATAGTGTACAAAAGGTGCCATCTTCTAAGAATGACCCTGGCACACAGCAGGGTGCCATTTCTCTGCTGTGTCATCTCTTGGCTTGTTTTCGTGGAATTCTACAAATCCTGCAGCCTCAGAGCTTCTCTGGTTCTTGCCGATCCCGAAGTGTGGATGTTCAGCTTTTCCTCAAGTCTGTTTCCCAGTATGTCTCCCTTTTGCTTAAGCTAGCCAGACTCGCTTTTTCTTCGAGCAAACGATATCCAAACCTTTTAAAATGAGAGGGCTTAATAAGCACTGCCAATAATTTTGAATTGTATTATAAATAAAAAAAAATTGTAGAAGTTCCAAAAGTAAATATTTCAAGACAAGCAAAGAAACATATATTGATTCTGAATGGGAGTATTATTCTTTGAATTACAACAAAGGGGATTGGTCTCTGCATGTTTTGATCTTGTTTTCATCTTACCACTTTCCAGGCTGATTGGGAAGTGAGCATGCCTTTCCCTTACCTTGCTGAAGGTGCTTATGTGCCTTTATCTTGGCTTCATTCTCTGGCTGTGCTTCCCTGGGCCCGTCAGGAGTGGGCTTGCCTCTGCCTAGTCCCGTCTCTCTTGACTTACTGTTTCTGAGTGGCCGTTGTTCTTCCCTTCCTCACCACGGTTTCCTACCAGCAGTCTCTCCTCCCATGTTCACCAGCATTTCTTTCTATGGGTGGCAACATGTGTGGTCCACATTCAGGATGTGAGCAGTGTTAGGTACCCTTTCCTTGTGGAAACATCTAGAAAAGATGCTTTATTAAAATAGATGTGCCTTTGTAGTTCTTAAGCCTCTTTACTTTATTTAGCTTTGGTAAGCAGGGAGGCTTAAGGTATCCTTTCATGACAGGATTTTTGTCTACAGTTATGTTTTATTATGTAGCGCTTACTCTCTATGAAAAAAATACATGAGTGGGTTGAAAAGTTGTATCATACCACAGTATATGTATGAAAGGGATCTACTTTCCTGATCCTCATTCCCCTGGTCCTTTCTACTTGAGGTCATCCCTGTTCGCTGTTGTGAGTATTCTTTCAGTGATATGTGTAATGCAACCATATACATATATCCTTTAGCTTTATACAGATGGTAGCATACTGTTACATACTTGGGAGACTGCCCTCAGCATAGTTCTTTTTTCACTTCACAATGTATCTTAGATATCATTTTGTATTGGCAAATACAGATATATCTCATTTTTAAATACGTACATAGAAAATGTGCTTTTAAGCCATTGGCTGTGGTGTATTGGCATTATAACATGATGGTGTCTTGAGTCTTAGAGCTGGGTTCAAATCGTGGCTCTGCCATTTATAAGCTGTGTGACCTTGGGCAAGTTACAGAACCTGTCTGTTTCAGTTGCTCATTTATAAAATGAATAGTTAATATCTCTTCACAAGGTTTTTGTAAGGATTAGAAGAGATAATGTATGTAAAACATTTAGCCCAGTGTCTTGCTTAATAAATCATAGCTGCTATTAGGTTCATGAATTTATCAGATCAAATGAACCCCTGATGTGTTTCTCCTTCCTTAGCTAAAATAAAATACACAGAAGGCATTACATGTTTCTTGACCTCATAACTTACCTTGGTTGTCCTTTTCTTCCAGTCTACCTTGGTTGTCCTTTTCTTCCAGTCTATTGTTTATAGTCTCTCCTTCTTCCCTCCTCACCCTCTTCTTCCCTCCTCACCCTCTCCCCAATAAATAATATTCTTTTACTTTTGAGGTTTCTTGGCTCGTTGATGACTTTACTGACCGATCATATCCTCCTGCCGTTGCATTGGGTACCATCAGTTATGGTTTAGTATAAACCTCAACAGAGAAGAAATATTTCTGTTGATGATACTCTGGAATGAATTGAATATTGGCAATCAAATTTAGTCAAGTCACTAGACAGGATGATTCTTTTTGTGGTTGGGATTTCAGCTGGGATAGAAATGAGATTTGGATACAGATGGCATTTGGCAGAGAGTATTAAGTGTGGGCCCAAGATGCCACAGGAGCACTTCAACTGTGGGCCTGTCTGGAAGCGGCCCTAGGAGGCTGGTCCACGGGGCTAATTATGAGGGGGCGTGTGTGTGCATGGGTGGGGGGGTGCAGTGACACATTGTTCATTAAAAACTGTCAGGATAAGTCAGAGGCGGTGGGTCCTCATGGGGAATAGTACGCAGGGTGTGGCGTGTTTAAAAAAAATAAAAAAATTTGGTGTGCAGAAACTAGGTGAGCTATCTTACTGAGCTGTTTTAATGTTCTGCTTCAGGGTATAAGCAGTCTAGCTGTGGGAAGCCCCACCGTTTCCCACAGGGTAGGTGTGAGTCTCACTTGATGCGGTCTGCCAAGCTGTGATGCTTGGAGGACTCAGGATTGGTGCACCCGGGAATTCTGGTGTAGGGCCTTTCCAGGGGGTTGAGCGTCTGGAAGAGCATCTGGGGCCTTAGCTGGCTAGTTAAAGGTATTAGTTCATGTCGGTGTGATTTCATCTATACCTACTGGCTGGTGTGGCCTAAGCAAGCTGGCTTGGCTTATTCCATTGGAGAGGTTTCTTTTATCCTCTCTTCAAGATTGTGTTTTCTGGCTTCTTGGCCTTGATAGGTTTTCACTACTTGGATGATACATATGTGAGCTGTTTGATCACCTTAATGTTTTCGTCCCTACTGAGTTTCTATCATATGCTGTGGTGACGAGTGAGGATCTGTTACCTACTGCCAAGGTATCTGGTGATGGTCTGCATGTCCTTGGTCTGTGATTTGCCAACTCAGCCTTTCTGCCGTAGAACTGTAATCACTGAAGGAAATATATAGAAGTGTGGCACATGAGAATACGTTTGAGATGTTCCGTTCAAGGAGTTCGTTTTTGTTACTGTTTCTTTATATTGAAAATCTGATTTCCTCCATTTGTCTAGATATGTCCCGTTCTTAGAAGTCCTTTTTTCATTTACTTTTCTGAAAATTTGAACGTTTAAAGAGATGACAGCTCAACTCTGCACCAGCGTTTCCTGAGAAAGTGAGGAAATGAATCCCACCTCAGACTCGCTCAGAAGTGGTGGAGAGTGTGCTGTGGCAGAGCCACAACTCTTCTGCTTTTTGAGGCAGTTCCTCTGGGTTCGTTTTCCCTGCCGCTCCATTCTGTTCTGAGGTGTGGGCTTAAGAAGTGCCAGAAGGTTCTGCTTCATACAGTTTCCCCTCTCTCCCTCCTCACCCCTCATAGTTGCGCGTGTACACTGGAAGAGTTAGGCGTTCTAGCTCCAGACATCTTTGCCTTCCTTTGCAGTTGGAAGTTTTCTTCTATCCCACCTTCTTACTTTACAGGCAGTACCTTGGACTCTATAGAGAAAGCTATAAGTAAAATCGAAAATAGGTATTTTTGGTACACAGAATAAGAACTCATGTTCCTGTAGGTTGCTGCTTAGCACTCAGTGTCAGAGTTCCTTCTTTAGAAAAACTGGCCTTGTTTTTCTGTTTTTTTTTTGGCCACGCGGTGCAGCATGAGGGATCTTAGCTCCCCGACTGGGGATCGACACTATGCCCCCTGCTTGGGAGCATGGAGTCTTAACCACTGGACCACCAGGGAAGTCCCAAACTGGCCTTGTTTTTTTTTTTTTTTTTTTTTTTTTTTGCGGTACACGGGTCTCTCACTGTTGTGGCCTCTCCTGTTGCGGAGCACAGACTCCGGACGCGCAGGCTCAGCGGCCATGGCTCACGGGCCCAGCCGCTCCGCGGCATGTGGGATCTTCCTGGACTGGGGCACGAACCCGTGTCCCCTGCCTCGGCAGGCGGACTCCCAACCACTGCGCCACCAGGGAAGCCCTGGCCTTGTTTAATATTGATTTTTTTTTGGGGGGGTCTCGGTTGGTGTATGAACACCCTAAAGATAGAGGAAGCCTTTTGACTAATTTTTGTTCTTTACAAATAAGTCATCAGAAATTTAACTGAATCTGTGGTGCCAGTCTATGGTCTTTGTAGATTTTTATCAAATGTTTTACATATTTTAAGCAATTTCTGTTTAAATAATAATTACAGCCATCCCAGAATAAGTCCTTCTTGAGGTACAGAATTTCTTCAACTACTTATCTTTGTTAAGAGAGGAAATAAGACCTTTCATGTATCTTTTGATGCTTATAGAATAAGACCAAACTTTATATATAGTATTGAACTTGACAAAATATGTTTAAAATAATTTTGATCTCAGGAGTTAGAAAAATCAGTTAGTACCTTGGTACTGAAGGAATAGTGTGGCTTAAAAATATCAGCTAAGGGGCTTCCCTGGTGGCGCAGTGGTTGAGAGCCCGCCTGCCGATGCAGGGGACACGGGTTCGTGCCCCGGTCCGGGAAGATCCCACATGCCGCGGAGCGGCTGGGCCCGCGAGCCATGGCCGCGGAGCCTGCGCGTCCGGAGCCTGTGCTCCGCAACGGGAGAGGCCACAGCAGTGAGAGGCCCGCGTACCGCAAAAAAAAAAAAAAAAAAAAAATATCAGCTAAGGCTAAGCAGTCTTACTTTTTTTTTTTTTTTTTTTGCGGTACACGGGCCTCTCACTGCCGTGGCCTCTCCCGTTGTGGAGCAAGGCTCCGGACGCGCAGGCTCCGCGGCCATGGCTCGCGGGCCCAGCCGCTCCGCGGCATGTGGGATCTTCCCGGACCGGGGCACGAACCCGTGTCCCCTGCATCGGCAGGCGGGCTCTCAACCACTGCGCCACCAGGGAAACCCTAAGCAGTCTTCCTTTAAACCTTGTACTTGATAAAAATTGAACGTAGCCTATAGACTTTGAAAGAGAAGATCACAAAGTTCTTGAAGTTTCTCTGTTTTTCTTCTGAAATGTAACTTTTGCTAACGTAACATAGGGTATAGGGATATCTTGCTGTGCTAAAATGTTCAGATATATCAGAGCATGTCTACTGAAGGCTCTTGAAAACTATTAAGTATTTATTGTACATAAAAAATCTTTTATGAAATTAAAAAATCTTAAAAAACAAAATCTGGAAGAAAGATGATACTACAGAATTTTTTGACAGATTGCTTAGAAGCCTCAAAATCAAAGTCAAAATGAATTAGAAAATCATCTTTGATTTTCCTGGGTCATTTAATTTGTGTTGATTTCTTTGGCACATGTAAGCTTTCTTACAGTGCAGTTCTAATGATGGGGTCCTGGGTGGTTAGGCTGCAGGCAGTGAGCTTTGGCCTGTTCTGCTACCCCTGGCTCTGGAGGCTCAGCGCAGGAATGTGAATCGATCGGGTGAGGATATCATGAACCTGTTGTTAAGAAGAACTCAAAAAAGCCATTTTTTAAAAGGTATTATAAAGATCTATGGTATCTGAAGAAGTTTATGCAAAAAAATACTCTTCATGTTGTGACAAAAGTTATTTTTTAAACCTTAGATTTAATAAAACGAACGTGGAGTTGTTTTTGAGTACTTTGTGAGCAGGATTCAAAGGTCAAACCGTGTAGGAGTGTATATAGAGAGGTCTTGCTTATACTCTTGCCCTCCAGCCTGTTTGCCACCTCCCCCTGTCACAGGAAACCATATTAGCTTCTTTCTTTTAAAGATAATTTTTAAAATTGAGGTAAAATTTACATAACATAAAATTAGCTATTTAAAAGTGAACAATTCAGTGGCATTTAGTACATTCACAGTGTTGGGCAGTCACCACCTCTACCTAGTTCTGAAACATTTTCATCACCCCCAAAGGAAACCCATACCCATTAGCAGTAGCAAACCCCTGGGCCCCCCAGCTGTCCCCTCCCCATTAATCTGCATTCTATCTATATGCATTTACCTATTCTGGGTGTTTCATGTAAATGGAGTCATACAATATGATAACTTTTACATATGGCTTATTTCTCTTAACAGTGTTTTCAGGGTACTCCATTTCTTTTTTATGGCTAAATAGTAATCTGTTGTATGTATGTGCCATACTTTGTTTATCCATTCTTCCATTGATGGACATTTGCATCGTTTCCACCTTTTGGCCATTGTGAATAATGTAGCTATGAAAATGTATGTACATGTGTTTGAGTACTTTCATTTCTTTTGGGTATATTCCTAGGAGTGGAATTGTTGGATCATGTGATAATCCTATGTTTAACTTTTTGAATATTTGCCAAATTGTTTTCCAGAGTGGCTGAACCATTTTACATTCTCACCAGCAATGTGTGAGTTTTCCCACATCCTTGCCACTCCTTATTCTTTCTTTTCTTTGTTCCTTTCCCTCTTTGAAGGGTCAACTAAGATGCATTCCCCTTGATGAAACCTTCCCTAATTTACCTAATTTAGACTAGTACCCCAACTTTCATAGCATTTTTGGCAACCTCCTATAGTACCCATAAGCTCCATCCATCTAGTATTGTACTTATTGTACACATAAATTCATATTGTATTCTGTAGACTCCTTGAGATTGGAGAGTGCATCTTTCAGAACTGTGAACTTACATCATGCTGAATCAGTTGTCGCTGAGCATTTTGAGTGAATTAATATGTAAGCTTTTATGCTGTTTCCTCTCCTTCCTTCTTAACTGCATAAGTGTAGATGTTCCCCAGGGTTTCATCTCTGGCTTTTTCTTCCTTTTCGCCTTATCTACTCTTTGTCAGCTGTCATTCCTAAACAAATGACTTCACCTGTATCTTCCCATTCCAGCCTCTGATCTGAGCTTTGAGTTTGATTCATCCCACCAGAACCTCAAATACAGTAATCCTTCAAGCCAGAGTTGACATCACATTATCTAGCACCATATCTGACCTGTATATAGTAAGCATTTGTAGTTTTGGAATAAATGCATAACTGAACACATTTTTTTTTCATCTTTTCCTGACTTCCTTTTAAAAAGTGTTACTCAGACCTTGCTTTGCCTATCTATAAACAAAATAAAAGTGAAAGAGAAGTAACAACTGATACCACAGAGATACAAAAAATCATAAGAGGTTAGTATGAGCAGTTATATGGCAACAAATTGGACGACCTAGAAGAAATGGACAAATTTCCAGACACAACCTTACAAGACTGAATCAGAAAGAAACAGACAGTCTGAACAGACTGATTACTAGCAGTATTAATGAATTTGTAGTTAAAAAAACTCCCAGCAAACAGAAGTCCAGGATTGGATAGCTTCACAAGGGAATTCTACCAGACATATGAAGAAGAGCTAATACCTGTCCTTCTCAAACTGTTCCAAAAAATTGAAGAGGCTGGAACATTCGCAGGTTAGTCCTATGAGGCCACCATACCATGATACCAAAACCAGACAAAGACACTATGAAAAAGAAAATTATAGGCCAATATCTCTGAATATAGATGCAAAAATCCTCAAAATGTTAGGAAACAATTCAACAATATAGAAAAAGGATCATATACCATGATCAAGTGGGATTTATTCCACAGTTGGAAGGATGGTTCAGTATTCACAAATCAATCAATGTGATACACCACATTAACAAAATAAAGGATAAAAATCACATGATCATCTTGATAGATGCAGAAAAGCATTTGACAAAATTCAACATCCATTTAAGATTAAAAACTCTCATTGAATTTGGTATTGAGGGAGCATAATCAACATAGTAAAGGCCACTTATGACAAAACCACAGCCAACGTCATTCACATTTTCAGTGCTGAAAAGCTGAAAATTTTTCCTCTAAAATCGGGAAGCTGAAAATTTTTCCTCTAAAATCGGGAATAAGGCAAGGATGCCTACTCTTGCCACTTCTGTTTAACATAATATTGGAATTCATAGCCACAACAGTCAGACAAGAAAAAGAAATAAAAGGCATCCAAATTGGAAGGGAAGAGTGAAAATTGTCGCTCTTTGCAGGTGACATACTATATGTGAAAAAACCATAAAGTTTCCACCAAAAAGCTATTAGAACTAATAAATTAGGTAAAGTTGCAGGATATAAAACTAATATACAGAAATCTGTTGCTTTTTATATGCACTAATAATGAACTATCAGAGGAAACAAAATGATCCCATTTAAGATTGCATTAAAAAAGAATAAAATACCTAGGGATAAACTTAACCAAGGAGGTGAAAGACCTATATTCTGAAAACTATAAAACATTGAAGGAAATTAAAGATGATACAAAGAAATGGAAAGATATTCTTGGATTGGAAGAATTAATATCTACACTACCCAAAGCAATCTGCGGATTTAATGTAATCCCTATAAAATATGACATTTTTCACAGAACTAGAACAAATAATCCTAAAAATCATGTGGACCCATAGAAGACCCCAAATAGCCAAAGCAGTCTTGAGAAAAACAACAAAGCTGGAGGTATTGGTATCATGCTTCCTGACGCCAAACTATACTGCAAAGCTATAGTAATCAAAACAGCATGGTACTGGCACAAAAACATGTAGATCAATGGAACAGAATAGAGAACCCAGAAATAAATCCACGCACTTATGGTCAATTAATCTATGACAGAGGAGGCAAGATGATACAATGGAGAAAAGACAGTCCCTTCAGTAAGTGGTGCTGGGAAAACTGTACAACTACATGTGACAGAATGAGATCGGAATGTTTCCTCACGCCATATACAAAAATAACACCGCTGTTTCTACATGGAAATACGTCATATACATCCCCTGTTTTTCTACTGCCTCAGCCTGAATGTGGACTCCACCTACTGTCTGGGCTATTATAATGACTAAGAACTTTTTTAGTGAATACCTTGGGGATTACTTTTTAGTCTTCGAAACTTTATTCGGCTCTCCAAAGCTGACCAAGTTGAGCCTAGCGTTAAAAGCTCTTCACCTGCCTCTAGATGTCACTAAACACCTTTCCAGCCTGTTCTCTTATTCTTCTGTAACCTAGTCTGTGTTTCAGCCAGTATTTTCTGTGTTTTGGTGTCACCGTCATCCGCTGAGTCACCTCAGCTAGAAACCTGAGACTCATCTTCAATCTACCTCTTCCTTCCTGACCCTTCCCCTGCCATATCCAGTTAGTTTTGAAATCCTGAGGGTTATACTTCTCTAAATATTTCTAAAATCTTTTATCATTCTTACTGAATTTTCTGCCCAATTCTTGGTCAAATCCATCCTCTACATAGCTTCCAAAACATGAATCTCACCATGAGTTTCTGCTTACAGTGGCTCTTATTGAGGCATTTGGAGATCATAATCTGAGCCTTGTTTTCCTCTGCTGTGTAATCTCTTCCTGGGTTTCGTTTGGCACTCTCAAGAGTACTAAATTGCCAGTAGTTCCACTCCTTTGGTCCCTTCTCCCCAACACACTGTGTTGTTTTTACCTCCTTGCCTTTATTTTGCAAGTCCCTTTAGCCCTGAATGCTGTCCCCTAAGCCCCCTCTCTCACCCCACCTTTGGCCAGGCAAACTTCAGCTTATTCCTTGAGTCTCAGCTCAGGTATCACGGCCTCCTTGTAGCCTTTTGGATTTCTGTGTCCTCCACACAAAGAATCGTCTTGATTTCCACAGTATCCTGTGCATCTCCCTATCTTTGTACCTTCCTCATTATAGTTTATTATGTCAGTCTCTTTCACTAGTCTGAGAACCTCAAAAGATATGATTGTTTTATTTTATTCATTGTTATATTCCTTGCACCTGGCACAGTGCCCAGTGTATAATAGGAACTTGATAGATACCTGTTGAATGAATGAATACGTTGTGTAATTTTTCCTTTATCACCATTTATGCCTGCGCTTATTGAATTTCCAGAGCTTGCTATAAAAGATAAGAAAAAATATGGTTAACATGGGCCAGCATTTGGGTGGCTCATCATATAGTTGGAGATTCTAGAGGAAAACCCACTTCCAAGTTCATTCATCTGTTGATCAGGTTCAGGTCCTTGCATTTGTAGGACTGAGGTCCCTTTTCCATGTTGGCTGGGGCCACTGTGCTTCTAGAGGCCTGCCTTCTCACAGAGCCCCTCCATCTTCAAACCAGTAACAGCACCGCACATCCTTCTAATGCTCTGAAAATCTTTGACTACTGTTTTTAGCCAGAGAAGCTCTCTGCTTTTAAGGGCTCATGTGCCCAGATCACTGCCTCCTTGCAGGGATAGTCTCCCTGTCTGAAGGTTTAAATGTGCCATATGTCACAATATTCACAGGTTCCAGAGATTGGGGTGGGAGATTTTTGGAATTCTGCCTCCTGCAATGCTCAAAGTTTTGTGATGTTTTGACAGGTTGGATAAAAGTTCTGCTTTAGCCAGTAAAATACATCTTTTCCTGCCTTTTAACTTGAGGGTTTATATGACCTGTTTCCATTTCTTCAAGCCCTTGGTCTCATATTGCTGCATAAGGATTTTAATCATGTGATGTATCTCATAATGTGGAAATGAGCTGGAGAGAAGTGAGTTTAAATGAACTGTTGGTCCCCATAATGAAATTTAGTATGTATTGTTCTGGGGAAATGTGATTCATGTTTCTCTCCTTTCTCCAATTGCAATTTTAGGTTCAGATTGTTTTTGTTGCCTGTCTTCTCTTTTCTCTTAGCATTTGAAATCATTGAGGAGATTGTTTTGATTATAAGCATAATATTGATTATAAGCATAACATGGTTTTTCTAAAGTAAGCTTCTTATTGAAATGGACATACAGAAAGGTACACAGATAATAAATATATCACTTGATAAATTTTCACAGATGGAACACATGTAATTAATACCCAAATCAAAGCATTAGAACATGTATCAGTATTCCAATAAGCCTGACTATCCTATGGCCCCTTTGAAAGCAGTGTTTTATTTGCCTATTAATTTGATGAGCTTTTTGTCTATTTAATCCTTTAAAAAAACTTATTAAAGAAGCAGGTATAAAAGATAATCCTTAAACTGTTTGGAGCGTGGAGTATGAGTAGTTAGGAGGTAGCTCTTGTAAGTTTGTTTGCTACGGAGGATGGGACTTAGTGACCAAAGGTGATGTGGGGCTAGGTTCCTTATCTTCTCAGTAATAGGAAATAAACTCTCATTGTATAACTAACTTTTAGTTATAAAAATGGGCTTTGCACTCAAAGCAGTAGTAGGTTCTTTTGCTGCTAAAATAGAAACTGGAAAACTGTTCTTTAGGAAAGTCAACATAATGGGGTCAATTTGAAGTGGTGGTTGGTTTTATATTTTATTTTTAAGACCAGAGATTTTAGTTTTTCTCTTCTATAATTTTGTTAAACCTGTGCCCAGAAAATAGTAAAGGGTAAGATTACAGAATTTATACGTTTGAAAGTTCTTAGGGACCAGCGTTCAAAAGGAAGTCCTTTTTCCATTCTTAATTTTTCTATTTTAATATACGGCAAGTTTTCCATGTTGAACTTTTCTTTTTTAAGAGAACAAGCTTTAGGAAGCTGTATTCAAGGCCCAATATGATGTGGTAGATTTTGCTAATGGGATACCTATTCATTTGTGTCCTTAGACACCATTACCAAAAGAATGATCACCATTACCAAAAGAATCCTGGACCCTTTGGGAAGGACATCTTCTTAAACTTCTCTACATATCCACAGTTGGGTGATGCTTGAGTCTTACGGGTCCATCTTAAAACACAGATTCTGATGTAGTATTCTTACATAGAAATTTGATAACTTAAAGCAGTAGACCATATCATACATACTGATACTTGAGGGTTCATGATCTGAGCATCAATAGCCTATTTTTCTAATTACATATATTATAGCATTCCCAGTCTTATGTATAATATCGTAACCTTTGTATGTATCATCTTAACCTATTACTCTGTATTTCTCTAACCTCATGAATTATTGCATATATCTATACATAAGTAACTTTACTTATTTTCATTAATATTCAAAGAATACTAACTTTAAAAGGAAAAGAATATGGATACATTTTAAAATGTGAATTTCAACATTACATTTAAAACTCTTTTTTTTTTTTTTTTTTTTTTTTTACACGGGCCTCTCACTGTTGTGGCCTCTCCCGTTGCGGAGCACAGGCTCCGGACGCACAGGCTCAGCGGCCATGGCTCACGGGCCCAGCCGCTCCGCGGCATATGGGATCCTCCCAGACCGGGGCACGAACCCGTATCCCCTGCATCGGCAGGCGGACTCTCAACCACTGCGCCACCAGGGAGGCCCCATTTAAAACTCTTTATTAAAATCATACGAAGAAGCTCGTTTTATGTAATCCTGGTTCCCAGGGACCAAAATGATTTTTATTGTAGATGATAGAATGTGAAAGTAATTATTTCTATCACAAAACCGTCTTAAGATATTAAAGTGCATATCAACAAAATAAACCAGCTTCTCGTAAAATTATTAATATTGCTAAATAATATAGTTTTATATATCTTTGAAAGTGTACTAGAACCATTGCTGAGTAAAGTCTTACACATTTTTTTAAACAACTACATGAATATTCTTCAGACTGCTTGAATTTCTGATGTTTTGTTCAACTAATTTTTCATGAGCAGGAAGATCTTAGAGATGGTGGTTATAATAAAAGTGGCAGGCTTTTAGAAATCATGATTAGATTGCATGAGTCAAGTATATCCCCTTTGAGAGACCTAGGGAAGGCCACCTCACTTGATTGTATCCGTACACATTCTCATTGTGAGAGAGAGCCAACCAAAGAAAAAGTTACATACTTAGGCATTTATATATGTTGTTAAACGTCTCTTAATATAATTCCAATATGGTGATTAGTTTTTCCCTCCCAGTGGCTTAGGATTTGAGAAAATATTACTCGTTCATTGAAAAATGTAGAGTGTAGAAAACTATAAAGAAAGTAAAAACTAAACTGGGAAAGAAATGGGTGGTGATTGGTTCAGGATGGTGGAGAAGAAGGACATGTACTCACTCCCTCTTGCAAGAGCACCGGAATCACAACTAAGTGCTGAACAATCAACAATCATCGACAGAAAGACACTGGAACTCACCAAAAAAGATACCCCACATCCAAAGACAAAGGAGAAGCCACAATGAGACTGTAGGAGGGGCACAATCGCAATAAAATCAATTCCCAAAACTGCTGGGTGGGTGACTCACAAACTGGAGGACACTTAGACCACAGAAGTCCACCCACTGGAGTGAAGGTTCTGAGTCCCACATCAGGCTTCCCAGCCTGGGGGTCTGGCAATGGGAGGAGGAATTCCTAGAGAATCAGACTTTGAAGGCTAGTGGGGTTTGATTGCAGGACTTCGACAGGACTGAGGGAAACAGAGACTCCACTCGTAGAGGGCACACACAAAGTAGTGTGCACATCGGGACCTAAGGGAAGGAGCAGTGACCCCATAAGGGTCTGAACCAGACCTACCTGCTAGTGTTGGAGGGTCTCCTGCAGAGGCGGGGGATGGCTGTGGCTCACCGTGAGGACAAGGACATTGGCAGCAGAAGTTCTGGGAAGTACTCCTTGGCATGAGCCCTCCTAGAGTCTGCCATTAGCCCCACCAAAGAGCTGGGTAGGCTCCAGTGCTGGGTTGCCTCAGGCCAAACAACCAACAGGGAGGGAACCCAGCCCCACCCATCAGCAGTCAAGTGGATTAAAGTTTTACTGAGCTCTGCCCACCAGAGCAACAGCCAGCTTTACCCACCATCAGTCCCTCCCATCAGGAAACTTGCACAAGCCTCTTATATGGCCTTATCCACCAGAGGGCAGACAGCAGAAGCAAGAAGAACAACCATCCTGCAGCCTGTGGAACAAAAACCACATTCACAGAAAGAGAGGCAAGACGAAAAGGCAGAGGGCTGTGTACCAGATGAAGGAACAAGATAAAACCCCAGAAAAACAACTAAATGAAGTGGAGATAGGAAACCTTTCAGAAAAAGAATTCAGAATAATGATAGTGAAGATGATCCAGGACCTCAGAAAGAGAATGGACGCAAAGATTGAGAAGATGCAAGAAATGTTTAACAAAGACCTAGAAGAATTAAAGAACAAACAGAGATGAACAATACAATAACTGAAATGAAAACTACACTAGAAGGAATCAATAGCAGAATAACTGAGGTAGAAGAACAGATAAGTGACTTGGAAGACAGAATGGTGGAATTCACTGCTGTGGAACAGAATAAAGAAAAAAAATGAAAAGAAATGAAGACAGCCTAAGAGACCTCTGGGACAACATGAAACGCACATTCGCATGATAGGGATCCCAGAAGGAGAAGAGAGAGAGAAAGGACCCAAGAAAATATTTGAAGAGATTATAGTCAGAAACTTCCCTAACGTGGGAAAGGAAATAGCCACCCAAGTCCAGGAAGCGCAGAGAGTCCCAGGCAGGAGAAACCCAAGGAGAAACACACCGAGACACATAGTAATCAAATTGGCAAAAATTAAAGACAAAGAAAAATTATTGAAAGCAGCAAGGGAGAAACGACAAATAACATATAAGGGAACTCCCATAAGGTTAACAGCTGATTTCTCAGCAGAAACTCTACAAGCCAGAAGGGAGGGAATGACATATTTAAAGTGATGAAAGGGAAGAACCTACAACCAAGATTACTGTACCCAGCAGGGATATCATTCAGATTTGACAGAGAAATCAAAAGCTTTACAGACAAGCAAAAGCTAAGAGAATTTAGCACCACCAAACCAGCTCTACAACAAATGCTAAAGGAACTTCTCTAAGTGGGAAACACGAGAAGAAAAGGAACTATAAAAACAAACACATAACAATTAAGAAAATGGTAATAGGAACATACATATTGATAATTACCTTAAACATGAATGGATTAAATGCTCCAACCAAAAGACACAGGCTCACTGAATGGATACAAAAATAAGACCCATATATATGCTCTCTACAAGAGACCCACTTCAGACCTAGGGACACATACAGACTGAAAGTGAGGGGACGGAAAAAGATATTCCATGCAAATGGAAGTCAAAAGAAAGCTGGAGTAGCAATACTCATATCAGATAAACTAGACTTTAAAATAAAGAATGTTACAAGAGACAAGGTAGGACACTACATAATGATCAAGGGATCAATCCAAGAAGAAGATATAACAATTATAAATATATATGTACCCAACATAGGGGCACCTTAATACATAAGGCAACTGCTAACAGCTATAAAAGAGGAAATTGACAGTAACACAATAATAGTGGGGAACTTTAACACCTCACTTACACTGATGGACAGATCATCCAGACAGAAAATAAGGAAACACAATCTTTAAATGACAGAATAGACCAGCTAGATTTAATTGATATTTATAGGCCATTCCATCCAAAAACAGCAGATTACACTTTCTTCTCAAGTGTGCATGGAACATTCTCCAGGATAGATCACATCCTGGGTCAGAAATCATGCCTCAGTAAATTTAAGAAAATTGAAATCATATCAAGCATCTTTTCTGACCACAACGCTATGAGATTAGAAATGAATTACAGGGGAAAAAAACGTAAAAAACACAAACACATGGAGGCTAAACAATACGTTACTAAATAACCAAGAGATCACTGAAGAAATCAAAGAGGAAATAAAAAAATACCTAGAGACAAATTACAATGAAAGCACAATGATCCAAAACCTATGGGATGCAGCAAAAGCAGTTCTAAGAGGGAAGTTTATAGCAATACAAGCCTACCTCAAGAAAGAAGAAAAATCTCAAACAATCTAACCTTACACCTAAAGGAACTAGAGAAAGAAGAACAAACAAAACCCAAAGTTAGCAGAAGGAAAGAAATCATAAAGATCAGAGCAGAAATAAATGAAATAGAAACAAAGAAAACAGTAGCAAAGATGAATAAAACTAAAAGCTGGTTCTTTGAGAAGATAAACAAAATTGATAAACCATTAGCCAGACTCATCAAGAAAAAGAGGGAGAGGACTCAATAAAATTAGAAATGAAAAAGAAAAAGTTACAGCAGAAATGCAAAGCATCCTACTACAAGAAACTCTATGCCAATAAAATGGACAACCTAGAAGAAATGGACAAATTCTTAGGTATAACCTTCCAAGACTGAACCAGGAAGAAATAGAAAACATGAACAGACCAATCACAAGTAATGAAATTGAAAGTATGATTAAAAATCTTCCAACAAACAAAAGTCCAGGACCAGATGGCTTCACAGGAGAGTTGTATCAAACATTTAGAGAAGAGCTAACACCCATCCTTCTCAAAGTCTTCCAGAAAATTGCAGAGGAAGGAACACTCCCAAACTCATTCTGAGGCCACCATCACCCTGATACCAAAACCAGACAAAAACACTACAAAAAAAGAAAATTACAGACCAATATCACTGATGAATATAGATGTAAAAATCCTCAACAAAATACTAGCAAACAGAATCCAACAGCACATGAAAAAGATCATACACCAGGATGAAGTGGGATTTATCCCAGGGATGCAAGGATTCTTCAGTATATGCAAATCAATCAGTGTGATACACCATATTAACAAGTGGAAGAAGAAAAACCATGTGATCATCTCAATAGATGCAGAAAAAGCTTTTGAGAAAGTTCAACACCCATTTATGATAAAAGCTCTCCAGAAAGTGGGCATAGAGAGAACCTACTTCAACATAATAAAGGCCATAAGGGACAAACCCACAGCAAACATCATTCTCAATGGTAAAAAACTGAAAGCATTTCCTCTAAGATCAGGAACAAGACAAGGATGTCCACTCTCGCCACTACTATTCAACATAGTTTTGGAAGTCCTAGCCACAGCAATCAGAGAAGGAGAAAAAGGAATACAAATTGGAAAAGAAAAAATAAAGCTCACTGTTTGCAGATGACATGATATACATAGAGAATCCTAAAGATACCACCAGAAAACCACTAGAGCTAATCAATGAATTTGGTAAAGTTGCAGGATACAAAATTAATGCACAGAAATCTCTTGCATTCCTATACACTAATGATGAAAAATCTGAAAGAGAAATTAAGGAAACACTTCCATTTACCTTTGCAACAACAAGAATAAAATACCTAGGAATAAACCTACCTAGGGAGACAAAAGACCTGTATGCAAGAAACTATAAGACACTGATGAAAGAAATTAAAGGTGATACAAACAGATGGAGAGATATAGCATGTTCTTGGATTGGAAGAATCAATATTGTGAAAATGACTATACTACCCAAAGCAATCTACAGATTCAGTGCAATCCCTATCAAATTACCAATGACATTTTTTTACAGAACTAGAACCAAAAGTCTTAAAATTTGTATGGAAACACAAAAGACCCCAAATAGCCAAAGTGGTCTTGAGGGAAAACAACAGAGCTGGTAGAATCAGACTCCCTGACTTCAGACTATACTACAAAGCTACAGTAATCAAGACAATATGGTACTGGGACAAAAACAGAAATATAGATCAATGGAACAGGATAGAAAGCCCAGAGATAAACCCACACACCTGTGGTCAACTAATTTATGACAAAGGAGGCAAGGAAATATAATGGACAGTCTCTTCAATAAGTGGTGCTGGGAAAACTGGACAGCTACATGTAAAAGAATGAAATTAGAACACTCCCTAACTCCAAACACAGAAATAAACTCAAAATGGATTTGAGACCTAAATGTAAGACTGGACACTATAAAACTCTTAGAGGAAAACGTAGGAAGAACACTCTTTGACATAAATCACAGCAGGATCTTTTTTGATCCACCTCCTAGAGTAATGGAAATAAAAACAAGAACAAATGGGACCTAATGAAACTTAAAAGCTTTTGCACAGCAAAGGAAACCATAAGCGAGATGAAAAGACAACTCTCAGAATGGGAGAAAATATTTGCAAATGAATCAACGGACAAAGGATTAATCTCCAAAATATATAAAGAGCTCATGCAGCTCAAGATTAAAAAAACAAACAACCCAGTCAAAAAATGGGCAGAAGACCTGAATAGACATTTCTCCAAAGAAGACATACAGATGGCCAAGAAGCATATGAAAAGCTGCTTAACATCACTAATTATTAGAGAAATGCAAATCAAAACTACAGTGAGGTATCATCTCATACCAGTTAGAATGGGCATCATCAGAAAATCTACAAACAACAAATGCTGCAGAGGGTGTGGAGAAAAGGGAACCCTCTTGCATTGTTGGTGGGAATGTAAATTGATACAGCCACTATGGAGAGCCGTATTGAGGTTCCTTAAAAAACTAAAAATAGAATTACCATATGACCCAGCAATCCCACTACTGGGCATATACCCAGAGAAAACCTTAATTCAAAAAGACACATGCACCCCAATGTTCATTGCAGCACCATTTACCATAGCCAGGTCATGGAAGCAACCTAAATGCCCATTGACAGACGAATGGGTAACGAAGATGTAGTACATATATACAATGGAATATTACTCAGCCATAGAAAGGAACGTAATTGGGTCATTTGTAGAGATGTGGATGGATCTAGAGACTGTCATACAGAGTGAAGTAAGTCAGAAAGAGAAAAACCAGTATCATATATTACCACATATATGTGGAACCTAGAAAATGGTACAGATGAACTGGTTTGCAGGGCAGAAATAGAGACACAGATGTAGAGAACAAACGTATGGACACCAAGGGGGGAAGTGGCAAGGGGGGGGATGAACTGGGAGATTGGGAGTGACATGTATACCCTATTATGTATAAAATGGATAACTAATAAGAACCTGCTTATAAAAAAATAAAATTATAACATTAAAAAAAGTAAACTGGGAAAGAAATGAATGTAAACATCAACAGAAATCTTCCTCTGCACAGATAACCGTTGTTAGCATTTTGATGATCTGGTTTCTAGAAATCTCTCTGTACTTCCATTCATATGTAAAAGTATACATATCCCCAATGAAGTGGGTTCAAGTTGTGTCCTTTTTTGTTACCTTTCACCCATCAATCTATTTTCAAATCTGTAAATATAGACATGCAACCGTTATTTTCAGTGGATGGGTGCATACTCTTCCAGTGTGAGTCAGATTTTTCTTAACTCTCCGAGTAATAGACATTGAAGTTGTTATAGTTCTTCATTTTAAATCATGATGTGATGAATATGGTTAGGTATTCATCTCTTCCTACTTGTCTGATAATCACCTTACTTAGGGTAAATACCTTGGAGTAGGTTTGCTGTGTCCCAGAGTATTTCCATTTTGTTCCCTATCACCTGGTTGCTCTTGAAAAAGGTAGTGTTAATTTATACGTCACTAAGTGAAGTCCTCATTTCCACATCTTCTCACCAACACTGCTTTGTGGTCTTTTTTAATTATTACAAATCAGAAAGAGGCAAACTGACGGCTTCTTCTTTTACACTTTTTCTTTCTTTTTTTATTGCTTTAACTTTTTATCATGAAAATTGTAAGCATGTGCAACATTAGAATATGCACCCATCATCCAGTTTTTTCACCTAGTGATTTCAGCTCATGGCTAATCTTGTTTCGTCTGCATCTCACCTGTTTCCCTTCTGTCCATTTGAAGCAAGTTCCAGACATTATCATTTAATCTGTATCAAATTATTATATAGCACCTCATTTTTATTTACATCTCTCTATTACTGAGAATAAGTATCCTTTTATATACATATTGGGTACAAAGTGTTTATACATTTTAATTTAGTAGTGAATTAGTTGATCATCTCTCTGATTTTATACCAATTGCATTAGTGTGATTTAGCACTTAGGTTTAATAATCTTAAGATGTTAGATGTAATGATAATACTCAGTTCCAGGAAATTAATAGATTTTGTGCTGGTCAGATAACACCAGCATTTGGTCCTGGGCGTGACATTTTCAGAAGGATATTGACAAATGTGTATATCTACAAGAGAGTGATCAGTGTGGGAAAATTAGGGAATAGTGTCACACAGAGGATGGTTGAAGGAGCCTGGTGGGGATCTTTAGTTTGGAGAAGGCAAAACTGAAGAAAGAGGGCGATGAATGGGGGCAATATGTGTCACGTGGAGGATTTCAGGGAGATAAAGAGGAAGAAGCTGCTAATTAAGTGGCAATAAATTATATCTCCTCTCTGGGTCTCATACTTGGATTTTACTGATTTTGTTTATATACAGCTGATGAAAGCAAGTGATTAGTTATGTGATGCAAATGATGCTTTTGTGTTTCCAGGAAAACCTGAGATGATCTTTGTCAGGTTTTACTCCACACACCCATCTTTCCAAAAAAGGATTTAACTTTGAGATTTAAAGTGATTTTTGCCATACAAGAAAATACACTTGAGTAGAAAAAAGTAATTTTCCAGCTAGAAAACTGCCCAGTGTAGGCCCAGAATCTAATATCTATCACTTCAGAATAAAAGTTCTAAAATAATTTTTATAACTCATTGGAGGCAAAACTTTACCTGCACAGATGTGTCTTTCTTTACCCCACTGGGTGTGAACATTCATACATTTCTTTGCAGAAATAGTAATGTGTTAGAGTATATTGTGCTTTGCCATACCCTAGTAGGTGTTATGTAGTGCTGTATTATTACTGTTCTAAAACCCAAAGAAGTCTGAATTCTCAAACACTTTTGGCCCAAAGAGTTTTTGTACGTATAATATAATGGTTGTTATTTTCATATATTGAATGATATACTGTGTATTTTGATACCTGATCACTATGCATATATAAAAAGAGGATAATAGTTTCCCCCATTTATCCCTTTGGAAGCTGTGAAAATAAGGTTAAGATGTAGATAGAACATTCAGAATAGGATTACCTAAAAATAACATGTTATAAATATAGTATTATTCTGTACATGTTTAACATTCCTTCTGAAAATGGGAAGAATAAAGTTGAAATGTATAGTTGAAATATTACAGGTGTTGAGCAAAGAGATATCTTCTAGAGGCAAATGACATATTTCAAAATTTTCACTTCGTCTTCTTTGATTAGTGCATTATAATGTTATTTTGAATTGTTTGAAATGAAGTAATGTATCATAAAACAGAAACAGGCCTATTTTAAGGTCTACATTTATGAGCTCTTTGAATTTGCTTTTAGGCATATATATTGAAGTTACTTGTAAATGATGATGATGATTTCATTTTAGATCATGCTAACATCCTAGTTCAAGTAATCTAGCTTGCTTGTATTGTAAGCCACACCCCAAATGTCACACAGAAAGGCAGTATGGTTTAAAAATTTATTTATATAAACAACAGCTCACTTGTTTGAAAAACAATCAAACAGCCAAAAAACGTATTACGTAAAAAAATATCTCCTTACCCTAATCTTTCTACCCCAAGGTAACTGCTACTAAAATATTTTGTGTCTTTTTAGCCTCGAAAATCTTTCTACCCAAAGGTAACTGCTACTAAAATATTTTGTGTATTTTTAGCCTCGAAAATCTTTATTCACGTTAGTATATATGTGTATTTTTAAACAAATGATACAAATAGGATCATATATTCTCTATACTGACCATCGCTTTTTCACATGTCTTTTAAGATCTTCCTATAAGTGCACACACTGACCTTGTAATCACTGTGTAGTACCCCTGTATATCATGACTCCTATGACCAGTCCTTGAGGGACCTTTAGGTTGTTTCTTGTTTGTTATTAGACATGATCATGCACTGGCTATATGTGTAGTTCAACATATTTTTTTTGCAAGAAAATCCGAAAAGTTGACTCCTACCATGGAAATGCTAGATATGTACATTTAAACATACTGATAGTGTTGAATTACCCAAACAAAAGGTCTCACCGATGTATCTTCTTATTGTGTTCATGAATGCTATTTATCCCCTCTAGCTGCTGCTAGGTATTATTTATGTAGGTATGTTTTACTTTTTTCATTTAAATTAATTCATATTTTGTTAATGCCAATTTGAAAAAATTTACGTTATGAGCCATGTTGCAGACAGTGGTTTGTACTCATGTAGGTTCTCAGCTCCCATGCCTTTGGACTACCTTCTTGAGGCACTCTTACGACATTGGGGAGAAACAGATTCTTTGTCCTCTCTTCGTTTTGAGCTCCTTGTTCATATACTTCTAAAATTAAATAGCTTTTTTGAGATATAATTCACATACCACGTAATTCACTCATTCAAAGTGTAAAATTCAGCAGCTTTTAGTATATTCAGAGTTGTGCAACCAATCAACAATCTTAGAACATTTTCATCACCCTTAAAAGAAACCTCACACTTCTTAGCTATAATCCCTTCATCCTTTGAGTCCTGGGGTGGGGGTGGGGTTAATTATTTTAACCCCAATCTCATCTAATTAACAGATTAGCCACTAATCTACTTTCTGTCTCTAGATTTGCCTATTCTGGACATTTAATATAAAAGGAGTCATGCAGTATGTGTTTGGCCTTTTGTGTTTGGCTTCTTTCATTTAGCATCATATTTTCAAGGTTCATGTACCTTGTAACATGTTATCAGTACTTTATTCTTTTTTATAGCTGAATAGTATTCCATTGTATGGATATGCCACATTTTATTTATCCATTCATCAGTTGATGGACAAATATTTGGATTGTTTTTAGCTTTTGGTGGTTATGAATAATGCTGCCATACTTTTGTATGGCTGTGTTTTTGTTTCTGTTGGGTATATACCTAGAAGTGGAATTGCTGGGTCATATGACTCTGAGGAACTGCCAGACTGTTTCCAAAGAGGCTGCATCATTTTATATTCCCACCAACAGTGTATGAGGGTACTACTCCAAATCTTTGCTAATACTTGTTATTCTCCATTAAAAAAATTAAATTATAGCCATCCTAGTAAGTGGGAAGTGGTATCTCATTGTGGTTTTGACTTGTGTTTCCTTGATTGCTAATAAGGTTGAGCATCTTTCATGTGCTTATTGGCCATTTACATATCTTTAGAGGAATGTGTTTTCAGATTCTTTGCACATTTTAAAATTATTTAGTTTTGAATTGTAATGTTTCTTAACTAGTATATGATTTCAAAATATTTTTTCCCATTCTTTGGGTTTGTTTTCACTTTCTTTTTTTAAACATAAATTTATTTATTTTTGGCTGTGTTGGATCTTTGTTGCTGTGCACGGGCTTTCTTTAGTTGCAGAGAGTGGGGACTGCTCTTCGTTGTGGTGCGCGGGCTCCTCATCGCGGTGGCTTCTCCTGTTGCGGAGCACAGGCTCTAGGCGTGCAGGCTTCAGTAGTTGTGTCACGTGGGCTCAGTAGCTGTGGTTTGTGGGCTCTAGAGTGCAGGCTCAGTAGCTGTGGCACATGGGCTTAGTTGCTCCGCGCCATGTGGGATCTTCCCGGACCAGAGCTTGAACCCGAGTCCCCTGCATTGGCAGGTGGATTTTTTTTTTTTTTTTTTTTTCTTTTTGCGGTATGCAGGCCTCTCACTGTTGTGGCCTCTCCCGTTGCGGAGCACAGGCTCCGGATGCGCAGGCCCAGCGGCCATGGCTCACGGGCCCAGCCGCTCCGCGGCATATGGGATCCTCCCAGACCGGGGCACGAACCCGTATCCCCTGCATCGGCAGGCGGACTCTCAACCACTGCGCCACCAGGGAGGCCCCGGCAGGTGGATTTTTAACCACTGCACCACCAGGGAAGTCCTCTTTTCACTTTCTTGATGGTGTTCTTTGAAGCACAGAAGTTTTACATTTTGCTGTACAATTTCTTTTTCTTCTGTTGCATATGCTTTTGGTGTCACATGTCAACATACATTTTTAGATGATGAATTTGATTGATGAAACACCTTTCCTTTGGATACTGGTGCAACATGTTATCTCAAACATTCCTTGAACATCTCAGGTGCAGGCTATTTTAAGGCGGCATCAACTAAGTTGACTAAGATATTTTACTTGGCAGTATTTTAAAGGCATTTTCATAAGAAAATTAATCTAGGTTTTATAATATATGACCTTGCAATGTAGTTCCATATATTTATGGTAAAACACTTGTTGTTACTTACTTTATAGGTACTAAAAAATAATCTATTTTCAGCTTAAGAATGTGGCTTTCTCGTGCCTTATTTTGATTAGCAGTAAGCCTCTTTTTTAAGCTAAGAATATGGTGGTTAATTTATTGCAGATTAAAAACCACTTTATCCAAACTATTATGTTTAAAGTTAATATCTCTAACTTTTTTGAGTAACACTAATTGATACTGAAATTGTTTGAGATTTGAAACTGTTATTTTTGGTCATCCACAGAAAGTTAAATTTTTTTTTCTTTATTGTAGCTTTAAATCTCTTTTCTTCTGGATAATTAAGGGCATGGCTTACTGATAAGTATGACTAAAGTTGTACAAATTAATGCTAGCAGGGTTCCATCCTTTAATGTCAGTGCTGTAAATTGTTCTCACATTCTTCCTGTTATTCTGGCGTATATAAATTATTATTTTGTGGGTGTAAAGGGATATGGGTCAGTAGGATTCAAGAAGTTGAAAATTGCCCTCCTTCACACTTCTAATAAGTAATAACTCTTTTAGAGTGAAGTTAGAGTAATTATAAAGGAATGATAATGGCATCTGTTACCTATTTGGAAAAACAAATTTTATAATAAATGTAAATGGCTTACCATTTATTTTAGAAATAATATATTTCTAGGCCCTAGAAAGACTCTGCATTTCATAATTAAAGTTAGTAGAAGCTGGAACAGTTTCTGGTAATGTCATAATATGCTGTAGAGACAGTAATACTTTTAAAGATTCTGACATTTAGCCAATAAGTTGTTTGTATTTCCAAATAACTCCCCCTCCTCTAAATAGGTAAGAAGTATTTTCGGTAAATCTGTGAAGCTTTTTTGTGGTACTCATTATATCATTGAAGGTGCCTAAATAATAATAACATTTTAAGTTAAACAGATAATTCAGCTTACCACTTTGACATTACCACTGATTAGAACTGAAGGCTAAATTGAGGCTGGGGCTGGTTTTCATTGTCCAGAAAAGGCTCTTATATTTCTCCTTGTCAGTATGTCATAATCTTTTACAAGAAGAAAAGAAGAGGCTGCTATTTCAGGCAGTGTATTTGACTGTGTCATTCTCGGGTGGGCTGTCTGTGAATGAGTTCAGATCTCTTGCTTAAGAAATTGGGAGTCTTGGTTCTGTTGCTCTGAGGGTGGCTGATTCCTAATGAAGGTCAAAATGCACTGAGCCGATGGGGCCAGTTACTGGCAGAATCATGATGCTCAGAAACTACTTGTGGGATGTCTGGAATTTCTTACTTTTTAAATCTCTCCTGTCATGCAAATCCCTAACCCAACATAAACTCAGGTTATCCGCTCTTGTGGCCACATTGCTCAGCACTTTGGGGTGAATTAGTACAACTTTGAAGACTGTGTTGGTCAGGGTTCAGTTGTAGAAAATAGAATCTAATTCTTTCTACTTTAAACAGAAAGGGATTTATTACAGGGAATTAAATGTCTTTCTGAATTGTTAGTAAGAAGACTGGAGTAGCTTTGAGTGAGTCGATCTACAGTATTCTCTGTAGGTGTGTGGTTTCTAACCATAGCTGGTTCTTCAAAATTGCTGTACTGTCCTTTCACTTGTCCTTGATTGGGTGATTCTTCTGTTCCTTAAAGTGGCAATTCCTACTCTACTTCAATCTGGTCCCTTTTAATCTTAGCAGATACTACAGCCCAGGCATGAAAGAAAAAGAAGCTGTGGTGTGAACTCGACTTAATCATTCTTATACCTTCTTTCCTGTCCCTTTCAAGTTACTGTGTGTAGCTTGCAGTACTTAAGGAATGTAGGAAAAAGGAAGCAAGAGTCAGCAAAGTTCTAGTGACACAGAGACTCTTGGAATTGGGGTCCAGGAAGTGAGAAGAGTAAATATGAGGAGGAAAATAAAAACATTCTAGAGACTCCAAAAACAGCCTCTCAGGAGCATTTGATACCATCAGATTACTCTTTGCTTCTTGAAAACCTGTCTTCAGAGTCTAGGACATTCCACTCTCGTGTCTCACTGACTGAAACCATTTCTCTTCCCTTTGTTGAATCCTCTCCTTGCCTCAGGGCTCAGTCCTTTCTTTCTTTTCTTCTCTCTTTGTGGGTAATCACCTGCCTAATTTGTCTCTAGCCTCAATCTTCCCCAGAGCTCTAGATTTATATTTTCAGTGGCCTACACCAATCTCCTCTTAGACATTTAATAGGCTTCTCAAATCAGTCTAAAACCAAACTTTTTTTCCTCCTCCAGCTCTGCCCTTTTACCCAGTGTCCTCTCTCTTAGTAAATGACATTATAATTTACCCAGTAACTCAGGCCCAGAACCTTGGCATTATCCTTCGTCTTCTCTTTCACATTCAGTCCATTAACAAATTCTGTTGGCTCTACCTTCAAACTAAATCCTGAAACTGACCACTTGTTTTTTTTAAAATTAATTTATTAATTAATTTTTGGTTGCGTTGGGTCTTTGTTGCTGTGCACAGGCTTTCTATAATTGTGGCAAGCAGGGGCTACTCTTCGTTGTGGTGCACAGGCTTCTCATTGTGGTGGCTTCTCTTGTTGTAGAGCATGGGCTCTAGGTGCATGGGCTTCAGTAGTTGTGACACGTGGGCTCAGTAGTTGTGGCTCATGGGCTCTAGAACACAGGCTCAGTACTTGTGGAGCATGGGCTTAGTTGCTCTGCAGCATGTGGGATCTTCCCAGACCAGGGGTTGAACCTGTGTCCCGTGCATTGGCAGGTGGATTCTTAACCACTGCGCCACCAGGGAAGTCCCTGGCCACTTGTAATTGACCCTACTATTGAAACTTTCAAATATGCAATACAGTATTATTAAATATAGTCACCATGCCGTACATTACAACTCCAGGACTTTTGACTGGCATTTTGTATCTTTTGACCACCCTCATGCCTTTCATCTACTCCTTATTCTCATAGATGTGTTTTTTGTGTGTGTGTGAGATTCCATATACAGTATTTGTCCTTCTCTGACTTATTTCACTTGGGCATAATGCCCTCAAGGTCCATCCATGCTGTCATGAACGGCAGGATTTCCTTTTTTTAATGGCTGAGTAGTATTGTATATATACCACATTTTCTTTATCCATTCATCCATTGATGAACACTTAGGTTGTTTCCATGTCTTGGCTCTTGTAAATAATGCTGCAGTGAACATGGGTGTGCAGATATCTTTTTGAGTTATTGTTTTCATTTCCTTCAGGTAAATATCCAGAAGTGGAATTTGTGGATCATATGATGGTTCTATTTTTAATTTATTGAGGAACCTCCATACTCCTTTCCATAGTGGCTGCACCAATTTACATTCTTGCCAGTAGTGCACAGGGATTCCCCTTTTTCCACATCCTACCAACATTTATTTCTTATCTTTTTGATAATAGCCATTCTAATAGGTGTGAGGTTATATCACATTGTGGTTTTATTTGCATTTCCCTAATGATAAGTGATGTTGAGCACCTTTTTCACGTACTTGTTGGCTGTCTGGTTGTCTTCTTTGGCTATGTCTATTCAAGACTTTTGCCTGTTTTTCAATCTAATTGTTTGGTGTTTTTGTTGTTGAGTTAAATGAGTTCTTTATATATTTTGGATATTAACCCCTTGTCAGATACATGATTTGCAGATATTTTCTACCATTCCATAGGTTGCCTTTTCATTTTGTTGATGGTTTCCTTTGCTGTGCAAAAGCTTTTTGGTTTGATGATATCCCACTTATTCATTTTTGCTTCTGTTGCCTTTGCTTTTGGTGTCAAATTTAAAAAGCCATCATTAAGACCAATGTCAAGGAGCTTACCACCTATGTTTTCTAGGAGATTTACAATTTTAGGTCTTATGTTTAAGTCTTTAATCCATTTTGAGTTGATTTTTGTGTATGATGTAAGATAGTGGTCCAGTTTTATTCTTTTGCATATGGCTGTCTAGTTTTCCCAATATCATTTATTGAAGAGACTGTCCTTTCCCCATTGTGTATTCTTGGCTCCTTTGTCGTAAACTAATTGTCCATATATGTGCAGGTTTACATCTGGGCTTTCTATTGTGTTCCATAGATCTATGTGTCTGTTTTGCCAGTACCATACTGTTGTGATTACTGTAGCTTTGGAATATAGTTTGAAATCAGGATTCATGATGCCTCCAGCTTTGTTGTTCTTTCTCAAGATTGCTTTGGTTATTTGGGTTCTTTTGTAGTTCTGTACAACATTTAGGATTATTCTATTTCAGTGAAAAATGCCACTGGAATTTGGGTAGGGGTTTTGTTGAATCTGTAGATTGCTTTGGGTATTATGGACAGTTTAACAATATCCTTCCAGTCCATAAGCATGGAATACCTTTCTGTTTATTGGTGTCTTCAGTTTCTTTCATCGATATCGTAGAATTTTCAGCATACATGGCTTTTACTTCCTTGGTTAAATGTATTCGTAGGTATTTTATTTTTTTGATGCAATTGTAGATGGGATTGCTTTTTAATTTCTCTTTGTGTTACTGTAGTTGATTAGTATATAGAAATGGGACAGAATTTTAATATTTTTGTACCCTGTGACTTTACTGAATTTATTAGTTCTAACAGTTTTTGGTGGAATCTTTAGGATTTTCTATATATAATGTCATCTGCAAATAGAGAGTTTTATTTCTCCCTTTCTGATTTGGATGCTTTTTATTTTCCTTGCCTCATTGCTCCAGCTGGGACTTCCAATACTATAGTGAATGAAGGAGGTGAGAGTAGGCACTTGTCTCATTCTCCATCTCAGAGGAAAAAACTTTCAGCTTTTCACTGTTGAGTATACTGTTAGCTGTGGGCATGTAATATATGGCTTTTATTATGTTTCCTATATACCCAGCTTGAGAGTTTTTATAAGTGGATGCTAAATTTTGTCACATGCTTTTTCTGCATCTATTAGATGATCATGTGGTTTTTATCCTTGATTTTGTTAATGTGATGAATCACATTGATTTGCAGATGTTGAACCGTCTTTGCATCCCTGGAATAAACTCCACTTGATCGTGCTTTTAATGTATTGTCGAATTTGGTTTGGTAATATTTTGTTTAGTATTTTTACATCTATGCTCATTAGGGATATTGTGTAATTTTTTTGTAGTGTCCTTGTCTGATTTTCGAACTGTATTAGGGTAATGCTGGCCTCATAAAATGAATTTGGAAGTGTTCCCGCTTCTTCTGTTTTTTGGAAGAGTTTGAGAGGGATTGGTGCTCTCCTTCAAATAGTAGAAATCTCCAGTGACGCCATCTGGTCCTGGACTTTTGTTTGTTGGGAGATTTTTTGATTACTGACCCAATTAGCTTTTGAAACCTCAATCAGAATTTAAAAATTAATAATATTAAAATTTGTGGAAGTTCTGCATTTCGAGAGATGGAGCCCGAGGTCACCTTTGAGGACAAAATGCTGCTTTGGGAAATTCACTTAAGTAGGTCTTCTGGTTACGTAGAAGAACCCAAGATCTTATACTGGAATGTGGAGCCAAACTGTTTCACATCGTAAAAGCTAAGGGCTTTCCTCCCAATTCCCCCACTGGAAGAAGTGTTGCCCTTCTAGATTGTTTTCTGTAGGTCTTTAGGGATGTCAGAGTACTGTATTTCTGGAAGATAAACATTCTTAGAGGTTTGGTAAGACTGGGCTTCCCATAACAAGTGGAATGTGGACTCTGAACAATTGCGTGTCCATGGCAATATTCTGGTCTTTCAGTAGGAGTAGAAGAATTAAAAACATGCATCATATAAGAAAAGCAATATTATTGAAGTAAGAGACTGTCTTAAAAGAAAGAAACCTAAGAGTAGTGAGTACTGGTAAAGAACAACCAAGCCATACTAAGTAAGGCTAGTTATATCTTTGTTAGGGATCAGATATGGCAAAAATATCAAAGGAGAACGTTGATAAGAACATCAGAATCAGTAAAAAGAAGAAAGCTGGTGAGACCATACATGGAAGAATTAGGGGTGAAGCTGAGAGAAATCTTTGTTCTTCTTTACTGAAGAAGCTGGAGAAAGTTTCACTTTAGATACCGAAGTCTACAGTTAAATTGTTTACTTGCTACTCCCTGAAAGACTGTCTTCTCATTCTGTTCATTTGCTTGTGCCATTGCTTCTGCTCTCTTTTTGTTATCTCCATCATCTAGCTGTTAGCCTGTTTTTTTTTAAGTTTTACTTGTCCTTATAGCCCCACTCCCTCCAAGAATTCCTCTCCAGTTGCACAAAACAAAACTGCTTTTTTATGTTCTTGCTTTTCTTGTAGCTGTTTTGTAGTACTCTGATGACATTTGAAGTAAGTCGTCGGATATTCTGTAGTTTATGGAGCAATCACTTTTTAGGTTAAAGAGTGTATTTAATGTGACATTAGTCGTGTTTATTTTGTCTTGAGTATATAGTATATACAGTGAGATTTAAATTGCTGGAGACTTAATGCTGATGTGCTGTTACCATGAGACAGTGACAAGGAGGAATATTGCTGGAAGACAGACTGTGATAGGTTAGAACCCCCAAATGAGGAAGCTGTGAGAGAGAATGGGAAGATAGTGGTGCCACCTGGAGACCTGGCGATTCTTCCTAAAGCCAGTGTTCTCACTCTGTCTCTCCCAAAAGTACCTGATCAAACAGGAGCAAGATAACTTTTTCTTTTATCTGCTCTCTGGTGACTATAGTTAAGTCTAGCCATTGGGCCCAGATATTGTGTCCAAGGCGATTTTCTATCCAAAAGACATAGATATTTCCAACCTCCCTTTAGTTTCATTTCTGCCAAATTTTTGAGGGCCAGGGGCCAATTCACTAGAACAGTATTTCCCTGTAGCTTGTTTTTTTAATTGTATTCTGAATTTAGCTTATATTCCTAAATGGCTTTTCAGGGTTTTTTCTCCCCATACTCTCAGAGGAAGTGATGTTTTTCTGAACCTCCTGGGTACCATTTTAGTAAGTTAAGAATTCAGTTCACTGAATGATGCGACCTGAAAGAGTTAATACAAGTTTCTTAAGTACCGTAGTAATTCCCAGGGAACAATTTATGCATTAGAGTGTAGCTTAGTATCTAGCCAGTTACACACACACTATGGAATTTTTTTCCCATTTTGGAAAGTAGATTTAAGTCCTTGAAAACAAATGGAGATTGAGCTTAAATCTAGGAATCCTGCTTCATAAATAGCTAAACGTGTAATGTTTCAGTGAGAGAAGGGGTATATTATAATAATAAAGATGAAGCAAGTTCATATTCTAGCTCAGCACTGTACTTCTGTGAGACTTTGGTAGATTAACCTGTCTACTTTTTTCTCACCTTTAAATTGAGGGTTGATGCTGTGTCAGGGAGAGCATAGGGCAGTTGTTAAGCACTTAGGTTTTAGTAGATAACCCAGGTGCACTGAGTTCAGTTCCTGGCTTTACTACTTGATAACTGTGTGACCTTAGGCAAATTAATCTCCAGCTCAGCCTTTTTCACTCATGAACTGGAATAATACTAGTATCTAGCTCATAGAGTTGGTATGAAGATTAACAACTCGGTAAATGTGAGCTGTTATTTTTATTATTCATCATCATGACTTGGTAAGTGATAAAAAGTGCCCAGTACTGTGCCTGGGACATGGTGGCAAACACTGAATGGAGGGTAGCTTTTGCTGTTAGTGTTATTGGTTGCAGAAGGTTCATCTGCAGAGTTCCAGTCTTAAGGTACAGATGGAGTGAGCCACTCACAGAACAGAACGTTCTGATGCTCTGCCCCTTGTTTCTCATGTTGTTAGCCTCTGTCCTATCTCTGGGATGCACTTCTCACAGTTTTGTACACGTCACTGTCGAGTTTGTGGCTGGCTTGCTCTTCCACCTCCTTTTTGCCCCCTAGGCAGAAGTAACTTGAAAGTGAACTTTAGTTTTGGCATTTTCTTCATTCCCCTTCTGTATCCTTGTGCCTCCACTACTTCTGCTGCCTCTTTCCTCAGTCTTCAGCTGCCCTGTGGTTGCAGTTAAAAAAAAAAAAAAAAAGATCCCGTATGTACGTGTATGACTGACTTCATGGGGGCTGTGGTTCTGGGATAAGGGTGTGGGCTCACCCTTATTAGACTGCGGCTCATTATCACTTAAGGGGAAAGTCATTCTTGGAGTTGCTCATCTGAAAAAGAGGCTAGCTTCCCAGACGGGAGGGTGGCACAGGGGCTGGAGAGCAGGGCGGTAGGAAGAACTCTGGGTTTCTATAGGTTGAAACTCTGCTTGACTCTTGCACCTGAGTGTGACTGACCAAGGTGTCCAGGAGGGAGCTGTCCTGGTGTGTGTCTGGGAGGGACCAGCTACGTGGAGGCAGATAGAGGACTAAGAAGTGAGGAATATGGGCACATAGCCTATGAAGGCTTACCTGCCCTCTGGGGTCTTAGAGAGCACCCTGCTGGTAGAGCGAAGGAATTTACTTCTTGAGCATTGCCGGGCTGCTGATAAAGTAGCAGGAGGAGGATGAAGTTCGGCTTTTTGTCCTTAAAGTCTCATGTTTATGCCATCGTTTTATGTAGCACAGCAATGTAAGTTCATGATGTTGGTGCTGTCTGGGTGAGTTGCCCCAATAACAGTACGTTTGGTTTGCGAGGAGTAAACTATTTTGAGTCAACCAGTATATAACGGATCAAAGGGGAGAGTGAGAGACCCCCCAGCCTGGCAAATAACGTGATCTAAAAGTAGTAACAGGATGAGTACGCCGTAAAGGGGAAAATGGGCATTCAGCGGTGAACGCTAAGCCTAGAAACTAAAAGTTGTCAGCATTTGTGTGTAGTTTTCTTAATGTCCAAATTTTTGATAATTCTGTATTCCAGAGATCTCCAGTATTTTTGAAAATTTTCCTTTCCCTAGAGGCTAGTGATCATCTAAATGGGATTAGGAAGTAAGTCTCTGAGCTAAAAGGGGAAAAGATCATTCCTGCTGGTGGCAGGAGAGTGTACCTTGACCAAGAAATCTGTGGATTTACCAGAAACAGGGTATTTACATGAAGGTTTTAGTTCACAGGCCGTGGTCCCTGTTTTCATTTACTTAGAGCTCTGGAGACCAGCTGAGCCTATAGTGTGACTGTGGGCTGGACATTGAAGGAAATTTGAGGCTCAGACAGGTGGAAGTAGATTATTTCTAGTTCCATATTTAAACGATGGTAGCAGAGGCACCTGTAGGCCTTCAGAGATGCACGAGTTTGGGATTTAACCATCCCTTCCCATGTCCATTTCTGAGGATAAGAGAGAAGAGGCATTTCAGATTATTACTGATTGTTGGTGATCTGGAGAAACTCCCCCATCCCCCCTTTTCTTTTTAGAAAGAAAAAGAGTAGCATGAAAAGATTCAGGCATTCACTACTTCTTAAAAGGAAATGAGTTCTGGCCTATGTTTTGAAAGAGTAAGGATCTGAAGTAGGACAGACACCAGGTTGGAGAACTAATTTGTCATGTCATGGATGCAGGAACACACTATACATGGAAATAGCTTGTTGAAATAGGATTTGCCTTGAAGAACAAGGCATAGAAGGGTAGGTTAAATGTCAGGTGGATACATGTGTTTTTCCAGTGATTATATCCCATTGGCTCATTAGTTTTTTGTTTTTAAAAAAATTTCCACATTATCCCAATTTACAGTTTCTTTTCCAGAGGCAGTTTCTCTATTTTGGATCCTGTTATTGTTACCTTTTTTGAGTAGAGGCTGGATATCTAAGTGATGCAGATGATGGCATGGAAGAACTCAAGACCATGAAGTAGATTACAGCTGACCCTTGAACAACCCTGGTTTGAACAGTGTGGGTCCACTTATATGCAGATATTTTTCACTAAATACATACTACAGTACAACACAACCTGTGGTTGGTTGAATCACAGATGCAGAACCACATAGAGGGCCAACTGGACTGTAAAGTTAAATGCACATTTTCAGCGGTTTGGGGTTGGTGCCCCTAATCCCTGCATTGTTCAGGGGTCAGCTGTATGTCCTCTTTTACTCTTCTTAAGGTGCCTGGCTTAATCTTGGATTGGGGCTTACACATTTTAGTGAATATCTTTCATTTGGGGGTCGTTTTGAACATTGCTGGCATTTAGAATAAAAGCTGATATAAACTCAGACCACATTTGTATTTATATTTGTATTTATAAAATGTACTGAACATGACTCCCAATTTTTGAAATAACCATAATTAAAAAAACTTAAAGCACAAATTGAGAGAAGTTAAATTTTACTGCTACTTGGCATTAACAGCTTAACCCATATTCTGTTTCTACTCCATAAACTTCAAACAGTATGCAGCTCTAACCAGTTGTGCCCTTTGTGTAGCTTCCTTAATGGTTCACCCAAGAATTGGCTATAGTCCATTTCTGAATGCCCAGCGGGCTGCCCACCACCAAATATTATCACTTTGTCATGAATGGAAACCACAATAACTAGGTTAGCCTACGCAGACCATGTGATTCGTAGTTACAGGGGCCGTGTTTGTCATTGTTGGGTGAAGGACCATTCACAGTGGACTCCATACAAACGACGAATGGAAGCATCCGTCTAATGTGCTTGAGCAGATCCTGTGTCAGCCTCTGTGCAGAGTGCTTTTCATAGGGTGGAAAGGGCATCGGGTGCCTTGTGTAGTCCTCACAGTGGTCCCATGAGGCTGAAGATAGGGAACCAGCCCACAGCGAGGTTGACCAGTTGCCCAAGTAACACATTTTTGTGGTAGAATTGGGTTCTGAATCAACATTTTAGACCACCGTCCATTTCACCAAGGTTCAGATTATTTTTTTAAGACAAAAAACCAGAGCCGTGAACAAATCGGGACAGTATGACTTCATATTATGTCTTATGTTTATGCCTGCATAAATGAATATAAGGAAGAGGTCTTTTAAAACAATGTTTTTCACTGGTAATTATCATTTTAGAAATTAATTTTCTGGGGAAAATGTTGGTAAAAGCAGCATGATAAAAGTTAAATTTAACAGTCCTCACATTTCATTTGCAGGAACATTTTTTGTATCATTTAATGCATTAAAAGCTCCTGAAAAGAATTAACTCAAATGATCAATCTCTATTTTTTCATGCATATCAAAACCACACATTTATTAAATCACATACAGTTAATTACATTTCATTGGCTTTCACATTGGCTTTGGAAGTCTGGCTAGACTGTTGAGCTCTGCTAGCTAAGGCATTAACCCTTGCCCTTATGAAAAACATATCCTGAGGGATAAGGGCAAAATATTATTGACTATATTGTGCTTAAATATCTCAAAATGAAATAGAATGAAGCAAAGTTAAATGAAGAAACTGTTGGACTTAACTATATTTAGTTGACTGCATTAAGGAATTCTCTCTGCTGTGTAACTGCAGATGCTTAAAATAATTAACCAAGCAGCACTTAATGTATGTGATAGTGGTTTACTTTCTTGTATCTATTGGGAAGTTCTCATTATATGATTATAACTAAGTTTCAGTTAGTTTATTTCCTCATTTTCTCTAAATTGGAAGGGACCTATCTGGCCAAATCTAGTCCTTTATCAGTCATGTTATGTGATAAATCCATTGATGTATTTTATTAAGATAAAAGGTTTTTAAAAATACTAAGGTAACTGAAGATTTCAGAATATCTCATATCTAAAATTTGATTTTGAATCCTCTCTGAAGTTAGGGCTAAAAATCTTTGTTAAAATATAAATGAGTCATTCATGTCAATAATGGAGTTATTTTTTAATTTAATTTTATTCTTAATTTTCATTGAGGTATAATTGGTTTACAATGTTTTGTTAGTTTCAGGTGTACAGTAAAGTGAATCTGTTATACATATACATTACTATATATAAAATAGATAACTAAGAAGGACCTACTGTATAGCACGGGAAACTCCACCCAATACTCTGTCCTATATGGGAAAAGAATCTCAAAAAAGAGTGGATATATGGATATGGAGTTATTTTTAAAATATAGACATCCGTTGGTGAAAATGTACTCTGCCATTTGCAAATTTAAATCTTAAAATTTCCACTGTGTTTCCAGTCAGCTTTCTCTTCCATTCTCTACATCAACTTTACCCCATCCTTCTCAGTCCCCTGGTGTCTCCCTCCTCACAGGTGTCCTTCATAGAAGATAATAGACGCCATTAGTGGAAACACCCTTGACTTCCTACCCATCTGTCCACATGTTTATACTTTTAGGCATGCATCCTTACCATCTGTATCTTAAGGGCTTCTGGTCCTAATTTCAGAAACTATCCCCTGAATTCATCTATCATGCCCAAATTCGTTATCCGTGAAATCTGCTGTTGTATGCCTTCCATATTCTTACCTACAGGTCTTGAGAGGACAGGACATAGACCTTTGCAGCACATCCCAGAGTCCTCCCTCTAGAGTGAAGTTGATCCAGTAATTAATTCCCTTTATGTCTGGTTCTTCAAAGTTAGGAAATCACACAACAGTTCCAACATTCAGGGCACTTCTCCATCTTACCTTCCCCCACTCCCTTACCATGAGGGCTGCAGTGTATGAGTAGGACACCTCATAGCTCTTACAAGCTATAGTTGCTGACAAGTAACACTGTTGTAAAAGGGGGGTTTCATGGCCTTGTAGTGTATGAATTCCCATGACATCTTCATTAGCTTTCACAAACTTTTCTCTTAGTTTGTGAGACTCTCGGTAGGGATTCATATTAAATATATCTATAGCCATAGTTCTTGAAGGCATCTGCCCTTCCCCAGCCATCTGGTACTGCTTAAATTTTTTAACCTTTATTTTATGTGAAATACAGCACATAAAATAGTGCATAAAGCTGATGTGTACAGTTCATCCAACTGTAAAATAAACACCTGTGTAGTCACCACTGAGATCAAGAAGTAGGACATTGCCAGCTCCTGGAAGCACTCACATTTGTTACCTCTCTTGAACGATTAAGGCAGGTATCCCATGAGTTCCATCCATAAGTTCCTACGTTGTAATTCATGCAAGTTAGGAGGCTGCAGTTTACTTAGAGTATCTAAGATTCACTAATTCACTGTCTTCACCAATCTTTGGATTTTAGTTGTCCTTTTTCCAATGTTTAGTTTTCTGTATGTATTTTGAAGATTATTTTCTTTGACCAAGAAAGTATTTGTAGAGTTATGTTTTCTGTAATTGTTAACAGTGTAGTATAACTAAATGGAACTTCATTTTTTACAAACCTCATCTTATTCTGAGATTGTTTCCTGATGATAATTCTAGAGATTCATGCTATTCTTTTATACACGATATGTCTTTGTCTTTTGAACATTTCTGAGCTTATCAGAAAAATACCTGCTTGATCATGTTAATCTCTTTAAGTATCTCTTCCATTTCTTTGTCCTTGAAGTCATGTGTTTGTAGTCAGAATGTAGTCTCTCTTTGAGAGACTCGGGACACTCTTGTAGTTGATGTACATGTGGATACTCATGGTCTTAGAAAATGTGATGTTTTTAAGTTTTTTTCTCTTCCTTCACCTCTTTATCGGGCTCTTTCCTCTTTCTGTTTGTTCCCTGCCTCCACCTCTGTCCACTTTTCTCTCCTACCTCTTTCTTCCTCTTACTTGAACATGATACAGAAACCAGAAAACACAGAACCAAGTTTTAAAATATAATGGCACAGGTGCTAAGGTGACATAGGTGTCACATAGCTATGACCTGAGGGTCTGAAGAGAAAGCAAACAGATACTAATGAGTTAAGTGTTAGCATGTTGAGGATGGTCTGAGAGGTGCACATATTATTATCTGACCACTGGGCAGATCTTCTGTGATGACAGTACCTTCTTAAAAACAAAAAAGATGAGCTGAACTTTCTCTGCTGCTGTATTTATGATTTGTAATTAAGTGTATCTTTTTTCCTCTTTCACACTGTTGTAGTTATGGACAGATGTACTTCTCAATTATATTTGCTTTAAAAAAAACTATAGTAACACAGAATGTAGCTTAATAAAACTTTAAATCATTAGTGATGTTCATAGATTGATGTGTAAGCTGTACCTATTCATTTCTGGTGCTAGAAATGGTGATCTTTGACAGTGTGTTTCATTAGTAAGTTGTTCTAATGAGGGAGGACATTTGGAGCAGTTAGCTAATCTGATCATTAAAATGTTCTTTCAGGCTTACGGCATAAGCTAAGGTATGACTCATAAAAAATTTTTCTATAAAAGCAATCTCAAAATGTTGTCTGGAAATACTATGCAGCTAGAATTTTCTGTAGGTTTGAAGGTTTTAGTAGCTCTGAGCACTGATATTGATTTTGAAAATTAAACCAATTGGCAGTCCTCCCTGGAGGACTTGATTTCTGAGACCTTTATATGTGCTTGCACTACAGTAAATAAGAATGCATCCTAGATGGAGCCAAAATGTGGTGGGTTTTAAGCATTTAATAAAATCATTAAACATTTTAACTATTTAATTTCTCTTTGCAATTGCAAGTAAGGATTAAATAATGATCGTTATAGATAGGAATATGGTACAACATTTCTAAGGCATGATTTGGGACATTAGTGTAGCTTTTCCCCAAAAACATCTAAATTAGAGCCCTGGTTTTCAGACTGCTCCTCAGAACTCCGGGAGTTATGGGAGTTCCCTCAGGCATCAATTTGGGGGTGAGGGACGTATGTAGCGGTGAGGCGAAGACACTGTTCCTCCCCACTTTCCATCCAGCTCTGCTTTTCTCTCTTTGTTTGCCCTCTGGACAAAAATAAAATGTAAGATTTAACTTAAAGAAAGGCTTACTTTTGTAAAATGAAAAGTTGAAAAATTTGGGACAGTGGGCTATGGCAACTACAGTTTTCTATCTGTAATGGTTTTCCTTCTGTCTTGTTTTTTTGCACCCCCCCCCTTTTTTCCACACTGCGTGCAAATGCGTAAACATAGTTCTTTGGTGGAAGGTGTTAGTTACTGTCCCCCTCACCTCGGCCCCCCCTTCCTCCCATAGAACTCTACAGCATCATCTTGGAGACAGCGTTAGTTCAGGGATGGGCACGTGATCACCTAGGTCGACTGGCATATCCCGTTGGGTACTTTTCTGCAGGACCAGCAAGGCAAGACTGCCTTTTCTTTCTGGATTGCTGCTTGTGTGTGGGCTGCCTAGAGGCTGCCTCCTTGGCTCTGTGGGAGAGCTGCTCTGAGGAGTGCAGTGCTTGGAGGGAGCCAAGCCCAGGGACTCAAGCCCTGATGACACTCTAGGGATCTGGGTCCCTTACAGGTAAAAGCCTTCCACTCCAGGGCTACTTACTTGCATTATGGGTACATTCCCTTTTTTGTTCAAGCTATGCGATTTTTTTCCACTTAGAATTGAGAACTATGAACAATACTACCTTAAGGAAGATGTAAAACTAGGAATGGTACTGTCAGGTCGTCGTTGTTGTTTTATTGAAGTGTGGTTGATTTACAAGGTTGTGTTAGTTTTAGGTGTACAGCAAAGTGATTCAGTTATACATATATCTACTTTTTCATATTCTTTTCCCTTATAGATTATTACAAAATATTGAGTATAGTTCCCTGTGCTATATAGTAGGTCCTTGTTGGTTATCTACTTTATATTTAGTAGTGTGTATATGTTAATCCCAAACTCCTAATTTACCCCACTTCCCCCTTCCCCTTTGGTAACCAGAAGTTTGTTTGCTATATCTGTGGGTCTATTTCTGTTTTGTATATAAGTTCATTTGTATCTTTTTTTTAGATTCCACATATAAGTGATATCATATGACATTTGTCTTTCTCTGTAGGGCTTACTTCACTTAGTATGATAATCTCTAGATCCATCCGTGTTGCTGCAGATGGCATTATTTCATTGTTTTTTTTTTACAGGACATTGTTATTAAAAGAATCATAGTCTAGGCTTTTAGGTTTTAATTTTTAAGTTTATCATTATATATACTTTTTAAATTTATTTATTTATTTATTTATTTATTCATTATTTATGGCTGGGTTGGGTCTTCGTTTCTGTGCGAGGGCTTTCTCTAGTTGCGGTGAGCGGGGGCTACTCTTCATTGCGGCGTGCGGGCCTCTCACTGTCGCGGCCTCTCTTGTTGCGGAGCACAAGCTCCAGACGTGCAGGCTCAGTTGTTGTGGCTCACGGGCCTAGTTGCTTCACAGCATGTGGGATCTTCCCAGACCAGGGCTCGAACCCGTGTCCCCTGCATTGGCGGGCAGATTCTCAACCACTGCGCCACCAGGGAAGCCCTCTCACTATATTTTTTTTGCTCGTAATGAGTGACTTTACGTCTGGCTAGGAATGCATTTAAATAAAACAGTTTGGATACCTTCTCAGCACAGGATTACTGTGTGGTCCCTTAGTGCTGACATTCTACTCCAGAGGGTGTGGGGGCTCCCTGTTTGGAATACCGTGAGAGCCCTAGAGAAGAGGCACCAGTTCCACAGCAGTTCCCGCTGTCACTCTGCAGTTTATGAACCTCACTTTCAGGAGTTGAGCAATTTCAAGACAGTATCTTTAGGCTTCATGGAACCCTTTGGGGGATACTGCTCTTCAGGGCCTTCTGGAGGTTACTGTACAAAGGAATAATACTCAGTAATTAAGCCCTGGAGATAGGAATTTATACTGCAGCCATGATTCTTTGGGTCTTAGGGCAAATCGAGGAAGGCTCTTTGGCTGAATGAATCTTGAGGCTTCCGCTTTGCCTCTGGAGTTACTGTCCTCATTTAGAGCAATAGATACTTTCATAAAGATATTTTATAAGCAAGACGTTACCACACTTTCTCCCTTTTACTTCTGGCTCTGCCATTCTGCTGTCATCTTTGCAGGCCACATAACATCAGGGGCTGGAGGAGAGGTGTTCCTTCCTCTTTCATGGCCTTCTTAGAATGAAGCACCCTTTCACATTCCCACCACTTCTGTTAGTTTGTTTCTTCGGTTTTAGAATGTAAACTTCAAGAGGACAGGGGACCAGTTAGTTTTGTTCACGATAACGTTCTTCACTAGACCCAGTGGAGTGCCCGGCACAGCAGGTGCTCAGTATACAGTCTGTTGGATAAATGAATGAAGCTCCTCCATTACCTGAATTTCAGTGGCTGGTGGGGCTGATTCTCATCAGACCAGTGCAGAAAACATCAGATATTTTAAAGCAGTTAGACCTTAGAGGAACAGTGTCATGCAAATGTGTAGCTCCGGGTAGCCTACTCAGATGCCAGGCCCATAATGTTAGTGAATGAAGCGGGGGTGTGTTCCGGGGGCAAAACAGATTTTACTCTCAATTCTTTATCAATATTAGGTCTCCTGGGCTTCCCTGGTGGCGCAGTGGTTGAGAGTCCGCCTGCCGATGCAGGGGACACGGGTTCGTGCCCCGGTCTGGGAAGATCCCACATGTCGCGGAGCAACTAGGCCCGTGAGCCACAACGACTGAGCCTGTGCGTCTGGAGCCTGTTGCTCCACAACAAGAGAGGCCGTGACAGTGAGAGGCCCGCGCACCGCGATGAAGAGTGGCCCCCGCTCGCCACAACTAGAGAAAGCCCTCGCACGGAAACGAAGACCCAACACAGCCATAAATAAATAAATAAATAAATAAATAAATAAATAATAATCACATTACAGAACAGTATTTAAAAAAAAAAAATTAGGTCTCCTTAGGGTTACTGACATTCTTCAATGGGAATAACTGCTGAAGATTCCGGTTGAAACATAAACTTTTCTTTGCTATGTGTTTTAGAACATGTCAAGAGTATGTGACAAGTTAGTGTTGGGTTGATTGTCCCAAGTTTTGTAACCTTGGCCCAGTGCTCCCTCCGCGCCCCCAGTCACCTAGGCTGCTCGTTCCTGGAGCAGTGGGAGGAGAAGCTGCCAGGTTAGCTACATGAGGAGCCCCCGAGGAAGGGAAGTCTGTCCTCTGCTGTGAAGTTGTGAGCCCACTGGGAGGAGTTTTACTTTGGGGGATTTCCATACTGGAAATGGTTCTGCCTGTGTGTTACTCCATGTACTTACACGGAGTAGCAATTCAGCACATTCGAATAGTAAGGCCTGCGGTTGCCATTTATAGCATATGTGAAGAAACAAAATGATGAGTTGGCAATCATATCTGCCATCTTCTCGCTTTGGTTGAATTTTAAAGTGACAAATGTTAAGAAATTTAATAGGATCAAAAGATAATCTTAAACATATAACAAAGTCTTAGAAAAAATGTGTGGCCAGGTATCTCTGATACTGTCGTTATTTCCATAATTACTTAATTAAAAAAACCTTTATTGAAACTAGTGCTAATTTTCTGGATGTTTGTGGTAAGAATATTGGTATTTCTCTTGTTGTACCTCTGTGTTACTTATTCTTTGAGTCCATTTTATGTCCCACCTACTAGTAGGTTCTCTTCTCATTTTTTCTACTTCAATGTCCAGGTCTGGTCTTTTCTGCATTTCCATGTATCTCTTCCTTCCTCAGGTTACTTCTCTCACATCTTCATTTCCTCATCTTCTCTGTTTATCTTTTGCTTTTGATTCACTCCATTTAAATCTACAGTTTGACTATCTCTCATTTATTTATTTTTTAAATTATTCATGAGTGTCAGTAGGAGGTTTCAAATAGGCTAAGAGCTAGCTATGCTTCCTGACCACCTACGCTGTGGTTGCTTCCTTCTTAGAATTAACTGTTGGCTAGAATTCTCCTTTGGTCATGCAAAGTATATAGGCCTTTACTTAATATTTATTAGAGGAAAGATATGTAGCTGGGCAGGTTTCTAATCTCAATCAATTAAAAATAACTAGTGAATTTTTCAGGGTGATTATTTAAAGTGCTATACTGATAATAGATACTGAAACTAAGCCATATGCACAACCTGGCATTTTGAAAAATCTGTTTTAAGTATTCTAGATCTATACCTTGGAGCAGATTAATTTTTCAATGACAGGCCTCATTTTCTGTACATTGAGTTATGACTTGGTACCACGCTTTATTGCAAAACTCTCAGACCTAAAGGATTTAAAGTTTATTATTGCAATTCTAGAGCAGGATAGAAAGGAAAGAAAAATAATTTTCCTGAGTGAAAGGACCTAGTTCTCACAATAGCATTTTGATCTGAGGACTATACTGTGATAAATAACTCTCACTGTAGAACCTGGATGAAATTAACCTTGAGAGAACTTATATACCCCTGAGGCATTAGGTGTCTGATTATGACTTTGTATAATCTGTTTTCACACAGCGTAGTACATAAATATGTGTGTGAGCTGAGCGTAAATGCAACCTTCCTTTACCTTTTTTTTTTTTTTTTGACTCTATGGTGACTCCTTTTAGAGAGGATTTATCTAACACCGCTTGAATCTTCTCTTTTTGTCATTGTGGTAATCTTATTTAAGTAGGATTTTAATGACTGTGTTTGAACATAAATATACAGCAGTAGAAAATTTATACACCACCAAATTCATAATCGTTCTTGGATTTATTTTATCTAAAGAAATGCCATTTTTAATATTTTCTGGTATCTTCACAAACTCCATTAGAATACTAAGGTTTAAAAAATTAAGTATAATTACTTTTTTCTTTTCAGACTATTGAAGGAATACACAAGATTTAAAATTCATTAATTTTTAGAAAATAAAAAATTTGCATTTATTTTTTAAACTAACACTCTGCAGTGTAAATTATAGTGTTGAAATATATAATTAAGAAAAACAGTACTTATTAACAGTTACATGCATATACAACTGGTTTTTCTCCCTGGGAGACTTTTTTTTTTTTTTAACTTTGCATTTTATATTGGAGTACAGTTGATTAACAATGTTGTGTTAGTTTCAGGTGTACAGCACAGTGATTCAGTTATACATATAAATGTATCTATTCTTTTTCAAATTCTTTTCCCATTTAGGTTGTTACAGAATATTGAGCAGAGTTCGCTGTGCTATACTGTAGGTCCTTGTTGGTTATCCATTTTAAATATAGCAGTATGTACATGTCAATCCCAGACTCCCTAACTATCCCTCCCCCAACCTCCCACCCTTTCCCGCTGGTAAGCATAAGTTCATTCTCTAAGTCTGTGAGTCTTTTTCTGTTTTGTAAATAAGTTCATTTGTATCATTTTTTTTAGATTCCGCATAAAAGCAATATCATATGATATTTGTCTTTGTCTGACTTACTTCACTCAGTATGGCAGTCTCTAGGTCCATCCATGTTGCTGCAAATGACATTATTTTATTCTTTTTTATGGCTGAATAATATTCCATTGTATATATATACCACATCTTCTTTATCCATTCCTCTGTCAACAGACATTTAGTTTGCTTCCATGTCTTGGCTATTGTAAACAGTGCTGCAGTGAACATTAGGGTACATGTATCCTTTCAGACCATGTTTTTCTCCAGACATATGCCCAGGAGTGGGATTGCTGGGTCATATGGTAGCTCCATTTTTAGTTTTTTAAGGAACCTCCATACTGTTCTCCGTAGTGGCTGTACCAATTTACATTCCCACCAACAGTGTAGGAGGGGTCCCTTCCCTCCATACCTCTCCAGCACGGAAGACATTTTCATGTACTGTCTAAAAGGTACTTTAGGGGATTGTTTATAGTTTATACGTTTCTTTTACAGTTTTCTATGCTTGTTTTACTAGACTTCTAAGAAAAACTTGGGTAATTTTAGGAAATAAACATTTGTGTCTCATTTATTTACTTTTTTATTTTGAGGTAATTATAGATTTGTGTGTTGTTCTAAGATACTGTATAAGGGAGATCCTCTGCCCCTTTTACCAGGTTTCCCTCAATTGTAGCATCTTGACAACTATAGAACAATATCATATCCAGGATATTGACATTGATACAGAACATTTTCATCACAAGGATCCCTACCCTTTTATAGCCACACCCATTTTCCTCCTGCTGACCTCAGTACTACCCCTGGCAACCACTAATTTGTTCATTTCCATAATTTTATTTCAAGAACTATAGAAATGGAATAATACACTGTGTAACTTTCGGGATTGCCTTTTTTCACTCAGCATAATTCTCTGGATATTCATCCAGATATCACCAATTCATTTCTTTTTAGAAATGAGTAGATTGTTTTCTAGACAATGGTGGTAGTAGAAATGTCTCTTGATTTTAAGGACCTTTGAAGACTTTAAATATTTCATTTATTTTCAGTTTGGATATATTCTGTTTTCATCTTGTTCTTTTCCAAGACCTAGACCCAGCCTTCTCTCCAAGAAGCCCTGGTTTCTTTTAGGGGAGAATGATATTTAGAAACCAAGATCTGGGCTCTATTGTGACAGGTGGCCATTGCTTCAAAATAGCTAGAAAAACAGTGGTCAGAGCTAGGAAATGAAAATAATTATGAGTTCACATTGATATTTCAAAGTCAAATTTAACAGCAGATGGTTTTTAACTTCTTAGCTCCTTTCACTTTATATTTCTGTCCTTTTTCTCTTACATTGAAGATGATTGTTCCTTAATAATAAGTTATTTGCTTTCTCCTACAATATACATAAAACATTTTAAAATTACAGTACCAATATTATTAAGAATAAAACTACTGAATAAAGTTCAAGATTTTTTGCAAGTGTTTTTTTAAGGTTGGAGTCCTTTCAATGTATACTACCAAGGATGTACAGAGAGAGTACTGAGTTGAAAATTTTCTTCAAACAATTCTGTGTGTAGATATTTTACCAATTTGATATAAATGTTGGTTTATTTAATTCCATTTCTTTACATATTGTGTTTTGACTTAATTCTGTATATATATATCTATATGTATACATATATACACAAGTATGTAGATGTATATGTATTTGCATATATGTATGTACAGATATATACACACGTATATATCAGTACATTAAATTCAAAAGTCAAAATTAAATAAAAAGCTATCTTTATAGATGGCTCACTTCCATCTCTAACCCCTGCACTCATTCCCAGTGTCTCCTCCATTTTTATTAATTTTTGTCATAAAAATAAGGAAGTACATATTTTCTTATACAAAAGGTAGTATTGTATACTCTCTGTTCTCCATCTTTTTTTAAATTTCACAATATATCCTGCAGATTACTCCATAATAGTACATAAAGATATTCCTTACTCCTTTTTATGGCAGCATAAGTACTGGATAATTTTGCATGTGTAATTTTATTAGATATTGTAGGATTCCCCTTTATGGGGATTTTATTTTGTACTTTTATCAACAGTGTTTGCCATTTTCAGTTACTTCTCAACCTTGCCAGGAGAGAAGGTTTTTGCCAGGTAGGTAAGAAGTAGTGTTTCAGTGTAGTTTTACTTTACATTTCTCTTATGAGTATAATTGAGCATTTAAAAAATATTTAAGAGCTTTCTTTTCTGTAAACTGTTGGTTCATCTGTTTTGCCTATTTGTCTATCAGATTTTTGATACCTATTGCTTCTGTTTTTGAAGAAAAAGAAAGATTCTCTTTTTGGGAGATGAATTGTGACTCTTGTATTCTGGTTTTCCATTTGTTTTAGGATGGTTTTTTTTTTGGATGTATAGGTTTATTATTTATTTATTTTATTTATTTCAGCTGCGTCGGGTCTTAGTTGCGGCATGTGGGGTCTTTGAGGCATGTGGGATCTTTCATTGCAGTGTGCGGCATTGCGGTGCATGGGCTTTTCTCTAGTTGTGGCGTGCGGGATTTCTCTTCTCTAGTTGTGGCACATAGGCTCCAGGGCACGTGGGCTCTGTAGTTGTGGTGCGTGGGTTCCAGAGCACGTGGGCTCTGTAGTTTGCGGCACGCAGCCTCTCTGGTTGAGGCCCGCAAGCTCAGTAGTTGTGGCATGTGGACTTAGTTGCCCCACGGCACGTGGGATCTTAGTTCCCTGACCAGGGATCGAACCCGTGTCCCCTGCATTGCAAGGCGGATTCTTTACCACTGGACCACCAGGGAAGTCCCATGTGTAAGTTTTGAAAAATATCTTTTTTAAAGTTGTAATTTCATGTGCTCTAGATCTTTATGTGTATATTCTACATAGATGGGATAGAGAAGTTACAAATTTCATGTCTGCATTCTCTAGCTGCTCACCTTTTGGGGGTATATTTCAAACCACCTTGTCAATAACAGTGCATTATTCCAGCTCCTTTGTTGATTAATCTCACCATATACCAGAAAACCACAGAAAGCCTCTACTGGCTTTTTTCTATCATAAACTTGTCATTTGTGAAACAGTTGCCTAGTGATGTTAATTCTTTTTGTGGAATGACATTCATGCCCTTTCCCCCCTCTGTATTTGTTACACATTTCCATAGTCTTGTTCCTTGCATCTCTTGCCTAAAACAGGGGTTTACAATACCTTTCTGCAAAGGGCCAGAAGTAAGTATTTTAGGCTTTGCAGACTATATAGTCTTGGTCACAATTACTCAAATTTGTTTTTGTTATGTAAAGGTAACCTTAGACAATATGTAAATGAATGTCATGGCTGTGTTCTAGCAAATTTTTATTTGCAAAAACAGGTGACGGTGGAGGGAGAGGGAGAAGAGTGGGCAGATTTGGCCCATGGATTACGTTCTGCTGACCCCTGCTCTAGGCCATTATAATTAAACTCCCCTTCAACGTGTTTAACTGCTCACTTCCTTGCCATCATTTTGAGTACGTGAAAAGCTATTAAAAAAACTTAACTATAAAATCAGATAGTAGAGTCATCAACCTCCAGGGAATTTGGTATAGTGTTTGGATGATGATGGTGATAAGATTTTATTTATTTTTGATACACTATTATTATAGCACAAATATGCAGAAAAAATTTTAAAGAAAATCAGAATAACTAGAATATGCTTTAATTCCTATTTATTGGACGCTAATGTTGCTGACAATGCTCCCTTTGAGGATGAACTTTGTAGAAAGACAAACAGTGATACCATCACACTGTCAGACCTCTCTGTAGAAGTGATAATTCTAAGAGGAAATGATCTGCATCAGGAAGGAGTCCTGTCACATTACTGCCAGTGTTATTGTCCTCAACTAAAAGTAAACTTAATAATAATGGCTTCTATGAGTAAAAAAAAAAACCTGAAACAGATAAAATACATAAAACTTAGTTAACTATTGAGTCAGTTGTGTAAGTCCTGATCATTTCTAGGTATTACAAAGAAGAAAGTGTTCTCAAGCCTCTCCTTTCCTGAAAGAGTGTCTTGTGTACCTGCTATTGACAAAGATATTTGTCCTTTTGTTAGGCTAGTGTTTAAATGAACATTTAAAACCACCTATTTCCCAACTCACTTCTGTGGGAAACATTTATTCAGTTCCAAATCTTATCAGAGGGATTGCAAATCCAGTGTCTCTTACTACCAAGTTTCCATCCAGTTTTCATGGTGTTGCAGAAGGGCGGTCAGTAATAGGGTATTAGGGGATTGAGTGAAATTGACAATTTGAGAATTAAAAGCAGTATGTCAGGGTTTGGATCATGGATGGGATGGTAGAGTTGAAGGGATAAAGCAGTAAGGACAGTAGGAGAGAAGACCCACTAGAAACTCTCTAGGACTTTGACAGCCTGTTATTTGAACCCAAAGCATGTGGCATTTGGACCTTGCCATCCCAATCTTCCCTTCTATTCATTTCCACTCCTAGAAGTGAAAAGGAGCCTGGTATGACCTGGCATCTCCTCTATATCATAAGACCCTGATTCAAACTTCTTCGTGTTTTTATGAGAACCAAATGAGACAGTTAATGCAAAGCACTTAGAACAGTACTTGACATGTAGTAAGAGCTGAATAAAAGTTAGCTATTACATGTAAAATTTGAATAAATAATAAATAATATAAATAATATAAATGTTGCCCCTTGTTTTCTCTATTTTATATATAAAAGTCAAGAAGTCTGTAATTCTATGAAATCGTGTTGTCCTACATTTTTATATGTCATTGCCCTACCTCCTGCCTCCTTTAATAATGTAAATAGTTTGATTGAAGCACACTGATGCTCATTTATTTATGTATTGTCTACATCTGCTTTCACTCTACAGTGGCAGAGTTGAACAGATGAGACAGAGGTTATGTGGTTTGCAAAACAAAAATTATTTACTATCTGTGCGTTATAGGAAAAGCTTGCCAACACCTGATACACAGGGTATTCTGATCCAAAGTAAAAGTAAATAGAAAGAACTCAATTATAGAACAGCTTTCTGAAACCAGCATTTAGTCTTCGTTTCTCTTAATCTCATATTGAAACAAATGGTGTTGTATAAAAGAGGATAGCCCAAAGTAAGATGTTTATTCAGGTTTTCATTTATGTTGCTATCAAAGAGCTGGTCTTGAGTTACTGTAAATTATTGAAACATTACCAACTGCAGTAAACTATGTGAATTAATTTAAATGCTTGCAGTTCCTTTTCTTTCATAATAGATGAAAACCTGAACCTATAAAATTTGTGGTACATTTCTTTCCACTTACTAAGAATAAATACTTACGTTTATGCTGTGCAATGGTTTGCTTTCATAAGAATTAGTATTTCAAGGCAGCTCTGAGCCTCATCAGCTCCCAGTACCAACTCAAACAATTAAACATGGTGGGGAGTCAGTGGTATCACCTTCATCCACAGGAGGCAGCATGTTGCTACCCATTGAGAAGGACTTTTAAAACCAAACTGTGTTTCAAAATGTGTCATTACTATTACCTGAATCATTTAGATTCAAGCCATAATAAAGAGTACAAACATAGGCCTAAGATAAAATTTGAATTTAGATCTGACTTTTTTTTTTTTTTTTTTTTTTGCGGTATGTGGGCCTCTCACTGTTGTGACCTCTCCCGTTGCAGAGCACAGGCTCCAGACGTGCAGGCTCAGCGGCCATGGCTCACGGGCCCAGCCGCTCTGCGGCATGTGGGATCTTCCCGGACCGGGGCACGAACCCGTGTCCCCTGCATCGGCAGGCGGACCCTCAATCACTGCGCCACCAGGGAAGCCCTAGATCTGACTTTAAATTGAAATGTGTATATGGCTTTAGAGAGTATGGTTTTGATAGTGTGATCGTTAATTTCTCAAAAGTGAATCTGCTTCTTGAATATGTGGGTTTTCAGAGCAGTCTCCTTACTGGCAGGGGAATATCAGACAAGTGGTGTTTTTCAGACAGCAAGGCAGATGGCTCTTTTTCTTCAGTACAGGGTGTGCCAACCAAAGGAGACAGCTACACGAATGTTAACCCCGAGGGAGTGAGAAAACAGTTGCTGTCAGTTGTTCTTTATAAGTCTGTAGCTTGACTTCAGAATGATGTGGGAAAAGAAATCTTTTAAGAAAAGTATGCATTAGATGCACAAGTCCAGCCTGTAATCTCAGTTCTCACTAAAACAGTGGAAGATGATGTAATGTAAAAAGGAAACAACTCTTAGGTCTGACGTTTCTGAGATAATGTGGTGGCACACTACTTGAGCCTGATAGGTCGCTTCCCAACTCCTGTTAAAACACCCATGCAGATGACAAATACGGGCAATTGCACTATAAAGCAAATGCCATATACTAAGATCTGGGTAGAAGCTTCCCAAATATGGTTGGTGGGATGGATTGAGACTAGTTAGGGATTATATAGCACTTGTTCTGCTTCTGAACTAGAATAGGGCATATGGCCCCACCCAACGTAGGACACAGTTTAAAGGTTGATTTGCACAGCATGCCTAACTTCAGGAAGCATGTGGGTTACGCTGAGTGGCAAAAGTTTGCCATTGGTAGACTTCTGGTTTTTTTTTTTTTTTTTTTGCTTAGAAAAGAGAAATTTATTTTCTCACAGTTCTAGACCCTAGAAGTTTAAGATCAAGGTGTTGGCAGGGCAGGTGGCTGTTTCCTCCCTGTGCCTTCACACGATCTTCCCTCCGTATGTCTGTGTCCTCATTTCCTTTGCTTACAGGGACACCAGCCATACTGGATTGAGGCCCATCTGAGTGACCTTATTTAACCTTAGTCACCTCTTTTTTTTTTTTTAACATCTTTATTGGAGTATAATTGCTTTACAATGGTGTGTTAATTTCTGCTTTATAACAAAGTGAATCAGCTATACATACACATATGTCCCCATATCTCTTCATTCTTGTGTCTCCCTCCCTCCCACCCTCCTTATCCCACCCCACTAGGTGGTCACAAAGCATGGAGCTGATCTCCCTGTGCTATGTGGCTGTTTCCCACTAGCTATCTATTTTACGTTTGGTAGTGTGTATATGTCCATGCCACTCTCTCACTTTGTCCCAGCTTACCCTTCCGCCTTCCCGTGTCCTCAAATCCATTCTCTAGTAGGTCTGTGTCTTTATTCCCATCTTGCCCCTAGGTTCTTCATGACCATTTTTTTTTTTTTTTAGATTCCATATATGTGTGTTAGCATATGGTATTTGTTTTTCTCTTTCTGACTTACTTCATTCTGTATGACACACTCTAGGTCCATCCACCTCACTACAAATAACTCAATTTTCTTTCTTTTTTATGGCTGAGTAATATTCCATTTTATATATGGGCCACATCTTCTTTATCCATTCATCTGTCGATGGACACTTAGGTTGCTTCCATGTCCTGGCTATTGTAAATAGAGTTGCAATGAACATTTTGGTACATGACTCTTTTTGAATTATGGTTTTCTCTGGGTATATGCCCAGTAGTGGGTTTGCTGGGTCATATGGTAGTTCTATTTTTAGTTTTTTAAGGAACCTTCATACTGTTCTCCATAGTGGCTATATCAATTCACATTCCCACCAACAGTGCAAGAGGGTTCCCTTTTCTCCACACCCTCTCCAGCATTTATTGTTTGTAGATTTTTTGATGATGGCCATTCTGACCAGTGTGAGATGATATCTCATTGTAGTTTTGATTTGCATTTCTCTAATGATTAATGATGTTGAGCATCCTTTCATGTGTCTGTTGACAATCTGTATATCTTCTTTGGAGAAATGTCTATTTAGGTCTTCTGCCCATTTATGGATTGGATTGTTTGTTTTTTTGATATTGAGCTGCATGAGCTGCTTGTAAACTTTGGAGATTAATCCTTTGTCAGTTGCTTCATTTGCAAATATTTTCTCCCATTCTGAGGGTTGTCTTTTTGTCTTGTTTATGGTTTCCTTTGCTGTGCAAAAGCTTTTAAGTTTCATTAGGTTCCATTTGTTTATTTTTGTTTTTATTTCTATTTCTCTAGGATGTGGGTCAAGAAGGATCTTGCTGTGATTTATGTCATAAATAAATCTAAGGGTTTAGATTTTTTCTAAACTGTTTTCCTCTAAGAGTTTGATAGTGTCTCGCCTTACATTTAGGTCTCTAATCCATTTTGAGTTTATTTTTGTGTATGGTGTTAAGGAGTGTTCTAATTTCATTCTTTTACATGTAGCTGTCCAGTTTTCCCAGCACCACTTATTGAAGAGGCTGTCTTTTCTCCATTGTGTATTCTTGCCTCCTTTATCAAAGATGAGGTGACTGTATGTGAGTGGGTTTATCTCTGGGCTTTCTATCCTGTTCCATTGACCTATATTTCTGTTTTTGTGCCAGTACCATACTGTCTTGATTACTGTAGCTTTGTAGTATAGTCTAAAATCTGGGAGCCTGATTCCTCCAGCTCCGTTTTTCTTTCTCACGATTGCTTTGGCTATTCGGGGTCTTTTGTGTTTCCATACAAATTGTGAAATTTTTTGTTCTAGTTCTGTGAAAAATGCCATTGGTAGTTTGATAGGGATTGCATTGAATCTGTAGATTGCTTTGGGTAGTATAGTCATTTTCACAATGTTGATTCTTCCAATCCAAGAACACGGTATATTTCTCCATCTATTTGTATCATCTTTAATTTCTTTCATCAGTGTCTTATAATTTTCTGCATACAGGTCTTTTGTCTCCTTCGGTAAGTTTATTCCTAGGTATTTTATTCTTTTTGTTGCAATGGTAAATGGGAGTGTTTTCTTAATTTCACTTTCAGGTTTTTCATCATTAGTGTATAGGAATGCAAGAGATTTCTGTGCATTAATTTTGTATCCTGCTACTTCATTGGTAGACTTTTGAGCCAGTCAATCAGTGTCCTTAACCTGCCCCCTTTCCCCATCTCCACTGGTTCATTTCCGTTCGTTTTCCTCTGAAAGGTAACTCCCAATGTGCAACCCAGTAGTGGGAGCTAGAGGGAGATGGCTAAGGGTGCCCTACACCATTGAATGCATGTCACTTAAAGAAAAGCTTTTTAAGTAGAAAAAGCCGTGGGTGCCCATGTGTTTCATGTATTATGTACAGTGCATGTGACAGCTGACAGGAGTACCTGTCAGAGCAGGAAGAGTTTCTCTCTCCACATGCTCACATTAGAAGGAATGTCTGTCACACATCAGCAGTTGAGCTGAGAGTAGAACGCATCTCATTTCAATCTGAGTTTCATTCTGAGAGGGAGAACCTGCCAACATTTAGTGGACATTGAGGAGACTAAAGACAAGTTACCTTGTCTGCAAAAACGTTAAATTTAAATAGCCCTCTCCTCTACAAAACTACATATAAGGAAGATGTCTATCATGTAGATTTGAAAAGATTTTCGAAAATAAGGGAAATGAAATAATGACTTTGAAGACACAGTGTGTCTCTCCAAAAATGATGGCATGTAAGAAACATATTTAGTATAAATTTACAACAAATTTAGTGTAAGTCTCCTGGGATTTTAAAATCATGGCCTCGGGCAAAAAGGAAACCAGAGAGCCCTAAGGAGGAACAGGATGAGTTGAAAGCAGAAGTGTCAAAGCTGGTTGAAATAAAAGAATGCAAGAAAACCAGAATTGCAATAAAATTTAAAATTAAGGCAATCAAAAGAATACTTGATATGCCAAAACAAGGAAGTGTATCATGGATGACAAGCTTGAGAACAGAATGCAGAGAAGAAAAGGATAAAGGTATGTAAATATGAAAAGTAGATATGAAGGACAGATAACACCTCTTCAACCGAAGAGGTGTTCCATAGCAGGAAACTAAAGCAGTAGGCAGGGAAATCATGAGTGAACTTTCCCATGCCAGAGAGAGTGTGAGTAGAGATCAAAAGGGTGTCCTGAGAACCAGCCAACAGTAATGACTAAAGGTTCTTACTTAGGCCTATTCTGCCAAACTATTTGAACTTTAAGGATAAAGCAAACCCAGGAAGAAAGCAGGTTACCTACAAAGGAATATACTAAGTCTGTGGCTCAGTAATTGTGTTCAGCTGAGTTTATATATATATATAAAATCTTGTTTGTAAATGACTGTTGTCAGATGTAAAACAACAGCATTCATGTTGCATCCCTTAAAGAGCTGCTTAGATACATATTTCATCCGTGGGGGAGACGACTGTTGGGTTTTAGCTTATTTCTCTGACTTTGAAAGGAGAGCATGGAGTTGTATAGCTTCCTGACCTTTTGGGAAGTTGGAATATATTTATGTGTTGTGTCCTTTGATTGGAGGTTAGCAGTACAGGCTGTCAGACTATTCTAGCTCAACTGGAAACCCACCAACCAAACACAAAACCAAAAACAATCCAACTATATTTCCTTTATAAAAGCTATGTGTCAAAGGCTTTGAGTCATAGCCTATGTGTCAAAGGCTATGGCTAAAAGGCTTTAAGGAAAGAAATTAGTAAATGTGAACAAAGAGAATAGAAGTTCTCTTACCCTAAGACAAAGCATTAAAATGGGACAAAAGTAATCATGAAGATGAAAAGTACAAGCCACAATAAAGTAATGACATTAATTTTTATGGGATAAATTACATCACAATAAACATTTATCACTGGCAATGCAAAGGAAAGCAAAGAGTGATGAGACACTAATGTTTCTTTTTGACAGATCGTTAGACAAGAAGTCAGGACGATAGAAGGCATGAATATTCTAAGGGTGATCTAAGATACGTGTTGAGAGCTTTACCCTGAAAATAGAGATGATTCCTTCTTTTCCCAGGGCCCCAGGGAATTCTTTTTCTAGATCATAAAACCTAAACTTCCAACAAACTGAGTATAATAGAAAATGCATTCTCTAACCACAATGAAATTTCAAAAATATCGTACATGAAAATTTAAAACAAAAAGTGCCGATTTCCCCTCTCCCCCCCAGTTCAAGCCATCTCTTAAATAACTCTTGATTGGGTCAGAGAATAGCAAAATTAAGATAAAAAAAATCTAGAAAAAAGTATAATGGAAAGTGCATATTAACACTGAGATTTAGTCAAAGCAGTACATAGAGGAAAATTAATGTCCTTAAATAGTGACATTTCGTAGCAAGAGGGAATAAAAAGCATTTCAGCACAGACATAAAAGAAAAAGAAGTTATTAAAAAATATGCACTAGAAAACAGACAATTGATAAATTTATGTTAGTTCTTTGGGAAAAATGCTCCAGTATATAGGCAAGGCTTTAGGTAACCTAATTGAGACAGAACAAAATATGAAAAAGGGCAAAAATATATATATCATGACTGTGTTCATAAATTTGAAGCCCAAATGAAATGGATGCTTTTCTAGTAAAGTGTAAATTACCCAAATTGACTGAAGTAGAGGAGAAGAGCCATAAGGATAACAGTATTAATAGCAGTAAGTGAGGGCTGTTGGAGAGCTAGCCCCACGCACTCCCAACACAGAAATCTATACCCAAATAGTTCCACTGGTGAATTCTTCCAAACAGATCATACCTGCGGTACATAAATTGTTCCTAAACATAAAAAGATGGGAAACTTCTTTTTAAACCTCTTTACTGCCCTATTGGTTGCCTTTTCAACGTCTGTTTGTCCTTGCCACCCCTCTAAAAAGTTTTCTGATTTTTGTCAGGGATCCATTCATCTTCAGCTCCATGGGGTGGTCTGTGATTAGTCTAAGAACCAATTGATGGGAAAGTAATTGTCCCAGTGCCATTTGTTATAAAGATTGTTCAGTGGGAAAGAAATAGGCTTTTCAACAAGAGGGACGATTGGATATCCACATGCAAAAAGATGAATCCAGAGCTGTGCCTTACACCATACACAAAAGTTAACTCCAAATGTATCACAGACCTAAATGTAAGAGCTCAAATGACAAAACTCTTAGAAGAATACGTAGCTAAGAAAGCATTTGCCTAATCCTATGTCATGAAAAGCACAAGAGATAAAAAAAAAATGGATAAATTGAACTCCATTGAAATTGAAAACTTTTGTGCTTTAAAACACACCCAGTTACATCTTACTACCATTTTGCAACTGAGGTTTTTTTTTTTTCTGCTGGAAATTTTTTAAAATTTAAGAATTTTATATAATTTTTAAAGATTACTTTCCATTTACAGTTATTACAAAATATTGGCTATATTTCCTGTGTTATACAATACATTCTTGAGCCTCTTACACCCTATGGTTTGTACCTCCCACCCCCCACCCCTGTATTGCCCCTCCCCCTTCTAACTGGTAACCACTAGTTTGTTTTCTGTATCTGTGAGTGAGTCTGTTTTGTTATATTCACTAGTTTTATTTTTTTTAGATTCCACATATACGTGATATACTGTATTTGTCTTTCTCTGTCTGCCTTACTTTACTTAGCATAATGCCCTCCAAGTCTGTCCATGTTTCTGCAAATGGCAAAATTTCATTTTTTTAAATGGCTGAGTAGTATTCCATCGTGTGTGTGTGTGTGTATAATCACATCTTTATCCATTCATATATTGATGCAAACTTAGGTTGCTTCCATATCTTGGCAATTGTAAATAATGCTGCTGTGAACATTGGGGTGCATGTATCTTTTTGAATTATACACCCATACACCCAGGAGTGGAATTGCTGGGTCATATGGTAGCTCTATTTTTAGTTTTTTGAGACATCTCCATACTGTTCTCCAAGAATCTGAGTTCTTGAGAACATCATTTGGCTCCTGCACAAAAGAACCCTAAAACTAGCTCTGCCTCTGCAGTGATCATTATAGGAGATGGTCAGCTTACTTTTTGTGAAAGTTTGAGTTGGAGTTTTTGTTACTTGCAGCTGAATACATCCTAAGTGATAAACAGTGAAATGAAATAAACTAACCTCCAAAGATAGCAAATGATGTAGGATAGTATACGTTGTAGGCTGTATTGGCAGAACTGCAAATGTATTAAAGTGATGGATTTTATTTCAAAATACAGAATTACCTAAATTCTAACATTCTGGAAGTATCCTTTTATGTTTTGGTTACATTCCCAATTTAAAAATTCTATAATAAGAAAACACACGAAAAATAAAATTGCAGGATTTTGATGATGAAAATTAAATTTTAGAAACTAGAATTCAACAGTTAATTTAAAAAATATAAGTGGAATTTATTATTTGGTATTAAGAATATAATTGAAGTTATGAATAAATCAATGGAGGAAAACCATATGGTCTAAATAGATATTGTGAAGTTATTTGATAATTTCACATTTATTCCTTATTTTAAAAAGGAAAATCTTTAGTAATAGGAAAAGAAGGATTGAAGGGTGCTTTCTGATCTTAACATTGTTAAAGATGTCTCAAAGTAATAGTTTAACATCACTTATTATAGTGGAAATTCTAGAAACACTTATTTAAAAAACCCAAGTAAGGGTGTTATCAATTCCAGTAAAAAATGTTTCCTTTTGGAAGTGTGACATAATGTTATTTGACACTGAAAAATAAGTGGTAAATGACAGGAGGAAGCAAAATTATTGTAATTTTGAAGATATGATTAGGAAAAAAAAAGGAAAACTGACAAACTATTAGAAGCACTTTACTAAGATGCTTATTTACAAATTAAGTGTGTAAATTTCAGTAACTTTCTTTTACACCAACAATTACCATTTAGAATAAATAACAGAGAAAACCCCATTCACAATCACAAACCCCCAAACTTGAAATACACTTGATAAGAATTGTATATGAGTTATGTGAAGGAAACCATAAAACTTTTTAAAGGGACAAAAAGACTTGAAAAAAAAGTCACACCTTGTTTTCACATGAGAATAGCCAACTTTGTAAAATGTCAGTTTTACCTTGGTCTGTAAATTCAGTGTAATCCCAATTCAAATTGTAGTAGAATTTTCTTTTTTAAACTTGATGTTATGATACCCATGGAAATTGGAATGATGGAAGTGTTTAGATTCATGGTCACTTATTGATAGCTAGAGGCTGGATGATTGGGGGAGGTTATCTGAGTCTGGTATCAAGAATCCACTATTGCTTTAAGTGGTTCACTCTTTAGGAGCAAGGCCACCTCTTAACTGGTCTTAAATTCTCTACTTGGGACTTGTTAACTCTCTGGAAGGTGTATGACCTTTTCCCCCCTAGTTGTGTACAGGACAGATTGTCATCAGCTACTGTGGCTACCCAAAAGATTTTTTTCCACAATTGACTTTCTACCTTCATCCTACTCTCTTTGGGGAGTTTAGCTGCCTTACTTTAATGTCTTAGCCAATCATAGCCCTGGCACCACTACAGTCTAACTCTTTCTCTGAAAGTTGAGGCAGTTTGCTTCAAAATATTACCTGAGGCAATATATGATCTTCCTCTTGCCTACTTCCTTGGCCACTATACTTCTCAGGTCACCCCATTCTCCCTACACTATAGCTTTACTGGCCTTTTTTTTTCAGTGCTTGGAACAAGTCAAGTTCTCTCCTCATCCCAGGCCCTTTACTTATGGGGTTCCCTCTCTCTGGACCAATTCCTGACCATTCTCCTCTCCCTGTCTCCCCACCCCCCAACACACACATCTGGTCAACTCTAATTCACCCTTCAGGTCTCTGATTAGTTAACTCTTCAGAGAGACTTCTCCTGACCTTTTAAAATTGATTAGGTCCTGTTGTTATGCTCACTCTTTCGGTCCCTGAGCTTTTCTTTCATAGCACTTAACACTTAATCATGTGTTTATTTTGTTTATAGTCTGTCACGCTCATCAGAGGACAGAGACTACGTCTGCTTAGTTCACCATTGTAGGTCCAGCACCTAGATGGTACCTGCCACGTAGTAGACATTCAGTACATATTTGGTGAATGAATAAGTGTACAATAACTTAAAACATGTTTCATGAGTAGCATAACATGTTTAATGATGCTATATAGGCATTTTACTTACACAGCTTCTACAACCACTCAACACTATTTATCACAGAGACCAATCTGTCTCTCATGTCTAATAAAGTAAATTGGAAGTTCATTTTCAAGAATAGATATTTGTGAGTTGTTGAAAAAAATTTTAGAAAATGAACAGTAATGAGGGCAGACTTGCCTTTACATGTAATAAAATTATGATAAGGCTGTGATTATTAAATCACTGCAATATTGGCCCAGGAAGAGACAGAAAAATGAAATAAAGTCTAGAAGTAAACGCAAGTATATATGGAGTTTTAGTATAGGTCCAACATATTTCATTTTAAATTAGTGGAAAACTGAAAGGTGGTAGCCAGCTTGTAAGATGGCCCCCCAGTGATCCTTGTCGCCTAGTATTGTCACCCTTCTTAGACCCTCTGACATTGGATAGGGCTGACCTACGTAACCTAAAGAACATTATGAAAGTGACAGTGTGACTTCCAAGGTTAGGTCATAAAAGACATTGCAACTTCTGTCTTGTGTTCCCTTGGATCATTTGCTCTGGGGGAAGCCAACTACCATGTCATGAGAACACTCAAGCAATGCTATGGAGAGGATCACGTGGAGAGGAGCTGAGACCTTGGTCAACAGCCACCATCAACTTGCCAGCCATATGCGTGGGCTCTCTTGGAAGTGCATCCCACCGCCCCAGTCAAGCCTTTAGATGACTGCAGATCTGGGTGACATCTTGCCCGCAACGTCATGAGGATCACCAAACCAGAACCACAGAGCTAAGCTGCTCCTGAATGCCTGATCTAAAGAAGCTGTGTGAGATAATGTTTATTGTTGTTTTAAGCCAGTAAGTACTGGGGTAATTTGTTATACAGCAATAGGTAACTGATCAGATGGATTCTTAAATAAATGGTGTTGGAATAACAAGTCAGCCAACCAGTATTTGGGGAAAAAGATAAGTTGGATTCTTACTATATTTTTTTATCAAGAAAATTCCAAGTGAATCAAAGATTTCATTGTAAAAAATGGAACTATTAATGTATTTAGGAGAAAATAAAGCTGAATATTTTTATACTTCTGGGGCAGAAAAACATTTCCTAATTATGAATATGAAGTTTCCAAACCATAAGGTAAAATTCAGAACTTTTTTTTTATGACAAAGAAACCTTATAAGCAAGGGTTAAAGGTAAACTATGAATTAGGGAAACATGTTAACAACCTGTGTTACGAAAGTTTTTATCTCTTAAATATTGACAGCTCTTGAAAATCAGCAATAAGAAGATTCTCTCTGTAGATGGGTTGGCCAATAACATGCATGAGCAATTCACAAAGTAGGAATACTAATTAATGCATGAGTAGTAGTTATCTGAGAAATATAATTAAGAACAATGAACAGTCACATTTTACCTATCAGATTGGTAGAGATTAAAAAGATTGAGATTGAAAAGATTCCTTTATCTGCAGGAAGGTTAGAAAATGTGGGTGGGAATATAGATTTGTCTGACTTTCTTGGAGGGCAGCCTGACGTGTCTCAAAATGGAAATACAAAACTTTTCTACTTGCATGAGTTTATCCTCAGATACAGAAGGATGTATATATTATGAAATCCCCAAGCCTGATTTTTGGCCTAGTCACATTTCCTTCTGCCTTTGTCTCTGTCTTCCACCTCTATGAATTCTGTTTCCCGTTCAGAAATTCCTGTTGAGCCCTCCTGTATCTCCTATCTGCTTCTCAACATTATGCTCTTATTTCTCAAATGTTTCTTCTCTATATTAGTAATTTCCTTAACTTTTAACTTCCATGTTGCCAACTCCTTCTTCTTCCATGTCTATTGTAACATTCAACCCTGCTTTGAAAATTTTATTTTGGCAATTAGTTTTAACTTCCAAAAATTCTTTATCGTCCTTGATAAATTCTTTTCTCTAGGAGTCTGTTCTATGATGGGTCCAATAGTTCTTGAATGTCTCTGAGGATGCCACTTAGAAACTTTTTAAAGTTCTCTTCATTTTCTTGATGATGGCTGTTTGTTCCAGAGTTAGTTGTGTGTGTTCATCTTGCCCCTTTCTTCCCATGCTATTAGACTATCTCCAAGGCCTGGTGCTTCTTGGCTAACTACTTGTACTTGTGAGTGAAGGACTAGGTGAACTGGTGCTGGAGCTGCTCCAGGTTTCCTCTTCAGGTGAACAGGTCTGTTTTCCTTTGAGTGGGAGGGTTACTGCAGCCTGGTCCACATGGAGTGGGGACTGTGCTGCTTGGCATGCTTCCCTGTTGGGTGCCGTGTGGGTGGGGAACCAGGCAGCGAGCTGGGTTCCCTCCAGGTTGTCACTGTAGGAAGGGCTTCGCTGTGTCCTGGGGTGTGTCGGTGTTTATGTTATAAGGCAGAGCTGCTGCTCTCCCTCCCCACTTTTCCTCACCGCCAGTCCCTGTCTTTTCCAGAGGTTCAGAGTTCTCTTTCTCTGTTCTTCTCTCTTGCATTGTAACATCCACGCTTGGAGCTCTCCGCAGGTAAACCATCTACTTTGAGTTTCTTTTTCACTGCCACACGGAGGGCAGGGGGTCATGGGTGGGGTGCCTACGAGTCCAGCTATTCTCAAGTCTCCTTTTTAATCAACTTATTTGTCGAGCTATGCTTGCTTTTCTGTACTTGTTGACTCTGAGCTGGAAACTTCTCTTGGATACTTTGGGAATCCTCTAGTCTTCTGTTTGGGGCCACAATGAACACTGCTCTGTCTTCCGGGAGTCCCTCATATTTTTGGTCCTGCAATTTTTCTGATTTCCAGGCATCCTATAAAATATTTAATCTGATGGCACCATTTTTTGTGTCCAGGATTCTTTCATTTTAAAAACAAAAGTCTTTTCTGTCAGTGCATGAGGCCTTGGGTGGGAGGGGAAGTAGACACTTTTGCTCAGATGCCCTGGTTTTTGGTTTTTTTATGGGTGTGTTATCTCCTTGAAGTTGTCTAAATGTGATTATTTAAAACCTTTTTCTGCTTACTGTATTAACGGTTTAGTGAGGGGTTAGGAGTGTGCACGTATGCCTCTTACACATGAGACACTGAAGTCACGGTTAGGATTCAGACCGGGCTGGCGGACTTCAAGGCCCATCCTTGTAACTGCTTCACTGTCTCTTCTGGGTGTTCGTTAGGTGCCTCTTTTTCTTGCTATCTGATTACCTCAAACATCCGGTGTTGCTTGTATTTCTGTTCACATCTCTAGGTAAGGATCTATTACGGAGTGTATTTCTTCAGCTCAAGTGAGAATTCCCCCCTCCCACTGGCCAGCGTAGGTTCAGTGTTGGAGCTTGACTTCAGATGGCTTTTCCGGGGCAGGTAGGGGCCTGTTTGGGGGCAGGGGTTCACTTCTCTGTCCTGCTGGGGGAGGCCGCTCTGCTTCATTGGGTCCGGCCCTGTGTGCGCCTGGCTGTCTTCCCTGTTAGAAAGCTGTGCTCGTGCCCACCCACCCCTTCCCTGGAGCACACGTCAGAGCTCAGCAGTCGGAGTAGGGGCAACTCAGCACTCCCACCCTCTCGTTAATTACTTGGCCACTTGTCTGTGGCCAGCTCCCTCTCCTAGCCTGTGCTGTACTGATAATGGGATTATTCTGAGCTTCTCCTGGGGAAACTTGTCAGCTGTCACAGGTTCCTTGTATTTCCTTGGATTTGCCATTGTGCTACCATCAATCTTAGTTTTTCCAGACGTTCACTCATCTATTCCACAAATGTTTATCATGGAGGGCAGTGTGCTGAGCATTAGAAAATAAAGGTGAACAAAGAGAGAAACAGAGCGCATCATGATGGAGTTTCTACATAGTCATGCGGGGAACATAGGCATTAAACAACCACCTCACAGAAAAGGTCATGTTCTGTGACGAAAAGTTGCATTGTGCTTTGGGGACATATGGAAGGGCTACTTAGTGGAAGAGGGATTGTCATGGAATTCTACCTGGAGTAAGTGACAGTTGACCTGAGCAATGGGAGGAGGAAGAAGGACTAGGAGATGAAGAGTGAGGACATGTGGAGGGGACAGGAGGGGAGGAGACCTTACACATGAAGGGGAGCATGGGCTGCCGGGTACTTACTGTTGCTGCGGGTTCATTTTCATTATATATTTATTCTCCCGTTTCATGGAGTTTGGGAGGGAGAAAAAGCTAGATCAGCTGTCTTGATCGAACCAAGAAACCCCAAAGAATAATAACCTGGGAAAAATGTATGATATAAGCAATAAATAAAAAAGCATAAAAAACTTACATATCATATGTGTTATGCCATATATATATATAAGTATGAAGGCACTATACCAGTACCAAAAATGTCATCTTTGGGAGGTGGGATGGCATGATTTGATGACCTTTTTTATACTTCTATTTGATTTTCAAATTTTCTATGAGTGTGGATTGCTTTTATAATCAGAAAAAAATTTTCTTAAAAGAAACTAATGTTTAACTTACGGTTTGGCTTATAATGATATGTAAAAAAATAATGCAGTTTATGAATAGGTCAAGGGAACATCAACTGCAGCGTCATGAAGATGTTAAGAAGGGATGACTGAGAGTGGTAGGAGGGTGATCACCTGGTGGGTGTGGTGTTCTCTAAGCCTGAGGAGAGGCAGGAAGACAGTTTATATTGCCCTGTGTGCTGATGAGTCCAGTATGCCGGGAACTGAGGCAGGGACTTGAGGTTTGGCAAAAGGAAGCCGTCGGTGGCCTTGGAGAAAGCAGTTTCAGTGGTGGCGGTGGGCTATGGAGTGAAGAGGGGTTAAGTAGTGACAGTGAAAGTAAATGACACTCAAAGGGTTGTAAGTGAAATGGAGGGGCAGGGAAGGGAGAGGAGTGATTGGAGGGAGACGTGCATTCGAGAAGTGATGTGATCCTAGAGCATGGTTAAAGGTCGAAGATATTTAGAAATATTTTCCATGGAAGAATTATATTTCTCAAGGGACATGGAAGGTGTTGAGATCCAGAGCCCAGGGGAAAGGGTAAGCTTTGAAGGAAGGAAAGGTATATGGACACAGAGGGACTTTCATAGTTTGGTGGCAGGGATATGCGAGAGAACCTTCTGATGGCTTCTGTCTTCTCTAGGAAATGAGAAAAGACGTTATCCTCCGTGTTAGGAGAGAGACGGCAGACGTGGAGACTGAGGAGGATGGACAAGACCATTGATAAATGCTGTAGAGAATTTGGGAGAGTGAACTGTGGGTAGGTGGGTTGCATGAAGAGCCCAGTCATGGTTAGGGAACGTGAATGAAATTGAGTTCAGCAGTACCAAGCTGTGGAGTGCCATTATCTTACAGGGAAAGGATTTTTAGAAATTTAGCTGACGTTTCTGACTGATACCTACAAGCACTTTAGAGGTATAGAACCATAGATTTGTACAAAAAGCTGTTAGAACATGTTTAATAGTTTTCCTTGTCTCTAAGACAAGTAATTTTTAATAATAATAACTAACATTTATTGAGGGCTCCACTCTGTCCCACATGAAAAGGTAAGCACGTTACCTGCATGATTCATGCAAACTTCGCAAGAAAAACCTAGGAAGCTGGTATATTATTGTCGCCATTGAAAAGATGACAAAACCTAGGCTCAGGTAATTAAATAACACGTCCTAGATCACAAGGCTAGTTAGTAACAACAGGGTTTGACCTGCGTCTCATTGACTCCAGAGTGGTGTTATTAACTAGTATTGTGTGGATTGAACCACGTAAAATTGCCTGTTTTGTAGGTTAAAAAATGACAGAAGATTGGCAATTTTATGGTTCAACCCAGTACTCAGTACTTACTCAAATAATTGCCAAGGTCACTGGACTGCTTTGTTCCAGGCGTTGCCCTAAGTATTTTAATTGTCATAGTCTGTAACATTCTGAACTATTTATAATCTTAATTATCCTGATTTTTAAAATCATCATATTAGTGCTAATTTTTGAATAACATCCTTAGTTTTACTTTTGTTTTTTTGGTCACGCCACACGGCTTGTGGGATCTCAGTTACCAGACCAGGGATTGAACCTGGGCCACAGCAGTGAAAACACCAAATCCTGACCATTGGACTACCAGGGAACTCCCCAGTTTGTTTTATTTTAAATGATAGTGATGTTTGATAGTGATGTTACGTAAATGGTATTTTGTGGTGTTGGGGATCTGCTGGGAATATTGGCAAAAATATAGAAGAAAACAAACATTACAAGTTTAATTTCTCACAACATAAAAACTGACTTAAATTGGAATAGGTGTAAGCCTGCTTATTTAGTATTCATTTCTATTATTTATTATCTATATCCATAATTTATCTATTGTATATGAATGCATATAAAATCATTATAAGCCAAACCACAGAATGTCAGTTTAAGACTTTTTTTATTATAAAAGCAATCCATACTCATATAAAAGTTAAAAATCAAATATAAAAATTATATATAATAAAATACATATAAATTATATATAATCAGATATTATATATATATAAAAGTCAAATAATTATATATTTGTATTCTCCACAACATCTGATTCAGTGAGTGGCAGTCACTCAAATGTGGATTAGTTTTTAATTCAGTAGGTTTCCGACTTACTACGTATTTGTTGACTGATCAACCTGATTCTTTATGAAGCTTGTTTTGGGTAAAGGGAAGAAATTCCTTCCCAACTTCTCACTTCGTCTCCAATTTGCAAACACCCACAGGTACCAATGATACTAATTAAAAGTAAATCACCCACTCTCTCATACTAATAAAATATTAGTTCTTAAATTGTATTGTTATACTTCAGTTAAAAATTCCAATTTAAAATTATGAGCTTAGAAATTGGATGATTACTTTTTTCAAATTAAAGTCTTAGTTAAAAGGATAAAAAGTTATGCTTGTGGCAGTGTTTGGTTTACCAAGCTAGTGGAGGATATTCGACCTCTTTTATCTGCTTCCATACATAATCAGTTAGATTGCATGCATATCGAAGCACTTTAGGATACTAATTTTCCTCCATGTTGGGGACCTGATCTTAAACTGTATAGTCTTAGTATTTTCATATAACTTTTAGTTCAGGTACAAGAATTTTTAAAAGATGGCATGGGAATTAATTATGTGACTGAGAAAAATAATTTCTCCCAAGTTAATTGCACAAATTACTGTAACCATAAAAGGTTAATGACTGTCAAATATCTTTGATGCATGGAACCTATTAAATGCCATATCATTTGAATAAGTAGCTAGACTAGTCCTTCTTGGGCAAATGGTCTTAGTCAAAGGACAACAGTACATAGTGCTTTTTTTTATGTTTTAGAGAAACATTTTTTAAACTCTTCAGGTAGAGAACTTAAGTCAACCTTATGAGCCACAATAGATTCTTATATTTCAAATTAAGACAGTTTACATTTCAAAAGGTAATTATGATCATTTATTATCCACACTGTACTTCATAGAACTGCTAAGTTATTACTTGATGTTTATAAATAAATTTATTTTATGCAGACTCAGCATAGGCCTTAAAGAATTAAATAGAATAAATGCACAATTATTACGGTGGATATCTGAAGTGAAACTTCTTTTACAGCTATTTATAGAAGAAAACTTTAATATTATATGGTTAATATTTTAATTTTATTTTAAAATGCCAAACTTCATTATGTGTTTCTTAATCTTTGCCTTTTAATCTTTCCTTTTAATGTATACGTTTTAGTGTTTTGCAGTCATTAGCCAGTTCCAAAGGAGTTAACTGGAATGTATTTTTATTTTCAATAGCAATATATCCTAAAGGACAGTCTGAAGAATACTAATTCCTTTAAGAGATGCTTTTCTGGAAATGATTCTGTGCTTCAGTAACTTTGGGAAAGACTGCATACTATATCCTCTCCTTAGAAAGGTCACAAAGTACATTAACATACTGAAATATCTGAGAAAATCTAGAGTAAATAAATAAATAAATTTAGCACTGTCGAATTCAGTGTTTCCTAAACTTGATGACAGAACCTTCTTTTGTTAAAAAAAAAAATTTATTGAAGTATAGTTGATTTACAATGTTGTTAGTTTCAGGTATACAGTAAAGTGATTCAGTTATACATATATATATATATATTCTTTTTCAGATTCTTTTCCCTTATAAGTTTGTTTTCTATGTCTGCGGGTCTATTTCTGTTTTGTATATAAGTTCATTTGTATCTTTTTTTTAGATTCCACATATAAGTGATATCATGTGATATTTGTCTTACTACACTTAGTATAATAATCTCTAAGTCCATCCATGTTGCTGCAAATGGCGTTATTTCATTTTTTATGGCTGAGTATTATTCCATTGTATATATGTACCACGTCTTTATCCATTATCTCTCGATGGATACTTAGGTTTATAAATAAAGATAGAATTTTTAGTAGTATGCATGATACTCATATATTTGTATATCATATAAATATAATGTAATATTTATGGAATATAAATATATAATTAAAGGGAATTTATCATATTCAACAAATATTATTGAATACATACTATGTGTCAGGCACCATGCTGGATGCTGGAGTAGAGAATGATAAAGAGAAGGTAACTTGCCCAAGTGGAGTTTACGTTCCAGTGGAGAAAGCAGACAATCAACAAGTAAACCAATGAGTAAATAAAATCAGTAGAAGGTGTGATACCTCCTGGGAGAGCAATAGCAGCATGCTATGATAGAGAATCACTGCTGTGGTCGAGATGGGTCAACTTTTAGATAGAGCAGTGTGGAAAGGCCTCTCAGAGGAAGTGGCATGTCAACTAAAAGCTAACAGAGGGACAGGAAGGAGCCAACTCTAGGAGAAATGAGGGCAGAGGTAGAGGATTGGGGGAGAAGAGCTAGGTGAGTGTGGAAGGTTGAATAATGGCTCCCAAAGGTATCCAGGTCCTCACCCCTGGAACTTGTGAATATGTGATTAAGTTGAGGATCTTGAAATGGGGAGATCATCCTGGATTATCTGGGTGGGCCCCAAGTATAGTGTCCTTATAAGAGGCAGATTTGACTTCAAAAGAGAAAAAGGCCACGTGACAGAAGCAGAGGGAAGTAGAATCAGAGAGAGAAGATGGTACACCCCTAGCTTTGTAGATGAGTAAAGGGGCGGGAAGCCAAAGAATACAGATCTAGAAGCTGGAAAAGGCAGGGAAATGGATCCTCCCCAAGAGGCTCCAGAGAGAGTGAGGCTCTGGCTGACTTTTGCCCTTTTTTAAAAAATTTATTTATTTTATTATTTTATTTTATTTTTTATTTTTTGGCTGTGTTGGGTCTTCGTTGCGGTGTGCAGGCTTCTCATTGCAGTGGCTTCTCGTTGCGGAGCACAGGCTCTAGGCGTGAGGGCTTCAGTAGTTGTGGCACGCAGGCTCAGTATTTGTGGCGCATGGGCTTAGTTGCTCCGTGGCGTGTGGGATCTTCCTGGACCAGGGCTCGAACCTGTGTCCCCTGCATTGGCAGGCAGATTCTTAACCACTGTGCCACCACGGAAGCCCGAGTTTTGCCCTTTTGTCCTCATATTTTGGACTTCTGGCTTCCAGGACTGTTAAGAGAGTAAATTGCTGTTGTTTTAAGCCATCAGTTTGTGATAGTTTTCCACTACTGCTATAACAAATTAATACAGATTTGGGTACCTGGAGGAGGGGTGCTGCTGTAACATATACTTAAAAATGTAAAAGTGACTTTGGAAATGGTTAGTGGCTAGAGGATTGAATTTTAATGTGCATGAATGAAGAAACCTAGGTTGCCTTGAACAGGCTGTTTGTAGAAATATGGATGTTCAAGGCTCTGCTGCTGAGTGCACAGAAGGAAGTGAGAAGCTTGTTCTTGGAAACTGGGGGAGGCAGATTCTGGTTATACAGTGGCAGAAAGCTTAGCTGAATTATGTCCTGCAGTTTTATGGAAAGCAGAACTTGTGATGAACTTGAATACCTAGCTAAGGACATTTCCAAGCAAAGTGTTGAAAGTGCTGTTTGGTTTTTTCTTGCTGCTTATGGTAAAAATACGAGAAGAAATTCTGCCTGTGGCCTGCAGCTTCAGTGCATGCCCTAGAGTTCCAGCCTGCCCTTTCTGACAGCCTGCCCTAACGACCACACTTTGAATAGCAAGGTTGTGGAGAGCCATGTTTGTTTATTTAGAGTGTCAAACGTGTCATAGGTACACGAGTTTGAATTTGCTCATCTGTTTTCAAAATGTTTACCACTGACAATAACTTAACTGATCTAATTACAGTGATCTAAGCCAGTATATAAAAACTATGCCTTCTCTTATTTTGAAAAGCTTTTTGGCGTCTCTCCTGTACTAGCTTGAATAGCGCTCCTCCCCCCACCCCCCAATTCATGTTTACCCTGGAACCTGTGAATGTGACCTTATTTGGAAATAGGGTCTTTGCAGATATAATGAGGTTGAGATGAGGTCATGCAGGATTAGGTGGGCCCCAGTCTAGTGACACTCCCTTACACAGTGAGGGGAATTTGGACCCCAGGGACACACAGGGAGAATTACCACATGAAGACAGAAGCAGAGAGAGAAGTTATGCTGTCACGAGCCAGGGAACACCAAGGATTGTTGGCAGCCACCAGGATCTAGGAGAGAGGCATGGAGCAGATTCTTCTTCCGAGCCCCCAAGAAGGAACTGACCCTGCCAACAGTCTTAATCTTGGACTTCTGGTGTCCGGAACTGTGAGAGAATAAATTTCTGTTGTTTTAAGCCATCCAGTTTGTGGTATTTTGTTATGGCAGCTCTAGGGAACAAATTCATCTTCTAACAAGTAAAAATTAGATAAGAGACTCTAGCAAATTAATTAAAAAACGCAATAGAAAATGTTACTCTTCCACAGAGCCAGTGCCTACGATGGCTGTTTTCCAAATTTGGAATTCTGGAGGTTTAAGTTAGCTATGATAGCTCCTTGGGTACTTCTTAAACCTTTTGTGCCAGGTGAGATTTAGAATGGAGTGGAAAGACCTTGAACACAAAATCAAACTTAATATCAAACTGAGAAGGGACAAGAAAGAGCTAGAAGGAAGGTTGCATAAAGTGGCACCATGTCTTTTGCAATTTGTTTCTTGTAATTTTTGCCCTGGGCTGGCCAGGGAAATAACAGACTCTACGGAAGTCAGCTCTTAAAAATGTCTTTCCTGTCATTCTTTTCCTCTGTCCTGTCAACCCCCGCATGACCTTTATTCCTTGTGCAGGACTTAGAAATGCACTTTGAATATAAGCAGTTTGCTTATAGCAATGTTGGAACTAAAAGGATGCCTCATTTTGTGGAATAGAGTTGTCCCTTGAAATTCTGCTTTAAAGTACATTCTATGACGTGAAGCTATGTTTTCTTCTTTTTAGTTTTGCTATTGTAGAGTAAAAGATTTCTTCCCACGAGGAAATAATTGTACCCAATATGTATTAAAAAATATTTAAAAGTAGATATGTATCCAATAAACAAACAATAGAAATATTTTGTAAAGAATATTCTATATTCAAGATAGCATAATATATATATTACCTAAGGCTAAATTAAAAAGAAAACATGCAAAGCCTTCACAAAGACATAAAAGGAGACATCAGTAAATGCACTGATGTACCATATTCACCATGGAAAGTATCAATATTACAGAGATGGCAGTTGTCCCCACATTAACCCATAAATTCAGTTCTAATCGATAACTGAGCAGTTACAACATTTTTCATAGCAGACATTTTCAAACTTCACAGAAGAGAACAGTATAGTGAACCCCCGTGTACCTATCATCCAGCTTTGATAGTTACCAGCATTTTGGCAATATTGTTATAATTGCAGGAATTTGAGGGTAAGAGTGTGTTTTGTTTTCCTGGAGAATTTTAAAGCAGGACTAGAAATCGTCATGCCATTTTGCCTGTAATTACTTCAGTTTTCATCACTAAGTACTTATTTTTTTAAAAACATAACTACTATTCCATTATCATACCAAAAGAAATGAATAGTAACTCCTTAATATTAATTTTCCATCCACATTCAGACATCTCAGGTTGTATCCAAAGATGGCTTTTTCCACTTGGCTTATTTGACTTAGCATGTAAACAAAAGTCCTTACATTGTATTCGATTATGTCCTTTAAGCCTCTTTGGTTGTATAATGGCTTCCCACCTTTTATTTCCTGCAGTTTATCTGTTGTGTGTGCCTTTGTGTGTGGGGTTGTGGGGATGTGTTTGGCGTGTGTGTGTGTTCCAGTGGTATGTGCCTAATCCTTCTCTTAAAAACCTTCCACCTGAGGTTTTATAGTCCGCTGATGATTACTGCCTAGAACCATGATTTCCTCAGGGGTTGAAAAACAGTGCATTTCTAATGATATCATTCTTTATGCTTTTATTAGCTAGAATTCTTCCCTCATCAGCTATATAGTTACCCTGAAATAGTTATACTAGAAGGGCAGGTAAATGCTTGATTTTTTTCCTTTATCAATTTTCAGAGTAATAAGCCGATGCCTGCTTGGTTATCTGCTGCTGGGTAACAAATTACCCCAAAACTCAAGGGGCATAAAACAACAACTGTTTTATTACACATTGTTATTTGATAGGTCAGGTATTTTGGAGGGCTTGGCTGGCAGTACTGTTATATGTGGAAGAAGGTGGATGGGCTGATCTGGAGGGTCCAAGACCGATTCACTCACGTGTCTGGCACCTTGGAGGAGGGGATAGTTAGAGGGGTAGGCTCACCTGGGACTACTTATCAGAGAGCCTAAACATGTCCCCTTAGGCATGATGGTCCCAGGGTAGTGTTGGGCTTTTTCCATGGTAGCTCAGCGTTCCCAGAGGGAATGTTCCAAGAGTCCCCTGTGTAAGCTGCAAAGCTTCTTATGTTTTAGCCTTGAAGTCTCAGAATTTTACTTCTATTGCATTCTCTCAGTCAAGTAAGTCACTGAGGCCGGTCTGGATTTAAGAGGAGGAGCAGGAAAGAATTTGCAGCCATCTTAATCTACCATAATACTCTAGCAAATTCTACTGGTGACCAGTGATTTTAAAAAATCTAATAAGATTATTGATTCATGAATTTTTATGTACTTGGTGTTTATTCCATGTCACTCATCAGTTTTTACTGACACTCAAATTGTCACATTTTTGGCTAGTTGGGCCCCTTTAAGTTGGATCTTGTGATCCAACTTTTTGCAAGACTCAATTAGTTTTTTAAAAAATTATCTTATGGTTTAAAAAACATATAAAATATAAAATTTGACATCTTAACCATTTTTAAGTGTGTAATTCAGTGGCATTAATTTATATTCACAATGTTGTGCAACCATCACCACTATCTATTTCCAAACCTTTCTCCTCACTCCAAACAGAAACTCTATAGCCAGTAAGCACTAGCTCACCATTCCCTCCTTCTTTTACTTCTGGCAATCTCTTATCTATTTCCCGTCTCTGTGAATCTGCCTATTCTAGATATTTCACGTAAGTGGAGTCATACAGTATTTGTCCTTTTGTGATTGGACATAGCATAATGTTTTCAAGGTTCATCCATATTGTAGCATATGTCAAAATTTTGTTCCTTCTTTGGCTGAATAATATTCCATTGAATGGATATACCACATTCTGTGTATTCATTCATCTGTTGGTGGATAATTGGGTTGTTATCGCCTTTTGACTATTGTGAATAATTCTGTGAATGAATATTGGTGTACAAATATGAGTCTGTTTCCCGTTCTTTTGAGTATACACCTAGAAGTGAAATTGCTCAGTCATATTGTACTTTTATGTTTACTTTTATGAAGAACTGCCAGAACTGTTCTCCACAGTGGCTGCACCATGGGAGTACACTCCTACTAGCGATTTCTCCACCTCCTCTCCGCTTGTTAATTCTCCTCGTTTTGCTTTAAACTGTAGCCATTCTAATAGGTGAGGTGATATCTCATTGTGATTTTTGACTTGCAGTTCCCTAATGACTAATGATATTGAGTATCATTTCATGTGCTTATCAGCCATTTGCATATCTTCTTTGGAGAAGAGTCTGTTCAAGTCCTTTGCCCATTTTTAAATTAGGTTGTTTGTCATCTTGTTTAGGAGTTGTTTAGATATTGTGGATATTAAACCCTAATCAGATAGTGTATTTGCAAATATTTTCTTCCATTCTGTAGGCGTTTTTTTCGGTTTCTTGATAATATCTTTTGAAGCACAAATTTAAAAAATTTTGATCAAGTCCAGTTTTTTCTTTTGTTGTTTGCGTTTTTGGTGTCATTTCTAAGAATCCATTGTCAAATCTAAGGTCATGAGGATTTACCCTTATGTTTTCTTCTAAGAGTTTTATGGTTTTAGCTCCTATACAGTATTCAGGTTGTTGATCCATTTGAGTTAATTTTTGTACGTTATGTGAGAGAGAGGTCTAACTTCATTCTTCTGCATGTGGACATCCATTTGTGCCAGCACCATTCGTTGGAGAGAGAGTTCTTTTCCCATTGAATAGGATGTGGAAACCTTGTCAAAACTAACTTGGCTGTGGAGATATGGATTTATTTCTGGACTCTCAATTCTATCCCATTGGTCTATATGTCTGTTCTCATGCCAGTACCACACTGTTTTAATTGTTGTGTTGTAGTAAGTTTTTTTTGTTTTTTTTTTTGCGGTACGTGGGCCTCTCACTGTTGTGGCTTCTCCCGTTGCGGAGCACAGGCTCTGGACGTGCAGGCTCAGCGGCCATGGCTCACAGGCCCAGCTGCTCTGTGGCATGTGGGATCTTCCCGGACCAGGGCACGAACCCGTCTCCCCTGCGTCGGCAGGCGGACTCTCAACTACTGTGCCACCAGGGAAGCCCTGTAGTAAGTTTTAAAATTAGGAGTGTGAGTCCTCCAACTTAGTTCTTCTTTTTCAAGATTGTTTTGCTATTTTGGGCCCCTTGCAATTCCTTATGAATTTGAGGATTGACTTTTCCATTTCTATAAAAGACTCCTGGCATTTAATAGAGATTGCATTGACTCTGCAGATCACTTCAGGTAGTCTTGATATCTTAACAATATTAAGCTTTTTGATCCATGAATATGAAATGTCTTTCCTGTTATTTAAGTCTTCTTTAATTTATTTCAGCAATATTTTATAGTTTTTAGTGTACAGTTCTTGCACTTTCTTGATGAAACTTTTTCCTAGGTATTTTATTCTTTTAGATGTTAATGTAAATGGAATTGGTTTCTTTCTTTCTCTCTTTTTTTTTTTGCGGTACACGGGCCTCTCACTGTTGTGGCCTCTCCCGTTGCGGAGCACAGGCTCTGGACACGTAGGCTCATCGGCCATGGCTCAGGGGCCTAGCCGCTCCGCAGCATGTGGGATCTTCCCGGACCGGGGCACGAACCCGTGTCCCCTGCATCGGCAGGCAGACTCTCAACCACTGCGCCACCAGGGAAGCCCCTAGAATTGGTTTCTTAATTTCCTTTTCAGATAGGTTATTGCAGATGTATAGGAATGTAACTGATTTTTCCATGTTGATTTTGTACTCTACAACTTCCTGGAATTAATTTATTAAGTTCCAGTAACTTTCTTATGGATTCTTTGGGATCTTCTGTATACAGGATCATGTCATCTTTGAGTAGAGATAGTTTACTTCTTCCTTTCCAATTTGGATCCCTTTTTTCTTGTCTAAGTGCCCTGGCTAGAACTTCCAGTACCATGTTGAATAACTGGTGAGAGTGGGTATCCTTTTCTTATTCCTGATCTTATGTGGAAAGCTTTCAGTCTTTCACCATCGGGAATGATGTTAGCTGTGGGTTTTTTATAAATGCCCTTCATTATTTTGAGGAGGTTTCCTTCTATTCCTACCTTTTAAAGTATTTTTATCATAAAAAGATATTGAATTTTGTCAAATGCCTTTTCTTGTCAATTGTGATGATCATGTGGTTTTATTCCCTTGTTCTGTTAACATGGTGTTACATTGATTTTCCTACATTGAAGCACCCTTGCATTCCTGGATAAATCCAATTTGATCATTGTGTGTAATCTTAATATGCTGTTGGGTTCGGTTTGCTAGTGTTCATTTTGAGACCCCCATTAGTTTTTGGTAGTTTTGTGGGTTGCTGGAATAACAAGTGTCTTAGTCTCATGTACATTTCATCACCTCACTGTGGAATCAAGCATTTTGGAAAGTAGCCCTTGTTCTCTTTAGTGGAAACAATATTTAGAAACCACAGTTTGGATTATTGCTTTTTGGTGTTTACAGTGGTTAGAGCTAGGAAATACAAATACACACATACCTATCTCTGAGGTCATATATACACAGATGTGTATTTGTAGTAATACGATAAGCATATATTTATTTTAAGGTGAAAAACTTATGCTTCTAAGTCAAATGCAAGAGTACTAGCTCTTCTTTGACTTTATATTGGAAAGTCTGATACTACTCATTTGATTTATCCTATGATATAACTATGATAGTTAAAAAATGATGATACCACAGTATTTCTATTTACAAAAAGACTATAGAATGCTATTTGATATTTCTTTGCAGTTCTCTTCCTCCCCACACCTGCTCCTTCTCCTCCATCCCCTCCCCTCCCCCCCTCCCCCCCGCCCCACCACTGCCTTAGGCTGTATCCCTCTGGAGAAGTGTGTGGTCAACATTCAGCATTTTTTTTGGCCGCATCACACTGCTTGCAATCGCGCTGCTTGCAGGATCTCAGTTCCTTGACCAGGGATTGAACCTGGGCCACGGAACTAAAAGTGCCGCATCCTAGGCACTAGACCACCAGGGAACTCCCCAAGTTCAGCATTTTAAAGTAACTTGAAGGAATTATCTTCTCTGTGTGGTTATGCCACCAACCTGATGTGCAGTTTAGTTCATTTTCTATTCGGTGACTGCCTTTTGCTTGTTTTTGTTTAATTTTGTTTTTAAATTACATAATAGGATTACATGGTTTCAGTGTCAACGTTGTAAAACAAGACATATCCAAAGAGATCAGCCCATGTTCCCTTCCTGTTTGTATTATTTTTACTTTCTCATCTAAGTTGTTGCATTTGTTGGCCTAAAGTTGTTCATAGTATTTCTTCATAATTCTTTTAGTTTCTGAAGAGTCAGAGGTAATCTTTCATTCCTGATTTTTGTGGTCTGTATTTTCTCTCATTTTTCTTGCTAAGGGTTTGTATACTTAAGGGTTTGTCAATTTTGTTGATATTTTTAAAGAATTTACTCTTGGTTCTTTAAATTTATCTAGAACATTTATTTTTCTGTTTTATAGTTCTTTAATTTCCACTCTCATCTTTATTATTTCCTTCTTTATGATTGCCTTCAATGTGTTTTCCTTTTTTTTCCTCTACATTTTGAAGGGAAGTGCTTAGATTATTGATTTGAGGTCGTCTTGTTTACTAATAGAGGCATTTAACACTATAAAGTTTCCCTTAAGTCTTGCATTAGCTGTGTCCCATGCATTTTGACCTGATATGTTTTTATTTCTGCTGATATCAAAATCCTTGCTAATTACCATTGTAATTTTTTCTTTGAACTATTGTTATTTAGAAATGTGTTGTTTAATTTCCAAATATTTTTGGATTTTTCTAAATTTTCTTTTATTGTTTATATCTAATTTAACTCCATTATGGTTGGTGAATATACTTTGCATAATTTCAATCCTTTTAAATTTATAAATGCTCTTTTTTAATTGGCCTAGCATATGGCTTATCTTGGAGAATGTACTATGTGTACTTGAGAAGAATGTCTCCTTTTTTTGTTGTCGAGTGGAGTGTGCTGTAGATGTTTGTTAAAGTAAGTTGGTTGGTAGTGTTTTTCAAGTCTTCCATTTCCTTGTTGATCTTTCTGCTTGTTTCCATCCATTGTTGAAAGTGGAGTATTGACATGTTCCACTATTATTGTTGAGTTGTCTATTTCTCTCTTTAGTTTTGTCAGTTTTAGTTTTGTGTATTTTGGGGCTCTGTTATTAGGTTCATAAACATTTATAATTGTTACCTTTCCTTCTGAATTGACCCTTTTATCACAAAATTTCCCTCTTTTTTTCTAGTAACATTTTTGTCTTGAAGTCTATTTTGTCTGATATTAGTATAGCTCTGCTTTGCTTACTGTTAGTGTGATTCATCGTTATCCTTTTGTTTTTGACTTACTTGTGTCTTTCAATCTGAGTCTCTTTTGATAGCATATAGTTCAGTCATTTAAAAAAAATCCATACAGTTAATCTGTTTTTTGATTTTAGTGTTTAATTCATTTACATTTATTATAATTACTGATAAGGTAAGATAAATGTCTACCATTTTATTTGTTTTCTACATGTCATCTTTTTGGTTCATCCATTACTCTCTCATGCCTTTTGTGTTAGGTAGATTTTTTTTCTCCCATATATATGTTATTTTCTTAGTTGTTATCTTGGGGATTACAATAAACATTTTAATTTAAAGCAATCCAGTTCATATTAATCCTCACATAATTTCAGTAGTATAGAATCTTGCTCTAATATAGCTCTAACCCTTTCCCCCACCTTTATGCTATTTTTATTTTACAAATTACATCTTTATACATTGTAAGCCCATTAAAGTCTTTATAATTGTTTATACAGTTGCCTTTCAAATCAAATAGAAGAAAGTCGTTACACCTTCTATCCCCCCAAAATATAATTATTGTCTTTTATATTTACCTTTGTAGTTTCCTTTACTGGTGTTCTTTACTTGGATTTGAGATTTCACTTAGTTTCATCAACGAAACTGCCATTCCTCCCCTCCTGCCGTATGGGTGAATTTTAATAGCAAGTGAAACAATAAGTCCATGAATATTACATATATCATGTACCCATTTTATAAACTTAGAAACAACTAAAAGAACATAAATGCACATAATATACATAATATACACACACACACATATATATGTATATAAAATATTTTCGTCACCCAGAAATACATGAGTAGTTCCAAATAGTGGTCTCCTAAGGTGGAGGCAGGCCTAGGAATGGGATGGGGGTACATAGGAACATGTATGTTATAAATAAGGGCCAGTTTTATTTTGGAGTAATGGGTTCATGGGGTTTTATTACATTATTAAAAACATGTACACAGACAAAAAATTTTATGGTTGTGGTTACTTCCACACTAACATATGAGATGGGGAATCTATCAATATTATGTAATGGAGTTTTATGAAACAGTTTGACCTCAGCTTTCAAAGCCATTTTTATGACCAGAGGAATTACTTAGGGAGGATATCTCTGCCCAGTCCCACATGGGGCTGCCTCAGCTTGCCCAGACTCCATTATCAGGACAAGATGGGGTAACGATGAAAGAAGTGATGGCCATACTGCTGCTTTGAGACAAATGGTTGTCTCACACTGCCCCTCCCTAGGTCCCTGCCACCATCTGCAATCTCACAGCCCTCATCTCCATAATGTGCTCTGAGGGGTTTAATAAATATACAGGAGCTGTCAGCAAGAGTCCAATAAATATACAGGAAATTCTGCCCTCATTAAATCCATATTTAAAGCATGATGTTCTCCAGTTGCTCAAGCATTCAAGAGATTTTTTAGAATAATCAAGTGGAGATTTTGGGAGAATACCCAGAACTGCCATCAAGATGACTTGAGCATAATATCATGCAGACAGGATCAGAAGGAAAAGGAAACTAAGAAAATGAAAATTTAAACAGTTGTAGTTTTTCTATTTTAAAGAATGACTTTTTAAAATAGAAGTGTCAGCACAGAGTGTTGATAATGGGAGTACCACCGCTGGGTAATTGATATTACTGGAAAACTTTTTAGAGAGGCAGTATTGGTAGAGTCAGATGGTACTCCCAGACCTTTTCATGTGGGATGCATAGAAAATGGCAATTTTTATGGTTTGTTGGGAAAAATAGCAAGGCTGCTCATGGCCACAGTACCTTGAACCAGCCACAGTTCACTGGTTGTGAAGACCCAACTTTGATTTCTGGATTTACTTCTTATACTTTGGACAGTTACATTACTCCTCTGAGCCTTAGTTTACCTATCTGAACTATGGGAATAGTTCTGCCAATTTGTAATGATTTTGTATCTACTAGTTTTAGAATATGAAAATTACCCCTTAGTTTCTCAAATACTTAAAATATAAAATAACGTTTGAATATTGACCAAAATCAGAGCAAATGGCATTTGTACAAATGCATAGCTATTCAATTTTTATTTATCTGGATTTGAAAACCAGTACATGATATTTGCTAGGAATTGATATTGATGCCCTCATATATTTGTGTGGCTGTCTTTACCGCTTTTGTCAATTAGGAGGTATGAACACCTGCTGTACATGTACCTTGTACCAGCTATTGTGGGAGATATAAAGAAGCAGAAAACTGGGTCCTACCCTCATGGACCTCAGTCTGGCTCATGATCTGTTGCTTTTAGGTGAATCATAAATGACAAAGTTGTGTCATTTACAGAAAATAATATTCAGAAAATAAATGTAAAAAGACCTTAAAGAAGGGAAAGCTCCATGTGGCTTAGTGTCTTGCACTCAGTAGGATATGCAGGGGATATGTGTAAGGTCTAACGGAGATTCTTCGGAAGGGGTTTAATGAGGACTGAAGAACTGAGTGATCAGACACGAAGGATGGCGAAGTCTGCCTCTTCAGAGAGTTTTTATGTGTCTTCTCAAGACATTTACTTGGAAGCACAATATTCATTTCTGAAGAGACAAAGACTAAGTTTTAGGAAAGAAATTTCTCCTAGATACTATTATAAAGTTTGAGTATTTCTGTTACGATTTTATTACTTCCCATCTGTGGTAGATGTTTTATTGAAATCATTTGGATGTTATCAAGCTGTGACAATGATGCTTTAAAGGTCATACGTGAAACACAATTAAATTTTCCAAGTGAAATAAGAATATGCATTGTGAAAGGCAAATAATTTGAAGTAGTTTTTTTCTTTTTTTATATGGGCCATTTTATGATGACATTTTGAGGTGTTTAAATAGATCACTATGTTGTTTTCTTCTTGATTGCAATTTTCCCTTCACTGTTTGTGTAGCTTAAAAATAGAAACCAGGGCCTCCCTGGTGGCGCAGTGGTTGAGAGTCCGCCTGCCGATGCAGGGGACACGGGTTCGTGCCCCGGTCTGGGAGGATCCCATATGCCGCGGAGCGGCTGGGCCTGTGAGCCATGGCCGCTGGGCCTGCGCATCCGGAGCCTGTGCTCCGCAACGGGGGAGGCCACAACAGTGAGAGGCCCGCATACCGCAAAAAAAAAAAAAAAAAAAAAAATAGAAACCAATGTGTTTAAGTTTCAACATTATTGAGTCTTATAGTTAATATGAACTATTCTAAATTCAACACTAGATTCTATCATAACTCTGGAAACTTACTAAAATTATTTTGTTCTTATGTAAATGTGATGGCTTCTGATTGATAGAGATTTAATTATGTACACTTTGGTTTATTATAAATTAGGTAAACCAACATTTCTGTATCTCTGTCATTAGCTTCCTCATTAGGAGATCCCTAAGATTCCCTCTGTCTAAAATTTTGTGATTTCATTTTACCTTACTTTTTTCCCCATAATAGTAATGAATGATTGTTTCTTTCAAATGTTTGGAAATTAATACTGGAAAATTTTTAGTTATTATTGCCTACTGTAGGTTATTTTAATATTATGACTATTTGACAGTGTTTTCTGTTTGATTTGTGGTGCTGACTCCTAAATGCCACTGGAAAAAAAGGTATTTTGGTTCTAATATAAAGAGCAATTATTTAGGTAGCAGCAAAATGACTTAGGTAAACAAAAATTTCTTTGTACTTATGAGCAAAATGACAGATGACACCTGTCTGAGTAAAGTGTGAAAAGAGCACAGGTATATTAAAAAAGGGAGACTCAATATTATATCAGTGTTTTGATGTAAAATAGCCCAGTGGTTATTATCTGTTAAAATAGTCTGATCCTGTTGTGTGTTTCCTTATGGAATGCTCACTGGTGTGCTCTTTCTGAGAGGGAGGAGTCCTACACATCTGTGTGGGTGCTGGAGTCGTATATTTCAAGTTGAATTAAGGCGGTGTGTGTGTGTGTGTGTGTGTGTGTGTGTATCTATATCTACCTGTTTATCTCAGGTAATAGAGAATTGATAGCATTACTGTTAACAGAGTCTGTCGACTTTTCTTTGTTTATCTAAACAACTGATTAGGCTGCTCTTAGGTTTGGCATTATTCTAGGGATCCAATAATATTCAGTGGAAAAGGAGTTTGAAATCATGACAATTATTAAATACTTCTGAACTGGTTTTGAAAGCGTCTCTGGGCTGAAAGCCAGTTGATTCTTGTCAGTGTTTTTACATGACTGAGTTCAGTTACTTCAGAGCTAGAACAATTGCAGCCTTGGTAAATGGTTTAATTCTGCCTGGTGGTACAGTATAGGATCCTTTTAAATGCTGCTGTAATTCGTGTTTAAATAATGTGTTTTGACTGGACAAGAATGGAAGAGCTATTTTGGAGTATTTTCAAAGGTAGAAATTTAAAAGAAAGTAACTTGTTAATTTAGTGTTCTGTAACGTATATAATAAGATTGAGGTTTCACTGTTTATCTTAAGTAAATGAAAATATTCAAATGAGCCTTTTATATAAGAGGAATTGCCTATATGTGAAAGACTGAGCAAAAACAGTTGGATTTAAAAAGTTGAGCTAGTTGATAAAACGCTTGGGTTCTGATCATGGCCTACCTATAAGCAACCTTTATGACTTTGGGGAGTTTTAATATCCTCGTTGTTAAAGAGGATCTGTTCCAACTCTCTCATTTGTAAAACTTTCCTTAGTCCTGGAATTTCTTTTTGAAAGAAATAAGTGTGGTATTAGTGGCTGTATGAGTATATTCTGCTATCATGGGAGCTTGAAGTTTGAGGGAGAGTGTAGAGTAAATGGGAGTAAAACTTGGACATGCCACATCCAGAGGACCCAGAGCCTTATTGCTAGACCAGGCTATACAGACTTTATACCATAAGTGCACAAATTAGAAACAAGTAGCCAGTGGGCTGACCACTGGTTTTAATGCTTCTCCTGAACATTGTGTATCAAAACAGCCTTACAGGTGTATACCCTCTTCATTCCCCACGATTTTTACCTTTTCTTAGTCTCATACTAGACTGTTGTACCTGCCTTTTGCCTTTGAAATTTCTTGAGTTTATCCCATGTTGGGATAATATGTAGACATAGAAGGGTTTTGAGAGGAGAGTGACATCATCAGATATGCTTATAAGAAAGCTTACTTTAGCAAAACAGTGCAAGGTTGATAGAGTAGACTCAAGGGTAGTGGCTGGGTAGCTAACCCTGTAAGAAAGTTAATAGCAGTATTTTTTATTTTGTTTCATTACTGTTTTCCTCAGAATAGTTTTGAATGTTACAATTTTTAAACAAAATATAGAACAACTTAATCCAAAATTTTTTTGCTCTCATTTAAAAGCTGATGCATTGAAATATGAACTCAGTCAATTACCATCTCACTGTGCTTATCTTGGCATAGAACTTGGATGTGTGTATTACACTGGACTCTTGTCTTAAATCTCTATTAGATATAGATATATGTATAGATATATCTGTGGGAAAGCATTTTTGATAGCCCAGACAATATAAATAACCCTAGATTTGTACTTAAGTACCAAACGTGTTTCTCTCTCTCTGTGCTGCTTGTGTCTGAGGAGAACTTGCTAGGTTATTTTTTCCTCTCCTACTGCACTCACTGCCTTGGTGTATTATTGTCAAGTCAAGATCAGATACTCTGGAGTCAGACAGACCTTGTTCAAATCTTACCTCTCTTTCTTCCTTGGGCCAGTTCATTAATGTACCTAAGTTTTGGTTTCTTACTTGATTTGGTTTCTTACTTGATAGATCGTTTTGTGGACATCGTAATAACATTCAGCTTTACCATCCGGCCTAGGGTACTAAACAAAGATATAAGCCAATCTCCTAGTGTTTGGATGTGATTCATAAGGAGGGATATTTAAGGGAAAGTCATCAAAGACTTTTTGAATGATTGAGAAACCACACACAACATCCACATATAAACACACACACAGAAACATAAGGAGATTTATGTGTGCATGAATACAAACATTGATATAAACACAAAAAGAATTTAGAAAGTTAATGAATGGAGGAGTTTCCATTTTGTAGAATAAGAGCAAACAGTACATTTGTAATGTAATACTAACACAGAAAAGCAGAAAATACCCTCTTCTAATTTTACCTCTTTGTGGGCAAGATTGAGTAAACTGCAGAGTTGGTGAGGCACAGAGAACTGGTTGCCAACAGGATCAAGAATCCTAGAGAAAAGGGCAGAGATTATCCTTTCACCTGAAATTGCTCTCTCTCTCTCCATATGGGTAGAGAAAAACAAAAACAAAACACACAATGAACAGAGACAGGGCATACTGTCTGCACTAATGACGCTCAGGGTGAAAGAAGTCCTCACAAGCTGGCTTTTGTTTCTCCCTTAGTTTATGACCTACTCAGAATTCACTGGGCTTCCTGGAACTTCATATTAAAATTTTCGTAGATCACAGAAGGAATTTTCAAACAGCATAATCTTTGCTGATAGCCATTACCAAACACTTGTTCTTTCAATGACTGATTGAAAACAAAGCTTCTTTGAGCCCTCTTGCATGGTGCCAGTCTTCACAGATTTTTGCATCCTGCTAAGTGGTATTTTTTTGTGACCAGTGCCATGGTTGATTGGCCTCAGCAACCTGCTTAAATATCTGTGATTAAAAGATGCAAATGAAAGAACGGATAAATGGAGGAAAAAATAAACATAGCGACAGTATGTTTACATACAGAAATAAATTTATCCCAGTGTGTGTCAGTCTCCTTTTATAAAGGAGATTTATTTTCAGGAAACCAGCTTTATGTGAGTGACATATATCATAATAATTTGTTTACCTATATTATAGAATTTCAAGCTGGATATAAATTGAAAATGAAGATTCTTCATTTAGCAAACATTTCTTGGGTGTTTATATGTCAGGCACTGTTCTAGCATTGGGTATACAGGGATCTGTAAGAATTGGTCCTTCCCTTCAAGGAGCTCCTACTTTTGTGGCATAATTGTAACAAATCCTACAACTAGTCCTTATTGAGTGACTACCATGGGCCAGACATGGTACCAGGCTCTGGAGAAAGAGGCAGACATAGTTGTGTTCTCAGCCAACACTATCAATGTTCTGAGAAAGGTAGAGGCAAGGGGATGGGAAGCTCATCAGAACCTACAAAGAATCAGCTGAAGGCCAGTGTGCTGTGATGACTTGGAGAATGCTGTAGTTCATGTTTTGGCTCAAATAAATTCACTTTATGACTAAAATGTTACTTTTCTTCTATTTAATGATTACTTATCAATCCTCAGTCTTTAATTATGAGCATTGGCTTTATTGATTTTTTAAAAATATTTACACTCTGGTTATTATTTCTAAAGGAATTTATGAACAGATTCCATACAGCATGCCATTTGACAAATTACTGAAAAAATCATATTTAAATAATATATTTGAGTATCTCATTAATCTTGTTATTCAAGGAGGTGTTAGCCAGTTACTCTTTGTTTCCTATATGCTGAATTGATCATTCTTTTTAATTACCTGTTTGTATAAGCTTATTGATTTGACCTGTACTTGAATTAACTGCTTACATTTAACATGTTGGACAGACAGTACTATGGATTGCTCTATTTATGAATTGTAAGTTGTTTTATTTTAATATGCATTTCTAAATTCTGCTTTTAGAACTTTATTTGCTTTTGCATACTCAACTATACTTACTAACATTTGATAATAGTAATGCATTATAGAACAGCAGTACCACTTATTTACCAAGGCTTTACAATATTTATTTTGCAGTTTCGAGTTTTGAAATAGTTAAGCAGTGCTGACGTACAGTTCCCATTGCATTTCCAAGACCTAGCTAGTTAATTAGCTTAAGTGATTCTGTCAGCCCTAGTGGCAGTTGGAGGCACATAGTGCTGCCTTGTCAGGCTGCTAAAATGGAACTTGTAAGAATGGAATTACCGTGGTTAGCTCCATTCCCTCCCTACCCTTGAGAGATGAGTTGGCTTTCCTTTTCACGATATAAAAACAGAACCAGATAATGTAAACGGACGCCTTTGCTCATGATTAACATAACGTGGGCCTTTTCATTCAATGGGGGTTGGTAGTTTTCCAGTTCTTTGCCTGTGGCTGAGGTTTCACCAAACCTCATGTCCTTCATCCCACCTTTCCCGTATGATGGTCTCTTTTGAGATTTTATTTTGTGTTTGTTTTGGATGCGTTCAAGGCCGTTTGGATAATACTTCTGGTTACTCTGAGAGCATGAGTGTTATAATAATATTCAAGGTTATAATCTGATCACATATTTGCCCTGCGTGTGCCGTCTGGTTGCCTGTACAGTCGGGTAGGTGGTCTTGTTCTGCTGCTTCTCCTGCCGCGTTGCCTTTCAGACATCCTTTGTGGGTGGGGTTTGAGGTGTTGCCGCTTCCTGTTTTCATCAAACTTTATATAAATTATGGAATTCCACAGCATACATTTAGTACAGTTTGATCGGCTTCAGAATCTAGCACTTTGGCAGGACAGAGGTGAAGGAAGTAGAAATGGAGGGAAGAGGAGGGGTGCAAGTAGGGAGGAGCCCAGACTGGCGCTGGACCGAGACAGAGCAGGACAGCAGAGCGTCAGGGCGACTGTGACTTGACCCCCGGCAGCTGCCGACTGAGAGGCATGGACAGGAGAAGCAGGCTTTATGTGGGGCTGGGCAGGGAGGAGGGGAATGGAATGTGGAGTTTGATTCTTGATATTCTTAGGTTTATGTTGGTGAGACACTGTGTGGAAGTCCCCTAGCAGAGTTTAAGTGAAGGAAGGTATATGTTTGCTGGGATGTGTGTTTGAGAGTCACAGCCTGAAGGTAATCATAATAGCAGCCCCCGTTTATTGAATGCTTGTTAGCTACTGTGATAAGGGCTATATGAACACGCTCTCTGAGCCTAAATTTTCTCATCTGTAAAAGGGGTACAATAGCATTCTTGTGAGATTTAAATGAGTTAATATGTGTAAAGTGCTTAACATATCTAGCACATAATAACTAATATTTAAATGCTAGTTATCAAAAAAATATGCTAGTTATCATCATCCTCACAATTTAATCCATCATTTGTTTGGAACGGTGTTTTTATATAGTTGACCCTTGAACAATGCGGGGGTTAGGGGAGCTGAACCCCTGCTCAGTCAAAAATCTGCGTATAACTTTTGACACCTCCCCCAAATTAACTACTGACAGCCCACTACTGACGGGAAGGCTTACCAATAACATAAACAGTCGATTAACATATTTTGTGTACGTATTAAATATTGTATTCTTACGATAAAGTAAGCTAGAGAAAAGAAAATGTTTTAAGAAAATCATAAGAGGAAATACATTTATAGTACATATATGTACTTACCAAAAAAAAAAATCTGTGTATAAGTGTACCCATGCAGCTCAAACCCATGTTTAAGGGTCAGCTGTACATATTGTATAGAAGAGGGATCTGTGGCTCAATCAACTTAACTACTTAATTGCTCTGCTAGAGGTCACATAATTAGTAAGTGGTAGAAGAATTTGAACCCAGGTCAAACCGTATTCCTAACTTCGCTTGTCTCTCTCCTTCCTTTGTGAAAATAAACTCTTCAACAGAGGCTGTATGGTGTAGAGAAAAGATAGAGGACAAAATACCTAATGCACAGAAAGTTGTTTTAAGTATTTAATGGGCAGTGCCCTTCCAAAACACTATAAGGAGAGCTTTTTAATAACAGTTATTGTAAGAGAGAAAATCTTACAGAAAGATGCAAATGAAGCTTGGCATTTGAGAACTGCTGGGGAAGAATGGAAGGGGAAAAGGGAGACGATCGTGTAGGACAAAGCAAAGTCAGAGAGAACGAGAGAGTAGAGAAAGGTCATGTCGTTTCTGCATTTAGGGACAAGAGAGCTTAAAAAGTACCTGTTGGTTGACATTGTCAAGTGCTGCATGGAGGTCAAGGAGAATGAGACCTGAGAAAAGGCAGTCTGAATCACTCTTTGGTGTTAACAGATTAAATTTATTTCCCTTTGAGCTATAAACAATTGACTAAAAATACAGTGATAAGAAACAAATATAGGATCCAATGATGTAGATGAATCAGCTAAAATTTGGAGTTAGATTTATTCTTTTGACCCCCCCTTTCCAGTTCATAAGTTTTATCAATAGAATATTCTAGTAGCACGCATTGTCTGACATGTGTCAGCTTAATTAGAGATCTAGTTGGAAAACTCAGCTATCTCCTGCATCTCTGATGCTTCTCCACAAATCTGAAATGCAGTAGATACACTGCTGTGAAATGATGAACGTTGTGCTAATGGTAACCTGGAGAAGCTCCCTTTTAATGCAGTGATTTCTCTTATTCATACTAATTCTTCCCATTTTTTCTTAATTCTTTGTGTCTGCTTTCTCCACAATCAAAAAATTGTGAGATGACTTGACCATGTTTTGAGAGCAACAGGCTATGAACTCTGCAGTCTGACTTGTCTAACATCTATGAGGGATTGATGGGGCTGGAGCTTTGCTCACCATGTATGAACCCATTGCCTAGAATAGTGCCCAGAACATAGTAGGTCCTTAATCAATGTAATTTAAATAAGGCATGAATGAACTCTCCTTGGAGCTTCATAGTCACAAAATTTACAAAAAAATTTATGACACAATATAATGATGTACATAATTGGTGTGCTTCAAAATTAACCAAAAATAGAAAACAGACTATGTAATTTGCCAGTAAGTGTAATTTCTTTTAGTATAATAAAATCAGGCTTTTCTGCAGTTGAGATTGTGCATGTGTGTGGGTGGTATGTGGGAGGGTTATGGAGCCAAGCTCAGGACCCTGGGCAGGGCGGGGATTGTAGACCCCCAGCCTGACGGAGCTCCCTGGGATCCATTCTTTGCAGATTTTCAGACACTGTTCCTCAAGTATTATAATTTGGCACACTATGACCATTCACTTGACTTATGATAGGATGGCCTCCACCCTCTTTAATAAGAACTACATGTCATCTTACTGAAAGGCAAAGGTTAGATACGAATTGGTATAGTCTAGGGATGAAGTTTCCAATGAACTTTGAGTGATGTGTGCCTGTAATATTCCTGGTGCCCATAATATTGATGTTGCAAATATAAGTTGAGAAGCTACTGTATACAAAATATTTTGGGGAATGCAGAGATGTGTAATGCACATTTTGTATGCTGGGAAAGTTTATAACTTTGAACTCTTTTGAGATATAATTAAAATACCATAAAATTCACCATTTTAAAGTACACAGTTCAGTGATTTTTAACATATTCACGAGTTTATGCCAACATCACCGCTGTCTAATTCCATAAGATTTGCATTACCTCAGAAAGAAATCCCATACTGATTAGAAATTACTCTCCATTTTCCCTCCACCTCCCTCACCCAGTCCCTGGGAACTACAAGTGTTCTTCCTGTCTTTATGAATTTGCCTATTCTGGATATTTCATATAAATGGAATCATACAATGTGTGGCATTTTGTGACTGGCTTTTTTCACTTAACGTAATATTTTCAAGTTTCATCAATGTTGCAACATCTTTCACTACTTTCTCTCATTTTCATTGCTGAATAATATTCCATTGTATGGCTATACCATTCCACATTTTATTTATTCATTAGTTGATGGACATTTGGGTTGTTCCTACTTTTTGGACATTATAAATAATACTGCTGTAAATATTCGTGTACCTGTTTTTGTGTGAACGTATGTTTTCACTTCTCTTGGTTATGTATCTAGGAGTGGAATTGCTGGGTCATATGGTAACCTGTGTTTAACTTTTTGAGGTTATGTAGAACTTTACAAAGTGCTTTGTATCCTTTATTTATCACAGTGACTGAGAAGGGAAACTGAAGATCTGAAAGATCAGGTGGGCTAGAGAAAAGCTTGCATGTGTCACAAAAATATATTTAAAATGAGGTTCATTGATGTATTGGTTACTTTAGGGTGGAACTGAAACCTAAATATTGGTCAGGAAGGGTAAATAAAATGTGTGCTATTCACATAGTAGAAGACTATTGCAGATAGGTTTGTGTGTATAGCATTTATCTATATAGTAGAAAAAGAATATATACACACATACAGCTCAACAGGAATAGATTTAAAACCATAGAAGAACATAATGCCCAGTGAAAAAATGAGTTGCAGAACGATAGATACAGTATAACATCATTTACGCAAGGTAAGAAGACCATAAAGAAATACTATACATTGTTACCCACATGCAAAAGTATAAAAATGGGTGTGGAGGACATTCATCAGTCTATGTAGCGGTTGCTTTGTGTCCCTACTTCTGAGCTTTAAAGTTCCTGCCATTACTCCTTCCTTTAACAAATTATTTCCATTACAAGACTGTCAGTTTCTTTAGAAGAGCGGCCATATTTTCTTCACTGTTTTATTTCTATGGTCTAGCACAGTGTGCCTAGCACATGGGCATAAAAACATAGTTTTGAATGGCTAAGCAAATGAACGTGAGGCCACTTAAATTATTTTGGGAAGAAGGTAGGGCAAGACATTAAATTCGCCATTCTCCCTTTCTGCTTATTGTCTCTTCTTTACCTTCACGTTCCCCTAGTGTTATAAAATGAGGCCTGCAATTACAAGAGTAGTTCTTTGTGACATGACATGCTAATAAAGCAGATGGTGTGTGCAAATAAGCAGGATTAAAGATATCTTTGCTGCAAAAGTCATTGCTGTCTCCTTTAAAGTATGGAGTATTTTATGATATCTCAGTAGATTTTATCTTCCTTGTCAAGGTAATGATTATGTATCCTATAAATCTTGATGGCTTTGTTGTATCAAGTGTCAGATTACACAGCTTAGTCAGGTAGTTGTAGAAAGAAAGATGTCTGTGATCAGACTTGGGTGTAGTATTACTAATATTTTTGCCTTTCAGGAATATGTTGGTTTCACTTCTTTGTGTTTATATGGAGGAAGACAACTCTGCTTCCACTTAGGGTCTGTGCCTCCTTTCTCTCTATTATCTTCTCCCCACGGGAAAAAGAAGGACACATTGTAAAGTTGGGAGCTTGACAACAATATGGGTGAAGGTGCTGGTCTCCATGTCTCTGTTTCTCCGAGTGCTTCATGGTGGTAAAGATGTTCTCTTCTCCCTGCCTGCTTCACGATCCTGAAAGCAGAGCAAGGGGGACGGCCCTGTGAGGCCTAGCCTGACCTGCACATGTCTGGTCCTGTCTCAGCCTTCCCTGGGTGAGTAAACCAGTTAAGGCTCTCTCTGTGAATAGGGGGCCTCATTTCGACCTTAGGCTCAAGCTACATTCTCCAGCACGGTTTACCAGAAGCTCTGAGGGTATTGCAGGTAGCTGACGCTCATGCTTTGATCCCCATCTGTCTATTTGTGGTTATGCTCAGTTGTTTAGAACCAGGAAAGGTGGTAGAAGTGAGCCACATGTTTCCTATGTATAATCCCCCCCGCCCCCATAATGATGATAGTCTTGATTTTCTCCATCCTTTACAATCGTTGAAACTTTTTTCTTTATGTCTCACAGAACCTTCAGCCAGCATCTTGGCATTATAGGAATTTACTCAGCTTTTTAGAAGCGGTTTGACCATCTGAACCCATAAAAGCAGTTAAAATCCTAAGGGAGCCTAACAGAGCCCATTGTTGATGGTTGCTGTTATAGGTGGTGAGACCTTTTATTTTTACTTGTGAAAGTACCAAAACAGTCTGTCTTCCTTCAGACAAATACCTACTTAGCACAGGAATATTTTACTTAAAAAATGTAGCTTTTGTATTTAATTAAATCTAAGATGCCACTGATTAAAAAAATGTGCACTGTTTTATGTCTCACTAAAAAAGATGCTGCCAGCTAACGGTATGATGCCGCTTGGTATAAGATGCTTCCCCCACTCCACAGTTACTACAGTACAAAAGAAAAGAGGGGTATGGGATAAATGATTTAAAAATGAGTGACTCTTCATTTGCAGAATAGTAGGGGCAGGTTGGTGTGAAGAAACATTGAATGGTGAACTGAATGTCTGGAGACTGAGATTCTAGTTTTGGCTACAGGAGAAAATGTATATAATTTTACTTTTAAAAGGATAGAGCTCATAGAGTTTGCAACAAGTCTGGCCTCTCCCTGCCTCCCCAGCATCTTCTCGTGACACTTAGTTTGACCTTCTTTTAGTTTTTCAGGCTCACCAACCTTCTTCAGCCTGTGTCCTTTGCATATGCTGTTTTCTCTGCCTAAACCCTTTCTTGCTCCTTCCTCTGGTCAAGTCCTACTAACTCTTGAAGCTTGCCCTTAAATATTACCTTTTCTGACCCTCCAGGCTAGGTTTAACTGCTTTCATATACTAAGGCAAATATACTGAGTATATGTACTAACTGCCCCTGGTATTTCTTGTTTAGTCACATTTGTCACAATTGTAATAAAATATCTACGCAGTTATTTTCTTGTTGCCTTTCTGCCTTTCATGATAGTCTTGCTCATGCTGTATCCCCCATGTGTTTTCAGTGCCTGGCACACATTCCTGTGCCTAACAGAGATACCTGGAGTGAATAAAATGGCAGTGTCCAACAGTGACATATACTGCTGAGGATGGCAAGTCAAAGTCTGAAAGGTGTCCATTGGGTTTGGCAAGTAGAGGTCACTAGATATTTTAGAAGGCATAGTTTTAGTAGAATGGTGGGGGGGGGCGGTGGACAGAAGCAAGATTGCAGAATGTTAAAAAGAAAAGCAAGACTATTCACTATAAAACACTGGAACACTTGCAAATAATTTCTCTACTGATAGCACCTTTTCTAATTCAGTAAACACTGTCGGAATCCTCCAAATTATAATAAGATAAAAAATAAATCCCGAGACATCCTACTATGATTTCTCTTCTCAGTGGATCATGGATAGAATGGAATATTCACTTCAGTACAGATGATCACAGGCAGGCAGTTCAGAGCTCCCTGCTCCAGAAGAGCAAAGACTAACCCAGATGTTTCCCATCCCCTCTGCTTCTCACTGAGCCAAAGGTACGGTCATCTTGTTTTTCAGTACCACTGGCATTAAACAATACGTACTCTTTCATTGCTGCGCTCAGTAGAACTTGAGACCGAACCTTAGAAGACCAACTCTTCACATAAGCATGAAGTAATCTGAAAATCCTTATATGATGGACGTGGCCTTGTGAAGACATTTATTGTGAAGCTCTTCCAGACTGTATTGTGGAGGGTGCTGTGGACAGATCCCTGGGCAATGCTGTGCATAGTCCTGGTGTGTTCTACTTCTGAAAAGTAATAACAGTAACAAATACATGCAACACTTTGGGCGAGTCACCTGTTCTAAGCACTTGACATGTATTTACTCATTTAATCTTCACAACAAATCCTATGAGGAAGCTGCCCTTATTCCTTTTTTTTTTTTCTTTTATCCGTCAGGAAACTGAAGAGCTTCAGTAGCTTGCCCAAGAGGGCAGAATTGGCATTTGAACCCAGGCATTCTGGCTTCTGAAGCCACGTTCTCCCCTGTTGTAACGTGCCTCTGAGGGCACTGATTATGAAGTCAGGACCTAGGGTTGACGGCCCTTCCCTTTTCTGCCTCCGTCCTGCCCTCTTGCTGAGCACACGTTCCTTCTTCACTTCTAGTCTGAGTGTCTAGAGAAACAGCAACGCAAAGGCTTCCACGCTTTCCCACCAGGGCAGTCGCTGTTTTGGGACGTATCAGGCTCCCCGGACACCGTCACTGACTCTGTATGATTTTTTGCAGTAGGAGCTTCATTGTGGATTCCGTCGATTTTTGAATGCTGGTCACGAATTCTAGTCAGCCTTCACACTGCTGATCATATGGGAAAATATGTTCCTAGTTCTGTTCCTAGTTTTACATGTACACTTTTGGAACATAATCTGTTTTGAAGTTGATAACTACCTGGGTATGCATTAATACAGAAGTTCCCAGTGTTCAAGAAATGTACTACGCTATTAAAAAAGAATTAACAGCTTTCTCTAAAGAACAGAACTAAGCTCAGTGCGGTCTGGTATTAATCCCTGCCTAGAAGTTCCACAATGAAAAGGGCAAAATGTGGAAAAGCAAAGATAAATAAATAAAACTGGAAAATATGCAAAGCTGTTAGAGATGTGCCAGTGACTCAGAAGTAGATAATACAAAGAAATGCATCCAACCCCTGTGCTGTGAACGTGCCACCAAAGCATTGGGTGTTTGAGGTATTTCAGACCTCTTTGTCAGTGGCAAACTGTAGAGCCTTCCACAGTTATTGCAAAGAAAAACAATGCCCTAGAGTGAAAACAAAACAGAATGCTATTTAATATTCAATTTGGTATTCTTTACATTTAAAAGTGTTAGTAGTAATATTTTAGCTGGATTAACAGTATTGTCAGATTAGTGTTAAAATTTTCTCATTATTTTTTTGGCTTGGTGAATTTGAAAGTATTGTTTAACCTAAGAGATTTTTAAAGGTTAGATGAAATAGCATTTATTTTGCACAGTTTGATGGATTGCCAGCAGCAGGGAAGGCTTTACAGCTCAGATGTTTTCAACACCCTTCTGATCCTCTTTTTGCGTTTTTCCTTTCTCATTAATTTTTCTTTCAGAGCAGTGACCATATTTTACTTTGTGTAGAAGAGATGCTTAAGTAGTTAGGTGTTAATGAACTTCTGTGCACTTTATGTCTGTGTGTCTGCTTTATCATAGCTCTTAATAGCCTTGCTAATGTTTTGGGGAGGGATGGGAGAGGTTTTGCTTAATTTTGTGATACGCTTTGTCTTTTACAGAGTTTGGTATATGGCTCAACAATAAGTAGGATTATAATAAATTACTGTTTTAGGGAATCTGAATGTTATCTCATTGTATTTGTTTTAATATAAAGAGAATCTTTATGGAAGAATTTACCACATCTCAGGAACAATTATTTTTTAAGCATAATACTTGGATTGCTTTACTGCATTGTTGCTTAAGTGGTAGTCCAAAGGAGAAAGAAAAAAACCTTTTACCAATGATTTTTTTTATAAGAAATTTCCTTCTCTGTACTCCCACCTTTAGTTGTTACAATGTTAAATTTACTGTTTGTCACTAAATAATTGTGATGTTCACAATTACTAAAGCTATTAAAATTGCATTTTCATATTTGCTACTTTATGATAGAAAACATTTTGACCTAAATATTTTACGAATACTTAAAAATTTCATATTACTGATTTTAGTTTAGAAGTGTAAAGTTTTAATTTTTAGTACTGAGCTACCATATGTAAATTGATTATATTGTGAAATGAAATCAATGGAGAATTGACATCTTCTACTCTACATGAATGTCCAAAACTAAAGAACACCTCTAGGCAATGAGGTGTAGCTTTCCATGTCTACACCTCATTTAAATGTCACCTTTAAATTAGGGGAAGGGAGTTGTCTTTTGGTATAACATCCATTGTCAAGTTGTGAGAACCTGCTCTCAACCTTAAATAATAGAACTGCTCCAGGAGCTGCATCTTTCCTTTCTGATTTCTGGGTACTTGAGACTATTTTGGAAAGTAGGCAAAGTTTTTCTTAAGATAAGTTGACTGAATTGATAAGTTAAGATCCCTAGGGTAGTGGAGCTTCTCCTGTAGAATCTAAGTACTACTTCCTTGCCTCCCTAGAGCTTCCCTAGTTTTTTTATGACTAGCCTGAAATAAAAACTAGATAGCTTAGGTCTTAGTATACAATGTAGATCTAAACTTCAGGAATAACATTTAAGCTGAAACCTGATAACTAAGTTTTTAATGAAATATTCAATGTGCTAAATCTACAAGAGACTGATATGAAAAATAATCTGAGCATGGAAGAGAACTCTTGGAGATGTAAAGCATGGTTGCTGATTAGAGGAATTAAATAGACTGCATGGTGCTCAAAATCAAATAGTAAATCAGAAGACATAATGCCTGATGAACAATGGTAGCAGAGATATAATGAGATATATGTATATATCTATATTAAGATTTCTGAATTTCAAAACAGAAAATTCTACAAGTATCTAATCAGTATAAAACATGTTAACATCAAGTGGAAGGACAGTCAGACCCAAGGATTCTATACCCAGGCAAACTACTATTATTTAAGTGGTTAAAGGATCAATATTGGCAGACATGCTGTTGTTTTAACTATGAATCCTTTCAGAAAAAATTAAGAAAATATTGAAGGCAGTGGCAAAATCAAGGGTGAAAAATGCACACACCATTGTAGAAAAGAAACAGTGGCTTGTATGCAAAGAATTGAACTTGATTTGAATCTAAATAATTATTAATAGGTTGTGAAGCTAAGTGGATTCATTGCATGGAAAATACTGTAGAACATAGCCAGTTTTATTTTCTTAATAACACTGGAGTTCTTTTACAAAAGTCAAATTATTCCTTTCTATAGCTCTGAGTTCACATGCATTTCTAATTAATTGACTGAAAAATCTACTCTGGCAAAACCTGGGACCAAGGGGTTGAAAGATGGGAGTAAAATGGGGATATTTAGAATGTGGGAAAGGAAAATGATACAAATACGATAGACTGTGAATTCCAGGGAAAAATACCAGAAACGATCTGATTTTCAAAAGTAATCATAAAAATAGATAGCATTTATTAAGTGTTGCAGGGTCTTGTTTTAAGTCTTCATTTTGTTATCTCATTTTACCCTGCATATTATCAGGGATATTAATGGACAGGCCAATCTTATATACCTGCTAAAGTGTAAAAAGCATTCATTAATATTATAGACACCTTAATTTTAAAGTCTTTTTTTTTTTTTTTTTTTACTATTTCCCCTTTAATTTTTTTCAATTAATTAATTCTTTTTATTGGAAAAAATATATAAAATATACCATCTTAGTCATTTTTAAGTACACAGTTCAGCAGTGTTAGCTGTATTTACATTGTTGTGAAACAGACCTCCAGAATTTTTTCATCTTGGCGGAACTAAAATTCTGTACCCATCAAACAACAGTTCTTTTGCACCCTCCCCCCAGCCCCTGGTAAGCACATTTTACTTTTATTTCTATGAATTTGACTACTTTAGATACCACATATAAGTGCAATCATGGAATCATACAGTATTTGTCCTTTTGTGACTCAATTCTTTCTCTTTTTTTAAACTGTCAAGAGCTAATCATAATCAATAAGGAATTGAAGGAAACTATTGTAGATGCAGCATGTAAAGAGAAAATAAATTGGTTGGTGAGAGCTGTCATCCTTTCCATGAGAAAATTTAAGCACAGACGATGCCAATAATTTACATTTTTTATTATGGCACTATGGTTGGCTTGGTTTACATCAGATGGAGTAAACTTTTTATTGAGGAACCAGGAGACCCGAGTTTTCTGCCTTAGGGAAAAAAGACTTTTTTTGGGGGCAATGAGAACATAAAAACAGTAAATTCCGGAATGAAAAGTCAATCGATAAAGACCCTGAATTGTGTTTTAATCATGGAGTCAATTGCTTTCTATACTTTTTTGCTTTTATTTTCCATACAGAGAATCCCAAATACAAGGGAAATATATTTCTAGGTGGTATTGTATTATAGAACTCAGTAATTTGAATTGAATTTACTTTTGCTTTTGTTATCTGAATGGATTAGGAAAATTCCTTTCGAGCAACCGGGGACCAGATGATCAGACACCATATCATCTTCTTTGCTATGAAAATTATAATTCAACCTTGTGAAATTTTTCTAATGTTATATTTTCTGTAAATAATATAGAGAGTAAAAGTAAGTAAAACCATTACTCTGTTTTTCTCCCTACACATTCTGAACAGTAAGCAACTGGTTCTTGGCAAATACATATTAATTTAATTTTAAGGATGTTATCTTATAGTTCATTTTGATCAAAGGTGTAAAAAGATTCATTATTTTACACTCAAACGTGTGCTAACCGAGGTAATTTGCTGTAGATATTTGGTATCTTTTCATAAATACCTATGTTTAGATAAGTCTTCTTTCTCTCTGGAATCATGTCCTTAAACATTTAAACCTAGGCCACCCTCAAGTATAAGGGATTTATGAACCATGTGGGATATTTCAGGAAATCTTTTCACACTGATGAAAACAGGAGACTAGTATTATTGTGGAAAGGAAAAAAATGGGAGATTTATGAGTATATGTTTCATTTATGCATCAAAATTAAATTTTTATTTTTGCTGATAGTCTGACTGATAAGCAGTTTAGTTAACCTAAGAATTTCCCTTCAAAGTTAATCAAACCTAAAATATTTAAGATGAACAGCAAAATATTTTTCATTGTTTGAAATGGCCATGGCTGATTAAAACTATTTCTAGCTAAATCAACTGTATATTAATTATTTAATATAGTTATTACATCCTCTATATGGAAAAAGTATCAAAACCTTGAGGTCTTTGATTTTCCATTCTTGTCAGTTGTAAAATTGTCAGCTTTTTGCAAGCGGTAGAAGAGTTGTAGGAACTACGGAACTAAGAATTACCTTTTCTTTTTACACATAAGCTGCTGCTCAACAGCTGGGTGACCTCGGGGAGGCTGGCCTGTGTTATCTTCGTGTGGCAATGATGTACACTTTTATAGAGAGCAAATTTATGGCCCTTATCTGTGGAAGACGTTTATGAATGACTAGTGTAAATCAAGAATTGAATGACTATTTTTCTCTTTGAGCATAAATCTATGGTTTGGAGATTGATTTCTGAGTAACTTTTTTGTAACCCATTTCAATTACCATTTTCAACCAATTTTCTATATTTTGGCATAAACTGAATAACTAAAATATAACTTAATACCAGTGACAGATCTGTGTTTTTTTTTTTCTGTTAGGTATGTTTTCTCATATAACTCAATAAATAATCTCAGTTAATAGCGTAGAAAACAAATTTATAATATGTAGTGGGAATCCCATGCATGGGATTGACTAAAGCAACCATATCCACCATTTAGGTGGGAGAGGGAAAATGAAATATATGTTTAATTTTAAAGGTACTTATGATAAAATGTGCCATTAATTAGGGAAAATAAGTAAAAGAGAAAGTCATTTCTGGGACATTTGCAGAGTAAATAACTTCTATTGAAAGTCCTAGAAAAGTGTAAAAAAATGTTAGCCCACGATCTTTTGAACACACTTTCCCAAGAGGCTTTCCTTCAGGAAGATGAGTCTTTCTAAAAACAAGATGGGAGACGTAGGAGATCAGATGGAAGGGAAGGCTAGAAATCAGGTGGGTTAAAAAACAGTTTCATGAACACTATTGTCCTTACAAAAAATTTTGATCTGTAGATGGTAACCTGCAGATGGAGGGATTACAAAGTTTGTGAAATTATATTACTTTCTTCTCAGATAAATGTCCCTTCCTTTATCTTCCTCTTGTTCCATGCAGTTGTATGACTTAAACAGTTAACAGCATGGAAGAAATGGTTGGTCAGGAGATAAGCAGTTGATCTTGGCTGTTTTAAAGGGAACTTTCACTACAGTAAGAAGAGAGGGACAGTGCTAGTCACACAGTGGGTGCTTAATAAGTATTTGATGAAGGACAGAAGGAAGAGAAGCAGCCTGGTGGGAGGGATGACACCAAGAGAGGGCTGTAAGTGCAGTGACGGGGCCCTGGATGAAAAGAGGGTGACCCACGGGATGAGTGGGTTGAGGATATGTTCGGATTGGCTCTGGAGTTGGACAGCCTGACCCCAGTTGCAGCAACGTCACTTATTACCTGTGTGACCCTAGGCAAGTTACCTTCTCCATGCCTCATTTTCCTTTCTCTAAATAATGGTAATAAGAGAACTTACCTCCTAAATTTGTTAGGAGGATTGACTGAGTTAATGTGTAGTTGTAAAGCCCCTAGGATAGTACCTGGCACATGGCATTCAACAAAGGGCAGCAAGTATTACCTTGGTTAGACATATGCAGCCATCCTCAACTCCTGTCTCTAGTCAGTCATCACCTTTGGTCAGTTCTACATTTAAATATTTCCTAAAGATGGGTTCTCCATCCAAGGGCCATAGTCTTAGAGACTCTTAATCTCTCATATTAATTCAGTTACTTTTTTTCGTGAAAATTTCCTAAACTCCATCCTGCTCAATACGACCAGTTAAATGCAGATCTTGCCCCAGCAATCCCCTCAGCCCTTTCAGTGGTCCCTTGTCATACTTAAGGAATTTATAATTAATCTTTAGCATGCAGGATTCTTCAGCATCTGCTTTGTTTGCTTTCCAACCTCATCTCCCAGCAGATACTTTATGGCCGTCGTATGATTTAACTTTTCTACAACCTCCCAAAGGTTGTGCAGGCACCCTCACTCTGCAGGGCAGTGCAGGACTGTAAGAACAGCAGTGCAAGCTGGACCCGTGCAGAGCAGCCGTACCAACCAATGGGAGTGTATGTACGTCCGTTATACACGACCGAACGTAAACCAGCCGCAGAGCACAGGGAGGTCAGCTCGGTGCTCTGTGTCCACCTGGAGGGGTGGGGGGGTGGGAGGGAGACGCAAGAGGAAGGGCATATGGGTATATATGTATAGCTGATTCGCTTTGTTATACAGCAGACACTAACACAACACCGTAAAGCAATTGCACTCCAATAAAGACGTTAAAAAATAATAACCAATGGGAAAACTTACAGTGGTTTCAGGACCTTTAAAACTTTTTGTTAAAGCACTGAAAACTCTTACTCTCTGTTATAAATGTGTAGGGAAGTGAAAAACATAGTAAAACGAACATTGATTTGGTACACTGTAATGTAAAACATTAGCAACATTGAGAAATAAAAACTTATCAAGAGCAGTGTGGACAGTTTCTCCCTGCTTCATCTTGTTGTGTGACCTGTGGAGTACCTTTCCTGTGCCTTGGTGAATTGTCAACACTCCTTTCTAAGTTTGGATCAGCTTCCGGTATTTTATCCTTTGTGCTTTCGTGGTTGTGAAGTATCTCCTGGAGTTCCTCCAACCTGGAGTTTTTCACTGGTGTTACTTCCTCCTGGGCATCTTCATCCTTTTGCTCGTTTACCTTGGTAAGTTGCCTCCCCAACTCCCTGTGGCTGCACGTCCAGAATCGTTCAAAGAGCAGTGGTGCCAGTACTTCCATGGTCAACAGCCTCTCTATAACCCGCATTTACGCCGGATTTACATCTCACTTCCAGCTTTACCACTGTTGGTTTCTTTGCTGCACTTTCGTCTTTGTTTTGGCCAATACCCTCGTTGGGTTACCAGTTTGTGTAAGATGTCCTGTGCGTTTATCATGGGGAGACAAGGAGGCCGAACAGCGACGCGCTGTGCTATCTGTGCGTGAACGAACAGATGCACGGTGACCAAAATCACTGACAGGCTTTGAAAGAAGTGACCTAATTGGTCGTGGATCATGATACACGTCTGTTACTTACTTAGCGATTTGTGGACTGAAGAGCTAGTGCAGAAGTTTGTGCTTTGTGTAATTATTCATGGTTAACATGGTATGGTAACTGACATTTGAACCCTGTTATTAAGGAAATGGTGTTATTTAACTAAAATGTGGTAACTGAAATGTATGCATCTTAGAACCGTGCAAAGCAAGGGCTGCCTGTGTGTTATCATCATTCTGCAAGCAAAGAAACTGAGTTTGGGAAAGACTAGGTAACTGCCTAAGGTCACATAGCTAAGAAGTGTCAGAAACCCATTAACAAAACTTTTTACTGTCTCTGGATTTTAATGCTATAAGGATGCACAACCTGTCTATTGATGTTTCTGTCGACATACTGATGGAGCTTGAATTACTAATGGATTGTCTTCAAAATCTCATCTGCACAGCTAATCAGGCCTGCAGCCCTCTAGGAACTCTGTCCCTGCTTAGCTGGGCTGACCATGTAATGCTTCCAGGGCTTGCCTGAAAAATGAAGTATTGTACAGTGATTGTGCAAAGCTTCTGCAAAGCTAGTGACACACTTGACCTTCCATGAGATTGTTTCTTGGAATGAATCAAGAGTCCTTAGTCTTAGAATGAAGGAGAGACCAGCCTAGAACAAGTGAAACATCCCTGAGAAGGAAAGGAACATCCCGTAATTGAGTGGAGAAAAGTAGGCTAAATAGTTAGCAGTTGAGATCCCTGGTTAGGTTGGGAGATAAGCAGAGTGGGTAGGGATGTTAAGTGACTGACCTCACCTTCAGCTTCTGGGATTCAGGGATGGCTTCAGCATAGTCTCTTCTTCATTCATTGGCCAGCTGGTAGTAGGAGTCCACACTGAGTAGTTAAATCTGCGTGAGTCCGATTCTGAGATACAGTCCAGCTTCTAAAACTGAGGAGGTCCCGTTTGGAGCATTTAAAATTATTCAGGGTAGAAGAGAACTATGGTACAGAGATGGACTAAAAGGATTAATACTAGGCCTGGAAAGATGAAGGCTGAGAAAAAATTTGATTAAAGAAAAAGTGACATTATTTAGTGCCTCTAAAATGCCAGGTCTTGTGCATGGCTTTTACTTATTAATTACATAATTATAAAAATCTTGTCAGCAGGCATTGCAGAGATAAGGAAGCTGAGACTCAAAAAAGTTAAGTAACTTAAGCACTAGGGCTAGTAAGTGGTAAAGCTGAGGTTTTCTTTTTAAACCCAGACCCATTTTAATATATCACATAGTTCTTAAGTAAAAGATACCAGACTAAAACATTATTAAAAGTAAGTAAGACATTTAGGGAGTATATGTCTCATCTTTGATCTTTTTATTTTTTTAAACATCTTTATTAGAGTATAATTGCTTTACATTGTTGTGTTTCTGCTGTATAACAAAGTGAGTCATTTATATATGTACATATATCCCCATGTCCCCTTCCTCTTGCAGCTCCCTCCCACCCTCCCTATCCCACCCTTCTGGTCACAAAGCACTGAGCTGATCTCCCCATGAGATGCAGCTGCTTCCCACTAGCTAGCTATTTTGCATTTGGTAGTGTATTTATGTCAATGCCACTCTCTCACTTCGTCCCAGCTTACCCTTTCCCCTCACCGTGTCCTCAAGTCCCTTCTCTATGTCTGCATCTTTATTCCTGTCCTGCCCCTAGGTTCATCAGAACCATTTTTTTTTTTAAGATTCCATATATATGTGTTTCATCTTTGATCTTGAACGAAGCCTGTTGTAGGGACCTCAGAATTCATGTTTCTGTAGAAATAATTTTTTTAAATTGTGATTTGTTACATGGGCCATACTGCAAAAACCTATTTTATATGCATATCTCTATGTTTCTGTGTCTCACTATATGTATTTCTTTAAATAAAGCTTTCTGTACTACTTAAAATACATGTAATTATTATATAAAACAGTATGTTTTTGAGGTACAACTTAGGAACCCTGGGAACTCCACTGCTCACCTGGAGGGCAGCCCTTCCTGTCAGCAGCACTGTTGAGGAATAGGGGCACTGGTAAGTTGTCAGATGTTTACATCTGTGCAGGAGTGGCAGCTGTCTTCATCTCTGTGTTCATAAGAGAAGCAGCATTTCCAGTGAATCACTTCTCAGGTATTCTGAATTTGAGAATAAATGGCACTTAATTGATACATTCTATGTTCCCTTTTTCTTATCATGGGTGTATTCTTAATAAATTGTTTTTGTGTATTGGGACTTGTCTTAATTAGTAATTAAAGTTCTTTTGATAGCAAGTGACAAAAACAGACTCTAGCCTACTAAAAAAGACACTAATTCTAAGGCTTCAGTGGGTATGTTGACATTTGGAATCACAAGGTCCCCAAGGACCAGGGACTGGAACTCAGGCACAGAGGAGCTTCTCTCTTCGTCTGGCCCTGCTCTGTCTCTCCCTTTGCCTCTCTGGCTTTAAGGTCACTTGAAGCAGCCTTTCCTTTGCTTGTTGACTTCCTTCTCTCTCCATTCACTGGCTTGCTAAAGGCCTCTGAGCACACGGTCCTACATGATTGCCTCCCTGCTCATGGATTCGTATCTCCTCAGTTTCAGTGATGAGTAGATTCTAACCAGTCTCTGAGACCTGATTCCAGAATCCCAAAGACAGAGTGACTTTGATTGGCCCACCCTAAGTTAGGTATCCATCGCTAGATAGGTATCCATGTGATGCCCGTGGTCTGGGGGGCCGAGTCCTGCCCTCCCCAGGTGCTGCTGTGGCTCGGTCCTCTACTGGAACACGAGCAGAGGGCGACTGGGGGGTGCCTGATATGGTGTGTTACTCATTAGTTGTATTTGGCTTTTTTGCTTCTGGCTTTCTGTATTTTACTACTTCTAAACTAAGGAAACAATTATCACCACACATTCTGCATTTTCAAATTAAAATTCACATCCAAAGTATGCCCAGTCATAAAGGGCTCCCAAAGAACTGTGATAGAGGAAGGACCAGGAGCAGACTTATTCCGAAAACTAGGGGAGATACTTTAAAGCAAACTTGTCTATTTTACTTAATCAGAAACCTACTAGCCTGCTGATTGTTTAGATGAGTAATCTGAAGACACATACAGTGGTTTGGTCTGTGAGTAAGACTATGCCTTTTAGTCACATTCTTTACTGCTTCATTACAATGAAAAATACCAAAGGTGAATGCCAAATCACCTTTTCAGTATTGTACTTGCAAAGGCAGTCCATGAAGTGGTTGATGGAAAAATCAAACTTGTATGGTAATCTTTTATTGTAATCTATTTTCAGTTCAGTCAGAGAAGCACCATGGCCCAGTGGACTAAGGGGAGGATGGGGAATTTGGAACTCTGAGATATAATCTGTTTTGCAACTGACTAGCTTTGTGACCTTGAAAAAAAAGCACATTAACCTCTGTCTATTTCCTCATATGTAAAATGGGATCTACCTGATAGAATAGATCAGAATATAGGTACATTCTGATTTGAGCAAACTGAATAATAAGAAAGATTTTATAAAAATCAGAAGTGACTTTTTTTTCATATCAGAAGACTGTGGTTTATAAAAAGATTCTCCTTAGAATTCATTTAAGATCCAGCCTTTTCTCAGTCTTTTAAATTATGATTAACTGACAGAAGTTAAGTTTATATATATGAGTTTTAAAAAAACACCCATTGGATAGAGTGAGAAAAGAAATTCTGGTAGGGTTATGATAAAAACTCAGTAAATCCATGTGAAATACTTCAAAAAAATGTTTTGCAGGCAGCAGTAAACAAAGAATATTCTCATAGCTTAGATTTCAGGGTGAATTTTTTTCAGTATGAGAATGACATTAGTGCCAGTTCTGCCATGTTTTTGCTAACTGGTTGACATGGGCATCATCGTATTGGTCCTGGCATTATGATGCTGGTGCTGAGTCGACATTCACACTGGCACCACGTCATCTTGCTCTAGTCAGGAACGGCTGTAGGCAGTTTCAGTTTATCTGCTGCTACGAGAATTTTGATGTAGCAGGGCTGGAGGTTTGATTTGTACTGTGGCAGTCTTATGCCTGCTTGTGAATTTATTCTCCAGGGGGCAAAGTATCCTAAAAGGTAACATGTAAAACAAGCTCAAAGGATTAAAGTAGTAGGAAGAAATAAATAATAGATTGTTATATATTTATGTTGAATTTACATAACAGTCTTAGTTATTTAGAAGTATATTTTGTAAAAACTTAGTTTGTAGTATCACAAAAGCTTGTATATACTTATTTAAAAGTATATTTTGCCGGGTTTCACACAGAGAAACTCCTGAAGTTGAGAGATTCAGTGGCTAGAGACACAGTGTCTGAATCTTATTAAGAACCCAGGTTTGTTACCTTCCCAGTCCAGACTGCACCCTGAACTGCCTGTCATAGAAGGGTGTTGGAGGATTGGTTTGTGAAGCAGAATGATGTTTGCATTTGAGTTGCTTTGGAAGGAGTCCCCTCCCCATAGGGTAACAAAATTTGCTTATAACTCCCAAATAAAATTGTTTCCTCCAGCTAAAAGAGACCCTCCCAAACCAGTCTGAAGGTGAATACTGTGCTGCCGCCTTTTCCAGAAAGGATTTCATGGCTGAGCCTCACTGTTGTATGGATTCATAGCATGTTATTGCTAATGTGTAAATATTCATTTACAGGAAATAGTGACTAGAATCTTGGAGTTCTTTTATACTGTTGTTGAGATTTCTGAGTTAAAACCAGTTTTCCATTAATTTTAGAGGAAGGTTTTCCGCAAAGTTTCATCTTGGTTGCAAAACATATCCCCAGAGATTCCAGTCGACATAACTCATGCTGACGAGTTGATTCCAAGCGTGACAGCACGGTGTTCAGCAAGTCCAAGTGAAACCAGGTGGAGGCCAGAGAACACGTCTGCTTTTGCCTAAATTATCTGGTTAACTGCTTCGATTCTCAATTTCAGCTGGCATCAGATGAATGTTAAACCAGAGATAAATTTTTTTTTTTTTTAAATTTCATTTATTTATTTATTTATCTTTGGCTGTGTTGGGTCCTCGTTTCTGTGCGAGGGCTTTCTCCAGCTGTGGCAAGCGGGGGCCACTCTTCATCACTGTGCGCAGGCCTCTCACTGTCGCGGCCTCTCTTGTTGCGGAGCACAAGCTCCAGACGCGCAGGCTCAGTAGTTGTGGCTCACGGGCCCAGCCGCTCCGCGGCATGTGGGATCTTCCCAGACTGGGGCTCGAACCCGTGTCCCCTGCATTGGCAGGCAGACTCTCATCCACTGCGCCACCAGGGAAGCCCCAGAGATAAATTTTGTAGCCTTTTGTGATACTACAGATGTTTTGCCATTGCAGTTATTGGTTCATAGTCACACTTCAAAAGGTGCGTGCCAGTTGATGTTTGGTTTAGTCATTTTAATACTTGGGAGGAAGCGTTAGTTGGATTAGAGTTCTGTTATTTCTTTTCTCTTGAGGAAGGTGAGGTAGGTTCTCAGATTATTGTATTTGATGAATAAACTCCCCTCTCCCAAGAATCCCATCACCATCTCTGTCTCTGTTTCTATTTCTGCCTTCATTTTTATTTTTTTAATTTATTTTTATTTTATTTTATTTTTAAAATTTTGGGCTGCATTGGGTCTTCAATGTTGCATGTGGCCTTTCTCTAGTTGTGGCAAGCGGGGGCTATTCTTTGTTGTGGTGCGTGGACTTCTCATTGCAGTGGCTTCACTTGTTGCAGAGCATGGGCTCTAGGTGCGTGGGCTTCAGTAGTTGTGGCATGCGGGCTCAGTAATTGTGGTTCATGGGCTCTAGAGTGCAGGCTCAGTAGTTGTGGCACACGGACTTAGTTGCTCCGCGGCATGTGAGATCTTCTTGGACCAGGGCTCGAACCCGTGTTCCCTGCATTAGCAGGTGGATTCTTAACCACTGCACCAGCAGGGAAGTCCCAAATATGGAAAGACTTTGAATTGCATCCAAAAAATAAGACAGATAGATGGAAGGATAGAAGAACATGTAGATGCATAGAGATGTGTTAAAGCAAATATAGTAAAATATCAATTGTGGAATTTAGGTAGGGATGCCCTCTGTCTTTATTTTTATCTTCATCACTTTTTATCTCTTTTTCCCTATTTCTTTTCCCTTTTCTTTAGGTGTATATTAAACAGAAAAAAAAAATTTCTGGCACAATGGCTGAGTGAATTGCAACATTAAAGATTGCTTGGCCATGAAAGCCTTTAGGGACCAACCAGCCTTTAGAAATCTTTTTGCCGTTCCAGCTCAACTGACCCAGAAAAAATTTAAGAGCAATAGTCAGTGCTTAGCAGAAAAAAAGAGATACTATTGTAAATTTGAAAAACTCTCATCTTTAACACGGCTTTTAGGTATCACAAGTTGACAACCTTATAGATTACATGCATGCTCCAGTTGACTTCAAAAATTTGTTTTATGGCTTCCCTGGTGGCGCAGTGGTTGAGAGTCTGCCTGCTGATGCAGGGGATGCGGGTTCGTGCCCCGGTCCGGGAAGATCCCACATGCCGCGGAGAGGCTGGGCCCGTGAGCCATGGCTGCTGAGCCTGCGTGTCTGGAGCCTGTGCTCCAGAACGGGAGAGACCACAACAGTGAGAGGCCCATGTACCGCAAAAACAAACAAACAAACAAAAAAAAATTTATGTTTTAAACACAGTTTTACATCAAAATTTTCTGTGTACTTAGTGATTTATTAATAAGTTTAACTTTTATTAAATAGGTTACTTTACATATAAATACTACAGCGCATTAAGGAAGAGTTAAGAATTGTTACTCCACATATCTGACAATTTTTTTTTTTTTTTTTTTTTTTTTTTGCTGTACGCGGGCCTCTCACTGCTGTGGCCTCTCCCGTTGCGGAGCACAGGCTCCGGACACACAGGCTCCGCGGCCATGGCTCGCGGGCCCAGCCGCTCCGCGGCATGTGGGATCTTCCGGGATCGGGGCACGAACCCGTGTCCCCTGCATCGGCAGGCGGACTCTCAATCACTGCGCCACCAGGGAAGCCCAACACATATCTGACAATTTAAAGTGGTGTTTCTTTTAAGCAGTCAATTGAAGGAAGTTCAATAAAGGAGTAATAACAGAAAAGAAGCAAAAACCATAGATGTGGTTCCATCTTATAATTTGTTTTTGCTGGTAATTTTGGCCTATTTTGTGATGGACTTTTTTTTTTTCTCTTTGGAGACCTAGAGTTAGAAACTATGCATGCTGTGCTACTCACCTTACTGGGAGAGAACCAGCATGATGGAGAGAAGATTAGGAAATCACGTTTTCAAAGACTCATTTAATGAAGATTAGTATGTTAATTTGATTTTTCTTTTATCAAGGATCTGTAAGAGAATTTGCACTTTGTTCCCCTTGATTTTGGTGTATGAGGTGGAATTTTTACTCAACTCCTCTTTTTGTTAATTTTGTTGAGGGATGAGTGGCCTGGCTGTGCCACCTTGCACTTACCTTGAGGAAGTTTGTTTAGCCATGAGTGCCACCCAGTTCTCTTGGAGAGGATGGTGTGCCGTAAATAGAGCTACCATTTATTGAAGATCACGTGTTTCCCCATTTTAATTCTTACAACAACAAAAGTATTTCCATTTCATAGATGTCGAGTAGCTTATCCAAGGTCATTTTCCCAGTCAAGTGACCAAGCTGGGATTCCATCCTAAGTCAGCTGACCCAACACAGATGGTCCTCCCCATGAGGTGTGACTTGCTACCATCACCAACCCAAACTGACTGCTTTGGGGTTCTGAATTGCAACACCTTCTGGGCGGTGGTGCTGGCAGCAGAGTAGATGGGAATCAAGCACATCCTGGTGGAGCCTCCCGTTGCTTCCATGTTGACCCTCAGCAGACTCAGTTACAGGTTAGAATTGACCCATTTCATAGCACTGATTATTTTATGTTCTCTTGTTTCATAGCTGATTTTTCTGGAGTAAAGATGATGGGCTAAAATTATAGATCAATTTTTGAAGACTTTTCCTAAATGTTAAGTCTCCACTTGGATCCCACTAATAAGATATGAAGTTGTATCCCAAAGAATAAAATACCAAATTATATAATTCTTACTCTGATCAGTTAACTGCAATCTATTTGGCTTCATGTGAATTAAAGTTTTCTAACTTATAATCAGTTTATTTTTGTGATTCTTAATATTTTTACAAAAGCCTCTATTATTATTGACATAAATATTTTGTTTTTCTCACTATTTTATGGAAGACAATGACTGGGAGAAAACCAAAACAGATTACATTAAGAATCTTTTCCAGTTTGAGTTCCAATTCCACGTATTTGACACTTAGTAAGAGGGATACTATTCAAAGAGGGACTAAAGGGTAACTGATCTCTGTGCTATTCTACATGCTCCCAACCCTCACCCTTGTCTGTCTTCTGTAGGTGTTTTCTGACTAGTTCTCTGTTTCTCTGTTTGTTCCCTCCCCTCCTTAACCTCCCCTCTCTCTGTATTCATTCTCTGCGGACCTCATCCTTTCTCATGGATTTATGGTGATTACTCCCAAACTTAGATTTCTAGGCTGTCTCCCCTATATTTACAAGTTAACCACAACATTGTATAGAGAAACTGACAGAGGTTTTTCTCCACTAGAAATATGGAAAAAGGATTGTTGCTCTTGGCTAAATGTTAGCTTTGGAAATTAGGTCTGAATTTTGTTTCAGGTCGTAAATGAGCTTAGCACCATGTGACTTGCACACTAAGTTATTTTAAAGAGTTAGTCCGGAAGGAATTATAGATGGCGGAGTAGAAGGACGTGCTCTCATTCCCTCTTGTGAGAGCACCGGAATCACAACTAACTGCTGAAGAGTCATCGACAGGAAGACACTGGAACTCACCAAAAAAGACACCCCACATCCAAAGACAAAGGAGAAGCCACAATGAAATGGTAGGAGGGGTGCAATCACAATAAAATCAAATCCCATAACTGCTGGGTGGGTGACTCACAGACTGGAGACAACTTATACCACAGAAGTCCACCCACTGGAGTGAAGGTTCTGAGTCCCACGTCAGGCTTCCCAACTTGGGGGTCCGGCAACGGGAGGAGGAATTCCTAGAGAATCAGACTTTGAAGGCTAGCGGGGTTTGATTACAGGACTTCGACAGGACTGAGGGAAACAGAGACTCCACTCTTGGAGGGCACACACAAAGTAGTGTGTGCATCGGGACCCAGGGGAAGGAGCAGTGACCCCAGGGGAGACTGAACCAGACCTACCTACTAGTGTTGGAGGGTCTCCTGCAGAGGCGGGGGGGTGGCTGTGGCTCACTGTGAGGACAAGGACACTGGCAACAAAAGTTCTGGGAAGTACTCCTTGGCGTGAGCCCTCCCAGACTCTGCCATTAGCACCACCAAAGAGCCCGGGTAGGCTCCAGTGTTGGGTTGCCTCAGGCCAAACAACCAACAGGGAGGAAACCCAGCCCCACCCATCAGCAGACAAGCAAGTTAAAGTTTTACTGAGCTCTGCCCACCAGAGCAACAGCCAGCTCAGCCCACCACCAGTCCCTCCCATCAGGAAACTTCCACAAACCTCTTGGATGGCCTCATCCACCAGAGGGCAGACAGCAGAAACAAGAAGAACAACAATCCTGCAGCCTGTGGAACAAAAAGCAAATTCACAGAAAGAGAGACAAGATGAAAAGGCAGAGGGCTATGTACCAGATGAAGGAACAAGATAAAACCCCAGAAAAACAACTAAATGAAGTGGAGATAGGAAACCTTCCAGAAAAAGAATTCAGAATAATGATAGTGAAGATAATCTAGGACCTCAGAAAAAGAATGGAGGCAAAGATAGAGAAGATGCAAGAAATGTTTAACAAAGACCTAGAAGAATTAAAGAACAAACAAATAGATGAACAATACAATAACTGAAGTGAAAACTACACTAGAAGGAATCAATAGCAGAATAACTGAGGCAGAAGACTGGATAAGTGACCTGGAAGACAGAATGGTGGAATTCACTGCTGTGGAACAGAATAAAGAAAAAAGAATGAAAAGAAATGAAGACAGCCTAAGAGACCTCTGGGACAACATTAAATGCTACAACATTCGCATTATAGGGAGAAGAGAGAAGAGAAGAGAAGGAGAAGAGAGATAGAGAAAGGACCTGAGAAAATATTTGAAGAGATTATAGTTGAAAACTTCTCTAACATGGGAAAGGAAATAGCCACCCAAGTCCAGGAAGTGCAGAGAGTCCTAGACAGGAGAAACACAAGGAGAAACACACCGCGACACATAGTAATCAAATTGGCAAAAATTAAAGACAAAGAAAAATTGTTGAAAGCAGCAAGGGAAGAATGACAAATATCATATAAGGGAACTCCCATAAGGTTAAGAGCTGATTTCTCAGCAGAAACTCTACAAGCCAGAAAGGAGGGCATGACATATTTAAAGTGATGAAAGGGAAGAACCTACAACCAAGATTACTCTAAGATTACCCAGCAAGGATCTCATTCAGCTTTGATGGAGAAATCAAAAGCTTTACAGACAAGCAAAAGCTAAGAGAATTCACCGCCAAACCAGCTCTACAACAAATGCTAAAGGAACCTCTCTAAGTGGGAAAGACAAGAGAAGAAAAGGACCTACAAAAACAAATACATAACAATTAAGAAAATGGTCATAAGAACATACATATCAATAATTACCTTAAATGTGAATGGATTAAATACTCCAACCAAAAGACACAGGCTCACTGAATGGATACAAAAACAAGACCCATATATATGCTGTCTACGAGAGACCCACTTTAGACTAGGGACACATTCAGACTGAAAGTGAGGGGATGGAAAAATATTCCATGCAAATGGAAATCAAAAGAAAGCTGGAGTAGCAATACTCATATCAGATAAAATAGACTATAAAATAAAGAATGTTACAAGAGACAAGGAAGGACACTACATAATGATCAAGGGATCAATCCAAGAAGAAGATATAACAATTATAAATATATATGCACCCAACATAGGAGCACCACAATGCATAAGGCAACTGCTAACAGCTATAAAAGGGGAAATTGACAGTAACACAATAATAATGGGGGACTTTAACACCTCACTTACACCGATGGACAGATCATCCAGACAGAAAATTACTAAGGAAACACAAGCTTTAAATGACACAATAGACCAGATAGATTTAATTGATATTTATAGGACATTCCATCCCAAAACAGCAAATTACACTTTCTTCTCAAGTGCGCATGGAATATTCTCCAGGATAGATCACATCCTGGGTCAGAAATCATGCCTCAGTAAATTTAAGAAAATTGAAATCATATCAAGAATCTTTTCTGACCACAATGCTGTGAGAGTAGAAATCAATTACAGCGCAAACAACGTAAAAAACACAAATACATGGAGGCTAAATGATACGTCACTAAATAACCAAGAGGTCACTGAAGAAATCAAAGAGGAAGTCACAGAATACCTAGAGACAAATGACAACGAAAACATGATGATCCAAAACCTGTGGGATGCAGCAGAAGCAGTTCTAAGAGGGAAGTTTATAGCAATACAAGCCTACCTCAAGAAACAAGAAAAATATCAAACAATCTAACCTTACACCTAAAGGAACTAGAGAAAGAAGAACAAACAAAACCCAAAGTTAGCAGAAGGAAAGAAATCATAAAGATCAGAGCAGAAATAAATGAAATAGAAACAAAGAAAACAGTAGCAAAGATGAATAAAACTAAAAGCTGGTTCTTTGAGAAGATAAACAAAATTGATAAAGCATTAGCTAAACTCATCAGGAAAAACAGGGAGAGGACTCAAATCAATAAAATTAGAAATGGAAAAGGAGAAGTTATAACAGGGCAGAAATAAAAAGCATCGTAAGAGACTACTACAAGCAACTCTATGCCAATAAAATGGACAACCTGGAAGAAATGGACAAATTCTTAGAAAGGTATAACCTTCCAAGACTGGACCGGGAGAAATAGAAAATATGAACAGACCAATCACAAGTAATGAAATTGAAACTGTGATTAACAATCTTCCAACAAACAGAAGTCCAGGACCAGACAGCTTCACAGGTGAATTCTATCAAACATTTAGAGAAGAGCTAACACCCATCCTTCTCAAAGTCTTCCAAAAAATTGCAAAGGAAGGAACACTCCCAAACTCATTCTATGAGGCCACCATCACCCTGATACCAAAACCAGACAAAGATACTACAAAAAAAGAAAATTACAGACCAATATCACTGATGAATATAGATGTAAAAATCCTCAACAAAATACTAGCAAACAGAATCCAACAACACATTAAAAGGATCATACACCATGATCAAGTGAGATTTATTCCAGAGATGCAAGGATTCTTCAGTATATGCAAATCAAGCAATGTGATACACCATATTAACAAACTGAAGAAGAAAAACCATAGGATCATCTCAGTAGATGCAGAAAAAGCCTTTGACAAAATTCAACACCGATTTATGATAAAAACTCTCCAGAAAGTGGGCATAGAGGGAACCTACCTCAACATAATAAAGGCCATAAGGGACAAACCCACAGCAAACATCATTCTCAATGGTGAAAAACTGAAAGCATTTCCTCTAAGATCAGGAACAAGGCAAGGATGTCCACTCTCACCACTATTGTTCAGCATAGTTTTGGAAGTCCTAGCCACGGCAATCAGATAAGAAAAAGAAAGAAAAGGTATAGAAATTGGAAAAGAAAAAACAAAACTGTCACTGCAGATGACATGATACTATACATAGAGAATCCTAAGTATGCCACCTGAAAACCACTAGAGCTAATCAATGAATTTGGTAAAGTACCAGGATACAAAATTAATGCACAGAAATCTGTTGCATTCCTATACACTAATGATGAAAAATCTGAAAGAGAAATTAAGGAAACACTCCCATTTACCATTGCAACACAAAGAATAAAATACCTAGGAATAAACCTACCTAGGGAGACAAAAGACCTGTATGCAGAAAACTATAAGACACTGATGAAAGAAATTAAAGATGATACAAACAGATGGACAGATATACCATGTTCTTGGATTGGATGAATCAATATTGTGAAAATGACTGTACTACCCATAGCAATCTACAGGTTCAGTGCAATCCCTATCAAATTACGCATGGCATTTTTTACAGAACTAGAACAAAAATCCTTAAAATTTGTATGGAGGCACAGAAGACCCCAAATAGCCAAAGCAGTCTTAGGGGAAAACAACGGAGCTGGAGGATTCAGACTCCCTGACTTCAGACTATACTACAAAGCTACAGTAATCAAGACAATATGGTACTTGCACAAAAACCGAAATATAGATCAGTGGAACAGGAGAGAAAGCCCAGAGATCAACCCACGCACCTATGGTCACATAATCTATGATAGAGGATGCAAGGATATACAATGGAGAAAAGACAGTCTCTTCAATAAGTGCTGCTGGGAAAACTGGACAGCTACATGTAAAAGAATGAAATTAGGGCTTCCCTGGTGGCGACTGGTTGAGAATCTGCCTGCTAATGCAGGGGACACGGGTTTGAACCCTGATCTGGGAAGATCCCACATGCCGCAGAGCAACTAGGCCCGTGAGCCACAACTACTGAGCCTGTGCGTCTGGAGCCTGTGCTCCACAACAGGAGAGACCACAACAGTGAGAGGCCCACGCACCGTGATGAAGAGTGGCCCCAGCTTGCCACACCTAGAGAAAGCCCTCATACAGAAATGAAGACCCAACACAGCCATAAATAAATAAACAAACAAACAAATAAATAAATAAATTAAAGTACCCTTAATTAAAAAAAAAAAAGAATGAAATTAGAAAACTCCCTACCTCCAAACACAAAAATAAACTCAAAATGGATTAGAGACCTAAATTTAAGACTAGACACTATAAAACTCTTAGAGGAAAACACAGGAAGAACACTCCTTGACATAAATCAGAGCAAGATCTTTTTTGATCCACCTCCTAGAGTAATGGAAATAAAAGCAAAATAAACAAGTGGGACCTAATGAACCTTCAGAGCTTTTGCAAAGCAAACTACAAACAAGATGAGAAGACAAACTCTCAGAATGGGAGAAAATATTTGCAAACAAATCAAGGGACAATGTATTAATCTCCAAAATATAAACAGCTCATGCAGCTCAATATTAAAATAACAAACAACCCAATCCAAAAATGAGCAGAAGACCTGAATAGACATTTCTCCAAAGGAGACATACAGATGGCCAAGAAGCACATGAAAAGCTGCTCAACATCACTAATTATTAGAGAAATGCAAATCAAAACTACAGTGAGGTATCACCTCACACCAGTTAGAATGGGGATCATCAGAAAATCTACAAACAACAAATGCTGGAGAGGGTGTGGAGAAAAGGGAACCCTCTTGTACTGTTGGTTGGAATGTAAATTAATACAGCCACTATGGAGAACATTATGGAGGTTCCTTAAAAAACTAAAAATAGAATTACCATATGACTCAGCAGTCTCACTACTGGGCATATACCCAGGGAAAACCATAATTGTAAAAGACATATGTACCCCAGTGTACACTGCAGCACTATTTACAACAGCCAGGTCATGGAAGCAACCTAAATGCCCACAGACAGATGAATGGGTAATGATGTGGTACATGTATACAATGGAATTTTACTCAGCCATAAAAAGGAATGAAATTGGGTCATTTGTAGAGGCATGGATGAATCTAAAGTCTGTCATATAGAGTGAAGTAAGTCAGAAAGAGAAAAATATCATATATTAATGCATATATGTGGAACCTAGAAAAATGGTAGAGATGAACCAGTTTGCAGGGCAGAAATTGAGACAGATGTAGAGAACAAACGTATGGACACCAAGGGGGGGAAGCGGCAGGGGGCGTGGTGGTGTGATGAATTGGGAGATTGGGATTGACATATATACACTAATATGTATAAAATGGATAACTAATAAGAACCTGCTGTATAAAAAAATAAAATTCAGAAAAGAAAAATAAAGTAAAAATAGAGTTAGTCCCATAATGGTTCCAAGTGATTACATCATTTTATTTTCTGTATAATATGGATTTTAATTGTAACACTGTTGAGCACTGAGGACACTTTGCATTCACTCACGTAAAGTGGTTTGATGAGTTGAAGTGAGGTGACATTTGATGGATTCAGTGGAAGTTTAGATCAATTTGCATGTCAGTTGTATTTTATGGCTGACTTTAGAAAACTTTTTTAGACAGGATTTCTTGGTAAGTTAAAGGATTTAGGGGGATGATTATGAAATAATTGATTTAAAAGTATGCAATATTAGCTTTCACTGAACTTAAGCTTGTATGAGTTCAATTTAAAACCTAATTCAGTACTTTTAAGGTTTTATATTTCCCTGAACTTCTTTTGAAGTATTAATTTTGTCATGCTTGTCATTCTAATCTAATGATGATTTAATGTTTGCAAACCTGAATAAATTTGTATGCAAGGAGTTCTGTGGTTTTAATCAATGAAGATTAAAATTTGGCAACTGAGATGATAAAAAATGAAAAATTTTAAATAGAAAATGAAAATAATGATTATACCTTAGAAATTATTTTATTAATATTCTTGTCTGTGACCCACATAATACCTTTCTCTTCTTTCTATTGAGTAACATTTAGAAGGTGATTGAACCTTAAAAGAAGTAATTACTTCTAAATTGTGAAGAATATTTAAATTAGAACAGAATCTTTGTGCTCACATTCTTCCCCCTTTCCCTGAAAACTATAATCTAGAGTTGCAAATAAAAACCAGGAAAATGCTAGACTACTTTTAAAAAGTTATCTAACCGCCCCCCCCAACCCAGGAACCTGCACAGACAATAAAATGTTCTCTAAGGAAAGTATATCTTTACTTCATTATTACTTATTGATAAAAAAAAATGTAGAGCTTAGAATGTCTATTAGATCAGTTACATGAAAAAGTCCTGGGTTAGATATCCAAGGGGCAGCAGCCCCTCTTCCAGGAGAATCCAGGAAGAGAATCCTCTCTTCCCCAGTAATCCAGGAGAGCCCAGTCTGGATTAACATTGCTTTTCTTTCTCAAAGATCTCATGACACTAAAAGACAATTAATACAATCCTTAAAAATGCATACAAGACATTTTATTGTAGTCCTTCACCTTTATTGCTCAGTGCCCTTCAGGGGTGAAAGGAGATATTCCAATGCAAAAAACGGATCTAAAAGCCTAACTGAATAATAAGTAATAAATGATTCTTTTAAAAAAAACTTCTAACATTGTTATTTCTCAGAATTGAGAGGTGGCTTTTGAGGTGGAATAAAAGATGAATGTGATATTTTCAAGGCTAAAATTTGACTTTTTATAAAGGATGATTTAGCATAAAAACACAAATGTTTAATAGCATATGAAAAGTAAAACTTAAAAAAATATGGAAATTTATGAAACCTGAAGTTCCCTATCAGATGTCAGCAGTTAAAATTAGATATGATTAAGTCAAAAAGAGACATGTACCACAGTGTTCATTGCAGCACTGTTTACAATAGCCAGGACATGGAAGCAACCTAAATGCCCATCGATAGAAGAAGATGGAATATTACTCAGATGGACTATTACAGTGGAATATTACTCAGCCATAAAAAGAAATGAAATTGAGTTATTTGTAGAGAGGTGGATGGACCTAGAATCTGTCATACGGAGTGAAGTAAGTCAGAAAGAGAAAAACAAATGTCATACGCTAACACGTATATATGGAATCTAAAAAAAAAAAATGGTACTGATGAACCTAGCGGCAGGGCAGGAATAAAGACTTGAGGACCCAGGTGGGGAGGGGGAAGCTGGGGTAAAGTAAGAGTAGCATCAACATATATACACTATCGAATGTAAAATAGATAGCTAGTGGGAAGCAGCAACATAGCACAGGGAGATCAGCTCCGTGCTTTGCGATGACCTAGAGACGTGGGATAGGGAGAGTGGGAGGGAGGCTCAAGAGGGAGGGGGGATATGGGGATATATATATGCATATAGCTGATTCACTTTGTTGTACAGCAGAAACTAACACAGTATTGTGAAGCAATTATGCTCCAATAAAGGTCTGTTTTTTTAAAAATGTAAAAATTGGATATGGTTAAGCAGAACCAAAAATTATTCATGTAGGTTTGAGAAGCTGAATAGAAGCTTCATCTTTGTAGTGCGGGAAGTTAGTAGTGAAGAAACCACATAGCTGACACCCCTGGAAGAGGTAATATGTTGACAGTTGAGAATACCCCCTTACAAGTGTGCAAGAGACTTGACAGTTTTCTTTATTGTCTCATATGATCTTCTCAATCCTGAAATATGGTTAGGGCAGGTGGAATTATTCTACATTTTACAGATGAAGAAATAGACTTAGAATAATTTTTATCCAAGGCTACATGGTCAACATTTGCAACTAACCTTCCTTCCCTCCAGATCTTTTGAAACCCTCCTTTTCCCCACAGTGCTTTTAAGGTGCTGCATTGTATGGTCTTTTGATTCCTTTGATTTTACGCATCATTAACACTAAGCCACAAATTTGCTACTGAGATCTATATGGCATTGTTATTTCATTTTCTCAATGAATAATCACTTCTGCCTAAAACATGTAACGAGGGTTATCATTTTATAGTTATCTGTCTTCCAGCTAAATTGGATGCCTTCATTTAAAGACAGAAGATAGAATGTGCCACGTATTCTGAATAGTTTCTCTTTCTTTAGTCTTAGCATATTCTAGACCCTCAGGTTTCTATATGAAAGAAGCCTCGTAAATGTGTGTGTTTCCTGTTGTTGTTGAGTGTGTCCTTGCTGCCTGTGCCATCTGTACAATGTGGTCAGCTACAGAGACAGCGCCAGCCTCATGAAACGTCTGCTGGGAAGGCTGCTAGCCCATATGTTGGTTTAGTGTCGTGATCAAGAGTCTGGCTCTGGAGCAGGCTGTGTCTGGGTTCCACTCCTAGCCTGTCATTTGGTTGGTGTGGGTCCTCTCATCTTCACTGCCAACACTCATCTTTGATTCTTTATTTCTCCCTCAAATTCTTAATCTTCCTCTCCAAAGAATCTTCTCCTCTCCCCTCAGACAGCCATCATATCCCCGTTCTGAAAAGTTTATTCTTCACTAATTCCCTCATTGGCAGCAGTCCTATTTCCCCTTTGCAGTAATTGTTGAGCCTTTTGAATGTGTAGTTCATGGTAGTTTTCAGTTGAGCCTCAACTGGTTACATACAATATAGTGAACCCATTTTTTCAAAAGGTAAATAACGTTATTTAAATTTACCCTGAGTAAACATTCCATCCAAAACATATGTCACTTTCTTGCTTAAAAAACGATAAAACTAATGTTTCTGCAGCGATGATTATACGTGAGGAACGTGCAAGCTCCGGATCCAGCTTTCCACTGGAGACCACTGTTACCCTCCTTACAAACCTGTGGAGAAAGTCATGAATAATATCAGATTGTTTGGGGATGTAGTCAGTCTTCCCCAGGACTGACTCAGTGGACAGAAATCAGTTATGTGCCAAGATACGTAAGTGAAATCCAAAATTCCACATGCCAATACTCATACTGAATCTGTACAGGAATGCTACTGTGAGTCAATGTGGCCAGGAATGTCCTGTGTTGGCTTAGTTAATACTTTCCAGTGGGGTAAAAAAAATGTTTATCCTACTTTTTAATTTGTTTCTTAATGATCTGATACACTTTTGTATCAGAATGGCCAGCGCAGCTCTAACTACACACATGAAGACCTCCTTCCCTACCAGAAGACCCTTTTCTTGTGCCAGAAGCATCTGAGGTGGATCAGAATGGGCCATTGATTAAAATAACTCCCAAACCTGTAGTGTACATTTTTTAAAGTTACAGCTCTAGTGAGGTGTAATTGACATACAGCAATCAAAATATTTAAAGTATACAATTTGGTAAGTTTTGATGTGTATACATCATGAAATCATCACCACAATCAAGGTGGTGAACATATATATCCCTCCCCTCAAATTTCATGGAGCTGAGTTGTAATCCCTCGAGCAGGTTCTTCGCACATTCCCCCATCATCAATCACTGATCTGCTTTTAGTCACTGTAGTTCGCATTTTGTAGAGTTTTATTTAAAATGAAAGCATGTGGTATGTCTTCTTTTTGTCTAGCCTGATTATTTTGAGATTCATCTCTCTTGTGTGTATCAGCTGTTCATTGTTCATTTTTATTGCTGTGTAAATATTACGTTGTGTGGGTATACCACAATTTGTTTATCGGTTCATCTGTTGATGGATATTTGGAGTATTTCCAGGTCTGGGGTATTACAAATAAAGCTGGTATGAACATTTTTGTATAAGTGTTTATTTGGACTTAGGTTTACATTTTTCTTGGGCAAAACATAGGAATGGGTGGTGGGATCATATGATAAGTATACTTTTTAAGGACACAGTTTCCAAAGTCTAGATTCTTCACATCCATGCCAACACTTCATATGAGCAGTCTTTTTAATTTTAGCAATTACAATAAATGTGTAGAGGTATCTCGTTATGGTCAGAGTTTGAATTTCCCTTAATGACTAGTGATTTTGAGCATCTTTTCATGTGCTTGTTTGCCATACATATATCTTCTTTGGTGAAGTATCTTTTCAGATTCTTTGTCCAGCTGAAATTGGGTTGTTTTCTTTGTTGAATTTTGGAAGTTCTTTATTTATTTTGAAAGCAAGTATATCAGGTATGTACTTTGCAGAAATTCTTTTCCAGCCTGCACCTTTTCATGTTCTTAATGTCTTTTGAGGAGTAGAAGTTTTTAATTTTGATGTGGTCCAGTTTTCCAGTTTGTCCTTTATAGATTGTGCTTTTGGTATCATATCTAAGAAACCTTTGTCTAACCCAAGATCACAGATATTTTCTCCTAAATTTTATTTTAGGATTTTTTTTAGTTTTCGGCTTATGATCCATTTTGAATTAATTTTTGTATACGGTGTTAGGGATCGATCTCCTCCCTCCCTCCCTTCTTTCCGTCCTTCCATGGCTATCTTCTCGTTCCAGCACCATTTGTTGAAAGGCTCTCTTTTTCTCCACTGAATTGCCTTTGTACTTTCTGAAAACCATTTGTCCATGTGTGTATGGGTTTATTTTGGGACTCCCTATTTTGTTCCATTGATCTATTTGTCTCTCTGTATACCAGTACTACAGTGTTTTGTTTACAGTAGTTTTATAATAATTCTTGAAGTTAGGTAGCGTTAGCGTTCTGGCTTTGTTCTTTTGTACTCCTTTTCCAGAGTTGTGTTTGGCTATTCCATATGAATTTTAGAGCCAGCTTGTCATTTTCTACCTAAAGTTCTGCTAGGATTTTGATTGAGATTACATTGAATTTATAAATCAGTTTGGGGAGGATTGACATCTTAACAAACATTGAGTCTTTCAAACAATGAACAGGGTCTCTGGGTCTCTGAAATTTAAAACAGGCATAAGTTTAAAATGTAAAACACTCAGGATCACTGATCAGGAGACAAAGCAAAGGGATAACTCGGGTGCCTCATAGTTAGATTAAACAGGACATTGGGAAGTGGTCTTTTGTCACCTTAGTTTTGTTCAGATATAATTGACATATAGCATTGTATAAGTTTAAGGTGCATAGTATAATGACTTGACTTACATCATGAAATGATTACCACAATAAATTTAGTGAACATCTATCATTGCGTATAGATACAAAATTTAAATAATAGAAAAATATATTTTTTTCCTTTTGATGAGAACTCTTAGGATTTACTCTTAACAACTTTCATATGTAACATACAGTAGTGTTAATTATATTTATCATATTGTACATTATATCCTTGATACTTATTTATCTTATAACTGGAAGTTCATACCTTTTGACCACCTTCATCCAATTCCTCCTCCCCACCGGCTTCTGGTAACCACAGATCTGATCTCTTTTTCTGTGAATTTGTTTGTTTGTTTTTTGAAGTATAATTGACCTACCTCACTATGTTATTTCCTGGTACATAACGCAGTGATTTGACATTTCTGTACATTTCAAAATGATCACCATGATTAGTTACCACCTATCACTATACAGAGATATTACATAATTGACTGTGTTCCCCACACTGTGCATTTCATACCCATGACTCTTTATTTTATAACTGGAAGTTTGTACTTTTTAATCTCCCTCTCCTCTGGCAGCCACCTGTTTGTTCTCTGTAACTGTGACTCTTTCTGTTTTGTTATGTTTGTTCATTTGTTTTATTTTTTTAGATTTCACATGTAAAGTGAAATCATATAGTATTAGTCTTTCTCTGTTTTATTTCACTTAGCATAATGACCTCTAGATCCATCCGTGTTGTCACAAATGACAAAATTTTGTTCTTTTTTTATGGCTGAGTAATATTCCATTCTTTATCCTTTCATCTATTGATGGGCACTTAGGTTGCTTCCATATCTTGGCTATTGTACATAATGCTGCAGTGAACATGAGGGTGCAGATATCTTTTCAAATTAGTGTTTTCATTTTCTTTGGATAAATGCCAGGAATGGAATTGCTGGATCACATGGTAGTTCTGATTTTAATTTTTTGAGGAATCGACATGCTGTTGTCCGTAGTGGCTGCACCAATTTACGTTCATTTATATTTACGTTCCCATCAGCAGTGCATGAGGGTGTCCTTTTTCCATGTCCTCACCAACACTTGCTATTTGTTGTCTTTTTGATAATAGCTGCTCTGACAGGTGTGATGTGATACCTCATTGTGGTTTTGATTTATATGGGAATTGGTCTTTTTGCTTGATTTGCTTGACCAATTCTCCACAGAATTTTCATTTAATATGAAAATGTCTAAATATTTGATGTCTTACTCAGTAGAAACCTCAAGCCCTCCACAAGCATCCTTGTCCCACACATGCCAGTCAACCATAAACAGGTACACTCAACTAGCCTGCTGATACCACACCAGATGGTGAGCATTTTGGGTGAGATCAAGAGGGATTTAAGCCAGAGATCCAAGAACATTCACATCCTCAAATCCTTGATCAGCTACCTCTCTTGGGAATTTCCTGCAGGAAAGGCAAAGGAATACATGCAACAAAGATTAAGCCATTATTAATAAGAGCAACATAATTCTGGTTATGAGAGAAGGAGGTCAGATACCACAAGTACTTAGATAACCGTGCCTTTTATAGAATATAGCTTTTCATATTGGGGCTTCACATTTTTCTGAAGGAGTGTTGATTATAGTGTGAGGCTAAGCTGTGCCTCAGGTAGTGGGATTGTTTATCACCACCATAACGGGTACCCACAGTCCTGCTTAGTCAGTTATATAAAGATAAATGGAATGGTGACTGGTCATTGCACATTAACCACAAGCTCTTCAAGGACAAGCCAGAACCTGTTTGTCGTTGAATATGTGCCTGTGCTGTCCTCTTGCATGTAGAATACATCTTTTCGAACTAGGGTGGTGTTGTGGTTGAGGGCATGAAGCTAGCTTGCCTGGGTTCAAATCACCATTCTGCCTTTGCGCACTGGGGAGGCAGTTTCTCTGTGCCTCTTTTCTTTAAAGGATACAGAAAATTGTGAACACAGAATGGAGAGTTTAAAAGTGAATATTTGGGTTTAGTGTGCTCGGTACATTTTGTGTTTTTAGCAGAATCTATTTTTTCAACTTTTAATCTTTCATTTTGTACGTTCTTGTTGCCACCGACTCCCTGTGAAAATGTGAACTGCGTGTTCTGTGAACGGCTTTTGCTTTACTTTCTGTAAATTACTTGTTCTGCTCACCCTGTCTCACCTGTCATGTTCCCTCTTACTTTCTTGATCTTTTCACCTCCGTCAGCCTTCTCTTTCACTTCAAAACTAATTTCTTCCAGGAAGCCTGCCCTCCCGCACCACAAATGACTTATAGATTAGAGTCTATGCTATTACTTACATAGCCACACAAACAACTGATCCATATCCAACCTGTAAAGATAAAAAGCCAAATGCTTTTTTCTACTCCAAAGCAAAGAGAAAAGTTTTAGGGTTCTATCCTTAACATGTAACATAGAGTTCAAAATATTTTTTTGTCCTATATAGTAATGCTGAGAGTACTTAATAAACATTGACAAAAAATTAACCATGTGGTAGATAGTTTTCTGCCGATTAATAATTTATTTAGCTGCAGAATGAACTGTCAGTTTAAGAGCTAACAGTATTATTTCTGACAGTTTTAATATAGGAATAAGACAAAATACTAAACAGAGATAAGACTAGCTTGAAAACCCTTGATGTCAAGTATGTTAAATTTGAAATAGTTGAAGGCTAAAATCCAAATTCAGAAGTAATTAACCAAAATAGTCGACAGATAATCAGCCATGCTAATAAAATTTGTATACCCTGAATATTTTCCAGCTTGTAATTAACTGCACAGATGATGTGATCTGATTTTGTCACTAACTGCTTATTAATGAAGGAGATAGCGACTAGTTACAAAATCCGTAGTGCTAGATGAATACCAAGTTTAAATATTTCCCATACAGCTGGCATAAATAAGAGCCTTGATACTAGTTTGATTTGTGCTTACTTTCTTCCTCTGTGATTGTCAAGGGGAAAACTGAATTTGTTAAATTCAGCTTTGAGTGACCTTGAAGATAGTAAATCTGTTTCTGTTTTTTGCTCAGCAACCGTAATGACCTTTATTTTTAGATTCTTTGTTATAAATTTAGTGTCGTCAGGCTAGGGATATCACCATTGGAAGTTTAAAAGAAAGTGCAAACAGATAAAGTCAAGTTCAGTTAAAGCTAAGCAGAACATGATCTGCCAATATGACTTGAAGACCTGAATGCAGAATGCTATTAACATAAATAGTTTAATAACAAAAGAGCATTATTCATTATCTTCATATAATATGGCATTTACTTTTAACACAGAAGAGAAATACTATTCGGATGGTGAGTGAAATTCTAAGCATGAACAAAAGGCTGTATTAGGTGTTTCACTTCAGGGCACGTACTCGCTAGCCATCATGAGCCCTTGCTTTGGGTGTCATTCATCTCTTCTATCAACCAGTGCTTATTGAGAGCTCACTGTATGCCAGGCACTAAACTAAGTGCTGGGGATACAGTAGTGAGCCAGAGGGTTCCGTATCTCTAAGCAGCTAATACTCTAGAGGGAGGTAGGCAAATAGTCACTCCAAAGATGCTAACTGTGGTGGGTGTTGTGAAGGGCTGGGACATTTTATTGTCATTGCTGCTGGAGGTCAAGAAAGGGTTTCTTGAGGATGGGCTGCTTAAATTGCAATCTGAAGTGGACCAGGTGAAAGTGTGCAGGAGAGGGAACAGCTCACGTGGAGTCCTGTGGCGGGAGAGAACAGCCAATGCACTTAGTATCTGAGGCACTTATTTGAGGCACTTAGAGAAGACCGGTGAAGCTCGGAGCAGAGAGCAGGTCAGGTACAGATGGTTCTGGGGAGTTAGCTAAGACCCTCAGCTTGCAGGGCCCAGAAAGCCAATTTCAGGAGATGTGTCTTTATGCTATAAGAAGAACAAAGGGAATCCATTGGAAGGGTTAAGGAAAGGAGGGAACATGATCAAACTTCAGTTTTGATAAAAATCTCTATGGCTGCAATTGGAAAACGGATTGAAATGCGCTGAAGTAGATGTGGACTAGAGCAGTTAGGAAGCAATTACAGTTGTTTGGGCAGTAAGCATGGAAGCCTGACAAGAAGCAAAAAGATTCAGGAGACACCATTGTGCAGCCTTCCCATCCGTGTCCTCTGTCTCTCTAATAGGCTGCTGTAGCGCTCTCCCCTCTGCAGACATCTTTACCCGGCACTGCTATTCTCCTACGTAGTTTTCCCCTGGAAAGGACAACTTAGTCTAGTTCTGTCCTGATTTACACGATGGAGATGATTGCTATCTCCTGGGCCCAGGCCCCAGCTCTTTGCTTTTCTCCTTGGGTGGGCTCTCTCTGTCTCTGCAGTAGAGGAGTCCTCCAGTATTTATGCTTGTCTGCCAGCGAGTTTTGCCTGTTTGACAGTCTCCACGTGGATGTCTCCCTGACCTCTCCAGCTTCACATGTGCTTAGTGCCCCTTTGGTTTTCCTTTTCCCAAACTGGTTTCTCTACCTCCTCCTCACCTTTTCTCTCTTACTCATTTTTGTATCCCTGTGTTTAGGGTAATACATATTCGTTGAATGAGTCGCTGAATTCAACATATAATTCCAGCAGTAGGTAGTTCTAAGAAGAGGGAAGGCTCTTTCCTTACTCCATCCAAGAATAAGAAAACCCCATTCATTTTACAAGAAAACTGTACTTTTTCGAAGTTCTTTTAAAAGTGCGCCACTCAGAACTGGGCACACTCTTACTGTCCCCTGCTAGTTCTCCTTGGATGATCCCACTTCCACGCTCCCCTCCCTAGCTGTGTATATTTCTATTCTGCAGTCAGTTGTTAGATTGCTATCCTTGATTGATATTCCATTTTTGATAGGCCAATATCGAGCTTGATTGGGGGGAGGTGCCTTATGTAAAGTAATGATCCCCACTTGCACAGATGACTCATTGAGGGGAGGCTGGAACTTGTTACTGCTGAATGGTGATGAAAGTCTTTGTCTTCTCTGAGACCACCCCAGAGGGATGGGAGGAACGGTACCATGGTACAGGGCAAGAGTGGCAATCTAGGCAGCCCACTTGGCTTCTGCTTACAGGAATGTGGTTTGTGGGTTTTTTTTTCCTGAGGTATTTTGCTGGAGTAGACTGGTTATTGTCTAAAGGTTTTCTGTCTTGTTAGGTTGTGTCCTTCCTTATGCTTTGGTTATTAGAGCTAAGATTTTCTTGGAGACTTTTTTGTCTACTCCCATTGGTTTTTCTAGGTTACCATCTTCAGCGTCTGATCTGGGATGAGGAGAAAAGAAGACCAAAAGAATATACTGCTGTGTCATTCTTTGGGTCCTGGGGTCCCTAGCCAGTCTTACTTGTTCTTTCCACCTTTCTGAGGCTTTTATGATTGTTTTCTATATTAGGTTCAGAGTTTTTAGCTGCACTTAGCAGGAGGAATAGGGAAAAGTATGTGTACTCCATCTTGGTTTGGAGCTGGAAGTCAGAAAGCTTTCCCTAATGATTATATTTCTTTTAAATAAAGTTTGCACATTAAATCAGAATATACTCTTAGGGTAAAGGAATGTTCAGCCAGTTTAACTTATACATGTGTTATGCATATTTGTGTGTATTTTGTTTTGTTTTTGGAATTTTTAATAGCCTTGGTATAAATCTGAAATTTTGCTAACAATCACAGTATCAGTTACTATAATTCATGGTGCACCTGCTATGTGCTTGGCATGCTGTGTGCTATCTCTAATCTTCTCTAGACCTCCATGCATTAGATTGTATTATCTCTGTTTTGTGCATGAAGAGCTGAGGCTCATGGAAGTAGATTAACTTAGCCGAGGTCACAAAATGAAGAAATGGTTGCATTAGGTACGGACCAAAGTTTGTCTAATTCTAAAATATTTGCCCATTGCCTTTATCATACAGTTGCAGAAAACCGGATTAAAATCTTAGAGTCAGCAAAATTTCCACTAGCCTTCCTACCCCTCGAAATTAAAATTACTTTCTCAGTGCTTTGTTTGGCTTACAAATTAAAGTAGGATTTTAAAAGGAGTAAAAAAGAGAGTATGAGTCAGAACAACCAACTTTCAGAAACTTTATCAAGTTAAATACTTTGGATCCATTCAACTCTATCAAGTCTCTGCTTTTAATTTTCTCTAGTAGATTCTTGACATTGTATTGTAAAACAGCATTTGTAGAACAAGTTAACGATAACTTTAAGCAATACCTGTTTTCAAACAAGATTAAACTGTATTTGAATTCAATCCTTGAGGAATAAATAATATTAAATCAGTGGCACTGTGTAGGATTAGGTTAATATCCCAGGGTATTGTTTTAGCTACAAGTACAATATTTTTGGATGTTAAACTCTACCGTCAACTGCATTTGCTTATGAGATTATTGCTTTACCATGAATTTATTCTCTTCAAATTCTTTTTCAGACTTTCAAAAAGTCTTTATGTGGCTCATCTTTTTAGAGACCATGTAATCAATAGAACAGCTTTCAAGAAAAAAGTTGAGAAAAAGATGAATTTCTTGAAGGGACAGTTAATGAAGTGATGTGAAATATGAATAAATCTGGTGTGCTGGGTTTTAGGTCCCTTCTTTGTGCAAGTGACAGGTTACAGAGCTCTGAACTTGAAATCTTATTTAAATCTCAGAGGATGGAGATAGACTCAATCTCATTTTAAAAGTGTTCTCAGCAGGTTTGTAATTCACTATTAGTTATATCTGTTTTAATATATTAAATATTATACATTAAACTACATTAGAGGAAACAATTTTTACATTTAATATTTTCTTTAATTACAAGAGTAAAATAATTGTAACACTTGAAGCGATTAACATATAATGAAGGAAAAGTTACTTTTCCCCAGCAGCCTCCTCTTCATCCTCTCTCCCTCTCCCCAACTAATGTTAACATTGGAGGGTTTATCTTTCCATATCTTTCTCCACATTCAAGTACACACACACACATACTTACTTTCATATACCCATATACATTTCAAATGTATTAGACTTCATTAATAGTAATATGTGATCCATAAATGGGATCATTCTCTATACATGAGTCTTCAAATTGCCTTTTTCCTCTCCTTCTTCCAGGACAATAGATATACATCAAAGTTATTTAAAATTAACTACAGTATATAGTGTCTGTAGTATGGATGGTCAGTTTATGCAGTCGTTCCCTATTGTTGGACATTTCAGTAGTTTCCTGTGAGATTTTCATTTTTGCTTTAAGGGACATATTCTGACTGTTGGTCACGTTGAACATCTTCATTTTTTATTGGCCACTTTAGTTAGGTCTTCTGTGAATTTCCTCTTTATGTTATTTGCCTATTTTTACATTGAGTTGTCTTTTTCTTTTCAGTTTGTGGAAGTGCTTTCTGTATCAGGTATTAACTCTTTGATCATTTATTTTGGAAGTATTTTTTACCAGTCTATAAATTTTTGAAGTGGTTTGTTATTATTTTGCTATAGAATAAATACAAAAAATATGTCATCACAGTTATCTATCTGTATTGTGGAGAGTTTCCTGTCTTCCCTAGTTCTACAGATATGCTCCTAAATTCTCCTAGTCTGAACGTTACTGACTTATTTTTTTGGTATGGAAATCTTTAAGTCATCTGGAATTTACTTTTCTAAAAAAAATAATTAAGTTATTTTTGGCTGCGTTGGGTCTTTGTTGCTGCGTGCAGGCTTTCTCTAGTTGTGGTGAGCGGGGGCTACTCTTGTTGCGGTGCATGGGCTTCTCATTGCAGTGGCTTCTCTTGTTGTGGAGCACAGGCTCTAGGCACACAAGCTTCAGTAGTTGTGGCTTGTGGGCTCTAGAGCACAGGCTCAGTAGCTGTGGCGCAGGGGCTTAGTTGCTCTGTGGCACGTGGGGTCTTCCCGGGCCAGGGCTCGAACCCATGTGCCCTGCATTGGCAGGCGGATTCTTAACCACTGTGCCACCAGGGAAGTCCTGGAATTTACTTTTATGTATGGTGAGATACAAGGGCCAACCTTTGCCTTTTTCTTGATAGCTTTAGCCATTTATTATGCTGATGGCTTTTACTAAATAAACCATCCTTTCCGCCTCTAAATTTAAATGCCATCAGTATTCTTTTAAAATACTTAAATGATTACATTTCTTCTCCAGCTTAACCCATTTTCAGAAAGGTAATGACTTTTTTAAAGCAGGATTTAGTAAATTGGAAAGGTTATTTCTCTGTGCTCAAATGTCAAATGCTACCTGATAACTCTTTATTGTTGCTGACTAAAATTGCAAGCACAAGAAGGATTACTGCTGTGAACAAATCCACTAATCAGGATGTAACTTAACAATTTTAAGACCCTGGGTAACAAAGGGGAAATTTGAGATATTCATTCAGTGCCTCTACAAAAGCAGTAACATATAAGCACTGTAAAGAAAATAATTTATTAAATAATTTATGTTTTCTTTTCACACATACACAGAGAAGTTAGGTTCACAGAAGCCGTTCTCTTCCTTCATGGCGTAAGCTACGTAGGGATGGCTCTCCAAGAAAGACGGTTGCGGTTTGCGCTCGGGGCACCTCAAAGCTGCTCCTCCAGAGGGTTCTGAAGGCAAACCCTCTACCCCCAGTTCTATTTGGGCTCATCTTTTGAGTGTGCCCTGCACAGAGAGGTCAAGTCCGGGCATCTGTTACTTTCATTCACGGTGGAAATAAGTCCTTGGGCTTGGTGCTAACGTCATGCTTTCTAAACTCTTCCTGCTGAGGAACGCTGATTGGATTTGTCCACCATCCTACAAGGAATGAAAGGGAGGCAAAGGTGGCTTCAGTATCTCTGATCAGGAGGCAGCTGCAAGAACCATATCAATTACAGATTTGGGAAGATTTGGTTACATTACATTATTGTGATGGTAGAGCATCTGTAACTAGAAAGAGGCTATTGAAATCTGTGCAGAACACGTTACTGAACAGCTGAGCTCTCTGACAGTAAGGACCTCAGTAAATAGAATACACCATATTCCTAGGATGGAACAGTACGTAAGTATTAAATATTATATTTTTGATGAATATTTATAGTTGATAAATATTCTCACAATATTATGTTCCATGATAAATTAGTATCTACAGTAGATATCCAGCATTTAAGCTCAAAAGATACCAAGTAGCAAAGAGACTTGTGGGACTTGTGGGACTAATTTGTTCATTTTCATTTACTAAATAAAACTGACTGAAATGGAATAGTCAGAAAGGTAAGAAAATAGGAGGAGAGCAGTTCTGTGGAAGCCAAAGGAGGAGAAAGTTTTCCAAGGGAAGCAGTAGTTAGTGTGGTCGGCTGGCGCAGAGAGTTCACGCCCGCTCCGTCCTGAAAGGCGTCTGTTGGATTTGGCAACAAAGAGGTTATCCGTGGTGAAGGCCAGACCGGGCTCCTGAAGTGGCACTGAAAGATGATGGCTTAAAGGGACGGAATAGAGGATGGGAGATGAAGTGGAGACAAATATACTAGTGTTTTATTTCAGTAGGTTGGCTATAAGAAAAGTAGACAATGCAATAGCTAGAAGGAGATGATGTAGGGCTGAGGGAGGGGTGTGTGTGTGTGTGAGAGAGAGAGAGAGAGAGAGAAAGAAGAACAAGACTTGAGCAATGTCCTAAGTTTCGGGAATAGAGAGTGAAAATAAAGGAGATGACGGAGGTGACTCACCCAAGGTCCCTAAAGAGATGAGGGAGCCTGGAGCTCTATTAAAAAGTAGGGGCCCCTTTCCCACTGTGTCTGGAGAGACGGATGAGAAGATGAGCATGTGAGGTGCAGGCAAGTTTGAGTCAGAGGCGAAGTAGGCAGGAGGAAGAGTGAGGACAGCTGCATTTTCTTTTGTGAATTGAGAGAGGCCATCTGAGGACAGAGAGAGCAGAGATGGAGGGCTTGGGGACTCCGGGTCGGGGAGGGGAGCTGCCCAGCAAACGTGCCTCAGCACAAGATCCGTCTCCTCGGTCCTGCTGACGTATTGACGTGGAATCGGAATTAAGTAGATTTAATTTAATTTCCTTTATCTTTCACTGCATAAGATGTTTGATACTGAGAATTTATGTTTAATGTAGGACTGAGTAATTTACTGAAATTTAAGCTAAAGTAAATATTTGATGAACAAAACACATAAAATTAAATAGTTCCATCAGAGTTCAGGAACTCTGCTCTACCTGATTACTTTCCATTTTCCAATATTAGCAGTTTTTCTCTCTAACTATGAACCAACTGTATATGGCCAGTCAAACCAGTGCGGTAGGGAAGAAACTTGGGGCAGTATATGAAGACATTGCTTTGGGCAGTTGCCAAGAAAATGGGCCCCAAGTAGGGGTGTTAACACAGTGTATAGGTGTCTCTGCTTATGAGCTGTGAATAATATTGATTTTTTGTATATAGTAAAAATAATTTGTTCAAAACTCATTAACGTTAGTAAACTGGTGTCTTAGAACCAGGAACAGAGGACTAAACTTTTTATTGAGTTAAATTGTGTAAATTTGTCAAGGGTCATTGAAATGGACTCACATGATTAAAATTAAGTTACAGACATTTCTGTATCTTATCTGTTTAACATATTTGGGGCCTTTGTCAGGTCAGCTTTCTTTAGAACAGGTAGAATGTCATCTAAGCTCTTCAGAATAAGTAGTTACTTTCCTAAGGATTCTAGAATGATGTTGCCATCTCAGATTCTTAGATGCTGGCTGTACATTGCTTTTGCTAGGCATCTGGTTTCTTTCTGCCACTCTCTAGAAGCAGGTGATTGATACTAGAAACTGGCAGGTTGGGAGTTATGAACCTACGTATCAATAACATGGATTTATTAATTCATTTTGAATCATAGGGAAATTCATACAGTAAACATCCCTGGAATAAAGTTAACCTTGTGATTGTTGTATCAAAAGTAAAAAGCAAGAAAGTTACTTGGAAAATGCATTAATAACAAAACAAAACATTTGCTACTAAAATGTCACATTAAGAAAACTCTTAATTTTGTGTATATTTGCTTCAATACTTAGAGCTCATAATGCTGTCTTGCAAATATTAAAATAATGAAAATATTTGCCAACCTGCTGTGTTATGTTAGAGAAACACTTCCTACAGTATTGTCCTATTTATGGTGACATTTAGAATTCAAAGGAATACATGTAGTTATGTGAATTATCCTTCTTGTGGGAATTTCCCTTTCTTCATCCATCACCCTGTTAGAACTTCCCATTGTTTACTTTTTCCAAAAGTCTTGTAAGGTTTTTGATGAATCAGATTTCTGTTGCTATTCCTGCTGAGATATCCCTTTCTTCTCTCCCTGTTTTTGTTTTCTGGCTCTTTCTGTTTTTGTTTTTTCTCAGCACAGAGCACGTTCCATTGTGAAGCCCTTATTGATGACAGTTGCCCCATTCCACCTCATTCAACCATGAGAAAACTACATGCGACTGTTACTTTTAATACCACCACTCCCTTTGTCCCAACATTGCTTCCTCAGCTCCATCCTGACCCCATGATGGACCTGACCCTGCGTCCCTGCCCCTCTGTCCACATCCTACTACTGGTGTCTGGAACTGTGGCAGAGCTTACACCCAGTGTACTCTGCCCACTTCTTCCAAACTTGCTGAAGCCCCTGTATCAGTGCCTGAGTAGGGTGAGTGCCTTGGCGCTGTGGGAGTCCTCTTTCCTAGTACTTAGGACAGTGGCTCTGAAACTTGACTGTGCATGAGATTTGCTGGCATGTAAAGAATGCAGACCCCTGTTCCCCACAGCCAGAGATCCTCATTCAGTAGCTGTGATAGGCTGAAAAATGTCCCTCCCCCAAGATATCCCACATCAAATCCCCAGGATCTGTGAATTTTACCTTATTTGGAAAAGGGTTTTTGCAAATGTGAATAAATTCAGGATCTAGAGATGAGGAGATCACTCTGGATTATGTAGGTGGGCCCTAAATGCCATCATAGGTACTAATAAGAGAGACATACAGAGAAGACAGAAGAGGGGGGTAGTGTGACCAGGCGGAGGTTAGAATGATGCTATCACGTGTAAAGGGCTGAGAGCCACCAGAAGCTGGAAAGGGCAAGGAGCAAAATTTCCCTTAGCGCCTCCAGAAGGAGGGCAGCCCAGCCAACACTGTGATTTCAGGCTTCTGGCCTCCAGAAATCTAAAAGGGTGCATTTCTGTTGTCTTAAGTACCCAGTTTGCGGTATTTGTTATGGTAGCCACAGGAACTGATATGATAGCTTTGGGTAGAGCCCAGGAATATGCATTTTTAATCAAACATCTGGGTAATTTCAATGCAGGTGTTCATCTCACTACACTTGACACATGTTGGCTTAGGAAGGGCTATCAGCTTGTGTTCTTTGACCTTCAGCCAGTGTAAGATGCTGCCTTGCACCTCAGGTGGACATTGGGACTGTGGTATTTCTTAATAGAGCTGAGAGACAGTGGTGTACTCTACAGTTCTAGAACTGTAACTCAGGTATTTTGGATTAACTTATTTTGGATTAGTCTAGATCTATAAAGTAATTTCATTCATTATTCAATTTTGCTACAAAGCATGGCTGTGAGATAGAGGAAGAAAGGGAAAATTTAAGAATTTTAGGTTATATGGCTTTTTTATGTTGAGAACTTTGTCATTTTCATTAAAATGCTAACTTTTTTATTATAATTTACTTCTATTTGTAGTAATTAACAACTGCTTTCTTATTTCTTTTTTTTTTTTTTTTTTGCGGTACGCGGCCCTCTCACTGCTGTGGCCTCTCCCGTTGCGGAGCACAGGCTCCGGACGCGCAGGCCCAGCGGCCATGGCTCACGGACCCAGCCGCTCCGCGGCATATGGGATCCTCCCGGACCGGGGCACGAACCCGTATCCCCTGCATTGGCAGGCGGACTCTCAACCACTGCGCCACCAGGGAGGCCCTTATTTCTTTTTTTTTTTTTTTTTTTTTTTTTTGGCTGTATGCGGGCCTCTCACTGTTGGGGCCTCTCCCGTTGCGGAACACAGGCTCCGGACGCGCAGGCTCAGCGGCCATGACTCACGGGCCCAGCCGCTCCGCTGCATGTGGGATCTTCCCGGACCGGGGCACGAACCCCTGCCCCCTGCATCGGCAGGCGGACGTTCAACCACTGCGCCATCAGGGAAGCCCGGCCCTTATTTCTTATATAAACCTGGAGCCAAGGTTGGTTGGTTGTCAATTTATTTAGACATGTTTTTCTGCAAAACTTTTAAGGCAGTGTGCAATAAAAATATGTAAATACGATATGCATAAGAGAAAACCAAGTCCCAAGATAAAATTGATATAGCCAGATCATAAAAATCAACTCACTTTCTAGAGTTTCATCTTTATCATGCTTTTTAATGTTACATTTTATTGTTTTTTCTTTTAATTTTCCCTTTAAAAATGAACTTTTATTGGTATTAATAAATGTATTTAGATTTTTTCAAGTTTCCCCAGATTTACTTGTCATTTGTGTTCTGTGTGTGTGCGTGCACGCACATGCGCACATTCTATGCAGTTTTATCACAGATGTAGTTTTGTGTTTCTGTAGTCAAGATACAGAGTCGTTCTGTTACTACAAGGGTCCCTTGTGCTTTCATAACCATCCCCTCCCCAATCCCTAATCCACGGCAATGATGAATTTGTTTTCCATTTCTATAAGTTGTCATTTCAAAAATGTTATAGTATGTAACCTTTTAGGATTTTCTTTTTCAGTCAACATAATTTTCTTGGAAGTCATCTAAGTTGTTGTGTTTATAAATAGTTCATTCCTTTTTATTGCTGAGGAGTATCCCATGATATTGATCTGCTATGGTGTTTTTAACCATTTGCCTGTTGGAGGACATCTGGGTTATTTCTAGTTTTTGGCTATTGCCAGTAAAGCTACTGTGAACATTTATGTGCAGGTTTTTGTGTGAACTTAATTTTTCATTTCTCTGGGGCAATGCCCAAATGTGCGGTTGCTGTGTTGTATAGTAATTGCATTTTTAGTTTTATGAGACACTATCAAACTATTTTCCAGAGTAGCTGTGCCATTTTAGTATTCCACCAGCAATGTATGAATGGCAGTTTCTCTGCACTCTTGCCAGTACTTAGTATAATCATTTTTTAAATTTAGACATTCTGGTAAGTATGTAGTAATATCTTATTGTGATTTCCCAGTGCTCTAGTGGTTATTGATGTTGAACATCTTTTCATGTCTGTTCATGTTGTTTGCCCATTTTATGATCGGGTTGGCTTTTTTTTCTTGTTGAGGTTTTTTTTTTTTGTTTTTTTGGCCCCACCGTTCAGCTTGCAGGACCTTAGTTCCCTGACCAGGGATTGAACCTGCGCCCTCAGCAGTGAAAGCACAGAGCCCTAATCAGTGTGCTGCTAGGGAATTCCCTACTGTTGAGTTTTGATAGTTCTTTATATATTCAGACACTTGTTCTTTATTGGATATGTGGGTTTGCAAATATTTTCTCCCAGTCTGTAGTTTTTTTCATCCTCTTAACAGGGTCTTTACAGAGCAAAAGTTTTAGATTGTGATGAAGTCCAATTTACCAGTTTTTCCTGTATGGATTTATGTGTTTTTAGGGTCAAGTCTAAGAATTATTTTGTTACCATTAGTTCTGGAAGATTTTTCCCCTATGTTTTCTAAAACTTACAGAGTTTTAAGCTTTATACTTACATCTGTGATCCATTTTGAGTTAATTTTAGCATAAGATGTGACATTTTAGGTTGAGGCTCTTCTTTTTTTTTTTTTAAACCCATGGTTGCCCAGTTGTTCCAGCTCTATGTATTGAAAAGACTGTTCATTCTTTCATGAGTTGTTTTTGAATCTTTGTCAAAAGTAAGTTGGGCATAGTTATGTGTATATATTTCTGGGTTCTCTGTTTTGTTCCATTGATCTGTGTATCTGCCCTGCTGCCAATATCACACAGTTTTGATTAATGTAGTATTATAGTAGGGCTTAATATTGGGTAATGTGATTCCTTTCAGTTTGTTCTTCTCTGTGAAGATTGTTGTAGTTATTCGCCTTTTCATGTAACTTTTTGAATAATCTTGTCTATGTCTGCAGTGTCTGTTTGTACTGGGATTGTGATAGAAGTCATGTTAGACCAATAGATCAGTTTGGGGGAAATGATTGACATTCTTCAAGAAAAGGTTTATTAGTCATGAATTGGTTCAGTTTTCCTTTGTCTCAGAATGTTTTTATTTTTTCTTCATTTCTCAAGGATAATTTTGTTGATATAGAAGTTATGGTTGACAGTTTTTTTCTTTCAGCACTTGAAAAGGTGCTTTCACTTCCTTCTGGCCTTCATGGTTTCTGCTGAGAAATCTGTCATTTGAGTTGTTATCCCTCTGTAGGTAAGGTGTTATTTCTCTGTCACTGATTTCAGTAATTTTTAAGTTTTCATTAATTTGTCTTGATACGGATTTTCTGGCATTTATCCTTTTTGGGATTCATTCAGCTTCTTGAATCTGTAGGTTTTAGGTTTTTTTGGCTAAATTTGGGAAATAGTCATTATTTCTTCATATACTCTTTCTGCCCCACTGGCTTTCACCTCTCCTTCTGGGATTCCAGTGATACAAATTTTGTATCTTTTGTTATTTCACTACAGGTCCTGAGTCTCTGTCATATTTTTCCCCTGGTGTATTTTTTTCTCTCTTGTTCTGATTGTTAAATTGAACTGTTTTATTTTCAAGTTCACCAGTTCTATCCTGTGATCTACACTGTCCTATTAAGCACTTGCAGCAAGTTTCTTTTTTCATTTCTATTATTGTATTTTTCAATTCTGTAAATTTTGTTTGGTTTCTTTTTTATAACTTCTATTTTATTTATTTATTATTTTTTTTTGTGGTACGCGGGCCTCTCACTGTTGTGGCCTCTCCCGTTGCGGAGCACAGGCTCCGGACGCGCAGGCCCATTGGCCATGGCTCACGGGCCCAGCCGCTCCGCGGCATGTGGGATCTTCCCGGACCGGGGCACGAACCCATGTCCCCTGCATTGGCAGGCGGACTCTCAACCACTGTGCCACCAGGGAAGCCCTATTTTATTTTTTGCTGAGATTATCTTTTCTTTTTTAAAAAATTTGTTCCAGGAGAATTTGTAATTGCTTATTGATGCATCTTTATGACGGCTACTTAAAAGCTCTTGTTAGGTAATTCTAACAAGTGCATCTTAGTGTTGGCATCAGTCAATAGTCTTTTCTCTTTCAAGTTGTGATTTTCCTGGCGTTTGGTGTGATGTATGATTTTTAATTGTGTCTTAAACATTTTGGCTATCATGTTGGGAGACTCTTGGTCTTGCTTAAACCTTTTATTTTAGCCAACAGTCACCTTGTTTAGGTTCAGCATTCAGATTCTAATCTACTTTTTTTAGTGGTTCCAGTGACACCTTAATTTTTAGAGCCTTGGTCTTTCTGTTTTGATCTGTTTTGTTCTTCTGGTGCCTGCAGGACTTGCACTGGTTCCTGCTGGTGCCTACTGAGGGTACAGAAGGTGTTTCCCCAGTCTGGGCTGCATGGTTGCTTTGGGGACAGAGAAACTGTTTTCCTATGTTAAAGCAAGATATAAAAGTTAAAACTTGAAATGTCTTTTCCTTCTGTCAATTACTTTTTTTAAGAAAAGTTATGTTTTTTAAGACAACATTTAAAATATGATAATAAGTATTTGCTTAATACCTGCTTCATAGTACATTTTTAACATTCATTGTATGTGTACATATGCGTATATTTATACACACATATAAAGTATTCTGGCTGAAATATATTTCAATTTTATGACATTTCTCAGTTCAAGTTTTTAATAGCAGATTTTTACAAGATAAGTCTTGACTTTATATTGTACATTAAATTAGTCCTTCTCTGGAGGAAATATACATTTATATGATTTTCCTTTAGTATTTGACCCTGAACTATAGTATCTGTTGAGTATTTTAAAAACAATATACTTTGTGTGGCCAAGGCTAACATATTACTAACTGAAGGCACACTTAGAGGAAGACTTCGGAAAGGAAGTGCACAGACTCCAGCAGAAACTGAGTCAGAAAATTTGAGTGTGGTGGAGACAACTCTGTAAGCGAGGCTGCAAGTAGGGAGCTCCCCACAGCAAACTGGAATTGGGCCTCCAGTTCACGGTGGTTAGTGCAGTTCTAAGGATGGACTCTGTAGAGGACTTTTTTTTTTTTTTTTTTTTAATACTTGACTTCAGTCATTTTTTTTTTTTTTTTTCTGTACGCGGGCCTCTCACTGTTGTGGCCTCTCCCGTTGCGGAGCACAGGCTCCGGACGCACAGGCCCAGCAGCCATGGCTCACGGGCCCAGCCGCTCCGCGGCATATGGGATCCTCCCAGACCGGGGCACGAACCCGTATCCCCTGCATCGGCAGGCGGACTCTCAACCACTGCGCCACCAGGGAGGCCCTGTAGAGGACTTTTTGATTTGTGATATGGTTAGGCTTCTGAGATGAAGCAGAGGCCCTCATGTCCAGTTTGTCACTTGTGACAATCGGTGGCATTCTCTAGAGATTATCATAATTTTTTCCAACATTTTTGTAACACATGCAAATTCATCTATGAATAAAACTATTTAAACCAAAAATGAAAATTAGGAGACATAGATAGATAAAACATAATGAGTAACCTCAGCATAATTTGAGATCTCAGCAATTGAAGACTAAGTTTGAGAGGAGATATTTCTAGTAGAGATACTCTGGTGTCCCTGACCATTGTTTTTCCTGTCATAGGGATTACTATGAACACTTTCCTTTCTTCTTTGAATGGCTTTTCATCGCTCTACTTGCTGAAGTTTGTATAATGTTAGGTTATTGGTGGAATCAAGCCCCCCCCCCCCATATACTGAGAACACACTCTTCCTGTTTAACCATTTAATGGAGGATGGGAAAGACCCACAAAGGGAGGTGGACCCATTTTTTCTTATCATTCACTTATCTGACCATTCAGGCACAGGACTTGGAAGGTCTGGAAGGAGTGCCTGGTGAGCCAGCTTAGAGCACTGTGTTGGTGGTTACTGAAGCATTTTACATCCTACGACGGAGCATTTCAGGGAGTCAACACTGAGTTAACCACAGGTCTAAATACCCAACAAACCATAGGGACATGTTGAGGAGAATTTTGTATTAACCACACCTGAGACATGTGTTCACATGGACCAAGTCCTTCCTGAATAAAAGTTGTTGCAGTAATTTTCCATCACTCTTTTTTTCTTGGACTGATAGTAAAGCATAGACATGGATCCCTTTGAATGAATTCCATCTTCAGGAGGTGTGGTGGCTTTTCTCTCCCCAAATGGACAACTATGTTAGAAGGTGAGGTTTTGCTACTGGCTATGCCTTGACTTCTGCCTCATAGAACGGGACTGTTGGACAAATTGGCAGTCATGATTTAACACATGAAAACTCATGGGAAACTAATTTTTGTTTAGTTCTTGGGATACGGAGAGAGCCTGAGGGTCCTCAGGCGGATTCTTAGCTTTATATGCCAGTTCTGAGAGCTGTGTTCTGCAGGGTATGAAACAGACAATGAGATGTTCCATCATGAATGCTGCTTCCCAGAAGAGGGAATAATAGGAAGCACGGCAATATCACGTTACACTTTCTCTCTGATAGTGGATAAATTCTGGGTGCTCACCCGGAGAACAAAGTAAATGTTTTTCTTTCACAGACAGTATTCTTATCTAGCTAGTGTCCTAACCTCAAGAATTCAGTTGGGTTGTGTCTTGTCAGTTGGATTCTTTAGCCTGGGCCATGAGCTCAGCCTTGCACTGTTTCTGGCAGGTTTACCCATCTTCATCCACGCTTATCTCAGAATGAGTATATCTGTTTTTTGAGCCATGTTCCATATACACAGTTCATAAGAAATTGCTTGTCATTCTTGCTTATTACATAAAATAATAACTGGCTCCTTTTCTATTGTAGTATTTGTAGTAATGGCAGAACTATCCAAATGATTATGATAATCTGTCAAGAGGATTACACAAAGTATTCCCCCACCCCCATTCTCCATAGCAGAGTTGAATTGAACAACATAAAGGGAATTTTCATAGCTTAGGATTTTGACTAATGGTTTACTGTGTGTTTAAATTGATGTGAAATGACTGGAGGCGTTGAGTTTTTTAAGTTGGAAATACTTACGAATCATCCATGGTAAACATTATGTACCATTAGTGTCTTTAATTCCTTTGACAAATATGCTGGTAAAAATCTGTCTCTTTCTCTCTCTCTCTCCATATATATGTCTCTGTGTGTGTGTATATATATATATATAGTCAACTATGTAAAAACAACAATACATGTAGTTAGTAAGGAAAGGCACAAGATGTTGATAAATGTGTTTATACCTGGATGGTAGAATTTAGGCTACTTTTTACTTCTTTATACTTTGATCTATGCTTCATGGAGACCATGTGTTATTTTTAGTGAAATCAGTAAAAAAAAAATTTTCTATAAGCACGTATTACTTTCACGGTAGAAAAAATACTTTAAAAAATTGCCAGTAATTGAAAACAGTAAAATTTGAATATTGAGCAACATTTGAATTGAAGCTAAATACCACTTACATTCCCTTTAAAAGGAGAATTTTTTTTTTTTTTTTTTTTTTTTTTTTGCGGTACGAGGGCCTCTCACTGCTGTGGCCTCTCCCATTGCGGAGCACAGGCTCTGGACACGCAGGCTCAGCGGCCATGGCTTACGGACCCAGCTGCTCCTTGGCATATGGGATCTTCCCGGACCAGGGCATGAACCCGTGCCCCCTGCATCGGCAGGTGGACTCTCAACCACTGCGCCACCAGGGAAGCCCCAAAGGAGAATATTTTTACTCATGAATTTAAGCGCCATATTCACAGGCATTTAAGAATTGTTGCCCACTGTACTTTTGGTATACATAAAAACTATACCTGGTAAAACAACAATCTTATTGGTGTTTGGAGAGATGGGCTAGATGTTCCTTTCCTTGAGTGAGTTTATTTGCTTTTAGGTAATTCTTTATTATAGTAAGTTTTTTAGAAATTGTTATCTTTACTAAAATACAATGGAAATCATAGTGCATGTTTTGTAGCTATCGAAGAACAAAGAACAAAGTTTGCTGAAACCTTTAAGAATTTGTCTTATAACCAGTTTCCTTATTAGTGATTTTTTCTATGTTTTTTGGATTTGTAAATAGAGGTAGGATTAAAGATACACCTAATTTTATAGTAAAATTAATTGGACAGTATTTAATTAAAACTTATTCTCCAAATGAAAACTTAGTTACTTTTCCTTAGTATTAGATTTTGTTTATTAGCTTATGCACTGGAACAGTGCTTGGAAAAATCTGAAAATGCATCACAGGTTTATTAGAGATCTTGCTTTTGCATAATTTTTAGGCTTCCTGGCTTTTTAACTGTTATACATAGATGACATTATCATTACTGTTACTGTATTTGTTGAGGATTTTAAGCAGTTCTTTGCCTCAGACGTTTATAATGATGTATATCCAAGAAATGAATAATTATCTTAATATTTTAGAATGGAAAAAATAAAGCATAGAGAATCAGTTGTTCAAGTTGTGAAAAAGTTCAGATAAATGTTCAACATTTCTTTATTCTTACCTCATGTGACATTTATGTTATCCAAGAGAAGAATGTTTTCCTTTCCTACTAGTGAAATATGATTTTCTCATGCCCAATGATGTGTTTTCTGGAAGGATATAAACAGAAATTAGATTATGGAATTTTGGGGGCTGTTTACACAATTTGGGCTTCTCTCTAATTACGTGAAGTTATGAAATAGTGAGTAACAATATGTTGTCAGGTTTAAAGACTGATTTTTCTGATTATGTGATTATGTATAGGCTGATTTTAAATTTGGAATTTTGTGTCAATTAAGTGATTCCATGAGAAATTCTTTAGAAATTAAGACTTTCAGTAAATAGCATCAGGTTGTGCATACTGCTTTAGTATTTTTAAATATTTATGAAGACCTTGTCTACTTAATTGTGACTAGTTTTCCAGGTATTTCTAGGTTGGTTTTCCAAGGGAAGTTCTGTGTGTGTGTGTGTGTGTGAATGCCATGCTTTTCCTTATCCATTGACATTTCTGAATAGCTTGTATTCTCTATTTAATGCCTAATTGTTTAAGGATTCTCTGAGCAGTTTGCTTAAAGTCTGTTTTTCCCCCATAGCCATTGACAGCAAAACACATCTGCCTGTGTGAGGCCCCTTTGATCTTCAGAGAGCTTTATCTAAAGGAATATTAAAAAGAAGTCTGTCAGACATTTTCCCAAGGAAATTGAAAGTGCTTCCTAAGATTTCAGATCAGGTGAAGCTTCATCTCTGAATTAAGACCTAGGAAAATAACTGTGCTGATCAATGGTTTAATCATTGGTTAGAAATTTCAGAGATTTGTTTGACTTGGTATGAGAATATTTTAAATTTCACCTCAGGCACAAAATTCATGCAATAATATTGACAGCCAGAAGCAACTTCTTTTCATTAATTTTACCATATTTAACACTACTCATGTCCATGGGGAAGAGACTAGCAAGGTTGCGTTTGTTTTCAGCTTTGTCGGGGCCTGGTGTCTTTGGAAGAATTTGCAACTGGGCTTTTCTGAATCTCGTTGATAATTTTCAAAAATGTGTATGCCAGCCCCGCTCCCTCCCTTTAAACAAATATATGTAGAGTGCTTATTTTGTGCCAGATTCTGGGTTTGTACTATTTACCAGGAGCAAACCCAACAGATATAGGATCTAATAGGCAATGGGCTTCAGAGAGAGTCGAAGTACTGTCCTCAAAACACTGTGTACGACTGTTTAAAGATCTCTTGATGGTCCTCAGTTTTAGTAAAGAAATATAAAGTCTGTAATCAAACTAAATTTAATTTCTGACTTACTGTTAATTTAGCCTTTTAAAAAGTTAGAGCTAGGGACAGCTAATGAGCTGTTAATTTATAATATAAAACATGTCCGTAAAAAGAAGTCTGCTTTGAGGCTCTCATTCAGTCAGTAATAAAACCTTGGGGAGGAAGCTATAACTGTGTATAATGGAAACTTTTTATCGAGTTTAGGATTGTGGAAGGAGAGGAAACAATATGAAAGTCTAACGAACGGTTACAGTCTGATTTCTGAAATGAATGGCTGAAAGGACATGGAAAATAAGGGACTGACAGGAGAAACAAGCTTTCCAAATTTCTTTTCAGAAATTCCAGGCTTTTTATGAACTTTTGAGAAAATTGCTTAGCCTTATGTTCTTCCATTTTGAGCTGCTTGGAAGAAAGTGTCATATAAATGCAAATTTCCACTATAATAATTTGTTCACCTTGTATTATGTGCCTAAAGAGTTAGGAGAGTCCAGAAGCTGTTTAATATACAAAGCATTGCCTATAAAATATTCCTTTATCACATAAATAGTTTGCTGTATTTGATAAGCAACTACCTCTGCTTCCTTCTCCTCATTTACATCCCAGGTTAGTCTCTGAGTTGACCAGAAAGAACCTGTCAACATCTGGCAGCTATTATATCTGTTTGAGGACTATTGGTATATGGGACTTTAGTTGCTATTAGTTGATAACATTTTGATGTCCTTCATTTCATTAATTAGTTTAGGAAAACAATATGGATTTCATATTCAAGTGAATGCTAATTACTTGAGTCATGAGAAGACTGAGAGAGGTCCAAGTGTCCTATTAGTTCCTTTGAGTCCAAAAATTTCTCATAATTGGTTTGGCAAGAAGAGTGAGATTAGTTGCTAATGAGGAGACAAGTATGTAATTTTAGCATGATATAAAGCTGTGATTGTAAGTGGTATTAGGAATCTAGATTATTTTTATTAGACCTTGTTTCTCTCTACAAATCGTTATCATCTCCTGATATTGTAAATTGGGTTATTTCACACTGTTATTTTTAATATGTGTTAATCCTCAAACTATAGGTACTTAAAACCTTGCTAATTAAGGAGTCATTATTAAAGTTAGCAATATGAGCAGTCAATTTAGATTCTCCAACTAATTCAGATGAAATTCAATTTTACATATTTACACTTTGTTTTCAATTTGCCTGAAATGTTTGAAGTAAGTCAAGAATAAGAAATGTTGTCAACTTACTTACATAGACCAATTTAGTTTGTGTTCAAGTGAAGGACTGGTAACATTGCTAAGAATCAGATAAAATACTACTTTTACTAACCCAGAACAAAATGAGTGTTGTGTGGTTTTACTTTTTATAGTCCCTTTGGCTTTCTGTTTTTTAATATAAAACTTCCTGATTATATTATACTAGTTTGAAACATTCTGGGACTTTAAACTTCAATTATAACATAAAATGTCTCTGAAACAAACATGAAGTGTTTTGCATTTGATTTGTGAAAAGGGCTTTTTTTCCTCTTCAAAAATATCAAGTTCTTCAAATTATTCATAACCACAGTCACTTTTACTTGAAGCATGTGTTGTAGTCTTGAGCATTGTTTCAGTTTTTCACTTTTGTAATCTTTATATCCTTCTTTTATATTTCGGCTTATGTAAAAGTAGTGTTACAGTGAACGTGAGTGCTTTCTTATCCTTTATCCATGTCTCCTTCTCTACTGTGTTTCGAGTTAGTAAATTCATACTTCCCTCCACTACTTTTTGTTGGCAAAAAGGATTGTAAAAATATTTGCATCTCTTGTTTTTTAGATATACACAGAATTCCATTTTTAGCTATTTTGTTTTCACAATTTTGAGACACCTTTTGCTGAGGGAGGAAGGATTGTAAAGAACAGTTGAGTTTCTACATGTTACACATTTTGCATAAATTTTGCTGAGTGTCTGGCATATGCCCAGAGTGTTACTAGGTACTGTGAAGGACGTGAGAGGAATTAATCATCTTTCTTGCCTGAAGAGCTTCTTATTATGTAGTTAGAGGGACAAGGCTAATAAGTTAGAAAACAATACAAGCTAAAGATAATATATAAGTATGTTTTGCACGAACAAATAAATAAGATTATTTTTATATCTTAGCAGGATAATTGTAATTGATAATGACTAGTTCTTTATTTAGTTAAAATTGGCTACTTCACCATCACAGGGCCTTGAAATGAACAGGATGCTACCATTTGAAGTTTAAAGAAAATGAATCACTCTCTTATTGAAGTGAAGTTTCTGGAGAACCAGAAAGCTTTGAAAACTTAGAACTTTAGCTTAAATTACTCAATTTACATTTGAAGAAATTAAGACCAGTGACTTACCTAAGTTGCACAGCTACCTACTAGTCGTGTCAGCACTAGAACATGGGGTAACATATGAGTTTGAGTTGTTGGCCATACTTAGGGAAGAAACTCTCATAAGCATTACTGATGTAGTAAATGAAAGGTCATTATATTTGACCCTTTCCCTCCCTCCGCCTTTTCTTCTCCTTCTTCCTCTTACTACTGTTCTTTCTCCATCATTATCAACATCAGTGTCATTATGCCTTCTATTTGAATGGCTCCTTAGGGTTTAAAAAATATTGTTTTTTGCGGTACGCGGGCCTCTCACTGCTGTGGCCCCTCCCGCCACGGAACACAGGCTCCAGACGCGCAGGCTCAGCGGCCATGGCTCACGGGCCCAGCCGCTCGGCGCCATGTGGGATCTTCCCGGACCGGGGCACGAACCCATGTCTCCTGCATCGACAGGCGGACTCTCAACCACTGCGCCACAAGGGAAGCCCCTAAAAAATATTTTTATATATACCAGTTTACCTGAGCATAACAGAAACCTGTGAGGTACGTCAAGATTGACTGATCGAAGGTGAGAAAACACACCTGCAAATCAGTGAAATAATTTGCTGAAGCAAGTGAAACAAGACCTCAAACTCAAATGTCCTTCTGCAAGCCTTTCCCACTGCTTCTCAGAAAGCTGGTTCCATCCCAAATCCTTTCCCAAACCAGGGAATCATTTAGAACATGTGGAAAATGAGAAGTGAAATTGTGATTAAATGCTTATTGTAATTACTTGGCTTGTGCCTTTTAAATATGCTTTATAAATTTACTTCTTTAATAATCCTTGTAGATTTGTGTGTATGTACTATTAGTAGTTAGATAGTATAAACAAAAGTCTAGGCTGGTTTGAAGAATAGCTTGGTGGAGTTTTTAAACCTGAGGGACCATGTATCTCTAGATGGGACTCTTGCATGAAGTGGGATGTTTGCAGTCCTAAATGACTAGAAAAGCCTTTTGAATTCAACTGTGTGCTTCCATGTACTTATTGATTACTACATTTTCCCTCTAGGTTCAGCTGCTAATATATCTTCAATTATTGCTTTTTTTTTCATTTTATCTTTCTAGTTACCTTCATTCTACTTCCAGCTTCTTCTTCCTAAACTCTAGCTCCTAAAATAAGGTGCTAACTTATAAATGTTTAGGAGTGTGATAGAAACTAGGTGATCATATTTGACCATTGTATTGTCTTCATTTATTTTTCTTAGGCTATTTTTCCAAATTCATTTATGTTCTTATCTAGGACAGCCATGAAAGGTATTGGAAGGATCTGGTCTTTCAAGTCAGACTGGTTTGGGTTGAAAGATTCTCTCCACCACTTGCTAGCCATGTCATGTAGTCACAGGGTCCCTTGAATGTGGGGTAGGGAGGCAAGAGGAGAGGTCAGAGTGGTGTGGCGTGGGAAACACTCCATCAGCTTTGCTGGCTTTGAAGATGGAAGCAGACGTGAGTCAAAGGAGGCAGGCAGCCTCTAGAAACTTGAAAAGGCAAGGAAATGTCTTCTTCCTACAGCCTCCAGGAAGGATGCAGCTCTCCTGATTGTAGCCCAGTGAGACTTGCATCAGGCTCCTGATTGTAGCCCAGTGAGACTTGCATCAGGCTTCTGGTTAGTATTTCCCCGGTGTATCTTTTTTCTTTATCTTTCTACATTTCACTGTGCTTGTGTTTTGTGTCTCTTGTAGGCATTATGTATGTGGATTTTGAATTTTTTACCTAGTTAGACAATATTTGTTTTTAGTTGGAGAACTCAACAATTATACTTACTACGATTACTGATACATTTGGAACCATTTTTACCACTGTATTTCTATCATTTTATTTTGTCCCCATTTTGATTTTAAAACCTTCTCCTTTGCATATTTTTCTCCATGACTTAAGATTTAATAAATTATATTTATTAAACATGTATTAAACATATTATTACATTATAAACATATAAAGGTTTAACATGCGTATTTAAAGTCTAAAAACTTTGCCCTAACAATCCAAGGACCTCTAAATGACCTCTTAATAATGGTCATTTCTTTTCCACATTCTTATTTTCCAGTATATTTAGTTCTGTCTCTTCTTTCTTGATCCCAAATGCAGTAGCCTTATTGTTATTTTATATGGTAATATGTGTTTGGGATTAACCCCATGTTTACTCTTGCCTGTGGCCAGCTTTTCATCTTGCGTTCTCAGACCATCCTTCTGGGTTTGCTTTCTTTTTCAAGTATATATCATTCAGAAGTTCCTTTTCACATTGTTTGGTTTTGTTTGCCTGAAAAAAATATTTTTATTTTTGCATTGCATTTGAAAGATAGTTTTATTTGCTATAGAATTCTAGGTTAACAGTTATTTTCTTTCTGCTTCAAAAGTTCTCTTTTCAGCTATATCTAATTGGCTGTTAATTCTATTTATTTTTAGAAGGTGTATTTTTTACTTTGTAAAATACACTTGTTCATATTTTCATTGTCTCTTGGTGCTTTCCTGTGACTTTAATTGCCTATTATTTTTCAAAACGTATTGAGTTTGTTTTCTATATCTCAATGTTATGTGTATCTTAAGTTTTTTAATGAGTCTCATCACATTTGCTCTTTCTATTGACCCTCACTATGATGCTTTCTTTTCTTATATGTTATCATTTTTATTATGAGCTCATGTGTATGGAGATTTTAATTGTAAAAATTCTGTGAGGGTTGTGTCACAGGGAGACTTTCTCTAGAGGCAGTTATGTTTTCTCTTTCTTTGGAACAGCTACCAAGATGGGACTACTTCACATTAATTTCTCTATTTGGAGTGCTTTGGACTGTACAGATAGGGTAAAATTAAATTTCAGTCATTCATTAAGGTCAATTTGTGATTAGAATTCAGACTTTTTTCCCCTCCTTTATCCAGAATTAAGACCAAAAAATGATAAGCTTTTTTTAATCTTTTCACAGTAAATGTAGGGACCTTTAATGGCTCTGTCTTTATTTTAGTTTCCCACCTTATATAGGCCCGAGGTCTTGTCCTTGTTTTTTGTGCAGTAATTGAAAACAGAAGCTCTAGTTTCTGGGACCACCAATTTAAGCTCCTTGGGGTCTGTGCTCCATCTTTATGTTTCATATTTATTTGTTCTATCCTTTGAAAAGGAGTTCCCTCTCTTCTTTGCAAGCTAAGCTATGCACATAAAAGGAGTTCTAAATATTCATCTTTCTTTGTGTATTTTATTGCAACAAAAACGTTTTGAGGGGTCTAGGTTAGTTTATTTTCTATTTTTTATAATATACACACTTTTAGAATGTGAACATTTATGAACAGTGTTTGCTACTTTTTGAATGTGTTATTTAAAAAAATATATAAACAATATACTATGTTCTTAAATGCTATTTTACTAATCATATTAGATTTATTCATGTAAATACATATAGACATAGTATATACCATTTAACTGCTACATGAAATTCTGTCTTATGGATAAACAGTGATGTGTTAGTTGTCCATTCCCTATCAATAAGCATTTGGGTTGTTTTCACTTTTTTGCTGTTATAAACAAAAATATTCTCATGCATTTATTTCTTTGTGCATATTTGGGAGAATTTCTCTAAGGTATGTAATTAAAAGTGGAAATGAAATCAGTTTAGTTGGTAAGGTGAGCCATTCCATATTTCAACTGATTTGGTCTCTTCATCAAGTCTGTCATGAAAAAATATGTTGGTGACTACTTGAGATTAAAATGAGATTAGCTCACATGTAAGAGTGAGCTAATGACTGAATGCATTCTGTTGCCTTTGAGTGGATCCTGATTTGAACTAACCAGCTGTAAAAGTAATTTTTTTTAAGCCTCTGTAGAAATTTGAATATGGACAGAGGGTAAGATGAAATTAAGGGATTATTGTTAATTTTGTTAGCTGTGACAATAGTGTGATTATGTAGGAAAATATTTTTAAAAATGCGTGCTGGAGTATGCATGAGGCTATGTTATGATTTCTAGTATTTACTCGAAAATAATTCAACAAGATATTGATAAGACAAGTATACCAAAATGTTCATATTAAACCTGGATGGTGGGTATATAGATATTCATTAGACTGTTTTTTTAAATACTTTATATTTGAAACTTTCACAATAGGTAAACAATCGAACAAACAAAAGCAAATTATTTTTCGTTCTGTATTAGGGGTTGACAAACATAGCCATACTCATTTATGTGTGGTTGTGGCGGCTTTTGCGCTACATGGGTTGAGTTGAGTTCAGCACACCTCAGAGATACGGCAGGTTCAGTTCCAGACCATGGCAATGAAGCGAATATTGCATTAAAGCGAGTCACATGAAATTTTTTGGGTTCCCAGTGCTTGGAATAGTTGTTTACACTATCATCTATTAAGTGTGCAGTGATACTGTGTCTAAAAATGTACACACCTTGATTAAAAATATTTTTTAACAAATGCTAATCATCTGAGCCTTCGGAGAGTCGTTATCTTTTTGCTGGTTGAAGGTCTTGCCTCAGTGTTGTCGGCTGCTGATTAATAAGGGTGGTGGTTGCTAAAGTTTGGGGCGGCCATGGCAATTTCTTAAAATAAGACCATAATGAAATTTGCTGCATCAATTGACTCTTCCTTTCACAAACGATTTCTCTGTAGTGTACAATGCTGTTTGATAGCATTTTATCCACAGAACTTCTTCCAAAATTTGAGTCAATCCTCAAGTCCTGCCACTCCTTTGTCAGCTAAATTTATGTATTATTCTAAATCCTTTGCTGTCATTTCAACAATCTTCACAGCATCTTCACTAGGAGTAGACTCCATCTCAGGAAACCACTTTCTTTGCTCATCCATAAGAAGCAACTTCTCATCCTTCAAGTTTTATCATGAGATCACAGCAATTCAGTCACATCTTCAGATTCCACTTCTAAATCTAATTCTCTTGCTGTTTCTGCCAGATCTGCAGTTATTTCCTCCAGTGAAGTCTTGAACCTCTCAAAGTTATTCATGAGGATCGGAATCGACTTCTTCTGAACTCCTGTTAATATTGATTATTTGACCTCTTCCCATGAATCACAGATGTTCTTAGTGATATCTAGAATGGTGAATCCTTTCCAGAAGGTTTTTTTTTTTTTCTTGCGGTACGCGGGCCTCTCACTGTTGTGGCCTCTCCCATTGCAGAGCACAGGCTCTGGACGCGCAGGCTCAGCGGCCATGGCTCACGGGCCCAGCCGCTCCGGGGCACATGGGATCCTCCCAGACCGGGGCACGAACCCATGTCCCCTGCATCGGCAGGCGGACTCTCAACTATTGCGCCACCAGGGAAGCCCTCCAGAAGGTTTTTGATTGACTTTGCCCAGATCCATGAAAGAATCACTATCTGTGGCAGCTATAGCTTATGAAATATATTTCTTAAATAGTAAAATTAGTTGAAATTACTCCTTGATTTGTGGGCTGCAGAATACATGTTGTGTTAGCAGGCATGAAACCACATTAATCTCATTGTCCATCTTCATCAGAGCTCTTGGGTGATCAGGAGCATTGTCAGTGAGCTGTAATGTTTTGAAGGGAATCCTTTTTTTCCAAGCAGTAGAGCTCAACAATGGACTTAAAATATTTAGTAAACCATGTTGTAAACAGATGCGCTGTCATCTAGGCTTTGTTGTTGCATTAACAGAGCACAAGCAGAATAGATTTAGCATAATTCTGAAAAGCCCTAGGATTTTTGGAATGGTAAATGAGCACTGGCTTCCACATAAAGTCACCAGCTGCTAACAAGAGGGTCTGCCTGTCCTTTGAAGCTTTGAAGCCAGATATTGACTTCTCCTTTCTTGCCAAGAAAGTCCTGGATGGCATCTTCTTCAAATGTAAGGCTGTTTCATCTGCATTGAAAATCTGTTGTTTAGTGCGGCCACCTTCATGCATTATCTTTTCTGGATCTTCTGGATTAACTGCCGCAGCTTCTCCGTCAGCACCTGCTGCTTCACCTTGCACTTGAATGTTATGGAGACGGCTTCTTTCCTTAAACCTCATGAACAAACGTCTGTTAGCTTCAGTCTTTTCTTCTGCATCTTCCTCATCTCTCTCAGCCTTTATAGAATTGAACAGAGTTGAGGCCTCATTCACTGGAGTAGCACTTTTAATTTTCTTCAAGAACTTATAGTTAGAGCTCACAACTTGGCTAACTGAGGCCTAGCTTTTGGCTTATCTCAGTGTTTGACATGCCTTCCTCACTAAGCTTAATCACTTCTAGGTTTTAATTTAAGATGAGAGAGGTGCCACTCTTCCTTTCACTTGAACTCTTAGAGGCCATTGTAGTGTTATTAATTGGCCTAATTTCAATATTGTTGTGTCTCAAAATAGGGAGGCTCGAAGAGAGGGAGAGGGACGGGGAAATGGCTGGTCACTGGAGCAGTCGGAACACAATGGGCATTTATAGATGAAGTTTACTGTCTTATATGGGCATGGTTTGTGGCACCCCAGAAGAATTACAGTAGTAACATCAAAGATCACTAATCACAGATCACCCTAACAAATATAGTAATGAAGAAAATGTTTGAAATATTGTGAGAATTACCAAAATGTGACACAGAGACACAAAGTGAGCAAATGCTTTTGGAAAATGGTGTAGATAGACTTGCTTGACTCAGAGTTGCCATGGAGATTCAATTGTAAAAAATACAGTATCTGTGAAGCGCAATAAAGTGAAGAGCAATAACATGAGGAATGCCAGTAGTTTCGACTGAGGCCATTTGTCCTGTACATCCTAAAATATTTACTATCTGATCTTTTACAGAAAAAATTTGCAGACCTCTGCTCTGTATATTTACCCTAATTTATTTTTCTTTGTAGCCCTTAACTCTCTGCCCTTCCCGCTCCCCTTAACATGTAATTCTTTATTACTTGGCTCTGGTCACTGTAATATAAGCTTCAAAACAGACTTTATGTTTTCACCGAAATAATACCAGGTGTATATAGGAGCTCAATAAATATTTTGTTGAATAATGAATGAATTAGCAACGTGTGAGAGTTCAGTGTTCCCACATCCTTGTTAGCACCTAATATTAGGAGACAAAAATTTTGCCAATCAGGTGGGTGCCGTGGTATCGTGTTGTTGTTTTTATTTGCATATCTCTTGCACCTGGTGAGATGATGCATCTTGTTCTGTGTTCTCTGTTTATTGACGATGTACACTTTATCTTGTGTGAATTGCTTGCTAATCCTTTACCTGTTTTTCTATTTGCTGCCTTCAGTAATGCTTTGAATCCTGGGTTGAAGCTGCTTGCCTCCAGAGAGGATTTGTACTTGCTTTTTCCTGGGGGCACAGCTACCTGAAGGGTACATTTAAAAATTGTTAGCTTAAGGTTGTTTTGGACTTCCTGGTAGTGTAGTGGGAATTTGGACCTCAGACCTGCATGAGGCCCCCTGGTGGTTAGAAATTCTCAGGGAAGAGCTTTCCCTTCTAAACCAGTAAGTCGGACCTGTCCTTGCCTTTTTCTTCTATACAGGGGTTTATTCCTCATTCACCTTTACACTGTGGGTGAAGGACCTTGTGATTCCAGCTTTATTCAGAAGTCTCTTTTGAGCTTCCCACCTTATAGAGCCCATAGGCTTTATTGCTTACCTCTGATGCCCCATGCAGTCCTCAAATCAGAGGCTCCTGGCCACCAGAGTTCAGAGACATGGTGAAATCTCACTGCCGTCCTAGAGTACAGCTTTCACTTTTTTCCCCCTGACAATTTCTTACCCTCTTGCCTGATCAGAGATACATTTTGCAATACCTTTTAAAAAATATTTCATCTAACATTTTAAATTGCTGTCAGTAGGTACATAGTCTAGGGCGTCTGATCTGTCATAACACTGTAAAATAAAACCTGTCTCTTTTTTACATTTTATTGCTGTAGTTTTACAATATGTCTGGTAGAATATGTTCTTTCACTTTACTGTTGTGTGGCTCATCATTTTTATGGGTGTTTTGACATCCTTTTTATGCCTTAATTATTAATCCTTTCAAGTTCTGACTGCCAAATCTGTTGCTTTTTTTTGTCACACAAAAATTTTAATTTTGATGCCATTAATAAGTTTTTCTCTTATGTGTTTTGAGATTTTGTCTTTTTAAAGAGGGAATTCTTACCCAGGGTTATAAAATATTTATTTTCCTGTACCTTCTATTAATATTTATATAGTTTATTTTGAATATATTGATCTTCAGTTTGTCTATAATTTTTCTATGTGACTGATATGAGGTAGGCTTTAACCATTGTTCCCCCCAAAGATTAGCTGATTTGATTAACTGATCCTTTCTCAGTGTATCAGTCAGAGTCCTGGCAGAAAACAGATTGGTCAAGTAAACAGGGATAGTTTTTGAAGAGTTTAATAAAAAGACTTTCACAAACGTGTGGCAGTTGAGGGAAACCGAAAGGAATTCTGCCGTACTCTGGAGCAAGTAACAACTGCTTTTTCCACCTTAGGCCTTTAGGGATAAGGTCAGTGGAAGTGGAAAATAGATGTTGAGAGGGCTGAGTGGAGAGGGCCACCTGATAGGAGCTGTGACATTTTGCCGAGGGATGTAGTGAGCTTTGTTGCAACCCTGTGGAAAGGGAGCTGATGTGTATGTGTGTGTGGCGGGGCGGGGGGGCGCAGTTGGGGCTCAGGGGCCAGAATAAATATCTTGACCTAATTATTTACCCTTATTCCCCATTGGGTGAAACCAACTAGAAGTCATAGGAGCCCACTAATGTAGTCCAAACAGGCCAGCGTCTTGCACACAGAGCAGGTTGCAGAAGGGCGCATCTCCAGAGGTATGTGGAAGACGTTAGCGTGTCCGATGATTGGAAATTTTACCTTTTAAAATTCTCAACCTCCATAAACTATATGGCACTGTACCAGGATAATATGGTGGTTACTGTAGTCGGACATGCTGGATTTGAATCCCAGTCTGCCAAGCATTAGTTGTGGGACCTTAGACAACTTACTTAACCTCTCTGAGTCTTAGTTTCCTCAGCTATAAAGTGGGAATAATAAAAATATACCTACTTACAAGGATTGTTGTAAGAACTAAATGAGCTAATCTATGCAATAAATTTAGAACCATGTCTGGCACTTAATAAGTGCCAAGTAAATGTTAGCTATGATGATGATGACGACGATGGCAACAATGATGACATTCATGATTTCAAGGCTTTTTAATTCTCTTAATTGCTTTCTCTCTTCCTGTATTACTGTCACACTCTTTAATTAAATACAGTGCTGTTTTGTTTATTATTTCATATAGCTCAAATTCTTTCATTGTTCTTTCTAAAAATTTTCTTCCATATTTTTAAATTTAATGTAAGTTTTAGGATTAACTTGTCAAGTTCCTGAAAAATCATGTTTGAATTTTGAGAGATAGGGATTACATTTATCAATGAATTTGTTAAAAAGTGACATTTTTATAATATTGAGTCTCACCATTTCTTGAACAGAGTGTGTCTTTTCATTTATTCAGGCTTCGTTTATGTCCTTTAGTAAAGTTTTACAGTTGTCTTCATAAAGATCTTGCACATTTCTTTTAGTTTTATACCTACTTTAGTGTTTATGTTGCTTTTTTCTATTAGATTCTTAAACTGGCTGTTTTGGAGGTGGAAGAAAGCTGTTGATTTCTGTGTTGACCTTGTATGTGGTACACTTGCCAAAATTTCTTATTTTTCTATTGCGTCTGATTTTCTAGGTGAATAATCATACTGTTTATGAATTATGATAATCTTATCTTTCCTTTTCCAATATTTATAGTTCTCAATTTTTGTTTCTTATTACAATACCCCAATCAGGTATTGAGATGTGGAATATTAGCAGGTAGAACCCAGCTCCTTGGTTTACTTCTCCTTTAATGGATGCTTCTAATATTTTACCATTACATATAAAATTTTCTCTAAATTTCTGGTATATACCCTTTTTCTGATTTGCTAAGCATTTTTGTTAGGAATTAGAGTTGAATATCATCAAATGATATTGCAGTGTCTATTTGATAATTATATGATTTTTTCCCCCTTTAATACATTACTAGAGTAAATTCATTGGGGCTCTTTATTTCTTTTCCTTTTTTTAATATTATCAAAACATATTTATATACCTTGGAGAAACACCACATGGTCACAACACTTGTCTAACTTTTATACCTTAAGATAATAATACTTTATTTTTAAAATGTTACAAATATGTTAGGTAGCTCTTTAAAAAAATCTTTTTCTTTGTCCTAAGACATTTTATATAACATGGGAACTATCTGTTCCTTGAAGATTTGGAAAACTCTTCCAAAAACCATCTGAGCTTGGTGCCTTCAAGGAACTCTTGGTTTAGTTTTCCAATTCAACTCTTTCCCATATTCATCTATTTTTATCTTTCATCTTTATTTTGCTTGTTTCTCTTTGCTTTCCAATATCCCTAATTGAATGATTACTTTGTTTTCTACTTCCCCTCCCCCTAGTTTTATGCTGTATCTTTTTTTCTGATATCAATCGGGTTATATTTCTTTTTTTCCCCATCTTTTCTTTCTCTTTGTGGTATGCAGTATTCTTGAATTATTTTCTAAAGTTTTTATAATTGCATCTTTAGCTTCTTGTTTGAGAAATGATTTAGTATTTGAGGAGAATTAAAAATTTTTCTTTTCCTTATTTAGCTATTTTTGTTTTATATTTTTGTCATGAATTTCAGTTTTTATTACATTATCTTCAGAGAATGTGATCTCTGTAATTTATGTGCTTTTGAACTGAGGCTTAGTTTGTGACATAATAATCAAGTTTTATAAGTGTTCTATGATCACAAAATGATTTTTGAAGTCTATCACGATGATCATCAGTTAGGGTGCTTTCAGCTACAGGTAATGGAAAACCAGCTGAAAATGGAAAACCAGCTGAAAATGGCTTAAGCAGAAAGGAAATTTATTATCTACGTCGGGGTCCCTAACCCCTGGGCCACAGACTGGTACCAGTCCGTGGCCTGATAGGAACTGGCTGCACAGCAGGAGGTGAGCAGCGGGCGAGTGAGAGAAGCTTCATCTGTATTTACAGCCGCTCCCCATCACTCGCATTACTGCTTGAGCTCCACCTCCTGTCAGAGCAGTGGCGGCATTAGATTCTTATAGTAGCACGAACCCTACTGTGAACTGCACATGGAAGGATCTAGGTTCGCGCTCCTTGTGAGAATCTAATGCCTGATGACCTGAGGTGGAGCTGAGGCGGTGATGGTGATGCTGGCGCTGAGGAGGGGCCTCAAGTACAGATTATCATTAGCAGAGAGGTCTGACTGCCCAGAGACTATATAAATCAATTGCTTGCAAACTCATATCAAAACCCTATCAGTGAGTGGCAAGTGACAGTTAAGCTGCATCTGCAGGCTTTATAGTGGCAAATGAGTTGATGTACTCCAGTTGTATAGCTGCATCTGGTGCAGGCTTTTAGTCAGAATCCGAAACTTATTTTAGTCCACGAGTGGCCCACCCATTATTTTAATTACTACCTCCATCCGTGTGCCCCTTTCCCACACTGCACACTTGTCTCAATCACAGTTTTGGTAAGCCCACAAGCTAACCCTAGACAAAATGAGTAAAAAGCAAACATCGCTGGAGAGCTTCTTTTTTTTTTTTTTTTTTTTTGCGGTATGCGGGCCTCTCACTGTTGCGGCCTCTCCCGTTGCGGAGCACAGGCTCCGGACGCGCAGGCTCAGCGGCCATGGCTCACGGGCCCAGCCGCTCCGCGGCACATGGGATCCTCCCAGACCGGGGCACGAACCCATATCCCCTGCATCGGCAGGCAGACTCTCAACCACTGCGCCACCAGGGAGGCCCTGGAGAGCTTCTTTGAAAAGGGGGAAAGACCCAGTGACGAGACAGCAGAAGACTCTAAGACTGCCAACGAGAAGAAAGCTGCATTTAAAAGAAGACACCAAGCGTCCTACTTAAATCACGGGTTCATTGCAACAGGTGATTCACATTCTCCAAGCCCGCTTTGTGTAACATGTGGCAACCAGCTATCCAACAAAGCCAGGAAACCTTCAAAACAGCTTCGCCACATGGAGACCAAGCACTCTGCATCAAAAGACAAGCCCTTGGAGTTTTTCAAAAGAAAGAAACGTGAACATGAAGAACAGAAGCAGTTATTGAGGGCCACCACTTCATCAAGTGCGTCTACACTGAGAGCATCGTTCTCAGTGGCTAACTGCATTGCTAAAGCTAAGAAGCCCTTTACTGTTGGTGAAGCATTGATCCTGCCTGCTGCTAAGGACATTGGTCGTGAACTTTTAGGAGAGGCTGCAGTTCAAAAGGTGGCACGTGTTCCTCTTTGCTGGCACCATAACTAGACGGTTTGACGAAATAGCAGAGGATATTGAGGCACAATTGTTAGGATTAATGAGTCACCATGGTACGCAATCCAGGTTGGCGAGTCTGCAGATGTTGACAACAAAGCAGCAGTGCTTGTTTCTGTGCGATACATTTTTCAGGAGGATGTGCATGAGGATATGTTATGTGCGCTTTTGTTGCCAACCGACACCACAGTGGCAGAACTAGTCAAGCCTTTGAATGATACATATCAGAAGAAATGAATTGGTCGTTCATGTTGGTGTATGCATGACGCAGCGGCTGCCACGTCTGGACGGCTTTCTGGTTTCACTACTCGGGTCAAAAAGGTGGCTTCTGAATGTGAATCTACGCACTGTGTCATCCATAGAGAAATGCTGGCTAGCCGAAAAATGTCACCTGAACTTAATATTTTGCAGGATGTGATTAAAATTATCAACTGCATTAAAGTACATGCCCTTAACTCACGTCTGCTCACGCAGCTCTGTGAGGAGATGGACGCAGGGCACACACGTCTTCTCTTATACACAGAAGTGAGATGGCTTTCCAAAGGGAGATCACTGGCCAGAGGTTTTGAGTTAGGACAGCCACTCCAGAGATTTCTTTTAAAAAACAGTCACAGCACATTTCAGTGACACAGAATGGGTTGCAAAACTTGCTTACTTGTGTGACATATTCAACCTGCTCAACGAACTCAGTCTGTCACTTCAGGGGAGAATGACAGCTGTGTTCAAGTCGGCAGATAAAGTGGCTGCGTTCAAAGCCAAACTGGAAACTGGAATTATGGCGACAACGAGTGACCACTGGGATTTTTGACATGTTTCAAACATTAGCAGAGATTTTGAAAGAGACTGAACCAGGGCTTTCTTTCTCCCAGCTGGCGCATGATCACTTATCTCAGCTTTCAAAAGAGTTTGAGCATTGCTTCCCAACCACAAAAGACCCCCGATCTGGGAAGGAATGGATCTGCGACCCATTTGTGAATAAGCCAGGTGAATCGACTTTGTCCGTGCTACAAGAGGATCAACTGCTTGAGATCGCAAATGACGGTGGCCTTAAAAGTATGTTTGAGACAACTTCAAACCTCCATACGTTCTGATTAAAGTGAAGGCAGAATATCCTGAGATTGCCACAAAAAGCACTGAAAACCCTGCTTCCATTTCTGCAGTGACAGCGACCAAAACGAGATCATGGAGTAGACTGGACATAGCAACACACTTCCGGTGTCACTGTCTCCCATCACCCCCAGATAGGACCATCTAGTTGCAGGAAAATAAGCTCAGGGCTCTCACTGATTCTGCATGATGGTGAGTCGTATAAGTATTTCATTATATATCACCATGTAATAATAATAGAAATAAAGTGCACAATAAATGTAATGTGCTTGAATCATCATCCCGAAACCATCCCCCCCTGCGCCCAGTCCGTGGAAAAATTGTCTTCCACAAAACCGGTCCCTGGTGCTGAAAAGGTTGGGGACCGCTGATCTATATAATAAGAAGCCCTGAAGTAGGGTAATGCTAGGGCTTGTTAACTGCGGGCTTCAATAGCATCATCAAAAACCTAAGTTCTTTCCATTTTTCCATTCTCCCCTTCTCAGCTTAGGTTTATCCTCTTAGGCTGGTTCTCCCCATGGTTTCAGGATGGCTCTCACAGATAACGACCAGATAAAGAATAAATGTTCTCATTTCAGTGCCAGTGGTGTGTGGGTGGGTGGGGGGAAGGCCTTCCCAGAAGCTTCCTATAGCTCCAGCAAGCTCTTTGAACGACCGGAATTGTGTTACAGGCCCATTCCTAAAGCAGTCATCGGGAAAGAGACCACCGTGGGTAGTAAGTGCAATAATAATTTGCTGCTTGAGGGTAAGTCCGGATCGGGGGCACAAAAGGACAGCTGCCTTTTCCGAAGAACCTGAGCCAGAGTGAACAAAATCAGGGTTCCACAAATAAGTTTAAAGGCCGGTGTGGCAGGGAGTGCAGGGATGGTGGTGGGGTGGGAAACCAGTATTATTGTCTACACAGTACGATACTTTTTATCAGCCATAAGATTGCACAAACAATCCATACACTTCATTTGGAATATTTTTTTCAGGTGTAACTTAAGCATCTTTTTGGCTATAAATAATTGAGTTTATCCTGGAAAGTTTGGTGTGATTTTTTTCTTTCTTTTTTTTTTTTTTCTGTAAGTGGGCCTCTCACTGCTGTGGCCTCTCCCGTTGCGGAGCACAGGCTCCGGACGCGCAGGCTCAGCGGCCATGGCTCATGGGCCCAGCTGCTCCACGGCACGTGGGATCCTCCCGGACCGGGGCACGAACCCACGTCCCCTGCATCAGCAGGCGGACTCTCAACCACTGCGCCACCAGGGAAGCCCGATTTTTTTCTTTAATAAGTAATTGCTGCCCCCCAAAAATGATTACCATAAAATTCTCTTTCTATTACTATGAGTATGTCAGATATATATATATATATATATATATATATTTTTTTTTTTTTTTTTTTTTTTTTTTGCTATTTTGTTTATAATTCAGAATCTTAGGATTTTGAGCAGACATTGTATCTTCTTTATTGTTCATCCAGCAGTGAGCACTGGATTTCCAGAAACTCATTATTAGTTATATATAATAATAAAAGGTACATAATCTGGAGATGGATTGAAATGTAACTCAAGATGTGATTAGCTACCTAGTTTGTTATTATTAAAATGTTATTTTTTCCTGCATATTTGTAATCCAGGGAAAGCTTCTAATATGAAAAATAAAGTAGATTTATTTTAAGGCAACATAAAAAATAATTGGTTTAACAACATTGTGTGAATACAGATGAGATAGTCCTATTAAAATTTGGTCACAAAGTGTATATGGTAATGCAGCAAGATTCATGCCAAATAATTACTAGTTCAACTTTGTTGTAAAATGCTGAATTGATGTGAAGTTGTAGTGTCACTAAATGAGTCCTGTCATAAAGAAGTGATGTTGCCAATTACACAAAGTAGTCAAAGGCTAATATATTTGAATAACTAATTGTCCGGATGAGCTTTTTTACCCCCCTTGTGCTTACTGTTCGTTTGTTTATTTTCAGTTTTGTTGAGAGAATACAAAAAGTGATATATTGTCACTTGCCTTCAAGCTGGAATTATTTCTCTTGATGTTTAGATGTAGGTACCAATTAAGTAAAAAGAAATCCGTCTTTAGTAAAAATTATTACAGCTAGTATAGGTATCCTGTAACTGTTTAATCTTGTAACTGCTAGGTTCTTTGCTTTACTTTGCATCCAGGTAATTTAATATGAATGATGGATTATTATATTCTTTTTATTGGAAATAGGCATACTTTAAGTTAATAGTCCTTATCACTGATACTGATTAGGGAAAGAGAAATGAATTCCCAGGATTTATATTTCATAATAGCTCTTTCAGGATTGCTTTGTTACTCTTGGGGAAGGTGTATGAAATTTGGCCTAGGAATCATATTTGGCATAGAATAAATTTATGTATTATTTCAATTGAGTATCTGTGATTGCCAGTCATGCATGTGTTCTGTACATCATTTTATAGGTTGCTATTCCTTTTCTTCTTATATTTCTTTAGAGATCTTATTTTGTGTTAAGAATTTACCATGTAGAAAGCTAGGACTTCCCGTCACCTCCATTTAACTCTCTGTCAGGAATACAGTTCAGTGTGAACACATGCATGAAGCCCTACCTGCTCAGACACTCAACTACGTGGAATGGCTGGTGAGGGGAGAACACTGCCTGAGCCCACATCCCTGACTCGGGGGTTCTGTGAGCACTCCTTCTTCAAACAGCTTCAGGATATTGCAGGAACCCTCGTTTCCTACAATTTGGGGGCAGTCTCCCAGATTTTTGCAAGGCACGGAGCTTGCTTTAGGCTTTGATGAAGTGCATTCTCCCTCACTTCTTGGGGGCATTCTTGGAACTTCAGGAGAAGACTAGGTGCCTAGTGGATTCCCCCTGTCCCTCACTCCCACAGGCAAATTTTCTTCTCTTTGGCATTTACTCCTGTATAGCATTCATCCTGGGGCCACAAATTGCAAATGTGAGAATAGCCACCATCACCAGGTTGATCAGCTTCTCCACACCTTGTGCTCTATGCACTCTTGCTCTCAGCCTCACATTACCGCACTTTATAGATTGCAGGACAGAAAGGACGAGGGTCTTGTTTGGATTGCCTCATAGAAGTTCAAGCATGTGCTCATGGAACTTCATTTTACAGGCATATGTAGCCTTAAGTGAGCAGGACGTCTCCCCGGTTGCAAGTCAGAAGCCACATTGGCTTCTGTTCATGTTGACACCGTACGATGCGACTGCGTCATGGTGGGTCAGTATATCTTCACGTCATAATACCACAATATGGAGCGCTGTATGTAGATCCCTGTCAGAGCCTCTGGGGTGGAGCCCAGGCCATCAGTATTTTGAAAGTGTCCAGATGATTTCAGTATGCAGCCAAATATGAGAACTACTGGTTTAGAGCTTTGAATAATGCAGTTGTTGCAGTTTTAGGGTAGATGTTACTGAAAAATATTGAGTTGTCTATAAAATGAATGAAAGGTTAAAGCATTTCTTTTTTCCCCCATTCATAAACCATTGTGATAGCAGTCTTCTGCAGAATTACCTGATTTTGCCTGATGAGATTTACTTAGAAAAAGAAATAAGCATCTAGCTGCATCTCTCCTGAAGTCTTTTTGCAGCAGCTAATTAAGGCAATAATTAGTAACAGTTAGGCATTCTTAGCTGAGGTAGAACTTTAGATATTGTCTCATTGTTCTACTGAAAGTTACCTGAGTGTTACGGCTTTTGAAATGAATCAGAGCAATAAATCCAACATTGTTTGCAAGCCAACTACTATATGCCAACAATTACGTAATCAAAGTATAAAGTAGCCATTTGAAGAGTTCTTACTCTTGAACAGAATTTAAATTTAAGAATTAGAAATAGTAATTAGCATAGATAAAAGTATCTTATTGACCACCACTTAGTTGATGCAGTGAATACAGGTCCTCTTATGAAACATATAGGCATTTAAAGTCCTCTATCCCTATGGAACACATTACCTTTTGTTCCATTTTACATTGACTCCCTGTTGGTTTCTGGATACAACTCAAGGTGTTGATTTCATTTTCAAATGAATTGAAAATGATTTCATTTTCAAATGAAAATGATTTCATTTTCAAATGAATTGTGATTTGGACATTTGGCGGAATAAAACTTAAATTTTCTCTAATAGACTTAAATTTTCTAATAGACTTAAATTTTCTCTAATAGACGCTTTTTAGGAACTTAAGACATGAGGAAACTATAATAGCTGCTTATTTAAATCCTGAGCATTTCCAAAAGTCTTTTCTGTTCATCTCAGACTTTCTTCCCTGCTAAAATTTATTATATGTGAGGGCAGATTTATGAGTTAAAGGGTATTGTCTCTAATTAGAAAGCTTGTGTCTGACAGGTGTCTGTGAAGTTGGGTGATCTTACCAAAGGAATGGGTGGCCAGCAGGCGTGCCTTGGGCAGTTCTTCATCAGTGTTCCTCTCCCTCCTCCTCAACACAGCAAACTTCATCCTGTATCTCAACAGTTCACATTTAACAAGCGCCCTGTTGCTCTCTGGTTGACTGATGTTCTGTTTGTTATGTAACATCCTGACATCCTATTAAGACTGTAATTATAAAACAAAGTCCCAACTCATTGACAGAAAGATGCAGCTGTTTAGCCTGCTCTTCTTGATTGAACATAGAACTTAATTCAGCCTTTAGTTGCCTAATGACTAAAATTTTTATATTTTAGATGAGCCAGGAAAACACTGGGAATTTAATGGGATTCAAATATGCATGTACTGTGTTCCAAGAGAAGATTTAAATATGTGTCTACCTACCTACTTAACATCTATTTATCCATCCCTGACATCACTTGAGAGCTAAAACTGAGTTTTTAGTCTTCAAGTCTAGAGCTCTATTCATTCAGTTATTGTAATAATCGTATTTTAATGATGCTTATGGATTTTGTTCTCAAAAAAAATTAAAAATATTTCTTGGGTAGTGTGCTGTTCTCACTACAGAATATTGTTTCCTTTATTTCTGATTTATACATATTTACAACGAAGTGCCCACAGAGATAAAATAGTCATAATTAATCAAGAAATTTGATTTTCTTGGGATAATGCTTTTATTTAACTAAAGACAAGGAGGGATTATAGGAAGAATTTTATGAATCTCATCTTCATGAGTCAGGGCTTTTGCATTGTTAGGGCTTTTCAGTTTGTTTCTCTCTTGCAAGATTAAGAGAATTATTCTTGTGTTAGCTCACAAATCCTGCATTTGATCATCCTTTCTCACTTGTGACATAGCCTCTGACTTATGGAACATTGGATTTCCTATAGTAGATCAGCCTGAATCTGTCTGTACACAGAATGACCAGATTGAATTGGCACCAAAGTTCCATTACAAATCCTTCATCCAGCCTTCTAGTTTGCATTGGAAGTATCAATTCAAGCTTCTGTATTATCCTTAGGTGAGTTTTGAAAAGTTAGATTTTTTACTAAATTTTAATCCCATTATTTAGAATTCAGATATATTTCAAGGACCTAGGAGAAAGCAAATAAACACCTCCTTCTCACTTCAACATTCAAAATAGCTATTATAAAATCTTTTTGTCGGGCTTCCCTGTTGGCTCAGTGGTTGAGAGTCCGCCTGCCAATGCAGGGGACGGGGGTTCGTGCCCCGGTCCGGGAAGGGCCCGTGAGCCATGGCCGCTGGGCCTGTGCGTCCGGAGCCTGTGCTCCGCAATGGGGGAGGCCACAGCGGTGAGAGGCCCGCGTATTGCAAAAAAAACAAAAAACTTTTTTCCTTATTGCATAAGGAAGACTTTTATGCTTTTTTATCTTAAATCAGTATACTTACCTTATATACGATTTTAACGAGCTTTGCTATATCTTATTCTATTATAGTCCAGATTAAAGATAGGAATTTGGAGGGAGGTTATAAGTAGGGCAAGATGGAGCAGTGAGAAAGGATGGGGGAATCATGTCTGGAAGAGAGGGAAGGAATTATAATAGTCCGCGGATATTGAGGGTGGTGCTAAATAACTCCGAGCCAATAATAACTTATAGGGATATCATAACATTATGTTATAGTAAGAATATTAGTGTTAGAAATTATAAATTTATGGAAAAGGGTTAAGTTTTCTGTACTTTATTAAAGAAGACAATATATTGGGAAGGCCACCAAAGTCATTAAAATTTTAACCAATGTTTAAAATGATAAGAGCAAATGTTTGTACAGTTCACCTGTTTGGATTACCTCATTCACTGATTATGCTGCATAATTCAGAGGTTACTCCATATACTTTATTTGGGAAACATTTATCATATGCAGGAAGTGATGTGGGGATTTCTCCTCTCACCAGGTGCCCACTCTTTGGTCCTGTGGTTTCATGTGTGTCTCTCTCTCTCCATCTGCAACCCAACCTCTTGCTTGAGTTCCAGACCATTGTTTCTTACAGGTTAATGTTTAGCGATGTTTCTCTCTGGTGAGAACCTGAAACCTTAATGTCACTCGAACACATTTGTGTAAAAAGAGATAGAGAATAATAGTCGTATGTATGGGGAGAATACCAAGGGCCAGTGGGATAGAAGAACTCAGCATCACCTCGGGTGGAAAACTTGGGGACTGACCCAGGCGTGTCTTTTGGAAATAGTTTTTTCCTGTTGAACCATATGAATTTTATCCTTCCTTGTTAAGTGTAGGAATTAACCCATAAATTCTGGATGGTGAGGCAGGCTTACTAGCTTTGGTACTGTGCACTACCTAGTAGAAGTTGGACTGATGGCTGTGAGTGTCAGCTTTCACCTATTCATAAATGATGTTTTAAAATACAGAACTTGCTCTGCTGTCTCTATTTATGAACTCTTTGGGTGGGAAAAAGGACTTCCCCAGATTTGAAATTTGTAATAAAGGCACTTAAAACAAAGAACACAAACTTCTTCTCTCTGTCTTCCTGGAGCTCTACTACTCAGGGGTGTTTCCTGATTGGTTAATGGGGACACCACCATCGGGCTCTCAAGTTTGAAGCTTTAGGGTCTCTCAGTGCTTTTCTTACTATCCACAGCCTGTTGATCACAACATTATATTTTCCTCAGAACCATCATCTTAGTGAGACCCCTTTCCCCCTTTCTCTTGCCTTAGTTCAGGCCAACGGCTGGAACATGTAACAGTTGTAAATGTTTTCCCTTTGTTTCGGCTTTCCACAGTGTTGACGTAACTATTCCCTTTAAAATGATAGTGATGATGTCACGCTTCCCACAGAGACCCCCCCTAACCACTCTGTCCTCTGGCTCCCGCATCCCTTTCACTCTGGCTCCCTCCACTGCCTTCTCCCGCCGTGCAGCACCTTGGTCTCCCCGGTGGGCTGTGTCCTGCCACAAACCTGTGCCTTGGCACGTTCTGTTCTCAGTGCCTGGAGGCTCTCTTACAATACTGAAGCCAAGGAAATAACAGACCACTGTCTCTTGAGTTAACATCTTCTTCTAGTGTGGATCTATTAAGCTATACTTCTCAAAATTTCAATTCATACATTCCAAGAAAGTTTTCTACACAATTAGAACATATTTATCATATTTTCTCAGTGGACCGTTGCTGTGGAGATCAAATAGGATCTCAACTGTAAAATAAAGTTATTGATAAACTTTTTCCAAGGAATAGAGACAGTGTAACATAGTGGTTAAGAGCTTGGACTCTGGAGTCGCACGGCTTGGTTTTGAATTCCTGCTCTAGCACAGAGTAAGTAGCTGCATGACTTCAACCTGTGTTAGACCTGCTTCATCACTAAAGTGGGGGTGGTATGGTACATATCTCACAGGGCTGCTGCAGGAACGAACAAGTTAGCATTTCTGGAGCTTCAAGGATAATGTCTGGTATGCAGTCATGTGCTGTATATTTTAGCTTCTGTTGTTACTGTTTTCATGGTTGTAGCTGTGTTCATAATTCCCACAGTTTATTTATGGGAATTCCGAATAAAGCTGTTCTTTTTTCAGAACGACGCTTATACATACATACTTTTTAAAAGTTTCTATAACTTGTCAGAGTATCAAGTCCTGTTTTTTTTTTAAGCAATGATTAAGATTTTTTTTTAAGTCCTATTTTTAACATTATATTTTCAGCATTATAGAAGGAAGCTGTCTTACCTACTTTATCTTGTTTTGCTTCCTAATTATAATATATACGGAAAATAATACTGTTTTACATTAATGAATGAGTTAATTGGATATAGGTTGCATGGTGAAGGTGAAAATTTAAAATAGTGAGGATTCAGGTCAAGTATAATACATTGGTTTATGCTCAATAAATTTCAAAACAGTGAATTTTCACATGTTGAATTTCTCTGTTTTGTGAAGAATATCTGTGCTTCAAATATTTTGCTTTTCAATTCCGTTTCATCTGTTGCATTCTGAGAGCATAAAGAGTGGACCGCTGGTTAATTCATTTAGTGTAGTGAAGGTATACAAATCCAAGCTCTACAGGCTGGAAGATAAAAATCCTTTTACCTCTCACAGTTAGGTTAGTAGTGCTTGACCAGATTCCTCTTCAGAGGTCACCTGATCTAATTGTGGGTGTGAAGCAGCCAAGCAATCTGAGTCCCCGTATTCGTATTTCTGTCCCTTTATGTTCTCAGCACGGAATAATTAAATAATTATTGGTGTTGGTCATGACATTTTTCCAGTGAAAAATGTCCACAACAATATGTGAGAGTTGAAATCATTCTAGATAAGGATGTTTATTAACAGACAAGACAGTGCTTATTCTTAAGGCTTTATTTTAATCTATGACTTAAAAGAGGGATCCTGAGTAACGCTCCTGTTGTAAGCACGTTACCTCTACATGAGTGCAGTGGTTACTCTTTTATTTTTTAGATTGTTTTGCCCCGAAGATAGACATCCCCAGGGTGGAAATTGTGAAATAGAAACAAACACAAGGGGACTGGGGCTATAGATCTGTGTGAAAAAATATAATATTTGTGGGAAATGTCAAGCTACCTACTCTTCTTTGCATTTTATTTTTTGATAGATGATGTTTAACACTCTTTTTGTAACTCTCTGCTATAGACATCATTGCACCTTTATTATGAAAGTGCAGTAGCTTTCCGGTCATTGCTATTCCAGAGTGAGTTTCTGAAGCAGCAGGAGTGAGATGATTTTGCAAATTGCAATATAATAATACTATATATGATCTTGTCTCAACCTGTAACACACATATCCTCACAGAAATAACGTTTAATTATGGTAATATCCTTCCTGATATCAGACATGGTGTGGTGCCTGTTAAGATTATATTGTTTGTAGTAAGATGGAGTAGAAAGTGGCTTAAAAATGAAGGAATAAAATCACATTCCTTGATAAACCCCGTAGATGCTATTTAGGCTGTGGGGAGCTTTTGATTTTGTTTCCGTTCTTTGCTCCCAAAATAAAAATGCAAACAATAATTTGACAGACAAACACTGTCACACGCTGTAACCTCATCTCATCCCCTCACTGCACATCTTAATCCCTGACGGACTTTTTGCAGATATATGGGCTGTGAGGTTTTCGAGTTTCTGGATGTGACACTTTTTCCAAAGTCTCCCAGTGACAGATGCAGTGACCTTATCATGCAGACAGCTCTATCCAGTTTGACAGTCCAGCCATCTGGTTTATATCGATCATAATTGATTTAAAGGAACCAGCTCTCTGAAAGTTGGTCATTTGAAACCCCGAGGCTAAACTGGCCTACATTTAATTTGAAGTTTTAAGTCATTATTCTTGAAACTTGTTTTGAACTGATTTGTAAAATTAAGCCTTGTTTCTTGTCTGTGTGAGGTTTGGGGGTGAAAATACTTGTGGCCGGCCTTGAAAAACATCAGCTTTCGTGAATAATAGTTTATACTCTGCAGACTGTATATGAATGTGCACTTATGGTTTGAATTTATGTCTCTTTTTAGATTTTGCAGGAGCTGAAAACATACGTGGAGTTTGGTGTTAGGATCGGCTTCCTTATTTACCAGCTTTCTAGATTTAAGCTCATTACTTAACCTCCCTGAGTCTCTTTAGTCTAGAACGTGGGGTGATGATAGTACCTGTTTCATTGCATCGTTGGGAGAATTAAGTGAAGTAATATGTCGTGTGCTTAACGTACTGCATAGCTCAGTGTGAGGAAAACATTTACTTTCCTGCTGATTACCATTACTGATTACTCCTTCCTTTCTTGAACTTCTCTCCTGTGTTGCTTCCGAAATCTTCCTCTTACCTTGTTTTCCTCAAGTATCACTGACACAGTGGCTCAGTCTTTTACCTGCCTCTTCATCTGTCTGCCTGTTCCGTACTGGAATTTCTCCTGTATGCATTATCTTGTTTACACGCTCTTGATAACCTGAGCCACAGCCAAGACCTCAGCGGTCACTTGTTTGTGCGCTGACAGCTTCCACATGGTTATCTCCAACCCAGACCTTTCTTTTGGGCTCCTCTGAAGGGCACTTCTTATCCTGCTTCCAGGGCATATCAGGGGACCCAGTGGCCATAAGGGCAGGTAGAGATCAATTTGGGAATGAATACCATTGATCTGGAGCCAACTCTTATTGGTTAATTAAGAATATGTGGAAATCCAAAGTTTAATTAAAATGCAGGTGTTTTGTACTTTGTTTTTTAAAATCTGATGTTGCGTGTCACACCATAAAATAAGTAAATTTTAGTTAAGTGTTCCATTTCTACAGTTCCTGGTTACGATGATGCCTCTGCAATTATTTTGGAAAACTTGGTTTTCTGAATTGCTGAAATTGTACCCAGTGCAGCACTAAATTGGTTCTTTAAGATGGACATCTTTTCAAATTTATCTTAGGCCTTGATTTAATTCAACAGTCATATATACAACATTAACTTGGATAAATGCCTTGTCAAGCTACCTACTCTTTTTTACATTTTGGTTTTTATTTTTTTGATAGATATTTATCCCTCTTTCTGTAACGCTCTGCTACAGACATCATTGCACCTTTATATGAAAGTGCTATAGCCTTCCAGTCATTGTAGCTTTTCAGTCATTTTAATAAAGCACTAACTTGCTTTGTTAAAATGGGGTTTATTAACCAATTATTCTTTAACGTCTTAGCCTTTTTTTCTATTTTTACTTTCTTTTTTTAAAAATTGTGAGACGTATACTATATGGGGCAGCATATGTAAAATGTGTATTATAGTTTAAAGAGTAATAGTAAAATGAACACCTAAGTAATCAACTTCCAAGTTAAGCAAATAACATTATCAGTGTCTTAGAAGCCCCCTGTGGACTCATTCCCTGTTTTTTCCCTTTCCCTCACACCCAGAAGTAAACCCAAGGTGTTTCCTTGCTCTTCTTTACAGGTTAGCCACCATATTGTTATTTTGCATAAAACAATTTATTGTTGTTTTGAAAAATTGAGTAACTTTTGTACATCCAGCTGCGTAAGGGAAAGGCAATGTTGCCATTGTGGTCTCCATAATTAGAGAAACTGAACTGAGTCTCTGGGTCATAGCTGCGCTTCATTTTTCCTGGGAGTTTACAGAGCCCCTTCTGGGGAAGTTAATGCTCAAAGTCATGAACAAGTTCTGGGAAACATAAGGTTTACCATAATCAGAAAAATTGGCAGGGCTGATGTGCGAGTCATGTGTCAGATGCCTGGCAGAAATATGGTAAGAGAGGATGCGTGCTTCTCTATTTTCTGTTTCTAAGTTCACTGTGGCCACCACAGCTCTCCAGAGTAGATGAAAGTAGCCATCATAGGGTGAAAAGAAAGTCCTCAGTGGATAAAGGCTTCAAGGTGGAATTGGGAGTTGGTGGGAAATTGAGTAGGAACTTCATTAACATGTGGTTAGGATGAGCCAAAGTACAGATAAGAGTCTGGGTCTGGCTCACCTGGGCATTTTGTATTCAGGTTGAAAAGGTGGTTAAAAAAAGGGGGGGTGGGGAGGGAGTGGGGTTTGTGGTGATAGCCCTCAGCATGTCTATTGCATTAGTCACATTGCTGAAATTGCATTAGGTCTCTATATTTGTCTCACAGTTCTGATCCAGTGATCATTCTTCACTGTGTTTTGATGATTCTATTTACTTCTTCTCTATGCTAGATCTTGTGCTTCCTGAATCCCACATTTCCCTCTTCTTTAGATTACTTTCTTTTGGTGGAACATATCCTCCAGTATTTTTTGAGATAAACCTGCATGGGAGATGACTTTTTTGAGATCTTATATATCTAAAAACGTCACACTTCTACCCTCATTCTTAGATCGAAGGATAGAGAATTCTCAGTTGGAAATAATTTTTGTCAGTAACATGAAAGTGTTGCTCCATTGTCTTCCCGCTTCCAGTGTTACTGTTGAGAAGTTAAAAGCCATTCGGTTTCTTAATTCTTTTCATGTGATCCTGTGGTTTTTCTTAGGCTATTTGTAAGAACTTCTCTTTTCCCCCAGTGAATTGAGATTTCACAATGATATACCTAGGTGGAATCAGTTCTGAGTTTTCTTGAAAATTTTCATTAATGATTTTCTCTCCTTTTTTTTTCTTTCCTGTTATTTCTTTCTGGGATTCCTGTTATTTGGATGCTGCACCTCCTGGACTGGCCCTCTATTTCTTTTCTTTTCTTTAATTTTGCATTTCTTTGACTTTTTGCTCTACTTTCTGGGAGATTTCTTTAACTTCATTCTCCAACTCTTCCTTTTTTCCTGCTATCATGCTGTTAATTTTTTAACAGCCTCTCCCGTTGCGGAAAACAGGCTCTGGACACGCAGGCTCAGCAGCCATGGCTCATGGGCCCAGCCACTCCGCGGCAAGCGGGGCCTTCCCGGACCGGGGCACGAACCCCTTTCCCCTGCATTGGCAGGCGGACTCTCAACCACTGAGTCACCAGGGAAGCCCCATGCTGTTAATTTTTAAGAGTTCTTTTTTTGTTCTTTTCCTTTTTATAGCATCCTGTTCTTATTGGCTAGATGTAATATTTTTTTCATATCTCTGAGAACTTTAATAATAGGTTTTTTTTGTTTTTTTTTTTTGCGGTATGCGGGCCTCTCACTGTTGTGGCCTCTCCCGTTGTGGAGCACAGGCTCCGGAAGTGCAGGCTCAGCGGCCATGGCTCACGGGCCCAGCCGCTCCGCGGCATGTGGGATATTCCCGGACCAGGGCACGAACCCGTGTCCTCTGCATCGGCAGGCAGACTCTCAACCACTGCGCCACCAGGGAAGCCCCTTAATGATAGATTTTTAAAGACGTTTTCTTCTTTCTCCATAGCCTTTACTTTCCAAAAGTTGCTTTTCTTTTTTAATGATTGTTTTGATTTCTAACTTCTCTGTTGAAGTCTTTCCTTAGATGACTATTAATCCTATATGTGTGTTTATAATGCCAAATAGCAGGCTAAAAAAGTTGATTGAAAGTGCTAAGCATGTGGGTGGGACATTTTAACTTGAAGTTTCATTGCAGGGTGATCTACTTGAGCTCTTTTTGGGTCACCTTTGACATTAGTATCTTTAGAGAATTCCGGTTGGACTGATGAGATTCCCTAGAGAAGATTACTTCAATCACTTGCTTGGATTTTAGCTGTTGTCACTTTTTCTTCCTTTCCTTTTCTCTAATTTGCTGTTTGCAATTTTCTATAAGCTAGGGAGTCGGGGGAAGAACCTGATTAGGATTGTTTGAAATTATAACAATTAAATCTTGAGTGACAGCCTAAGGGACTGGCCTGTGCATAAAATGCTTTAAATGTGTGGATTTTTTGGCATCTATTTTGGTGACCTAGAAACATGTTTTTGTTTATTTTGTGTTCTTGGATGTATTCTGGAAACATGATGTATTCATGTAACAGAATTCTAAGTAGATGAAGTATTAATGCAAATTGTTCTGGAGTAATTTGTTTTTTCTTAACCATTTCAATTGATCCAGTATGTGTACTTTTCTAGCTGATTATAAAATGATTTATTTATTAATTTGTTCTCTAATCTTCCTAGTTACTGAAGTAAATTCTACTGATCCATAATTATCATAATCTTCCTTTTATTTTTGTTGAAGTAGAACAGTCATTTGACTTTTTGCAATTATAAACTGTCTACAAGTTCTCAAAAGTAATGGGAGACTGTGTTTGAGAAGGACTTCTTACTTTTGATGTTCTCCAAGGTTCATATTATGATTTCCTTTTGATTTACAGACATTTGGAAATTTCAGGTATTCTGTAACCGTTTTAACTTATCCTTATTCTTGCTTGTTGTTTTGCCCTCCCAGGCCAGAGATGTTTTTTCTTTATAACTTCATCTGTTTTTATATAGTTGGATTTCTAGTGATAGAAAAACCTTTAGTAAAAATTCCATTTATGCATAAGCTCATTGTCATTTGGTTACTATGAATTAACCAATTAATGTTAAAATTATGGTTTAGTCACTGCCATTAAAACAAAACTATGAAATGAAAATTCAGGTGTACACAAGGATCATTAATTGGAGATTGCTGCTTCAGAATTTTAACATTCATTGTTTTAATAAATTTTTTAAACAAAATGTTTCATAAGATGATTTATTTTAATAGTATCTTTAATACATTTAAATCCTTATTATATATACAAAATTTGGATTCACATGCATTTTCAGGACAGCATATGTTGCATGAGCATACACCTATATTTTTTGACAAATGAAAGGGCTTTTTAATAGAAATCAGCTCCAGCTTCTGATTTTCTGAGAGGCCTTGAACAAATTGTTTATTTGTTCTATAACACACTTTTCTAGGCTATAAAGCTAAGATGAAGATGTTAATCCTGATTCTACCAAATCATTGCAGTATTGTAGGGATTAATGAACTAATGTCTGTGAAATATTTTGTTCTTCTTAGAATTGGAATTACCTACATAGATGATACTATCATTAATATTATGTATTATGTATTATGTTCAGTACAGTGGACTAGATAATTGTATCATCCAATGTTTTGGATTCCTTTTCATTAAAATTACATGGAGATAGTGGCATGGTTGCTGCAATCTTGTCCTCTGCAAATGGCAAGTGAATATTAACATAAAATATTTAAATTATACATAATTACAAGTTTCTGAAGAATTTATCAGCTCTAGGGAAAAACAGGGAGTAAGAAAATGTTAATTAAGATTCAGGAATTACAGCAATTGTATTTGGAAAAATTGGATTAGTTGGCCTATGGTATTCATAATATTTGAGTACATTCATTTTCAGCCAGTGATGATTGAATCTTGTCAAACAGAGTATACAGCAATGAATAATCCACAAATGAAGTTAAGAAAACAATTACATTTATGATAGCAATAAAGAGTGAAGTACTTAAGAATAAATATAAAGAAGTGCAAGACTAGTACACTGAAAATTATAAAGCATTGTTAAAAAGCAATTAAAGAACATCTAAATAAATGGAAAGGCATGATATGTTTATAGATCAGAAGACTTAATATTATTAAAGTGACATTATTTCCCAAATTGATCAACAGATTAAACACATTCATATCAAAATTCCAGCTGAATCTTTCTGTCAGTGTTGCAGAATTCACAGGCTGATCCTAAAATCACATAGAAATACAAGGAATCCAGAATAACCAAATAATATTGAAAAAAAACAGTTGGAGGATTTGCACTTCCCAGTTTCAAACACTGCAAAGCTACAGTGATCAAGACAGTGTGGGATTGGCATAAAGAAAGACATGTAGATCAATGGAATAGAATTGAAAGTCCAGAAATAAACCCTTACACTTATAGTCAATTGACTTAAAAAAATAAATTTAATTATTTGTTTGTTTATTTATTTTATTTTTGGCTGTGTTTGGTCTTCGTTGCTGTGTGTGAGCTTTCTCTAGTTGCGGCGAGCAGGGGCTACTCTTCATTGCAATGTGCAGGCATCTCATTGTGGTGGCTTCTCTTGTTGCAGAGCATGGGCTCTAGGCGCACAGGCTTCAGTAGCTGTGGCTAAAAGACTCTAGAGCACAGGCTCACTAGTTGCGGCGCACGGGCTTAGTTGCTCCGCGGCATGTGGGATCTTCCCAGGTCAGGGCTTGAACCTGTGTCTCCTGCATTGGCAGGCTGATTCTTAACCACTGCGCCACCAGGGAAGCCCTAGTCAATTGATTTTTAGCCAAAGTTCTAAGACAATTAAATGGAGGAAAAAATAGTCTTTTCAGGAAATTGTGCTGAGACAGCTGTATACACATGGGTAAAGAATGTTCAGATCCCTACCTCACACCTGTACAAAAAATAATTCAAAGTTTTTCTTATAGTTATAAAACTCTTAGAAGAAAACATAGGAGTAAATCTTGAGACCTTGGGTTAGGCAGTAGTTTCTGAAAGCACAGGAAACAAAAGAAAAACAATCTCTCATGCGTTGCTTGTGGGAATGTCACTTTGGAAAACAGTTCGACAGTTGTTCAAAATGTCAAAGATACAACTACCGTATAACCCAGCAATTGTACTCCTAGATGTGTACCCAAGAAAAATGAAAGTATACATCCTTTCAAAAATCTGTGCACAGATGTTCCTAGCAGCGTTATTCATAATGGTGCGAAAGTGGAATCGATCCTAATGTCCATCAACTGATGAATTGGTAAATAAAATGTGGTATATCCATACCCTTGAATATTACCCAGCAGTAAAAAGGAATGAAATACTGGTACATTCTATAACATGGAAGAACCTTGAAAACATTATACTAAGTGTAGAAGATAGACACAAAGACCACATATTGTTTGATTCCGTCTATATAAAAGGTCCAGAACAGGCAAATCTATATATAGAGAAAGATACTAGTTGCCTGGGGGTGGGAGTGAGGTGGGGAATGGGAATTAATTGTTAATAGAATTGAAGTTTCTTTTGAGGTGATGAAATATCCTAAAATTGCATTGTGATAGTGATACAACTCAGAGAATTTACTAAAATCCATTAAACTGTATCCTTTAAACAGCTAAAATTTATGGTATATGACATATCTCAATAGTCCTTTCTTAAAACCCAGCTATTTCGTAGTTGTCAGTAAAATGATGTAAAACAGAAGTTTTTGGGCTGTGCTTCATGGGCCATTTTTGTTTCACAGAGATGTATTTGGGGTTGCCATGGGTGATAGGGAAGATAAGTGACAGGGACCTCAGGTGCCCCCAGGCCTTCTTCCAACTTCTAACAAAGTCCCTCTTTTATTCATTACATAGGTTGTAGTTCCACATATGATTTTGTTTGGAAAATGTATTGTACTGCTTTAAAAAATAAATTAATGGGGAGAGATATTTACGGCATGAACCACCATTTATAAGAATTTGATTTATTTGTTCAACTAGTATTAAATTGAGCACCTCTTTTATGCCTCACTTAATAAGTAAATAACTAAATGAGTAAAATATATAACATTTCAAGGGGTGATACACCTTTAGATGTTTAATTTGGCTCTTTTTCTATATGGTAAGACCTTTGACCATTAGAATAATTTTCTTTAAAAAGCACAGGTTATATGTAGTTGAAAAAAATAAAATAGAAATTTTCCTTTTTGCTTACCTTCCTTTGGCTTCAGAATTTTAAAGTATTGCCTGTTCTCTTTTGCCTTATTAACTAACACTCTTTCATTTTTACTGGTTAATCTAGGGTTTACAGCACACATATTTAATTTATTGTCTATCTTTAAATATCATATCCCTTCATGTAAAAGATAATAAACCAAAGCAGTACACTTTTATTCCCCCTTCCTGCCCTTTATGCTATTACCATCACGTATTTTTTACATATGTATAAGCTCTGCAATTATTTTTGATTTTTGATTTTAACTCTGTTTAAAGAAATTAAAAGAATAAGAAAAATTCAATTTAAATTTATCCATATTTACCATTTACAGTGCTTTTTATTCCTTTTTGTAGTTCTAAGCTTTTATTTTATAACATTTTTCTTTTACCTGAAGAACTTCTTTTAGCTTTTCTTGCAGTTCTTTTGAAATCAAATTATCTCAACATTTTTTTGGTTCTATTTTTTTTTTTTTTTTTCCCGGTACACAGGCCTCTCACTGTTGTGGCCTCTCCCGTTGTGGAGCACAGGCTCTGGATGCGCAGGCTCAGCAGCCATGGCTCACGGGCCCAGCCGCTCCACGGCATGTGGGATCTTCCCGGACTGGGACACGAACCCGTGTCCCCTGAATCGGCAGGCGGACTCTCAACCACTGAGCCACCAGGGAAGCCCTTTGGTTCTATTTTTGAATGACATTTTCATTGGATTTAGAATCCCAAGGTCATGGTTTTATTTATTTATTTATTTTTCTGAAAGAGAAGGATTTTCTTCCGTTGTCTCTGACTTGTGTTGTCTCTTATGAAAAGTCAGTAATATCTCTTATCTGTTTTCTCTTTTTTTCTTCTGGCTGCTTTGTAAGAGTTTGTCTGTCACTAGTTTTCAGAAATATAATTATTAATGCCTTGGTGTGTTTTCTTGGTTTTTATTCTGTTCAGGGTTTATAGGCATTTTGGATATGTGGATTTATGTTTTTAATTTCCCAAATTTAAATACTTTACCTTCCTCCAGGACTCCAGTGACAGGTAGAGCATACTGATTGATTACTGTGACTATGTCTTTCATTCAGGCTCTTTTTCTCCCCGTGCTTCAGTCTGTACAGTTTTTAATGCCCTGTCTTCAAATCTACTGTTCTTTTCTTCTCCTAGGTTTATGTGCTTTTAAGCACATTCAGTCACTTTTTCATTTCAGGTGTTGTATTTTTCTACTCTTTTTCCCTATATTTTCATATAAATTAATTATGTTTGTTTTCCTTTAAATCCTCATTTGAAGTCCTATTAATTTCATCATCTCTGTCATTGCTGCATCCGTTTATACTGTCTGATTTTTCTTCTGGTTAATTACATTTTCATTTAAAAGCATTTATTTATTTCTGGTGGCAAGCTAAATCACACGTGTGTCAACTTGACCTCTTCAAGTCTGGCTTCCCAGTTTTGATTGGTGGGTGAACAGTGGTCTGTCCTATAGCAGTGTTTTAGCCCTAATTCTAATTCATGGTCTTCAGAGGTCTCTACTTAATGCCTCTGGTGTTTAAGGAGGTTCCAGTGGGACTCCGATGTCGTCCGACCCTGTGTACACTCCAGTGGTGTCCAGCTTACTCCTCCCCAGTTCTTGTCTTTTGCCTTGTCTCTTCTAACCTCGCCCTACACATGCACAGTTTGGTATTCAGACACGGAGTCAAGGGGATTGTATGCAGATGTCTGGACGTCTTTCTCTGTAAATCTCCTCCTTTTTAGTGTCCTGCTCCACAGACTCCTCTGATTTCTGTCTCCTCAGCTGACAAGACCAGATTCTTGGGCTCCCATCCCCCATAACATAGTCCAATAAATGTCTCCAGCCAGAAACCTAAGGTGACTATAGGGCTCACTTCATTTGTTTCCTTTTTCTGGGGGATCATAGTCTGTGACAGAAAACAGTCATTTCTCATATTTTGTTTGTTTTCTAGTTTTTTTTTACTCCAGGAAGATTGGTCCAATGCTAGTTATTGTGAAATGTTTAGCACTCCCTTTATTATTATTATTTAACTTGCTAATATCTTGTTACCTTGATTAATGCAGAGACTTTCTCCTGTCTTTCTTGTATCATTGAGTCTGGAACAAAGCCTAATACATAGTAAGTGCTTAATAAATATTTGCTGAATGTGCTATTGAATAGATGATCTCTCCCTTTCTCCTGTAGGTTCTGTTTCTCCTACAGGGCTGATGTCCTCCAATTAGCATTTAGATATGCTTTAATCTCTCCTTGTCTTAAACAGCCATATCTGGACCTGCTGTCACGTAATTCTCAACCTCTTTCATTCTTGCATTCACCTAGTAGTTCTCCTGCAGTAGCATTTCGCAGGGTTACTCATGGCTCCCCTATTGCTTAAACGAGCAGACTGTCTCAATACTAATCTCACTTAATTTCTGGTGGCATTTGACACTTCTTGAAATTCTTCCCTTTTTTTGATATCATAAGTTCCTACTTTTCTTCTTCCCTTTAAGGCTATCCCTATCTTGTCTGATTTACTTTTATCAGGCATAAAATTCTGGTGATTACTGGAGTATTGTCCATGGTCTTTGTCTTTTCTAATTCTGCACACTCCTCCTTAGCAATGTCACATAGTTCTGTAACTTGAATTATCATCCATAAGCTGGTGTTCTCCAAATATTTTTTTTTCTGGCCATACTTTTTTCTGAGCTTAACTGGCTGTTGCCTTCCCTGTCCATCAGACTTTCAAACGTAGTATACCCCAAATTGAACTAAACATTGCTCTTGCCCCTCTGACATTATCATTCTTGAGATTGCAACTTCGATATCTAATTCCAAGAATCCTTTCTTGATTCTCCGAAGCATTCTATACTTTTTCTGTCTTAACACATAGAGCTTTTGTATGGGAATTGCCTTGTATTGCATTGGCCTTTCCCCAGACTTGTTTGTTTCCCAAATTACGCTGTAAGTAAGAACTGATTCTATAAGTAGGTACTTAGTATATATCCGGTGAACAAAGGAAGAAATAAGATTTATAGGAAGTGATTATTTCTTTTATTGAATGTGGCATGTGGTTTATTCTTTTGCTCTTAAAGAGTCAACACATCTAAAATGTTTTGGCAAATCGAATGTTCTAGTAATAGCTGTAGCAGTGATGTCAGTCATAGCAGGCCAGGAGCCGTGATGGACTCAAAAGTTTATGGTAGCCTAAGGAATGAGGTCTGTGTGCACGTGTGTACATTGTGTTTGTGTGCATGCTTGTGAGATAATCTGCACACATACATACACAATCCACCCTAAAGGAGCAGTCAGTATATTGAGTAAGTCAGTATTAAGTAATGGAATTGTGCCCAACGACTTAACCCCCAAGGTATCAGCACTGGCACATACGCTTGGGGTTGGATTCTCAGGCTTTCCTAATTGTGCTGTATTTCTAATATTAGTGATGGGAGCTTCTCAGGCTGACCCTGGAGCCAGAGCTACTTGGGTTTGAATCCCAGCTCAGCCAAGATGTGACCTGGGGCGTTTCTTCACCTTTTCGTGTTCAGTTTCCTCACATGTAAAAATGGGAGTGATGATTTGTAAAGCACTTAAGGGTGTCTGGCACATAATCATTGCTGTTTAAGGGTTTATTAAGTAAATGCTTAAAACCACAGTGTTAGGGGTTGTTCTGTCATCTCTGTCTTAGAGACCCAAAGCTCTGGGCCAGTCAGCCGAGTGTTCCACGGGTTCCTCCAGGAGCAGAGGTGATCTGCCTCCAGTCCTTTTCCCCACATCATGCCTGCTTCTTCACTCACCATGTGGCCCTCCATCGAACAGTGCGGGCAGCCTCCCACAGCAACCGTCACACAGGGCGTGTGTTCTCTACCGTTGGCCCTGGGAAAAGGAACAGGACGGGTAGAGAGAGCCCCCAGTACAACTGGGGAGCGAGCTTGTGGAGTCTAAATCGTAGAGAGTAGAATGAGTTAGATCAACGCAGGCTGCGTGTGAGCATCAGGGCCTCCAGCACTGGCCAGAGCTCCCAGGTGGCCCCAGGTGCAGGCATGGTTGAGAAGAGCCACTGATGTAGGCTGCGGGGGGCTCAGTTACAGCTTGTGCCTCCAGGGTTTTCAGGAGACAGCCTTATCAGAAGTAGATCTCACAGTGTTTTTGCAGTGTTTGGACCTGGGGATTTTTTTTTTTTTAACTGCAGCTTGAATTCAACTTTGCAGACCACTAGGTGCTGTTAGTCACGAGGTGAGAGAAGCGCAGTGTGTGAGGTGGAGAGGAAGCCAGTGTATCAAGGAGTGTAACATTTCACAAGGAAGCAGGGCCTGAATGCTCAAAGTGTAATCGATTTGCACAGAAGACTCTGTTACACCATAGGTGCCACGGGTCATGTCTTGGCTGCTTGAAGTTTTCACTTCACCTGTGTTTGCTGACAATGCAGTGCTTGAATTTTTATGTCCTGTGACAGTATTGAAACTGGGTACTGATATTCTGATGTTTTGCTTAAAAAGAATTAACATGGTAGATGGAGGATTAAGTGAAAAATGGAATGATTTCCACGCTCATTTGTATGAGTAATTGAGATTTGGGGTAAACATAATTTTGTGACTATTTTTTTCCCCAGTTAGCATCACACTAAAAGCTTCTTTTCCTGTGTTGTTGAAAATGCATCATGTCATTTTAAGAGCTGTGTGATTGTAATGAGATTTAATATTCACCTCTTCTTAGAAATCTTGGTTATCTTCACCTTTTAAAAATTATAAATAGCATTGCCATTAAAATCGTTGTGCATAAAAAACTTTCCTGTATTTTGGATTATTTTCTTAGAGTACATTCCCAGAAATTAAGTAACTGGTTTGAAGAATAGAAACATTATTGAGGGTCTACATACACATTATGAGGTTGCTTTTCAATAATTATACTAATAAAAATGATAGCAGTTAACATTGAGCCCTTTTATTCCTAGTCTTTCTGATGTTTTATCTCATTAAATCCTCTTAAACACCCTGTTCGGGGGGTGCCTGTGATAACCCTGTTTTATCCCTGGGGAAACTGGAGCTCAAAAAGATGGCAGAAGCAGAGCCAGGATTCACACCCAGGTGGTCTTTCTCCTCCAGAGCCCTTGCTTTTGCATCCTCTTAGCTGTACTGCTTTGCATGGCAAGAAAACACTGCACTGGTTTTCAACCCTAGATTGCTAATATTATAAAGTTTCTGTTTTTAAAATCTCAGTAATTTTATAGCTGAGACATGGCTTCTTGTTTTGGTGTACTTTGAAAAGTTAATGGAAAATTATTCAAATATGTATTATCCATTTGTATTTCTTGTTTCGTTCCTTGTCTTTTCATGTCCTTAAATTGTTATTAACTTGCTATGAAATTAACCGATCTATATTGTGTCATATTTGTTACAAATATTTTGTCTAGGTTTGTGATTTGCTTTTGGATTTTAAATTGACTTTGCAAATTTTCAGTTTTAAAAAATATGGTCTGAGTAGATAAACTTGTTTCTTTTATGGTTTCTTCTATTTCTTTGAAACATCATCCAGAAAGCTGATAAATATTTACATCTAAATTTTCCCTTAATTCTGGGATTTTGTTTGGAATTGTGTTAATCTTATAAATCAATTCGGGACTGACATTTAAAAAATAGTCTCCCTATACATAGCAAATCTCTTTATTTAAATCTTTGTCATGTTTAATGTCTCTTAATGAGGGCTTAAGACTCATGTGACTGAAACATGAAATTATGGTGTACAATATAAAGAAAATAGTATTTTAGAAATAAGGAAAGAGCAGAAGGACAAGATAGGTTTCAGAGCAAATGTTTATAGACTTACTGTCTGGAGTTTTTTGCCAAGTGTAATTTTTTTTTTCTGCAAGAGATTTACAATTGACATTTCTGCATTTTATAAGTTGAATATGGTGTGTAATCTTCTGTTGTTTCTTGGACATGTTTTTACGTGTTAGTGTGTATTTTCTGCTAATGCAACAAGGAAACGAATACGTGGTTAAAACTCAAATATATTTGTAGAAAATTTACATTTCAGGTAGATTACCTTTGGTTGCTTTCAATAGACAATCCATGTGGCTTAAACAAGAGAGAGGTTAATTTTCTCTTACACTGTGAGAGGTAGGTAGTCCAGGGCTGGTGTGGTGGGTCCGCAGTCGTTAGCACTCAGGCTCCATGTGACTCACCACTCTGCCACGAATAGCATGTCGTTGTCATAGATGGATGCTCTCATCCAGCTCTCATGCATTTCTGCTTGCAGGAAGGAAGAGAGCCAAGGAAAACAGAGCAAATGGTATCGGCTCAGCTTTCTGTGAAGGAGGTGTCTGGAAATTGCTGTACAGTACTCGCACTCTTTCTCACTGGCTACATGTTAGGCCTGTGGAACAAGATACGGTGTTTTGTGCCCAGCTGAAATTCAGGAACGTGTTGTTACTAAAGAGGAATGGAAGAATGGATATTGGGCTAGATAAGTAGCCATCTCTGTTCCACCTGATTTACATTTCTCTTCTTACATACATACAAAGAAGCGTTTATTTCATGTGTAATAAGAGCAAAGGAAACATTTCTAATCCTAATAAGAAAAATAATCCCTTGGGCCATTTTCACCAGTAAATGTAAAGATTCAGGATGAGACATTATCAGGCTTGGAAGGTACCTTTAACACTGTTGTGCCCTTGACATCTCTGTATATCTGGGGGTTCACGGGGGCAAGTGAGAGAAGGGGCACACTGGACTGGCCAGGAGGAGACTGGAACTAGAGGTGTGGCACCTTCTCGTTCTGCTGTGTTATTGAATGATCTTGGGAGGTTGAACACATCTTGGACTAGAGCTGACTCTTCACTCTTGGGACCATCCTGAGAGATAGTCCCATAGGAGGAAAGACTTATATATTTTAGGAAAAGAAGAAAATTTACTATTTTTTTTGTTGTGTCTAAATTTAATTCAGAAGGAGAGGTACTCCTAATCAGCAAAATTCTGGAGGGCAAAAATTGCATCCTTATGAATTGCTTAGCACAGGTCCATGTGCATAAGGCCCAAATTACCAATTACTTTAAATTACAAATGCATTATTAAGAAATCCCAATAGTACAGTCTCAAAGCTATAAATCACAGTATTTTGATCAATTTTTAAAGATTGAAACAAAACTAATGAAAAATAGTCTTCACTAAGTATAAGAGACTTAGCTGAAATTTTTCATTTTTGACCTTTGGAAATATTCATGTAGTGTAATTAGAAGGGCTTTCTGCACATGTAATTATTTCATTACTCATTGTTATTTTATACCTGTAATTCATTAGATGAGAACTAAAGTATTAAGTCTTCAGTGATAAAAGTTGGAAAAATGTAAGAAAATTTTAGAACTCTCCTTTGTTCTTACCCTTTGCTTTAAAAAAATATTTATTTATTATTTATTTTTGGCTGCGTCAGGTCTTAGTTGCGGCACACAGGATCTTTCATTGCAGCACACAGGCTTCTCTCTAGTTGTGGTGTGTGGGCCCCAGAGCGTGCGGGCTCAGTAGTTGTAGCGCAAGGGCCTAGTTGCCCTGCGTCATGTGGGATCTTAGTTCCCTGACCAGGGATGAAACCCGTATCCCCTGCCCTGGAAGATGGATTCCGAACCGCTGGACCACCAGCGAAGTCCCTGTCCTTACCCTTTAACTCAAAAGATATATTCTTGTTTTTTGGTCCACTTTCAAAATAGGTATGTGTGTGTATAATGCTTAAGATATATATACAAACTCTCTATGTATATATACACCTATATGATATATTTATGCACCTATATACTAAAGTTACATAGCTTATACATATTATATATGTACATATTATGTATACTGTAAATTATTTATATATATAATGTTTATACATACATGAACCTATAAATAATCTCTCTCTCTCTCTCACACACACACACACACACACACACACACACACACACACACAATCTACCTATGTCAAACCATCCTACTGGATGATTCCATATTCTTTTAACCAAAAACTGACTTTTATATGTTGGAATTATTTGCCACAGGCTAATAATTGAAAGTACCATAAGAAATTTTAAAGTATTTTACTTATAAAAGCTATTTTATATTTTAAGAAATACTTGAAGACACATTTGTCAAACCTTTAATGAAAACATTCTCCTGATTTCTGAATGAAGTATTTTTTAGAGCTTCCCTGACCTCTTAAGGAATTCATTTTTTAGTGTACCAGTAACAATACTTTTGCAAAGTGTTCTAAACATATATTAATTAGGGTGTGATGGCCTTTCAAGTGCACTATTGTGGGTTTGTATCAAGGATACTTTGGGAAAGTTTGTGGAAGACTTTTGTGAAAAACTCTGGTTATCTTCTGACAGTTAGCAATTTGAAATATATCCAGTATTATACATTTTTGCTTTAAAAGAAATGGATACAGAAATCATTCCAAGAACAGTGCTTCCTTTCTTCAGAATTCATTAGTTGTAACGGACTTCCTTGCCCATAATTTGGGGACACGAAGAAGTGGTCACTTGAGGAGCCGTGGAGCGCCGTGTTGGGTCGGACCCGCCTGCTAGTGGTTCTCTCTGATGTGGAGAACCAGACGCTGGGTTTTGGTGTGTTTGCCAAAAACACACGTATGGCTTATGTCTTCTCAGAGGATTAGGGTTATAAGCAAACAGCCCTGATATTTCTCTGTGACTTCTATTGTATGCATCATTCATAAATGTATGAAAACGCTTATTGAGCCTACTTACATGTTTAGTCTGAACCATTTCTGGAAGAAACTTACTCCTAAGCAATTGCTTCTGAAAGAATATCAGCAGTTGCTCTGGTGGTCAGGAAATTACAACTTTTAGGTTTATGAGAGTGCCCCGTAATTCAAGCATCTTTACATAAAAGCTTCAATTATGCCCCATTTACTCTTCCGTTTCGTAGAGCAGTAACGTGTTTAGTCTATCTTTATGTGGGTCTCTTCAGCCCTCTTTGTTATTTGAGCTTACTTTTGTTTTATGTCCTACGTCTCCTCTTGAATTGTACCCATGCAAATTCAGTACGGTGTCAGAGACAGAAATGCATCATGGTTCCACAGAAGAGGAAGTCAAGTAATGTTCTGTGTCTCAGATACTCTTCCTGATGATACTCGTCACTTGTACATGCTTCCTGCGGGAACTTACGGAGCCCTTTTCATTATAGGAAGTGCCCAGGACAACTTAGGCAGCCACGAATATGTCACCCTCCATGATTCCTAGCTCAGAGCCTATCATCTCTGGAGTAGGTTGTTATTATCTGGACTGTTTTACCTGCAAGTTGTCCATGTTGATACCCACCACTCTTCCGATAAAGCTGTCAGCTTTTTTATGTTGCATGATCTATTAGCCTGGAACTTTACTACCACCCAGTGCCTTCTCGTCCTAGCTCATCTAGAGAATTTCTTGTGCATTTCTTCTCCTAGGTCATCATTAAATAAGACCACTTTTCTAGCACCTGACACTACAGTTGAGATTGCTCTTTCCAGAAAACAAATTTCTTGTTATTGCGCTACCTCTACCCAATGACTAAATATTTTTTCTTAATCTAGTGGGTAATTCATTTTGTATTTTGTTAGTCTGTTTTAGTGCCCTCACTCTTTTTGGTGCAGAAGCCTACCAGGGTATTTAAAGAGCCAAATTAAAGTTATAGTTTAGGGCTTTGCTTTGTCAAAGCATAATTAATCTTTCAAAGTGTTTTAGTGAGGTAGAGTATTGTTTTTGCCTAGAAGATGGGCTGAGATTATATAGTTTACCCAATGTTGATATGAGGCAAGAGAATATATTTCTTTAGGTGAATAATTTATTTCATACCATCCTTTCTGGGAAAAAATTAGTAATACATATTAAGAATTCTTAAAGTGTGAGCCTGTCTACTCAATAATTATACTTCTTGGAATTTATTGTAGGAAATAATAACAATGAGAGCTAACATCTCTCTACCACTTGCTGTGTTTTAGATGCTGTTTTAAAGCATTTTACATATATTAACTTATCTAACTCACCATAACCCTAGGAGGTAGGAACTGTTGTCATATCCATTGTTTAGATTAAAAAATTGAGGTACAGAAAGTTAAGTAACTTGTCCAGTATCACTTAGCTAGTGAATGGTGAAGCCACTGTTTTATTTTGCCTCTATTACTCTCAGAGGTGTGCATTAAAGTATGTGTAGAAGATGAAAAATTTTGAATCCACTTGTATTTCCACAAATAGAGGTTATTATTGAATAAAAGAATCATACAATAGATTTCTATGAGGAGATTAAAAATTCAAGTTGTGGAAAATGCCTTCCATAATGGTAAACCTTAAAGTATGATACTAGTTTTATAAAAAGGGTATTAATACACATAAATTTGAATAAAGATATTGTATAAATAAACTTGGAAATCATCTAACAGAATATTAATAATATTGACTACCTCTAGATATTGGGATTATTGATGATTTTATTTGTGCATGTAGTTTTTCTGTTTCCTAAGTTTTTTCCATTGAGCACGTTATTCTGCATTTGGGGAAAAAAAGGTTAATTAAAATTAAAAAGGTTTTTATTAGATTAAAAGTTACTACCTTTGATTATATTTTTGCCATTGTGCCAGTTAACTTGATACTTAGCATTTTTATTTAGTTATCAGACTCCTCTCTAGAGCCCTCCTGTGGGGGCTATGTTCACACTCTACCTGTATTTGACACAGTGACCTTGTAAGTTACATGGTCAGGATTTGACCACCAAGTTCATAGTTTCACTGTCTGTTCCTCTAGGGCTTCTAGATAAATGCTTTGTGGTTCCATTGATTTATCTATATCTATATCCAGTTTGTGTGTTAAGAACATCAGGTGCAGTTATCTGTTTACTCCATTGAGCCTTTGGATGGTTAGTATAGCATTTATAATAACAAAGCTGTGTGAACAATCTCTCTGCAGGCTATTTAACTTTGCTGTGTTTTGTGTTACAGACTGTACTCCTCATCCTGTCAGAGAAAAGGGTTTTGCCTTTTCTTTGAAACATTTTGCCTGAATGTTTAGAAATTTTGTATAAACTTCTCACTTTATTTCAAAAGCAATTGCAGCAAATAGCCTTATCATATACTATAGTTCTAATATATTTGACCAGATTATTTTAAAACCCAGTTTGACTATGGGGATCTCTCCAAGTTTTCCTTAATGAAAGCTGAAATGTTGTCTGCTCTTTACTTTTATCTCTGTTCACCTGGGCATGTTTATCTTTAACCAACTTACCAGCATTTAGCTTCTGTTTGGATAGCTTGTCTGAATTTGCATTTTGGCCTGTGTTTGACCTTGCGCTGCCATATTTGTTTGACCTTGTGCTGCCATATTTGTGAGCAGATTAGTTTCTTATTGCTACCATAATAAATTACCACACATTTAACAACTTGAAGCAATGCTCATTTATTATTTCACAGTTGTGTAGATCAGAAGTCTGAGTACATCATGGTTCGACTTATTCTTCTGCTTAGAGTCTCACAAGGTCAAAATCAAGGTGTCAGCAGAGCTATGTTTTTTTCTGGATGCTCTGAGGATGAATCTGCTTCCAAGCTCATTCAGGTGTTCCCTGAAATCAATTCCTTGCAGTTGTAGGACCGAAGACCCCGTTTCCTTGCTGGCTGTCAGCCAGGGGCTGATCTCTGCTCCCGAGAGAGGCCACCCACATTCCTTCTCTTGTTTTCCATGTGCCTCTCTCCAGGGACAGCAGCTTGAATCTCCTTCAAGGGAATGTTCTACTTCCCTTCTGCTACACCTCTCTGCTTTAGGAGCTCATGTGATTAGATTGGGCCCATCCTGATTATAATCCAGGATAATCTTCCCATTAGACCTGTAGAGTCCCTTTCGCCTTGTATAGTAACATAAAGGTTCTAGGGATTTAGGGCGTGAACGTGCTTTGCGGGCTGATCTGTTTTCCACAGTGAGCCTGTTTGTTTTCATGGCTGTAAACACGATCCTTCTGTGTGTTAACCACAGTAGTGAGCACCCAGAAGATAAGAGATGGAGTCCTAACACCCGAGTTGGTAAAAACTAGTTGAGGATTGTGATCAACACTTATACTGGTGTTTTAGGATTTTAAAGGAAAGTAAATTCAGTGAAGATAGAAATAAGAAGGCTTTGTAGAGGAGGAAGCCTCTGAGTGAGCCTTTAAGACTGTTTGAATGTTCACACCCGAAGGACTGTGGAGTTGTAGAAGACAGGAAGAACTTGATCAACTTCAACAGATATGATGTCGGATTGGACATGGTATATTTATGCGACAGCAAAGAGGCTCCATTGACTACATTAGAAATAGTAGTAAATAATATGTACAAATTGTATAAAGTTTGGAGAGTCATGCAGTGGAATTTAGGTATGATTTCTTGAAATGGGAAGCCACTTTGTTTTGAGCGAGAGAGTAGTATAAGGAAATGAGTTTCCAAAAGATTATTCCGGCAGCAAACTATGCAGGATGGACTTGACGGTGGAGGAGGTGGAGTTCAGACAAGTAGGGCACAGGGTCTGGGCCATCATCATCAAGCACCTCGCTTACTGAGCACAGGCTTGAATACTGACATCGTAAGACTTGTTATGATTTTAAAGCTTTAAGAGGCAACTTCATTAACTCCTTCACTAACAATGCTATCTTTTGGTTTCATTGTATACAGTAAATCTCCCTATGGCGGCTTTGATGTCACTCAGTTAGAGTGATAAACTTTTCTCCTGTGTCAGACTTTTAGTGCTTCACATACTTTTCTGATAATAGTCTTCAGAACGCATTTGGGATAGGAAGAATTGCTTTTTCTCTTTGAATATGAAGAGGTGAAATTCAGAAATCTGAGGTTACTTTATCAAGATCATTCAGCATGTCAGTGTCATAAGTAGAAGTAGAATTCTGGGCTTTAATTCTGATCCAGTGCCCTATCCTGGCAGCTGTTCTTGGAGATAAGTTGAGAGAATCTTCAGATACGCAGTTTGAACTAAACTGAATAATTTTCCTGCTAAATAAATATATGTATTTTGTTACTGGTTTTTAAGCAGATATCTTGGATGAGGCATAAGATAAATACTTAGGAGCTGGTTGGATGCAGAGACTTGATCATCTTGTTGCTTCAGGGCTTATTATGGGGCCTGGCTCATAGAAGGAGCCCTGAGATGCTTATTAAATTAATGATTGATAATTGGGGTCACCTCGGCTCACCTTTGAAAAGCTTCTTATTTCTTTTCTTCCACATTTCCAGAGGCCTGAAGGCCACTTGACACCCTGGCCAGATCCAAACCCTGAGTACTCGATGCATGGGCTCCAGCTTTGAGGCTCACAGCACCCTTTGAAAAACACAATCTTGTTTTAAAATAATTTCCATGTTGATCCTTTTGGTGGGAAGGGAATTCACAAGTATTCACATCAGAGAGTATGACTAGCCTTTTCTAAGGAGATCTCATTAGTTTGTTAAATTCAAACTAGCATTTTAGACATGACTTCAGTAAAGGTTACAGGCACTCTTTGGCTCTAAAATTTCATTTCAAAGTAAGAGGTCCCTAAGGGCTAGTTTGACTTATTTAATTATACCGTATAGGACTTGGGTAATAGTTTTATAAAAACCCTCTTCAAGGCAAATTTGTAATTTAATACAGTGTGGTAAATTGGTATGCCTTTAACATTTGTATCGTGAGACAGGTGACGTAGGTCAGGATTAAATAAAGGGGAAAAATTTAGGTATCACATTTGAATTAGAAATGACAATATTTGTATATTCTTGAGAAAACTTGGAGTGAAATCTCCTGAAAAACACTAAATGCAATTGACCTGAATGCTGTAATTGTTAAAGAGCCACCAAAATTTGCAATAAGTGTTTGTAAATCATAAATGAAACAGCTTATTTTCTTCTCTGTTAACAAACGGTTACTACTGTGCTTGGCACTGGGTCCTAGAGATGTAGCCTGTGCTGTCCCAGGGCTTCCAGTCTAGTGGGGAATGAGACACAGACTCAGGCATACATTTCCAAGGGAGTTCACTGTGGGTGCAGAGCGAGCATGCAGTAAGTACTCAGTACGTAGTAGGGTATCACGAAGTATTGGATTAGTGAATGAAGGTGCCCCTTCTTCTAAACGTGTCTGCCTGGTGAATGGCTACTAAGCTTTTGAGGTTTAGCTAAGACCCATAAGTGTCCTGTAGAGGGTCTTTTTGGACTCTTTACCACCTTTATGCAGTGTGCGCTTCTGTCACAGAATTTATGATACCCCAACAGGTATAGCCACCAGAATGAGTGCAGCATGGGGAGCCCTGAGGGGCCCAGCCTCCCAGAGCAGGAGAACAACTTCTAACTGTCAGAAAATCAGAATCATCAAATATTAAATAAGCTGTGACCGTTGTTAACAACCAGTCAGACTTCTGATTTTCAGCAATGTGAAAACGTTTTCTTTCCATCAAGCTAGAAAAAACAAACGAAAATTAGAATCCTTGAGCTCACACAGGAGTCCCTCTGCTCCAGGGACAGCACATCCGCCTCCCCACCCTTCTCCCTCACCCCGCCATGTGCTGTGCTTTAGCAAGTGCTCAGTAAATGTTCAGGAATATTGTCGGGGGGAGGCATTCCAGTTCGAAGGAAACTTTTTATTGTGCTTATTGTTTTTATCAAAAATGATTGGATTTCTTAGTTTTCATTTCCTTTCTTGTATTCTGTTGCAGAAGTCTACTTCCGTTTCACTAGCTTTGTCTGATGGTAGGCATGTGGATTTCTGGAACATGCACCACTCGGAGTCATACCATTGTGTCGTGTCCTCTTGTTTAGGAAACATGTACTTCTTTCTCCTTTTTTCCGGTTTATGGCCTCCAGATTTTCTGTCACCTACAGTTCACTTACCCATAGAACATGAATTCATTCATTTATTCAGTAGATGTTTATCGGACAACTGCTGTGAGCCAGGGACTACTGTAGCTACTGGGGATAAAGCTATTCTAGAATTCAGACGTAGTGCCTGCCCTTACAGATGTTACAGTCCAATAGAGAAAACAGATAAGTAAGCTAGCAATTAAAGTGTAATGAGATGGGAACTGTCTTAGGGGACATATGGAGTACTGAGGGGTCTGGGAAAAGAGATTATAATGTTACAACAGAAACTCTTTGATACCGGAAATCTCTCTGAAAAATGGTTAGTAGAATCTATATGCCAAAGACAGGATTGTTGATCTCTTAAGAAAAATCTTTAGAAAGCAGTCACTAGGAAGTAGTAAACCTATCAATATCAGTTAAAAGAAAAATTTAAAATTTCCAAATCGCGGTATGTTATGGGTATATGCTGTCAAGAGAAAATTGAATAATTTGATGTAAGGGGAAAAAAAAGATGGACTGCAAGTATTAATATTTCTGTGTATATTTAAAGGAAGAAATATTATCTGGTAGGTAATCAGGCGTATGTTGTAAAGGCGCCCCGTATAGTGGTGCTTCTCAAACTATCTGTGGTGAAAGAGCAGTTTTTTCTTTTTTAAGAAGTTCTCATCCACTGCAGACTAGTGAATGGCCTTTCTGCACATGAGTAGGATGTAGCTCACACCACATGGAGCCCAAACGATGTGTACCTTGATCACGTTCATCGACAAATCACAGCAAAGTCAAGTTGCCTCAAAGTTTAAGCGCTTGCTCTTTCTGTCCTGACAGTGTGCAGACTGGCAGTGCTGGATCACGTTTGAGCAGCAGTTCTACAGTGTGACTGGGTGATTAATTTTGCCTGTATTCTGCTAGATAATTTAAGTCTCTTTGTTGTAATGTTATCATCACCAAGCAGTCTTGTGGTTGTATGTTTGGTTTTCTGCTTAACTTAGTGGCAAAATATTACTGTGATTGTGGGTCCAGACCCTGCTGTTGGCTAACGACTTGGTGTCTATGCAAACCTGTCTCCTTTGGGTCTGGACTCTCACCCCTGGCCTGCGAGTCCATCACTGGGATTAGAATCCTGTAGTTCGTGGCCTGAGTCAGCACATCAGCTTTGTGAACAGCATTGATTGATTCATTCATTCAGTAAATATTGACTGAGAAGATGACATTTGAGCAAAGGCCTGCAGGAAGGAAGGGAGTGAACTAACTGGCTATGTGAGGGAGAGGCTTTCCAGAAGGAAGGAACAGCAAAAGTAATTGCTACGAGATACGAGAGATGAGGTCAGGGGCACCGGCTTGTGCACGATCCTACAGGGCTTTCTGGAGTATTTTAAAGACTTTGGCTTTTATTTGCAGTGAGTTGGCAAACCATTGGAGAACTCTGAGTAAAGGTAGAAATGACAAGATTCTACTTACATTTTAACGAAGTTACTCTGGTTACTGTGTTGAGAACAGTTGAAGGGGGCAAGAATGGAAGCAGGGGGATCAATTGGGAGGTGATTTAAATGATCAAACAAAGGTAATGAGATAACTGCACGAAGTGGTAGCAGGAGAGACGGTGCGGAGTGTAGGATTTTTGTATATATTTTAAAGGTTGTGCCAGCAAGGTTTGCTGACAGACTGGATATGGAGAGTGTGTGAGTGTGTGTGCGTGTGTGTGTGTGTGTGTGTGTGTGTGTGTGTGTCTATGCCCACACATGCATGCGTATATGTGCCCATAAAAGAAAGGAAAAACAGAAAATAGAGCCAAGGATGACCTCAAAGTCTTTGACCTGAGAAATTATGTTTCTGTCCACTGAGATGGGGTCACTGAGATCAGCAGGTTGGAGGATGAATTTCAGGAGCTTAGTTTTAGGCATGTTCACTTTGAAACCCCAACTAGATGTCCACGTGGAGCTGTCGGATGGGCAGCTGGATGTACAGACCTGGAGTTGTGCTCCGGAGAGGTCCAGGTTAGAAATAAAACTGGAGGTCATCAGTGTCACTAAACGCCTGAAAGTCACGGGGTTGGATGAGGTCACTGAGGGGGAAAGTGTAAATGGAAAAGAGAAGAGGTTGTTTGAACTGAACACTGGGTTCTCCAACATTTAGAGATCTAGGCAATAAAGAGGAAACAAGCAGAGCAGCAGGAGGAGACCAGGGACCATGGCGTCCTGGAAGCTGAGGGAAGAAAGGAGATCGGCCGTGCCAGCTGCTGCTGCTGAGTCCAGCAAGAGGACACTGACACTTGAACACTGGGTTCAGCCACTTGGATGTTATTGGAGACCCTTAGAAGAACAGTTTTGATGAAGTGACACTGATGAAAACCTAACTGGATATTGAGGAGAACCTAACTCTCTCTCCAGAGAGTCATTGGGAGAAAAGAAATTGGAGAAAGTGAAGATGGAGTTTGTTGTAAAGGAGAGGAGAGAAAAGAGGAGAGAAAAGTTAGTGACAGGGAGAGACAGCGCAGGACGGCCGGAATTAGGTCCTTATTGGTCTTAGATGGGAGGAGTATGGCCAATAGTAATAGGTGACAGGGCAGAATACACAGGTACAGAGACAGGTGGGAGAGTAGATGAGGTGGTGATGGTGATGTAGAGCTCTTCTGATCGGAGAAGCAGGAGCAAACTGAAAATGAGGAAGGAGGAGGTGATGTGGGAGGTTTGGGGGAAGGCGTATGAAATTGTCATGTAGGGGATTGGGAGAGGGAACGGACCAGGCAGTGGGACTGCCAGACTGCAAGAAGGGCCCCGCTTGAGGTTTGCAATCTTGAGTTTAAAGGGAGCCCAGTCAATATGATTGTGTGTCTTTGTCCAAACACAGTCAATTGCCTGGGAGTAGAAGTGGAGTTCACACGTGCAGGAGAGTGGACTGCTTCTGTAGCGATGGTGGGCCTCTCGCCATGGATTCAGGCCATGAGGAGGGGGTTCTGGGTACAGCGGGTCACTTTCTGCCTCCTGCCCTTTCTTTATCTAGTGAGTTTATATCAGGCAGTTTGTTCACTTGTACTTGGGGAAATGCCTTTTCGCTCCTAATTTTGTTTAGACCCCACGTCTCCCTTTTCTTATCTTCTAGAAGGTTGATGGCACAGTACATTCACTGTGAGTGTGGCTGGTTAGTAAGAGAGCAGAACCACCTCAGTAGTGTCCCCCGCGCCCCCACCTGGAAAATGCTTTTGTAGCTGTTATGTGTACAATATACTTCTGATTGCAAAAGCCTCTATCCTTGTACTGGGTCAGGGTTAATTCCTGTCACTTCTGTTTCTCTTAGAGGAACATTTCTGATGAAGGGATGGCTTGTGGACAGGTGATATCAACATGGAAGCCATATTTACAGTTGGTCTTCCAAATGGCTTTCCCCACATGCCCTGTTATTTTCTGTCTCAGTTGCTTTGTAGATTTCTTCTGCCTGAAATTCCCTAACTCCCTATTCCCTGACCAATAAAAAACTATCACATTTAAAGTAATAACTTGTCGTATGTAATTTTGTTCACTTAAATAAAATTCAGATTTTACCCAGGACTTAAGTTGGGGTTGGGATAGAGATTAATGAGATAATATATCCCTGCTATCAAAGAATTCACATTTTGGCCTTTATAGGACTTGTTATTTTTACCATCCAATTTTCCATTGTAGGATTTACCATGGATTTTTATTATGGTACCTATTTCACTGTAAATTGGCAGTATTTTTCATACATTGGAGAAAATTTTTAAAGTCAGTGTTTTCCCCTATGATTTTGGTATAACTTTTATTTAATAATCATTGTTTTTAGATTAAAATTTCTCAGCCACCTTTTTATATTATATATTTTCCTTATATGTTGTCATGTGAGTGTATGTATTCCATATATATGTATATATATATTGAATTATTTTCATTGTCTGCAGATCGTTCTTAGGTTGAATTTTTCTTTTTAGCTGTTACACTTTCCTCTATCACTTTGCTTGGGAATGCTGGATGAAATGGTTACTTTCCTTTCTCTTTTTCACTATCATGATTGGTTCCCGCAGTCCCACTTATTTTCGTCAAGTTCTCCTTCATGCCATCAATCTGCCTCACTTCTGCACTGGTTCAGTTTCTTTTCCTTTTTTCACTGCCACGCAGAGCCATGGATGGTCTTTATTTGCTTGATTTTCATTCTTGATGCACATACAAACCACTGGAGTGTGCAGTTTTGAATCCTATGTATGTCTTCCAGATCTAACTTTATATTATTATGAAGATATTTGTCATTTGGGCAGCTCTGAAAGGCTTTTTCCTTGAGACTCTCTCTACTTACCTTTACTAGTGTTCACATGGCAGGTTGTCAGTTAAATTGCTATAAACCTGTCTTCAGTTTCAGTATTCTATAATTACGTCAATTCTAGTATGAATGGCACATCTCTGGTTTGGTGGTCTGGTCCTGATGTTGCTAGTGGTTAGTGTCACTAACCCTGTTATTTTCCCATTTATAGTGAATCCACATCTTCAGATGATTCTATTTCTCTTTTGTAAACGTTTGTTATACGTACATTTCTGTTAATGTGTCAGTTTAGCAAATATTTATTAAACGCCCACCACGTATTAGGCACGTAAGTAATGGGGATACCAGGATGCCTCGGATGCCCTTGTAAGAATTACACCCTCACGTAGGAGGCAGACAATAAGCAAGTGAATACAAACCTTATGGAGCAACAGGTAGTGTTAAGTGCTTCAAAGAAAACAGAGCAGGGTGCAGGGGTGGAGCTGAAGACATTTGGTGTGGTCGGGGAAGGCCTCTTGGGAAAGGTGACGTTCCAGCCGAGTCCTGACCAATATGATGGAATGAGGGCAGCTTAGAGAAGGGAGCAGCACATGGAAAGGCCCTGAGCAGAACTAGCTGAGTGTCCTAGGGAAGTGGGTGGTAGTAGCTGGGGTGAACGGTTGGAGCTGAGGTTGGAGAGGCAGTGGGGGTGATCCAGAGGCTTTAAGAGGCGTAGTAGAGAGTTTGGACTCTAAGTGGAGGCTCTGTCCTCCTGAGCAATGGAGGATGTTTTTGTAGGGAAGGGTGGTGAGCTTGCATTTGTTAAAAACAGCAACAAGAACAACAAAAAGCCTGAAACAAAAAACAAGAACCCTCACCTACATAAGCACAGTATAACCATGTGAATCAGGAAGTCAGTGTTGATATAACACTGTCAGTCCTGTCCACAGAACCTATTCACGTTTCACTAGCCATCCTGCCGTCTCTTTCTGCTTCCTGCTCCAGTATCCATGTTACCTTTAGTTGCTGTGTCTCCTGTCTTTCAGTCTTTATTGGTTTTTTAGTCTTTTCCCATCTTCGTGATGTTGACCTTTCTAAAGAGTTTAGGTTTATCATTCTCCAGGATGTCCCTCAACCTGAGTCTGTCCGGTGTTTCCTCATATCCAGCCCAGGGCTGGAATTTTGGCGGAAATATCACCTAATTGATACTCTTCTCTTTTCAGTACTGCTCATCAGGAGGCACGTGATGTCACCATATCCCACGACTGCCAATGTTTGCCTCCATCACTGGGTCACCAGTTTTCCCTTTGTAATTTAAGTATTTTGTCGGGAGATAAGCCAAGACTACACCAATATTCTGTTTCTCATCAAACCTCCCCCACCAACGTTAGCATCCATTGATGACTCCCACCTCAATCAGTCACCACTACAGTGGTTGCCAAATGGTGATTTTTTTTTTTTACTTCATTATTCCTTCCTTATTTATTAACAGGCATTCTGCTGTAAGGAAGAACTTTCCTTCTCTCCCATTTATTTATATGTTTATTTGTATCTATTACCATCATTATTTATTTTGATGCTCAAATTGCCCAAGATTTGGACAGTGAGAACCCCTTCAGGCTGGGTCCTGTAGCTTTTGGACATGCCCCAATCATTCTGAGTACTTTCTTGCTTTCTGACACAAATACATTTTCCAGGATCATCTTATGTTTATGCTGGAATCAACTATTCCTTCAAGGAGCCGTGGTTTTCTTTTAGTGGAAGATGGAATTTAGAAAATAAAACCTAAGCACTTGGTGTACTCATTGCATTTAGGAATCTAGACTTCCAGAAATTATGGCTGGAAATAATTTCAGGATTTATCATTGCAAAGATGGCATTTAAAGTGAGATTGAGCCAGCTTGGTTTTGTGTTTTTCACGAACCATGTTCAGCTGTTTGTGTGCAGGTGAGGTGGGGGTAGAGCATTTGGTTTAATTGATATTGGGGGTTTCCAGCTGTCTGGGATACAGGGCGAGAGGACAAAGAAGTTAGGGGTGCTTATAAGGGCATGATTATAGTGACGGACAGTGGGATCTAAACTGTGTAGGGCTGAGGTAGGAAATGAACAGAGGAATGACCAGTAAAGATGTTCTAGAGGTCAATGGCTTGAAGGTCTTGATGGAGGTCAGTAGTTGGGCAGTGTGTGAGCAGGACTGCCTAATTGCACAGCCCCAGTTGTACTGCAGGAAAGAGCTCTCAGGGGCCCTGATAATGAGAAAGTGAGCCTGGGACATAGCAGGATACTTGAGGTTGAGATTTTGTCAAGGTCTCTAGAGTATACTCATGCAAGGAAGCGATCAGGTCGGGATGGAGGAAAAGTTCTTCAGATATGATGACAGCAAAGAAATGGGCGGTGAGTGTGAAGGATGGATCATCTGTGTGCACGTTGAATGATGACAGAAACTGACAGTAGGAAGAAGACAGCTCCTCAGTGCTAACGTTTCATCATCGAGAGGAAGGGGTGGCCAGGAGGTGAAGTCAGAGAAGGAGATGTGATGACAGGAGCAGAGTTGGGGAGGTTGAAGATGCCGTGTCGCTTGCTGGCTTTGAAGATGAAGGAAGGGGCCCCCAGCCAGGAGCACAAGAGGCCTCTAGGAGCTGGAAAGGCAAGGAAATAGATGGACTGCAGCCCTGCCGACAATGTGATCTTAGCCCAGTGAAACCCTTTTTGAACTTCTAACATCCATAATGGTGAGATAATAAATTTGTGTTGTTTTAAGCCACTGATTTTTGTGGCAATTTGTTAAAACAGGAATGGGAAAATAATACAAAGGATTTAAGGCTAATTCTTTAAATTTGCTGAAAGTTTGAGTGAGGAAAAAAATCTGTAACCAGCCATGGCATATTGTCTTCAGGGCAATGGCATATGGGGTGTGGAGAAAAAAAACGGCTGCCACCTCCACGGGGCTTCTGGGGACAGCCTGGTTTCAGTTAAAGGAAGAGGTGATGGGGCTATTCCGAGAAGAAATTGAGGGTGTCGAGGCATGGCAGAGGGCATAGTGGTAGAGCGTATGGAGGACAGGGCAGGGAGAATTCGAATACGTTTACTGCATGGAGAGGGCTACGTGGGGTTAAGAACTTGCATAATGTCAGATAACTAGAGCGCTTGAAGTTCTTTTGTGGGCGGAAGTTGACAGCGAAATAAGCAAACCACCCAAACTAGTAATTTAGGGCATCATGGGATCGCTCCAGAGAAATGTAGGTAATCAGTGCTTAAGCTGACCCCTGTGCTGGGTTGGTCTGTCGGGCAGTGCATGGTGGTGTGAGCACCTCCTCGAGGCCCAGGGCAGCAGCAAGCCCTCCTCCAGCAAGGCCAGTGCTTCATTTGCTCTGACCTGGGGTCTTCACCTTACAGACCTGGCAGGCATTTCAGCCGTTAGAGATGCGCGAAGGTACGTTTCCTACGCACAGCCATTCAGCTACTCTGTGACACCACCAAAATAGAAGATAAAAGTCGCTACTTCTATAGCAATTATCTTCATTTTTTCCCCTAAGTTTAAGAGAAACCTTACAGAGATGATAGTAATGTATGAAGAAGAAAAGAGTGATCCACTCAAATAATCAGCATTCCGTTTTGGTATACTTCCTTACTGTTTCTTTGTAGTTTTACGTAGTTGAAATCATGCTATATACATAACTGTATGTCCTGCTTTTTAAACATAATTCACCTCATAGCTATTTTACCTTCTTTTAAACGTTATTTATAAGCAGCTGTTTAATGTCAAGACATAGTATTCCATCATATAAATGTCATAATTCAACATGATATAGTTTGAGTTTTAACTTTTCACTATGTGATGAACACTTTTATGGGTAGAATTCTATACCTAAGAGTATTCCTTGGCATAGAGTTCTGAGAATGTAATAACTAGAAGAAAGAGTAAGAACTTTTAAAGACTTAAAAAGTATTATTAAATTATATTCCCAAACCTAGCATCAGTTTATGCTCTCACTAGTGATTTGTATGTAAGTACCAATTATATCAGCTCAAAATGGCAATGAGTTTATTTGCATGCATTTGAAAATAATAGTACAATAAACCATAGTCTTTTTTTTTAAGATTTATTTTTTTTAGTTTATTTATTTTGGCTGCACCGGGTCTTAGTTGCGGCATGTGGACTCTTAGTTGCAGCATGCATGTGAGATCTAGTTCCCTGACCAGGGATCGAACCTGGGCCCCCTGCATTGGGAACGTGGAGTCCTACCCACTGGACCACCAGGGAAGTCCCTAAAAATAATAACACAATAAGCCATAGTCTTAGAATGACCATTTTGACTTGCCTAAGAGCAAGGATTAGATCTTTCTGTTTAAAAACATTTTCTATAGTATCCCTTACAGATAGATGTTCATCACCCTCCTGCTTAAACACTTCCAATGAAATTTCATGGATTTTGTTTCTTTTAAGGCTAAATGCTTATTAAAATTTTAGGCCTTTTCAAGTTACTAAGAGGAAATTTGTCTTTTACCATATTATTAACCTATATTGTAGCTTATAGAAGACATCTACTAATGACTAGTTCTTAGAATGACTGTGAACCATGAGAGAAATAAGAAAACCAAGTCAGAAAGAATAAAGAAGGGATAGATAAAACATGAGTGAATCTTTAAGTTCTACAAAGGAAAATAAATGGATAGAATGAACAGTAGAGGGAAATAGTATTTCTGTTGTTTATTTGTGATATTATTGACAGTGTGTTACCTGTTTTCAAATAGACAGGTATATAAGGTCAATCATCTATTTCAAAATTACCTTGAATATGAAGTTAGCATATGTGCATGAATGAGAAATGAAAATGTAAACTATGGTAGCTAAATTCATACATGGAATATTAGGATTCATTTACTTCATGAGGAGTACTAGGGAGTCTGTGAAATTACATCTATGAACAAATTTGTGTGATAACTTAATTTCTGAAAGAATTATTTAGCTTGCCTTATTATTTCTCTATGTATAAAAACATAGACAACTATCCAGAAGGTCGAATCTAAATATTATTAAAATTTGTTTCTCAATGAAACACTTTATTGTACAGTTGATCATCTCTGCTGGAAATATATGGCTGGTATTTGGAATTATGCCGTTAGAGTGTTTTACCAAGATAGCTCTGCTTCATGTACCAGTGAATGAATGATGCATTTACGAGTCTAACAAGATTGGACTAATGTGAACTCTACTCTGAATATTGGATCCACTCCTGATTGTCAGACCAAAGTGCTTACCCTCAAACTACATGGTTTTCAGTTGATATTAAATGTGGATCTTTTGATAAGCCCACGTTTTTACTTGAATAATTCAAGGGCACATTTTGGAGTGATCTTAATCCATTCCCTATTTTAGTGCTTTGTGTAAGTCCTTTATTTACCTTTAATTTTGTATTCAAATGTTCATGATTATTTTGACTTCAGTTACTTAACGGTAGTGAGAAATGTGATGGAGATTTAGTCTTTATTTGAATAATGGGTATTTGGGAAGGCTAAATTGAGGATAAATTTAACTTTTATTTTCTTAAAACTAAAAAGAAGTGAATTTACCAGCTATTTGAGCATTAATCTGTCTTTTGAATTTTTTTCATAGAGACTCAAATTTTCCTAGCCATGTTCTGAGTCTAGCCAAAAGGGAATGTAGGTTAGTTAAAACATACTTACTGTGTAAGTAATTAAATTTGTCATTATCTGAGTATGTCTCAGTCAAATATAAGTGATTTTAATATATTTAAAATTATTTGGATCTTCCATACTGTTTTATCCCTGTTAGTGTAGATAATTAAATTAATTGCATTATTTTTTGATTCTTCCATTTGTACTGGGTATTGACATTTGTTAGAAGTGATACATGGCAGAGTTTACTCTTGAAAAGGGAATGATTTTGGCTTACTACTTACAGTGCTTATCTGAACAATGCAAAGTGTTACACATTAATATTTTAAACATATAAGGAATTCACAGGAAATACTCTGCAGTTCAGGTAATATAAGCTGCCTAGAAATTAAGTAGGCTTTTGTTTTAACTTGATTCAGTTATTTGTACTAAAGTAGCACGTTCAGTAGCACCCCATTTATCTGGTCATTTTCCAGAATAAGGTGGAATTTTCCAGGTAGCTGATCATAAATTAGTTTTCCAGGTAACTGAATCTTACACCTTCAAGGACTAAAATCTTTTAAATTTAACCATTTTTGATGGAAATCATCATAAAATTTATTATACACTTTCTACCTTCTTCCTTTCTTATGTTTTCTTAGTCAGAGAATACTCAGTGTAATTCAATCTTTTTTTCTAATGACTCAGGACCAGTATTTTATTTAATTTACTTATTTATTATTATCTTTAAAATCTTTATTGTAGTATACTTGCTTTACAATGGTGTATAAGTTTTTGCTTTATAACAAAGTGAATCAGCTATACATATACATATGTCCCCATATCTCTTCCCTCTTGTGTCTCCCTCCCTCCCGCCTTCCCTATCCCACCCCTCTAGGTGGTCACAAAGCACCGAGCTGATCTCCCTGTGCTATGCGGCTGCTTCCCACTAGCTATCAGTTTTACACTTGGTACTGTATATATGTCCGTGCCACTCTCTCACTTTGTCCCAGCTTACCCTTCCCCCTCCCCGTGTCCTCAAATCCATTCTCTAGTAGGCCTGTGTCTTTATTCCTGTCTTGCCCCTAGGTTCTTCACAACCTTTTTTTTTTTTTTTTTTTAGATTCCATATATATATATGTGTGTTAGCATATGGTATTTGTTTTTCTCTTTCTGGCTTACTTCACTCTGTATGACAGACTCTAGGTCCATCCACCTCACTATAAATAACTCAATTTCGTTTCTTTTCTATGGCTGAGTAATATTCCATTGTATATATGTGCCACATCTTCTTTATCCATTCATCTGTCGATGGACACTTAGGTTGCTTCCATGTCCTGGCTATTGTAAATAGAGCTGCAATGAACATTGTGGTACATGTCTCTTTTTGAATTATGGTTTTCTCAGGGTATATGCCCAGTAGTGGGTTTGCTGGGTCATATGGTAGTTCTATTTTTAGTTTTTTAAGGAACCTTCATACTGTTCTCCATAGTGGCTGTATCAATTCACATTCCCACCAGCAGTGCAAGAGTGTTCCCTTTTTTCCACACCCTCTCCAGCATTTCTTATTTGTAGATTTTTTGATGATGGCCATTCTGACCGGTGTGAAATGATATCTCATTGTAGTTTTGATTTGCATTTCTCTAATGATTAATGATGTTGAGCATTCTTTCATGTGTCTGTTGGCAATCTGTATATCTTCTTTGGAGAAATGTCTATTTAGGTCTTCTGCCCATTTAGGATTGGGTTGTTTGTTTTTTTGATATTGAGCTGCATGAGCTGCTTGTAAATTTTGGAGATTAATCCTTTGTCAGTTGCTTCATTTGCAAATATTTTCTTGCATTCTGAGGGCTGTCTTTTCATCTTGTTTATGGTTTCCTTTGCTGTGCAAAAGCTTTTAAGTTTCATAAGGTCTCATTTGTTTATTTTTGTTTTTATTTCCATTTCTCTAGGAGGTGGGTCAAAAAGGATCTTGCTGTGATTTATGTCATAGAGTGTTCTGCCTATGTTTTACTCTAAGAGTTTTATAGTGCCTGGCCTTACATTTCAGTCTTTAATCCATTTTGAGTTTATTTTTGTATAAAATAAAAATAAAGTGTTCTAATTTCATTGTTTTACATGTAGCTGTCCAGTTTTCCCAGCACCACTTATTGAAGAGGCTGTCTTTTCTCCATTGTATATTCTTGCCTCCTTTATCAAAAATAAGGTGACCATATGTGTGTGGGTTTACCTCTGGGCTTTCTATCCTGTTCCATTGATCTATATTTCTGTTTTTGTGCCAGTACCATACTGTCTTGATTACTGTAGCTTTGTCGTATAGTGTGAAGTCAGGGAGCTTGATTCCTGCAGCTCCGTTCTTCTTTCTCAAGATTGCTTTGGCTATTCGGGGTCTTTTGTGTTTCCATACAAATTGTGAAATTTTTTGTTCTAGTTCTGTGGAAAATGCCATTGGTAGTTTGATAGGGATTGCATTGAATCTGTAGATTGCTTTGGGTAGTATAGTCATTTTCACAATGTTGATTCTTCCAATCCAAGAACATAGTATATCTCTCCATCTATTTGTATCATCTTTAATTTCTTTCCTTAGTGTCTTATACTTTTCTGCATACAGGTCTTTTGTCTCCTTAGGTAGGTTTATTCTTACCTAAGTAGGTATTTTATTCTTTTTGTTGCAATGGTAAATGGGAATGTTTCCTGAATTTCACTTTCAGATTTTTCATCATTGGTGTATAGGAATGCAAGAGATTTCTGTGCATTAATTTTGTATCTTGCTACTTTACCAAATTCATTGATTAGCTCTAGTAGTTTTCTGGTAGCATCTTTAGGATTCTCTATGTATAGTATCATGTCATCTGCAGACAGTTTCAGCTTTACTTCTTCTTTTCCAATTTGGATTCCTTTTATTTCTTTTTCTTCTCTGATTGCTGTGGCTAAAACTTCCAAAACTACGTTGAATAATAGTGGTGAGAGTGGGCAACCTTGTCTTGTTCCTGATCTTAGTGGAAATGGTTTCAGTTTTTCACCATTGAGGACGATGTTGGCGGTGAGTTTGTCATATATGGACATTATTATGTTGAGGTAAGTTCCCTCTGTGCCTACTTTCTGGAGGGTTTTTATCATAAATAGGTGTTGAATTTTGTCAAAAGATTTTCCTGCATCTATTGAGATGATCATATGTTTTTTCTCCTTCAATTTGTTAATATGGTTTATCACATTGATTGATTTGCGTATATTGAAGGATCTTTGCATTCCTAGGATAAACCCCACTTGATCATGGTGTATGATCCTTTTAATATGCTGTTCGATTCTGTTTGCTAGTATTTTGTTGAGGATTTTTGCATCTGTGTTCATCAGTGATATTGGCCTGTAGCTTTCTTTCTTTGAGGACCACTATTTTAAAGAAATGAGGTTGTCGAGTGTTACGCCTACTTTTAAGTGTTTTCTTCTTGGTTAGATTATTAACAAGCTGCCATTTCCTCTGCTCTTGTATCACATCTAATAACTTTTCTTTTTCTCTTCGTGGTTTTGCTTTTTGTTCTCCACAGTTTGTGAAACCAAAGTTTTTAGGCATTACTGTTGATGGTAAATCAGAATCCAGGAGGATCAGGGTGAGGACCTCAGCTGGTTGGGCATTCACACTTCCGCAGCGCTTCTGGACATTGAGCTCTGTCCTGAAAGATTGATTACTGAGAGGTCAATGACTCATGGTATGTTAGGTCCTACCTGGTACCTTCACCTTGCCTTAGAGGTGAGTAAACTGTGCCCTAAGTGAGTATCCTGGGAATCACCCCAGCTTACATACACTAAATAGTAACAGAAACCTGGGTTTAAGTCTCAGACTCTTGTCTCCAAACTCAGTGCTTATCTGCTGTAACTACGACCTTAACTCCAGGTAATTAAGAGCATTGTCATCAGTCTTGATAAATAAAAAAGTCTGTGTTCTTTCTTGAAGGGACTCATATTACTTACCCTCTTACATACACTAGAAACCAGAGGATCATCCTAGACTTTTCTGCACTCTGCATTCCAAGAGTTACTGAAACCTTGTGTGGTTTAAATCTCACTGGAGTCTTCCAACCTCTCCATCTCTGTTACATAGGCCCGGTCCATGCATTGTCATCTTTTGTCTTTTTTCTCTCTTTGTTCTGCACCCTGCTTCTGGAGCCATTGTCCTCAAAAGCACCATCCATTCAGCCAGTATAAACAATCAATAAACAGAGAAAATGTGGGAGAAGGAGGGAGATGGAGAGACTATGAACAGACATAGGCTGAGGATACCTGGAGGGCAGAGAATGAGTTCCAACGGGTAGAAAAATAGAAATACACCAATACAGGTAGAAAGTAATTGAAATGTGTATGTAGAGGTGTGAGAGGTAGTGATTCGCGTGTCCCAGCCAACCGGAACTTTGTGGTAAATATGGGGTAGGACACCATGAAAACCCCGGATGCATAGTGGCACGTAACATTGACCTCTTGCTTATCAAATACAGTACTTAGAGATTAAAGTTACTGCTGCTCAGGCTCTGATTGGAATCCCATTTCCAGTACAGGGTAATGCTAAATAAAAAGTGTAGACAGGGCTGAAGAGTGTGAGCTCTAGTAACTATATTGAAAAGTAGAATAAGAACACCCATTCATAAAAACTTAAGGAAACAGAATTACTGTGACATGAAAAGGAAATGTTAAGGGGTGACTTAAAGGTGACTTAAATATATAAACTTTATTATTCTGAAGGTGATGCCAAAATAAATTCTATATATTCCCCAGACAGTAAGGGATTATGGTATAAGCAGTGTTTTGAATTTAAATATTTTTATTTTTATTGGCCTAACATGTACTATATAAAACCAATTAGTGCTGTAAGTCTGTAATGAAAACTAATGGTATCAGGTACTCTGTTTATCCTGAAAATGTGGAAGTTCATGTTCTGGGAATTTTTTTTACTTTTGGTATTATTTCTTGGATAGTTTCTCTCTTTGTCTTTTATTTCTTTTTGTAAGTCTTGGTAGTTTCCTGTTGGACTTGCTGGGATAACTATCCTATTTTCATCTGTTTTTTTTTTCCTATTGTAAATCTCTTCGGTTCCACACCCCCACTCTGCCCCATTTCATAGTAGTTTTTTCTTAGCTATCTGAGGATACTCATCGTTTCCTTTTGCTTTCTTCATTGCTTCTGCTGCTACTTGCGTCCTTTTTTACATTTGTTTCTCTTGGTCTCTGTCCTTCGTGTTGGAGGCTTTCCTCAGATGCCTGTTGGTCATAAATTCCTTGCACATGGATGGGACCCAAATGCTTTTTTATAAGGTGATCTGTCTTACCTCAGTGGAGTTCTCCAGGTGTCAGTGTACAGAGTTCTCTTAAATAAAGTTCTCCACATTTAACTAGCAAACCTAGAAAGCTATTTGAATTAAGAATAAGAAGAACTGGGCTTCCCTGGTGGCACAGTGGTTGAGAGTCTGCCTGCCGATGCAGGGGACATGGGTTCGTGCGTGGTCCGGGAAGATCCCACATGCCACGGAGCAGCTGGGCCCGTGAGCCATGGCCGCTGAGCCTGCGTGTGCGGAGCCTGCGCTCCACAACGGGCGAGGCCACAGCAGTGAGAGGCCCGCGTACCGGGAAAAAAAAAAAGAACGAAAAACTTAAATTCTAGGTATATTAGATATTGCACTGAATTATTATGGAAGGCTTTATAACTTCTGAAAGCTTATTGTTTTGGTTTTTAAATATTAATGTTATCTGTTTGCAGTGTGTTTAGTGTGGGAGATTTTGTTGGGGGAATCAGGAGCAGGGTCCTTGTCTTTTTGTGGGTGAGGAGGGTGTTGTTTGCAGGAACATTACAATTCTACTTCCCCAAAGTTCACTGTAATTCAGTAGTAAATTGGGTTTACACTAACAAATTACAACACACACTTCTTCTGGTAGAATTGCTAGCCACTTACGTGGTTCAGAACTCCTCCTAAGTGATACTTTATTACTATGATCCTTAATTAGGATAAGATAATGTTTTTTTTCATTCTTAAATACTTAGTTGTTGAGAAATTATTTCACGTAAAAATAATTTAAATATTTTAAACCACTGTAAAAAAAATAGGCAGATATCAGTGTTTTCATAGAAAGAGCAGTGATAGATATTTTCTCAAAATCATTTTACTAATAGTTTCTAAGGGTCTTGCAAAGTGAGAAAAAATGCATTTAGCCTTACAGTTTAAATTAATAAAATGCACCAGTTTATTTCAGAACTATCAAAGCTAATAAAATATAAAAGCTTGCACATTAATTTTCATTAGTATGAGTGGGTTTAAGTATGGGTAGTTCTTTTATTACGTTAAAACAAACTATGGTAGGCTATAAAGAGTCCCTTTGCTTATCTCTTGGTTTAATTTAAAAGTAAAGCATATATTATTCTAATTATATGCATTAGTGTTGAATGTTACATTCATAAATTCATGACTCTCATTCTTAATTTTAAGAACATTTGATTACTTTATACCCTATGGCTACAGTATGGAAAGAAACCTGGTCTGGGAACCAAGAGAACTGTTCTCCAAGTTCAGTTTGACTACTTATTTAGCTGTGTGACCTTATGCAAGTTACTTAACTTCTCTGCTTTAAAGTTTTCTCAGTTGTGAAATGAGAGCCCTTGGGTTTCCTCTATTTGTAATACTCCCTTATTATATGACAAATTATGTCATTATAGGTCTTCCTAATTAAATTAATATATAATCAACTAATGCAAACAACATATTTTTATATACATACGCACACATGTACGTATATATGTATGTATGTGTATCGTGGTGAAAAATTCGGACATTATCAAAGTCTGTAAAACAAAAGTGAAAGTGTGCTCCCACCCCCACTCAAAACAAAACAGATTAAAAGTCTACAGTGGGGCTTCCCTGGTGGCGCAGTGGTTGAGAGCCCGCCTGCCGATGCAGGGGACACGGGTTAGTGCCCCGGTCCGGGAAGATCCCACATGCCGCGGAGTGGCTGGGCCCGTGAGCCATGGCCGCTGAGCCTTCACGTCTGGAGCCTGTGCTCCGCAATGGGAGAGGCCACAACAGTGAGAGGCCTGCATACCGCAAAAAAAAAAAAAAAAAAAAAGTCTACAGTGACAGAGCTAATAATTGCTAACATGCTCTGTACATTATTGCAGAAATGTTTCATGTGTTTGTCAGTGTATATACATATAAATCATAATACAGGTACTATTTAGTACCTTACTTTTTTCCCCATTGTATCTTGGGAATGATCTTATGTAAACATATTCCTGTACATATTTATTTTTAATCACTATCTGGTAGCTATAATTTATAATTTAATAAGAAATTTAATTTTTAATTCTTTACCTTTTTTCTTAAATCTTAATTTTCCCCCTGCAAGTTTGAATTGTAATAATAGAATAATTTTTAAAAACCTGTATATAGAAAAATGTCTGGAGATAGGAACCAAGATGGTGGAGTATAAGGACATGCTCTCACTACCTCTTGCGAGAACACCAGAATCACAACTAGCTGGTGGACAATCATCGACAGGAAGACACTGGAACTCACCAAAAAATGTACCCCACATCCAAAGACAAAGGAGAAGCCACAGTGAGATGGTAGGACGGGCGCAATCACAGTAACATCAAATCCCGTAACTGCTGGGTGGGTGACTCACAGACTGGAGAACACTTATACCACAGAAGTCCACCCACTGGAGTGAAGGTTCTGAGCCCCACGTCAGGCTTCCCGATGTGGGGGTCTTGCAGTGGGAGGAGGAATTCCTAGAGAATCAGACTTTGAAGGCTACTGGGATTTGATTGCAGGACTTCAACAGAACTGGGGGAAACAGAGACTCCACTCTTGGAGGGCACACACAAAGCAGTGTGTGCCTCAGGACCCAGAGGAAGGAGCAGTGACCCCAGGGGAGACTGAACCAGACCTACCTGCTAGTGTTGGAGGGTCTCCTGCAGAGGCGGGACGTGGCTTTGGCTCACTGTGGGGACAGGGACACTGGCAGCAGAAGTTATGGGAAGTACTCCTTGGCCTAAGCCCTCCCAGAGTCCGCCATTAGCCCAACCAAGGAGCCCAGGTAGGCACCAGTGTTGGGTTGCCTCAGGCCAAACAACCGACAGGGAGGAAACCCAGCCCCACCCATCAGCAGACAAGTGGATTAAAGTTTTACTGAGCTCTGCCCACCAGAGCAACAGCCAGCTCAGCCCACCACCAGTCCCTCCCATCAGGAAACTTGCATAAGCCTCTTAGATACCCTCATCCACCAGAGGGCACACAGCAGAAGCAAGAAGAACTACAGTCCTGCAGCCTGTGGTGGGGGCGGGGGGTGGAAACCCCACACATTCACAGAAACAGAGGCAAGATGAAAAGGCAGAGGGCTATGTACCAGATGAAGGAACAAGAGAAAACCCGAGAAAAACAACTGAATGAAGTGGAGATAGGAAACCTTCCAGAAAAAGAATTCAGAATAACGATAGGGAAGATGATCCAGGACCTCGGAAAAAGAATGGAGGCAAAGATTGAGAAGATGCAAGAAATGTTTAACAAAGACCTAGAAGAATTAAAGAACAAACAGAGATGAACAATACAATAACTGAAATGAAAACTACACTAGAAGGAATCAATAGCAGAATAACTGAGGCAGAAGAACAGATAGGTGACCTGGAAGACAGAATGGTGGAATTCACTGCTGCAGAACAGAATAAAGATAAAAGAATGAAAAGAAATGAAGACAGCCTAAGAGACCTCTGGGACAACATTAAATGCAACAACATTTGCGTTATAGGGGCCCTAGAAGGAGAAGAGAGAGAGAAAGGAGCAGAGAAAATATTTGAAGAGATTATAGTCGAAAAGTTCCCTAACATGGGAAGGGAAATAGCCACCCAAGTCCAGGAAGTGCAGAGAGTCCCATACAGGATAAACCCAAGGAGAAACACGCTGAGACACATAGTAATCAAATTGGCCAAAATTAAAGAAAAATTATTGAAAGCAGTAAGGGAAAAATGACAAATAACATGAAAAACAACAAATAACATACAAGGGAACGCCCATAAGGTTAACAGCTGATTTCTCAGCAGAAACTCTACAAGCCAGAAGGGAGTAGCATGATATACTTAAAGTGATGAAAGCGAAGAACCTACAACCAAGATTACTCTACCCGGCAAGGATCTCATTCAGATTTGATGGAGAAAACAAAAGCTTTATAGACAAGCAAAAGCTAAGAGAATTCACCACCAAACCAGCTCTACAAAAATTCTAAAGGAACTTCTCTAAGTGGGAAACACAAGAGAAGAAAAAGACCTACAAAAACAAACCCAAAACAATTAAGAAAATGGTCATAGGAACATACCTGTCGATAATTACCTTAAATGTGAATGGATTAAATGCTCCAACCAAAAGACACAGGCTCGCTGAATGATTACAAAAACAATACCCATATATATGCTGTGTACAAGAGGCCCACTTCAGACCTAGGGACACATTCAGACTGAAAGTGAGGGGATGGAAAAACATATTCCATGCAAATGGAAATCAAAAGAAAGCTGGAGTAGCAGTACTCATATCGGATAAAATAGACTTTAAAATAAAGAATGATACAAGAGACAAGGAAAGACACTACATAATGATCAAGGGATCAATCCAAAAAGAAGATATAATAATTATAAATATATATGCACCCAACATAGGAGCACCTCAATACATAAGGCAACTGCTAACAGCTATAAAAGGGGAAATCGACAGTAACACAATAATAGTGGGGGACTTTTGACACCTCACTTACACCAATGGACAGATCATCCAAAATGAAAATAAAAAAGGAAACAGAAGCTTTAAATGACACAATAGACCAGATAGATTTAATTGATATTTATAAAACATTCCATCCCAAAACAGCAGATTACACTTTCTTCTCAAGTGCGCATGGAACATTCTCCAGGATAGATCACATCTTGGGTCACAAATCAAGCCTTATTAAATTTAAGAAAATTGAAATCATATCAAGGATCTTTTCTGACCACAACGCTATGAGATTAGAAATGAATTACAGGGGAAAAAAAACATAAAAAACACAAATACATGGAAGCTAAACAATACGTTACTAAATAACCAAGAGATCACTGAAGAAATCAAAGAGGAAATCAAAAAATACCTAGAGACAAATGACAATGAAAACACGATGATCCAAAACCTGTGGAATGCAGCAAAAGCAGTTCTAAGAGGGAAGTTTATAGCCATACAAGCCTAGCTCAAGAAACAAGAAAAATCTCAATCTAACTTTACACCTAAGGGAACTGGAGAAAGAAGAAACAAAACCCAAAGTTAGCAGAAGGAAAGAAGTCATAAAGATCAGAGCAGAAATAAATGAAATAGAAACAAAAGAAAGCAGTAGCGAAGATGAATAAAACTAAAAGCTGGTTCTTAGAGAAGATAAACAAAATTGATAAACCGTTAGCTAGACTCATCAAGAAAAAGAGGGAGAGGACTCAAATCAATAAAATTAGAAATGAAAAAGGAGAAGTTACAACAGACACCACAGAAATACAAAGCATCCTAAGAGACTACTAGAAGCAACTCTATGCCAATAAAATGGACAACCTGGAAGAAATGGACAAATTCTTAGAAAGGTATAACCTTCCAAGACTGAACCAGGAAGAAATAGAAAATATGAACAGACCAATCACAAGTAATGAAATTGAAACTGTAATTAAAATCTTCCAACAGGGGCTTCCTTCGTGGCGCAGTGGTTGAGGGTCTGACTGCCAATGTGGGGGACACGGGTTCGTGCCCCGGTCCGGAGGATCCCGCATGCCATGGAGCGGCTGGGCCCATGGGACATGGTCGCTGGGCCTGCGCGTCTGGAGCCTGTGCTCCGCGGCGGGAGAGGCCACAGTGGTGATTGGCCCGCCTACCACACACACACACACAAAATCTTCCAACAAACAAAAGTCCAGGAGCAGATGGCTTCACAGGTGAATTCTATCAAACATTTAGAGATGAGCTAACACCCATCCTTCTCAAAGTCTTCCAAAAAATTGCAGAGGAAGAAACACTCCCAAAATCATTCTGAGGCCACCATCACCCTGATACCAAAACCAGACAGATACTACAAAAAAAGAAAATTACAGACCAATATCACTGATGAATATAGATGCAAAAATCCTCATCAAAATACTAGCAAACAGAATGCAGCAACACATTAAAAGGATCATACACCATGATCAAGTGGGATTTATCCTAGGAATGCAAGGATTCTTCAATATATGCAAATCAATCAATGTGATACACCATATTAATAAATTGAAGAGTAAAAACCATATGATCATCTCAATAGATGCAGAAAAAGCTTTTGACAAAATTCAACACCCTTTTATGATAAAAACTCTCCAGAAAGTGGGCATAGAGGGAACCTACCTCAACATAATAAAAGCCATATAGGACAAAACCACAGCAAACATCATTCTCAATGGTGAAAAACTGAAAGCATTTCCTCTAAGATCAGGAACAAGACAAGGATGTCCACTCTCACCACTCTTATTCAACATAGTTTTTGAAGCCCTAGCCATGGCAATCAGAGAAGAGAAAGAAAGAAAACGAATACAAATTTGGAAAGAAGAAGTAAAACTGTCACTGTCTGCAGATGACATGACACTATACGTAGAGAATCCTAAAGATGCCACCAGAAAACTACTAGAGCTAATCAATGAATTTAGTAAAGTACCAGGATACAAAATTAATGCACAGAATCTCTTGCATTCCTATACACTAATGATGAAAAATCTGAAAGAGAAATTCAGGAAACACTCCCATTTACCATTGCAACAAAAAGAATAAAAAAGTTGAGAATAAACCTATCTAGGGAGACAGAAAACCTGTATGCAGAAAACTATAAGACACTGATGAAAGAAATTAAAGATGATACAAACAGGTGGAGAGATATACCATTTTCTTGGATTGGAAGAATCAACATTGTGAAAAAGACTATACTACCCAAAGCAATCTACAGATTCAATGCAATCCCTATCAAATTACCAATGGCATTTTTTTTTACAGAAGTAGAATAAAAAGTATTAAAATTTGTATGGATTCACAAAAGACTCCGAATAGCCAAAGCAGTCTTGTGGGAAAAAAACGGAGAGGGAGGAATCAGACTCCCTGACTTCAGACTATACTACAAAGCTACAGTAATCAAGACAATACGGTACTGGCACAAAAACAGAAAGATAGATCAATGGAACAAGATAGAAAGCCCAGAGATAAACCCACGCACCTATGGTTAACTAATGTATGACAAAGGAGGCAAGGATATACAGTGGAGAAAAGACAGTCTCTTCAATAAGTGGTGCTGGGAAAACTGGATAGCTATGTGTGAAAGAATGATATTAGATCACTCCCTAACGCCATACACAAAAATAAACTCAAAATGGATTAGAGACCTAAATGTAAGACCAGACACTATAAAACTCTTAGAGGAAAACATAGGCAGAACACTCTTTGACATAAATCACAGCAAGATCTTTTTTGATCCACCTCCTAGAGTAATCGAAATAAAAACAAAAATAAACAAATGGGACCTAATGAAACTTAAAAGCTTTTTCACAGCAAAGGAAACCACAAACAAGATGAAAAGAGAACCCTCACAAAGGGAGAAAATATTTCCAAATGAATCAACAGACAAAGGAGTATTCTCCAAAATATATAAACAGCTCATACAGCTCAATATTAAAAAAACAACCGAATCCAAAAATGGGCATAATACCTAAATAGACATTTCTCCAAAGAAGACATATCGATGACCAAGAAGCACATGAAAAGCTGCTCAACATGACTAATTATTAGAGAAATGCAAATCAAAAGTACAATGAGATATCACCTCACACCAGTTAGAATGGGCATCATCAGAAAATCTACAAACAAAAATGCTGGAGAGGGTGTGGAGAAAAGGGAACTCTCTTGCCCTTTTGTTGGGAATGTAAATTGATACAGCCACTATGGAAAACAGTATGGCGGTTCCTTAAAAAACTAAAAGTAGAGCCACCATATGACCCAGCAATCCCACTACTGGTCATATGCGCACAGAAAACCATATTTAAAAAAGACACATGCACCCCAATGTTCACTGCAGCACTATTTACAATAGCCAGGTCATGGAAGCAACCTAAATGCCCATCGACAGACAAATGGATAGAGAAGTTGTGGTACATATATACAATGGAATATTAGCCACAAAAAGGAACGAAATTGGGTCATTTGTTGAGACGTGGATGGATCTAGAGACTGTCATACAGAGTGAAGTAAGTCAGAAAGAGAAAAACAAATATCGTATATTAACGCATACATGTGGAACCTAGAAAAATGGTACAGATGAACCGGTTTGCAGGGCAGAAATTGAGGCACAGATGTAGAGAATAAACGTATGGACACCAAGTGGGGAAAGCAACGGGTGGGGGTGGAGGTGGTGGTGTGATGAATTGGGTGATTGGGATTGATATGTGTACACTGATGTATATAGAAGTGATGACTAATAAAAAAGAAAAGGAAAGTAAATAAAGCAGATGTTAACAATGCTTATGTTGGGTGCTAAATTTGAAGTAATTTTTTCCTTTATGCTTTTCTGTATATTTCATATTTGTAACAATTGACATTTTATTGGGGGAAAAAATCTATTTTAATAAAAAGTACCATGCTATTATGAAGTATTTATCAATCATTAGTTGTTTAATTGAATTGTAAAACCATATTCTCTATTGACTATCAAATAGCACCTCATTAGAATATTTTATTGTCATTCTTCCTATTCTTTTTATTTTTTAATTGAAGTATAACTTACATGTAATAAAATGCAGAGATTTTAACTGTACATTTTGATGAGTTTTTTACCCACTACACTTAAAATATAAAACATTCCAACAATCCCATAAAACTCCCTTGAATCCCATTAAAATCAACCCCTCTCCTCCATCCAGGCAATCACCGGTCTGGCATCTATTACTATGGATTAGGTTTTTTCTGTTTTGAGCATCATTTGAATGAAATCCCACTCTCTGTACTCTTTTGTGTCTGACTATTCTGTTATACATCATACCTTTATGTGTCTTCATCACTATTTTAAAACACCTATTCTTTTTCTCAGTGTTCAAGTAACTGGGCTAAACTTGCAGAGCTAGGAAGTGCTGGAACCAGGGCTTGGTCTCAGGTTTGTGTGACCCCAGAGCTCTTTTCTCTGACCCTATGCTTGTGACTTTCCTAGGCTTGTGATAGGAAATAAAATTGGAGAGGAGGATGGTGTCAAATTGTGAAGTACATTGAATGTCATGCTAAGGAATGTGCATTTTATTCTTTCTAATGAGCTCTCCACTACAATACCATGATGCTTTGAGGTTGTGAAGTACAACAAACTACTTTCATTTTATATATATAAGTATTTATATATTATATATTATATATATGTATTTATATATATATTATATATATATATATATAATTCCAGTCTTCCTTCAGTAAGGATTCATCAAGTCACTACTGTTCTAAGTAGCTTGCTGACCCCAAGCCCTGGCTTTGGGGTGATCTGGTGACCTGTTGAGTCAGGGAACTTGATTTTAGATGTTGGCATTTTTGTTTCCCCGTTGAGCAGATTAGTTTCTCCAGGGAAGATTCTATTTGTCGCCTGCCTAGAGGGTGATAGCCTGGCTGCAGCATTCAGGAAGGTGAGTTGGGGCATATATGCATAAAATCAGATCATCTCCCTGATTTCAGGAAGGTACTCGGCTATGTCTGTCCCAGAGTCTGAGTCCATGTACCCTTGTGTTACCCTCTCCAGAGAATAAACCTCCAGTGCTTGCCCAGAATGTCAGAGGGTGGCACCTGATTATGCATAGTGGGAAAGAGCATCGAGATACTGGTTGTTTTTAACTACCTTTCATGTAATCTTCCTTGCCTAGCTCCTTTTCACTCCTTTATGGGGTAGCTCAGGCTACCCAAAATCCTTTGGGGATTTTGCATTATAGATCATCATCTCTGCTGTTAGTTTCCCTTTTGCCAGTTTTGGATTTAGGCTTCTTGCATCATCTGTAGCATTTCCCACTGCTGTAACATTTTCCAGCTGTCCAAATTTTGTGTTCTCTCCTGTGTTCCCTTTACTTTTAGAAGAAAATCCTTTTACTGTCATTTCATGAAGTTTCAGAAGAGAGTTAACTATGTACTTTCAATCGGCCATCTTTACCTTGGAAGTCCCTTTAAAAAAAATCAGTCTAGGAACAGATCTTTTTTCATTAATTTTTTTTTTTTTTTTTGGTGGTACGCGGGCCTCTCACTGTTGTGGCCTCTCCCATTGTGGAGCACAGGCTCTGGATGCACAGGCTCAGCGGCCATGGCTCACGGGCCCAGCCGCTCCGCAGCATGTGGGATCTTCCCGGACCAGGGCACGAACCCGTGTCCCCTGCATCGGCAGGCGGACTCTCAACCACTGCACCACCAGGGAAGCCGATTTCATTAATTTTTAAATTAATGTTTCCTTCTGTTAATTCTGAGGCAGGTTCAGAAATATTGAATTTTTGTTTTTTCCAAAAATCAATGTAATTTGGACTCTAAGCACCTTCCTGTTGCCCTGTCAGCAAGTTATCTTTCTTCATTCTTAAGGTACATGCCCCCTTACCTGGAAAGGAAGATGGTGTTGGACTGTGAAATACTTTGGATGGCGTGCTAAAGAATTTCTGCTTTATTCCTTTTACGTGGGAATCAACTAAGTCCCCATGGTCCCCTCATATCTGCCAGCCCAGCTACTTCTGTGCTAGGCTGAGGACACAGGAATTTAAGACACTTCTCACCCCAGAATGTGATGAACTTGGAGGAGGGCAAAAAGGCTCATTCGAGCCTGATCGAGGGGAAGTTACTGTGGTGGCTGGATAATGTTTTAAGGAACAGAAGAGGGGGGAACAAAGAGAGACCCAGAGCGCATTATCCTGCTGGCATGATTTTATCGTTGTAGAAACCAAGAGACGGAAGGGATTCCTCTAGAGGTGTTTTTGCTGGATTCTTTTTCCTGTTTCTGTCCTGTCTCCCAAATTGGTATCATCTCCCTCTGCCTTTTCAGCCTGGTCGCTAACTGGTGTGTCTCAGCTTGTAAGAAATGGCTCTGGGTTTGTTGTTTGTGAGTTGAATACTCCCCACCACCATTAGGGGGACAAGAAGACCCAAGGGAGAGGTTTTTCAGTAGGTCCTTTCTCTTTGTTCAAGCCACCTACTTCCCAGGTTGGTAAGCATCTTTCCACAAGTTAGGGCCTGTGTGGGAAGGGGCCGCTAGGGCATCCTGTTACTTATACTTACCAAGAAGTTGGAGCTTGGCTATGAAGACCTTATCCAGTTGGTGTTTCATCTTTAGAAATTGCTTCCAAGACTTGATATATACATGATTTAAAACATTATTTGAGTGTTTGTATGGAATTTTAATGGGAAAGTGAAAGAGGAATTTTGGGCTTTTGCCCTTGCCACCTGTAATGCTCAGAAGAGGGCTTCTTGGGGGAGTTTTAGGCTGGACAGGCTGAGTTTGTGCTGGCTTTGGAGCATCCACGTGAGAGGTCCCTGGGGTCTAGAGACTGTGGGCTGGAGCTCAGCAGAGACTGATAGACTTGCCTGGCTCCCTGCCTTGGACTGCAGGCTCATTTAGAGCAGGACCACATCTCATTTGTTGTTGAACTCCTGACAACTGGCATAGTTCATGGCATGTAATAGGTGCTCAATAAATTATTGTAGACTGATTAAATGAGGAAGTTACCAGCACAGTGATCATCCACACCAAGATGAATCCTAGGAACGCGCTCGGTTACAAAGAATTATTGCAGACGTCTCCATCACAGGACTCATCAGCTCTGTGCACACAGTGTCCAGACGAATGAGTGCAGAGCGGCCACTCTAGGATGATCAGCTGCAGCTACAGCTCAGCTCAGTGTCTGTCGGTAGGCAGTGGCCGGCTGGAGAGCACACACTTTATCTGATGGGGGCAGTTGCTGCTCAGCTGTAGCCAGTAGATATGATGACAAACCTCCCAATTTTTCAGAAGGCAACATGAACTATTCTGATTTTTAAATTTAAATTTGTAGTATTTTGAGGAACAAATAAAACGCACATATAGGTCAGATTTGGTCTGTAGGCTCTCACACTGCGCTCTCCAGAAAACCAAACAAGAGGGCAAGGCACCAGGAACCCTGAAGGGGCAAGTGGAAGGAAAGGAATTCCCAGCAAGCTTGAGAAAGGGCAATTAAAGAACTGGAGGAGAGCAGTGAACTTGAATCTTAAGAAGGGAAGAGTCTCAAGAAATCTGGGCAAGGTTGATGGATATCTGCAATGATATATGCTATGGAGAAGTCAAGTAATTAGAGAACACAGTGAATCATTCATGAATGCAGGGAGAATGCATATTAATATTATGCAGCTATTTTTGGTCTGCATAAATATGGTCCAGACTGTGACTTAAGTATCAATTTGACCAAAGTTGTTTTTAAAGTGATTTCCTTAAAGCTTTAACAAAAAATGAGTCCAAGTTCATATAAATTGACATTTTGAAAACCATTATTCATGTATCCATAATATAATACTTTAATGGAGTATTTAAAATACTTCAAGCAATTTACATGAAACTGTCAAAGGAATCATTCTTTTTATATCTTCACCATGATAGTATGGGCCTTTGTCTTGTCTGTCTGGGTAAAGTTATGACAGTAGATCCTATTCCAGGAGGTTTTACTTTATTGGAGGGAAGCCCAGTTAAAATCTCAGTGTTAATTTTCTGTCATGTTATCTACCAAAGAACAGATTTCCAGTGTCTCTCAAATATTTGACACAGTCATTTCCATTTGTTGAACTTCATCAATGTTCTTCAAGTGATATATGCATTTTAAATCAAAATTGAACAAGGTACATCCTTGAATATAACAAGGTGTATCCTATCTAAGGTATTGGACTAATAGAAGATGTTTTCATTTTTATTTGTTGAAATACAAAGTTTATAATTAATTATAAATTACTCTAATGAGTGCTTTGTGCAAGTTGGAAATTGTCTCACGGAACAAACAAAACCCGTTTACTGAGTTCCCTCCGTGTACTCCCATATGCTCAAAGCCATGCAGGTTGATTTGTTATCATAATGCTAAAGAGGGTGTAGTCTAAGCCACACACTGATCATTCTCTGTACTTCCTTACCTCCATGTCTTTTTCTGATGTGTTGCCCTCTGCCTGGAATGTTCCATCCATTTCCAGTCTCCTGTCCTAATCTTTTTTGTGAATTCCTACTTATGCAGCAGGGACAGTTTAAAATGTCAGTTACTCTAGAGCTATCCTTAATGCCTCCTTATCATTATTCCCATAACACTTTGTGTAAACTATTTCTGCATCTAGGCATGTATCTGACATGGGGGTGCTTTTCAACAAATGATTGTTGACTTGGATTGAATCCATTTATTAGGACAGGTATCACTCCAGTGCATGACTCAGGCAAATAAACCATTAACCCAATGTGTTATTAAATATTTAGCTTAACAGTGTGATGAACTAAATGATCTCACGTATTATTATTATGTAATTCAAACAAAGGAACAAAAATAAGACTTTTCAAGGGAAGAAGGACTAGGTATGTGTTTAAGCTTTCATAAACTAATTAACTCAAAAATCCAGCACTATTTTATTTTAAGATGGTTCACATTGATTTAAACATTTAATTGTTGGTTAAGAAGTCAGTGACAAAGCAAACTCTAGAATTTTCATTCAGAATGATAGAGATTTCTCTAATAATCTGCAGTATATTTCTTTTATGTCATCCCTTGAAATTACATAGTTTAGATATGCCACAAGTAAACTCATCATTCAGAAATCTAATGATTGTGAAGGTCTCACATAAGACAACTTGGAACATTATTTTTCTCCCAATACCAGCGTTGGAAAGGTGATCTAATATATCTAAATGATCCTTTTTAACCTCTGCTTTATGTAGAGATCATGAACACAACTCGTTTTATAGAGACCTGTATAGCCAGCATGGCCCTAGCTCCCATGCTGCAGGGCAGAGCACTGGGTCTGTAAGAGAGAAGGATCCGTGTATAGGGACTGTGCTGGGAAACATCTTGGTTTACCCAGCCCGGTGTATATATAGTAGGTTAGCATTTAATAAGTGTTTATGCAGTGTTGCTCGATTAAAATGGCATTGATATGGTAGTCAGTAAAAATATTTGAAATAGTTAAGGTTTTAAAGTAAAAGATATTTTAATTTATGAAGACACCTTGCAGTAGCTATTGGCAATGTGAAATTGTTCCTCTTTAAACCTCTCTTAGAAATGACATGGTAGGCTTAGTTTTATTCTTTGTTTACGAGGAGTACCTTCAGAGAAGGCAGAGAGCTCTGAAAGGGGCCTTTTTTAAGAGTCAATGGAGAAATGAGAAAAAACATCAAGGACAAAGGAAAATTTCTAAGAAGGAGAGTAAAAATGGATTTACCCTGGCTTCAGAAGCTTCCCCAAAGGGAGGAGCAAGGAAAAAGGGGGGCAGACCTTGCTGAGGGCATCCTTCATTCCCTCTGTTGCTTGTTTTGTCCCCTGATGCCTAGAGCCTCTCTGGGGGAGATTAACCTTCATGGTAAGTTTGCTGCTGTTGCTCTCATCCCCCCATGCTGGGCAAACTTAGACGTAGTTCCTACTTGTGTTTCAAAGTTCTCTGCCAAAGCATGTATGTCTCCAAGCTAACTGAGCTTATGCTTCATTTTTATTTTATTTTTTTTAATTGACAGACTGTTTCTACCACTAGCAAGAAAAAAGTTGAGATATCACCACAGAGGAATTGTCATTGAGATGGCATTTGTGATAAGATTTGACCTTTTGAAGAAATAGATCCCATTTCCCTTGGCCTCCTGTTCTACCCTGAGTGTTTAATTTGATCATTATCTGTTGTGATTGTGAGGGTGAAGCCACAAGGCCAGACTCCTACCCTGTAGGCGCAGCCATTTTACTGACAGATGAGCTCTCCAGTCTGAAAGAAGTCTGGGCAGAAGGGGCCCCAGGCAGGTCAGGTGGGAGGCCACTGCACTTGACTAATGCGCTTTCCAGGGGCCACTTCTAATAGTGATAAAGATGACACATGGTCACATAAAGGCAGGTCTGGAAACATATAAGATGGTCATTTGCTTCTCAGAAAAAGGTTTGGAATGGCATTCAGTATGTTTCTGTGTTATGCATGTTTATAGACACGGGCAGGAATTATAGACTTCATTGTTATAATGTGTTTTAAATTCTATTGATGTTTATTTATATGGTTTGAATTTCATTTTTGGCTTATTCTGTATAAGAGGATGATTTTTTTTCAGAACATTTAATAAATATTAGCGTCTGTATTACCTCAAAATATTCAATTATTGGTTACCTGATAGTAAAAACACCAATAGCAATCTGAGTTTTATAAACTTTTAGTTTTTATCATTAAGATGGGCTTGATTTTATTTTTGAAAAATGATCATTTTTGAATGAAACAATGCCATTTGCAGCAACGTGGATGGACCTAGACATACTGAGTGAAGTTAAGTCAGACAGAGAAAGAGAAGTATCGTATGATACCATTTATATTTGGGATCTAAAAAAAATGGATACAGATGAACTTATTTACAAAACAGAAACAGACTCACAGGCTTAGAGAATGAACTTATGGTTACAGGGCGGGTGGGGGGGAGCGTGTGTGTGGGTGGGAGGGATAGTTAAGGAGCTGGGGATTGACATGTGCACACTGCTGTATTTAAAATGGATAACCAACAAGGACCTACTGTATAGCACAGAGAACTCTGCTCAATATTCTGTAACAACCTAAATGGAAAAGAATTGGAAAAAGAATAGATACATGTATATGTATAACTGAATCACTTTGCTGTACACCTGAAACTAACACAACATTATTAATCCACTATACTCCAATATAAAATAAAAAGTTAAAATCGTTGTTTGCTCATAGATTGTGACGACTAGCCATGTGTGCTGCTGTTCAACTTGTTTAATTCCTTCCTCAACCATAACAATTGTATGGTTTTTATATTTGAATTATTTTCCTCATAAATTGTGTTATCCTTGGCTAAAGGCTTTTCTCTTTAGTAAATGCTTTTGACTATCTGGCCTTTATAGCATCAGTTTCATTTTTAAATGCCTACGGAGACATGCTTGACTGCTTATAAATTTTCTAGTGTAGTTCTGTAAGAATTCTTCACTTTCCAAGGACCATATGTATCCGTCTTGGTTCCCAACAGTTTGACTGCCAGAATAATTTAAAAGACATTTTTCCTTTGCAACTTAATTTAGAGTAGAGTGCACTTTGTCAGCAAAGGCAGTGCAGGAGGTGGCGTAGATCAAGCAGCACTGGACCTCGAGCAGCCTCGAAGGCAGGGTGGGGTGTGCAGAAAATGTTGCACTGTGAGTCTGGCTTTTTAAATTTCAGTTTATTTCATGCTCAGGCTACCCATCCAGTGTGGGTAGGCTGGGGAACTACTGCTCAGCACAGTCCTAGGCTGGTGGAGGAGCCACCCTCTGAAATGCCGACACCTGCCGGAATGGCAAGGCGGTGTGGCCCGTGTATGTGTATACAGCTTACTGGGTCCTAAGAGTCTACCGGGAAGTGAGCCTCCTGACTTCTGCTTGCATTTCATTGGCTGAAGCAAAGTGCCATACCCAATTCAGGGGGCAGGGAAATGCAGACCCACCAGGGCCTGGGAGAACGAGGAATGTTTGCTGGGCAGCAGGATTAAAACCCCACTTTACAGAGACGAACTTCCAACCAAAGCCAACTTTAGGAGAAAATTTTGATAGGCAACAGATCTTTGCTCAAGACATTTCCACATTGTACAGAATGAGGATGATGGCTGGTGAAAATGGCATTAGACAGGAAGCAGAGACGTGTCATGGGATTGATGGAGGGTTAGAAAAATAGTTGTGGTGCACCAAGTAAACAGAATGCCAAAAGGGGCTAGTGTTAACAATCAACTTGCCAACATGACATTGCACATTTGGGGGAAAAAAGATGAATATGGAGTTGTTTCCAGAAAGATAGGGTTGTAGGCTTCTTCATAGCTGTTTGCTTCAAGAGCTCTCAACATCCTTTACTCCTCATCCTACATGGCTTAATTCAAATATTAGTTATTTATTTGCATGTATTTTTCCCCACTGAAATATGAATTCCTCAGGGACAAGGGGCCATTTTTGTATACTGTGTTCCTAGCACATGGTTTACAGGCACTGCGAGATTATTGAATGAATGAATTAGAACCATCTGGCAACCGTCTCCCACGGTGCCAGGTACCTGCAATCCCTTTTGGCTGGCTCAGCATTTCACACACCTACGCTGGGGTTGCCGCTGGTGGGAGCGGCTAGGGCAGGGTGGCATTTCTGAGCATTCTGGCCTCTGCTCTGTTCATCTTGGTGGGGCCAGTGCAAGTAGGAGGGGTAATAAAGTAGTAGTTGGAGAGCTGAAAAGTGAAAGGGAAAAAGTAAATTTGTACCTAATACATAATTTTTGTTTTGTTTTTGTTTCCTACTTTTGAGTGTATCAAAATGTATTAAAAGGAGGAAAACCTAAATTAATATGATCTAGTCATTTAAAGACTCTATAACTTGCGGTATTCTTGCTTCACATTCTTTTATTATTACAAAATTACTAAACATAATTAGACATATAATTTAACTGTTAATCCTTGTGATACAGAACAGCATTTCTCCAACTTGAGTGCATCAGGGTCACCTGAAGGGCTTGCTAGTACCCAGATTGCAGAGCACCAACTCCCAGAGTTTCTGGTCCAGTTAGTCTGGGCAGTGGCCTGAGAATATGTAGTTCCCAGGAGGTGCTGAGACTGCTGCTCTGGGGACCACAAGTTGATAAGAAATGATGTTGAGGAAAATGGAGTAAAAAAATGTATGCACTTGAGTCTCTGTGATGCTACTTAACAAATGTTTGGCTTTGTGTAAGTTACTCAGCCCCTCTATTTCTGTTTCCTTCTTGTGGAAAATGAAGGTCATAATTGACCTCACAGAGGGTCAGATAAGATTGTATAACAGAACCTTTTTTTTTTTTAAAGTAAGGCTCTGTGAAAATACCACCTTAGAATGTCCTATATATTATGAACCATAAACATTTAATTTGCAGTCAAATGTATACAGGGCACACTGTGCAAGGCAGTAGAGTGTAGGACATAGAAAAAGAGAAGAGCAAAAGTGTGAGCTATCCCAAATGCTAAATATGTGCAGTGGCTGTTAAGAATTCAGAGAAGGAGAGGTTGCAGTGGGCTGTTGCGGGTGACCTTTGCCCATAGTTTGCTGTGCAAAGACCATCATTTCACAGGAAAACACTGGGTGTTCTTTGCTGTAGAACTGTCTTATCGCAGAGGTAATGTCCCGAAACCTAGAAATCTGTAATGTTGGCACATTTTCAGTGAAGTTTATCCTTTCCAAGGACTCAATCTCAGGTTACCTACTTCTTAGAGTTTGGTGAAATTGAGAGTATAAAATTATTTGTTTTGCCAGCATTTAAAACTCATCTCAGTAAGATAGTTATAAATATAAATATCAGAAAGATATATAATGTCATTTTCTTAGCCCGTTCAGGCTGCTGTAACAAAATACTGTGGACTGGGTGGCTTATAAACAACAGACATTTATTTCTCACAGTTCTGAGGCTGACAAGTCCAAGATCAAGGCAGTGGCAGATTCGGTGTCTGGTGAGGGACCCAGTTCTGGTTCATGGGTAGCCACCCTTTTGCCGCCGTGACCGCACATGATGGAGGGTACAAGGGAGTTCTCTGATGTCTCTTTTATAAGGGCACTAAACCTCCACCCTTGTGACCTGTAACCTCCTAAAGCCCCCACCTCCTAATACTGTCACACTGAGGCTTAGATTGCAACGGGTGAATTTTGGGGGGATGCACACATTTAGTCTACAGCAGTCTACCGAAACTTTAGATTTAGCCAAATGGGGTGGGTGAGGAAAACCCCTGAAAATCCCAGTTTAAAAAATGTAGCTCATAATAGTTGATCAGCACTAGCATTTTTCTTTTATGATGTGTGACCTTGTCCATTCTTAGAGTTTTAGATATTTTTATTATGGTTTAACTCTAATTTTTAAAATTATACTTAATAGTAGGTTTAGAAATTAATATTGAATGCAGAATATTAACGTATTTACTTTAAGTGGTTTAATAGCCTGATATTTAAGTTTAAAGTGATAATTTATCATTAATTATATTGATTTGAATAGAAAATATGGACTAATTTTATAGGTCAGAGCAATTTATCTGGTAAATGAAAATTATTTTTGACAATAAAATTGAGATTTTAAAACTTATTTTGAGCAAAGACAGTATCTGAGCAGTAGATTGAGCTCTAGACAGTGAAGCGTAGCTATATATGCTGGCTACCATTATGATTAATATGTTTATATAAAAGCTTGACTGCAATTGTAATAGATTTTATTATGTATTTTTCAATCAGTGGATACCAAAAGGCCAGTTACTACCGTATGGGTTCTGTTTAGATTCTTGGCATTAAAAGAGGGATCCTCATACCTGAAAAAAATTGGGAATCCCTTACCCAGTCCATGATACTATTCTGGCCCTTCATCTTGACTTGCTGTTTGGATCACCTTGTAACATATGTTTCTTACATATTTCTTAGCCTTTTGGCTAGAACTATATCTTCTCTAAAGGAAGCAATGATGGAAAACCAAGAATATTAACTGAGGATGTGAGGATACTTCAATACTTTCTTAAGACTCAGATACACCTCAGCCTTAGACGATGGCTTTTTGCTTCCCTCCTTTCCCTCTGCCTGGCTGTCTCCCCTCAGAACCTTTTCTGATCATGTCAACCCACATATTCTTGTTGAAGAACGTATTAGATAGTGTGACCAATTTTTCCCGCTGTCCTCTTTCCTTTTATTCTTTTAAAGACAACTTTTACTTCTAAAGTACCAATGGAAGAATAGATCCAAGAATTTGCCCCCCACATTCTTAAAACATTTCACTGTGGGGCAACTATAAACCATGTACTATGTACTATGAATTTCTCACAATTAAATCAGTATGAATTAACATTGAAATAGATCTGTAGAATAGATTAGAGGTCCAAGTATATATAAAGATCTGATATATGATAAAGCTGTAAAAATCAGTTCAGAAAATATGGTTTATTTAATAAATGTAATTGACACAACTGACCATACTTCCGGAAGAAAATAATTTTAGACATCCTCTACTATGTGCAAAAATAAATTTCAGTTACATTATTATTCTAAACATTCCAGATATAGAAGTTGTAGAGGCAGGATTTGAACCCAGGTCTGTCTCATGCTTGTGTGCTACATCTTTAATATTGACAGATGTTGTCCTGTTATATTCCCTGAAGGAGAGACAGGGGAGAGAAATGTTTTCTGTTGCTCATCATTTGTTTTTATAAATAATGCTTATAAATTGTCTAAATTGATAAGTGGATCCATGATTATTTTCTCAGAACCATTTCCTAGGTGTGAAGTAGTTCAGTCAAAGGATGCTCAGATTTTTGAAGGCTTTGGAAATGAATTTCCAAATTGCTCTTCAGAAAGGCCATGCCAATTTAATGATTTGGCTCTTGTGTTGTATTCAATATCTTACTATATTTCTATTCCTAGACCATCATTTGTTATAGAGACGTACTTTTCCCCCATCTTCTTTTTATATTGGTAAGTTTTTAATTAACTTAGGGCTTCCTGTGAAATCTGGAGTTAATATTCTTTTATCCTTTTTATCATCTATTGCAGAGTGACATATCTATAAGGTCAGGAAGAAAATATCACTTCTTTGACCCCAAATATCTTCTCTAGCATTAATCAGAGACCTCTGTTATGATTCAGTCACATAGAACAGCAGTAGTAGGTTTACTTTGCATAGTATCAATATATAAACGGTGTGGTGGCCAGAAGTCCGTGAATTACATCCCTGGTTAGAGCTTGCTGCTACACTATTTCTGTCACTCTCCATTATCTATTCAGTGGAAGTGCAGTATATTTCCGAACTGTATAAAAACATGTGCTGTATTAAGAGTTACTCCTATGTTTAGTTATCTTTCATGCATACACTTCTTTTCATGGAATCTAGAATTTACAGAGTTAATTCTGAAGGCCATGAAGTGTGATTGCTATGAGTTCTGGTCTTCCTGTGTGGATGCATTCTCTTTGTGGAAGCCACCACAGGGTTGATACAGTATTATTTATTTTTCTTCCATATACTTTTTGTACGAAGTAAGGACATCTCACCAATTATTTGATGACATAAGAATTCCTTGTGTGTTGCCATTTTACTTAAAAATTTTAAATAATATATTGTGCTAAATATTATCCCTTGTGCTGAAGGAAAATAAAGTTCTTTTCAGAGCAATGAGTTTTATGTCTTACAGTATTCAGTGTGAAATAGGATGGAGATGTGTCATGAATCACAGTGCATACCAGGCTGAATTTAGAGCGTTTGTGTCCTGTGATCAGAGTTACCGGGTCTCCATGCAGGTAGGAGGGGGTTTTGGTTTTGGTTTTACTTTTTAGCACAGACTTAGACAGTTATACTATAAATAAGGTGAAAATTATAGGAATTGTTTAAATTGACCCTACAGAGTAACACTGACATCTTTCTGTAAATGGCTTTACTAACGCACATAAAGGCACTTCTCTTTACTCTTGCCCTTCTTTTTACTGCAAATCATTTAATATGTAAGCGGAGATCTGAATCATGACTCATTTTTCTTTGCATAGTCCAGTTCTTTCCTCAAGCCAAATTTAGCCAGAAAGGAAAAAAATCCTATTTTGGTGCATGCAACACTGAAATAAAACAATGCAGCTTCATTTACAGTCTCCTTAAATCTGCATCTAAAAACATATATTTAGATATATGAAGTATATATGTTTATTAAACATCAGCACAATGATATTGATATTTGTAAAGTCAAGGTGAATTTTTAGCATACATTCATATGTATATATCTCAATATATTTATGTATTTTATATATCTCAACATATATGTATATCTTAGTATATCTGCATATATATATTGAGATAACACAAATAACATGATTTATCAAAGGGGTTACAAATTTTAGGTATCTTGTGATGTTTAAATAAACTCACAGTATTTCAGTGCCTGGAATTTTTTTAACCTTTACATTTTAGTGATTTGCACTTTCTTCCCTTTTCTCAAGTACTCTTCAGATGAATTAATACACTCAAAATCAAAGTATTATGGCAAAGTGAAAATGATGGGTATTGCACACATTACCAGGGATTAGATCAGAGTAGTCCTGACGACCACTTAAAGCGTCTCATCTCCCCTCTACCTTTAAGACCTCCCCTTAGTTATTATTGGATACTTATCATTATTCCTTCTCTGGTTTTATTGGAATAGTATAAATTGGAATACGTCTTTGCCTATCATATATTAGTTCGGTTTTTCTCCATCCTTAACACTTGATGCATGACTCCTAAAAGTGGACTTTTAGGACATGTAGAAAGCAAGTCAGGAATTTTCTTGCGCTGATTATATCCACTTGACAGATGTACTCTGAAACTTTCTTGTAGTCATTAAAATATGAAGTAAAATTTGAAACGCTTTGTGTGATATATTAGTGCTGTGACAAAAATATAGTTTAAGAAGGAAAATATTTCTCATAAGAACTCTCATCATATTCCTTCTATCTTCATGTTTTGGTATTTCTAGGAAATGTTTTCCTCTATTAAAGATAAGTACTTATAATTTTTTTGCAGTACTGCTCTGGAGCCTAGTTGAAATGCACATATTAGCTTATTTTAAACCTTCCTTTATCATTTGTGATTGTTAAAAGAAGGAAAGGTTAAAATGTGTAAGTGTTGGGTAAACTCAACCAACTTTTGATACTATTTTTTAGCAGGATAGCAGGATAGAACAACCTATTTAAGGGCCTCACCTACTTTTAAATCATGCACACTAAATTTTCTTTTTTTTATTTGTTTACAAATCTTTTTCCTTTTTATTCTTTTGCGTTTTATTAATGTTTATTGTAATGGTAGTTTGCCAGGAGTAGATGTTTTTAGGGGGTACAACCCAGTCAAAAAAAAACCCACATCTGTGTTTATAATGCAATATTTATGAACATAGGTCATATTACTTTAATATATCAGTACCTGATGGGTATGTGAATTATTTAAAATGAGCATCTGTGTACTATTTTATGGTATTTGAAATAAAATGAATTTTTAATGTTCCTATGTAATAAGATCTGCCAAGATTATTCCGGTAAAAGTTTTCAAATACATATGGGGAGTCAGCCGCAGTGCTTCTCCCTCACTTTGTAGCAAGTGTAAAGTTGGACTCAACCTTCAGTGATGTTTTCCTGCTTTAAAATGGGCTAATTACGTATATATTGATACACTATTATGTTAATAATTTTTGAGTCAGTTAAACTTCAAGCTTGCTTTGCCTGCCTTTTCAGTCTTTTTTTTTTCCTGGAATTAAAGCTATCCAAAAATAAAAACAGAAATATCAGTTTAGCTGATCTCACTTTGCCCCTGAATTTAGTAGTTTTATATAACAGACAACCTTAAAGGTTTTCTTAAAGAAAATTTTTCTCAAGGGAATTATTTAGACCTAGAAATGCTGATTTATGTTATCAATCTTTAAAAAACTCTTACTGTGATTGAGAGCATTAAGTGCTGGTTTCACCGAGGTTTCAGTTTGGCACAGCTCCTAAATGGACCCTCTGTTTACTGAAGTCATGGTCCCAAGCCCTCAGCTGATGTCTCTTGAAGGAACGCTCACTGAGCAACTCCATCCTCCAGAGCCTGCTAGCTTTTTACCTACCTATGCTCCCGATACATCAAGGCTGACGTAGTCCGAAAGGAAGGCAGAATTTGCACCTATGTTAGTTTGTGGTACCTATTTTTACTTTGGAAGAAATGATTTTCATTTGGGTGGATCACACTGTAGAGAGCTCCTTGCAGTGAAGTGGATGCCGAGCAATGTTTCTGAGCTGGACTAGCCGCAGAGAAGGATCTTACCTTACTCATGGCTGTGAATCATGTTAAGCCATTTATCTTAGCTGTCATGCAGTTTGCTAATTAAGTCATTCTAGGGTTTAAGGGAAGTGAAAGACTTTGAAATAATCATCACATTCTCAGGACAAAGCAGCAGCGGTTAGTGCTCTTGCCCAATCATTTTATTCTGATGTCTCATAAACCCAGAAATGAAAGATAAGTTTGGATCTTATTGTTGTATTCATCATCTTCCTCACTTTATCTGAAGAATGTGCAGAAGATATTTAAATAAGAAGTGATAAAGTATAGATTTAGGTTAGTTATTTTAAAATTTTTATCATCAAATGAAAACCTATTAATTGTAGAACACTTAGAAAATACAGAGAAATATAAAAGAAGGAAATTTAAAAATACCCATGATCCTACCATCTAGAGGTATAATTATTTAATGGATTTCATTCTGGCCCTTTCTATTCATATCTTTTCACAAAGTTTAATTATTGCTTTATATTTTGTGACATTTTCTGAATGCTTATTTCATAGAAGGCGGTGAGCTGAGAGCTTTATGTGTGTTATTAATGTTCACCACAGACTATGAGACAGTTAGTTTTTAGGAATGAATCTGAGACTTAGAGAGATTTTACTCAATATCAAAAAATTAGAAATTTGAGATTCCCTGTCTGTACAAGATGGCGTAGATCTGTTTCTCCCTCCTCCTCCCCACTAAGTACAACTATAAACCTTAGAACTAGTGCACGAGGCCAAAAAGGAGAGCTCTGAAAGGTGGTAAGAAGCAGGCCAGCTGGTTTGGGACCTCTGGAACAGAGGAACCGTGTACTGGTAGGACCTATTATTCATACATTCCCCAGCCAACACAAGAGCCGGCGAGGCCTGGCGTCTTCTGACTCCCCACACTAGCAACATAAGCAGCTCCAGTAGGCCCTTTCCTTCCCTGGATCAAACAGGAGCCTGGCATCAACAGCAAGCGGGATCAGTGGAAGCCCCTCCAACAATTATTGGCCAGGGTATGCACTCTCCTTCCCTGACGGGGCTGAGAGGTACCTGGGCATTTAGTAGTTCCTGCTACAGGGGTCCTGCCACAACAAATGGCCCAGCCAAGTAGCTCCTTTGTCACTATGGGTCTGATACTACCCTCCCCTGTCCAGAGACACAAGGTAGCCAGGACACAGGTAAGGGGGATTCTGCCACAGTAAGTGCTAGGCCTGGGAAGCCTCTTCCAGCCTGTAGGCATTCTCCCTCTTCCACTGAGAAACAGCAGGCAGCCATACTTGGGGAAACCCCTTCCATCCTCTCAGCACCACTGGGAGCCTCACTGGCACCAGATAAATGAAGCAGACCAAAAGAACACTGCAAAGCCTCTGAAAATTAGACTGTCATTGAAGCCACAGCCCATAAAGATAGACCATGACCTGTATGCTGAACCTAGACAGGGTGACTGCCTAGAGAGAAGATCAGTAAGGGTATAGAAAGGCTGGACAACACAATCAGCCAATGACCTGATTGGCATTCTAGAACATGCCACCCAACAGTGACAGAATGCAGACTTCTCAAGAGTTCACAGGACATTTGCCAGGATGGGAGACATCCCATGTCTTGGAGCAGACCTCAGCACCTTTAAAACAATTGAACTCATGCAGAGTGTGCTCTCTGACCACAGTGGAGTAAAACAAGGACTCAGTAGCAGAAAGACAACAGGAAGACCTCCAGGCAGGTGAAAATGAGACAGCACACTTCTAAGCAATATGTGGATCAAAGACATGTTAGAGGAAATAATAATATGTAGAATTGAATGGAAATGAAAACAAACATATCAAACTATGTAGGATGCAGCTAATGCAGTTCTGAGAGGGAAATGTATAGCACTAAATTTTACATCAAAAATGAAGAAGGGTCTCAAATCAGTAACCTAAGTTCCTACCTCAAGATATTAGAAAAAGAAGAGGAAAAAAACCCCGAAAGCCAGCAGAAAGAAGGAACATTAAAGAGCAGAAGACAATGAAATTGAAAATAGGAAAATAATAGAGAAAATCAGTAAAGCAAGAAAGTGGTTCTTTGTTAAAAAAAAAAAAAGAATAAAATTGATAAACCATTAGCAAGACTGAGAAAGAAAAAACGACACAAATCACTAATATCAGAAATGAAATGGGATAACACTACAGATCCTGAAGCCATTAAAAGATGTAAAGGACAACTTTATGCTCATACATTTGCCAACTGAGAAGAAATGGACCAATTTGTCAAAAACTACAAACTACCAAAACTCAATCAAGATGAAGTAGATAATTTGAAGAGTTTTATAACCATTAAGGAAATGTGATGCAGGGTAGTGGTTGTGGTTACAAAAGGGCAACACCAGGGATCTGTGTGGTGATGGAAATATTCAGTATATTGGCTGTAGTGATGGACACATGAACCTACACATGTGCTGAAATTGTAGAATTACACACACACACACACACAAGAACAGGTTAAATGGGAAATCTGAGAAAGAGCAGTGCATTATATCCATGTCAAATCCTGGTCCCAATATTCTATAGTTTTGGAAAATATTACTGTTGCAGAAAACTGAATGAAAGGTACTAAAAATCTCTATAATTTCTTACAAATGTGTGTGAATGTATAATTATCTCTATAATTTTCAATTGAAAGAAAAGCTAAGAACTTGTTACTTTGAGTTGACCCCTGGCAGTGTAATTCCAGAACGTGTGTTCCCAGTGACACATTTACACTGCCATGTGATTTGAGACATTGCATTACTAGAAGTTTTATGCAATCACATGGATTCACACTATGTGTCAATTTAAAAACGTGTGTGTGTATGTATAGATGTATATATGTATTTGCATATATATCTTTATCTTTACTAGCAATGGTTAATACTAGATAATGTAGTTTTTTTTTTTTTTCTATCACTAGTTTGAAAATTCCATTCAGTATTGGCAGCTGTGATCACCAAAGACTCTTTAAGTTCTAAGTGGCATAAATTTGACATGACCTGTTAGGCAGAACCAATTGAAATTGCCAATATGGTTGTCAAATTAGACAATTTTGATTTACAGAAATGGCAGTTTCATATGGTTCAAAGAAATTGCCGGAGCACAGGGGATTTCTTGGAAGGATCTTGTAGTAGGTAATAGGATCACAAGAACTGTGGAGGGGATGAGAGAGCTCTGGGGGTCTCTGAGACTGGAACCTGGGACACAGTCTCTTTCCCCATTTCTTATCTTTTCTTCTTAGATATTGGGTTCTACTGCAGATGAGCCTTCTCTGTACCGCCTGCAGTGGGATCCTTGGTAGCCTCTAGGGTCTTATCCTAGCAGTCCTTCAGTCAGAAGGAAAGGGAACCTCCCTCTTCGAGGATTTCTTTGAAAAGATCCCAGGGAAGATTGAGATTAGCCTGCTTTGGGTCACATTCCCAACCTTCTCCAATCACTGGGGAAGGGGCAGTGATTGGCGAAGCAGCATGGGCAGCGTGGACCAGGAGATAGAGATTGTTGCTGTATGAAGGGGGTGGGAGAGGGGAGGGCACTTGAGGGGCAGCCCAGACATGACCACTGGGAACCAGGAGCAGCTGCAGTCCATGGCGGTAGTTATCAGGGCAAGATATCTAAATGATAGTAAAATCGTGACTGTAAAAATAATTTTAAAAATATGCTTAATTGTAATAGCTTTTGGGTTCAGTAGACATTTCCCCTTCTGTTAATGACAAACCAATCTATATTAGGGATTATCAAATATATATATATATTTTTTTCTTTTATTTTGCGGTACGCGGGCCTCTCACTGCTGTGGCCTCTCCCGTTGCGGAGCACAGGCTCCGGACGCGCAGGCTCAGCGGCTATGGCTCACGGGCCCAGCCGCTCCGCGGCATGTGGGATCTTCCCGGACCGGGGCACGAACCCGCGTCCCCTGCATCAGCAGGCGGACTCTTCCCGGGTGGCGCAGTGGTTGAGAGTCCACCTGCCGATGCAAGGGACATGGTTCGTGCCCCGGTCCAGAAGGATCCCACATGCCGCGGAGCTGCTGGGCCCGTGAGCCATGGCCGCTGAGCCCGTGCGTCCGGAGCCTGTGCTCCGCAACGGGAGAGGCCACAGCAGTGAGAGGCCCGCGTACCGCAAAATAAAAAAAAAATATATATATATATATGTTTTAAAGTAGCATTTAAACAAGGAATATTGGTATGTTTTTAATATGCATTTTTATTAGGCAAATGTATATTCCACTCTAAATTCATATAATCACTTCTTCCTACTGTACTTGAAGTCACATATCTCAGGTTGTTTGAAAGCAGGCTTTTGCCTAATGGGTATGAGAAGCAACAGCTGAATGTTTTAAATTTTCCTGTTACAGACAGGATGTATGTTTTTGAAAACTTAAGAATGAAACTAGAAAGCATGCCCTCTCCAACTGAAGGTGTTTTCTTTGAAGCTTTCAGTCTGTAATTGAGATGCTGAACCTAACTCGGATATATAAATAGTTATTTTTAGGAATATTACAAACGTCAAATGTGTACTTGGAAACAAAACCCCAACCGGTACAGAATACTGACCCTTGCAAGGATGACTGACTCTGCTGAAGTCTGACTGTATCACTCATCAGCACAGGAAGCATCAGTTTGAACAATGCTGTTGTCTCCTCTGTAAAACGGTGGTGGACAGTCTTCCTGTCCACTCTGTTGCCCAGTATGGCTCACACGAAGACCCATGTGAACCCCGCTGCAGTCCATTTCCAGGAAAAATATTTTCTCTGCCAGTGAATTTTTGTGTGTCTTTTGCCAGAAAACGAAAAGATACATGCTTTAAGTTTTTCTTTAGTGCCAGGACACTTAGGGGGCCAATTTAGTGCCCAGATGTAGTAATCGGCATCCTCAGATGTAAGCCATTCATTTGTACTCCATTCTGATTCATTCCTAGGGGTCTTGCAATAGCTTTTACTTTATCTGTCTGAAGCTCTGTTTTAAAAGAAGTGTCAATTCAATTTACCTGCATATCTGTTTACAATTTCTAAAGTATTTTCACAATCATAAATATTTGAACCTCCAAAATAACCTTGCATAGTTTAAATACAGATGACACTGTGTTTTCCTTTAAAAGCTCACCAAAACAAAAACAAGCACAGATGAACTTAGTATCAACATAGACTATAGACTTCACAAGGGCAGGGACTCTCGCCTTCGCTGCTGTATCCCCAGTTCCCAGTATAGAGCTTGACACTCAATAAATGTTTCAAGATGATTGATGTTGAATAAACTTAAAAACGACTGAGCTCCTCAGAACTTGAAAGAACACAGAAAAACCTGTATTGGCAGAAGAGAGAAATGCACAGCCCCAGGAGACCAGAACATAGCTCAAAACAACCTGTCACAAGTACATTTCTTTGAAGTCTGGTGTTTTATCTTAAAAACTCATACACATTTAAAATTCTACTTCATATTTGGAATGTTTGCTCTATTGCAAAAATTATTTTAAATGTTATCTATCATAAAATAATATCATGCTTCTGGAAAATGCACTCTGTGTGTGTGTGTCCGAATACCCCTAACTAATACATCTCTGTTGCTTTTGAGAAATACAGATGTCCAATTAATTACATTCTGTTTGAGCACTATCTGTATGCAGATGACATTCAAATGCATGTCTTTTGTCTTTACCCTCAGTTCATCTTAGTTAATGGCAACTGTCTTTCCAGTTCATTGGACAAAAAATTGTTGAGTCATCCATGACTTGCTTCTGTCTCTCACCATCTACATCCAGTCTATTTGGAATTACTTTTATCTCTGCCTTGAGACTATATTCTGAATTAGATCACTTGTAACCACCCCTACTACTACCGTCATCTGACACCATTATCTCTTAAATTAATTGAACAAGGAATCCATTAGACTGAAGTGACTCTAATGCTGGTGGCCTTTGTAAGCAAACCAAAAGCTAAGCTTGTAAATGCCTCAAGGTTACAAAATCAAAACACTAAGGACAGCTGATCACAAACAACCAGCTTGGCTTTACTGTAGCCAATCAAATGATTTCCTTTGCTTCCGCACTTTCTCTATATAAGTTTTTACCCTGGCTCCTTTGGGGTGGTGTGCTTCTAACCACTTCCTGTTTGGGCTGCCTGATTCAAATTGATTTTTGCTCAGATAAACTCTTAACATTTTAAATATTGTCTCAGTTTGTCTTAGCATCTCTCACCTGGGTTTGTGCAGGAGCCTTGTAACTGGTCTTGCCATGTCTACCCCCCAGTGCCCCGCCCGCCTTTCTGCCCAGTGTCCATATGGGAACCACGTGACCCTATAAACACACGGGTCAGGTCATGGCCACACTTGACACAGCACTCTCCGGTGGCCGCCCCCTGTCTGGAGTGACCCTGCACACCCCTCTGTAACCTACGTCCTACAGCCTCCCATCCTCCTGGCTCTCTGCCTAAGCCAGTCTGGCCTCCTTGCTGTTCCTCCAGCATACCTGAGTTGGTGCTTCTTCAAGGCTTTGCAGTTGCTTTCCCTCTGCTGGACCAGCTCTCCCGCAGATATCCAGATGGCTGGCTCCTACTCTTCAGTTAGCTCTATACTCAAAAGTCACATTTGCAGTGAGGTCATCCCATCCATCCTATCTAAAATTTCACACCTACCACCAAGCATATCCCCCTTTCCCACTTTATTTTTTTATACTTATCATATCAGCATACTATATATATTTTACACGTTGAAGGTACTTACTATCTTCTCTTCCCTCTGCTTCCCTCCCCTGCAAAATACAGTCCTGGACTGTCAACTTGGTGAGGGTAGGATAAGATGGTACCTGCTACATAGACCAGGCATGCCAGGAAATCTTCATTTAATCCTGATCTGTCTCCAGAGTTAGCAGAATGCCCCCCTTTTAACTCTCTCTCACTCATTTCTTGAGTCAGATCCCTAACACTCACCCTCAAAGTCTAAAGCCTACATCATGTCTTTAGGGTATTAGGCCAGCTTTGTGTCAGAAATACTTCCGAGCCAGCTGTCTAATTGTGCTTTTTGCTGCTTTCTTCAGGCATCAGGGACAGAGCGTCTAGTGGAGGAAAGGAAGATGCTGTCTCCTTTCTGGTCGCTTCTTTAGTCCCACATGCACATCCCACTGCGGTTCTATATGTTAGAAACAGTAAGCGCGGTTGTGGAAGTTGGAAGTCCCCGAGAGGATAAACGTTCTCCTGATGACTTGTTTCCTAAAGAGACTTGCTCATCAGGATGTGTATGTGTTTTCCTAAATGGTAGTTATTGGTCAGACATAATGTCCAGCACATAGTAAGTGCTCAGTAAATCATTTATCAATCAAGATAGGGCCCCTAAATGTGAATTTGATGATTTTAGTTTGTCCCTATACAGCTTACACGTGGTCTTCACATATTTACATTCTGAAGCTCCAGGAGATATTACCAGAGGCCAGGCTACAAAGAGCATGTTTCCTTCCAGAATGCACTGTTTCTAACAAGCAAACTAAATAGGTTTTTCTGAATATGGATATAAATAAGATTCATTGTAGGGCTGGCCTTGCACTGGGAACTTACTTTTTTGAGGAACCTGTAAGTTATGAATATTTCTCTTTTCAAAGTTTTCTTCTTAAATTCACATTTGCTTTCATTTTCTTGTTAAAATGGATTGAGAAAGATTAATTTTAACAAAAAATGCTAGTGGGGGGAAATACAGAGAAAATATGCAGTCATAATAAATATTTTAGGTCTCTGTCTTTTACCAACCCACGGCTACATTTACGTAGTTGATCTAGGACAGAATGCAATGCCGTATCTCTACAATATGCCGCCTCAGAGCCAGCGTTCACCGGGGGAATATAATTTTATGTTTGGGAAACTGCATAGTGCCCGAGTGAAAAATGATTCCAAGTGCGAGGCAGATCCTATCACCCAGGATTTCAGACCATCATGTAAAGTTTCCAAAAATAACTTGCCATTATCAGCTTTGACCGTTACCTTTAAAATAACATTTTTTCTTTGTTCAAGTAAAATACGCTTATCGTAGAAAATACTTTAGCGTAATCTTCTTTAGGTTTGACATCCAAGAAGCGGTGTATGGGCTTTTAGTGCCAGCCAAAGGGTAAACTAGCATAGACTACCGACTTCCTCTTCCCACGGTAGCTTCTGAGAAAGCACAGAAACTCAGGGAAATCCCGGTGCTGAGAACTAACTAACAACAGAACATGAGGACCCCCTCGCGGAGACCGAAGGCTGCTTGAACTTTTGTGTAGCTGGGTAGCCTGTGACTGCAGCCTGTGCGGGAGGCAGCCGGAGGTGTCATGGAGGAAAGCTTTCTTAGCTATTCTTTCTAACTGTGGTAAAATATACATAACATAACATTTTAACTGTTTTTCAGTGTATGGTTCAGTGGCATTAAGTACATTCACGGTAAGTTTTGCTTTCACCTTTCCCACTGCCTTGAATTATATTTTCAGCCAAATTGTCATGCAAATATGAGGGCATAATAAGTACCTTCAGCTGTACAAGGCCTTATAAAACTTTCCATATGAAGGCCCACATTGAAATATTTTGGGAGAAGTATCTAAATATGTGGGGTAAGAAACACATGAGCAGCTCCAAGAGATAAGGGAAGTGAGGAGGAATCAGATGCCCTGGGAGAGTTTATTGAAGCTGTAAATGACAAAAAATAATATAATTTAATAGTGAGTTGGATATGCTTTGTTCAAGGAAGGACAGTCCTTGGACTCAGGGAGTACAGTGCCTCACAAGCAGGGGAGCATCGTTCCTGAGGGGTACAGGGTAAGAACGAGGTTTTATGGAGTGTTAGAAGCAGCAAAACAGAAACAGGACAGTGGCTAGGGAGCTGGAGAGTTCCTGGTAAGGCTAGCAGGCCCTGTTTTCTAGGGTCAGGTGATCTATAGCCAAACTGAGTTGGAGGATTGTGCTTGATGTGTTAGGTTCCTTGACAGGTGTTTCCTGTAAGTGCAGGCTGATTTACGTTTTGATTTGTGATGTGGGCTGGACCAAAGTGAAGGACCAAAATAAAAAGAGAGAGAAACAGGCAAAATAACCCAGGACTAAAATTCTAGACATTATCTGCATTATTTGGTTGAGAGGAAACCAAAGGGACTTGACAGTAGGGTTAGATAAACGTAAGAATGGATCTTAAGAGCAGCCACTGTGCATACAGAAAACAGAAGGTGCAGCTTTTAAACTAGCAGAAGAAAACTTGATTTTCCTAATCAGAAATAGGAAAGGGAGGTGGGGTGGGGGAAGAAGACAAAAAGAAAGTACATTAAGTGGGAAATGTGAAAAAGTGACCAGAGTCTAATATAACATTAATCACAATATATGTTACTGGCTTATTCATTATAAAGAGAAATCCTTAGACTGAATAGAAAAACAAGATGCAAAAATGAGTTATCTACAAGAAATATACTTCAAAAAAAAGGCAGAGAAAGGTTGAAAATGAAAGGATAGAAAAGAGGTATACTACACAAATACGATCCAAGAGAAAGTAGCGGTAACTTAAAATAAATATAAGGGAGAAAGGAATGTTATATACTGGTAAAACGAGCATTGGAACGTCAAGACTACAAGAAGGTATAATCATCAAAAACATAGGTATCTAACAATACAGTCTGAAAATATACCAAGCAGAAATTGACAACTGCTGAGAGAGAGAGAGAGAAAATCTACAATTGTATTTGAAGATTTTTAACACACTACTGTCAGAAACTTAAATCCTGAAGTTAAAAAATAAGCAGACATGGAGAAGTCCTGAACAACACAATTAATAGGCTTGAGCTATTAGAAATATGCCTAAAACTGTATACCTAACAGAGAAATGTGATTTTTTTTGGGGGGGGGGCTCATGTGGAATGGGTATATATTATGCTATAAAGGAAGCTCAGTAATTTCCAAGAATGGAAGTGATACAAATTAGGTTCCCTGAATATGTGCAATGTAATAAGAAATTACTCACAAAATGATAGCCCTCCCCCCAATAAAAAATCCCTTATGATTACAAATTAAATAGCATATTTCTAAATAACCCTTGGGTTAAAAAAGAAATAAAAATGAAATTACGGTATATTAGAATTGAAAGGTAGTGAAAACATTAAATGTCAGAATTGTGGGCTATAGTTCAAGCCGTGCTTAAAGGGATTTTATAGTCTTAAATACCTATATCAGTAAACAAGAATGGTTAAAAAATAAGTGAGCCAAGCATTCAACTCAAAAGTTGGTATATAAAAAAAAAAAAAAAAAACAAAGTTCAGGGAAACTAGAAGGAAGGAAATAAAGTACCGAAGGCAATAAAATACAGAACAATGATAATAATAAATGATAGAGAAGGTTAAGAAAATCCAAAAATGGATCTTTGAATGATGGACCTCTAAGAGACTAAACATGAAGAAAATAAAATGCAAACAGGAGATAGGCTATAGACCAAAGACATTTTCAGATGAAAAAAGTATTGGAACAAATATATGCTAATAAATTTGGAGGGGGGAAATTAAATTAAATTAATAAATTTTCAGAAAAAATATAAAAGGTCAAAGTTGTCATGAGAAGAAATAGAGAACATGGTTTGACCAAGGTATGATTAAACCAGGCAAGGAAATAGTCGTCAAAGGCCTCTTCTCCCAAAATCTCTAGGGGAAATTTTATAGGTGATTTCTGTTAAACTTTTAAGAAACAGTCCATTTTTCTGAGTTGTCCCAGAAGTTAGAAGGTAAAGAAAAAAATGCTCAGCTCATTTTATGAAGCTACTGTAATCATTATCAGAAAATCTATGAATGTAATACTGCACATCTAAAAGAATGGAGGAAAATAATATTAGTGCATCAAAAACATTTGATAAATTTCAACACCTATTTATGATTTTAAAAACACACATGCACGTAACAAATTAGTAACGAAAGGGAACTTCTTTACGGTTACATACCAAAAACTGTATCAAAGATCGCACTTAATGGAGAAATACTAGGTACGTTCCCTCTGGTACTGGGAACAGGACAAGTATACTGGTGTAAGTTACAGTTTGGTGTAGGAAATCATGTGTCCTTCCAGGTTGTCAAGTGGAAGGAGAGGTAGTATTCTGGGTCAGATACTTAAAACGTTGCTGGAAGCCCTCGGAGGAGCAGGTCTGGGGGCAGGAGTTGAAGATCACGTCACTGCATTTACACTCAGGGGACAGAGGACAGGAGGGTGCTCCTGCTACTGCAGCCGCCACTGTCATTACATGTGCTCTTGTGCGAGTGTGGGGAATGGGTTGAGGAGGGAGTCTGTACATAAATCAACCCATACATAAAAACGGTGGTTATATGGTACTCCCTTCACGAATGTGGTACAGTCTGTGAAAGCTGCCCCTTATTGTTAGGTATTTAGACTGTCTTAGGGTTTTAAAACAGCGCTGTAATGAACATCGTTGCAAATATTTATTTGGTCACATTTGAGGTTATCTACTGAGAAAGAACAGTGCTCTGGAATTTACTAACTGTAACCTCAGCCAAGATATTTCTCCCCTTTGCCTTACTTTCTTCATGGGTTATTGTGAGACCTGTAACAGGATTAGAAGAGCGTCTGACACATAATAAATGCTTGGTAAATGGTAGCTTATTACCATGGCGTTATTCCTAGAAGCAGAAGCACTGGGTTAATTGGTGTTAACTTTTTTTTTTAAGACTCATCATTCATTTGTTCATTCAATAAATATTTATTAAGTGCCCACAATATGTCTTGGTACTTAGACAAAAGTGGAACTAAATTACCACAGTAACAACAAAAATAAATAAATAAAACATAGCCTATATTACATGGTAATAAGTGTCACAGATGACGATAAAGCTGTGGTTAGTTTTCATGGTACTCTGATTCAAGTGTGCTCAGCACTTGGGTCATCTACTCATCACTTCGTCCTTCATTTTGTCATTCCACAAGTGTCAGCAAGAGATGATAACCCCCTGAGGTTTTCCTCTTATTCATCATTGTTTCCTAGTCAAGGTGGGGGTTAAAATGCTTGGCCACCTGCCAGCTGTATCACATCCTCCATGGTTCTCAAGAGGGTAAGAGATTTGCTGTTTGAACCAGTGTCATAAATGGCAGCATATGGGCCATTTATTTACTATGTTAATCTTTGTTAGTCAGTGACTTTAGACAGCTCTGATAGACCATTCCTAATTTCTGGCTTCTTTCCAGAAGGAAGTGCATTCCTTCGTGGTGCTTCCATAACTCTTTGTACCTCTGTTAAAGCGATAATCACCATTCTTCTTTGTATGTAGTGCACATATTTTTTTCCCTCCCTAGATTTCAGATTCTCCTGGTCGGGGACTATGGTGGCTTGTCACTGAATCCCTCAAGTGGTTAACATTCAAGGAGTTTTTGTTGAATTGAATCTTGACCTTCCTCCTTGGTATCCTTTGGACTTCTTTCTGGTAAATATTCAGCCTGTCCCCCAAGGTTATTCACTGCCACATTCCAAAGGACCTCAGAAATGATTTGCACCGACAGTTTATAATAAAGAGCAGACCCTTGGCATGATTTATGACTTTATGATTTATGACTCCACCTCTGGTGACATATAGATGTGGCCTTTGGCAGGCTCCCTGATATGAAATGATTTTTTCCTAAATTAACCTCATCTTGGAGTATCTTTGATGCGTACTGTTGGTCACCAGGTCCCTTCAAACACCATATTCCAACAGGTTTTGCTCCTACATAGGAGCATATATCCATTTTATGCTGTTAATAAAATAGAAAATATTTTCCCAAAGAAATTATAGACAGGGCTTCCCTGGTGGCACAGTGGTTAAGAATCCGCCTGCCAATGCAGGGGACATGGGTTAGAGCCCTGGTGCGGGAAGAACCCACATGCCGCGGAGCAACTAAGCCCGTGCGCCACAACTACTGAGCCTGCACTCTAGAGCCTGCGAGCCACAACTACTGAGCCCACGTGCCACAACTACTGAAACTCATGCGCCTAGAGCCTGTGCTCCGCAGCAAGAGAGGCCGCAACAGTTAGAGGCCGGTGCATTGCTATGAAGAGTGGCTCCCACTCGCCGCAACTGTAGAAAGCTCTCGCACAGAAACAACCCAACACAGCCAAAAATAATAAATAAATAAATTTATAAAAAAAAGAAAAAGAAATTATAGACAAATTGATTTATTATCTTTTTTCACTATACAAACATTTAGTTTAACTTCTCTAATTTATTACTGAATATTTTAGCATGGCATAGTTTTTTCTAGTACACATTACTGTTGGCAGTTCTTTAGACCTTAATTTTCTTACTGGAAAAATTAATGTTGTTGTTTTTTTTGTTTTTTTGTTTTTTTTTTGTGGTACACGGGCCTCTCACTGTTGTGGCCTCTCCCGTTGCGGAGCACAGGCTCCGGACGTGCAGGCTCAGCGGCCATGGCTCACAGGCCCAGCCACTCTGCGGCATATGGAATCTTCCCAGACCGGGGCACGAACCTGTGTCCCCTGCATTGGCAGGCGGACTCTCAACCACTGTGCCACCAGGGAAGCCCTAATGTTTGTATTTTTTATACTTATTTACTCATTTAAAATTTATATCTTGCTTAGTTCTAAAATGCATTTAAAGTTGGTGAAAAGGATACAGAGAGTACAAAAACAAATGTATCAGAAGTGAAGAAAAACAAGGAAAAAGAAAAGTAGACCCTCAAACTAGAGCCAGATGTGAGGCTGATAGAAGCACGCAGAGCCTGGGTTGTTCGCCATGACTGTGCCTGATTTTAGTGATATGCTGTGTTGCAGCCAACAGGCAAAGGGAATCCTAGCCAGTTGCCTGGTTCCCAAGGCTCATCAAATAAAGCAAGCTCTTTGTTTCAAAGAAGCACAGATATTCAGGATGCTAGGACCAGAGGCTATGTTTCTTGAGAAGTTGGAAGTGGAGGACAATGAGGCTTAATGAGCAGTGTCTCAGTGGCATCCTTATAAAGCCTTGTGAAGAGTCCCAAGGACATCCAGTGCAGCCTCTTTCCACGTGGGCAGTGAGGTCCCCCTGACACGGGAGCCAGGATGAGGAGTGAAGGCTCCTCACTGGATGGTCTCTCAGGCCCGGCAGTTCTCGGAGATCCTCTGGTAGAGAGGCCAGGGTGCCTGTGCAGCCAGGAATCATTGGCTTCTTTTGCACTTAGGCAAGGAACTTTTCACTCTGTCAGCATGCGTTACAAAGCTGTTCTTTTCGGAGGAACAGTTTTCCCTTAGACCTGTTAGGGTCTGTTCTGTTCTTTGTGCCGTACAGCTGGCTCTTGGTTTACTGTTGTAGTGGGAACTGTGTCCCCTTGTGCGTCTTACGTGCGATATACCCCCATCTTCCTTTGAGGCTGCCTCCTTGGGGCTCAGAGTCCTCCTCTGCCTTTGGCCTTAGGACTGTTAGTTTCTTATCACTGTTTTCTTCACAATTCTAAATCGTGGACAACAGCTCCATCATTTGAGAGAGGTGGGGGCAGAAACCACTGGCTCTTCATCTTCTGTGTAGCACTAGCATCCAGTTGGTTTGGGAGAAGCCTTAGGCTGCTTCATCCCTGTTTTGTTTTGGTTTTCCCCCAGTATCACTTAATTAATGGTTCCGTTTCCCCAGACTACTCTGCCTCTCACTGGATGGCGAGGATTCCCATTTAACCCATCGCTCCTGTGAGGATCTGTCCAATTCTCTCTTATGTGGGGATAGTTCTTGTTTTCTAATGATGGTTTTACTTATAAAGACACGGTCATTAACTTATGTCACAGTCACAGATGGCAGTGGCCTGGCCGTATCCTGCAGCATGGCATGCCGTGGCATGTGAGAGCAGTGTGATTTACTGCATCAGTGGGTCCCTAAAGGCATTTAAAGCTTTGCTCCACAAAATGCTGTATTTTAACTCAAATTAATGTTCTTTATTTTGTCCAGTGATTTTTGTTAATATATAAATGCTTAGAATTCATTATAATCATCGTTTGCTTGCTTTTCTTTCATGCTTCTTTAATCTATGGTGATTTATGTGTTTACCATCTGTAGTATGAATTTCTCTGTCAGAATATGTACTGAGATATTTGTACTTACAGTACACTCATTTGTTTTACATTCCCCAGGGAGCTAATATATTTTTCTCAAATATATTTATTTAATGAAATTAGGATCTTCCCATTGAAATGCTTATTTTTAAAATTCCAGTTAAGTATTTGATGTTATGCAACTTAGAGTTGGATTATTGAAGTTGATTATTTACTTAAAGTAATTTCTGGAGTATCTATATCTCTCTGTCTCTCTCTATATATAGATATATAAACTTATTTTAGATATTTTATATTACTGGTCTACAAAATATTGGTTTTGATGGTATTGTTCTTATTCTAGGCTATCTTTGTTGTTCATGGGGTAGCTTTTTGTTTTAGAGTTTGTTATAAGGGAATTCCCAAATTCACATCTTTTAAAAAGTATTAGCTCATTAAGACCCCTTTTTAAAATCAGCTTTGAGGAGTGTACGGAGCTCACTGAATACAGCATTCTTGGTAGTTAGAGAAAAGGGCCAAATTTTTAGCTTGGACAAGCAATTCCAGCATGAGTTATGAGGAAGTGTACATTGACCTATTAATGTTGAGTTAAATCCGCTGTCTGTGTTTTTTAAAGCTAATCGGTAAACCTCTACCTATCCCTTAAAAAGTCATCATTCATGGGCTTCCCTGGTGGCGCAGTGGTTGAGAGTCCGCCTGCCGATGCAGGGGACACGGGTTCGTGCCCCGATCCCGGAAGATCCCACATGCCGCGGAGCGGCTGGGCCCGCGAGCCATGGCCGCGGAGCCTGTGTGTCCGGAGCCTGTGCTCCGCAACGGGAGAGGCCACAGCAGTGAGAGGCCCGCGTACAGCAAAAAAAAAAAAAAAAAAGTCATCATTCTCTCTTCTCATCCTATTATTCCCTCCTCTTACCCAAGTTACTCCCTTGCTATTCTATTAGGAAAATTTTCAAAATCTACTTGTTGAACGTCTAAGTACATAGGATTTACTGGCTAACTACCAATGCCTAACCATCAAAGAGAGAGCACTTGACCCATTAAATTAAACCTTTAGATCAGCAAGAAGTGACTAATTTTTTTAAATTCAATTCAACAACCATTTACTAGGTACTTACTATGTTCAAAATACTGTGGATAATAAGAGGACTAATAAGTCAGTAGTTTCTAGTTTCAAGTAACCTTCATTCTTGCTTTTTTCTATTCCTTTGCTGGAACTTGTTGACCTAAAATAATAAAACAGCCACTTATTTTTACCAGCAAAATGGGTTCATTCAGGAACAGCAAAGAATTGCAATCAAGGACATGTGATCTCTGGGGGAGCACAGGCAATTCCAGAGACAAAGGAGAGGAACAGTCTTTTATAGAGGAGAAGGGGGAGTTGGGAGGGGCTGTTACAAACAAAAAGGCCATTGGAGGAAACTGGGAATTTTCATTGGCTGAGTTGTGACAGTCTCTCATTGGCTGGGCTGTTGCTGAGCGGGGAGAAATGCTTCCTTCCTCTTGCTGAGTGGTAAAGTAATAACCTTCTTCCTGTTGGAGATGCAAATGTATGTCTCTTCCTGTTGTTTCTACAATTGATGTCCAGTAGTAGGGTGTGGCAGCTCTCCCTTATGGTCTCCTGACTCCAATTTAAATGGAGTTTCTGTTAATTAAGTTGTTTAATGGTATTTCATGTATTTCTGTTTTGTTTTGTTTTGTTTTTTGCGGTACGCGGGCCTCTCACTGTTGCGGCCTCTCCCGTTGCGGAGCACAGGCTCCGGACGCGCAGGCTCAGTGGCCATGGCTCACGGGCCCAGCCGCTCGGCGGCATGTGGGATCCTACCGGACCGGGGCACGAACCCGTGTCCCCTGCATCGGCAGGCGGACTTTCAACCACTGCGCCACCAAGGAAGCCCTCATGTATTTTTGTAAAGAAGTTTTTTTAATGACAATCCTCGGCAAAAATGCCTCATTGGAGAGGATGTGGAGCTTATTTGGGATTAGGATCCCCTAGATCCTCAGAGGGCAAGACTATGGGCATGGTGGGTGGGCATCAAGACCTGGGCTTGGGGTAGACATCAGGTCTGACCGGAATGGAGTAATGTCTCCATATGCTGTATAAGGTGCATGGACCACTGAATGAGCATAGGAGAGACAGCTGGAATGTGCCAGAAAGAGCACAGATTAAATGAGACACACATATAAAAGGGCCTAGCACATTGCCTCACAGCTCAATAAATGGTGGCTCCTATTATTATTCTGTTATTTTTTTTTATTCTGATGAATATGCTTCAGTGAAGATAGACAGCCATTCATTAATGGCTGCTTATGGAGTGCCTGTTATGTGATAGGCACGGTACCAGGTAAAGAGGATTTCATTGCGAACTACACAGACCAGCTCATTGCCCCCATGGAACTTGTAGTTCTGTGGGGGATTCAGACGAGTGCACGGGCTAAACAGCATGTGTGATGGTGGCAAAATACACGGTGCCATTTGGAATGTGTTCTCCTGAAGAGGGGGTACAGGAAGCATTCCCATTGGAAGGGGTGTTTCAGCTGGAAGGTGGGTAGCAGTTGGTGAGAGGAGGAGGTGAGGGGAGCGCCGTTCCAGCAGAGGCAGCATCCGGCGTGACCACCCCGAAGTGAGGGAGAGTGCAGGGCACCCCCGGAACTCGTGTGCAGCCCAGGTCAGGGGCCAGGTGGGCAGTGCCTCTAGCTTGCCCCGAAGGAGTCTGCACTTTATCCCAGAGCAGTGGGGGAGCTGTAGATTACATATTGCTGCGATCTGACAAAATACTTAGAAAAACTTCTCTGGTCTCAAGGTGGAGAACGGTTTGGGCTGATGGAGGAGCTGCTGCAGAACCAGAGGCAGTGGTAGGACTGGGGCTGGCACTGGGCCCGGGGCTGACACTGAGCAGCTGTGACCAGGAGGGGCAGAAGAATGCAGAGTGCCCCACAGAGGTGTGGGCAGCGGGCAGAGTCAAGGCTCAGAGGAGGTTGACCAGAGGGCCCTTCTCGGGGGGCCGCTCTTGGGCTTCTGTAGACTCTTCAGCAGTGGGAAATGGGCTGGATCTGTTTGCTCGAGGGCCCAGGGAAGAACTGGCATTAGGGAGCCAGTGTCACTGGACAACAGTAGATCAGCTGTCCCCTGAGGAGCGGGAGCGGTCGCCGTGCCCAGCCCGGAAGAGGTGCAGTCACGGTGTGTCTCTTAGTCCCACCCTGCACCTGGCAAATGAGCGCTTCCTCCAGAGCCAGCCTTTGAATGGGAAGGACAATAATCAAATGCTCCTCTCCCCGGGGCATGGTGCGTTATCAAGATTAGCTTAGGGCCAAAGCTAAACCCAAAGACCAAAGGCTTTCTGGGAACGCAGCTGCCTGTGGTGGCTGCGGCCACGAGCACTGTGAACTCTGCTCTTCCTTTTCTCTAAGGCAGCCGGGCACCCTTCAGGCCCCTACAGTTCTTCCCATTTGCCACTCCTGTTCCAGTGCTCATTGAGAAGAAAAAGAGAGACAGAAGAAGAAAGAAAGGACAGGAGAAGAAACCTGAATGTGGGACCAGGTCAAACCTAGACGCTGTGTTTTTTTATCTTTTTTTTTCTCCTGACGGCTTCATCAAGTCTACATGCATTTATTGAATATTTACTAAAGACAGGCTGTATTTTAGGTGCCATTCTTTGCGGAGTCCGTGTTCTGAAGATAGGGTGTGTTGCAGGATTCCTAATAGTTTACTTTGAAGAGTGGACAGACTTGGCTTCATAGTGAGGGCTCAGCTGTCCTTCCAAAGCAGACTCTGTGGTCCCTGAATTGACCTGGTTTGTGAATTTCTGCCGTGAACTGTTGCCAGAACTTGGGTTTAAGGAACCGGTGGGGCTAGTGTGCTGTTGCTGAGAGTAGATGAACCTGGGAAGGTTCCCGGCCTCCTCCCCACGGCCTTGACCCTCACCAGCGCTGGCTTCAGGGTCCTACCATTTGCAAAGCACGACCTCCATTCCCCTCCATACTGTCTCCCTCCACGCACACATTCCACGCAGCTAAAGCAGCTTATAAAGTAGTTAGTGCAACACAGCACTGCCTGGTTTCATGAAAATCAGAAGGAAGACATTTCACTTAAAGTTACGAAGCAAACCAATTACTCAACCAAATAAAGGAATAAAGAAGGAACGTGACAAAAGGTGAAAGAAAGCTGGAAAGAAAGTCTTCTGAGATGAATAAGTTAGAGTTCTAGGACTGAGAAAAGAAGCAGTTATCAGGCTCACAGATTAATAATGTGAAAGGCACTTTCTCTGGATTAGAGAAAATGTCTGAGTGTGAGCTGTCCTGTTGGAGCCACTTTATCTCCAAGTGCAGGAGAGTAATTTTCTGAGTTGCTCCTTCCAGCCCCCTCCAGGTTGTTTGAATTATCACTGCTTTACACTCATGAGGAGCCCAAAGAACGCTCCCTTTGCCTCTCAGAAGACAAATCCTTAAGTTTGAATTGACATTTGTCTTAGCTCTAGCTCCATGACACAATACCATAGATTGGGAGGCTTAAACAACAAATTTCTCACAGTCTTGGAGGCTCGAAATCCAAGATCAATTTTCTGGCCAGTATGGTTCCCAGGAAGAGTTCTCTTCCTGGCTTGCAGACGGTCGGTCACCTTCTTGCTGTGTCCTCACATGGTGGGGAAATAGAGAGAGTGGAGAAAGCACAGGCGCTCAGCTGTCTCCCATGAGGACTCCACTCTCACGACTTACCCTAATCGTAATTACCTCCCAGAGGCCTCATCCTCAAACGCCATTGCATTGGGGGTTAGGGCTTCAACATACGAATTTTGGGGGGACAGAAACATTTAGTCCATAGCAACGTCTCATTTAATATGTTTATTTAAGCTGAAAGAATACATTTATACATTTTCTGGAGGAAAAAAAAACCCACATAGGCTATAAATAGTGGTTTCAGCTGGCTTTTGATATTTCAAGATCAAGAAAAATCTAGAGATAAACAATAAAATTCCATTAAGTAGGCGCTTCAAAGGGACCGTCTTAGTAAAGGCAGTAACTCTGTTTAGAGAAAATTTGGGGGATCAGCTTATTAATAGCATTCAAACCCATCAAGCTTTCTTTGTTCTTTAAAGTTAAGGGAATGAATTAAAAACAAACTTCCCAGTCTATCATGTATCATTGAAACCCAAAACACAATAGCATTGTCTTGTTACAAACCAGGAGGCTGTAAATCTATTATTTATTTTTTATTAAAGGTGCAAGCTCCAGAGGTAGGCCTGTGAATAGCCAAGAGAAATAGGAGATGAAGCCTTTCATCTCTGCTCAGTTGTACCCCATGTGACCCAGGTCAGCAGTGATTCAGTGTTCCTGCTTCTCTTATGAATGTGTTTGTTTACCTGGACTATGTTCAAAGGTAAAGAAAAAAGAAAGGGAAAAATGAGGAAAATCACAAATCTGACTTTACATTTCAGAAGAGAGTTAAAATTGTAATTAGAGACAGGTACCCTACCATTTCCAACTCTCAACAATATTTTTTATCAAACCAGTTGTGCTTTGGATCACTCATGGATCATTATGAACAATGTAGAATGGTAATGCTGTGCTATTCAGACTTCTATTTTATGTCCATCACCCCCAAGTAGGTAGGTCTTTTGGGGTCATCACTGTTTACAGAGTAGGTAGTGTCCTGCCCCAGGTGAAGGCTTCTGAAATTACACCAGACACCTAGGGTCTGACTCTGAACTAGCTGGGGGCATCTGGAGCAGGTAGGCAGCATGTTGCCTGGTTAGAGAAAGCCTGCATCTTCCTTGGGGGACCAGTGAGCAAGCACAGAAAACATCGAGCAGAGAATCCCAACTGGGCAGCCGGGCGGCAGTGGTGACAACGGGAGATCCCTGGTGTCTTAATATGGTGGCCTTTGAGGGAACTGATCCAGTTAATGGATTCCATGCCCTCAGCTATCCAGCAAATAACTTCTTTACTTGGATACTATGTTGCACTATCGTAAAGCAGTCAGTATCTTTTAACTTGCTAGAAAAGAGCAAGTCATAATCAATTCTACCAGTTTCCTCCAGTGTAGGAGACATTACTTATACCTTTGTGAATTATGCACGGTCATGTATGTGGCTGTGTTTTGTCTGCTTTAAGCCCATGTGAACAAACTAAAAACAGTGTTTCTTTATTGCCCTGGAAACTAGAGCTTCTGCATTTTGTTCCTGATGCTTCCTTGATTCAGGTGGGAGGTGTGTGCTTAAATTATATACATAGTATCTGCAAAGCTGAAGTCAGCTGCTGTTTGTTGGGATTGTCTAAACCTGCCTCTGGGGAAGGGCACATTAATTTCCCAGCTAGCTGGTGGGCATCTGAGCAGACGGTAGACTTGGTGTGCATCTGTTTGCACGTACCCGCTGCGGACAGACTTCCTCGTCTTTCCTTGGTGCCTTTGTAGCCACCTCCTGACTTGAGTCCTCGTGTCCAGTCCACCTCAGAGACGGGGCCGCATGTCAGTGCCCCTGGAGACTGGCCTTGCGGGACGGTTTCACCCGCCCCTGAGCCCGTTCCGCACCAAGTCCAGAGGCTCCTGCGTCTGGAATCCTAGATCCCCTGCAACGCCCACAGACCGGCTTGGCACTTCCTTTCCTTACGCTTCTCTACAAATCATCGTAACAATCACGGCAGTAATAACAGAGCTCCAAGGCTGGTGCTGTCACTTGCACATTTTACAGACAAGGAGGAGGAGGCTGGGAGAGGAGGGTGCCCAGCCCAGGCTCCCCAACCAGCAGGTCCTGGTGTCAACGTGAGCCAGGCCGTCTGACTGCAGAGCTCTTCGCTGAGGCACGGCGCAGTCCCTCGGGCCCCTGGGAGTTGGTGTGCGGGGTCGGGTCCTTCACGCTCTCCCAGCTCTAACGCTGCGGCCACGCCCGCCTCACGTGTAACCTTCTGTGCACCAGGTCCTCTTGAAGGTTTCCGTCCCTCTGCGTAACCCCCATGGAAGTCTTTCATCTTCCTGCTATTTACTGATCTCTCTCTGTGTCAGACCCCGTGCTAAGAGCTTTCCGTGTCTGTTGAGTTAAATTGAAGTAAACTGAGCATTTCATTCTGCAGCAGCAAGGAAAGCATTCCCTATTTTACTAATGAGGGACCGGGCCCACATTAAATTTTCATTTGGTTGTATCGTCCCACAACCATGTTACAAGCTTCTTGAGGGCAGAGTCGATAATTTCCTCATTTTCCGTGTTCCCAGGCGACCCCTAATATGTCCATACAACAAAGAGGCTTGCAGTGAGTGCCTTGATTAATTCAGTTTAAAGGAAATCTCAGGCTATAGAGAAATGATCAGGGTAAGAAAGAGCAGGAGAAGTGGTCAGATGGATCCTTTCGATTCACCTTATACCGACGAGGGAGGTGGTGAGGTTCCTTTCTTTTCCTTCCCCTCCCTTTTTCTTGATTTCATCTTTTTTTTTTTTCCCCCTGTAGTTTGCATTATTTTCCCCTAAAAGGGAGGCTTTATGAAAGTAACATCAAGGCTAGTCCTTCCGTTCTGGTCCTTGTTCTGATCGTGCAGTAAAGGAAGCAGAGTTCCTTCCGTCTCTGGTAGGCCTTTGGCCGTGCCCAGCCCAGCCCTCCCTCCCGTTTTTCCAGCGTCCTCTTTCTCATTTAGCTCTGTGGCCTGAGCATGGCAAGGACTTTATTATCCAGGACCTCCGCCGCGCTGGGGAGGAAGACACACATGGCAGGTCGTGGCAGGTAATAAGGGACTTACACAGGTAGTGGGTGTGCATTCAGGAATCCAGGAACCTGAGGGAGACTGTACTCCTGAGGTCCCGCGTCTGTTACTCAGGCCTGAGGAGGGCGAGGGGGTGGGAGTGGGGGATCAAAAGCATTTTGATAAAGAAACTCAAATTGGAGACTCTGGACAAATGGGTGTAAACGGTCTCCAAACCTCTGGTTGTTTCTTCCATTTAGTCCCTGACCATAGCCATGTGGGCCGTACATCAGCATGACTTTGTTTATAGCTCTCAGTCTAATGAGGATTATCACTTATGCCTGAGGGTATGTAAATCTGGCAGTTCTTGCTCTAAAATAACATTCTCTGTCTTTTGGGGAGTAAACTGCTTTCTCAGTAAACAAGTTTTCAGTTTATTATGTTACCATTTAGAAACTTTCCTCTTCTTGCTCCAAATTGCTCTTAAAGGTGACTGATTCATAAAGGATATTTTATTTACCTTGAAATAAGATTCTGTTTAGAACAGTTTTAAAACACAAGGAGAGTCAGCAGTCCCTTGCTAGAAGGATGCGAGGAGCTTAAAACACTGGAATCCACATCTGTATTTGTCTTTGAGAGGTTGTTTCTATCCAGTTTATGACACTTATTTCTGACTCATTCACTGAGTCGCTCGCTATTATGTGCAAGACTGTCCACTTGGGGGTCTCCTTAAGATACAGAAATGAATAACATACAATCATTCTCTGGCCCTTGAACCTCTACACTTTGAAAGGGGAAATAAAACAAGTACTAAAATGAGAGGCAGAGAGTCCTAAGTGCCCTCTGAGAGGTCTGGTGTGCAGAGGAAGGCACAGGTGGGAAGACCACATATACCTGCAAGATCAGAGGAAATGGCACAGAGAAGGTGGCATCTGGACAGCAGATTTATTCAGTAGTAGATAGAAGGTGGGGCAGGCACTGCCGGTGGAGGGGCTGTTAAGGACAGAGGAAAGCATGGGGCCCGTGGAGCCCTGGGAAGTCTAGTCTGGTTGGAGTGAAGGTTAGATGCCAGCAGTCTAGTAAGGAATAGGCTGGAACCCTGGTTTGGGATCAGGTACCAGCCATCCTTCACCATCCCGGGAGGAACCAAATGGCGGTCTGAAGTGGTTGATGGTGGAGAAGTTTCTAAATTTTTTAGAGCAAGAAAAGTAAACTGAGTTGAATAATTTTTCCAAAGGATGTTTTTTGAATGTAGTTTGGAGTGTTCTGAGGAAAAAAGGTCTGTGCTTTAATTAAGTTTGGGAAATAAGCAGGTCTTTATTATAAGATTGCTTAGTGCCTTCAATATGCTTTGTGACTTTCTGGATGGAGGATGTATTTTGTGCCATTTCAAGTGTCTTGGACCATAAACCTGAGTGGGACACAAGCCAGGAGCACCTTGTTGGTTTCCCTTGGCTGCCTCCTTCTGTCTTCTGCCAGGAACTCCCTGCCCCAGCCCCGCCTGGCCCTCTGTCTGGGCTGCATTCTGATTCAGTTGCCCCTCCACTCCTGGCCTTGGGTAAGATGCTTCATGACAGTGTCCCTGATGGGGCAACCAAGGGGTGGGGGTGATGCAACCTGGACTTTCTGGGGGAGTTAGCTTCCCAAGAGGTTAATCTTGATCAGTAGGCGTTGGGAGGGGGCTGGGCTGGTGGAGTTCCTGTCCTTTGTCTCTTCACAGTCTGTTCCATGGTATGCTTCTCCTGAGAACTTTTCAGAGAAGCCACACATGCCTGGACATGTCTGCCAAGTGAGCTGATGTGTCTTTGAGTCTGCCATCACAGCCTCTGGGGCGACCCAGTACTTACATCTCTCCTTGCCTCAGATCTCTGTTTCTCTACGTCCTCTGACCTAGCTTGCACTTTGCAAATAAAATGTCAGCACTTAATCCTTGCCTCAGGCTCTGCTTTCTGGAGGACCTGGGCAAAGGCAGAATCCTGTTTGTGTTGCACATTCGAGACCAGTGTTTCACAGGGCTCACTTTAGGAAACAGTGTGATGGCTGCTTGGGCTGGGCTTGGGCACCAAGCACCAAGGATGACCAGCCTCACAGTAGTCTAGACCAACAGAGCACAAGAAGGAGAGTGGAGGAGAGGATATGCCCAGCAGGTAGTTGATGAGGTAACTCAGAACTGGGACTAGAGGAGCCAGAGGAAAGGACTTGGGGGAGGTCTCTCAGAGACGATTAATAAAAAGATGGTGGTATAGACTGCATATGGGGGGGGGTAAGCAGAAAAAGGTGAGAGGTGGGACTGTCTTGGCATGGAAAGGGAGAGGATGAGACGCTCTTGAGAGAGGGAGGATGACCGCAGAAGCAGGAGTGGGGTGTGGAGCCCCTGAGAACACTGAAGAGCACGTGTCCTGACGACGGAGGGGACCAGGGCCCTGGACTCCGGGGGTCACACAGTGGTGGAATCACAGTTCCCGGCGGGTGCAGTGGGTGCTGCCAGGGGTGGCATTAAGACTGGAAGTTGGGTAGTGGAGGGGAGGAGGATGGCAGCTAGAAGGTACATCTGGGTTGAGGAAAGGGAAGATAGATGAAACGGGGGGAAAAGCAAACTAAAAGCAAAACAGATTATAGCCACTTTTGCCTCTAAAGATGTGGTATAATTTTCGTCATTGGAGAAATCTGTTTTTCTCTACCCTTAGAGATTGGTGGCTCAGGGATTAGAGGGAAAACTGACATTGCAGGGCCTCTGCCATTTCCTTGTTGCTAAAGGAAACAGAGTTTGTGGCTCTTTGTTTTAGAAGAAACAAGAATGAACTTTTGGATATGCACATATGGGCTCCACAACTGATTGGGTGGAAGAGAGCTATATTGCTGTGCTAAAGAAAGTGGGGGGAATTGACTTTGGGGGCGGGACTGGCCTGGAAGAGAGGCCTGAGTGAAATGGAAGCAGAGTCGTTAGGGAGGGAGAGGGCAGAGGCACTGCTCTGTTGCCCTAACCTTCAGGGACGTGTGCCATGCACAGAACACCTCGGGCCAGTGTCTCGGGCAGGATGGAGCAGGGAGAGGAAGAAATGAAGTCAGACGGAGAAAAAAGGGCTACTTTCTACTGGTCAGCGTGGATCAGCAGAAGAGCCCAGATGGGGGCCAGCAGCTGTGCGCGGGAGCAAGTGTGCCCAGCTGACGTGGCCTTGAGAGCCTGTCTCTTAGAGATTATAAGCAAAATTGAGGAGGGATTTGGACTTCCCACAGTACGTGGGAGAGGACAGCAGAGGCACTTTGATTACAGTGTCCGAGGACAGAGTGACCTTAGCTGTCATCTGGATGTCATGGGGGATTCTTACCGTTTGTGTAGGCAGCGGGGAAGCACTCAGTGGAGGCGGCAGAGAGGGGACATGGGCTGGACAAGCTGCTGGACAGTCAGTGTGATAAGGGTTCCACAGGAGATTTGTTTTCTTAAAGCAGTGAGGGTCCAAGTAGGGTTAGCTGGCCTTGTGGCGAAGCAGTGGCATAACTGCTGGGTGTAGTAGAAGAAGGTAGAGGAGGAGGAGAGGGTGGGGGGCCCAGTGCAGAGGTTTGGGGATTGGCGTGCTGGGCATGGGCTGACGTTCCAACAGGGGGGGATTCTTGGGTGTGTGAACTCATGTTGAAAGGGCTGGTTATGGGTCCAGATACAATGGCTAATCCCTAACACACGCCCTGCTCGTGGACCTAGGTAAGAGGAATGATTGAGAATTTAGCAGTCAGACTGATGCCAAACTTAGAGAAGAAGGGAGGGAGCAGAGGAAGGAGGTGACAAGGAATGGGTGTCGGAGGGGCTTTAGAGGGCTTGAGACTTTCAGCAGTTGCTGCTCGTATTAGAGCTCTTCAGAGAAACAGAAACAATGGGATATAACAAGAGGAGAGAGAGAGAGAGAGAGACGTGAATACGCAGGCTGAGAAGTCCCACAGTGCGCCATCTGCAGGCTGGAGCCCCAGGAAAGCTGGTGGTAGTTTGAAAGCCTGAGGGCCGATGGTGTCGATTCCAGTGAGTCTTAAGGCCTGAGAACTAGGAGTGCCGAGGACAGACGATCAGTGTCCTGGCTCAGCAGTCTGGCAGAGGGAGGGTGAATCCAACCTTCCTCTTCCTTTTTGTTCTATTCAGGCCCTCCATGGATTGGATGATCTCCACCCACAGCAAGAAAGGCCATCTTTACTCAGTCTACCGTTTCAAATGCTCATCTCTTCCCAAAAGACCCTCACAGACACACCCAGAAATAATGTTTAACCACTTATCTGGGCATCCTTTGGCCCAGTCAAGTTGACACATGAAATTAACCGTCACATTCCTCCATGACCTTCCTTGGATAGTGACCTAGCTTTCCATGTGTGCACGTCAGATCTCCACAGTCCAGTTATGAGTGAGCTCCTCCAGAGCAGGGTCCCTGTCTTCTCCTCTATGTTCTCTGTAGCTGACACAGTGCTTTCCATGTACTAAATATTCAATAAAAATGTGTTGGGTGGTTCATTGGTCCAATAAACTTATGTCTATGCCAATGTAGAATTGCTCTTAAAAAGCTGTGGGTAAATCAATTCTTTGTAAATTGAATCTTATTTCAAATGTACAAGGGATCTTCAGCATTTAAAGGAAGCTTAAGTCATTTTTTAGGAATCCAGGCGTCCTTTACTCTGTTATTCTCATTTTACAGATAAGGAAGCTGATTTGCAGAGAAATTAAGTGACTTGTCTCAATCTGATTTGCTGGCCAAGTATAAGGTTCCTTCAAGCAAAGTATACCTGTTATTTAGGTAAAGAGAGACTTGGTGAAAAGTCCAACTATGGGATTTATAGCATTAGATTAATAACATCATATTTCCAGCAGTATTTATCTTTAGTCTGCAGATACTTAGTAGATTTGTTTAAGGTGAAACATTATTTCAGTAATACACTAATGAGTGAAATCTACATCGAACAGTTTTGTATTTTATGGCAGGTTAATTAGAAAAAAAAAAAAAAAACCCACTGGAAAAGCTTCTAGCCAAGAAACTTCACTTATAAAAGGCCCCTGACTCAAAGCACTGAGTTTTTCTTTGGTGACTTGTGTGAGGAGGTGGACGTGCTGGGCAGGTGCATGGCCTGGGTCATGAGCGTGTGTTCCTGGGTTCTCTGTTGAGGTGATGAAAGTCCTTGCAGCCATGACTTCATGCTAAGTGTGAGAAAGATGTTGAAAAAGGTTTAGTGAAACCTTTTGGACACCTCACTGATTGAATTATTCACTTAAAATTGATCAGGTTTTATCAGCATCTGTGTTGCGTTGATTTAGTTTCTTCTTGCTGTGTTCTAGAATAAAGCAATTTATTGGACGAGAGAAACTTGAGAAGAAAGCAAAGCTACTTTGGATCGCTCTTTTGGATGATCCAAACCAAAGAAATGAAGGAATCAAAGCCTGCATTTGATTTGCTCTCCTTTCTCTTCATGGTCATTTTCCCATGGCTTCTGCTTGTCAAAAATGATTTTGAAATTGTCACTTAACTACAAGAGAAGCTTCCTCTTCATTTGGGGTTTTAGTTTCCTGACATGGAACAGTGAACCAGATGTGAAGGACAGGAGTTACTTTGTACTGATATTCGGTAACAGTTGTTGTGCAGATATCGGCTCACTTAATCCTCACAGCTCTGCGGCGTGGACGTTGTTGGCCCCGTTTTGCAGGTACCGAGACCCAGGGATGAACAGACTTGCTCACCCAGTTAGCGTGGCCCTTGGACATCAGTGCCTGGACTCTTCTTGGTCATTAACACTGTCTCCACAGCCAGAATGTCTTCTTCCAGTTTTTACATATATTATTAGTGTCAGCTGCTTTGACCACTGTTTATGGAAGACAGTGCAATATTATTTGCATCAAAATCTCTTGAATAATTGTACTATTTGAGCAATACAAAAAGTATGGATAAATGGAATCTTTTGATTCTCCACACTCTCAGCCTTTGCGCTCATCACAGTCTCCACTTAACCAGAATTGTATGCTTCTGGAACTAGTTATATGGTGCTATGCCAGGATATACACAAAAGTGATAGGGAGTAGAAATTTTGTTTTCATGTTGGCATAAATATGTTATGGGATGGAGGGTAAATAAACTATGCATGGGTTTATGAAGTTGAAGACGAAAGCTGACATGTAGAGCTCGTAGCAGGTAGCTTCAGGCTCTGCTCCCAGAACTTGGAGGGAACTTGTTCAGCTTCTTCACCTGTTATGGGTACTCCGGAGTAAAACTTGAACTTCAGTGGATTTGAAGTAGAAACAAATCCTGTTTCTTGAATTCTGAATTCTGGTTGGTTTGAAGTAAAAAAAAAAAAAAGGATCGATTTAGACTTTTTTAACCTCCTTCCCTGTTTCTGTTTCCTTGGCCTTTCTTTTGAATAAAGATTTATTATTTTTAAATTATATAACAAATTTAATGAAACAAATTTAATTTAATTTAATTAATTTAATTAAATTTAATGAAAGAGTGAATTGATAATTGAAAATATTCTGTTTAGCTTCTAAAAAATGAATATTAATAAGTTTGAAATCACTGAATCACAGTGATTTCTTGCTTTGAGCAACAGAGTTCTATTAATTAAAATTGAAAGTCTAAACATATTTTGGGGAAGACTGCTCGTGTCAAATAATGGTGTATGATATCCTTCACTTCCTTTAAGCTGTTCTCAGCCTCAGCTGCACGATGAAATCACAAGGGAAGCTTTGAAAATGCTGATGCCTGGGCCCCACTCCCAGGCATTCAGATTTAATTGGTCTGGGGTGTGGCCTGGGTATCAGCATTCTTTAAAACTCCCCGGGAGATTCTAATGTACTTCCAAAGTTGAGAACCATGGTTGTATTATAATCATTCTTTAATCACATTTGGTTATTTTTTTAAAGTTAGAGCTCTGTATTTTAACATTTTGACTTTAGAGTACAGTTCTGAGGAAGGCAGCTCAGACCAACTTACAGGCAATTAAAAGTCTTGACCTTTATCCTTAAGGTTTTTATATTTTAGATGGCAATTACCATAAAGATTACCCATTTCCTTTTGCAGCGTCATAATACTGAGTGCCAGGACCTAAGTTTTGGAAACCTCCCAATAGACCCTTTTTAAACTGTTCTGAGCCTGCCGGGTATGGCAGAACCTGGCTGTTAATTCAGTGCTTTCATCTGATTGACATGGGGGATCACTGACCACCTAGGGGAAGCCTTACCATTATTAATTCCTTTCTGGAGGTCCTTTATGTGTTTGCCCAGAGGCCTTGGCATTGGGCACGTTGTGAAAGTCATAAAATTAAAGAAGTATTGTGCACTGGCTGCTTGTACTGACATTCAGAAAAACAAGTCACAGTAATGGCTGGGGCTTCCTCCGTTGAAAGAACATGCACTAAATGCCTTTGGGTGTATATTTCTTGGTAGAATTTGCAGTGGGCCTACTGTGCGCTGATGGATAAAAAAGGGTGCATGTTCATTATGAGGCCACAGCACTGGAAGCTATTTGTAATCTGTGCACCCATTTGTTTGTGTGTGTGTGTGTGTGTGTGTGTGTGTGTGTGTGTCCACGTGCAGGAGCACATGGGCAGGCTGGGATGTACATATATTGCTGTTTTTTTTTTTTAATTTGAAACATGAAGCTCAGTTTTTATTTCTATTTTATTTTATTTATTTATTTATTTTATTTGTTTCTGCTCAGTTTTTAAATGTTTGCAAAATTTGTGCAAAGGGAGAGAAACCTTTAAATGGGTGATTCTCAAACTTTTGTAGGCATATCAGGATCAGATTTAGTATCAGATTTGGGGTTCCTAAGTTTGAGAGGCAATGATTTAAATGAATTTCCCCCCAAAGCTAATTTTCTTAGATGCCCTGGCACAGATTACAAACAAGTCTATTGATGGTTTCATACAGAAACAAATGAGTGTATTTTTACCATTTGCGGAAATTATAGTTTTGAAACCGGGGAGACCTGTGTATCACTATCTGCTCTATTTTTGGAAGTAAGGGAGGAAGTATTTCAACCTGATTACTGCCTGTGGAGTGAGGAACTTAGTATTTGACTGACCACCTGCTGATGCTTTATTTCCTTAGAGCTCCTCAAGTCATTATAAGAATCACCCAACAGTTTGAAATCAAAATGATGTCTCACTATAAAATGTCAGCTACCTGTTGTAGAAAGATTACATGCCATTTTAAAGATAACTGCCATCCCCCCTCCCCTCCCCCTTACATGCAAACGTTTGAGAAAAACAGAATCCTTGCAAAATGAGGAGGAGCATTCAAGGTTCAAGCGTTGCAAATCTGAGAAACTGCCTTCTATTTTAAGGCTTTTAATAGTCCATATAATTATAACTCCACTTACTGTCCTTTTCTTTCTCTCTACCTCTTGGTCATTCTTGCACCATTTTCATGATGCTGTTTGTATGTTGCTGCTGATGAATTCTGCCCAGGGAAGGTTATTTATTTTTTCCTAAGCTGGATTTTTTCCCTCTGTTTACTTATCTTGGTATTCTGTTTCCTTTCTGAACTGCTACCAGACATTCCTTTCCATGCCGTTGTGTAATGCACAGCAGGCTTGTGGAGCTTGGGGACTCCTGCTGTGGAAGCCCTGTTTAGGTAAATGTCACTGCTTTAGACAAAGAAGAACTTGGCTAAATCGCACCTCTAGAAACAGCTTAGATTGCCACCATTTAGCTGTTTTATCTGGCAGTTTGAAAGCATCTGCTTACTGTGTACTTTAAAACACTAGCTGGTTTGGCACGGGGTTTTTAACTCCTTGCTTATCAATATCCTTGGGGTGAAGGTGAAAAGTAGCCAGTGGGGGGTGAGCAATCTAGTCTGTTCCCTCCTGCCCACCTTCCGTCCACAGGCAGTTGGGGAGTTGAGACCGGCACCTAGGGAGAGAGAACTCATCTGTAAAACATTGTTGGAAAGCAGTGTTGCAGCTGGAACTTTGTGAGGCTGCGGTAGAGAGTCCTACCTCGGTCTTACTGTTGGGGAGGGTAGTTTAGTTGATTCAGCATCTGGGACAGCAGGCTAGGGTCTAGGTACTATTTTGAGAAGTCTTACTCATCTTAAGGCTTATTTCTTGACGTTAAGAGCATGCTTGTGTAGTAATGCTTTTTTCTCAGCACCTCAGGGCTTTTGAAATGGGCATTTGCCTTCAGTTATTTCTACCTGACAGCCGTTGCCCCTGGGCCTCCCTGTTGAGTGTAGAGGACCCGGGGACAGGGTAGACGTCTCCACCAGGCCATGCCTCCCTTCTTTTGCCCTTCAGGTCTGGGAATGGCATGTGCTCCCCGTGGGCAGTGGCCATGGGTCTGCTGCCCCTTTCCTTGAATCTTGCTTTGTTTACTCAGGGACCTTGGAGGCTCTGAAAGTACTCAGCTCATTTTTTTTCATAATTCTGCTTGTTTAGAACATGATTATTTTGAAGAAAACTTTGAAGACACCTTCTCATAATGGTTTTCCTTCTTATTCTCAAATTGAATCCATCAGCCTTGCCCAAGATCTTTTTGCAAAGAAGTCCCCCTGTCTACAGGGGAGATCCTTCTGGTTTTCAAGAATGTATGTCCAAACTTAAGCCAACTGTCCTTCCGTCCTTCTCTTGTTGTCCTCTCCTGTGTCCCCTCCAGTTTCCCTCCCCTTCCTTCTGTGCACTGACCACTGCTGACACCCACAGACAGAAACTGGCTCTTTTTAGGAGACTGTAAGGCAGAGTGGGTGAGAGCACACACTTTGCATGAAGTTCCCTGGGCACAAGCCCTGCCTCTGCCACTTCCCAGCTGTGTACCTTGGGCACATCCTTGCCCCTTCTGTGCCTCAGTTTCCTCATCTGTAAAGCAGTAAAAATAATAGTACTTAACATGCTTAGCACAAATAGCTATTATTATTATTTCCTAAACATGCTACTTTAACAGCTTCGTTGAGATAATTTAAGGCCATAAAATCCACCTGTTTGAAGTGTAAATTCAAAGTTTTTAATGTTTACAGAGTTGTCCAACCATCACCGTACACTAATTTTTGAACCTCCCAAATAAACCTTGTACCTATGAGCGCACTCTCGTCATCCTCTTCCCTCTCCCTGCTCTGCTTATCTGTCCCCAGGTAACCACTAATCTACTTTGTCTGTAAAGATTTGCCTTATTCTGGACATTCATATTAATGCAGTCGTAGACCATACGATCCTTTGTGACCAGTCACTCTCACTTAGCTCATGTTTCTGAGGCTCACCCATTGTTGCAGCGTGTATCATATATTTTTCTTTCTACTGCTGAATAACATTACATTGTTTATCCATCCACATAGTGTTTGTCCATCCATTGCTTGGTAGACATTTGTGTTGTTTCCACCTTTTGGCTGTTATGACTAACACTGCTATGAATGTTCACGTGCAAGTTTTCGTGTGGACGTGTGTTTTTATTTCTCTTGGACGTGTACCTAGGAGTGGAATTACCGGGTCACATGATAAGTCTATGTTTATTGCTTTGAGGAGCTGATGGACTGTTTCCACTTTATATTCCCACCAGCAGTGTATGAGTTCCAGTTTCTCTATATCCTTGCCAACACTTATTATTATTTGTCTGTTTGATAATAGCCATTATAGTGGGTGGTTTGGGATAGGTTATCTCATTATGATTTTGATTTTCATTTTCCTAATGACTGATGATGTTGAGATTTTTTTTTTTTTTTTTTTTTTGTGTGTGATACGCGGGCCTCTCACTGTTGTGGCCTCTCCCGTTGGGAGCACAGGCTCCGGACACGCAGGTCCAGAGGCCATGGCTCACGGGTCTAGCCGCTCTGCGGCATGTGGGATCTTTGCAGACCGGGGCATGAACCCGTATCCCCTGCATCGGCAGGCGGACTCTCAACCACTGCGCCACCAGGGAGGCCCCATATTCATTATCTTAACAGTGCATTTGTTTTAATGAAACTTTTTGAGATAATTTCATTATTTTGTTGATTAGGAAACTCAGGCGTAGGAGGTTGAGTTACCCAAGCTCACAGAGCTGGTCAGGGTAGAGCCGGGGTTTGAGCCTGGGCAGTCTGGCTCCTGAGCCCTTGCTCTAAGCTGCTATGATGTACTTCTCTTTGAGAAACCTTTATGGTTTGTAACGTTGCTGAAATCAATAGGCCTTAACTAATTTGAATTTAGATATTCTTAAGAAGTTCTTTTCCCATGTAATTTTCCTGGTCTAAAATTAAACCTTCACCATTTAGGTATCTTCTGAGTTCCAGGTTTTTTTTTTCACAACTCACACACACACACTGTATTTTATTTTTACAAGAGATAAATAGACTGACACCAAGCATTATAAATGGGTGACCACAACAAAAGCAACAATGATTGCAATTACCAAACACGAAACACACTCGTACTGTACACGAAACACACTCACACTATACACGAAACACACTCACACTCTGTCATAATACTGACATTCAGTCCAGGAATCCTCCACGGTAACAGCTCCTTTACTTTGCAGTGAAAATTGATTTGTATATTTTTTGCCTCTGAGTCCTTGTGGGTTTTTTTTTTTTATTCAAACGGTCGCAAAAATTATAATCATCCTCATCAGTTCACTCAGTCCCATGTAATTACTTTTTTTTTCATCTTGGTCTTTTGTTAGCACTTTTATGAATTCATCAGTTTTCCATTAGAGTTCTGAAAATGCTTATTCATTCAGTTCAGCAGTACAGTCAGTTACCAGAAACCTGTACTTGTCAGATGAGTCCCAGTTTTTATGTCAGTACACATGTGACAGAAACTCAGCAGTCTGCATTAATCAGGGAAAGATAAATCTCATCTGAGTTTCTTTGCTTTTACCTTTTGGCCTTTTATTTAACCTGAGTTGGAGTTTCAGGATTATTTGAAAGAATATTTGAGAGAAATATTGTACCATATTCAAGAAAAATGTTGGTTACTTCTGATAACTCTTCTCCTTATTTTGGTTGGTCATACTTTTTAACGGCAAACCATAGAAATGACGATTCAGTGTGATTGTACTTTGAAATAAAATATTGGAGAGCTGCAAGCTTATTGCAGTTTAGAGAAATAGGGGAATTGGTTTTATTCCACTGCCTCTTATTATTAATTTATATGCTGAAATAGATTAGCACAGTGCAGGATCAGACCAGTACATAAATACAACCATTTATGTTTCTACCATCAGCATCACTGTAGATTAATCTCACTGAAAGCTTGAATGATTTCTTAGGGGAAAATATTGGAAGGGTAGTTTTACCCCATGAGGTCCCTTAAATATGCTGTTAATTCACATTGATTTTAGAGAAAACAGAGATAATCAGTTTGACTTCCCCCTGACTAAATGCATTGGCAAGCTGTTCCCAGTACTGTTCAGTGGAAATCTTAGGGACCCCTCCTGCTTTCCTCTTTTCACACACACAGATCCAAATACCAAGAGAGCACTGCAGACCAGCTACTTTCCCACACTCTCTAGATGAACTTTTGAATAGAAAATGATGGCTTTACCATGAGATCTAGGAATATGCGGTGCATGGTTTGATCTTTTTTCTGCCTCTGCTTATGGTGCCCCCCAGAGGGCAGTGGGACAGACACTTGAAGAGGGATGAACAGTAAGTCTTTTCCTTCCTCTTACAGGGTACTCAGGTGTCCTGTCCCCTGGCTTCCCAAACTCTGTCTCTAAGCAAGCTTAGTAGTCGCTGCCACTCCACCAGGCCATTCCTCATCCTCAGAGGCCTCTCCAGGCACGCGAGGACGGTCCTGCAGCCCTGCTCACCTTTCACAGCTGGGCCCAGGCACAAACAAACAAATGACTCATAAAAGTTTCCTTCTTAGTTGGGATGGAGGAGTGCATTTATCTAAAAAAATTCTCATTTGTCATAAGGGATGCGACAGTTCCTTAACAAGCCTTCGGAAACCCTTGGAAGCCACTATGTAGCTGCAGCAGCACGGAGATGCACCTGAGCCCTCGTGGTTCCGTACGGCCTTGGGGCCTCAGCCCCTGTGAAGCCCGAGGCCGTCAGGTTGCTCTGCGCACTGGCGCCGCTTCCCTTCTGTCCTGGCTGATATGCGGACGCCCAGCCGGGGAGGTCTGTGGTCCTGAACCTCGTCAAGGGCCCTCTCGGGCAACGGGCTTCCTGCCTCTGTGCTCTCACCTCCTGTATTGCCCTTGCCTCGTTGACTAGCCTCTTGCTTCCTGGGCTGTGACCCCTCAGGACAGGGACGAGCTGTATCCCCAGAGCAGCCAGGAGACACTCAGCAAGTGCCTGAGGGATGATGATGAGCCTTGGTGATGTGGGGCAGGAGCCACTGTGGGCCTCAGTCTTGTGTCTCCTCTTCTGTGCGAAGCTCCGCCAGCTGGGCAGGGGCGGGGGCCTGGCTGTTTGTTGGTCAGAGATGCTGCAGCGCAGAGTGGAAACCTGGCTCACAGCCCAGCCCCCAGTCCTGCCCCATCGGAAGTGCTTAAGAGACAGTGAGAACTGGAGAGCACCCTGTCCCTGTGCCTCGTGGTCGTCATGATAGGTTATGATGTTTGAAATCAGATCCGTATATATTTGTTTAATTGTAGCTACCTTTGGCCCTGAAATTTCTGATTCTCATTCATTTTACAAGGCAGTAGTAGAAATATATAAAGTGACATACAGAGAAGTTGGCTAACTTTTTTAGCCCTAGAATGTGATGGTACATCCTACTATATTTGAAAGCCTATCACTGGAAAATATTTACAGATATTTCTGATAAACTAGAAGAATGAAGCTTGAGAATTACCTGGGATGATAGAGCCACCGTCTCTGCCTCTTCCTCCTTTGTCTCCTCCTTTCCTTCATTTCAGCTTAACCACCGAAGGGTTTACATTAGGTGCTCACAGGCAGTGCAGGTTGAAACAGCTTGTCCTAAAGCACGTAGAGGACTTTGTCCTGAGACTGTTACCTTCTAGAATCATCCTTCTGCACTGTAGTGAGACCTTTCCATATTTGTATATTTAACTATAAGAGAACATATCTAATCATACATTTGAATTTTACCTCAGAAATACATTTACAATGCACAACCGTTGTTTTAAAAAGATTAATACTACTGCTATGAAAAAAGCACAACATACTGTGAGATTAAATTCCTGGCTTTGATGGGTGTACATTATGACCTGCCGGCAGCTGAAATTTGAATGACTGTATTTACCCGAAAGGAACTTCTACCCATATTTTTCAGAATAGCTGTTCACAAATGATGCATTATGCCCTGTGCTTTTGTTTTTCACTGGGGTTTGAAAAATAAAACTTTCTGCTAGTGGTAAATTCATAAGCTTGGGGCATGAAAATGTTTGAATTTGATATAAAAGAAGCTTTGAAGGGAAGATGAGTGGTTCAAACCAAAAGATTAGTTGCCCTGAGAAATTCAGCCGTCAAGAAAGCAGAGTTCAGTAGCGCAGGGCCTTCCTCCAGCCGATTGCAGCCCACACGCTGTGACTCCTAACCCTTCCTGCTGGGCTCTCACCTGGCTGACGGCGCTGATGATGATTGCTTAATAAAGTTTATTGTCACCAGAACATGTGGGGCTGCTCTGCTTTAGACACCCCCTTGTTTGTGGTAGGTTGATTCCTCTACTAAGTGGAAGTGATTGTTATTATTTCTTTACTCGTTATCCCTTTAAAATGGAGGAGAAGAGGGAAGTTGCGGAACAGATTACAGTTACTGACTGTCGTGGCCGAAGGTCTCTCATTGGCAGCATCGCAAGAATCGCTTGAAGTTTGACTTTCCTGGCACCTACTAGTTGATTCCTGTCCATATACTGCCATGAAGGAGTATCTGGTAATAAATCCTCCATATTCCACGGGGAGCAGATAGTTAAAACCCATGGCAAGGCCACTCTTCCTCCTGGTAGGAAAGCCTGGAACCCCAGGACGTGGCTCTGCTTCAGAGCATCTCATCCTCTGGCTTCCCCATGGAAATGACTTCTAGTGTGGCACATGGGTCATGGTTCCTTTCTGGTTGAGCAGAAGACTGTCTTCCTATTGGACCGGTAAAGTTAAATACATTTACACTATATCTGAAAACCTTAAAAATCCATTTAGGGAAGTGACTTATACATCATTAAATTATGATGCTGTCTTGAGAGAACATTAAGTCCATTCCTCTCCTTTGGATGGACCTTAAATCTGTATTATCCAGACAGACGAGACTCTTCCTTTCATAAATGATTTATGTTCTGTTTAATTGTATGTGAAAATGGAAATTTCACAGTTTTTCTTAGTAATTCATTCAGGGTTCCATGAATGTTCATTGTAAGAATACAGAAGCATACCTAATCTCTGCTCATTTTTCCTATTAGTTATTATTTGGGAAAAACACACACACACACACACCTCAAAGAGCATCAGGTGGACCACTGACTTGTCCCCAGGTCAGAGTCTCATCATCTTATCTCAGAGGTACCTCAATCATTTTTGTCTTTATGGATCTTTTCAAACTCTTTTCTGTTCCATTTAACATATATAAAGATCACATGCTTTTGTAGGGGTCTGTGCAGACCTGAATGCTATTCCTTCTGTTTCTCTTTCTCTCCCCAGAGCTTTTATGTTTTGTTACCTTTAAGCGCTCTTAATTTCATGATCTACTCTGTATATTTCAGTGGTAAATATTTCTGGGCTCAGAGAGCTAACTGTGTTATTCTGCACGTCGGCTAATCTATGCTAAAATACTTGTGGCGGTAATTTTAACTTAGACCCTTAGCATTCCAGAACATTGACATATAATTAACATCAGAGTCAGTGCCAACCGTAATTCTACACTATCGCAAGGTATTTGCTTGCCAGCCCTATGAAACTACTCTTTTTTTTTTTTTTTTTTTCTTTTTGCGGTACACGGGCCTCTCACTGCTGTGGCCTATCCCCTTGCGGAGCACAGGCTCCGGACGTGCAGGCTCAGCGGCCATGGCTCACGGGCCCAGCCGCTCTGCAGTGTGTGGGATCCTCCCGGACCGGGGCACGAACCCGCGTCCCCTGCATCGGCAGGCGGACTCTCAACCACTGCGCCACCAGGGAAGCCCGAAACTACTCTTTTTTGAAAGTATTTTTTCCTACTAGATCACAATACCCAGCATAATTTGTACATGGTGTAGGCATGTTTAGTAAACTATGAATTCTAGGAAAAATTGAATTATTATGGTATTATTTACATTCAGAACCATCATGTATTAAATCGGTGATGCTCTGTCAACTGTAAAACCAAATTCAAATTCTTAAGCATCTATCTTGAAGCCTTTTTCTTTCAAAAAGATCTGTTTTTTTTAATGACTCCCTCTTGTAGCACACTGGAACCATATGAAAGCATTTCTTTTTCTGTTGTTGAATATAGTGCAAATGGCAGGGCATTAATAAAGCCAGTAGCTCAGTCAATCCCAAGGTACCAAAGCCATATCCATCACAGTTCAGCTTTATTAGACTGCTTGGGTCATGAGAGTGTATGATTTTAGCACATAGCAAAAAGGGAAATTGGACACACAGTTGACAATCAAAACCTAAGAATTCACTTGAATTGTACTTAGAGAAGGTGATGTGTGACAGAAGCAGGTGGGACTTTTGGGGTAGGACGGGGGTGACTACTTCCTGCCTTTGCGTTAGGGTTAGGGTCACAGCACCTGACACTGTACTGTTTCTATTCCTGTGCCAGACTTAGACTATAACCTCTAAAGGGACAGAAACTATGTCTCATTCTTGTTGTATTCCCCATGCTGATTACAGAATCAAGGTGTGTTTCTTGAACGGAAAGTTGTGCATGTCAGAGATCTAAGAATCCTTCAACCTTTCAGTCCTTTACCCCCGTATTCAGTCCATCGTTAAGTCTTTTTTGCCCCCTAGATCTTGTCTTAGAGCCATCTGTTTCTCTCTGTCTCCACCACCACAGTCACTACTCTTACCTTGACCCAACCCACTGTCACCTTTCAGAGCATTTTCTTGGGTTACTGCAGTGACCTCCTAACTGGTCTATTCCCACTGCTCTGGCCCCTCTTAATTCCTTCTCCATGTTGCAGCCAAAATGAGCGTTTAACTACATAGACCCTTCAAAGCCTTTCTGCCTTCCTTTTATAATAATAGCTAATCATCATCATAATTATACTGACAGTACTTTTGACCAAGGCCTAGAAATAGGGTGGTCATATAATTTATCATTCACATGAGAAGAACGCTTTTGAATGTGAAGTGGGCACCATTGAAAATCACACAGGGATGATGTAGAAAGAAGACTTGTGTTTGCCTTGCCTGCGAGGCCCTGCTTCCAGTCATTCTCTCTGAACCTACAGAACTGCTTGTGTTTCAGTCTTTTGTGCTTTCCAGGGTCATTTGCCATGTTTGCTACCACCACAGGGCCTTTGCACATGGTATTGTTGGAGTATTGACAACTACTGATCTTTTAGCTCTCAGCTCCTGCCCGGCATCTCATTGAGATGGTTAAATCTCCTTATTATAGGCTGTTACTACACTCACAGATACAAGTTAACATTTATTTATTTGGATAAATACTAGTAAGAGACTGGTAACATTGTATTACCAATATACCAATTATGTAATACAGTGATCAGCACAATGGCAAAATAAACTCTATATTTAAATTCTATATATTCAGTACAGAAGAAACCAGCTATATGTACAAGTTAATGTAAAAACAGTCTCAATTTTGGCACTATTAATATGCTATTTGATGATTAATTTGAAAAATACAGTAAAAATAAGTCCAGTTTAGTAATTCTACAAATTTATCAAAAATTTGAAGTTAAGATAAGGATTCTTTTATTTATTCATTCTTTCATTCATTCATTCTGTGCTGGGTCTTAGTTGCGACACACGGGATCTTCGTTGCCGCATGCGGGATCTAGTTCCCTGACTAGGGATCAAACCCGGGCCCCCGCTGCATTGGGAGCGTGAAGTCTTAACCACTGAACCACCAGGGAAGTCCCATTAAGATAGGGATTCTTGAGAAGAAAATTTCTCTATTGAGAAACCTGTGACATTTAGAGTCATAATATATATGTAGGATATCTGGATTCTGGAACAGGTTATCTGGGGTTTAAATCATGATTGTACTACATACTGTCTGGGTGGCCTTGAACAAGTTAGTTTCCCTATGCCTCTACCCATTTGTAAAATGGGTATAATAATGGCATCTATTTTGTAGGGCTTTCGTGAAAATTAAATCAAGTAATACATATAAAGCACTTGGAACAGTTTCTGGCATGGCAGATACTCAGTGAACACTAGCTATTACTGTTAATTTTGTTATTATTATATTTATTCATTGAGCGAATATTTATTCAGTATCTACTTTGTTCCTGGCATTGGTTTAGAAATTCAGAAGTGATTGAGATCGTGCATGAGAATCCACTGGGTATAAGTCACGGTTTGTTAGGGCATGTTGGTGGGAGGAGCTTGGTGAACCTGAAGGGTGGGAATGCATCAGCTTTTTGCAGGGAGCTGGGGAGCAGCGCCTGGGGTTGGGGAGGAGCACAGGCAAGGCCCTGCCCCCCCCACCAGGGAGAAAGGGCTTAGCCTGGCTTAAAGTGAAAAGCAGAGTGTGCTGGAGTGTTCATTCCGGAGTCGAGAGGGTAGGAGTCCTGAAGGATAGACACACCGGATTATGCGGGTGTGCCCTGGGGACTTTATTAGAAAAATGATAGAGCTAGAACTGGAAATAAGTCTCCTATGTTCATAGCCCTGGGGATTTTATTAGAAAAATGATAGAGCTAGAACTGGAAATAAGTCTCCTATGTTCATATACTTTTTAAAACTTAAGGAAGCATCATACAAAAATTGCACAAGTCAGATACAGAATGATTTTCTATGAATTTTCACAAAGTGAATGGCCCCGTGTAACCATATTGAGAAATGGATCTTGATGTGCTCTCCACGAGCTGCCCTGTTACACACCCGCCGCCATCCCCATCCCCCAGAGGTAACAACGCTCACCCTGACTGACCTCTAACACCACAGACTAGTTTTGCCTGGTTTTGAACCTTTCTGAACTTTTGCATGGAAGCATATGCTGTAATTTTTTCCTGTCTGGCTTCTCTCACTACACATACGTCTCCATCCATGGTGTTGTGTGTGTGTGTAGCAATAGTTGGTTCGTTCCTGTTGCTGCAGGCTGTTCCACTGTATGAATACACATGTGTTTCCAGTGTGATAGCCCCCTGGATGTCACCGAAAGAGACAGTGTGTGTGTGAGATGAAAGCTGGATTGTGATTCCTGTCATTTATGTATATGTGTTAATCTTGCTTATCCTAGTTACCTTTTTTTTTTAATAACTAAGTGAAGGTTATATTTTTCTTTTAGAGCCAAGGTATATACCCTTGATTGTTACTTTGAGAATATAATGCCTAGTTAAAACCAAGGCTTGCAGAGATTGCCCAGTATGCGACAAGTAAGTGTTAATCACAAATGGCAATAACTTGGATGAACTTGTCAGGTGCTTTCACATGGTGCTGTCATAGAGCATTCAGCCTTTTGAAATATTGTCTAGGGTATTGCAGGTTTCTAGGGGGTCAAGGATAATTTGCTACTTAATTGGGCCAAATAACGATCATTTCTGCTTTTTAAAATTAGGTCTGTTTAAATAAGTGATTGATAAATTGGATGAATGACATTTTCACATGTACTTCATTCAGTTTTTTTCCTTTCTTTCTCTTTTTCCTTTAATATTTCAGATGACGTTGTGCCATATTTTAAAACAGAACCGGGCCTTCCGCAGATTCACCTGGAAGGGAACCGTCTCGTTCTCACTTGCCTTGCTGAAGGAAGCTGGCCCTTGGAATTCAAGTGGATGCACAATGACAGTGAGCTCACCACCTACACCAGCGAATATAGGTAATTGATTGCTTGAAAATAAGATTCTATTTCAGATTGATGTGTCTAGAATATTCGCCTATTGGCCATAATAGTGCAAGCGGGGGGAAATATTGGATTTAATTTGTAATGCATTAAGGATTAAAGGCATAGATTTGAACATATAATCAGAATGTGATTTACTATTCTGATACAGGTTGTATTCACACTTAGGAAGTCTGTCGTTATATTTGTGAAAGTAAGCCCGGTAGTGAGATCACCAGACCAAAGGAGCTATAGTTACAGAGGAATGCAAGTAACAGCTTTAGCCTGATAGGTTTGACTTCTTGTGGCAGCTGTCCCACCCACCACTATTGTTCCTGTCTGAGGAGCGTAAATGCTTAAACAGATACCTTTAGGTCATAGCTTCTGGAGCTCTGATTAGTCAACAAATACCTTCCTGGCTAACTTTCAGAGTTGGGGTGGGCAAAAATGGAACTATGGGAGGATGGGCATGAGTACAGCATCTACACTGAGCAGCAAAAACGAATATTTATTGAACACCTGCCATGTGCTAGGTATTGGGGGCTGAGTACAGAGGACGGAGACGGGGAAAACTGGAGATCAGGTTACGTCTCAGGTGCAGCTGCACCCAGGAAGCGTCTGGATCGGCTTCCCAGCCTTACCTCGCATGCTTGATGGTTTTCTAGTTTTGTGTCTTTTTACCTCCTGTTCTACATGAGGATTATGCTGGATGCTCCAGTTCTGAGTGTGATGGAGAATTAGCAACTGCCTAAACCAGTCCCAGAGGCCCACAGATCAGCAGAAATCAGCAGTACCATGCTCTTATTTAAATGAAATAAGAAAGAGAATTGGCTGTCTAGAGATATTTTATTTTTATTTATTTATTTAAACATAATCTTCACTCGATTTATTTTTGGCTGCGTGGCATGTGGGATCTTAGTTCCCCAACCAGGGATCGAACCCATGCCCCCTGCAGTGGAAGGGCAAAGTCTTAACCACTGGACCTCCAGGGAAGTCTCTAGAGATATTTTATATAGAGTAATGATCTTCTCAGCATGGGGCATAGCCCACCATGCACTCTTTACCTCAGAAGTTATCATATGGTGGTCCATGAACCACATTCAGCCTGCCTGGAACATGCTGTGGGTATTTTAAAAACCAGTTTAAAAATATATGTGGATATATGCACAGTAGATATTTCTTAATTGATTGCCAGAATTTAACACTTGGAAGATTTCACATAAAAATCTGCTTTTCAGTCCCTCTTGATCAGTCAGCAGGTATGGCTTCCTGGGTTTGCAACCCCACACAGAAGCTGGCCCTGGCAGTGCTGCCCTGGGATACAGGCATGGATACCCAGTTCTCAGCACTCTCTGGTCCCCACCTTGTGCCCTACTTGCTTTGCCCAGTCCCATTATCCACCTGCCCTGTTTAGACAGAGGAGTTTGTGTCCTCCTCTTTCATCATTAGGCCTGTACTGTCAGAGGATCTGCTGTTGTGAGAACAATTTATAATAATAGTTAAGAGCTTGTTGAAATCAAACAGACCTAGGTTTGAATCTCAGCTCACCACCAATTAGTGTTAGCAGTATGACCTCGGGCAAGAAGCCTGTTAGCCCCACTTTCAGTATCTGCAAAATGGGGGTGATCAAACTTCATTTGTGGTGGTGTGAGCATTAAAAGGCTCTAATGTATGTAGAACAACATATTTTCTGGCCCACCAGCAATCAGTTAATAAATTCTGTTAAATTCTATTTTATCATAATATGACATGGGGCTTGGTTTGTTAGAAGGGGTATTAGAAAGCAAAAAAAAAAAGTGGGCTTAGAAATGAGAACCATTACGAGCAATGGGCTTTGATGGCAGATGACTTGAGTTCAAATACTTCTATTCAACTTATTATCTGTTTGACTTTGGACAAGTTATCTAACCAGTTTGATCTTACTTTTCCCATCTGTAAAATGGGTATAATAAAACCCACCGTAGAGGGTTCTCATAAAAATTAAATGATACCATGTTTCGTATGCCCCAGGAAGAAGGAAGTGAGGTTTCAAAAGAATCCATATTGTTTTTCCTCATAAAAAGAAGTAGTGATGTGGGTGATCTATAACAGTGGTCTTAAAACTGGGGTATATGCCATGGATAGTGGCAAAGGAATAGTTTTCTAGATCTTCAGTTTCCACATGCATGTTTTCTGAAATTGAGCTACCTGAGAACATGCCTCTGTGTTGGCACCTGCCAGTTCTCTTTTCACACCTGCTTTGCGTTATTTCTTCCACTTCACAAAAGAAGGACACACCTTTCCCAGTGAGTCTTCTGTGAAACCACACCTTCAGGGTGCAAGACAAGCACAGTTTAAAATATTGGGCTTGAAGAAGCCTCTTTTAAACATCCCATAGAACAGCTCCTTGCCTTCACTCTATACGTACTACTTTTAAGGGCAGAGTATGACACTAGAAATGGGATCTTTTGACCAATCTTGGAGTTTTCTTAATTCAGATGTATAGGTGGTCAGCAAGAGCTGTACCATTTTTTTGTGAACAACCTTCCCTTTTCCCTTCTCCAGCCATCATCAAAGTATATATTGTGCCTCAAGGAACGTTTATGAGAACAAAGCAGAGAAACATCTGCAAGAATTACCGCAGGCAAGGCACCTTGTTTTATCCAGGCTGCAAACTTAGTGTAACGCTCTGTGGTGTACACACTTACACATAATAGGATTAGAATTTTCAAGATGTGTTAGAAATAAAAAGCCCTTTGAGAAATACTCTTCTCTGAAACACACTTGTCTTCGTTTCACCTACCCAGAAGTGAAAAGAGCTCGGGGAGGCTTCAGTGATAGATCTCAGCGAGGAGGGGGTGAAAAGTTCTGTTTATTTTCATCAGATCAATGTGCCCTCCTGATGTAGAAGGACCATGCACTACAGGAAAGTTTGTGCTTTATATTTTCTCATTCATTCGGAAGACACTTTCATTAACTTTTGCAAAAAGATATCATTTGATATTCTAAATCCATACTCATTTTTATTACTTCATTGTGTTTTGCTTGCTGGTACACATCAGCCTCTTCTCTACTTGTTTATGTCTTCGTGTACTCATTAGATTTAAATTAACTGTATGCAAATATGTGGTCAATACCTTCTTTTCTTTTTGTAGTAAATTTCTATCCAGTTCTGTTCATTCTAATAGTAAATAACTTTCCATTCAATAAAATGTGAAGTAATTGAATGAACAGCCACTTTCAAGAGACCTATCTCCTTTCTAAGTTTTTAATGTTTAATAATTATTTTTCAAAATTTGTAATACATTGAGTTGCTTTCATTAGCTCTGTGGTAATAATAATTACAATCCACAAGTAATCCAGATGAAATTCTTTTTGTGCTTAGACTATTTTGACAAAAGGAAATTCTTCTTAAATTACCATTTATTTGTATATTTTTATTTCAGAGAAGTATGTTGGGTAATAAATAATAAGTATCTTTCAGGCATAGAAAAATGTTACATTAGAATAAAATTCTGTGGGATAAATGGATTTAATACTCAAGTTCAAAGAGTAAAAAGAAACAGTATGAAAGCTCTGTCAGTTAATTTTTAAGAAATAGAAAGTGTGGATATCAAAATCATTATATTAACTTCCATTGGATACATTTAAAACAGTGTGTGACCGTTTTATTTTAAAATGCCAAAACATATACTATGCCATTATTGTATATGCAACTATTTAAACTTCTATATGATAGAACAATTTTGGTGTCAACTTAAAAATATGTGGGGAGGGCTTCCCTGATGGCGCAGTAAAAAAAAAAAAAAAAAATTGAGGCCATTGAGCTCTTTTCTGCATTGCTTTTTTTTTTTTTGTGGTACACGGGCCTCTTATTGCTGTGGTCTCTCCCGTTGCGGAGCACAGGCTCCGGACGCGCAGGCTCAGCGGCCATGGCTCACGGGCCCAGCCGCTCCGTGGCATGATGTGATCTTCCCAGACCGGGGCATGAACCCATGTCCCCTGCATTGGGAGGCAGACTCTCAACCACTGCGCCACTCAGGGAAGCCCTGCATTGCTCTTTGCACCAGCTAATTTACCTGTTAACCTGACACACCCTGGATAATCCTCAAGAAGAGAAAGCATTGTTGCTTGATTGAAGCAGGATTGAGAAGGTGGTTCATTATATATTGAAGCAGGATTGAGAAGGTGGTTCATTATATATGCACCATTAAAACAGGGTAGATGCTTCACTACCATTTCACCAGAAACTCGTTAAGAAGATATTGGTTATTCTGAAGCAAAAACGGTTTAGGTTAGACGTGATAAATTACATTCTGTTCACTGAGGGCTTCAGACACTGAGATGGGTTATTAAGGATCCATTGTATTTTGTCATCATTTTTTTCAAGATATAAAACCTGTCTAAAAATCTTACGCTATTTTTTCAAATTACTCTTTCATCTGCTTCCTTCCGATAATCACCTTCAGCTGTCATATGTTAACCTTCACGAGGCTGCTGTAAGTCTCAAATTGGAAAACATACTCTATAAAAACAGTAGCTGTTTTCTAACTCCACCCTTTGGTGTCAGTTATGAAAGTGCTGACCCTAAAAAAAGCAAATATTTAATATAAATTCAGCTTTTCCATCTTTGACTAAAAGTAACATTTTCTTTGCTGCTTGTGTTATAAACTACACAATGAATTTTAGTAAGTTTCAAATGTTATATAGTTCATATTGATGCTTATATCCATGTTTAGACACAGGTGGCTACACTGGGAAAATGAGAGTAGTTCAGTAATTAAACAAAGTTGCTTAAGTGTCACAGGCAGATTTGTATCCATTTTTTCCCCCCAGAAAATAGTTACTGCAAATTAGTTTTTCTACTTTGGGATAAAAAATATTTTGTAACTATATTCAAAATATATATATGCCCAAAATTTCTAGTGCTAGGCACAGTACTCATTCCAGCAGGAGGAATAATTGGATGCTCTAAACTGCAGAAAATCTTATAGTCTCCTTACATGATCTGCCTCTGGTTCAATTTCTGTTACAGTATAAACAGTTGAAATTTGATGGATATTTATCTTTTTATTTCAGTAAAAAAATAGGAATGGTTAAGGGAAAATTTACTTTTTCTTATGTCCTATAAAAGGATGAAAATTCTACAATATCAGGAAAGTTTATTAAATACCTGAGAATAACCTTTATAAGAAATGAGTAGAACATGAAGAAAAGTAGAAAACCCCACTGAGAGAGTTGAAGGAGAATTCTGGATAGGTAATCTAAACAACCATAACACTGGACAAAGTATATGGAATAATTGTTTTCAAGGTACTGGACATCAGGCAACCGAAGGTGTAATGGCTGAGAGATGGAAAACCACCAAGGTGAGCCCTGTGATTGCTCGGCTTACTGCCCTGAGAGAATTTCCAGGCTGTGGCACAGAGAGGGAGAACACAGGTGAAACCTGGAGGGATCCCTGCGGTGAAGGGAGCTGAGGGTTCAGAGAGATCAAGGCAGAGTACTGGAGGGGAGAGAGCTGTGTAGAGTGAACTCTGGAGATCCTCAGAGGTTCTTTGTCTAGTATTTAGCAGATTATTCACCAGCACATTCAAGTAAGGAGACTGCCCAAGACCAGGGGCCAGGGACCCAAAAAGTGGAGGCAGTAGTTCCCCAGGTTCACCCAGCGTGGGGTTCAGCGCCTCTTCTCAGCAGCCAGACTGAAAAACCTTGTAATCCACGGGGTTATTGGATACGGTACACAGAAGTGTCCTGGGTCTCTAGTGGGGGTTACTAACCCCGGACCGAATACAGCTCTGGTCCTGCCTAAGAAATCTTAAAAGCAAGACCAGAAAGGATCAGACCATTTCCAGGTATCTTTGCAGCACTGGAAAAGAAAGCTCAGGAATATTTATAGGAATACAAAAATATCCAGCACCAAAATTTACAATGTCTAGAATCCAATCAGAGATTATCAGGCATGTAAAGAAGGAAAGCGTGACCCAAAATGAGAAAAAGCAATCAATTGAAAGCAAACCAAAGCTGACACAGATGTTAGAATGAGCAGAGAAGTGCGTAGAAACGTCATAACTGTACTCCATGTGATCAGATGAAACCTATAATGTCTGAGATGAAAAACACATTGGATGGGACTAGCAGCAAATTAGACATTGCAGAAGAAAATATTAGTAAACTTTAAAATATAGCAATATAACTCTTCAAAATGAAAGGTGGATAGGAAAAAAAAGAAATCAAACACAATGAAAAGACCATTAGTGAATTACAGGACAACGTCAAATGGCCTAATATATGTATAACTGGAATCCCAAAGGAGGCAGGGGTGGAGAAGTATTTGAATAAATAATACTGAAAAATTTGTACATTTGATGAGAACTACAAACTCATCAATGCAAGAAGCTCAACAACAGATCCCAATAATGGAGTTACTAGCCAGTGCAATAAGAAAAAGAAATAAAAAAGCATGTAGATTGTAAGAGAAGATGTAAAAATGTATTTTATTGAGGGTTACATGATTGCAGAAAATGTGATATTATCTTTAAAAAGCTGCTAAAATTTATGTGTTTAGCAGTGTTACAGGATACAAGATGAGCATACAAAAATCCATTATATTTCTATATACTAGGAAAGAATCTGCAATTTATTAAAATTTATAATTTGTATTAAAAATATCTTATAAATATATTTTTAAAATATCTTCAAAAATCTTAGAGATAAATCTGACATGGAATTTGCAACATTTTTACACTAAAAACTATAAAGCGTTGCCTAAGGAAATAAAAGAAGACCTAAATAAATGGACAGATATTCCATGTTCCTTTGTCTGAAAATTCAGTATTACTGCCATGTCAAACTTTCCCAGATTGATCCCTTGGCCATATCCTTTAGGCTTGAGACCCTGAGACATAACTTCATCACTAAGCCATGAGTTAGACTCCTATACCTGTTTTTTTATTTTGTTTTGAATCTGCTGAGTCCCCTACTCATCAGGAAAGGTCCGTTTAATTGAGAACCCTTTTCTTAAGTGAAACGTAACCAGTTGGTTTCTTCATGAACCAGCCAAACTGAGTGCGACTCCCACCTACAGCTTCCCACAAAGGGCTGAGTTCCCCAGATTGTTGAGCTTCAGTTTTCCTAACCTTGTTCACAGTCATTCTTTTCTCCTGGTTCACTCTTCATTGGTCCTGTCCTCTGGGAGCTGCCCAGCTCACAACAACAACAACAGATTGTATTTTGGTTCAAATGAACTAGTCTTGCCCATTTTGACTAAGTATTGGGTTGGCCAAAAAGTGCCTTCAGTTTTTAAGTAAAAATAAAAGACGCATTTTTCATTTTCACCAAGAACTTTATTGAACAACGTATTCACGCATTTGTTCCACTACCTTCTGCCATTTTTCAGGCAACTTCATAATTCCATCTTCCCAAAACTTTCTATCTTTTTGAGCAAAGAACTGTTCCAGGTGCTTTTATGGTCTTCCAGGGAATTGAAATTTTTTCCATTAAGATAATTTTGTACTAGACCTAAATAAATGGCAATCCAAAGTTGCAATGTCTGCTGAATATGGCAGATGAATCAGAACTTCCCAGCCAAGCTTTGACAGTTTTTGCCTGGTCATCAAAGAAACAAGCAGTCTTGCATTACCCTGACAGAAGATTATGCGTTTTCTGTTGACTGATTCTGGACGCTTTTCGTCAAGCGCAGCTTTCAGTTGGTCTAATTGGGATCAGTACTTGTTGGAATTAATCGTTTGGTTTTCCGGAAGGAGCTCGTAATAGAGGACTCCCTTCCAATGCCACCATACATACAACATCACCTTCTTCGAATGAAGACTGGCCTTTGGTGTGGTTGGTGGTGGTTCATTTTGCTTGCCCCACGATCTCTTCCATTCCACAGTATCGTACAGTATCTACTTTTCATCGCTCGTCACAATTTGTTTTAAAAATGGAATGTTTTCATTACATTTAAGTAGAGAATCGCATGTGGAAATACAGTCAAGAAGGTTTTTTTTCGCTTAACTTATGTGGAACCCAAACGTCAAAGCGATTAACATAACCAAACTGGTGCAAATGATTTTCAACGCTTGATTTGGATATTTTGAGTATGTCGGCTGTCTCCTACATGGTATAGCGTTGATTGTTCTCAGTTAATGTCTCAATTTGATTGCTATCAACTTCATCTGGTCTACCCGACCGTGGAGCATCTTCCAGCGAGAAATCTCCAGCACAAAACTTCGCAAACCATTTTTGACATGTTCAATCAGTCACAGCACTTTCTGCATACACTGCACAAATCTTTTTTTTGCATTTCAGTTGCATTTTTACCTTTCTTGAAGTAATAAAGCATAATATGACACAAATGTTGCTTTTTTCTTCTATCTTCAATATTAAAATGGCTACACAAAAATTCACCATTTTTGATGTCTTTTTTTTAAGTGCATGCTGATATGACAGCTGTCACGTACAATCTAACAAAATTGTTTCAAATGAAGTTAAAGACAACTAAGTGCTACTAGAGCCATCTTGCAAAAAAGACCAAGTGAACCTTTTCACCAACCCAACCCAGTAGAACCCCTTCTAGTCCCAAGCTGCTTAAGGCTTGGGGTAACTTTCTTATTTCTTAGTGCCCAAGATGTGAATGGTTGGGCACTTGGTGTAAAGCTTTCAACCTAATTTTGGCCTTTCTTCTATATCACATGGTTATATTTAGGAGCCCTGGAATTAACAAATGAATTTTTCATTCCTAAGGCATCAAGTCCTTTTGTCTATTTGTTTATAAGGAAGGGGAAGATAAACTTTGGCAGGTAAAAGTGGGTGGACTATTCTCATCTCATTCCTAGTCAAAGTATCTGACATTGATTTCCAAGGCTTAAAGTGGTATGAGTCTGTGCTATCTTTTTTGATTTTGATCTCTAATATTAATATGGTGTGTCCCAATGCTTATCTCTCTTCCGCAAAGTTGTGTATCATTCGTATTTGTTTCTGATTTTCATTGACCATCTTTTCAACTCCATGTGGTCATAGCAGGTATGATTGTTTCCGGAGAATTTCTGAAGCAGAGTAGCATTGAACTTTTAAAAGTTCTTACTGGCGATGACTTGGATTTGAAGCAGTGATTCCATTTGGCTTATTCATCTCAGGATCATCGTGGGTTCTAAGTGGAGAACTTTAGCCAGAGTGACCAGACAAGTCTGTAACATGATGGTCGACAAGTACTTCCATGAGAGAAGTGAAGGCTTTTTCATTTACGTTTCTAATTCACTTGTGCTAATATTGCAACACTTAATAGCTTAGGTCTTCTTTCCACTGTGTTTTGGTGTGGATCATTTTGACTGTGTAGAAACTAACATTTCCCCTCGTATTTTAGCCCTTCAGATAACGGTTCTAGATTTTTTTTTTTTAATATCTCTAGAGAACCTGGCAATATAAAGAATTAAAGTAAACAGAGATGAATAAAGGACTTTTAGCTCTGAAAAAAGCTCTGTCTTTCACAAGTTTCTGAAACTCCATTCTTACTGACTTGAGAGACCATTTTCTCCTAATGACAGATCTGACAGACTAGTTCTGGTCATGTGTCCATGTTTACCAAAATGTGAATTTCTCCTTTACTGTCCCTGGTTTGATAATAGAAGGTAGGAATGGAGGAAGAGTGAATGATCCCAAAACATTGTTACTGTTAGAGAAAATCACATAAACCACAATCCCAGAAGAAGATTCTTAGTAACTTTTCAATGTTAACTCTAGAAATTTTGAATTGGTGTTTATAAGTGAATATAAAATTTAAATGTAGTTATTCCTGGTATGTGAATACTCATCATCCACTTGATCCCTGGAGGGCTTACAGTCCCCAGATTTATCTTCCCAGACAGATTCCATAGATGCTTACTTAGCCCATCCCCAGCAGGGACCTGATTATTGCCTCTTTCAACTTAATGCAGAATTTTAAGTAAATGAAATAGAGATTAAAGAACTTTTGCGAGTATAATGTTCCCATCGGCTAACTTCCATCTTTATTATGCTGTTTACTTTAATTTCATACTGATTACTGTAACTCTTTGGAAAGGATTCAAAACATAACCCTCAATTTGCTTAACGTCTAAGACCTATTAGTGAGCTGGACACACCTTTCAGAATTTTGTGTCCATCTCTTTGTTAACAAGTTTCAGTCTGGATTTTTCATTTCACTCTTTGCTTGTAGCAAAAGCCAGATATGGACTCATTCCACTTTTGACTGTTGCTCTATTTTAAATGTTCATATAGGAAATTTATAAAAATAAAATTGAAAATACAATTATTTGTAATCTTGTTTCCAAAAATAGATTGGAATTAGTTCCAAGAAGGATATAAATGGCTTAGTTTTGTATATTTTTTTTCTTAAACCTTTTTTCACTTTAAAGATAATGGGCTTTGGGCCAAGATATGAAAGTTTATTATAGAACTTGGTTGTTTATTTTCATGCAGAATAGATACTTTCATACCAGATACTTTCATACCAGAATAGATATTTTCATACTTCAATTTAAAAAAAAATTAAAGCTGTGGGGAATAGTCTTGTCTGGAGTGGCATAAAATGAATATAGACCCCCCCCCCCAGAAAGAAAAATACCTTATATCTAATTTTAATGGGTATGAAAATTCTTTCTCATGGATTGAGTTATGTCCACTGACCTTAGAGGGAGAAGTATGGGTTTTCTCTTCTGTATCAAAGACGTTGTTTCGTTATTCTGAACTGTGATAGGTCTCTGTAGACCTGTGTGCTTAGAGCATTTAACTCTTGTTGGGAAGAACTGCTCAACAGTAACTGTTCCAAAGCAGATAGTATTTTGTCAGACATTTTCTAAAATTTTAGTGGCTCATGGCAGGAATACTCCTTATAAAAGATTAATTAGTCTCAGTTTTGGAGGGACTATTTACCACTTAATGATTCTTAGTGGTTAGCTGGGAAGCCATGATTTTTTAAAAAGAGATGATTCAGTGAGGCATTATTTAGGTTTTTCTGTGACCATGGTGAGTACCTAGTAACTTCAGAAGCCTTTTCAACCAAAATTATTTTGGCTACATTCTGGGGAGTTCTAGGACAAGCCAAACAAACCCTCTCTCGTTGAAACAAAAAAGGAAGTTGTCACCTGGCTATTGGGTTGCTCTTACCGTCACTGGGCTGACTGGACATTGGGCAGGAACAGAGGGGGGCGGGCCCATCAGAGCCGAGCTGCCCCAAGAGCCAGTCCCACAGGGTCCTGCTGCTGGTACTGCTGGACCCTGGTTGCCACTGCTTGAGCCGCTGCCCCTATGGGCACTGGACACTTGCACCGTTCCCCTGATCCGGGGCTCCATTGCGCCCCACCGCCGCTGCTGCTGCTGGACAGATTCTCCTTTAGCCCTGCTCCCATGTGTCGCCAGCCCCAGATCTGAAAGCCCAGAGCATGTGCGTGCAGTGGTCCTGTGGTATCTCATTCTTGTGCCCTGCTGATGTAGGGGTCCGCCTCCACCAGGACTCAGGGTGGAGAATCCTCCAAATATAAGAACATGGTGCAGACCCTAGGCACACAAAAAATGTCAGATATCCTCTCCAGGCGGGGCTAGTCAAGCAATTGTGCACGGATGGAAATGGACCTAAAACTGCTTCTTAGAGAAATTCTAGAGCTGCTCTTGTTGCCCCTTCCGAGTGGCAGTTCGGAATTGTGGTATTCTCCTGCGTAGCAGAAATGAGCGTTTAGACCCTCGGGTTTGTTGTGATCTTGTGTTTGATTTTCTTTAATTTGCTCTTCCTGATAATGAACTAGCTCTGGAAAAGGCTCTGTTAGTCTAGTAGATTCTGCCTTGAAACAGTGAATACAAACATTCCCAGCTGTGCTTATTTGAAGTAGGAGCAGGCATTTTCTATATTTTAGTGGCATATGGTGCTAGGATTTTATCATACTTTCGTATAAGGAGCCAGGAAACTTTCTCTGCTTAAAAATGCGTTTTTATAAACAATAGGCTTACACTGAATATTCCCATCTGTTGGGTAAACATAATTTGTGTAGGAATCCCTGTAATAGGTGGAGTACTTTGCCACTTTTTTGTATATTTTTTCCCTGGTGAGACATTAGACTAAAGAGACAGTACAGAACAGCATATGCCTAATATTCAGTTTTGTATCTGTTTCTCCCAGTTGTTTGAAAGCAGTGCTGTTTTTGTGCATTAGTACACAGGATTACTATAGAAATTTATAAGAACATAAAATCTATTCAGGATACTGCAAAAAAGGAAAAATGAATGACAATCATATAAATGTGGTTAGCTTGCAATGATGAAACTGCTCTTGTAGTTTTTCAAATATGTACTCCAATAACTTGTGGTATTTCTTTTCCAAAAACTTTTATTGACTTTGTTTTAACCTAATCTCAAAACTCCTCCTAATTATAATCATAGTGTATAATCAACGCTGCTCATCCTTCTAGTCTTGATTTGTAATTTAAATAAATGGCATTGACTCTTTGTGTTCAGTTTGGTGTTGTTCTGATTGTCTTCACTAATTTTTTGTTTGAGATGAACCATTCCTCAGAATAGAATAAAAATTTGAAGACTGAGATTCAGCAGTATTTTTTCATAAAATATTTTATTAATCTTGCTTGTAAGATCTCAAGATGGTTATTAGAGGGTAAACACACTCTGATTAATATTTGCTTAATACTGAATTACCTGTATTGTCCAAATGTTTCATTCACTTAAAAAGTATGCCTATCAGTTCCTTTTTCCAGTTGACTAATTGGACATACTTGAATAAAAAGATGAGCAATTAGTTGAATATAAGTGACTTTAAGGTATGTGTAAGAGCTGAGCAAATAAAGCATACCATACTTGGTGCCTTTTACCTGATTTTTTTTTTTTTAGGTTTCTCTGATTATACTTTGTAAGAGGAAATATTTTTAAATTGAAGATAACTATTATCAGAACATGTTTTTAGAAAGGATAGCATCACTGTGTTTTCTCTTTTTTTGGAAAGTAGGCTCCTATTTGATTGGGTTTTAGCTCTCTTATTCTTTCCTAGGATAGGCACCCTCCCATGTGTGAAAATCAAGCCTTATTCTTGATTTTTGGTGAATATGGCTTAGAAACCAATTAAATGCACTCTTCTAGGTAGCATGAAAGGTTTGAGCTCCGGAGCTGCAGAGCTCACATGAAGTGGTCCTCGGTTGTACCTCCTGCTTGCTCGTGGATTTAAAAATATCCTGAATTATAAAACTAACCATAAACCTAAACCAGGGCTTTTATGGAAACTGTATCTTCTAGCTACTTTGTCCCCCCTATAAAATTTACTGACGTTTTTAGAAAGGCATTGATTTGAGGGATGGTTACTTATAGTCGCAGGAATGGAAAATACCAATGAAATAACCTCCCAGTCAATCAAAAAAGTTTTAAAAGTTAATGTCAAGCCATATGTGAAGTAAGGAAAGTGTGTAAATGGTGTTGGGAGATGTCTGCTAGCTGTGGGGACTGGAGAGGGGAGCTGTGTCCTGATGTCACTGCTTGCTTTGCCTGAATGACACCTGTGTCTCATCCTGCATTGTTTGAACTTTGATGCAGAATGACACAACACATTATGTTAAGACCATTGCCAGTTCTAGAAATAATTTTTAGAAATTCTGAGAGATAGAATTATTAAAAAAATTGAAAGGTCTGGTTTACTTGTAATGATTTTTAGCTATTTAACAGTTCTTATTAATTCAAGCAGTTTTGAGTGATATCTGTTGATACTATGTGATGGCACAGGGGTACAGTGGTGAACAAGACAGTTCCAGAACCTAGCTTCATATGATATTTACAGCCTAGCTGGAGAGACAAATAGCAATTAAATAATCTCACAAATAAATTGCAGTTGCAGTAAGTGTGTAGGTCAGGGAAGGCTTGCATAGATATTAGTTTATCAAAAATTAAATATTTTTGGTACTAGATTCCAAAATATACTAGATGAGATGCCAAGGCTGGCTGCCTAGGTACAGAACCATTAACACTGCTTTTTGGTGTTTGGCAGGTATGTTATTCCATCTTTACAGAGGCTGGATGCTGGGTTTTACCGCTGTGTGGTTCGAAACAGAATGGGAGCCCTCTTGCAAAGAAGATCAGAAGTTCAAGTCGCATGTATGTGAACACTGAAAAGATCTACAAATGTTAAATAACAAAACACTAATCAAAATCACTTTAACCATGGTGGGAGTCGAGTTTCTATCTTGGGTTCTATTTGGAATAGTATAATTTCTAAAATCGGTTGAGAGAAGTAAATAGCTAATGCAGCTGGTCTGACGATGATCTGGGGCTAATGAGGTAAATGCCACTGTTTTCAATTCAATAGATAAGGCTCTGTTGAGGATTTAAAAAATGAGCAAGATGCCTTCTGTTTTATGAGTTAGCTGCTCTTAGCTTTTATCATATCCAGGTTCAGCTATTTTTTAAATAAAAGATTAAACCCAATTAGTTAAAATTTTATCAATTCATATTCAGTTCTTTCCAGTGATTTGTTTAGAAATCCTTCAGCTGCACAACAAAAAGTATGTGGATAGCATGTATTAATGCTGTAGTGAATTAATTAATTCTCTACTGGGCAGGCCATTTTGGAGAATGAAACCTTTAAAAGTAACTGGAGGGGATATCAGAATGCAGGGGCCTTGAATTTTGGTATAGTCTTTAGGAGGCTGTGGAGAGGGAAGTTGGCTGATGCAAAACATTTAATACTTTCCTAGTCCAAAATCTGTGATGGGTAGGGTCCATCTAAAATGGCCTGTAGGCTTTATAATGTTTTGAATTTACTACCAAAATGTCTCTTCATTTAAAAGAAAGCAAGAAGTGTTAAGACATTTTAAATTACATATAAATATGTTATAATAGATTTAGGGAACTCTAAAAAGCCCCTAAATTGGGATGTGTGAACCAATGATGACAATATTTTCTCATATGTCATTTTGACCCCAGTTAAGGCTTGTGGTTTTCAGTGTTACTGTATAACTTAAAATAATTTCTAGTTTTTCTACTTTTCTACAGTAATTACTAGTGACTGGGTGAGGTGCTGTTGCTATACATGTTTAGTTATAGTTTTAATTACTAGGGAGGCTTACATTTTTCTGGTGAAGTCACTCACCTAAACCTGTCTGCATAATAATTCAGAACTTTTATTCAGTTGAATAATTGAAAACATAATTCATAAATAAAAAATTAAGGTTAATACCCAAAACATATTTGAATAAGCTTAGAATTTATTATATTTAATAAATTGTTTAATATAATATCCTTGTTTCTATCCTTTACCTCTAGCGCTAGATTTTGTCTCTTTTCTCCTTGTCTTTGATAACAAATTTCACTTTACTTTAAAATAACCGTGCATATTTTCCTAATCTGTTTCATTTGTTTCATCTTTTCCTAGACTATTAAACACTGCTTGTAACATAGTCAATAATTTCTTCTGAATCACAAATCTGTTGATAATAGAGATCTTTTATGGACTGTTCCAAATTTATATGCGTTCAGACAAAAATGTAGTATATGTGCCATATCAGTGTGTGTATACATATATCTGTAGCTAATCATAATATGGAAATTTTAAAAAACTTTCAAATGGTACTGATTTAAAAATTGGCCACATATACCCACATTCTAAAGGCTGGGTTTTTTTTCCTGTGATCTCATTTTTTAAATGTTGTAAACCAGTAGCACAAAGACTGGAACAAAACCTACCTGCCCCCAATTAAGTCAGTAGTATGGGGTTTGGAGAACCCTCTAAAACTTAATCAGGGGTTAAATATTTCTCCCAAAAGATCTTTTAGGGAGCATTCACCCCAGAAACAAAGAAAAGGAGAAACTGAGCAGGACAGCAGCAGGTGCCTGGGTAGAACCAGCTGGAGAGATCTGGGAGCCGGGGGATGTCTGAAATCATTTTATTATCATTTCTGGGAAAATGCTTCATGTGGCATGAGGATGCTTTTCCACAATTTATTTCAATATTAAAATTGGTTGCAAACATTTCATTGTATTGTTGCAGCGACACAAAGACCATGAAGTTCTGCTGATTCACGCACTTCATGGGTACTTTGGAGGCACGTGGCTTTGCCTTATGCTCCACTTTACCACCCAGTCTGCACTCATCAGCATTACTGCTCGCCTCTGGTCTCCCTGCTTAATTATAGCAACACTGGTGACTTTGCAATAAAATATAGTTATTTCCATCTTTGACCTCCCGCTCCCTCAAAAAAGAATTTTCTGAAACTTAAAAGGTCTGATTTTTCTTTGCAGATATGGGAAATTTCATGGATACAGATCAGAGAAAAATGGTCTCTCAAGGACATGCAGCCATACTCAACTTACTGCCCATCACCAGCTGCCCCAGCCCTCAAGTGACCTGGTTCAGAGAAGGGCACAAGATTATTCCAAGCAACAGAATGTAAGTCGTTCCAAACTTTAAAGTTTAAAATACATCTCATGACACTTGTTGGTACCATTTACATATTAAGTGTACCAATTAAACTTTGAAAAGACTAACCTGGTCTAGTAGACCTACCTCAGTCCTTAATAAACAGCTATTTTAAGGCTGGCTTGGAAATTTTTAAGCAGTTTAAGAAAATGGTCATGTAATATTATTCTTTAATATGCTGCATAGCCTAACTAAAGCACCTTTACATACTCTTTATGGTATTTTTTTTTCCTTTTGGAATGCACTTTTTGAGATGTCATTTTCATCCTGAGCTGTGTTTAGCTCCAAGTACTAATTTAATGAGCGCTCGTATTTACTGATAGAGCTGTGGGGTTTTCTCCCTCTTTTACTGAGCCATGTTTGATGCTACTTTCTCTGATGATAAAATAGTAATTGCTGCTTATTTCTCTTTGTCCTTTTATCCTACTATGACAGTTTTATTTCCTTTTGTCTAATTAGTGGTTCACCCATCTATTGCAGAGTAGTTGTTTTGTGATTAGTTAAGCATTATTTCAAGGTGTTCTTGCCTATTTCACATTTAAGATATTTATCTAATGCCAAACAGTTTCTGCATTTGGAGCTTTAAGTGATTAAAAAGAACATTTGGTATATATTTTATAAGTGGGCATTTTGCAATGTAATTTAAAGATAACATACTGAATATAAAGGCTTTGAGGATGGACATTTCTGAAAGAACTGTGAAATGCTATAAGCTTGGGCTAAACGTCAAATATTTATGCCATCAGTTGGTCGCACTCAGACAAAAAAAAAATTGTGAGAAGAAAATGCGCTCTTTTTCCCCCAGAAGGGATATGTGAAGGCAATTTGCTGAACAGTTTTCAAATGTGCTTTCTCCTCATCTGAGCATCCATGCAGTCCCTTCTCTAAGTCCAGTATCCCTGCTCGTCCACTTGGGCATCAGAACTCTGCTTGAGCCTACACAATTCTTAAGCTTATTTAGCAAATGTTTCTATTTTGGTTATTGGAAACAGGAAAAATATTGAAATACGTAAAATCTATATTTTAAGATTCTAGTAAAAATATAAATTACCTTGGAAAAATGGGATAACTTCTATCCTTTTTCTTTATTTTATTAAAAGTTGCTTACGTATCCACCTTTATATTCATTCCAACTATAACAAATGCCTCTGGAGATGGGGTGAAGCAAAGACAAGGATCAATTTCTCATTCTCTTAGAAGACTGTTAGGCTGAAAAAAAAAAAAAAGGCAGCTGAGAGAGATTCTTGTGAAATATTCTGGAAGGTCCTAGTGTTGAACACAGTGTGGCTGGGCAAAGGTGGGATGAGTGCTGGGGAAGAGCTGGTACAGGGAGGGGTGGGTAGGTTGGATTAGGCTTCCTCTCAAACACTGGAGCTTCTAACTAATGTCAACGGTGGAAGGATTATTTTAACTCCGTAGCAAACAACTACAGAGGAATTCATTTGTTAACCTATGGTCTAGCTATGTTCGTGAGACAACATTTACTCAAGAAGTATAAAAGGATACAGAATGAAATAACTCTTAATTTTATAAGCTTGTTTTTTTTTAACTTGCAAGTTCTTGCTAAAGACTGTTTAATTCCTGGTGAGCTAATAAGGCAAAGACGCTAGTAGGGCTTTAACTTAGTGTCATAGCAAACAAATGGTCTGCTTACAACCATGAAGCTATTGATGAATCTCCAATCTCAGTGGAATAATATGCCTGTATAGCTTTTTTTTTAAGAGATGAGATGAAGCTGATTATGGATATTTACACTTCTCAAGGCCCTTTAGTTTCATATTTTCCACCTTATCACCACCCCTGTATTTATTTAAGTACCCGCTGTGCAAGATACCATAAATCAGCAGTTGCATGGTTTTCTCCACAAGTTTATGCATCATTCAAAAATGTATTACTTTACACGTCTAATAACATTCAGCTTGGACATCAGATGGAAGGGCCTATATGCATTGCCTCTGCCCAGACGGTTGGCAGACAGAACTCAGATGGCATTAGATCTGTTCTGTGCCACCAGGTATCATTTCAAAATGGAACGTCTGGCTCAAAGTGTTTCGCACCTGTCGAAACAGGTCAAGCCTCTCCTCCTGCTTTTAGCCTGGTTATCTGAGGTCAGCTCCCTAACACAGGGGAGAGATGTACCTTTGTCATGGGGAGGGAGAACCTCATCTTGCCACCCCACCCCTGTATTTTTTAATATTATCTCATGACCTTAAAACTGTGAGCTTTAGGCTTTTTTTTTCATTTTCAAGGGAAACAGTAAGTTTAATGTTCCTCAACTTGAAAAATTAGTTGAATAGTCTATTAATAATTTTAACAGCAGCTATTATTTATTGAGTACTACTTTAAACATATCTTCTGTAATCCTCACATTTGCCTTCTGAGGCAGGTATAATTAGCTATCAGAACCGAAGATTGGAGATGTTAAATGACCCACCCAAGGGCACACAGCTGACAAATGGCAGAGCTGGGACTCAAACCCAGGTCTGTCTGGCTCTAAATCTCATGCTCTCTTCTGCATCAGGCTAATTCTTCTTTTCACTTTATTTTGCTGAACCTTCTTGGTGCTTTTGATTTATTTTCTTCTTACACTGATCTCAACTTTTTTTCTCCTTTTTTAGAACACCAGGTTTCGATTTGAAATGCTGTAGGTTAACCTAGGTTTGCCGTGAGCCACAGACTCGCACAAACGCACACACCCTCCTCAACAGTGAGCATCCCTGCGTGTGCATTGTTTATCCTTTCTGTATTAGGTCTGTTGGTCCCTATCTTCAGAAATTTTTGACAAAGAGAAGGCAAATGTGGCCTTCCAATTAAGGCATGGACTTTATTAAATTCGGAGGTCTAGTGGGAGACGGAGACAGAAATTTTCTCGATATAGGGATCATCAGGTACCTTAGCGCGGGGTGGACGGCAACAGGAGACATAGGGGTGGTGACCAGGTGCAGAATCCGGCACCGTGTCAGGGGCAGAGCCTCCTTGTCCTTCGGCTACATATTGTTGAATGAAGAATAGACTGTGTAGGAAAAATAGCGGAAATTCATCATCATTTCCAGAAGAGTAGTGGGACCTGGTGGTGGTACCTGAGCTGCTTCACATTCATATGAGAAAGGCTGAATGAAAAACTAACAAAGTTCTGACTGCAATTTGGGCATTGTTTTTCATTCATTCACCAAGTCCTTGTGCAGGGCATACTCTGAATAGACAGCAGTAAACAAAAGGAAGATCCTGTCCTCAGGGAGCCTACATCCACTGGAAGGAGACAGATGCCAACCTGATGAGTGTATGATATGCCAGCTGATGATACGTAGTGAGGAGAAAACAGAGCAGGATGACAGAGCGGGGGTGCAGGATGGGATGGTGGACATTTTAGACATGAAATCAGAGAACGCCTCTCGGGTACTAAACTGTGAGCAGAGCCCTGAATGGATCCAGGGAGTGAGGCATGGGGGTGTATTGGTGAGAAGAACACGTGTGAAAGCTCTGAGGGAGGACCGTGCCGGGGTGTTTGAGCAGCAGCAGGGAGGCCAGTGGGGCTGGTGTGGAGCCAGGGAGAGGGCTGGAGATGAGGTGATCAGGGCCCTGGGGCCAGATTCCAGAACCAGATTACTTAGCCATAGTGAGGAGTTGGGCGTTTGCTCTGAGGATCTGAGCAGAGGGGTGATGCAGTCTCACTTATGGTTCTTCTATTAAGATTTATGTTGAGAACAGGGACTTCCCTGGTGGCGCAGTGGTGGAGAGTCCGCCTGCCAATGCAAGGGACACAGGTCCGATCCCTGGTCTGGGACGATCCCACATGCCGCGGAGCAGCGGAGCCTGTGCGCCACAACTACTGAGCCCACGAGCCATAACTACTGGAACCCACATACCTAGATCCCATGCTCCACAACAAGAGAAGCCACCACAATGAGAAGCCCACACACCACAACAAAGAGTAGCCCCCGCTCACCGCAACTAGAGAAAGCCCGCATGCAGCAACAGACGCAACACAGCCAGAAATAAATAAATAAATTTATTTTTTTAAAAAAAGAGAGAATTATGTTAAGAACAGGCTGTAGGGTGACAGAATCAGAAGCCAGGAGGCCTGTGAGGGGTTTCTTCAGTAATTCAGATGGCTCGGATCAGGGTGGTGAGAAGTGTCAGATGCTGATACAGTTTGAAAGTAGAAACAATGGGATTTTCCATTGGACTGGATGTGGGGTATGAGAGGAGAGGAGCCATGGGTAACTCTTAAGCATTTTGGCCTCAGCAACTGATAGGAAGGAATTACCATTTTCTGAAATGGGGAGATGATTTGGGGCGAAACAGTGCTGTGTCTGTGTGCGGGGGGTTGGTGGTGGTGTCTGAAATCCGTGTCGGGCATGTTAAGTGTGATGTGATAGTAGGCGGCCAAGGGGGTCCAGTCGTTAGGTAGTTGTATATATCAGACTCGAGGGTAGCAAAGAGATCTCGGTTAAACTTGGGGGTTGGTGCTGTGTTGAGATTTATAGGTCTTTGAAGCTGTGTATGGACTACATAAGCCAGTTAGTGAAGCCCAAAGAGTTCCATCGTTTCACTTAAGATGCCCTTAGCTGCCAGTTACAGAGGATGGCTCTGGCTAAGCAAAAAGAAAATATGTTGGAGTATTTAGAGAACTACAGAACCAAACCACCAGAAGGAGAGGACAGGGTGGTAACCAGGGCTGCTCCCGAGGCCCAAGGAGCAGGGAGCAAGGCGGCACTTTCATGGCCTCCCAAGGATATCCAGGTCCTAATGCCTGGAACAGTTGAATTTGTTAGGTAACATGGCAAAGCAGGTGAAGGTAGCAGACTCCATAGGGAACTAATAAGTTGGGGAGGTGGGACAAAGGCCAGGTGGGACAGTCTCAGGCCAGGAGCAGTTAAGCTGAGGGTCTATACCCATGACCTGCACATGCCAGGCTCAGCAGCTCTTTCTCTCAACATCTCACCTTGAGTCTTTAGCTAGTGAGAGTCATGAACCCCGTACTGTAAGTGTAGGTCCTGTCTCCGCAAGTGGTTTTCACCTTCCCTGGGTATTGACCATCTAAAACGTCTTTGTTTTTATAACTCTGTCTGGCCTGCTGTTATGCAGAGCAGAAATGCAATATTGGAAAGTCTGAATCAATGAATGAAGAAATGTGAAGAAAAATCATGTAAACATCCTCACCAAAAAAGGGAAAAAAATGGCACAACAAACCTCAGGAGAAAATGGTGCTGATGAAGGAGAAATGTATCTTGGGAAAGCAAACAGTATTTTGAAAGAATTGGGAATAAGTTATACTCAGAATTATGAATTGGTAATTATAGGGTTTTTTTATCTGAGAAGATGAAAAAAGTGCATGTTTATTTTTCTGATTTACTGAATCCAAACAGTTAGTTTGCTATCTTTGGGTATCAAAGATGATTATAGCCTTGTCTTACAAATACAGTCTAATTTGATAATAAAATTGTTCTGTGTTATTTCAGTTTAGATATATGTTCTTTGTTTCCTTATATTTCTCAAAATATGAAATGTGAATGTTGATGTCATGCGGTATTTCTCTGACCCTCCGGGAGGTAATTTATGTCGGCAGTTATCAGATTAGGACGCAGAAACTTGTCCTGTGCAATTCCATTCTTTTGCTTAATTGCAGGTTCTTGTGCTCAAACTGCATCCTGTAGCCTACCTGACAGGAATGTTTAAGCACAAGTGTACTGGCATGTGTTTTCCTAGGAATGCGTGGTTTATAGATTAAATATTTCAAACCTCCAGTCAGCTTTGTGAGACGACTTGCCAGGAATGATCTGAATTGTGAAGTATGGGCAGCAAACAGCATCCCAGGTGACTTAGAAACGGTCTGACTCATGATTGTCCATGCTTAAATACTTGAACATCCATTAACCTATTACCATTTCAATTGCTGCAAGAAAGATTTGTTTAAATTAGCACTTGTATTGGAAGTCACACAACTTAATGCTTGAATGAAGTAGATCTGGTTGTAATAACATTTTTACAGTTAACTGGGTTTTCAAAATAATATGCTTTTAAAACTTTTATATTATGTTTTGTAGGCATTTTGTGAATGTTTATAGAGTATGTCTATACATGTGAATTGAGCCATATTTGGTATAAGTAAAAAAGACTAGGAGATAACGGGCTCCAGACCTGCTTCCACCATTAATTCTGACCTTGGGAAACTTACTTTCTCTCCTTTGCCTCCGTTTTCTCATGTCAAAAATGAGGAAGGTGACATGAAAGACCTCTGAGGTCCTTTCTGGTGTTCACACCAGCGGTGCTCATGGGAGGAGCGTGCTCAGGGCCAGGCCTGCCTCTCCCTCCCCCTCTTTCCTCCTCCCTGCACTCAGTAGATACTTACTGAGCACTTGTTTTGTGCCAGGCACTGTTGTAGCTGCTCGGGACAGGAAGGGGCATGAGGACATTGAAGCTTCAGCCTTCACTGAGTTATGGTCCATTGTGGAAACAGGTTAATAACCAGGGTTCTTTGGGGGATGATGAAATCTATGAGGGAAATGGAGGGCGGGAGAGGAAAGAACTGAACGGGAGGGGAGGGAGGTGTCAAGGATGCCTCTCTATGCAGGTGACATTTTAAGGTGACACTTTATTGAGTTGTCATTTACATACAACACAATGTACAGATTTTAAACACACAGGTTGATGAATTTTAACAAATGTGTACACAGGTGTAATCACCATCCTAAGCAAGTTCCCGAGGGCAGTTCTTACCCCTGGTCCCTGCCCCGCCCCACCTGCTCATCTCATTCTATTACCGTAGGTTAGTTTGCTTATGCTAGAATTGCTTATAAATAGAATCATGGCATATGAACTCTTTTGTTTCTGCCTTCGTTCATTCGACATAATTTCTGTGATATTCTCGAGGTGGTATTAATAATGATTATTACTAAATATTTTTTGAGTACCAGGCACTGTTTTAAGTGTTTTCTCTATAATGATTCATTGAATCCTCACAGCAGCCCATGGCTTGTACTGTTATTATCGTCACTTTGCTGAAAGGAACAACAACAGAGGGAGGCCAGCAGCTGGTTAGTGTTAGAGCCTTTGATTCTTGACCCCACACTTTCTTTGCCTCTGTGCTGCACTGCTCTCTCGGGCTCACGTCTGAAAGATCTAGCCGTGCACACATCTAGAGGATGAATATTCTGAACACTGGGGCCACATACATGCAAATGCAAATACAAAGCCTGTTGTATTTGCTAAACTGTTGTCTGGCGCTTAGGGCCTCGTGAACAGCGGGCAAAGAGAGTGGAAAGAGATCCTGGAGGTGCCAGAATCTGGAAAGAAATCTGAGTTTTATTCCATATACAGTGGGACGTCTTTGGAAGAGTTGTGGTTTTATTTTTTGGAACATTTTTTGAAATTGTGCTAAAATATGTGTAACATGAAATTTACCATCTTCACTGTTTTTCACTGTAAATTCAGTGGTATTAAATATATTCACGTTGTTGCACAGCCGTCACCACCACCAGTCTTTGGAGCTCTTTCATCTTGAGAAACTGCAGCTCTGTCCCCATTAAAGGATAACTCTCCACTCCCCACCCCCCCCACTCTTGGCACTCACCCGTCTACTTTCTGTCTCTCTGAATTTGACTCCAGTGGGTCCCTCATGTAAGTGAAATCATACAGTATTTGTTTTTTCCTCATTTTTAATTAAACTTATTTTGAGCTAATTGTAGATTCACATACAGTTGTTAAGAAGTAATACAGGGAGGGCTTCCCTGGTGGCGCAGTGGTTGAGAGTCCGCTTGCCGATGCAGGGGATGCGGGTTCGTGCCCCGGTCCGGGAAGATCCCACATGCCGCAGAGCAGCTGGGCCCGTGAGCCATGGCCGCTGAGCCTGCGCGTCCGGAGCCTGTACTCCTCAACGGGAGAGGCCACAACAGTGAGAGGCTGGTGTACCACAAAAAAAAAAAAAAAAAGAATCCAGGGAGATCCCACATGCCCTTTAAACAGTTCCCCTACCTGGTGAGGTCTTGTAGAGCTGTAGTATAGCATCACAGTCAGGTGAGAACTCGTAGAGCTGTGGTGCAGCATCGCAGCCAGGTGAGACCTCGTAGAGCTGTGGTAGAGCGTCACAGCCAGGTGAGACCTCATAGAGCTGTGGTACAGCATCACAGCCAGGTGAGACCTCGTAGAGCTGTGGTAGAGCGTCACAGCCAGGTGAGACCTCATAGAGCTGTGGTACAGCATCACAGCCAGGTGAGACCTTGTAGAGCTGTGGTACAGCATCACAGCCCGGTGAGATGTTAAAGAGCTGTGGTGCAGCACCATAGCCAGGATATTGATGTTGATGCACTCAAAACACAGAACAGTCCCATCACCACAGGACCCTTCACGTTGCCTGTTTATACCAGCAGCTACTTTCCCCCAGCCTTGGTCCCCACCCTAAATCCTAGCAATCATGAATCTGTTCTCCATTTCTATAATTTTATCGTTTAGAGAATGCTTTATAAATGGACTTGTGCAGTCTGTAACCTTTTAGGATTGGCGTTTTTCACTCAGCATAATTCTCTGTTTAGTTCAGGTTACTGCATGTGTGAGTGCTGGGTTCCTTTTTATTGTGTAGTTTTCCATGGTGTGGACATACCACAGTTTGTGTAACCCTTCACCAGGTGAAGGACATTTGGGCTGTGTACAGTTTTTCACCCTTAGGAATAAAGCTGCTCTAAATATTCTTGTACATGTTTTGTGTGAACATGTCTTCATTTCTCTGGGATAAATGCCCAGAAGTGCAGTGACTGGTTATATGGTATTTGCATGTTTAGTTTTTTTAAGAAAATGCCAAACTATTTCCAGAGTTACTGTACCATTTTATAATCCCACCAATGATGTACAAATGATCCAGTTTCTTTGCTTCCTCACTAGCATTCAATGTTGTCACTATTTTTTTTATTTTAGCCATCTCGATGGATATTTAATTACAACTCATTGTGTTTTTAATTTGCATTTCCCTAATGGCTAATGATGTCAAACATCTTTTAATGTGCTGATTTTAAAAAGAGCCAAGGGCTTCCCTGATGGCACAGTGGTTGAGAATCTGCCTGCTAATGCAGGGGACACGGGTTCAGACTGAGAATTTACATTTCTGAGAACTTGCTGGAATATCTACTAAGAATGGGCTTGAGGAAAAGGAATATTGAACCTAGGAGGAAATAGAATGTTAGAAATGTTGGTCTTCATTTTATTATTTTTTTCTAGTTAGGAAATGTTTGGTGATTGTAATTTTAATACATTTAAATAACAGAGAAGAAAGTAAAGACAGCAAGATGAGAACTCTGGGAATTTTTATTGAGAACGGCTGCAGAGAAATGGTGAGGATCCGTGAGGTCAGGGGGTTGGGTTTTTTCCTTAACGTGGGAAATAACAGAGAATACTCATATGCTAATGGAAATTCTCTCCTAGAGAAGGAGAGTGTGAGGATGCAGTAGAGTGTGAGTGAGGGGCAGAGCCCTGGAGAAGGTAGAGGCTGGGTGGCACGGGCACCCGCGTCACCAGCACGTGCACGAGGGCCCCAGTGTGGTGTGGTGCACAGGCTTCACCACTCTGTATGACAGCCCATCAAGGGACAGCCTTTGATAGAGTCAAGGGCAGCTTCCACTACAGGACAGGGCCTGATATGGGTTTGGACGTGTGTTGTCTGGCAGACATGCTTGTGGAAAACTGAGGGTTTTCTTGTGGATTTTTATTTCCTCTGTGAATACTGGGATGAGGTTATAAGTTTAGAGTGAAGTGTGACACAAGAAGAGAGGTGAAGGTATTCAGTAATTATCTGGAGAGTCAAAAGCAAATTGAGCAACACGCTAGACTTAGGGGACCATTTGAGTACAGTGGCACCTTTGCGGTCTGTGATCATGGATTGTCGCAGTAAAGTTGTAGAGAAGGCAGCTCTACAAAGAAGGATGAAGTGCAGCCTGTCATGTGGGACCAAGAAACAAGCACGTGGAGGGTTTGCAAATGGGAGGTGGCTCTTGGTTGTCTGGGAGTCGTGTAAGGGAGGAGGTGATGGGTGGTCCAATTCAGCAGAGTCAGGAGACTGCAGCCTGTGAAGTGGAAGGATACCTGAGTGGGGGACTGAGCGGAAGTGGGTGCTCTGGGCACCTCAGAGCCTCCTATCCTCACCGTGACCTCTCCAGCCAGTCCCTTCCATTGGAAGGGATCAGGTGATGCAGTCCAGGAGGGTGGTCAAGTTAAATTCTCAGGGGGTAGACTTTGGCCCTTGGTGAGTCAGGATGGGTGTATGCAGGTGAGGGGTGCGGACCAGCAGATGGACTTCTCCCAGTTGGACTCCTGAGGGACACAGCTTCATGCAGCTTCTTGGAAGTCCTCCTGAGGGTCAAGCACAGCTACACAGCTGGAGTCAGTGGGATCAAGCCCTCCTTGGTCTGTGCTCTCTCCTCCTGTCCCTCCTTCCTGCTTACCTGTGATGACACACACATCAGGAAGGGCTCTGTTCCCCAGAAGAACTGGGCTTAGACATGGGGCATTTGAGGGCTAGACTTCAGAATGGAATTTCTGTAGGGGCTGGCAAGGTTTAGGGGGTGACCGTGAGCATGGGGCTGAGACGATGTGGAGGAAATGTGAGAGTGGACAGAGACGTGGGTGCTGAGCCGTGCAGGGTGACGGCAGGAGAAGGAGCTGGGGGCAATGGAAAGCCAGGAGCCTCCTTCCTCAGTCAGTGGGCGGAGGAAGGGGACACCTCGGGAATAAACAGTGCTGTAGCTGGGTCACCTGGGCTTCAGAGGAGCTGGGGTTTGCAAGGAGGAAGAGAAGACATGGTTAGCGCCTGCTGGTGGCACAGAGGGGGCTTGCTCTGGGTAGACCAGCACAACGAAGACCTCCCTGGACTGCTCCTCTGGGTGTTTGGCTCCAACATCTGCAGCTTGGAATCCCACCACTGTAGACTGAGTGTCTGTGTCCCCTCAAATTCCTGTGTTGAAACCTGATCCTCACTGTGGTGGTGTTAGGATGTGGGTCCTTTGGGAGGTGCTTAGGTCGTGACGGTGGAGCCCCACACTGGGATGAGAGACCCCAGAGAGCTCGCCCCGTCCACCACGCGAGGACACAGCAAGAAGGCGGCCATCTGTGAACCGGGAAGTGGGTTCTCACCAGCCCCTTGATCTTGGACTTCCCAGCCTCTAGAACTGTGAGAAATAATGTTTTTGCTTATGAATGACTTAATCTGTGGTATTTTGTGTTAGTGGCCTGAATGGACTAAGACGCCCACCCAGGGGCATCTCTCTATCCTGGGGGCAGGTCACGTAACCTCACAGCACCTCTGCTTCCTTTAGGAGCGGGAGAATGGTCTCTTCCTCCTGGAGTTGTCAGGAGATTTAACCAGAGATAATGGAGTGAGAAGTAATTTACCACCTCATGTTCAAGGATGCGAAGACAGTACATGCTACATGTCACCCGCATGACATTGCATGTAGTGATCATGTCCTGATGCTTGCTTCAGAAAGTCCTGTATAGACGTGGCTGAGTGCATGGCTGTACCTGTAGGTGTCTTCCAGGAGTTAGAGCCAGCTGGGAAGGAGGGACCCAGGGGAAGAGAACGTGCTGGAGCCCTGGGGCACAGCACCTCTGCCTTAGCTCCTGTACATGCTCCATGGGCTTTCCCAAGTGCTGATTTCTAAAGCCTAGAAAGTTCTTTTTGTTGTGGTCGTTCTAACCACACCAGGAGGAGTCCCATCCTCTGAGCTGATATTATCCTGGAGACTAGTATTAATGTCCACAGAAGCAGGTGAAAGGTTGGAGGCACTGCGTCTCTTTGTTGAATGGCATACAGAGTGCTGACCCAGGCTCCAGCTCATTGTGCTTTATCCTGGAGCCTCACCCTGCACAGTGAGAGGAGGGCTAAGGTCGTTGTGAGAATTTCACATTTTCTTTCAGGTTGTTAGTCATTGTGACACTGTTGTATGAAGGGTTACCTTATAAACAGTAGACCAGGTTATAGGCTACACCTGGCAGCAGCCAGGTATTTAAGTGTGAGGCCTGCATCATGATGCAATGCAGATGGACGTAATGAAGGTCACTGGGCATGTGCAGGCAGCTGACCCTGCACCTGCTGCTTTGGGAGTCAGGGTCCATCACAGCCAGAGGACCATTCCCGTGCACAGGGAATAGCCTGAGGGATGGGCGAGGGCATCTTACAATTACTTGGTTCCGTTTGAGTTGACAATGTGGTGTTTAACTCTAATGACAAGAGTTTAATATTCTACATACCGATTTTTCATTTGAAAATAAAATACCACTTCATTTTACATGAGCAGATCTAGTGACAATAATGAATTTCTTTACAAATATTAGCCTATTATACATCTTAGGTCAGTTGCACATAATTGCATCTCACCAACTCTACATAATACTTTACTTAAAACTAGGATAATGAAAATAGTTTCTTTTTAATAAACTTATTTATTTTATTTATTTATTTTTGGCTGCGTTGGGTCCCTGCTGCTGTGCGCGGGCTTTCTCTAGTTGTGGTGAGTGGGGGCCACTCTTGGCCGCAGCGCGCAGGCTTCCCACTGCGGTGGCCTCTCGTTGTGGACCACAGGCTCCACGTGTGCGGGCTTCAGTAGTTGTGACTAGCAGGCTCCAGAGCGCAGGCTTAGTAGCTGCGGCGCATGGGCCCAGCTGCTCCGTGGCACGTGGGATCCTCCCCGACCAGGGCTGGAACCCGCACTGGCAGGCGGACTCTCAACCACTGTGCCAGCAGGGAAGCCTGAAAATACAGTTTTAATGAACAGTAAATGCTGAAGTTGCCAAGCCTAGAATGTGTTAGTTCGAATCATACCTCACTCTTTTTTAGCTCTTACATCTGTATCTACATTATGTTTTGAAATGGCAACAATCATGAGCAAGAGGCATTTTTTTTTGAATTTTATTTTTTTTATACAGCAGGTTCTTATTAGTTATCTATTTTATACATATCAGTGTATATATGTCAACCCCAATCTCCCAGTTCATCCCACCCCACCACCCCACCACTTCCCCCCTTGGTGTCCATACATTTGTTCTCTACATCTGTGTCTCTATTTCTGCCTTGCAAACTGGTTCGTCTGTACCATTTTTCTAGATTCCACATATATGCGTTAATATATGATATGTGTTTTTCTCTTTCTGACTTACTTCACTCTGTATGACAGTCTCTAGATCCATCCACATCTCTACAAATGACCCAATTTCATTCACTTTTATGGCTGAGTAATATTCCATTGTAATATATGTACCACATCTTCGTTACCCATTCGTCTGTCAATGGGCATTTAGGTTGCTTCCATGACCTGGCTATTGTAAATAGTGCTGCAATGAACATTGGGGTGCATGTGTCTTTTTGAATTAAGGTTTCCTCTGGGTATATGCCCAGTAGTGGGATTGCTGGGTCATTTGGTAATTCTATTTTTAGTTTTTTAAGGAACCTCCATAATGTTCTCCATAGTGGCTGAATCAATTTACATTCCCACCAACAGTGCAGGAGGGTTCCCTTTTCTCCACACCCTCTCCAGCATTTGTTGTTTGTAGATTTTCTGAGGATGCCCATTCTAACTGGTGTGAGGTGATACTTCACTGTAGTTTTTTTTTTTTTTTTTTTTTAATCAATTATTTATTTATTTTTGGCTGTATTGGGTCTTCGTCGCTGTGCGTGGGCTTTTCTCTAGTTGCGGAGAGTGGGGTCTACTCTTTGTTGTGGTGAGCGGTCTTCTCATTGCAGTGGCTTCTCTTGTGAAGCACGGGCTTTTAGGCACGTGGGCTCCAGTAGTTGTGGCTCGCAGGCTCTAGAGCGCAGGCTCAGTTAGTTGTGGCGCACGTGCTTAGTTGCTCTGCGGCATGTGGAATCTTCCCAGACCAGGGCTTGAACCGGTGTCCCCTGCATTGGCAGGCGGATTCTTAACCACTGTACCACCAGGGAAGTCCCTCACTGTAGTTTTGATTTGCATTTCTCAAATAATTAGTGATGTTGAGCAGCTTTTCATGTGCTTCTTGGCCATCTGTATGTCTTCTTTGGAGAAATGTCTATTTAGGTCTTCTGCCCAGTTTTTGATTGGATTTTTTTTTTTAATATTGAGCTGCATGAGCTGTTTATATATTTTGGAGATTAATCTTTTGTCCGTTGATTCATTTGCAAATATTTTCTCCCATTCTGAGGGTTATCTTTTCATCTTGTTTGTAGTTTTCTTTGCTGTGCAAAAGCTTTGAAGTTTCATTAGGTCCCATTTGTTTATTTTTGTTTTTATTTCTGTTACTCTAAGAGGTAGGTCTAAAAAGATCTTGCTGTGATTTATGTCAAAGAGTGTTCTTCCTATGTTTTCCTCTAAGAGTTTTATAGTGTGCAGGAGGCATTTTAAAATATGTTTATTAGTGTGTACTACTAAATAATATGCTTCCTTATGGCTGTCATATATCTGTCTATCCCCCTTGCATATATAGTTGGTTGTTTACTACTAATTATAATCTGTAGAAGCAGATTAAGGTTTTCTTTGTCTTTTTTTCTCCCAGTTTTATTGAGATATAACTGACATATAACACTATCATTTTAAGATGCGCAACATCATGATTTGATATATATACATATATATATACTACAAGAAGTTTAGCGAATATTCCTCACAACACAGTTAAAGTGTTTTTCTTGTGATGAGAACTTTTAGGATCTGTCTTAACAACTTTCAAATATACAATATAGTACTGTTGACTGTAGTCCCCATGCTGTACATCACACGCTTGGGACTTATTTGTCTTATAACTGGAAGTTCATACCTTTGGACCACCTTCACCCTTTGCCTGCCACTGCCCCACTCTGGTAACCAACGGAATACTAGCAAACAGAATCTAACCATACCTTTGCCCATTTTGTATTGGATTATTTCTTTGTCTTTGAAGGCCCAGAAACTTAGCACAGTGCTTGGCCATACTTACTTAATGTTTATTGGATGAATGGATAAGTATTTCTTGGATGAATAAATAAATAGTAGTACTTGGCTCATTCTGGGGAGATGGTGTGGGACTGAAGGTCTCAGTCCCAGCTTTGTCCCTTAGTAGCTGTGTGACCCTGGGCAAGTCTTTTTTGACTATTGCCAACAAAGATGATGTAATGGGATATCTCAAACGGAAATAAGGGTACCTACCCCACCACACTCTTGGAATTATTATGGGGAGCATTTATTTGATGGATAGAATTACAGATGTGAAGACACTTTCTAACCTGTAAAGTAAATGTAATGTAGTGGTGTTATTATCCTCCCCTCTTCTGCTCGTTATCCTAAGTATATAAATGAACATGCATTAGTATTCAAAGGCAACTAACTAATCACCTCATTGGAACTATGGATTTTTTAGTTTTTTTTTTAATATAAATTTATTTATTTATTTATGTATTTTTGGCTGCGTTGGGTCTTCCTTGCTATGTGCAGGCTTTCTCTAGTTGTGGTGAGCGGGGGCTACTCTTCATTGTGGTGCACGGGCTTCTCATTGCAGTGGCTTCTCTTGTTGTGGAGCATGGGCTCTAGGCGCACAGTCTTCAGTAGTTGTGGCTCGCGGGCTCTAGAGCACAGGCTCAGTAGTTGTGGCACACGGGCTTAGTTGCTCCGCGGCACGTGGGATCTTCCCGGACCAGGGCTCGAACCCGTGTCCCCTGCATTGGCAGGAGGATTCTTAACCACTGCGCCACCAGCAGTGACTTTTCAGTCCTTGGTTAGCGGTACCTGCGGTACTAGAATACAAGGAGATGTGCCCCTCCCGTCTCCCCTTCCGTCCTTCCTCAGTTAAAACGTCCTTGGGAAATTGAAGCCAGTCTTAATGTTGGCTGGGTAATTAGGGAGGCATTTCTACCTGTGCATCTAATGTATAGTTTATTACTCAGTCAAATATAAGTGACTTTTATTAGCTTCTCTTTTAGATTAGGAATATCAGTGTTACTCTTCCTAAATACAGGTCATTTATTCATTCACTTATCTGTCCACTGAACAAGTACCGAATTGCACTGGTGTCATCCATGGAAGCTACTCCTGAAGCACCAAATTCCCTGTGAAGGAAATATGCTCTGGGCTCTGGCCAAGGGGTACCGCCGGAGTGAGTCAAGAAGACTTTGTAACACTGTCCCATTCGTAACCTAGAGGCAGGGCCTGGCCTGTAAGGGCAGCTTGTGGTGATGCTCCAGGATGTGCGTCGCCTGCACACCCATGGAGAGCCAGCCGTCACGGTGTGACTCACCTTTCACTTGCACCTGGGGACTCTGTGTCCCGGCAAGCCTGCTCCCATCTGGTTTTATCCCTGGGTCTTCAGGCAGAAATATTGCATACCACCGTGAAGTTCTCCCGCACAAAGAAGGAGGGGAAAGGAACTCCAGGAAGGAAGGGATGTTCTTAGAGCTCAGAGGAAGTCGCAGGACGTGTGTCCCACTCCAGGGCCTTCGTGCACCTCAGGCCTGGGGCCGTAAGGAGCTGAGAACTGGAGAGATCAAGGCAGTGGGGGCAAGGAGAGGGTCAGAGGTCACACAGATGGGCAGTGGCCCACTGGTACCGTTGGCAGCCTGTGTCCACTGGGTGCCCTCTTTGTGGGAGGAGAGGCAGCATTGCCGGAGATCCTGTGTATGGAAGTGGTCGAGGAGCATAAGTAGAAGCAGGGGCGGTCCTGTGGGGGTGTGAGGTGTGTGAGGGGCAGGATGGGCTTTGGAAAGCACTCTGGGTTTAAGCAAGAAGAGCTGACTTTGAGGACCAGCTGTACTCTTTGATCATTTTCTGATCCTGGGCAGGCCTAACTTAACATTTGGGGGACTCAGCTTTTTCACACATAGAATGGGGTAAAGCCAATCCTGTGAATGTCTGACGTGAAAACGTTTTGCGCCCCCATTTGTTGGCTGGGGTTCTGCCGGGAAGTGGAGGGAGCTGGCTGTCCTTGGGGATGCAGGTCTGCGGGGCAGGGTAGGTGAAGTACAGCCAGTGCGGACGCTGCAGAGGGTCCTGCGCAGCTCTTTTCTTTCTGCAAGACTGCTCTAAATCTTCATGGCATCCAGCAAAGAAAGCAGAGGAAGTCTTATCACACCAATTTTGTGGATGACTGCATGGGGGAAGAAAGTGGCTACGTGATGTAAGGTCAAACCTACTTTAGTGATGGAGCCAAGGATAGAGTTGAGCACCTGATTGATGCCTTTCTGGTTATTTTCGTGAATGTTGATGGCAGAGTTGATCTCAGCTTGTCCAGAAGGGCAGGGGTTTGCAAAGGGGCCCGCAGTTGGCATTTGCCACCCGTTCTTTGACTCCACGATGCCACATGTAGCCAGGTGTCCTAGGGTAAGTCTCTGACTTCTTTGAGGCTCCCTTTGTTCTTCTGGAAAATACAAGTGATGATATAGCAGCCTGCCCACCTCACAGGACTTTTATTTTTGTGTGTGATATTCAAATATGGTAACAGATATGATAGCCTTTTGTGAATTACAAAGTGTCATGTCTGTGTAATGTGGAATCATTTCCTCATGAGGGCTCATTCTTCGCTGTCATCAGATCTGACCAAAGCCTAGTTAGATCTAATTGCTGGAGTATTTGCATCCAGATGACAGTCCCTAAAGTCACGGTCATCATTCATCCATTCAGTCTGTCCACCAGTCAGCACTGTGCTAGGATCTGGGGATAAAAAGATCAGTACGATGATTCTGGCTCAAAAGGGCTCACACTCTAGTGAATGGATTGTAGCATTTGATTGTAGTTCATCCTGTATAGTCTTTAAAAAAAAAAAAGCTGTATTGAGATGTAACTCACTTATCATTAATTCTTTTTAAAAAATATCTTTCGGGACTTCCCTGGCGGTCCAGTGGTTAAAACTCCACGCTTCCCCTTCAGGGGGTGTGGGTTCGATCCCTGGTCAGGGAACTAAGATTCTGTGTGCTGCGCAGCGCGGCCAAAAGGTAAAAATTAGAAAAAAGTTGTTTTAAAAGAAAGAATATATCTTCTGAACTGTATACTCAGTGGTCTTTAGGGTATAGTCGACCCTCCGGACACCTGCTTCCTCTGTATCCAAAGTCAACTGACCACGGACTCCGTGTAGTACTGTAGTGTTTACTATTGAATAATATCCACGTATAGGAGGACCTGCACAATTCAGACCTGTGTTGTTCAAGGGTCAACTGTATTCACAGAGTTGGGCAATCATCACCACTGACAGAATATTTCCATCACCCTGAAAGAAAGCCCCATACCCAGTAGCTGTCGCACGCCGTCCCCCGTCCCCCCAGACCCTGGCAGCCACTCATCTACTTTCTGTCTCTATGCATTTGTCTGTTCTGGACGCTTCATATAAAAGGAATCATATACTCTGTGGCTTGTTGACACCTGACACCATGTATAGTCTTTACTCAGTTGTTTCTTTTCTATTTTTTCCCCTTTTTTCTTTTTTGATGTTTCACTGATAATCATTAAATATTTCATTGAATCTTCTTTTTTACTTTCACTGATCATCATTAAATGTTTCTTTTTTTTTTTTTACAATTTTATTGGAGTATAATTGCTTCACAATGGTGTGTTAGTTTCTGCTTTATAACAGAGTGAATCAGTTATACATATACATATGTTCCCATATCCTTTCCCTCTTGCGTCTCCCTCCCTCCCACCCTCCCTATCCCACCCCTCCAGGCGGTCACAGAGCACCGATCTGATCTCCCTGTGCTATGCAGCTGCTTCCTACTAGCTATCTATTTTACATTTGGTAGTGTATGTATGTCCACGCATTGGATCTTTTTTTTTTCCGTAACTTTCTTGAGCTAAGTTCTATGTGGGTAAAGAAAAGACATTTCTTCATTTCTTTAAGAAATATTTACCAGATGCTTCCTTTGTGTCAGACACTCTAGCAGGTTATGATGCCACCTGGGTCCCTATTTTCACAGAATTTACAGTCTGATAAGGGTAAACAGATGCAAAATGGGCAAACGAACAAACACATCAAGAGAATCAACCCTATCCAAGGATATAACATTGAGATGAAAACTTGAAGAGAGAGAAGGAGCCAGTGACATGAAGAAATGGGGCTGGATGTTCTGGGTGCAGCATTGGCAAAGAAGCTGAAGTGAGAAAGAGCGTGGTGGTCTAAGATCTGAAAGGAATCCATCCACGTGGCGACAGTGGGTGGAATACTCCAGATGACATCAGGGCCCCAGTCATGTGGCTATGGAAAAGGGTTTGGGTTTTATACTAAGTGCAGTGGAGGGACATGGAGGGTGTCATGATCTGATTTGCTTTAAGAAAAATCTGGCTGCTTTGTGAAGACTTGATGGTAACAGTGGAAATGGAATCCTTAGGAAGTTTTTGCAAACATCTTATTTTGCAAATGAGGTACTGGTAGCTTGGATTAAGACAGGGCAGAGGAAATGGAGAAAGTGGACAAATTAGAGCTATCAGTCAAAAGTATAATCAACAGTTATATTCAACAGTGTGAATAAGTCATAACAGAATAAGGATTAAAAAAGTAGAATCAATAGGGCTTACAGATGAATTGGGTATGCAGTGGAGTCAGGCTTTTTGTTTCTGATTTGAGCCTTGGGTATATATTTACTGAAATAATGACAACTGGATAAGAATGCTTTTGGGTCATGATAAGTTTGAGAGAGATGCTTATGAAGAATCAGCATAGAAAGATCAACTTTTAGATCAACAATTGGATGTACACAAGTGTGGAGCTCAAAGGAAAGATCGAAGCTTGAGATACAAAATTGGGCATCGTCAGTATACAGGTGGTATTTAAAACCATGAAAAGGGTGAGCTCTTCTGGGGAGAGAGATACTAGACGGGAAAGAAGAGAAGCCGGCTCTGAGAACATTATTTCTCAACATTTAGAGAAATAAAATGCCCACAGAAAGAGACAGCAGGAGGGGACGAGGCAACCAGGAGTGTCTGATGTCATGGAATCACCAAGAAAAGAACAGTTTACCGGGATCCAGCCCACACATAGTCTGAGTCAAGAGAACTTGAATTCCAGGACAAACAAACTAAGGAGTGGGAGAGGAGGAGGGGAAGAGGAGATCACAGGAGAAGCTCTAGCAAAGCAGAGGAGGAGAAAAGGCAGTGTGCGGCAGAAAAGGGAATAGCGGAGAAAGAGGGAAAAGCCTATCATTTTATAGCTTTCATCACCTTTCGGGTAAAACCCGCACACAATGGACTCAGTTCTGCAGCCTGGTTGGGAAGAGGTCCAGTTTTCCTCTCTGCCGTAGCCATAAATTAGAAGGTCCTCTCGAAAAAATGTGTTGTGGACAGATTAGAAAGTTTGGGATCAAAACAACCATAACAGCCTAGTTCATGCTTCACCCAGGATGATTTTTCTTGGTGTTTTAGTGCTCGGTCTTTATCATCGCTGACGGAATTGTACTGTTTTGCCTTGGAAGGTTGTAAATGGGGAGTAATCCTTAGAACTGATTTATCTTTGAAAGCATGAATCTCCTTCAGTCTAGACGTGCCCGTTCATTATTAGGCAAGATAAAGTATTATATCCAGGAGATAAATTATGTCCTTTGGTTATATGTACAATGTGTATACTTTATTTTCGTAGTCAGAGTCTATAGTTTAATGCATGAAACAATTTTGTGTATTACCTATGCTGAGTACTCTTGGGTATTTAGAAATTGCCTATGTGAAGTCTACCCATTTTAACACATGCCTTTCATTCAGTAAAGTCATTGGGAAATCATTATTGCCTACTCTGAGGGTCTAGATCACTATTTACCAGTGCTCCGTGGAGCTTAGTATTCTTTCTGAAACCTGTGTCACGCCAAGTACTTTACACAACTAAGTTACTATCAATAGTCTTATTAACTTTTTCTTATTTTAAAACTAGATATATATGGAGAAATCATAGTCTGTTTTGAAGCTGCTGTGTATGGGTTAATAGTATTGAATTAAATTTTAGTTAAATTTAAGAATTTGGTCTGTGGAAATGGATGTAAAACAGTACTTGTGTTAATTAAAGTTGTAGAGGAAGGAGGAATTGGCAACCTGCCGATGGCTTATCTCTGGTCTTTAGTTGTGAGTGGAGCGTCTAGCTGTTTAGTGCCTGGCTTTCATCTCACACACTCTATATGAATTTAAATAAATTGTAAATGCCCCAGATAAGTTTTAGTCATTTCTTTGATCTAATGATGAAATAAGGAATTGTGGCAATGATGGAAAATTTGAAAAGCATCTAATGATTAAAAATTTTTTAAAATACTGCTTCTAAATATTTAGTGGAAAATGTCCTTAGCATTTTCTGTTATCTTCCTATTCTTCTTACCATGGTTAGGAAGGATAATAGCTACAGCTTGAAAAGAAGCAACACAAAATGGTGGCTAAGAATATGAACTCTGAAATCACATGGCCTGAGTTCAAACCCTGCTTCTGCCATTTAATGGTATGTGACCTTGGGCGCATACTCAGCTTCTCTGTGACTCAGTTTCCTCTTCTGTGTGGCTGGAATAACAACAACCCCTGCCTCACAGGACTGTGCAGGCACCTGTCCATTTAGAGGGCTTGGACCAGCTCCTGGATCATGTAAGAGCATCATAGCTGTTAGTGGTTCTTATTTCTCTCATTATTATTACTTAGTTGAGGGTTTCAAATAGAGGAGGAGGCAATGGTTGTGTTATTCTCTTGGTGTTAATTCCCTTCAAGTAAATCCTGCAAAGCAAAATTGCATTTTGTATTTCTGATTACTTTCATCCCATCTAGAGGTGTGAAAATCATTTCCTTAATCCTTCATGTGAACAAACGTCCAAGTTCTCAATAGCAATAGGTAAGATGGAACTGATGAAGCAGTAGTGAGGTAGATCCTGTGGGGTTAGCTGTAACGAAGTAGTGCAGGTTTTAGGGGTGTGATCCAATGTGTCACAGTATCTCCAAGAAGATATCCTCTTCGGTTACAGGAAATAGCCCCGGAACGTTTCGCGGGGTGAGACTTGGAGCAAGGGACACATCTCTTCCTAGCCCCCTTGCCATGCCTTGCAGCTTAGTCCTGAAAGGAGCAAAGCCGTCACTGCAGACAGCTCTCTAAGACTCCATTTGTCCTTAGAAAGACCCTATTTTAGCATGGCAGTGGTGCTGCCAGGAGGTACACGTCTCCCGGGCCCTGAGAACAGGGGTGCTGATGTGGACGCTTGAGGTCAGGAGCCTGCAGGCTCAGGGTCGGGGCTGGCACATTCGTGGAGAGACAGCAGAGAGGCAGCCAATGTTTAGGGTCTTGTGTCTTCCAGGTGTGTCTCACAGGTGTAAAGGGATACATGCCTGCATCCACACACACATGCATTCTCACACACGCATATCTAGAGAGACATGCATGTATAAAATAAATATATAACATGTATAAACATATCTGCCTGGTGGTCGAGATATACATGTGTGTATAACATATACCTTATATATAACAGACTGCTAGTAGTATGCATATTTGATTTCATTTTGGACTTTGAAGGAATGCATAATTAGATTATTTTAAGTTAGTATTAATTAATATACTCAGACTAAATGTAGTTGAGTCAAATGTTTCCATATTTTTAAATCTATTACAGTGGTAAAAAGATTTGACTTGTCCATATTTGAACTGAGTAAGACTGTGATACTGACATTTAGAGTAAGATTTGTAATGATAGAAAAACATCCTAGAGCAGAGAAATGAACATCCATGTTTCTGTCCTCGAATGGGGTGATTTTAGGGGGATTATACGTGCATTATAACTTTCATTATACAAAATGAAAGTTTATTTCCTGCATAGTATTTTTTTCTCTTTTGAGTGTTTAAATAAAACATTTAGGGAAGTTGAATTTACGCTTGTAACATCTCTACTTTATTTGGGGCTTGTTCTCATGGTTTCGTTTGTTTATTTTCTGTGATGTTCTCTTCTTAGAGGTTTATGCTGGAATTGAGGGATTTATACAACAAAACACTGGGTAAGTTGAGAAAATAAACATATTCTTGAGACCACATGTCTGGCGGAAGGGTGTGTGTGTGACATGTAGGGTAACCAGCTCATGCTGGTTTGCCCAGGTCTGTTCTGGTTTTAGCACCGAGAGTCCACAGATCCCCGGGCAAACTAAGATGGTTGGCCACCCGACCTGTTGTTTGTGGCTACTGTGGTTATAAAATTTGCCATATTATAATTATGTGTTTTCCCTACTAGTGCCAAAGGCTCCGCATCTATAAAGAAGCATGGACAGTAGAAAAAGAAACCTAACGCTAGCTAACTATCCTGTAAATGCTAAGCAAGGCTTATTTTCATGAAAGGAACTTGCTTTGAAATATGCTTTGAAAATAAATTAATAGATCATTGTCACCATGGGAAGAAGTTGATATGCTTCCACAGTATGCTAGGCATTGTCAATTTGAGAAAAATGAACCATAAGATACTCCCTGACCCCAGCATCTCATTTTAGTCTCACAGAATGACTAAATGACTACTCATACCCTTTTGCAAGCATTTTGGTTTACTTCCCCCTTTAACAACATCAGTGCTTACAGAAGCGTACCTGTCAAAATTAGCTTAGTGAGCATTTCCCAGTTTCCGCAGGGAGACATTTTTCCTTCTTCTTGGTGGAATGCTTGTCAAAAACACACGTGCCTTGAAGGGGATGTAAACTGCAAGGCGAGTAGGAGGGGTGCCAGCCAACTGCGTCACTGGGATGCCCTGAGTCATGGCAGTTGTTACAATGAGAAATGCGAGGCTGTTAACTGCTCCCACAACTCAGGGCAACTCCAGCTAAAATGCAGTCGTGTTGTGAGAAAGTGTAATGAGAAAATCTAATATGTGTACTCTTTTCTCCTAGGCACACTTCATTCTGGTCATCTTAACGCCTTTGCTGTTGTGCTCATAAATTTGAAAATTAGAAATAGTATAATCTAACTTCTGGTGTGCTTAAATCTCTTTCTAGGGAAACTTCCTTTTTTTTTTTTTTTTTTTTTTTTTGCTCTCTTGAGGAAGTAGATGAAGTCTGCAAGAGTTCTAACAACTTGGCATCTTGCTCATGGCTCTCAGACAAAGGAACACTGCCTCCAAGAAATACAAAGTGTTACCTTCATATCTTCATGTTTGAAAAATAGCAGTGATTTTCAAGGGCAGTTTATCATTTTCAGGAAGAATAGATATGAGCCATATCAACAGTGGAATGATTAAGACCTTTGTAACTTTGAGTAGATTCTTCTGACTAACTTGGAGATCTTTGAATTTACATGAAAATAGAGAAGTAAATTAATGATATACATCTCTGAGAAAGAATGGACTTTTCTCTCTGATGGCTGTTGTTCTTCTCAAGCCTGTGAGAGCTTGTGGTTGGGCCCTTCCTCTGTGCAGTAGATTCCAGGTATGAGTTCTCTATAGTTTCCCAAAACGAGCCTGTGTGCATGGACACCCTTTCCGTGCATCCACAACAGGCTCCAGCGTCTCTTCCTCCTTATAATGATACCTCGACCCCCTTTTCACCACACTTTATGACTGATGGATGGCCTGACCTTTGGGAATGCTTGAGCAATTTCTGCAAAGCTCTCTTTACCATGAGGGATAACTCACCTGAATTTGAACGTCAACTAAAACAGTGAATAATTCTGCTTTTATTTCTGTTCCAATCCCTGCTACCTTAAATCAAGCTAGGCTGAAATTCTTTGAGGACAGGGGCTGATTTTTCTTCACCTTTGCACCTCTTGCATGCAGCACAGTTCACCACACATACTCGAGAACTATTTGTTGGTTGAATGAATGAATGGAGCTTGTCTTGTGGTTGGAATCCCAGAGTTAACAAATTGTCCTTCTCCCTCCCTTGACATAATGCAGCAGCAAAAGGCAGCAGGAAGTAGTGTTTGAGGTTGTCCCAGGATGTGCAGTGTGGCCCATGGAGAAGTGGCCCTTCCCTGACGCTCACACCTCAGCAGTCTGCAGTCTGTTTAGTGCACCCCAGAGTCAGAGAGAAAAGTGGTAAACGGTTTATTAACATTTGAAATATTGAGTATTATTTGTGTTGTTTTTATCCTCCCTCTATTAACAGGCTTGGGATTGATTTTTAGTGATAAAGGCAGTTTCTCAGTTGGTTTCATTAATGAAAGGGCAGAGGAAGTTAGAACACTCTGTGCCGCCTCCCGGGATTCCTCCCTCACCTCTCCCTTCGAATCCAAGGTGTCAAAAAGTTCTCCTCCTCCGTGGCCCCTGCCTTCCTTCAGGCCATCGGACTGTGTTGCTTAGGTCCCTGCACCAACTCTGACCCATGTCCAGGTCTCCAGCCTTGTCCTCCCCAGCTCAGTCTCTACCCTGGAGGGTGGACACCCTCTGCAGGTCACACACTGCCCCTGCCCCCCACTCCCCGCTTGAGTGGTTTCCCACAGTCTTCAGGATGACGTCTGAGCCGGGGTCCTCCCGGCAGTCGCTGCCTGCCTCGACCTCCTCCTGCCTCTCCCTTTCCCTCAACAAGACGCCACCTGGAAAGCTCGCCCCACCTGCGCTGGGCCCTCTTCGTCGCAGGACCCTTGCACATTCTATTCCACTGCTTAGAATGCCCTTCCCCTGACTGGCTTTTGCTTTGGGCTTTAGATTTCATCCTTCTCTGAGAACACCTCCCCAGCCACTTTCCTCAGCCCAGCTGCCCACTGAGACCAGGTGCAGCGAGGTCTGTGTGGTCCCGTGTCTCCTATGTTTACTTCGTGGTCGGTCCTGTCAGCTCTAAGCTGTAATGGCCTGTTTGTTGGTTTCTCTCTGCACTGTGAGTGCCTTGAGGATGGACACCATGTATCAGTCACTTGTGTATCCCTGGCCCTAAAGCAGCGCCTGGTGCATAGCAAGCAGTTGGATTTGTTTGAGTGAATTGGTTGATTTATGACTAATATTAATTTTCTTTTCATACTTATCTGTCTGTTAAAGTATATTTGTGGAGATAAAAAGATCAAAGAGTGACAGTGTAGTTTAACAATGTCAGTGGGAAGGAAAGTTGGTTTATTCTTTCCTGTCTCAGGTCTTGTGGGATGAAATGACGGATAGATGCTCACATTTACTTTTATCTGGTGGTACTGGCCGATGTAATCACATCACTCTCTTCTTGAACTTGGAATTGAACTTTTCTCTTTAAGGACTTGTGCTTTGTTACTTTGGGTGCTCTTATAGTTTGGGAAATTGTGTGGTAAGGATTTGTTTTTTCCATTAAGTGCTCTTAGAAGAAAAATAAATGATAGGAGAGACCTTCAAGATGGCGGAGGAGTAAGACGTGGGGATCACCTTCCTCCCCACAAATACATCAGAAATACATCTACATGTGGAACAACTCCTACAGAACACCTACTGAACGCTGGCAGAAGACCTCAGACTTCCCAAAAGGCAAGAAACTCCCCACGTACCTGGGTAGAGCAAAAGAAAAAAGAGACAAAAGAATAGGGACGGGACCTGCACATCTGGGAGGGAGCTGTGACGGAGGAAAGGTTTCCACACACTAGGAAGCTCCTACACTGGCCGAGACGGGGGTGGCGGGGGAAGCTTCGGAGCCACGGAGGAGAGCACAGCAACGGGTGCGGAGGGCAAAGCGGAGAGATTCCCTCACAGAGAATCGGTGCCAACTCGCACTCACTAGCCCAAGAGGCTTGTCTGCTCACCGGCCGGGGCGGGTGGGGTCTGGGAGCTGAGGCTCGGGCTTCGGAGGTCAGATCCCAGGGAGAGGACTGGGGTTGGCTGAGTGAACACGGCCTGAAGGGGGCTAGTGTGCCACAGTTAGCCAGTAGGGAGTCCGGGGAAAAGTCTGGAACTGCCTAAGAGGCAAGAGACCATTGTTTCGGGGTGCACGAGGAGAAGGGGGTTCAGAGCACCACCTAAACGAGCTCCAGAGACAGGCGTGAGCCACAGCTATCAGCGCGGACCCCAGAGACGGGCATGAGACGCTAAGGCTGCTGCTTCCGCCACCAAGAAGCCTGTGTGCAAGCACAGGTCACTGTCCACACCTCCCCTCCCGGGAGCCTATGCAGCCTGCCACTGCCAGGGTCCTGTGATCCAGGGACAACTTCCCCGGGAGAACGCATGGCACACCTCAGGCTGGTGCAACGTCATGCTGGCCTCTGCCGCCGCAGGCTCGCCCCACATCCGTGCCCCTCCCTCCCTCCGGCCTGTGTGAGCCAGAGCCACCTAATCAGCTGCTGATTTAACCCCCTCCTGTCTGGGTTGGGGAACAGATGCCCTCTGGTGACCTACACGCAGAGGCGGGGCCAAACCGAAAGCTGAACCCCAGGAGCTGTGCAAACAAAGAAGAGAAAGGGAAATCTCTCCCAGCAGCCTCAGGAACAGTGGATTAAATCTCCACAATCAACTTGACATACCCTGCATCTGTGGAATACCTGAACAGACAGTGAATCATCCCAAATTGAGGCGGTGGACTTTGGGAGCAACTGTAGACGTGGGGTTTGCTTTCTGCATCTAATTTGTTTCTGGTTTTATGTTTCTCTTAGTTTAGTATTTAGAGCTTGTTATCATTGGTAGATTTTTTTATTGATTTGATTGCTCTCTTCTTTTTATATATATATATATATTTTTTCCTTTTTCTCTTTTTGTGAGTGTGTATGTATATGCTTCTTTGTGTGATTTTGTCTGTATAGCTTTGCTTTTGCCATTTGTCCTAGAGTTCTGTCTGCCCGTTTTGTTTTTTGTTTTTTGTTTTTTTTTTTTTTTTTTTTTCTTTTTGCAGTATGCGGGCCTCTCACTGTTGTGGCCTCTCCCGTTGCGGAGCACAGGCTCCGGACGCGCAGGCCCAGCGGCCATGGCTCACGGGCCCAGCCGCTCCGCGGCATATGGGATCCTCCCAGACCGGGGCACGAACCCGCATCCCCTGCATCGGCAGGCGGACTCTCAACCACTGCGCCACCAGGGAGGCCCCCCGTTTTGTTTTTATTAGTATAGTTTTTAGTACTTATTATCATTGGTGGATTTGTTTTTTGGTTTCGTTAGTTTCTTCTTTCTTACTTTTTTTTCTTTTTTAAAAATTACTTTTAGATTTTTTTAATTTTTAATAATTTTTTTAATTTTAATTTAATTTTATTTTTTCTTTCTTTTTTTCGTTCTTTCTTTTTTTCTCCCTTTTCTTCTGAGCTGTGTGGCTGACAGGGTCTTCATGCTCTGGCCAGGTGTCAGGCCTGTGCCTCTGCAGTGGGAAAGCCAAGTTCAGGACATTGGTCCACCAGAGACCTGGCTCCATGTAATATCAAACAGCGAAAGCTCTCCCAGAGATCTCCATCTCAATGCTAAGACCCAGCTCCATGCAATGACCAGCAAGCTACAGTGCTGGACACCCTATGCCAAACAACTAGCAAGACAGGAACACAACCCCACCCATTAGCAGAGAGGCTGCCTAAAATCATAATAAGGTCACAGACACTCCAGAACACCACCGGATGCGGTCCTGCCCAGCAGAAAGACAAGACCCAGCCTCATCCACCAGAACACAGGCACCCGTCCCCTCCACCAGGAAGCCTACACAACCCACTGAACCAACCTTAGCCCCTGGGGGCAGACAGCAAAAACAACGGGAACTACGAACCTGCAGCCTGTGAAAAGGAGACCCCAAACACAGTAAGTTAAGCAAAATGAGAATACAGGTAAACACAGAGCAGATGAAGGAGCAAGGTAAAAACCCACCAGACCAAACAAATGAAGAGGAAATAGGCAGTCTACCTGAAAAAGAATTCAGAGTAACAATAGTAAAGATGATCCAAAATCTTGGAAATAGAGTGGAGAAAATACAAGAAACGTTTAACAAGGCCCTAGAAGAACTAAAGAGCAAACAAACAATGATGAACAACACAATAGATGGAATTAAAAATTCTCTAGAAGGAATCAATAGCAGAATAACTGAGGCAGAAGAATGGGTATGTGACCTGGAAGATAAAATAGTGGAAATAACTACTGCAGAGCAGAATAAAGAAAAAAGAATGAAAAGAATTGAGGACAGTCTCAGAGACCTCCGGGACAACATGAAACGCACCAATATTCGGATTATAGGGGTACCAGAAAAAGAAGAGAAAAAGAAAGGAACTGAGAAAATATGTGAAGAGATTATAGTTGAAAACGTCCCTAATATGGGAAAGGAAATAGACAATCAAGTCCAGGAAGCACAGAGAGTCCCATACAGGATAAATCCAAGGAGAAACGTGCCCAGACACATATTAATCAAACTATCAAAAATTAAATACAAAGAAAAAATATTAGAAACATCAAGGGAAAAACAACAAACAACATACAAGTGTACCCCCATAAGGTTAACAGCTGATCTTTCAGCAGAAACTCTGCAAGCCAGAACGGAGTCACAGGACATACTTAAAGTGATTAAAGGGAAAACCTACAACCAAGATTACTCTACCCAGCAAGGATCTCACTCAGGTTCGACAATGCAGAAAAAGCTTTTAACAAAGTTCAACACCCATTTATGATAAAAAAAAAAAAACCTCCAGAAAGTAGGCACAGAGGGAACTTACCTCAACATAATAAAGGCCAATATGACAAAACCACAGCCAACATCGTTCTCAGTGGTAAAAAACTGAAACCATTTCCTCTAAGATCAAGAGCAAGACAAGGTTGCCCACTCTCACCACTGTTATTCAACATAGTTTTGGGAGTTCCAGCCACAGCAGTCGAGAAGAAAAAGAAATAAAAGGAATACCAATTGGAAAAGAAGAAGTAAAACTGTCACTGTTTGCAGATGACATGATACTATACATAGAGAATCCTAAAGATGCCACCAGAAAACTACTAGAGCTAATCAATGAATTAGGTAAAGTACCAGGATACAAAATTAATTCACAGAAATCTCTTGCATTCCTATACACTAATGATGAAAAATCTGAAAGAGAAATTAAGGAAACACTCCCATTTATCACTGCAACAAAAAGAATAAAATACCTAGGAATAAACCTACCTAAGGAGACAAAAGACCTGTATGCAGAATACTGTAAGACACTGATGAAAGAAATTAAAGATGATTCAAACAGATGGAGAGATATACCATGTTCTTGGATTGGAAGAATCAACATTGTGAAAATGACTATACTACCCAAAGCAATCTACAGATTCAGTGCAATCCCTATCAAACTACCAATGGCATTTTTCACAGAATTAGAACAAAACACTTCACAATTTGTATGGAAACACAAAACACCCCGAACAGCCAAAGCAATCTTGAGAAAGAAAAACGGAGCTGGGGGAATCAGGCTCCGTAACTTCAGACTATACTGCAAAGCTACAGTAATCAAGGCAATATGGTACTAGCACAAAAACAGAAATATAGATCAATGGAACAGCATAGAAAGCCCAGAGATAACCCCACTCACATATGGTCACCTTATCTTTGGTAAAGGAGGCAAGAATATACAATGGAGACAGCCTCTTCAGTAAGTGGTGCTGGGAAAACTGGACAGCTACATGTAAAACAATGAAATTAGAACACTCCCTAACACCATACACAAAAATAAATTCACAATTGATTAAAGACCTAAATGTAAGGCCAGACACTATAAAACTCTTAGAGGAAAACATAGGAAGAAGACTCTATGACGTAAATCACTGCAAGATCCTTTTTGACCCACCTCCTAGAGAAATGGAAATAAAAACAAAAATAAACAAATGGGACCTAGTGAAAATTAAAAGCTTTTGCACACATAGGAAAAACACAAGATGAAAAGACAACCCTCAGAATGGGAGAAAATATTTGCAAATGAAGCAACTGACAAAGGATTAATCTCCAAAATTTACAAGCAGCTCATGCAGCTCAATATCAAAGAAAACAAACAACCCAATCCAAAAATGGGCAGAAGACCTAAATAGACATTTCTCCAAAGAAGATATACAGATAGGCAACAAACACATTAAAGGGTGGTCAACATCACTAATCATTAGAGAAATGCAAATCAAAACTACAATGAGATATCACCTCACACCAGTCAGAATGGCCATCATCAAAAAATCTACAAATAATAAATGCTGGAGAGGGTGTGGAGAAAAGGGAACCCTCCTGCACTGTTGGTGGGAATGTGAATTGGTACAGCCACTATGGAGAACAGTATGGAGGTTCCTTAAAAAACTAAAAATAGAACTACCATACCACCCAGCCATCCCACTACTTGGCATAGACCCCGAGAAAGCCATAATTCAAAAAGAGTCATGTACCACAGTGTTCATTGCAGCTCTGTTTACAACAGCCAGCACATGGAAGCAACCTAAGTGTCCATTGACAGATGAATGGATAAAGAAGATGTAGCACATATATACAATGGAATATAACTCAGCCATAAAAAGAAACGAAATTGAACTATTTGTAGTGAGGTGGATGGACCTAGAGTCTGTCATACAGAGTGAAATAAGTCAGAAAGAGAAAAGCAAATACCGTGTGCTAACACATATATATGGAATCCAAAAAAAAAAAAAAAGGTTCTAATGAACCTAGGGGCTAGACAGGCATAAAGATGCAGATGTAGAGAACGGACTTGAGGACACAGGGAGGGGGAAGGGTAAGCTGTGACAAAGTGAGCGAGTGGCATACACTACCAAATGTAAAATAGATAGATAGTGGGAAGCAGCAGCATAGCACAGGGAGATCAGGTTGGTGCTTTGTGACCACCTAGAGGGGTGGGATAGGGAAGGTGGGAGGGAGACACAAGAGGGAGGAGATATGGGGGTATATGTATACATACAGCTGATTGACTTTGTTATACAGCAGAAACTAACACACCATTGTAAAGCAATTACACTGCAATAAAGATGTTTAAAAGAATGATAAAACAAATCTCAATGAATTATGACACATGCAATTTCTTGTGCTTATCTGTATACCCTGCCAACTTATTCTGACCTCACCATGGGTAAATTCTCATTTGAGAAATGTATATCCATGAAGTTCATATAGTTGTTCACATGTAATTTTATTATAACTATATTATTATCAAAAATGCATCCTTGGGACTCTGCAGCTTCTATTTGTTCCATTATTAAAATGATAACATTTATTTCTTTTTCATGTAAGTAATATGTAGAACAACATTTTGACCTATAATCTTTTAAAGTTAGTTTTTGAAAAATTGGGCCTAAATGAAAATCTATCAACAGCTGACTCACAAGAATTGGTAATTCTGGTTACACAGAGAGAGGCAAATGGAAATGTCACTGACAGTGTAGCAGTCACATACCCTGCATTAACTTTGGGGGGTTCCATGTAAGTAAAAGAAGTTTAAGGTTTAATGTTCCAACAAGCTTTAATGCATTACTCTCATTATTGCTTTTTCAGTTCAGATATAAAGGCACATTGCACTGAGATGTTAACAATCAACATATGTAAAGTGTCACTTATCTGCTTAATTTTATATAAACTAATTTATTTTGGAAAACCATCCCTGTGGAATTATGATAAACACAATACAGCAATATTAAGAGAAAAAATTAAACGTGCTTACTTTCTAGTGGAACTCCCATATCTACATCTTTGTTTTTCCTTCAACGTTTCTAAATATCAACAAGTATTTTACAAAATAAATCACTGTCATCTTGAACTTGTTACTTTGAAATCTACCTTCTTCCACAGCCCAGCTATACTATTAATGTCCCTCTTCAACTGATGCCACCATATTTAATTATGAAATATACAGAAATGTGAAGTACATAAATCGTAAATGTACAGAATAAAACATTATAAAGCAAACACCCTTGTGCCCACCTCTCATTCCAACATTTAACACAACCTGAACCCTCCCGTGGTCCCCCTTCCAATTCATTTCCCCTCCATTCCTCCCCCGGAAGACTTGACCTTTATGGTAATACTTTCTTGTTGTTCTTAGTTGTACTGCTTATATCTTTTCCTGCTTTGGGAGTTTTTTATACAAATAGAATCAAACAATGTATTATTTTGTGTCTTGCTTCTTGAATTCAACGTTATGTTTTTTTAAATTCAGAATTGATTTAATGGTTATTGCAAGGTCTTCCTTAAAACATTATCAGCATTATCGCCATTGCTTGCTTTTTTCTCTTTTTTTTCTTATTAGTCATCTATTTTATCCACATCAGTGTATGCATGTCAATCCCAATCTCCCAATTCATCACACCACCACCCCCACCCACCCCTCCACTTTCCCCCCTTGGTGTCCATACGTTTGTTCTCTACATCTGTGTCTCTATTTCTCCCCTGCACACCGGTTCATCTGTACCATTTTCTAGGTTCCACATCTATGCGTTAATATATGATATTTGTTTTTCTCTTTCTGACTTATTTCACTCTGTATGACAGTCTCTAGATGCATCCACGTCTCTACAAATGACCCAATTTCGTTCCTTTTTATGGCTGATTAATATTCCATTGTATATATGTACCACATCTTCTTTATCCATTTGTCTGTCGATAGGCATTTAGGTTGCTTCCATGTCCTGGCTATTGTAAATAGTGCTGCAGTGAACATTGGGGTGCATGTGTCTTTTTGAATTAAGATTTTCTCTGGGTATATGCCCAGTAGTGGGATTGCTGGGTCATATGGTAATTCTATTTTTAGTTTTTTAATGAACTTCCATACTGTTCCCCGTAGTGGCTGTATCAGTTTACATTCGCACCAACACTGCAAGAGGGTTCCCTTTTCTCCACACCCTCTCCAGCATTTGTTGTTTGTAGATTTTCTTTTTTTTTTTTTTTGCGGTACGCGGGCCTCTCACTGCTGTGGCCTCTCCCGTTGCGGAGCACAGGCTCCGGACGCGCAGGCTCAGCCGCCATGGCTCACGGGCACAGCCGCTCCGCGGCATATGGGATCCTCCCGGGCCGGGGCACGAACCCGTATCCCCTGCATCGGCAGGCGGACTCCCAACCACTGCGCCACCAGGGAGGCCCTGTTTGTAGATTTTCTGAGATGCCCATTCTAACCGGTGTGAGGTGATACCTCATTGTAGTTTTGATTTGCATTTCTCTAATAATTAGTGATGTTGAGCAGTTTTTCATGTGCTTCTTGGCCATCTGTATGTCTTCTTTGGAGAAATGTCTATTTAGGTCTTCTGCCCATTTTTGGATTGGGTTGTTTGGTTTTTTGATACTGAGCTGCATGAGCTGTTTATACATTTTGGAGATTAATCGTTTGTCCGTTGATTCTTTGGCAAATATTTTCTCCCATTCTGAGGGTTGTCTTTTCGTCTTGTTTGTAGTTTCCTTTGCTTTGCAAAAGCTTTTAAGTTTCATTAGGTCCCATTCATTTATTTTCGTTTTTATTTCCATTACTCTAGGAGGTGGAACAAAAAAGATCTTGATGTGATTTATGTCAAAGAGTGTTCTTCCTGTGTTTTCCTCTAAGAGTTTTATAGTGTCCAGTCTTACATTTAGGTCTCTATTCCATTTTGAGTTTATTTTTGTGTATGGTGTTAGGGAGTGTTCTAATTTCATTGTTTTACATTTAGCTGTCCAGTTTTCCCAGTTTTACTGAAGAGACTGTCTTTTCTCCATTGTATATCCTTGCCTCCTTTGTCATAGATTAGTTGACCATAGGTGTGTGGATTTATCTCTGGGCTTTCTATCCTGTTCCATTTCTATATCTCTGTTTTTGTGCCAGTACCATATTGTCTTGATTACTGTAGCTTTGTAGTATAGTCTGAAGTCAGGGAGTCTGATTCCTCCTGCTCCGTTTTTTTCCCTCAAGACTGCTTTGGCTATTCGAGGTCTTTTGTGTCTCCATACAAATTTTAAGATGTTTTGTTCTAGTTCTGTAAAAAATGCCATTGGTAATTTCATAGGGATTGCACTGAATCTGTAGATTGCTTTGGGTAGTATAGTCATTTTCACAGTGTTGATTCTTCCAATCCAAGAACATGGTATATCTCTCCATCTGTCTGTATCATCTTTAATTTCTTTCATCAGTGTCTTACAGTTTTCTGCATACAGGTCTTTTGTCTCCTTCGGTAGGTTTATTCCTAGTTTTTTTATTCTTTTTGTTGCAGTGGTAAGTGGAAGTGTTTCCTTAATTTCTCTTACAGATTTTTCATCATTAGTGTATAGGAATGCAAGAGATTTCTGTGCATTAATTTTGTATCCTGCAACTTTACCAAATTCATTGATTAGCCCTAGTAGTTTTCTGGTGGCATCTTTAGGATTCTCTGTGTATAGTATCATGTCATCTGCAAACAGTGACAGTTTTACTTCTTCTTTTCCAATTTGTGTTCCTTTTATTTCTTTTTCTTCTCTGATTTCTGTGGCTAGGATTTCCAAAACTATGTTGAATAATAGTGGTGAGAGTGGACATCCTTGTCTTGTTCCTGATTTTAGAGGAAATGCTTTCAGTTTTTCACCTTTGAGAATGATGTTTGCTGTCTTTTTGTTGTATACGGTCTTTATTATGTTGAGGTAGGTTCCCTCTCTGCCCACTTTCTGGAGAGTTTTTATCATAAATGGGTGTTGAAATTTGTTGAAAGCTTTTTCTGCATCTATTGAGATGATCCTATGGTTTTTATTCTATTTGTTAATATGGTGTATCACATTGATTGATTTGCGTATATTGAAGAATCCTTGCATTCCTAGGATAAATCCCACGTGATCATGGTGTATGATCCTTTTAATGTGTTGTTGGATTCTGTTTGCTAGTATTTTGTTGAGGATTTTTGCATCTATATTCATCAGTGGTATTGGTCTGTAATTTTCTTTTTTTGTAGTATCTTTGTCTGGTTTTTGTATCAGGGTGATGGTGGCCTCATAGAATGAGTTTGGGAGTATTCCTTTCTCTGCAATTTTTTGGACGAGTTTGAGAAGGATGGATGTTAGCTCTTCTCTAAATGTTTGATAGAATTCACTTGTGAAGCCATCTGGTCCTGAACTTTTGTTTGTTGGAAGATTTTTAATCACAGTTTCAATTTCATTACTTGTGATTGGTCTGTTCTTATTTTCCATTTCTTCATGGTACAGTCTTGGAACGTTATAACTTTCTAAGAATTTGTCCATTTTTTCCAGGTTGTCCATTTTACTGGCATAAGAGTTGCTTCTAGTAGTCTCTAAGGATGCTTTGTATTTCTGGGGTGTCTGTTGTAATTTCCCCTTTTTCATTTCTAATTTTATTGACTTAAGTCATCTCCCTCTTTTTCTTGATGAGTCTGGCTAATGGTTTATCAATTTTGTTTATCTTCTCAGAGAACCAGCTTTTAGTTTTATTGATCTTTGCTGTTGTTTTCTTTGTTTCTATTTCATTTATTTCTGCTCTGATCTTTATGATTTCTTTCCTTTTGCTAACTTTGGGTTTTGCTTGTTATTCTTTCTCTAGTTCCTTTAGGTGTAAGGTTAGATTGTTTATTTGAGATTTTTCCTGTTTCTTGAGGTTGGCTTGTATAGCTATAAACTTCCCTCTTAGAACTGCTTTTGCTGCATCCCACAGGTTTTGGATCATCATGTTTTCATTGTCATTTGTCTCTAGGTATTTTTTGATTTCCTCTTTGACTTCTTCAGTGATCTCTTGGTTATTTAGTAACGTATTGTTTAGCCTCCATGTGTTTGTGTTTTTTATGTTTTTTCCCTGTAATTGATTTCTAATCTCACAATGTTGTGGTCAGAAAAGTTGCTTGATATGTTTTCAATTTTCTTAAATTTACTGAGTCTTGTTTTGTGACCCAAGATGTGATCTATCCTGGAGAATGTGCCGTGCGCACTTGAGAGGAAAGTGTAATCTGCTGTTCTTGGATGGAATGTCCTATAAATATCAATTAAATCTATCTATCTGGTCCATTGTGTCATTTAAAGCTTCTATTTCCTTAGTAATTTTTTTGGATGATCTGTCCATTGGTGTAAGTGAGGTGTTAAACTCCCCCACTATTATTGTGTTTCTGTCGATTTCCTCTTTTATAGCTGTTAGCAGTTGCCATATGTATTGAAATGCTCCTACATTGGGAGCATATCTACTTATAATTGTTATATCTTCTTCTTGGATTGATCCCTTCATCATTATGTAGTGTCCTTCCTTGTCTCCTGTAACATTCTTTATTTTAAAGTCTTTTTTTGTTTGTTTGTTTTTTTGCGGTACGTGGGCCTCTCACTGCTGTGGCCTCTCCCATTGCAGAGCACAGGCTCTGGACGCGCAGGCTCAGCAGCCGGGGCTCAAGGGCCCAGCGCTCTGTGGCATGTGGGTTCCTCCCAGACTGGGGCAGGAACCTGTGTCCCCTGCATCGGCAGGCGGACTCTCAACCACTGCGCCACCAGGGAAGCCCCCTTAAAGTCTATTTTATCTGATATGTGTATTGCTACTCCAGCGTTCTTTTGATTTCCATTTGCATGGAATATCTTTTTCCATCCCCTTACTTCCAGTCTGAATGTGTCCCTAGGTCTGAAGTGGGTCTCTTGTGGACAGCATATATACGGGTCTTGTTTTTGTATCCATTCAGCGAACCTGTGTCTTTTGGTTGGAGCATTTAATCTATTGACGTTTAAGGTAATTATCGATATGTATGTTCCTATGACCATTTTCTTAATTGTTTTGGGTTTGCTTTTGTAGGTCCTTTTCTTCTCTTGTGTTTCCCACTTAGACACCTTCCTTTAGCATTTGTTGTAGAGCTGGTTTGGTGGTGCTGAATTCTCTTAGCTTTTGCTTGTCTGTAAAGCTTTTGATTTCTCCATCAAATCTGAATGAGATCCTTGCCCGGTATAGTAATCTTGGTTTTAGGTTCTTCCCTTTCATCACTTTAAATATGTCATGCCACTCCCTTATGGCTTGTAGAGTTTCTGCTGAGAAATCAGCTGTTAACCTTATGGGAGTTCCCTTATATGTTATTTGTCATTTTTCCCTTGCTGCTTTCAATAATTTTTCTTTGTCTTTAATTTTTGCCAGTTTGATTAATATGTGTCTTGGCATGTTTCTCCTTGGGTTTATGCTGTATGGGACTCTCTGTGCTTCCTGGACTTGGGTGGCTATTTCCTTTCCCATGTTAGGGAAGTTTTCGACTATAATCTCTTCAAATATTTTCTCGGGTCCTTTCTGTCTCTCTTCTCCTTCTGGGTCCCCTATAATTTGAATGTTGTTGCGTTTAATGTTGTCCCAGAGGTCTCTTAGTCTGTCTTCATTTCTTTTCGTTCTTTTTTCTTTATTCTGCTCCGCAGCAGTGAATTCCACCATTCAGTCTTCCAGGTCACTTATCCATTCTTCTGCCTCAGTTATTCTGCTATTGATTTCTTCTAGTGTATTTTTCATTTCAATTATTGTATTGTTCATCTCTGTTTGTTTTTTAATTCTTCTAAGTCTTTGTTAAACATTCTTGCATCTTCTCAGTCTTTGCCTCCATTCTTTTTTGCAAGGTCCTGGATCATCTTCACTATCATTATTCTGAATTCTTTTTTGGAAGGTTGCCTATCTCCACTTCGTTTGGTTGTTTTCCTGGGGTTTTCTTTTGTTCCTTCATCTGGTACATATCCCTCTGGCTTTTTATCTTGTCTGTCTTTCTGTGAATGTGGTTTTTGTTCCACAGGCTGCAGGACTGTAGTTCTTCTTGCTTCTGCTGTCTGCCCTCTGGTGGATGAGACTATCTAAAGCCCCAATTGTTATCCTTTTCCTTATTGTGGACTCCTAATGTGTAAAATATGATGTTCTCCTTTTTTTCTCAATATATATGAGAAAAATATGTAGTCTATATGAATGTGATTATAGCTAATAGAAAAAAAAAGTTGGGCCTCCCTGGTGGCGCAGTGGTTGAGAGTCCGCCTGCCGATGCAGGGGATACGGGTTCGTGCCCCGGTCTGGGAGGATCCCATATGCCGTGGAGCGGCTGGGCCCGTGAGCCATGGCCGCTGGGCCTGCGCATCCGGAGCCTGTACTCCGCAACGGGAGAGGCCACAACAGTGAGAGGCCCGCATACCGCAAAAAGAAAAAAAAAAAAAAAAAAAAAAAAAAGAAAAAAAAGTTACTTTTATTTAAAATAAACTTGTCTTTCTCCAGGTGTTTAGCCAATCAAAAACCCTTTTTTGTTGCTGTTGTCCTTCAGAAAAATAATATTCCTTGAGGAAACAGTGTTATGGAAAATCTAAAGCATTTTCACTGATATTTCTAATGAAATTAAGTAGAAATTATGAACAGAAAATAAAATCCATAGTGGAAAATCTTGAAACTATTTTATAAGGTTTTTTCTTTTAAGTTAATTAGGTCTCACAGTATGTCTGTGAGGTTGTTAAACTTTTTGTTTGCTTGACTTCTTGCTTGTTATTTGTATTTAATAATATGAGGAAATCAGCTGATCATAACTGCTCCCTTTCCAACTCATAAAGGCATACATAGCAATTGCTTAGAGCTAAAACCTGGAAGACCCTGAAAACTGAGAAATAGCTACCCTGAAGTCACTTTGGCTTCTGGGAGGATTTAACAATGCTTTAGGCCCTACGGTCACCTGAGAGCTTCAAGAGTTTTCTTGGTAACTCTGAGGAATGGTGGGTCATGGTTCAGTGACTTTTTTTCTGACCTGTAGGATTGAGGGGCAGGGAGAATTATAAAGAGGGGGTCTGTCTATGAATGCTGGCCAGAATGGAAGCATCCCCCAAGTGGTTTCCACACCAGTCCTGTTTCCATAGTGCTGGGCTATCATGAACGCGTGCCCTGCATTATTCTGTCATAGCAAAGTAGTTCGTCTGCTCCACCCAACCCTCAAAACCTCGGAATATCCTTCTGTTTCTTGGCCTTATTGGAGATAGGCCAACATGAAAAACTACATCTCAACTTATCCTTCTACAGAGAACTCTTGAGGAGAAAAACTGAGGTATCATCAAAAGAGATAGGATATACAGATGAAGAAGAGAGATGAACTGGACACCAGTGCCTAGATAAGTCCAGAAGTAATCCCATTTATAGGCTCTAGAGCTGCCTCAAAGGAGGAGATGATGTGGAGAAGAGAGAAAGATTGAGAAAGCTCTAAGTGTGTAGAGAGTGTACTTGTGTCCAAGCAGGCCCCATCCTGAGGCCCTGCCTTTGAGTGTGTGCAGTGGGTGGGGGTAAGAGCTCTATTCCACCTCTTGAAACAGTTGAACGTATTTTCTAGGGGCATCTTTCAACATCCCTTTGAAGGATTCCAAATAATTTCCTCTTATTCCTCTTACTTGCTTTTTTTCCTATCATTTTTAAAGGCTAAATATCTTTTTTTTTTCCTTCTTTTGGCTCTGGGACTGCTTTTACTGATAGTAATAAATGCTTAATGTACTAAGATAGTTTTTCCTAGCATTTGACCAATTTGAAAGGTACTTGTTTCTACATTTCAATGATACACCAAGCTTTTCAGAAAATGAGTTCCAAAGGGAATCGTTTTTATCTGCAAAACTCTCATCCTATGGACAGAATATTGACTACACTTGATAGAATGGATGTGTGATACTAGAATGAAGCATTGCAGTAACAAATCTTGCAGGAGCAGTTCATGATCAACAGGATCACTCATTAGATGGACATAGCTGAGAGCTAGACAGTATTGGTAGAGAAAGAAAGATGAAATGAAAGCATTCATTTTCTGAAGGAAGCCTTAGCCTTCTCCCTGGTGTCATGTGCTGTCATGTGGCTCTTCTATTCAGGATGCTCTCTTTGCCTAGTTGTTCATCAGCTCATAGGAGAATGTTAAGCTCCTAATAATTTATAACCAAATATTTAAACATGTCAAAATAAAAATACTGGCATACCACTGTCCTGCCGGCATGTTACCACACCTGAGTTGATTCACATCATTTGTGAGATGCCTTGGGATAGTCTTACTCTTTTATCTCTGTCTCATGTGATTTTGAATATTATGTTTTCCTAATGCATTAAGGTAGTTTTGTCTTACTGTGAGAAGACAAGGAATCTATCGTCAACACGGAGCTTCTCTTCAGGCCCACATTCTCTACTGCCAGCGTAGTCACTGCTTTACATCATGGACGATAGTTTTCACTCCAAGGAGGAAAACATAAATGTTGGTTTCATTTTGAAATATCATAAAACTGGGTTCTAAGTACCTCTTCTCAAATATTGATATCATTAACAATAAAATGATTATAAATTATTGTTAGAAACAAGAACAAAGCAAGTTTTATCTCATTAAAACTCACAGTAGAAATGTTATAAAGAATAAGGGATTATTTCAAGGAGGTTTTTTGATAGGTAACAATTCGGAGATTTGTTTGGTCATGGAATTTTTAAGTACTGTTGAAGGTTTGAAATCCATTAAGGCACAGAAGAGAGAATGAGAAAATATCTCTGGATAGCACAGACTGATCATATGTTGATTGGAACACTGTCAGTGTACATATGGGATTTGTGAATCAAGAGATATATCATCAAAAGTAAGGGATAGACAGCATCAGAAGTTCACTACAATGATGAAGGGATAGTGGGAAATAAAGTTGGATAACATGAGATTCAAAATCAGGGATGGAGGCAGTTGGAGAAGAAGGAGGTGGAGTGGACTGGATGTGGCAGTGAGAAGCTAGGAGGACACCTGCTCCAGCTCCAAGCCCAGTGGTGGGAGAGGTCTGGGGGGTCTAGAGAGAGCTGCAAGGGTCAGAGTGCCAACAGGGGAGAACCAGGTTTCCAGTGGAGCAAGATGAAGAAAGAAATATTCAGGGAAGAGGTTGACAATACAGGGACTTTCGCTGAGGCTGGGCTGTGATTCTCAAAGGCACAGTAGGAGTGGTTAAGGAGTTTGGGATTCCTGAGGGATGCAGTGAAGCAGGAGATGTTCAGAGATGTCTGGGGATTTGAGTACAAGGATGAGAGATGAATTGAGATTCTGGGACTTTACCCGTGAACAGGAATAAAGACAGTGATGTGCTGTTAAATGTTTAGTTAAGTGGTTCTTTCAGGAAAAGTCTTCATTTGTGGCATTTGAATTTCCATGTTGTAAATACGCCCATCAAAGCAGGTTTCAGCTACCAACACTGGCATCATTTTATAAGAATTTGGACAGAAAAGCACAAAATTGGCTCCTGTGAGTCAACAGGTACCAACTTTGGCCCACACTGGGTAAAGGGCATGCTAGAATTAATCCTGGTGGACAAGGCAGGTAATCGGGCAAGACTGTGAAAGTATAGGGAGCATTTGGTATTCCCTCTTGACTACTGTGGGTATATGCACAGTGACCTCAGTGTTCTTAGTTCGTGGGCCATATAAAAACAGGCTTGGGCTGGATTTGACCCACAGGCCATAATTTGCCAGTCACTGCTATAGACTTTATCATGCCTATGAAACAACTCCAGTTGGAAATCTAATACATAACTCACATTCAATTGAATTGGATAAGTGATTAATATCCAGAATATATATTTTTAAAAATTCCTACAACTCAAAAGTGGGTAAAAGATTTGAATAGATATTTCCCCCAAGAAGATATACAGATGGCCAATAAGTACACGAAAAGATGCTCAACGTCATTAGTCATTAGGGAAGTACAAATCAAAACCACAGTGACATACCACTTCACACCCATTGGGATGGCTATCATTTAAAAACAAAAATTGATGAGGATGTGGAGAAATCGGAGCCCTGTGTATTGCTGGTGAGAATGTAAAATGGTGCAGCTGCTGTGGAAAACAGTTTGGTGGTTCCTCAAAATGTTAAACATAGAATTACCATGTTATCCAGCAGTTCTCCTCCTGGGTATGTACCCAAAAGAATTGAAAATAGATACCTTATTTACACACACACGTTCATGGCAGCATTATTCACAGTAGCCAAAAGGTGGAAACAACCCAAGTGTTTATCAGCAGATAAATAAGCAACAAAATGTGATGTATCCATACATTGGAGTACTATTCAACCATAAAAGGAATAAGATTTTGAAAAATGCCACTACATCAATGAACTTTGAAAACATGCTAAGTAAAAAAAGCTGAACACGAATATTGTGTGATTCCACTTATATCAGGTATTCAGAATAGGCAAATTCATGGAGACAGAAAGTAAAGTAGAATTTATCAGGGGTTAGAGGGAGGAGGGAATCGAGAGTTATTGTTTAATGAGTTCAGAGTTGCTGTTTGGGATGATAAAAAATAGTGGTGATGGTTGTATAACTTTGTGAATGTATTTAATGCTGTTAAACTGTAAACTTAAAAATGGTTCAAATGATAAATTTTAAGTTATATATATATAATGTAAATATATGTATATATAACCACAATTTTAAAGAAAATTCAGTGGAGGAAGAATAATCTTTTTAACAAATGGTGCTTTTGACCAATTGGACATCTATAGGCAAAAAAAAAAAAAAACTTTAACCTGAACCTCACACCAAAACAACAACAAAACCCAAAAACCAGAAACACAAAGCTAAAAGCATACCATAGACTTAACTGTCAAGTAGGAGAAAATCTTCAGGGCCTAGAGAGTAGTGAAGAATTCTTAGACGTGGCACCAAAAGCATGAGTCATAGATGAAAAAAAAATCAATAAATTGGGTTTCATGAAAACTGAAAACTTTGCAGTGTGAATGATGCTGTGAAGAGGATGAAAAGATAATCTACAGACGGGGAGAAAATATTGTAAATCACATCTTCTGAAGGATTTGTATCTGGAATATATAAAGAATTTTCAAAACAACAGTTAAAAAATCCAATTACAAAATGAACAAAGGAAATGAATACACATTTCACCAGAGGATATACAGATGTCAAATAAGCATATAAAAATATTTTCAACATCATTAGCCATTAGGAAAATGCTAATTCAAACCACAGTGAGATTTCATTATACACCTATCAGAACAGCTAAAATTAAAAGTAGTGACAATGGGAAATGCTGTCAAGATGTGAAGTTGAATCGCTCATACATTGCTGGGAGGTGTGCAGACTGGCACAGGCACTCGGCAAACATAAACTTATCAGAGGACCCAGTGATCATTGGTACTTCTTGGCACTTACTCCGGAGAAATGAAGTCCTATGTTCAAGCAAAAATGTGTACACAAACATTAATTGCAGCTTTATTTGTAATAGCCAAATTTTAGACATTTCTTTGAAATCAGCCAAAAATTAGAAACAAAACCTGTTGTTCTTCAGGGGGTGAAGGATTAAACCAACTGTGGTACATCCATAACCGTGGAATATAACTCAGCAATAAAAAGAAATGAGCTATTTATACAGGCAGCAACTTGAGTGGATCTCAAGGACATTTATGCTGATAGAAAAGTATCCAGAGTCTCAGAAGGTTCTATATTGTATGACTTCATTTATATAACATTCTCCAAATGGCACAGTTATGGAGATGGGGAAAAGGCTAGTGGTTCTGGAGTTAGACATCCAGGAGAGTTTGGGAGGGCAGAGGACAGGAGAGAGAGGGATGTGCATACAGAGGGTTAGCCCAGGGACCTTTGTGGTGACAGAACAGTTCTGTGTCTTGACTGTGGTGGTTACACAAATGATGTACATGTGCTAAACTTGCATGAGACCCGGGAAATCTAAATAAGTTCTGGAAATTGTACCAATGGCTATTTTGGTTTTGAAATTGTACTATAGTTATATAAGATTTTTTTGCATCTTCCTATGAATCTATTATTAAAATCTATGACTGGCTTTAAAACATAGTTGTGAAGCTTAATAAATTATTACAAAGTAGATGTTTGCAGAAACAATGTTAATAAATAAAATATTGCAGCGCCTGAGAAGCCTAGGCTTCTGCCCTTTCCCAGTCCTACCCCTTCTCTTCCCTTAAAGGTAACAGCTGTCCTGGCTCATAAGTATATTAACCAGTTCGTAATGCTTTATAATTTATAGTAATTAATATAGTTACTAATAAGTGTGCCCCCTAAGTGCTATAATTTAGGTTTTAGACTTTATATAAATGAAATCTTATTGTATATATCCTTATTGTGTCTGACCTCTTTCACTCAACACTTTATGATATTCATGCTTGTTCTAAAAAGTAAACATTCATTTTCATTACCTTTTAATTTTCCATTGTGTGCACAGGCACAGTGTGTTTATCCGTTCTAGTGTTAATAGACTTTTGAGTTTTCTCCTGATTAGACTGTTACAAACCATCCTTATACATGTTCCCTGCTATACTTGAACACATGTTTCTGTTAGTCTTTGCCTAGGAATGGAATTGCTGAGTCACGTTCATGTAGGCATGTTCTCAAATTCACGAAGAAATGCCTGTTTTTCAAAACGTTTCTATCTAGTCCAGTTTTTCCTTTAATGACTTTTAACATAGTTTACTTATTTATAACGTCTAGGTATGACTTTCATCATTAGAATATAAGCTCTCAAGAGTGCTTTATGGGACTTCCCTGGCAGTCCAGTGCTTAAGACTCTGTGCTTTCAATGTAGGGGATGCAGGTTCAATTCCTGGTCAGGGAATTAAGATCCCACATGGCACACAGCCCCCCCAAAACTAGATACTGTTTTGTTTTGCTTTTTTTAGTTTGTATCGCCAGTATCTGTATCGGAGCCGGAGACATGGCAGGCACAGCAAACACAGCAGATCGTTTGTTGAATGAATCAATGGAATTCATGGGCGTTACATCCCAAAGACAGCTTTTCGTCTCTGATTAACCCCCCCTGCACTCGAAAAAGATTAAAATAGAGGTCCACAGTGTTTTTCTGAACCCCTTGAGACCAGATGTATTTTGGAACTCAGAGTTTAAATTTTTTCCTTTTGTAGAAATGTAATACAGTTCATACGCTGTATATTACCTAATACCCCAAGTAGGCGCTGGGAGCATTGCATCATCAAACGTGCTGATGTCTCTGCAGTGAAACTGTGACCGACTAAATGGAATAAGAACAGACTCTAAGTAGACTCACAGCAGTTAAAGGAATTGTTTGATTAGTAGTAGAATTTTAAAGGACCTGTCTGTCAGATCACTTGAAGATTACGATGTTAAAAATTATACAACAAAATTTATGAAACTGTTTTACCTTTCACTACAACTCTGTGAGATGATAGGCCACATAGATAAGATTATACTCACCTCCCAGATGAGATAATTGAGTCACTAGAAAAGAAGGATCTTACCCCAGGGTCTGCTAAGCACCACAGCTGAAACACAAACTTGTCTTCTGATTCTAATACTTTTTCAACAATGCCACAGCTGCTTCTCATGAAAGTGGCAGTTTTTGTGATTTGTAAATTAACATTTCCAGAGGGGAAAAAGCTTCTTCATAATGAAGCTGTCATAAATCGTGCACAGTTGTACTGAGATTTGGAACAGAACTAATGGCAGTGCTCCCACCGAGGCCCAAGTGCGCACTGGACGGTCACGGCCGGCATTCGTTTGTCTGCTGCAGTGAGCGCACTGACCCTGTGCTCCCCAGGATGCTTGCCTTCCTGTGCTCCCTCTTCCCTCTGTAGAGGATTATTTTCCCGCATCAGCTCCACAGTGCTGCCCAGTACACTCCAGCCTACTCTCCCCTCTCAGAATAGAGGAGGATCTGAAATCAGCCATCCAGAATTTATAAATTTAATGGCAAATTTTGCTGGGAGTGATTTTCAGGCAAGGCATTGCCTGGTAAGGCATTGACACTGAGTGAGCTGAGTGACTGAATGAGTGGAGATTTCAGTCTTCTCGTGGATTGTGTGGATTGTGTTTGTCTACTCCAGTAGCAGGGAAGCTGCGTCAGTGCGAGGCTCTTCGTGATTTTGTTTTCTGATGCTTTTCTAATACCTGTAACAGGACCCAGAACATGCTCTGCACTTGCTAAATATCTACTTATAAGTAAATGATTATTGACCCCTTTCATTTTTAATAGCTATATGCCTTTGAGCTCTGTTAAAAAAACAATTTCAGGCCAGAAGCAGATAGGAGGATTTTTGTGGAGAGTCAGTAGATTTGGGCACGCCCTGTGGGAGCACTTATCATAAATTATCATGATTTTTGTGTAATCTGTCCATTAAGATTTAGGTAGCTTCATGAGGACAGAAAACTCATCTGTGCCTGGCCCATAGTAGCAATTCAGAAAGTATTCATTGACTTCAGGTTCTGCCAAGATGGAGTAGCTCCACTGCTCCCAGGGCCTTCCCTTACAACTGAAATTCCCTGGACATGACACAACAAAAAAGCATAGGATGTCTCTGAAAGGTGGAAAGAAGAGGTAGCCTTCTTGGGGACTTGGCACTTAAGGGTCAAGGTGTTGGTAAGTTCCCTGAGTTTCCTCACTGCCCCCCATGTATCCTGGACAAGGAGCTGCAGAAAAAAGATGGTTCCTTCTAGCCAGAGCACTGGGAAAAGTCTCCACAAGGGTTATCCTTGTAACTCTCTCCTACTCTAGCCACACAGGCATATGAACAATGTCCCCCTCCCCCACCGGCCCCCGCTCGTGAGAACGTTGACCTTTCACCCCAACCCCTGCTCCACCCAAATAGGCAGGTGCTCTTTTCCACCCACTGGGTGGTGTTGGCAGGACTGAGCAGAGAGTTGATCCTCCATCCTCTGCCCAGAAGAAAGAGGGGGTGCTCTGATTTCCCCCACCAAGGTGCTGTTAGTGGGCTGGAACAGAGCGGAGCATCCCCTTAACTCAGCAGCCAGGAGACCCTAGGGAGCTGGTGAAGGGGGGGACCAGTCATACGCAACACTCGTTTCATCTGGGCCCAGTGGGAGGGGAGCTTCAGGCCACCCTGCAGAAACAAAGCAGTCAGCCTCGCCTCCCCCTTCCTGGTGGCTGTGGGGCCCACCATGGAGCTGATCTTCACTCTCACTCAGGAAATGAGGTAGTGGGAGCTGGTGCCCCACCTTTGCCTGAGTAGTGTTGGAGGGGCCAGTACAAAGCTGAACATACACAAATGGTCCTTATGCTACATACCAACCATGGAACTGCCTGCTAAAAAGATTACATATGCTGCAAAGTCTTATGTACTATCCAAAATATCTAGGACATAATTTAAGAGGGCTTATACTAAGAACTAGGAAAATCACAACTTGAGTGAGAACAGCCAGTCAAGAGACACTAATCCAGAGATAAATCAGATGCTAGTATTATCTGAAAAAGATTTTAAAGGAGCCAATCATAAAAGTAATTTAACAAGTAGCTACTAACTCTCCTCAGATAAATGGAAAAAATAGAAAAGTAGAAAAGTTCAGCAAATAAGTTGAAGTAACAGAAAAGAAAATGGAAATTAAAGAACTGAGAAACATGATAACCAAAATACATAACTCACTGGATGGACTCAGTGGCAGAGATGACAGAATTGAATCAGTGAACTTGAGAATGTCAAGAATTTGCCCAATCTGAGCAACAGAGAAAAAATAGAATGGAATAAAAAAGAACAGACCCATAGGGACCTGTAAACAATGATAAGAGGTAGTATTTGTATCATTAAGGCTCAGAAGGAGAGGAGAATGAAAGTGGGGCTGAAAAGTATTTGAAGGTGTAATGTCTGAAAACATCCCAAATTGGGCAAAAAAACATAAACCTATGAATTCAAGAAGCTGAGGAAACTCCAAATCACATAAATGTAAAAACAATCACACCCAGCCACATCATAATTAAACTTCTGAACACTAAAGAAAAAGGAAAAGTCTTGAAAGAATCAAAAATGACACATTACTTATAGGGGAACATAAATTCTAATGACAGCAGTCGTCTGAAACCATGGGGCATAGAAGGAATTGGCATAACATTTTTAAGTACTGAAAGAAAAGCACTGTCAAAAGCAAATTTTATATCTGGTGAAAACATCCGTCAGGAAGAAAGGGAAATCAAGACCTACTCAAGTGATGGAAAACTAAGATAATTTGTTGCTAGCAAAAGAACAGCTAAAGGAAATTCTCTAAACAGAATATGATAACAGAAAGAAAGCTTAGAACTCCAGAAAGGAAAGAAGAACATTGGAATGCATAAGAAGAGAGGTGAATGTTACAGACTAGTCTACCTCTCTTAAATTTCTTAAATCATATTTGATGGTTGAAGCAAACACTATAACACCATCTAAAATAGTGTTCAGTATATACAGGGGAAATAATTAAAACAATTCCTTTTTAAATGCGGAGAAGGTAAAGGGATCTAAATGGAAGTAAGGTTTCTAAACTTCACTCAGAGTGGTAAGTTTTCTATATACACATAGTACCTACATCGACCTCTATGAAAACTACACAAGATACTGAAAAACACTAGACATAAATCATTTAAGAAATGTTTAAATAACCCATAGGGAGATAAGAAAAGTGAAAACAGAGTGAAAATCAGAGGAACCAAACAGAAAAATAAAATGGCAAATTTAAGCCGTAACATATCAATAATTAAATGTAAATGATCTAAGAGATAGATCTGTAGAGGGAATAATAAAAGCATGATCCAACTATTTACTGTCTACAAGAAACTCACTTCAAATGCAATGACATGGGTGGGCTGAAAGTAAAAGAATAGAAAACCATATATGATGGAACCATTAATTAATAAAAAATTAAGAGTGTCTGTATTAATATCAAACAAAACAGTTATGTTAGGTTACAAGGACTACTGCAAGAAAGTACCACAAACTGGGTGGCTTGAAACAACAGAAGGTTATTTTCTTATAATACGGAGACTAAAAGCCTGAAATGAACGTGTTGGCATGTCCATGCTTTCTCTGAAAATTGTAGGGGAATCTTTCCTTGCTTCTTCCTAACTTCTAGAGGTTTTTCTGGTATTCCTTGGCATTCCTTGCCTTGCAGCTACATAACTTGAATTTGCCTTTGTCCTCACATAACATTCTTCCATTTGTCACTGTATTCATATGGTTATCTTCTTATAAGAACACCAGTCATACTGGAATCATACCCTACTCCAGTGTGGCCTCATCTCAACTAATTACATCTTCAGTGACCCTATTTCCAGATAAGGTTGCATTCTGAGGCACTGGGAGTTAGGACTTCATTATATGTGTGGGGAGGGATTGGTGGTGGGGGGCAGTTAACCCATAAGAGTAGTCTTCAGAGTAAAGAAAATTACTAGAGACAGAAAGAGACATTACATAATGACGAAAGATAAATCCACCAGGAATGAATAATTTTAAATGTGTATACACCAAACAACAGAGCCTCAACATACATGAGGCAAAAACTGATAGAGTTGAGAGGAGAAATAGACAATCCACCATTATAGTTTTGAATTTAATCCAATCTCAGTAATTGATAGAACAAACTAGACAGAAAATCAGCAGTGATACAGAATAACTAAACAACACAACCAACAGAACTTAGTTAAGATGTGTAGAACACTTCAACAGAAACAGAATAAACATTCTTCTCAAGCACACATGGAACATTCACAAAGATAGACATTATCCTGGACCGTTAAAACAAACCTCACCAAATTAAAAAAATTGAAATCATACAGAAATCTTCTTTGACCATAATGGAATCAAAGTAAAAATCAGTTAACAGAAAGATAACAGGAAAACCCCCAAACACTTGGAAATTAAACAACACACTTCTAAATAACCTTTGGGTCAAAAAAGGAAAACTCAGAGGAAGTTAAAATATACAGAAGTGAATGAAAATAAAATACAACATATCAGAATTTGGGGGATGCAGCTAAATCAGGGCTGAGAGGAAAATTTGTAGCATAAAATGCTTACATTAGAAAAAAAAGTCTCAATCAAGCCAAACTCCCACCTCAAGAAACTAAAAACAAGAAACTAGAAAAAAAAAAGCAAAATAAATCCAAAGGAAACAGAAGGAAGGGAATAATAAAGAGCAAAAAACAGTGAAATTGAAAACAGAAATATGAGGAAAAAGTCAATATTAAAGATGTTTTTCAATAGATTGTACTCCGTTTAAAGTTATTATAAAATATTGGCTGTATTCTCTGTTCTGTACATTCCATGCTGTATCTTACTTATTTCATATACAGTAAGAAAAAAGCCAACTTTTAGAATCTTGATACCATTCAGGAGTCTTTGATTAAAGAAAAATAGCTTAGCCACTATGCAGCACAAAACACGCCAAAATGTAAGCCTACTAATATAGGGTCTAAATGCCGATTTCAAGTTACTATAAATTCTAACAGAAAATAAATTCACAGCTTTTACTCCTGAAAAAAAGAAAACACTTAAAGAAGATTAATAAAATTGACAAACCTGTAGGAAGACTGACAACAAAGAAAGAAAAAGTACAAATCACCAACGTCAGAAATGAAAAATCTGGAAAAATCATAATGATAATAAGGAATAATAAGTTTGCACATATACATTTGATTACTGAAACGAAATGCACCTATTCCTCAAAAGGAAAAAAACCATCAAAACTGAATCAAGATGAAATAGATAACCTGAATAGCCCGATAACCATTAAGGAGATTAAATTTACAATTAAAAAGTATCTGAATGCAAACTATTATTTATAGAATGGAGAAACAACAAGATCCTACTGTATAGCCCAAAGAACTATGTTTAATATCCTGTGATAAACCATAATGGAAACGAATTTAAAGAGAATGTATCTATATATCAATATGTATAACTGAATCACTTTGCTGTACAGCAGAAATTAACACAACATTGTAAATCAACTATACTTCAATTTAAAAAGTTTCTGAAAAAGAAATTTCCATGCAATCTCTAATGTCGTTGCATTTAGGTGAGTTTTATTAGAGAATTTAACCAAACTTAAAGAATTAACACCAGTTTTACATAGTCTCTTCCAAAGAAATGAAGAGAACACTTCCCAATTCATTTTATGAGGATAGTATTACTTTGATACCCAAACCAAATAAAGACAACATTAAAAAAAAAACACTGTACACCAATATCTCTCATAAACTTAGTCATAAAAATTCTTCACTAAAATATTAGCAAATTAATTCCAGCAGTGTATAGAAAATTATCATGACTAGAATTTATTCCAAGTATCAACATTTGAAAATCAATCTATGTAATCCATCTTATCAATAGGCTAAAGAAGAAAAATGTATCAATATATGCAGAAAGAACATTTGACAGAATTCAACACCTATCTATTCTTGGTAAAAACTCTCAGCAAACTAGGAATAGAGGGTGTTGGCCTGCATTTGCCCAGCTTTGAAACCGAGGAAAGAGCCCAGGGTCAGTAACAGATGCATCAATGGTTTAATAGATGGGGAAGCTTACAGGTCTGAAGCACGGTCCTGGAACAACATCCCACCATGTGAGGCGGACTGTGGGCAGGACAGTTATAGGGGAATTGAAATCAGGTGGGCTCATTAGTTACCAGGGAAACCAGCAGAGGGGCACGCCCCCTCACCGCCCCTTTAAGAACAGTCACCAGCTGAGCCTGGGGCAAGTACTAGGAAGGTCAGTCAGGTGAGCAGGCGCAGGTGAAGCAGGCCCTGGTCGCTCAGGGGATGGACAGAGAGCGAGAGAACAGCCATCTTGAGTGGCCTGACCATATGCTCCACCCCTACACACCCTGCAGGACCCTTACAATTTTGGTCCACCCATCTTCCATGATATCCCTGGGGTTAGGTATGTAGGGGGCACTGCAACCAGATACTACAAATACAATAGAGACAGGCCAAAAACCCAGAGCAAACCAAGAACCACTCCCATGGGGAGGGGTGGGCCCTGCCTCTAAAAGGAACATTCTGTTGGCCTAGCCAGGGGTCAGCAGTCACGGTACAGGCCTGCCACCCCATGTTATGTTGAGTGCCATTAGGGGTGAACCCATTAGGTCTTTCCAAACAAAACACAGTTCATCCCAGTAGTTGGACTTGTGTGTCCAGAAGCCAGCCTATTCTACTCCACACAGCATAGCCCAGCGGGGCTCAGGGGCAGTCAGTGGTATAGTTAACGTTTCCTGATGGGGTCCTTCTGACCTGTTGGCTTACGGGACAGGAAGATGGTGAGTCTTTTTCCCCTATGGTCAGTAGTCCCCACATAGTCACTGTAGCCCAGCCAATTTTTCATGGAAGTCCAGAGGAAGACAACAATGGCATCTCGCTGGGGACCCAGCAATTAGACTCATTTCACAGAGAGGCCAGTGTTGCTGCTCAGTCCTCACATAGGTTTCCTCCCTCAGGCTAGGGATGGAATGTAAGACACCTAACAGGCACAACACAGGGGGGATCATGACAGCCAAGCAAAATACAAGCAGAGACTGCAATCAGAGATAATACCACACCGACCTGTGGCTTTTATCCTGATCTTCAATACAGTTCAGCAAACTCAAGTTTTCAGTAATACAAGAACATATCCAAAATCACGTCTACAGTGGCCACCTAGTTGTACCTTGGATGTCTGAACCACAGCTACACCATTTTGACTTTCAAATGCATTCCCTTCCTCAGTGGACAAAGCAGATGTGCAATGCACGTCTGAAAGACCATAAAACAGGCTGCTCTGGTCAGTAAAATTTAAGGTAAACCATAGATAAGCCAGAATGACTTCCCCATAGCTCAATCCATGCAGATGGTTCCATCATTTCCCCTTCTGATGGCAAATATTTCAGTAGAAAGCATTGATGATCAAAATGTCCATCCCTCAGTGCTGGGGTCCTGGCTCCTCCTGAAACTACACAGCCTTACAACCCAGATTGGGTCTTGAACCCAAGGTCTTTTAATTGAGATCACACACCTGGTCTCAGGACTTAATGAAGCTCAGGTTCTTTATGTCCCGTAGCAGAAAGAATTCAGTGAGAGAAAAGGTGATATGTAAGAAGTGGGTTTATTTAGAGAGAAACGCACTGCACAAACAGAGTGTGGGTCATCTGAGAAGGCGACAGGCTCTGAAATATGGGGTGGTTAGTTTTTATGGGCTGGGTAATTTCATAGGCTAATGAGTGGGAGGATTATTCCAACTACTTTAGGGAAGGCGTGGGGATTTCCAGGAATTGGGCCACGCCCACTTTTTCACCTTTTATGGTTGGCCTGGGAACTGCCATGGTGTTGGTGCGTGTACTATTTATTTATTTATCTAAACATCTTTATTGGAGTGTAATTGCTTTACAATGGTGTGTTAGTTTCTGCTTTATGACACAGTGAATCAGATACACATATATATATCCCCATATCTCCTCCCCCTCTTGCGTCTCCCTCCCACCCTCCCTATCCCACCCCTCTAGGTGGTCACAAAGCACCGAGCTGATCTCCCTGTGCTATGCGGCTGCTTCCCACTAGCTATCTATTTTGGTAGTATATATAAATCCATGCTACATCTGCATCTTTATTCCTGTCCTGCCCCAGGTTCTTCATAACCTTTTTTTTTCACTTTAGATTCCATATATATGTGTTAGCATATGGTATTTGTTTTTCCCTTTCTCATTTACTTCACTCTGTATGACAGACTCTAGGTCCATCCACCTCACTACAAATAACTCAATTTCATTTCTTTTTATGGCGGAGTAATATTGTTGTATGTGTGTGCCACATCTTCTTTATCCATTCATCTGTTGATGGACACTTAGATTGCTTCCATGTCCTGGCTGTTGTAAATAGAGTTGCAATGAACATTGTGGTACATGACTCTTTTTTTTTTTTTTTTTTTTTTTTTGCGGTACGCAGGCCTCTCACTGTTATGGCCTCTCCCGTTGCAGAGCACAGGCTCCAGACACGCAGGCTCAGTGGCCATGGCTCACGGGCCCAGCCACTCCGCGGCATGTTGGATCTTCCCGGACCGGGGCACGAACCCGTGTCCCCTGCATCAGCAGGCGCACTCTCAACCACTGCGCCACCAGGGAAGCCCTACATGACTCTGAATTATGGTTTTCTCAGGGTATATGCCCAGTAGTGGGATTGCTGGGTCATATGATAGTTCTATTTTTAGTTTTTTAAGGAACCTCCATACTGTTCTCCATAGTGGCTGTATCAATTCACATTCCCACCAACAGTGCAAGAGGGTTCCCTTTTCTCCACACCCTCTCCAGCATTTATTATTTGTAGATTTTTTGATGGTGGCCATCCTGACTGGTATGAGGTGATACCTCATTGTAGTTTTGATTTGCATTTATCTTATGATTAGTGATGCTGAGCATTCTTTCATGTGTTTGTTATCAGTCTGTATATCTTCTTTGGAGAAATGTATATTTAGGTCTTCTGCCCATTTTTGGATTGGGTTGTTTGTTTTTTTGATATTGAGCTGCATGAGCTGCTTGTAAATTTTGAAGATGAGTCCTTTGTCAGTTGCTTCATTTGCAAATATTTTCTCCCATTCTGAGGGTTGTCTTTTGGTCTTGTTTATGGTTTCCTTTGCTGTGCAAAAGCTTTGAAGTTTCATTAGGTCCCATTTGTTTATTTTTATTTTTATTTCCATTTCTCTAGGAGGTGGGTCAAAAAGGATCTTGCTGTGATTTATGTCATAGAGTGTTCTTCCTATGTTTTCCTCTAAGAGTTTTATAGTGTCTCGCCTTACATTTAGGTCTTTAATCCATTCTGAATTTACTTTTGTGTATGGTGTTAAGGAGTGTTCTAATTTCATTCTTTTACATGTAGCTGTCCAGTTTTCCCAGCACCACTTACTGAAGAGGCTATCTTTTCGCCATTGTATATTCCTGCCTCCTTTATCAAAAATAAGTTGCCCATGTGTGCATGGGTTTATCTCTGGGCTTTCTATCCTGTTCCATTGATCTGTATTTCTCTTTTTGTGCCAGTACCATACTGTCTTGATTACTGTAGCTTTGTAGTATAGTCTGAAGTCCAGGAGCCTGATGCCTCCAGCTGCATTTTTCTTTCTCAAGATTGCTTTGGCTATTTGGGATCTTTTGTGTTTCCATACAATTGTGAAATTTTTTGTTCTACTTCTGTGTAAAATGCCATTGGTAGTTTGATAGGGATTGCACTGAATCTGTAGATTGCTTTGGGTAGTATAGTCATTTTCACAATGTTGATTCTTCCAATCCAAGAACATGGTATATCCCTCCATCTGTTTGTATCATCTTTAATTTCTTTCATCAGTGTCTTACAGTATTCTGCATACAGGTCTTTTGTCTCCCTAGGTAGGTTTATTCCTAGTTTTTTTATTCTTTTTGTTGCAGTGGTAAGTGGGAGTGTTTCCTTAATTTCTCATTCAAATTTTGCATCATCAGTGTATAGGAATGCAAGAGATTTCTGTGCATTAATTTTGTATCCTGCTACTTTACCAAATTCATTGATTAGCTCTAGTAGTTTTCTGGTAGCATCTTTAGGATTCTCTATGTATAGTATCATGTCATCTGCAAACAGTGACAGCTTTACTTCTTCTTTTCCGATTTGGATTCCTTTTATTTCCTTTTCTTCTCTGATTGCTGTGGCTAAAACTTCCAAAACTATGTTGAATAAGAGTGGTGAGAGTGGGCAACCTTGTCTTGTTCTTGATCTTAGTGGAAATGGTTTCAGTTGTTCACCATTGAGATCGATGTTGGCTGTGGCTTTGTCATGTATGGCCTTTATTATGTTGAGGTAAGTTCCCTCTGTCCCTACTTCCTGGAGGGTTTTCATCATAAATGGATGTTGAATTTTGTCAAAAGCTTTTTCTGCATCTATTGAGATGATCGTGTGGTTTTTCTCCTTCAATATGTTAATATATTGTATCACATTGATTGATTTGCATATATTGAAGAATCCTTGCATTCCTGGGATAAATCCTACTTAATCATGGTGTATGATCCTTTTAATGTGTTGTTGGATTCTGTTTCCTAGTATTTTGTTGAGCATTCTGGCATCTATGTTCAGCAGTGATATTGGCCTGTAGTTTTATTTTTTGGGGACATCTTCGTCTGGTTTTGGTATCATGGTGATGGTGGCCTCGTAGAATGAGTTTGGGAGTGTTCCTTCCTCTGCTATAATTTGGAAGAGTTTGAGAAGGTTAGGTGTTAGCTCTTCTCTAAATGTTTGATAGAATTCGCCTCGGAAGCCATCTGGTCCTAGGCTTTTGTTTGTTGGAAGATTCTTAATCACAGTTTCAGTTTCAGTGCTTGTGATTGGTCTGTTTATATTTTCTGCTTCTTCCTGGTTCAGTCTCAGAAGGTTGTGCTTTCCTAAGAATTTGTCCAGTTTTTCCAGGTTGTCCATTTTATTGGCATATAGTTGCTTGTAGTAATCTCTCATGATCCTTTGTATTTCTGCAGTGTCAGTTGTTACTTCTCTTTTTTCATTTCCAATTCTATTGATTTGAGTCTTCTCCCTTCTTTTCTTGATGAGTCGAGCTAATGGTTTATCAATTTTATCTTCTCAAAGAACCAGCTTTTAGTTTTATTGATATTTGCTATTGTTTCCTTCATTTCTTTTTCCTTTATTTCTGATCTGATCTTTGTGATTTCTTTCCTTCTGCTAACTTTGGGGTTTTTTTGTTCTTCTTTCTCTAATTGCTTTATGTGTAAGGTTAAGTTGTTTATTTGAGATGTTTCCTGTTTCTTGAGGTAGGCTTGTATTGCTATAAACTTCCCTCTTAGAATTGCTTTTGCTGCATCCCACAGGTTTTGCTTCGTCATGATTTCATCGTCATTTTTTTCTAGGTTTTTTTGATTTCCTCTTTGATTTCTTCAGTGATCTCTTGGTTATTAAGTAGTGTGTTGTTTAGCTTCCATGTGTTTGTATTTTTTACAGATTTTTTCCTGTAATTGGTATCTAGTCTCATAGTGTTGGGGTCGGATAGATACTTGATACGATTTCAATTTTCTTAAATTTACCAAGGCTTGATTTGTGACCTAAGATATGATCTGTCCTGGAGAATGTTCCATGAGCACTTGAGAAAAATGTGTATTCTGTTGTTTTTGAATGGAATGTCCTATAAATTTCAATTAAGTCTATCTTGTTTAATGTATCATTTAAAGCTTGTGTTTACTTATTTATTTTCATTTTGGATGATCTTTCCATTGGTGAAAGTGGGGTGTTAAAGTCCCCTACTATGATTGTGTTACTTGTTATTTCCCCTTTTATGCCTGTTAACATTGCCTTCTGTATTGAGGTGTTCCTATGTTGGGTGCATAAATATTTACAATTGTTATATCTTCTTGTATTCATCCCTTGATCATTATGTAGTGTCCTTCTTTGTCTCTTGTAATAGTCTTTATTTTAAAGTCTATTTTGTCTGATATAAGAATTGCTACTCCAGCTTTCTTTTGATTTCCATTTGCATGGAATATCTTTTTCCATCCCCTCACTTTTAGTCTGTATGTGTCCCTAGGTCTGAAGTGTGTCTCTTATAGACAGCATATATATGGGTCTTGTTTTTGTATCCATTCAGCCAGTCTGTGTCTTTTGGAGGGAGCATTTAATCCATTTACATTTAAGGTAATTATGGATATGTATGTCCCTATTACCATTTTCTTATTTGTATTGGGTTTGTTATTGTAGGTCTTTTCCTTCTCTTGTGTTTCCTGCCTAGAGTAGTTCCTTTAGCATTTGTTATAAAGCTGCTTTGATGGTGCCAAATTCTCTTAGCTTTTGCTTGTCTGTAAAGGTTTTAATTTCTCTGTTGAATCTGAATGAGATCCTTGCTGGGTAGGGTAATCTTGCTTGTAGGTTTTTCCCTTTCATCACTGTAAATATGTCCTGCCACTCCCTTCTGGCTTGCAGAGTTTCTGCTGAAAGATCAGCTGTTAACCTTATGGGGATTCTCTTGTATGTTATTTGTTGTTTTTCCCTTGCTGCTTTTAATATTTTTTCTTTCTATTTAATTTTTGATAGTTCGATTAGTATGTGTCTAGGCATGTTTCTCCTTGGATTTATCCTGTATGGGACTCTCTGTGCTTCCTGGACTTGATTGTCTATTTCCTTTCCCATATTAGGGAAGTTTTCAACTATAATCTCTTCAAATATTTTCTCAGTCCCTTTCTTTTTCTCTTCTTCTTCTGGGACCCCTATAATTCTAATGTTCATGCATTTAATGTTGTCCCAGAGGTCTCTGAGACTGTCCTCAATTCTTTTCATTCTTTTTTCTTTATTCTGCTCTGTAGTAGTTATTTCCACTATTTTATTTTCCAGGTCACTTATCTGTTCTTCTGCCTCAGTTATTCTGCTATTGATTCCTTCTAGAGAATTTTTAATTTCATTTATTGTGTTGTTCATCATTGTTTGTTTGCTCTTTAGTTCTTCTATGTCCTTGTTAAACGTTTCTTGTATTTTCTCCATTCTATTTCCAAGATTTTGGATCAGCTTTACTATCATGACTCTGAATTCTTTTCCAGGAAGACTGCCTATTTCCTCTTCATTTGTTTGGTCTGGTGGGTTTTTATCTTGCTCCTTCATCTGCTGTATGTTTCTCTGTCTTCTCATTTTGCTTACCTTACTGTGTTTGGGGTCTCCTCTTCAGAAGCTGCAGGTTCGTAGTTCTCATTGTTTTGGGTGTCTGCCCCCAGAGGCTAAGGTTGGTTCAGTGGGCTGTGTTGGCTTCCTGGTGGAGGGGACTGGTGCCTGTGTTCTGGTGGATGAGGCTGGATCTTGTCTTTCTGGTGGGCAGGACCACGTCCGGTGGTGTGTTTTGGGGTGTCTGTGACCTTATTATGATTTTAGGTAGCCTCTCTGCTAATGGGTGGGGTTGTGTTCCTGTCTTGCTAGTTGTTTGGCATGGGGCATCCAGCACTGCAGCTTGCTGGTCGTTGAGTGGAGCTGGGTCTTAGTGTTGAGATGGAGATCTCTGGGAGAGCTTTTGCTGTTTGATATTACGTGGAATCAGGAGGTCTCTGGTGGACCAACGTCCTGAACTCTGCTCTCCCACCTCAGAGGCACAGGCCTGACACCCGGCTGGAGCACCAAGACCCTGCCAGCCACACAGCCAGTGAACAGTTTCTTCTGGCCTCACTCTTTCATCACACTCTCCTCTGTGCTCTTGAACTCGGGTGTGTCATTTAGATGCTAATGCATTACAGTGAGCATATAATGAGGCTCAAGGTCTGCTGGAAGTCGAATCTTCCGCTATCCTGGACCTAGTTGGTTCTAGGCAGTTTACGTCTGTCCTCAAGGGCTGTGTCATTCTTTTAGAGGTTGTGCCCTGCCCCCTTCCCTCCTGTTTTACTACCACAGGTTCAGACCTTGTCCCTCGGTTGCTAGGCCTTCTTTACATTCACCTCGTCATTCACGTTGGGAGAAAACTAATCAGATCTCATCAACAGGCTCAGGGTATGTTAATGGGGAAACACTTTATAGACTATACATTTTATCACTTATACCCAATTGTCACACAAGCATTGTACATGTACTTTTAGCAGCAGACTTAAAGCAAGCAGTGTCACCCTTCATGAGTAGTTATACTCTGTGACAATTTCACTAGATGATTTTCTTTCTATCCAGAGCATCAGGGCCGAAGTATGGCTAACATAATAACTTCCATAAATACAGACCTGAAGAACTAGAATTTAACATCTACTGAAACATAATATTGTTCTCTCTAAAATTACCTGCGTCTCCACCAAATACACCAAATCAAGACTAATTTGTTTGCAAAACAAGTCTGGTAATTGACCATATAGGCTCCTCCAAACTGGCTGTGGTGGAACTCCTCCGAAGGGGTGTCACACTGAATTCCCAGTAGGCCTCTCAAGGCCAGGAACGCCATGCAAAAGGCCTGCTATCAGGCTCCACCTCAGTGGACTTCCCTCTTCTAGAGGTCCCCAAAGTATCGAGAGTCCTGCACAAGACAGGAGACAGTTTTTCCCATTCACCTGCTAAGGCTGCTCAGAACCCAAGTCTCTAATTTCTGGAGGGACCAGTCAGCGAGAGAAGAAAAATGCTTCAGTTCTACCCACAGGTGTAGTTTACCAAATTGCTGTAAGTCATAACTAACTTGAAGGGAAGGGCTTCCCTGTGTCTGGAAAACACAGATCAAAACCAGTAACTGGGCTTCCCTGGTGGCGCAGTGGTTGAGCGTCCGCCTGCCGATGCAGGGGACACGGGTTCGTGCCCCGGTCCGGGAGGATCCCACAGGCCGTGGAGCGGCTGGACCCGTGAGCCATGGCCGCTGAGCCTGCGCGTCCGGAGCCTGTGCTCCGCAACGGGAGAGACCACAACAGTGAGAGGCCCGCGTACTGCAAAAAAACCCCAAAAAAACAGTAACATTCCAGACAAAACCCATAAACATTATAACCATAGTCATCAGTTCACTCAGTAGCCAATCCTTTTGTTAACTTTTTGTGAAGCCATCAGGTTTTCCATTAGGATTCTTTCATTGTTTTTACCCATTTGGGCAGTATGATCTGAAATTTATCAGAGGCCTGTACTTGTCACAAAGTGCGTCCTATGAATCATCTTGAAGATGAAGCACTTTTGCAAAAGCATCAGAGTAAAACAGAAACTGTCTATAAATGACAAAAAACTTAAAAAGTCACAGTTAAACACCTGATCACAGTGTAATTGATAAAGAAACTTGGCTACAAGAATAATGACTGATTATAATCTTAACCCTTGAAAACAATCTCTGGCAAAAACCAAGAAGCAAGTAACTGTGCATTTCCTGATTGAAAACTTAATGCTTTAGTCTTCCTCTCTTAAGCAGGAAAAGGTAGATTAATTTAGACCCACCCAGCAATTAATGTTCCAATATTTTATCCTGTTTGAAATGGCCCATGAATTCTCTTCTTTTGTTACTGAGTCTAAGCTCGTACTGCTCGCCACACGATAGGCCAATAATTGAGAGACAAGTTGTTGGTACAAGGAAAAATGACTTTATTCAGAAGCCGGCAAACCAAGAAGACAGTGGGCTTCTGCCCCAAAGACCCATCTTGCCTGAGTTAGAATTCAGGCTCCTTTTATACTAAAAGGGGAGGGAGTAAAGTCAAACACTTCCTGGTTCCCATCAGCCTCGGAGGGGATGTGTTAATTTCTTCCTCCCTGCAGTTATTCACAGGTGGTCCTCATCAGGATGTTTCCTGTGAGCTAAACAAAGGTATTTTAGCTTAATGCTCATTATGTGGGAAGCAGGGTTCCTAGAGAGGGGCCATTATGTATCATTTAAGGTACAGGCAACATCCCTTTAGTGATTAACTTGTAGTAGAACACAAAATGTTCTTCCCTATCACACTTTCAACTTTAGTTTCAAGTTACCAAAATCTGGAGAGACTCTATTTTAGATAGAGATTCCCAAAACATAATTATTTCTATAGAGTTTATCTAAAAGCTCTTTTTTCTCCTTTATTCTTAGAGATCACATAAGCTTAAAGTTCCAGAGAGACCAGGTAGATCGTTTATATCTCAGAGGCACAAGAGAAATACCATTCCTTCTAGAAAGCTAGCTTAACCAATTACAAAGGCTCCTTTGATACAGTAGCAGAGCCATTAGGGACCACTGTTCTCCAGACCTCTTGGCAGCCCCCATTCATCAAGGACAGTCACCACAGGGCCCCACATACTAGTGGACGGCCACCCTGGGATTACGCCTGCAGCTAGTGGACGGGCCCCTGAAACTTTCCATTCCCCATCCTGTGTTTCCTGACATCTCTGTGCTCACGGGATTTTCCTCAGTCTCCTGGCTGCTCCACCAATTGTTGGGCTGCACCCCACAGGCCTACAAGGCTTGCGCTTGCCCAGCTTTAAAACCAAAGAAAGAGCCTGGAGTCAGTATCAGATACATCAGTGGTTTAATGGATGGGAGAGCTTTCCTGTCTGAAGCAAGGTCCTCGAGTGACACCTCACTGTGTGCCGCGGACAGCACAGAGCGGCAGTCTTCGCTCCACGAGGGAGGGGAAGGGGCAATTACCGGTTATAGGGGAATTGATGTCAGGTGGGCTCGTTAGTTACCAGGGAAACCAGCAGAGGGGCACGGCCCCTCACCGCCCCTTTAAGAACAGTCACCAGCTGGGCCTGGGGCAAGTACTAGGAAGGTCAGTCAGGTGAGCAGGTGCAGGTGAAGCAGGCCCTTGTCGGGCAGGGGATGGACCAAGAGTGAGAGAACAGCCATCTTGAGTGGCCTGACCATACAGAGGGGAACTTGTAATTTCCTCAAACTGAAAAAAAAACCCAGACCTTCTCCTATCACTATTCCATGCATTGCTGGTGGGAATGTAAAATGGTATGGCCACTATGGGAATAGTCTGGTAGTTTTTAAAACATCTAAATATGCAATTACATACAACCCATCCAACGTACTCTTGGGCTGTTTTATAAGATTCAAAGATTCGATTCATGGCAGGACACAACACACTGACCCTGGGATAGGTGAAAAGCAGAACTCTTTGTTACTTCCAGGTCCAAAGGAGAAGGCCACACAGGGAGTTGTAGCCTAGGACAGGGTTAGCAGCAAGGGGGAGCTTGAATACGGCAGCTAGGTTTCTTGCCCTCCTTGTGGATTGGTTAATTTGAACAATTTCAGTGAGCTCTAGGGTCTAGGGACCATCCCTGATGGCTGGTCTTGGGGCGGTTAGGGCTAGTGCAGGGTGGTCTGGCTTGTGAGAGCCCCACTAGAGAGGTGATGGGATGTGGACTTACCACTGCTCAAGGAATGGGAACTGACTGGCCTTTAGCCAGGGCCTCAAAACTAGGTCAAGACAGCATATTTTTAAAAAGAAAACTCTTTCATATGGACGTTTTTTTCCATAGAAATGAAAAATTATTTTCACATAAAAATCAGTACATGAATGTTCATAAACAACAAAAATTGAAAAAAGTCCCAGGACTGGTTGATGAATAATGAAGCTGTGGTACATCCACAACGTGGAATAGTATGCATCAGTAAAAAGAAAGAAACTATTGATATGTGCAGCAACGTGAATGAATCTTCAGGGAATGAAGGTGAGAAAAAGAGTCACTCCTAGGAGGTCACATTTATATGAACATTATGGAAATGACAAAATTACAGGAATGGAGAAGAGATTAGAGGTTGCGAGGGGTCAGAGAAGTAGGGAAGGGAAAGAGGTGGCTGTGATTATAAAAGGCCAACACAAGGGATGATAGGGCGATGGAAATGCTCTGTACCTGGATGGTGAGGTTGGACTGTAGCTTTGCAAGCTGTCGCCACTGGGGGAAGTTGGGTAAGAGATGCCCGGGTTTTCTCTGTATTATTTCTTACAATTGCATGGGTATCTACTATTATCTCAATATGAAGAGGTTGATTTAGGACACTATTTATTGGATGAATAAAGGAAGGAATGCTCATGGAACAGACCTCAAGGTATGTGTTGAATTTAATTTGTATGAAGTGTCTTGCTTCGAGGCATCAGAAATCCACAGGAAGGAATTCTGCCTTCTAGATGACTCTCCCCTTAGCGACAAAAAGGGGCTTTCTACAGCTTCTCGAGGTGTATGGAAAAAAGGAAAAAATAGTAATTAAGGTTTCTAGTTTCAAATGCTCTACAGAGACCACCTCTTCTTTCCGTGAACTGGGTCAGCACATTCGTAAGCAGATTAAAAGCTCCTAAGAGCGTAGAGTAAGGGAATGAGAGGAGAGCTGTGGCACCTTCAGAGATTGTTAGAAAAGATCTTACTTCCAAAAGTTAGAAGATTGCCGAAAGGAAACTGCTCTGAAAACTGTTCTTTTGTTTTGTTTTGTTTTTGCGGTACGCGGGCCTCTCACTGTTGTGGCCTCTCCCGTTGCGGAGCACAGGCTCAGCGACCATGGCTCACGGGCCCAGCCGCTCCGCGGCATGTGGGATCTTCCCGGACCGGGGCACGAACCCGTGCCCCCTGCATCGGCAGGCGGACTCTCAACCAGTGCGCCCCCAGGGAAGCCCTGGAAACTGTTTTTTAACTGCCTTCGGGGCAGCCCGTGTATTAAGAGCTTTAAGACAATCAATGCTTAGTGAAGCCATGATGCGGCCACTGTCTAACTCCTTCCTGAGTGCTGTATGCACAAAACTAGTTGTATTATTTCTACTTCAAAACAGCTGAGGCTTTCTAAATGTTTCTTCGGAGCGTTACAAGCCTTTCTAAAACCCTGGAGAGCCGTGCAGCTCGCAGGAGGCCGCAGTCAGTTCAGCCTGGTGGTTTGAGGATCAGACCTGGACTCTCATTCTGGCCCCAGTTTCTGGCTGCGTGACCTTTGGCAAATTGGTCGATCTTTGGGCTTCGGTTCTTACATGCAGAATGAGAACTGAGCAGTGCGAGCCGTACCCTTACTGCAGGGGCCTTTGAAGGATACATGAGGTGCTTCAAGCAGTTCTCACTGCTCTGCGGATGTGAGCTTTGCAGCTGCTATTGTTAGTTATTAGAAGCAGGAGCAGCAGTGATGGTGCAAAGGAATGCAGAGACAGCTTTCTTCTGTGCTTCTAACTAGTCGTGTGACTTCTAGAAAGTCACTTAACTTCGCAGACCTTGGCTTCCTCTTCATGTATAGAACCTTGGCACAGCAGAGTAGATAATATGCAAAGTACCTTCCAGTTTTCACCTTCTTGGATTCTAAGGTGAACTTGTTGGAGATAAAATGATAAAAACAACATAGTGGTTAAAAAAACCCACAACACAGTGGTTGAAAGCACCGACTGTGGAATCTTCTAGGCCTTAGATTTGAGTCTCCTCTGTGTTCTGTATGTGCACTGCTCATGGCCAGACATCGGCTTTCCTAACGGGACTGTGACCTTGTTCGAGACAGTGGTGCTGTGTGCTTCCCACCCCGACCTGAATCATGATTGCTCTATGACAGGTCAGCAGACTGCAGCCAACCAGGGGCAAATCTCTGTCCCTCCCCCCACCCCACCCCAGCCTGTTTTCTGTTTCTGTAAATATGGTTTTATTGGAATATAGTCACCTATTCATTTGTGCATTGTCTGTGGTCGTTTTCCAGCTGTATGGGCAGGCTTGGGTAGTCGTGACAGAGACCACATGGCCTGCAAACCTTCAGCTGTTTACTGTCTGGTGCTTTGCAGAAAATGTTTGCCAGCCTCTCCTCTAAGAAAGCGATGGTACTTGCAGCCCTCGGTTTCCTAGCTTCGCTTGCAACTATAGAAGGATGGAGGGGCAGAATGCCTTACAGACTTCGCTGAGCCGCTGGCCGAGTCCCGGACCCTCTTCCCTTTAAAACGTTTTTACAGTTGTTGTTGTTCCTGCTTGTGACTCACTGCTATCCAATATCATGGGCTTTTACTATTTGTGAAACTTCGGACAAATTACGTAACTTCTCCAGGCCTCAAATTTCTTATATGTTTCTCACACTTAGTAACAACAAAGATTAAACTAGATAATAAGTATAAAGCTCTTGCTCAGTTCTTTCCATAAAATAAGCAAATAATTGGAAGTTATTATTTTTATTTCTGATGAATTTATACATAATTTTAAAGACTTTGAGTCTGTGTCTACACAGGCATATATTTGCCAAATTAAATACCTTTTGTAAAAACCATGTTTTATCTAGAAATGTTTTGACAGCCAGAACATGTGTTTCTATTGCAAACAAAAATATTTCCAGTTTAAAAATACTTGTTTGGATCATCTGTGTGGAAATGAATGTTTTGTAATATTTGAGTTAAGCTACAAAATATTTTTGCCAAACGCTTTTGCAAATATATTTGTCCATTTCTTAGAATATTGCCTTGGAGAAGCAGCCAGTGGCAATTATGCTCTTAGGTGAGATTTACAGTTTATAACCTACAGCAGATCTAACCTTTTGAAAAAAGTAGGGAATGGCAGCTGGGACAGCTTGGTTACTGTCAATGCAGTGGTTGGCGTTCTCGCCATGGCTCCAGCATTATCCCCAGTGCTACCTGGATGGACTTCCAGTGATGAGTGCCACGAATCCAGAATTAAATGATGTGTTATACTTATGTCTCAAGCATCATACAATATAGATCTGTTTATTGTAACTATAATTTTTTGAGGGCTGTGAGTAAATAACTTTTTTTTTTTTTTTGGCCACAATTATAGTAATTCACTTGAGGCTTACTGTTCCTGTTCAATGATAGTGGCAAACGTTTATTCTTTTATAATTCTCACATTGTGTCTCTTCCAGATTTTGCATGTAGTAAATGAAAAAGTAAGCCCACTGGATAGCCTATGCCTTTTGCTGGCATTTAGGATAAACAGAAATCCAAAAAATCGTGCATCGAGCAGTTCTGCCAGTATTGGATTATGAGATCATTGTGTGACTTCTACAGATAAATCACCAAGCAAACGTCACACAGTCAACCTTGTTTAGAAAGTAGGAAAGCACTTCTTCGTTCTAAGATTCCACGTTAGTTTTAACCCCATAGAACGTTGTACCAACATTTTATCAAGTTGATTATGCTTTCCACTGCAAGGTCAAGATAAACTTTACATTAATACAAGCCACATGACTTGTCTTTGAGTTCCAAGAAAATTTAATTTAAAAGTAATACTTTGCATTTATATAACACCTTTCCTAATGTGTAGTCTCGAAACACTTCAGGAAAAAAAACACACTAATATTTTAGCCTGGATTTACAGGCAATTCCCTGGGCTAATGTTTCCTTACAAGACTCTGTGTGACCCACCAGAAATACTCAAATACAGTGGTTTGTCTTTGTCAGATGATTTTGTTCTTCAAGGAAGATTATTTGGAAGAAAATTTCTTCAACTTCTGTTAGAAAAATACTTCTCTCATTTTCTTATCATTTAGCAGGAAGCTGACCAGTTTCTCTCAGACAATTACACCAATGTTTCATACCTTAGAATTACCTTTCAGCACGAATAACTTCAAATGTATTTGAAAACCAATTAGAAATTTCTGAATTTCAGACTTGCGAGGGACAAAAAATACAGCTTGAATTTTCTTAAGGTTTATGATTATCACAAAGCAGAGTAGAAATGCCATGGAAGCAGAATGTCTTCGGACGTGAAGAGGTCAGGCTACTCCTTGGAATGGAAATGAATCGCAGGCTTAGTTTCGCACTGGAATGGACAGCTTACCCCACTTGGCCGTGGGAACCCACAAATAGCAGCTTCGTAGAACTGCCGCATGTTGGAGATGGCTCGGAAAATAGCCTGCCCTCTTCTCTTTTCAGGAACCTATGTAAGAAGGCAGTAGTGTTCACAATAAAAAGTAGAAGATAGATGTTCTCTGATGGTACGATATTTTAAGAAGAAGTAAAAAGATTATTATCTGACATGATCCATGGGAACTGATCTTATTGATTTTCCTATTTTGACCTTGGTCATCCAACACTGACCTAGATGCATATCTATTACTTCAGGTGTGCTTTCAGTGGTGTTCAGAACGTGTCAGGGAAGGAAAAAATAGGGGCTTGTAGTATTTGTTCTTGCCCTAACTGAGCAGTAAATCTTGTTTGTATGCTGACTCATTTCCTCAACATGTGTTCGGCATACGTTATAAGGCAGGTAACATGCTGTGCGGCGGCGACGTCCTTGAGAAGTTGATGGTTAGAGGGGCGCCTTGTCTGCCAGATTCACCGTGACCTGGCTTTCCCTTCCTCCCTTTCCTTCCTTTCGTTCATTCATCAATATTTTTTTCAGTTCCTTCAATGTGCCAGGCCTTAAGACTACAGCTGTTGAGCACCACGGCTGTGGGTCCTACTCTAACTTAACTGCTAATTCAGTGGGGAGACAGACGTTAAATGAATAATTGTATAAAGAACTTTTGTTGCAATTATAATTCCTGTTCAGAGACCCCCAATAATTTCTGATTTCCTTTTTTTTCTTAAAAAATTATTTCTGATTCTAAAACTTTATAGACAACTTAGAAAATATAAGACTCTATCAAGAAAAAATAACCTAAAATAACCCACCAACCCTAACAAAAGAACAAAATAACTGTTCTTAACATTTTGATGTATTTCCTTCCCCTTATTTCTTCTCTGTGTGTGTGTGTGTTCGCATGCATATGTGCCCACAAGTGTGTGCATTTGGGATCACACTATATGCTCAGTTTTGCTATTTGCTTTAAATGATCATTAAGTAGTGAGAATTTCTCATATTATTAAATACTCTTTTAAAAATAGATTTTAGTTTTTGTTTTTGTTTTTTTTTTTTTTTGCGGTACGCGGGCCTCTCACTGTTGTGGCCTCTCCCGTTGCGGAGCACAGGCTCCAGACGCGCAGGCTCAGCGGCCATGGCTCACGGGCCCAACCGCTCCGCGGAATGTGGGATCTTCCCGGACCGGGGCACGAACCCGTGTTCCCTGCACCGGCAGGCGGACTCTCAACCACTGCGCCACCAGGGAAGCCCTAGATTTTAGTTTTGCTGAATAATTTTTTATTTTATTTGTGTACCCTAATTATTTAACTATTTTTCTTTGGATACATTTTGATGATGTCCACTCGATTTTTGTGTTATTTTAACTGATGTGATGATGAAAGTGTAAATCCTTGTTTCATTTCTTGTTGCTATAGCCTAGAATAGAATCTAGAATTGGAATTGGAATTACTGGGTCAAAGGGTATATTTTTGTAATGCAACATATACATATCACATCTGTGAAACATTATAAAAATATTATGCCTTTGGACCCAATTTATATAATATATAATGTGAAGCACACTCCTATTTTCTAGAATTGTATCAATTTACACACCCCATCAAGGAGTAAGTATCTAGTTTACATGTCCTTGGCATTGAGTATTTTGCAGATTTTAATTATATGTCAATTTGATGGACAAAAGTAGTATCCTAATATTTTACTTTAGCATTTCCAGTTATTTGTCATCCTGTTGTATGTCATGTGTTTATGTGTGATTTCCCAATTTTCTATTATTTTAGTCTTTTTTATTAAATACATGAACATATTCTAGATAAATAAAATTATTATAGATGGCATTATATATTACATTAATATGACAATATATTTCCTATATAGTATATTAATATATATTGTTTCTTAAGGATATTGGCCATTTATTATTTTCTGCTAGTAACAAAATACCCCACACTAATTTGTAATGCTACTTATAGATCATGCATTTATGCATGCATCAGAATCTGTTTCTTCATCTGTGTTCTTTTATGACCCTGTCTCCCTTTTACTAATTTCCTTTTTCTGCATAAGAAAATGTCTTAATATTTATTATTGCAAGTTACTTCAATTACTCAATTTTTTTGTATCATAGCGTTGCCTCTTAATTCTTCCGATCAGTTTCAGAATCACAATGGAATGTTCGAAAACTTTTCTGAAAGATTTTGGTTAGAATTACATCAAAAATATAAGTTAAATTTGGGAAGAACTGACATCTTTACAGTATTACATCTTCTCCTCCAGAAATATTGTCTATCTCTCAACTAATTTCTATTGTCCTTTATATCTTCCAGTGATGTTTGGTAAAATTTTTTTTTACTGGGTGCCACACTTTTTAATTTTGAGGGCAATTTTGTATATATTTTTATTGTTAACTGTTTGTTTTTATTTCTTTCCTGACTATAATTGTTATGTTTCTCTCTTAGAGACCATCTTTTTTTTTTTTTAACATCTTTATTGGAGTATATTTGCTTTACAGTGTTGTGTTAGTTTCTGCTGTATAATAAAGTGAATCAGCTGTATGTATACATATATCCCCATATCCCCTCCATCTTGCGTCTCCCTCCCACCCTCCCTATCCCAGCCCTCTAGGTGGTCACAAAGCACTGAGCTGATCTCCCTGTGCTGTGCGGCTGCTTCCCACTAGCTATCTATTTTACATTTGGTAGTGTATATATGTCCATGCCACTCTCTCACTTTGTCCCCGCTTACCCTTCCCCCTCCCCGTATCCTCAAGTCCATTCTCTAGACCATCTTGAAGTAAGTTGTTCAAGAGCGGAACATCCTCTAGATTCCGGCACTGGCCTGTACTTTTCACCAGCCTGATCTTCACTCCCCCCTCCCCGTAGACCCCAGCTGGGCAGCTGAACTGGACAAACGCCTGGTTTCTGTGAACATCGCTCTTCCCTTCCCTTCCCTGTCTGTACCTCCTCCTGGTTCCTTCAGTGACCTGCCCGCCCCCAGGTGTGCCTGTCAACACTCTGTTCATCCCCCACTGCTGGGTTCCCAGGCCGGCCCTCTTGCTTGTCCCGCCTGCACACGATGACTGCTTCCTCTAGGCCTTCATAGCATTTTGTTCATACCTCTTTGGAGAGTATCTTTCATATCTGTGTTTGATGATTTATGTGTGTACCTATCCTCTCCCAAACGTGTGACAGCGTGGAAAGCTCTGTGACAGTGCACACATCATTTAAGTGCCCCTTTGCTTCAGTTTCCCGACGTATATGGGAATAGTAAATTATGTCCTGCCTGCCTCACAGGATTGTGTGGAAGCACTTTGCTGTCTGGAAAATGCAAACTTAGGAGTTGATAACCATGCCAGTCGTTTCCCCTCCTAGATTGGGAGGTTCCTGAGGCAAAGCCTGTTTTTCACACCAGTATTCCTGGGCAAGTGTAGTTTAGCATGATGCTATCCTCCTATAGACACTCTCAGTTAGACTGACTCAGTGGGTGGCCAACCTTAGCAAATGGGGGATAGCACCTAGGTTCTAGCGGACTTCGGAGTGTGCATAGAAGCTGCCTGGTAAGCAAATTTGAAATTGCAACTAAAGACCTGGGGATTTCTGGTTATCACTGGCTGTTACATTGGTCCGGAAAGGATGTGTGTATATTGATGAGAGTAGTTGCAAAGGGAAAATATGAATTTGGAAAAGTACGCGATTCTTTAGACGCTCTAAAGCACTCTCAGGAAAATAATACTTAGTTCTCAGTGTGTTTGGCGTCCTGGGAAAGTTTTTTAAAATACAGATTTCTAATCCACATCTCTTGAGATTCTGCTTCTATAGGTCGGGCCCAGGAGCCTACATTTTTACAAACATCCTTGTAAGTCACATCATCAGGCAAGCTTGTGAAACCGTGTGCTAGGAAGAACAAGAGGATTCTTGGTAGTGATACTCAGACCTTGCGGAAAATCGTTTCTTCTGTGAAACAAAAAGTTAAACACATGTACAAACGCAAGCACATACCCTAGAGAAATAGGCATGTCAGTGCTCTGGTGTATCTCCATGGGTTTTCTTATTGATCCACCAAATTCTGAAATACTTTTAGTATATAAATGCCTTGTTCAAGAAAGCAGATACAGAGGTGGCTCACCGGGAACTGTCCATATTAGAGACAAAGGGTTGTTATGTTAACGCAACTTTTCTGTATAACTCACACTTTATTGATTGCTAAAATATTTATCAGCACATGGTCTTAGAGTTCTTATAAGGCAGCTCTCTTAGAAGGCAGTATGGTCTATATTAGCTTCTTCACACAGCAAATTAAACAGGTATTTCCCTCCAAGAACTTGAATACTAAACATAATTGCGGGAGGATAGGAAGTTGATTGTCTTTATAACAGGATTTAATTATTGCTTTTCATGATTTTTAAAATTATACAAAACACACACTCGTTGTAACAGATAAGTACAGAAGAGATTGAGCAAACAGAAAAAATCACCCATAACTTTATTTTATAGAAAATTACAAGCATTTGTCATGTTTCTACTTTCTTTTATGTATGTTTTTCATTATCGAGATCCTACTTGGTAAGTTGTTTTATAAACTTAGATTATATCATAGATGTTTTCCTTTATCAAAAACCTTGTAAAAATCATTTTAATGGTGGTATAATAGTTTGTCCTACTTGGATGTGAGGCACCATACTTGGATGTGAATATTCCTAGAAAATCAAAAACACAAAACATGGAGAAATGCATTGCCCATGCATTAAGTGTTTCAAATAAATAGTTTAGTTAACTGAGATTTATATCATGTATACATTTTCCTTGTAAAATGTATTTATTAATATGTGTAGTATAAAGCCCTGAAAGAGAAGCAAATACGAGGCAGTAGCCGGTCTGTGCTGTGGGGAGCCCTGAAGAGGACGGGATTAGCCCCCAGGAGACACCAGTGGAATTGCTTTCTCTTGGTTCGCAGTGACAGCCCAGTTATCAAAGCTGATGGACAATTTCCTCCATTTACATTATTTTGCTTTTTGCAGCCTTTGGGGCTGTTATGACTTTCAGCTTCCTGACATGCCTCTTTTGCCTTCCTCAACGCTATTCTTTCCTATTTCTTCCTTTGACCGTTCCTCTTAGCTACTTTTTCACCTTGTCGCTAAAACGCTGGTGTTTCTGTGCATTCTCTATTTGACCCTCTGTTTTTCCATTCTAAACAGTCTCTCTGGGTGGTTTCTTCTCACTCCTGTGTTGGTAACTGCCTCTGAGGAATGATGGCCCTGCATCCTGCATCCCATCCTCCTCTCTCTGCCTTGGGACTCACTTAACACCTGCCATTCGCTGTGGTCCTGGCTCAAGTCCACACTCTCCTGTATGACTTTGTCCCTTCTCTTCTCAGATCTGTGTGACCATCTATTGGTGATGAAAATCTCCTCTTTTCTATTTCTACATGCTTCTCCTTTTCTTTACCCAAGACTTGATGATGGCGTTCTCTCTTCCTTTGAATCATCTTCCATATTTAGGGTTATTCAAAAAGCAAAGATGATTACATTTAATGTAATCATTGTCTAAATTTCTAATCCTTTGTAGGTGCTAACTTCTAAAATAACATTAAGAAAATTAATTAAAGAATGAAAGAAATAATATATTTGAATATTTTCTAATTTATTGATTCTTTAATTATTGTGTTAACTAGTATATTGAATTTAGAGACTAAAATGTAATTATAGGAAAGTGATTAATTGTAAAGGGAGAGCATTTCATTGCTTCTTATTCCCTAGGGTTTCCAGCACTCGTAGCTAGGAGACCTCTAATATTTACCATTGTAATTTCTTAAAGTAAACGGAAGTAACGTGGTGCGTGTGATAAATTCATTTCGTATATAGAATAGCAGTGCTGCATGAACCTTCAGTTTGAAAATCAGTCAAAGACCTTGAAAGGGACACACACTCCCAGGTTCTTGTGAGGGAACCTTCTGTTTTCTAGAGTTTCCTTCTCTAGCTGTTTTGACCAGTTCTTATAATAAAACTAGATGGAGTGAATGAAGGGAATTTAAACCTTTTCTTGCTAGGTTTTTTCTTTTACCTTTGGTAAATAACAATAATGATTCTGTGCAGGGCTCTGGTTTTTAAACTGCTTGTCTGCTAATTATAAGGAAAGCCAAGATACTGAAATTTGTGTAGTGCTAATTACTCATTCCTTTCTCTCCCGCCGTAATTTACAGTGTGTCTTTAGGATGTCAGTTGCTGATTTGGAGCTTCCACCTCTGCTTTTTTTCTCAGCAATTAGGTTTCATCTTCAACTAATGGAATTGAGTGATGTTTGGCTGACATGGAGACTCTCTCTTCAGCTCTGCTTCATTAAAAGTTGACATGAGACATTTAAAAAGGTTTTCTGTTTTTTGTTCCTAAGGCCATGTGTATTAACATAACTTTAATGCTCCCTTTTTTTCTTAAATTATTATTTTCTTCCTACTCTTTGCCCCGTACAGTTTGTGACTGTCCACATCTCCAAGTCATTATATTTTGCCATAAAGCAAAACAGACGAGGGCCTTGTTTCCACTTCTGAGGTTGGTGTACAGTTCATAATTTATCCGTTTCTTCTTCCCACTTCACACCTGTGGTAGGTTTTTCTGTTGTTGTTCTTTCGGCATTTCTATGTTCTCATGATCCTTGAATCTTATTTTGCTGATCATCAGTCTGTGGAAGGGAAAGAAAGACTGTTAAAAGAGTCTTCTCAACTCATGCTTCTGGAAGGAGGGAATAGATGTACTTTTCCCTATTTTTCCTGCTAAGTACAGCTAAAAATCTGAACTTTTTATATGAAAAACATAAGAAGAGCCTGAAAGGTGGAAAGCAGAAGGCAGATTGCCTAGGAACCTTGGGACCCAATGAATGGCAGTGCTGGGTCCCTGAGCTTTCTACTTGCTTCATATATGTTGGACTGGGTGCTGGAGAAGGTGGAAACCCAGATTCCAGTGGGCACAGAGAAAAGAGTCCTCAAGAAACCCTACCCTTTCTAGGCAAAGGACCACAAGAGGGATAGCCTCACAGGACAGAACACCTTTAACCAGTCTCCATCCAAATGCCACGGAAAACACTGTGGCCATCCTCACAAGCTCCACCAGCAAAGCCAGTGGGGAGCCTGGACTTCCAGCCTCGCCAGACTGTCACAGGTGGCTCCACTCCCCTACCCCTGACCAGAGTGGTGAGAAAGAAGGCTGAGCGTGTAGCCAAGGCTTACATGCCCTCTAAGCAGTCATGAGCTCCCTGCTTGGTTTCAGGGGAGACCTCCTGGAGATCCTGGGCTTGTATTTGCACCTGGGGCTGTTGAGGTTCCCTTCTGTCTCCTCGCTAGGGCCTAGTGGAGAGTCAGGACCTTTCACTTCCACCAGTGGTAACAGGGCCCCCTCCCCGACAGAGTCAGTGCAGGCTCTGTAAGGCGCAGCAAGAGACCCCCTCCACCTCTCAGCCAGGGAGGTGTCAGCAGAGGCCCATGGGGAGCCTGAACTCCCACCCCAACCTAGCAGCAGCGAGGAGCCCTCCATTCCAACTCCAGGCATCCCTAGAGGCCGAGTGGGAATCCTGGACTTCTCTCCACAGCTGGCGCCAATGGAGGGCAGTGCTGCCCTTCCTCTGCGGGAGCAGGGTTGGAAGAGGCCTCCTTAAATAGAGCTGCTTAACATCCAGAGTCTCCTAGCATGACACTCAATGTCCAGGTTTCAACTGAAAGTCATTTGTCATAACAGGAGCCAAGAATACCTCAACTTGAACGAGAAGAGACAACACATGCTAACAACAACATAACACGGACGTTAGAAACTGACTAACGTTTTAAAGCAACAGTCACAAAAATGCTTCAGTGAACAATTATGAACACACTGGAAACAAATAGGGGAAAAAAGAGAACATAAATCTCAGCAAAGAAATGGAAGAGATAAAGCAATACCAAATTGAGATTTTTAGAACTGAAAAATATAATACCTGAAATAAAAAGTCTCAGTGGATGGGCTTAACAGCAGAATGAAGACAGAGAAAAGAACCCATGAACCTGAAGACAGAACAACAGACATTACTTCGTCTGGACAATAGAGGAAATAGACTGAAACAAAACCAAAACCAGAGCCTCAGAGACTTCTGGGACTACATCAAAGGATCTCACAACTGTGTCGTCAGAATCCCAGAAGCGGAAAAGGAAGAAGGCTGGGGTTGGGAAAAATCTCAGATTTGGCAAAACCCGCAAACCCACAGTTCCAGAGGCTGAGTGCATCCCAAGCAGCGTGAGTCTGAAGACATGCCTACTAAGAAACGCAACTGCCCAGCTGTTGGAACTAAAGACAAAGGAAAAATCTTAAAAGCAGCCAGGCAGAATACACCTTACTTACAAGGGGAAAACAATTCAGATGTCATCCGATTTCTCGTCCGACACCGTGAAGACCACAAGAAGGTTTCTGAACATTTTTCATGTGCTGAAAGAAAAGAACTGTCAACCACTAATTCTATATCTGGTGAAACTGTCTTTCAGGGATGAAGGGGAAGTTAAGACATTCTTAGATGAAGGAAAACCATGAGTCCGTGTTGTTATAATACCTACCCTTAAAGAATGGCTATAGGGAGCAGTTCAAAACCCAGAAGTGATAAAGAAAAAAGAAAGAAAGAAAAAAAAGACGAGGGGACTCTTGGAACATCAGGAAGAAAGAATGACAGAAAGAACAAAAATATGGATAAATAAGGTAGATTTTTCTTCTCCTTATGAGTTTTCTAAATTATGTTTGATGGTTGAAGTAAAAAGTATAACACTGTAAAATGTTATTCACAGTGAATGTGGAGGAAATATTTAAGATGATTGTATTGTACGCACGGAAGGGGAAGGGATTTAAAGGAGGTGAGATTTCTATACTTCACTCAGACTGTAAAATGTTGGCACGAGCACACCATGATAAATTTATATAGATAAAATGCAATGCCTAAAAAGCTATGCAGAGGGATACACTCAAAAACACTAGATACAGCAGAGTAGAATTGCAAAAAAAAGAAAAATTCAAATGACAATCAGGAAGGAAGGCAGAAAAAGAAATCACAGAAATTAAAGAAACAAACAGAGAAAACCAATAGCAAATAAAAAATAAATAGTAGACTTAGGCCCTCAAATCGTATTTACAGGTAAATGGCTTAAATACACTGGGAATGGCTTAAATACACCAGGAAAAAGACAGAGATTGGTAGAGTAGATAAAAAATCATGACCCAACTATATGCTGTTTATAAAAAAATAACTTCAAAATAATGATATAGGTACACTGAAAGTAAATGTAAAGTAAAAGAGTAAAAGTAAAAGATATGCCATGCAAACATAAATCAAAAGAATTCAGAACTTGCTATATTAATATCAGATAAAATAGACTTCAGAGCAAAGAAAATTACTAGAGACACAGAGGAACATAATGAAAAAGGGTCTGTCTACCAGGAAGACATGGCAATCCTAAAGGATTGAGGTTTTTTCTCTGGGATCAATGCTCAGGAGTGCAATTGCTAAGTCTTCTCATCAGTGTATGTTTAATTTTTTTAAGAATCTGCCAAATTATTTTCCAGGGTGGCTGGACCCTTTAACCTTGCCACCTGCAATATATGAGCAACCCAGCTTCTCCAGATCCTTGCCAGCATTTGGTTAGGGGCACTACTTTTTATTTTAGCAGTTCTCTTAGCTCCTTAGTGATATTTCAGCATCGTTTTAATTTGCATTGCTCTCAAGGCTAGTGGTGCCGGATACCTTTTCATGTGCTTATTTTCCATCTGCACACCCTCTTTCATAAAACATCTCCTCTTGTTTTTTGCCCATTTTATAATTCAATTTTTTATTGTGGAGACTTAGGAGAATTCTCTATGTATTCTAGAGAATATTGGCTTTCAAGTATTTTATTACAGTCCATAGCTTGTCTTTTCATTCCCCGAACAGGCTCTTTGGCAGAGCAAAAGTTTTAAAAATTTAAGAATTCCAATTTATTGATTTTTATGGACTGTGCCTTTGGTGTCATGCCTAGGAACTCTTCAGCAAATCCTAAACCCCGGAGATTTCCTTGTATGTTCTCTTCCGAAAGTTTAACAGTTTTAACATTTAATCCAGCACATTTTGAGTGAATTTTTATAAAAGGAGTAGGGTTTAGGTCAAGGCTTATTTTTTTTTCCTCTGGATGTTTAATCCCTTCAGCACCATTTGTTGAAAAGACTATTCTTCCTCCACTGAATTGATTTTGTGCCTTTGTCAAAAATCAGTTGGCTGTACCTGTGTCGGTCTCTGTTCCACTGATCTATGTGTCTTTCCCTGTGCCAATACCACAGAGTTTTTATTACTTTAGCTATGTAATAAGAATTCAGATTGGGTGGAGTGATTCCTCCGGTTTTATCCTTCTTTTTTCAAACTTGTTTCACCTTCTTTGCTTTTCCACATAAGTTTTAGAAGAATATTTTCTAAACTTAAAAAAATTTTTTTCTTAGGATTTTGATAGGAATTGCATTAAACTTATACATCAATTTGAAGAAAATTGACTTCTTTCAATCCATGGAACATATATTTAAATCTTTGATTTCCCTATTATATTTTGTAGCTTTCTGCATCAGGCCCTGAACGTGTTTTGAATATTTCTTTTTTTAAAGTAATTATAAAAAGTATTGTATTTTAAAATTTTAATTTCCATATGTTCATCACAAATGCAGTTGATATCCACATGTTGATCTTCTATCCTGTGACCTTGCTAAATTTACTTATTCTATGAGCTTTTTCAAAAATAGATTCCTTGAGGTTTTCCAGGTAGATCACCATGCCACCTACAAACAGGAATGGTTACTTTCTTCCTTTCCTATCTGTATTCCTTTTATTCCTCTTCCGCATTATTGAGCTTGCTAGAAACTCCACTACCATGTTGAAGCAGAGTGGTGAGAGTGGACATTCCCGCCTTGTCCAAGCCTACAGGAGAGCATTTGGTACATCACCAGGAAGTATGATGTCAGCTGTAGGGTTTCTGTATGCGCTATTTACCAAGTTGAGGAAGTTCCGTTCATAGTTTAGTAATAGTTTTGGTCAGGAATGGCTATAGAATTTTGCCAGTTAATTTTCCCGCATTTGTTATTGGCTTCCCAAGTAGTTTGCTTTAGTTGTCTCATGTTATAGTTTTGTTCTTTTTGTTTATTCATTTGCATCAACAAATGGTTTCCTGTTCTTTAGAGTAAATTCTTTGTCATGAAATTGGTCTTCTGCAAAACTTTTCTTAGCTGCTTTGCAGGGTGAACTAAACTTCTAATATCAAAGGAGAATTTACAAAGGATAGAAACTCCAGGCTCTCTCCTCTTGATGTTTGCCATCAAGGACCTTAGTGATGAGCTCCATCCCAAGCTCAAGGGAGCAAAGCATGTGCCAGATGCCCCAAGACTTAAACATTCTCCTTAGCTTTGTATTTTCTTTATCTTTTGATACATTGTTTTAAAATCTTTTGATATATTGAGTATAGAGAAAGAGATTTTATTAAAACTCTTTAAACATTTCTTATTAAACTTTTGATATTGCCTATAATGCCTTTTACATTTTAAATCCTTTCAGGACAGGTAGAGGAGTGATATTTCTCTAATTTTTCAGTGGCAGATTCTGTGATACTTATAGCCAGTAATATGCTGCAGTTAGTTGTTCCAGTGTTCCACGTGTATGCATTTTGCTTTCCCACCTGGCTTTCTTATAGAGGGGTCATATGAAGTACCTCTGCATCCTTCAGAATGACTAGCTTGATGCGAGGTTGTCACATACTGGACACACAGTTAATAACTTGTTTATTCACTGGTTATTCAATTATGCCATGCTGTTTTAATGAGGCAGGAACAAATCCATTGCCCAAATCTGATTGTTTTATATTAAAGTTCTCATGTTAGAATTATTAAGGGCAGAGATCTGATTGGAGTTGTTTCTAATTTTCATATATGAACAAGCTGTTAGGGAAAGTCGTTCTCTTCTGTCTTAGTGCTTCACAGTGTACTTTTTCTTAAACAGAGTCTTTATATACTTACTGTTTTTTCTCACCTCCTAAAACAGAGCAGTAGCATCTAAGGCAAATATTGTGAGAGTGCTTACACACCCCAATTTAACTACAGCTGTGTCACTGCTTGAACTAAAGGGGCTCCCAGGTGATTAGGAAAGCAACAGAGAGGCTAATGTTTCCACAGTCTTAGCAGCCAACCCCCATCTACCTTTTAGAAAATATCCCAGTAATATTTGCACACTTGATTATTTCTATTTTCAAATTACCGTATACTGTTACATAACACAGTGAATACTGCGTCATTAATAAGTACCTGGTTGAAATCTTTATTACTGTGGCTTCATGTAGTAATACAGATGTTTTCCTCTAAAATATAAAGTGCATTTGAAAGCTATGCTTTTGCATTTATGTCAGTTTCAAACTTTAAATTTTATTTCCAGGGAACTCTCAGGAAGTGCTTTCGTGAATTCATGACCTATAATTTGATAGCAATTAATATTATTGTTCAGAAGGTAGAATAGCTTTATGCTGAGAAGTCTGAATTATGTAATTTAAGAAAGTTGATATACCTTCTTTTTTATCACAAGAAACAGTATGATTTGAATTTTTAAAAACAACACAGAGATATTTATATCTTTGCAGATTTACTTTTTTTCTTTAAAGTGAGAATAGTCTCCATTAATTTAGGAGACTGTGCTATCCATCATCTTTGCTATTAAGGACTCACTTATTCTGTCATTAAATATTTATTGAGTACTGGACTTACACTCCAGGGATACATCAGAGAGGAGACAAATAAGGTCCCTGACCTTGTAAAGTTTACATGGGAGAGACAGGGAGTTAACAAGTAAGCAAATGAATAAACAAGATAATTCTAGATAGCTATAAATTATATGAAGGGAATTGAGTGATTTATGTACTAGGGGTGGTGGGTAACTTTGGTTGGTGGTCAGGGCAGTCTGCTGTAAGAAGTTGACATTTGCACTGATTCCTAAAGTATAAGAATGAGCCAGCAAATACCTGTGGTTAGAGCGTTTCTGGCTGTGGAGATGGCGGGCTCAGAGAGCCCGAAACAGAAAAGCTGGGTGCATTGAAGAAGCAGGAAGAAAATGCGCGTGGTGGGAAGAGTCTCAGGATGCGGATGGAGGGTTCAGCAGGGACCAGATCCTGCAGGGCTCTTTAGACCATTTCCGTCCTTGGGAATTTTATTCTGAGCACAGAGGGACACCTTTGAACTCCTCTGAGCAGGGTGCGACCTGGTCTTCTGTACATTTGTATGGAAGCCAAGACCAGGGAGAGGAGACCTGCCATGGCTGGTCCTCTAGGAAAGTTCTCCTGGGCTGTTGTCTTGTGTGAGTCTGTCTAAAGTTCAGTTCCCTCATTTGTAAATGAGAGTAAAGGTAGTATCTGTGTAATAAGGTTATCGTAAGCGTTCTGTCAGAAAATGTATGTGAAAGTCTTATGGTTAAACAATGTCAGTGCTCAGTAATATGGTAACAATTGTTATAACGCATCGTTATAAAGATGAGTAAGACATTTCACTGCCTTTGTGAAGCACACGGCAGTGGGCACACAAACAGACATGTAGAGTACAGTAGTTCCATTGTTGGAAATACATATCCAGGGCATGCCTGGACACAAAGGACAGACGTTTATCCTGGGGGAAAATTCAGAAAAGACTACATAAAATTGTTGTCTAAACATGGCTAACTATATGGTGACTGGCTCTGTAATTTGGCCCAGCTGCCTTACGACTTCTCCCCCATGGACCTTCCCTGATGCCATTGGATTCCCTCCTTTGGGTTGGATCACTCTTTCCCAAAAGCCCCTGTGAAGGTGCAAATGCACACCCTTGACTACCTGTTAGTCCTGAGCCTGTCTTAAGGGGATGGAACCAACCAAGGGGACACCATGTAGCTGGGGTGAAAGGATGCCACGGCACAGGCTGCGTTCCCTGGGACGGTGGCAGGGGTCCGAGTCTGGAGGAGGAGGAACTCTTGGACTGCCAGAGGGTGCAGGGGACCCTCCAGCAGTCTTGGGAGAGGTGAGTGCCTCCCCGAGATAAACACCTACTTTCAAAGCCGAGTCTGGCTGGGCGACAGACTGATGGTGAAGACGTTGTCTTCCTCTGTTAGGTTAAGAAAGATCGTGATCTTCTTACTTCAGAATCCTCTGGGAACTGAGGTTCTGTGTAAAGTACAATTGGAGGTGTTTATCTCTCCACACCTAGAGAAATCCAGTTCCTCAATAACAAGGGTTTCCAAAGAGTTTGAAGTAAGAAAGGACCTGGGTGGGGGATAGATGGACTGTCACACATCTTCTCATTGCTTCCCCTCAGGAGTTGCTTCATTCATTGCTCTCGTCATCTTAGATATCTCCTATTGGTTTCTTCCCAACGCAGTCTCCTACCATTGAATTGGGCCTCGTCTAGACTTTGGTATTTGTAACAAAAAGGGCAAAAAAGCATCTTTTCAAACATATGTCAACTCCATTAGAATAAGATCCCATGAGTCATCAGAATCTTTCAGCAGCTTTCTGTCCCACTATTTGGTCATTGATCATGGAATCTGAACTAGAGCTTTCATCTGGAGAACATACTAGCTTTGAAAGCAAAGCCAATCAACAATTTAATTATTGTGTAATTTGTTAATGCTAAGGTATTATAGTCACAACCTGTCACTTGTCGACGAGTCATATATCTAGTAACCTTTGTGATTAAGAACTAAACTGAGACCTAGGAATCAGCAAAGCAGGCTTTACACAGCCAAAATAGACATAACGTTAATTCATGGCTGGATTTAAAGGAGAGAGCTCCTCGGACCGTAATTCAAAGGCTGCTTCATTCATCTCAGTCCACAAACATGTTTGAAATAGATTAGAACCTGTGAGAGGCAGGCGTACAGGCAGCAGCAAAGAGAGAGCCAGCAGCCTAGCAGCCACGGAGGAGGCAGAGGAATGCAAACTGTGGAACCAGAATCACAGCGCCAGCCATGTGAAGCCAGGTCATGAAGGTGTAAAGAGCCCTGCCAACCCGGTGCGTCAGGGATAGCTCTGGACTCAGATTCAGGAGGGCTTTAAAAACCCACGAGCTACAGATAGCACAGGACCCAGAGGCAGAGGCCTTGACTGTGCCATCTGTGAACAGACAGTTGCTTAAAGTCTCTGAGCTGCAGTTTCCTCACTGTGAAATATGAAGGATAATAGTTATCGTTCTTAGGATTAAATGAAATAATATGTGTGAAAAGGGCTTTGGCGCTACAAAAGTACAATGCGAAGTTTAGCTTTTTCAAGTCCTTTTTCTTTTGATTAGCTATTTAATTATTGACTAGTCATTCAACCTCCCTGAGACTCAAGTTCCTCTTAAATTGAGAAAATAATTATACTTTACTTGCCCATTTCATACGAGTAAAATAATGTCCGTAAAGTGCTTTGCGTTCTGTGAGCCTTATAGAATTACAGAATTTTGCAATGCTTTGCAGTCTTATGTAAGTGGCTGATATTGTCATTACTACATTACAGAACAATATACAAATTGTGAAAATGGTCCTGAGGCCTCAAGAAAAGGTTAAATGTCATTCAGTATGCTTTATTTAAGAAGGAAAAGAACTACTGTATAATTAATTCCAGAAAATTTTCTCTAAAATGTGACTCTAAAACAAGTTACTATGCTTGAAGCATTGAGCATCAAATGTCTGGGAAATTTGCTTTTGTAGGATATCTCATTTCCCAGTTATGCTGGAATGAGTTGTTTTGTGTATGTCTCAAATACGGAGAGGTTCTAATTAAGTGCAAATTACAATGAAATTAATAAATGACACCAAATTTTTAGACTTTAAATGGGCTTTGAGAGAATGCAGTGCAGGCTTAGATTGATTATAATTCTAATCTTTTAAGTTTTGAATCAATATTATGTAGCATTAAAAGTCAATTAAATAAAAAATAAAGGAAGAATCAAGTAGAGAACACTCATCTCTCAGTTGGTTCAGCCTCTCAAATGATGACTTAAAAATCTGTTAAATGCTAAGATCGTAATTGCCCTTATTGTTCACTATATACCAAAATAATTGCATGTATAATTAGCATCCATTAAAGAGAGATATTAAACTACCCTAATCACAAATATACTAGATTGTCATAAATTTTTCAAATAAATTGTAAACTTAAGGTTTTATTTCACTTTTTGCAGATGAACTGCAGACTATAAGTGAATTAATGACATAACTACTTATCAGAAATTTTGTTAAAAACTATTTTATCCAGCATTTTCTTTCTTTTTTTTAATTAAAAAATACTTAATTGCTGAAAAATGCTACCCATCCTCTGAGCCTTCAGCGAGTCGTAGTAGTAACATCAAAGATCACTGATCGGGCTTCCCTGGTGGTGCAGTGGTTGAGAGTCTGCCAGCCGATGCACGGCACACGGGTTCGTGCCCCGGTCTGGGAAAATCCCACATGCCGTGGAGCGGCTGGGCCCGTGAGCCATGGCCGCTGAGCCTGCGCGTCCAGAGCTTGTGCTCCGCAACGGGAGAGGCCACAACAGTGAGAGGCCCGCGTACCGCAAAAAAAAAAAAAAGAGATCACAGATCACCATGACAAATATGATAATGAAAAAGTTTAAAATATTGCAGAAGTTACCAAAACGTGACATAGAGATGCAAAGTGGGCAAATGCTGTTGGAAAAATGGCACCGATAGACTTGGTCAACACAGGGTTTCCACAGACCTGCAATATGTTAAAAAAAACACAGTATCTGCAAAGTGCAATAAAAAGAGGTCTGCCTCTTATTCATTGTACCACTATTGACACCCCAAAATCAGCTGAATAGTCATTCATCCTGATTCCTCAGAAAGTCCACTGTGGAGTATAAGTACGTTGAGGGCAGAGACTAATTCCTGAGGTTTGAAACTCACAGAGAAATTGCTCCATAATCGTTTGCTAATTTATTTAAAGATATTATGTCCCACCCATGGCTTTGCTACTGAGTTCTCACAGGTGTCCTGATTAAAGTCAGCCTTGAGGCACTGAAGTCACACACTTGAGGGCCTCCAGTTTCATTTGTTTGTTTATGGTGTCATGGTCAAGTGCTTGGTCTCAAGCTGTCTGGAGCCTGTTGCTACAAGAAGGAGGAGGGGACTCAGGCTGACTCCACTGTCCAGCCTACTTGTACTAAGGGAAATATTTAAAGAGCTACCCCTCTACTATTTATGTTATCTTGGTTTGGATCATTCAAACTGTAGCAAGCAAGCCCAGAATGTAACACTTGGAAGTTTGTAAATGGAAGAAGTGGTGACCCAGCATTTTCTGATCCATTCCCAGCATTTTCTGATTTTCTGGTCCTGCAAGATAGACCAAGTAGGTGCTTCCCTCCCTGCATGGCACCAGCCAAGATTGAGCAAGAACCTCACCAGTACCTGATGGCCCAGAGAAACTCTCTCAGTCCAGAGGGCCAGGCATCCCTCACCTCATACCCAGTGACACAGGGAGGCCTACCTAGGGAAGTGCCTTCTGTCCCCACAGGGTTACAGAGCAAGAGCCCCAGCATACCCTACAGAACAAAGGAGACCAGAATAGTTCTGAAAAATAAATTGTCATTAGAACCACAGCGCACAAAATAGGCTACATCCTATACATGAAATTTATCAGACAACTGCCTGCTAAAATGAAGGATTTAAATAGGGTTAGGAGCCTCAACATAATATCCAAAATGTCCAGGATACAACTGAAAATTACTTGCCATACCTAGAACCAGGAAAATCACAACTTGAATGCGAAAATCAACTGGGACAACATTGCAATGAATCAGGTGTTGGAATTATCTGACAAGGACTTTACAGCAGCCAGTATAAAAGTGTTTCAACAGAACATTCTTATTTCTGTTTAAATGAATGAAGAAATAGAAAATCTCAGCAAAGAAGAAGAAATTTAAAAAAATATATCAAGTGGAAATTAGCCAATTGAAACACACAATAACTGAAACAAGAAGCTAGGTGGACGAGCTCAGTAGTAGAGTGGAGGTGATGAGGTTGGAACCACTGAATATGAGAACAAATCAACAGAATTTACTCACTTTGAACAATAAAGAAAAAATGTACTTAAAGGAAAAAAAGAGAACAGAGCCTCAGGGACCTGTGAGACTATAACCAAAGATCTAACATTCATGTCATTGGAATGCCCAGGAGGAGAGGGGAAAGAGAAGAGGGCTGAAAAGGCATTCAAAGAAATAATGGCTGAAAAATTCCCAGATTGGGAAACAAACAAACAGCAACAACAACAAAAAAACCCAAACCTGGAGATTCAAGAAGCTGAGTGAATCCCAAATAAGATAAAGAAACCTATTCAAAGATACATCATACTTAAACTTATAAAAAGTAAAGAAAAGTGAAAACTCTTCAAACTAAAAAAAAAGGAAAAAAAAGAACTGTCAGCTGCTAATTCTGTATCTATATCTGGCAAAAATATCCTTCAGGAATGAAGGGGAAAACTTAGAGTAAGGGGAACTGAGAGAATGTGTTGGTACAACACCTACACCTGGAGAATAACCAAAGGAGCCCCTCCGAACAGAAAGAAAGTGATCAGAGAAGAAGGTTCAGAACTACAGAAAGGAAAGAAGAGCAAAGAACTGGAAAATGAAAGTAACTAAAACAGACTATCCTTCTCAGTGAATTTCTTAAATAATATTTGAAATTTGAAGGAAAAAACCCTGTAAAACCATCTGAAGTGGTGCTAGATATGTGTAGAGGGAGTACTTAAGACAATTATATTTAAAACGTGGAAGGGAAAGGGGAATCTCAGGACATCACTTGCAGGAGTAGAATATTGATATTGTGGTAAGTTATAAATGTATATTGTAGCATTAGAGCAACCACTAAGAAAACTATACAAAACGAGTCTCTAAAAAGCACCATAACTAAGTCAACGTGGAATCCTGAAAACCTTCAAGTAACCCACAAGAAGGCAGTAAAAGAGAACAGAAGAACAAGAAACAGAATCAATTAAGAGTCTAAATACACCCATTAAAAGAGAGAGATTGGTGGAGTGGATTTAAAAAACCTACAAAACTCGCTTCAAACATAATGACATATATAGGTTGAAAGTAGAAGGACAAAAAGTTACATCATACAAGCATTAATTTTTTAAAAAGCAGGACTGACTACATTAATATGAGATAAAGTAGACTTCAGAGCTAAGATAACTACAAGGGGGAAAAATGGCCATTACTTAATGATAAAAGGATTATTCCACTGAGAAGACATAGAAATCCTAAATGTATATGCTCCAAAAAACAGAACTTCAAAATACATGACACAAAAACCTATTGACCTGAGACAAATTCACCGTTATATCTGGGGGCTCTCACCAACTGACAGTACCAATTGATAGCAAGGATTTAGAAGAACTGAACAATACCATCAACCAGTAAGAGCTAATTGACGTTTATAGAACAACTTTACCCAACACACATTGTTTTAAAGCATCCATGGGACAGTATCCAAAATAGAATATGTTCTGGGTCATAAACCAAACCTTATTACAAATTTGAAAGAATTGAAATCATACGAAGTATATTCTGTGAACATACTGGAATCAAATTAGAAATTAATGAGAAAGAAAACAGGAAAATCTCTAAATATGTGAATTTACAACCTCTACATAATACATGTATCAAAGAAAAGGTCTTAAAGGAAATAAAAGAAATGCATAGGACTGAATGAAAATGAAAATAAATAAACACCACAATTTGTAGTATGCTAAGGCTGTGCTGAGAGGAAAATTTATAGCATTATGTTTCTACTAGAAAAGAGGAAAGATCTCAAATCAATAATTAAGAACCTTAGGGGGCCTCCCTGGTGGCGCAGTGGTTGAGAGTCCGCCTGCCGATGCAGGGGATACGGGTTCGTGCCCCGGTCTGGGAGGATCCCATATGCCGCGGAGCGGCTGGGCCCGTGAGCCATGGCCGCTGGGCCTGCGCATCCAGAGCCTGTGCTCCACAACGGGGGAGGCCACAACAGTGAGAGGCCCGCATACCGCAAAAAAAAAAAAATAAATAAAAAATAATTAAGAACCTTAGGGACCGAGAGAAAGAAGAAAAAAAGGACACAAAACTCTAATATTAGGAGTGAAACAGGAGATATTGCTACAGAACCTGCAGCTAGTAAAAGAACGTTAAGGAAATACTACAGGCAACTATGTGCTTACAAATTTGAGAACTTAGATTAACTGGACCGAATTCTCAAAAACTACAAAGTACCAAAACTCAACCTTTGTGAAATAAATAAATGTAGCCATTCTATAGCTATTAGAGAAATGTAATTTAAAATTAAACCCTCCCCCCTCAATCTCCTAGCCTAGATGATCTTATTAAAGAAATTTACCAAATATTTAAAGAAGAACTAAGACCAATTTTACACAATCTCATCCAGTAAACAGATGAGTAGGAAACACTTCTCAGTTTGTTTTATGAGGCCAGTAAAAGAGCACAAAACAGACACTATTGACCAATATATCTAATGAATATAGATGTAAAAATCCTGAATACAACACTGGCAAATTGAATCTTGCAAAGTATGAAAAGAATTGTACACCATCACCAAGTGGATTTTATTACAGTTATGCAAGGCTTGTTCAGTATTTGAAAATCAATCCATGTAACCCACCATATCAACAAGCTGAAGAAAAAATCTTTGGAGCATATCCATTGACACAGAGAAAGCATTTGAAAAAAATCCAACACTCGTCCATGATAAAAATCCTCAGCAACCTTGTTATAGGGAGTAACTTCTTCAGTTTCATTAACAGCATGTACAAAAACCTACAGTTAACACTGAACTTAATGGTGAAAGACTCACTGCTCTCCCCTTAAAGTAGGGAGCACAGCTAGCATGTCTGCTCTCCCACTTGTATTTAACATTGTATCTAGTAGTATGATAAGGCAAGAAAAAGGGCATAACAGCTGGAAAGGAAAAATAAAACTGTTCTTATTTTAAGGCATCATTGTCTTCATAGGAAATCTAAAGAAATTCACCAAAAAGTCCTAGATTAGTGATTCCAGTAAGATTGCAGGATACAAAATCAACACACGAGTCAATCACTTTTCTACATAGTAACAAGCATGTGGAAACCAGAATTAAAAACACAATGTTACTTACAATTGCTCCAAAGAAAATGAAATACTTAGGTATCAATCAAACATGAGGTATATGCTGGAAATTAGAAAATGCTGAGAAATGAAATAAATCAAAAAATACCTCTCCTCCAATTGAGAGACTTACTTGTTCATGGATTAGAAAATTCAGTGTAGTAAAGATGTTAGTTCTCGGGCTTCCCTGGTGGCACAGTGGTTGAGAGTCTGCCTGCCGATGCAGGGGACACGGGTTTGTGCCCCGGTCCGGGAAGATCCCACATGCCGCGGAGCGGCTGGGCCCGTGAGCCATGGCCGCTGAGCCTGCGCGTCCGGAGCCTGTGCTCCGCAATGGGAGAGGCCACAGCAGTGAGAGGCCTGCGTACCGAAAAAAAAAAAAAAAAAAGATGTTAGTTCTCTTCAAGTTAATCTATTGGGTTAACACAATTCCCATTAAAAAACTAACAATTTTTTTGTAGACATAGACAATCTCATTATAAAATTTGTATGGCATGGCAAAGGACCTAGAATAACTAAAACAATTGTGGGGGGAAAAAAAGGATAAAGTGGAAGGAATCACTCTATGCAGTGTGGTCTTACTATATAGTGACAGTGATCATGATGGGGTGGCATTGGTGGAGGGACAGACACATAGATCAATGGGAAGAAACAGAGAACCCAGAAATAGACCCACACCAATATGTCCACCTGATTTGACAAAGGACCAAAGTGATTCAATGAAGGAAATATGGACTTTACAGTAACTGTAGTGAGAATAATTAGACATCCATAGGCAAAAAAATCCACCACCAACAACAACCTTGACCTAAATCTTTTACTTTATTTTAGAAAGTCAATTTGGAATGTATCACAGATTTAAATGTAAAATGTAAAACTTTAAAACTGTTAGAAAAAAAGTCATCAGAGAATACCTTTGGAACCTAATACTAGGAGAAGAGTTCTTTTTTTTTTTTTTTTTGCCGTGCCACATGCCATGTGGGATTTTAGTTCCCTGACCAGGGATCAAGCCTGTGCCCCCTGCATTGGAGGTGTGAAGTCTTAATCACTGGACCACCAGGGAAGTCCCAGGAGAAGAGTTCTTAAACTTGATGATACCAAAAGTGTGATCCACAAAAGAAAAAAAGAAAGATGAATTAGACCTCATCACAATTAAAAACTTTTACAAATAACCATGTTAAGAGTATGAAAAGACAGATTACAGAGATGGAGAAAATATTTGCAAACCACATATCTGACAAATGACTAGAATATATCTAGAATATACTAGGATATATAGAATAAATAAACTACTCTCGGAACTTGACATTTAAAAAAAACTGCTATTAGAAAATGTGCAAGAGACATGAATGGACATTTTACCAAAGAGGACGTCAGATGGTAAACAAGCACATGCAAAGATATTCAGTACCACTAGCCATAAGGAAAATGCAAGTTAACGCCACAATGAGATATTCCTACAAACCTGTCAGAATGGCTAAAATAAAAAATGGTGATAACATCCAATGCTGGTGAAGATGCAGAGAAACTGGATCACTCATACATTTTGCTGGTGGGAATGTGAACTCGTCTAGTCACTCTGGAAAGTAGGTTGGGAGTTTCTTCTAAAACTGAAAATACACTTACTATGTGACGTACCAATTGCACTCTCGGGCATATCCCAGAGAAATGACAGCTGTGTTCACACAAAAGCCTATATATGGATGCTCATAGTTGCTTTATTTGTAATAGCCCCAAACTAGAAACAATCCAAATGTCCTGCAATATGTGAATGGTCAAAAAAAAAACTGTGCTACCATAGAATACTGCTCAGTAATAAAAAGTGATGGACCATCGATACATACCACTTGGACGGACTTCTAGAGGATTATGACTAGTGAAAAGAGCCAGTCTCTAATGGACACGTACTGTAGAATTCCCATTTAGAGAACATTCTTTTTTTTTTTTTTTTTTTTTTTTGCCACACCATGCAGCATGTGGGATCTTGGTTCCCTGACCAGGGACTGAACTTGCGCCCCCTGCAGTGGAAGTGCAAAATCTTAACCACTGGACTGCCAGGGAGGTCCCTAGATAACAGTCTTGAAAGGACACAGTTGTAGAATTGGAGATGAGATTATTGCTCACCAGGAGTTAGGGAGTGGGGCGGGGAGCAAAGGGATGGGTTTGGGTGCACAGAAGTGGCTGGAGGGAGTTAGGTGATGGTGGAACAGTTTCACATCTTGGCTGTGATGGTAGTTACACAAAGCTGCTCATGTGATAAAATTGCAAAGTGTGTTTACACACACAAACAAATGAGTGCATACCATACTGGTAAAATCTGAATAAGCGCTGTGGATTGTACTGTGTCAGTTTCCTGATTTTGATGTTGTGCTGTGGTTATGCTGAAGATGCCAGCATTGGGAGAGGCTGGGTGAAGCATGCACAACTTCTGTGAATCTATAATTATTTCAGAATCAAAGTTTTTAAAAAGTTAATTAAAAATAGAATTAGAATGTGCAAAAACCAAATAATGATCAAGCTTTCAAAGCATAAGCTTCTAAATTTTGGAAAGAGGGTCTTACAGTGATTTGGTAACACTTCTAGTGGTATTCCCTTAAGATGCAAACGATTCTCAGTTGTCTGTTCTGCTCTAACATCTGCCACAAAGGGTGTCTGGTATTTCCAGAGGAAGATGGGACATGGTTTGGGGTGCATTGTGTTCTACCTGAGGGGAAGAATGGGAGGAGAAATAGACCATAAGGAGAGAGAGAATCCAGAGCTGGAAGCTACTAGAAACGTATTCTGCTTCGTTTTACTAGGACTTAAGGACAGGTAGCACGGTAACATCATGAACTGTCTGCCGTCCTTTAAACTCTCCCTTCTGTGTCAATTATCTGCGGATTTTCTCGTCATTCTTAGCAATAAATCTTGCTAAGAGGATTTACACAAAAAGAACCTCTGGCTGGTAGACTTCCTGGAAGAAGAGGAGGCCTGGGGACCACATCCTATGCCATCACCACCCTTAGAGAGACAGGGACCCCAAGAACAGAGAAGGTAGCTGAGCTGAAGAAACAAAGCAGTCTCTGTCCCCTGCAAGTCAGCCACAGGAAAGGGGCTCCCTGGGGAGTCAGCCCAGGGCAGAGAAGCACATACAAAGCTTTTAATACAAGGGCCACCTGGCTGTCCAGCTCACTGCAGGGGACAGCACCCGGGGTGGGCACACAGGAGCAGTCGGCCTGTGCATTCCTCCAGTCCTTTATCTCCGTCCACGTGCTCTGTCAGAATCGGGAACTCCTTATGGGCACACCGTGTACACTCCACAGCACACCACACCCTTCTGGACACACAGGAGGTGCTTATAAATAAAGGGCCGAAGTGTGTTCAAGAACACCCCACCCCAAGAGGCCCAGACACATACATTGTGATAGCAAGTACCCCTCACCCCTGGTTCAGGATCCTTGGAGACGGGGACTGAGCTATGGTAGGTCAGCACACACCCCTGCCTGTTCTTTGGGCCATGCCCGGCGCTGGAGCAGAGTGGGCTTCTGACCTACAGGGCCACACACACGTCCCCTCCTGGACTTTTCCCTTCCACTCTCAGGAGATACTTCCCAAGGTAGAGTGGAAAATCAGCCTAAGTACTTAGTATGGGTAAACTCCTTTCACCTTGAAATTGCATTACAAATTTTAAACTTCACATGACTCTGTGGGAAAAGAAAGAAGTAACATGTAATATTCAATTTCACACTTGGGAAACAAACAGTGAGGTTAAGTAACTTTTGCAAGGCCAGGTAGCAGATCTGTGTTAGGAAGGAATTTGTGACTATATAATTCCGTTCTCAGACCTTTCTCAAGTAAAAAGCTTCCATACTCAAGATTTAGCTTTGTCCCTCTTGAGTAATAAATTAAGAATTCAAAATGAGAGTAAATAAGACCAAATAAATATGTTGCCTCTGTGTACCAAGATGTAGACGTAAATTCAGATGATTCCTATAGAACTCAGAGAGTGCTTTCCTAAAATATTAGAATAACGGTTTTTACATCTTAAAGACAAGCTTTTGAAAAATATATTTGCTGAAAAAAGGAAACTTCTAGGTGCTGCTACATGTCTTCATGATTTAACAAATAGGGAAGTTGAAAGAGGCTACGTCTTCAGTTTTCTTTATTCACACGTTAGTAACAAAGTTAGGAAAATTAGTGAGAGAATTTTTTCTGGTTTTTGACCTAATGATAAAACGTTTCACTGTAAAACCTGAATTTCAAACATAGACGCTTTTCATGAATGAGATTTGAAGAATTGGAAGAAGACAATTCATGCATTTAGAAAGAAAAACGTGGCAAACTAAGTAATTGTCATCCTACTGCGCCATCTGCTTATTATGCCTGAGCAATATTTAGTTGTTGTGTGTTGAGGGGTGAGATTAAGAGAAAACTTTTTTATTGAAGTATAGTTGATTTACAATATTGCATTAGTTTCCAGTGTAAAGCAAAGTGAATGTTATATATATATATATATATATGTATATATATATATAAATATATATAAAATGTTTTCAGATGATTTTCCATTATAGGTTATTACAAGATATTGAATACTGTTCCCTCTGTTACATAGTAAATCCTTGTTGCTTATCTATTTTATATATAGTAGTGTATAGCTGTTAATCCCATACTCCTAACCAACCGTAAGTTTGTTTTCTATGTCTGTGAGTTTGTTTCTGTTTTGTAAATCAATTCATTGGTATTATTTTTTAGGTTCCACATATAAGAGATGTCCTACAATATTTATCTTTTCTTTCTGACTTACTTCACTTGGTATGATAATCTCTAAGTCCATCCATGTTGCTGCAAATGGCATTATTTCATTCTTTTTTATGGCTGAATAATATTCCACTGTGTATGACATCTTCTTTATTCATCTGTCGATGGACACTTAAGTTGCTGCCATGTCTCGGCTATTATAAATCGTGCTGCTATGAATGTTGGGGTACGTGGATCTTTCTGAATTAGAGTTTTCATCCTTTCTGGATATATGCCCAGGAGTGGGAAGCCTGGATCATACGGTAGCTCTATTTTGAGCTTTTTAAGGAACCTCCGTACTGTCTTCCGTAGTGGCTGCACCAACTTACATTCCTACCGACAGTGCAGGAGGGTTCCCTTTTCTCCACACCCTCTCCAGCATTTTTATCTGTAGGCTTTTCTGTGATGGCCATTTGGTTTTGATTTGCATTAAGGGAAAACTCTTTATGTGGTTGTGTTTATACCTTCTGAAGGTCCTAATAGTGCACTGTGGAAGACGAAGCTAGGGTAACAGACTCAAACACAACAGAAGTGGTTTTCATTCCCAGAAGAGCCCAGGACGGGTGCTCCTGAGCTCCTGATCCTGGAATTGCTGTCTTCCTTTGGGAATTCAGAGACACAGGCTTTCGCTTTCCTGTCATCCTGCCGTCCACCACTGCTCTGCGTCTGGTCGGAAGGAAGAAACAGCAAGGAGGATACACACCTCGCCAGCCAGAGCCTGGCCTGGAAGTAGCACACGTCACTCCTAACGGCGTTCCCCTGAGGGAGCTTGGGGCCAGGCCACACCTGCAGAGGTGGGGGGGGAGTACAGTTCTGGCTGGGGGGCTGCTTCCCAGGCATAGCTGTGCATTTTAGAGACAGAAAGTGCATTTTGGTGGACAGTCCACCCAACTGCTGGAAGCTTTCTTTCTTCAGCTGTATTGGCTTAGACGTCCCTCCTTAGCCACATTCCGTTTCCAGATATTTGGGCCTCCACAGGTACTTTTAAGAGAAGGATAGTTCTAGAGAGTTGAATCCGTTTTCACTTGATACAGGAATTAATTTTTCTGACTAGGATTTAGTTAAGCAAGAAAAATTTCTGAGCATTCTGAAAACTACAAGAAAGTCTACCCTCAGTCTGACTAGAGAGGTGAACGAATGCAGGGTTTAAGGAAGAGAGTCTTTCGGGCATTACTTCTAGGAATTTCGCAAACTGAGATTCAAGGTGTGTATGCCTGGGCCTTGAACAAGAAGGAACTGGCTATCTCAAGTCTCAAGGCCTTATTATATGAGGGAGGGCTGGGGAAGGTCCATAAATGTACTTTCTGTTAAGTAACTCTCTGTTCTTTTCTCCTTGAAATCCAAAGATGACTTAGGTTTTGACAAATTCTGTGTTTAAAAAAAAAAAAAGTTTCCTAATCACAATTACAGAAGGTGTAATAAAAGATCCCCTTAAGAGAATATTCATACTGTCATTAAAATTACTGTTATTTCAGAAACTTTAGCTCATCCTTGCTATTCTTTTGCTATCTACTTTATAATATAAACCATACGTAGAGAGACAGGAGCCCCAAGAAAGGAGAGGATAGCCACACCAAAGAAATAATCCAAAGCAGTCTCTGTCCCCAGGGACTCAGCCATCTGCAGTCAAACTTCACACTTGCCCAAAGCCAAGACCATTAGAGAGAAGAAAATTGCCCGTGCCACTGTGAGAGCATACTGTCTTCTCCTCCTCTGCAAGCATGGTCATGAATGACATCTGATTTTTTTTTTTTGCGGTATGCAGGCCTCTCACCGTTGTGGCCTCTCCCGTTGCGGAGCACAGGCTCCGGACGCGCAGGCTCAGCGGCCATGGCTCACGGTCCCAGCCGCTCCGCGGCATGTGGGATCTTCCCGGACCGGGGCACGAACCCGTGTCCCCTGCATCGGCAGGCAGACTCTCAACCACTGCACCACCAGGGAAGCCCGACATCTGATTTGAAACCACAATTTACTACTGTAATAAAGTTTCTAAGATTACTGCAGTTGGAATTCAATTGTATTGAGCAGTCAATTGATTCTGGGCTAAAACATGCTTACATTACAAAATAATGGCTGGTTTGAGAAAAATAAGGTTGTATGCAGGCACCAGTATCTCAGAGCAAGAGGGACACTATTAAAATTCTTTAGGGGAAAATAAATTGCAGATTTGCTAAGTATACTTGAAGTCACATCACCCTACGTTTGCCTGATGCTCGGTCCTCCCAGAATCCCAATGAGATGAGGGGAGCAGGAATTCCCACTTCATAGAGAAAGAGTCTCCAGATCGGAGAAGTCTTTGCCAAAGAGCGTTTTAGCCTAGTGCTAGAACCCAGTTTGTAAGCATCTTCACACTACTCCAGGCAGAATATGATAGCCGCTGAGTTGACAGATACTTTCTTTTTACAGAGTGGATTTAGAGGCATGCTTACTAAAAGCCATTAACTCTGAGCAGAATGAAGAGCAAAGTTAGTGCTTTTGGATATTAAGATAGATGATACATGCAAACAATGAAATCGGGAGCAGGAACTCAACTGTAGATATTTCTCACTTATAGGAAATTAATTTTTTGTAGCCTTAATGGCGAGTTTTGAGGCCCAACTGTCATCCCTTTTACGTGTTTTCCTTTAAGGGAGTAAATGAATTCTTTGTCTTAGTAAGAGCTTTCTAAAATATTTGATTTGCGATTTGGTTTTATCCATTGCAATGCATTTGTTTCTGAATTTACTCTTTGTCATTGAATCTGCTCCAAGATTACAAATCAATTTCTTTTAACTCTAAACCTTTAATGCTTCAGAAACTTTAAAATGTGGATAGTGGGGCACATCAAACTCTGGGTTCTCTCACATAGTCAGGAGCTGGGGGAAATCACAGCTCACGACAGCAGATTTCAGCAATGACCGCAGAGCCAGCTGACCTTGTGGTTTCCACTTTTCTAGTAAATTTTCTACCACCAGCTCAATTCTTCCCTTTACTCAGTCCACTGTGTAGTCTGTAGGGGTGTAAATCCCACCAGAAGGTTTTTGCTCACCCACTTTGCTAGATATATTGGAAAGAAACAGCATTTATACATGCTAACCAAACTATAATTGCCTGTCTCCATGATAAATAGATCACGTATAAGGTAGGTCTCTGAGCAATGCTCTGGAGAATGTACCTTTCAGTCTTTACAGGCATGACATGCTTGTGACAAGAAAGCAAGCTTGCGTTAGAGAGACAACAATGTTTCCCTCTATTAAAGGGAATTAATTTTTAAAATTTCACTTGCATCATAAGTAGGCATTGGAGAATGTCCCTCGCTGACTGTTTACATGGCAGACAGAGGAGCAAGTTACTTTTAGTTTTAAAAGCAACCTTGTTGCCGTATTGATTTGATCAGAGTTCTGTTTGTTTGTGTCTGCTGATCTCATGTGTAATCAGAATCCCTAAGTAGGAAATGGTTTCATTCCATTGCTCTCTATTCTGGAAAGAAAGTGTGGTGTTGGATTTACCGCTGGTGTTTGCCAGGCCCCATCCTCACCAGGCCCCACCCTCGCCAGGCACCACCCTCACCAGGCCCCATCCTCACCAGGCCCCATCCTCACCAGGCACCACCCTCACCAGGCCCCACCCTCGCCAGGCACCACCCTCACCAGGCCCCATCCTCACCAGGCCCCATCCTCACCAGGCACCACCCTCACCAGGCCCCATCCTCACCAGGCCCCATCCTCACCAGGCACCACCCTCACCAGGCCCCATCCTCACCAGGCCCCATCCTCACCAGGCCGCATATCTAGGGTACACGCTATCAACATGATCTGTCACTGTTGATATTGACCTGTTCACCTGGCTGAGGTGTGTTTTCCGGTTTCTCCACTGGAAAGTTAGTCTTTTCTCCCCTTTCCATACTACTTCTATTTTAACTCTGCCTGTATCTCAAAGACTGCCTCAGGATTCACCTCCTCCTAGATATCTTCCCTTGAATCTGACCAGTCTTGTGGATTATTAGACCACAGGCTTACTATTTGAGACAAGACTTACTTATTGAGAACTGCAGTAGGAAGGCAGGTGAGAAGTGCTCACCACCTCTTAGCTGAGCGACCCAACTACAATTCCATAATATATCAGAATTAGAGTTTGTCTTTTATACATGGGTAAAACCTCAGAACTCCTCTGAGAATGGCTTTGTGGTCAGCAGTGGAGAAGGGTCTGGTGACCCTGAGGTGAGGGGCGAGGAAACCACATAGTCACGAGTTAACAAACTCCAATGGGTGTTTCTAAGAGTGAAAATACATACTTGAGAGGAAGACAGTGTTTCCAGAAAAATATCCTGGATCTGTCGCTTTGCTGGGATTTTAGCCTGCCTTTGCCAGCTGGCAGGATACATGAAAGTAGCTCTGTCTGCCTGGAATCCCTCTCCTCACAGCTCTGAGCTTTTAATTATTCTTAACCTCTGGTGTTCACTCTTATTTTATCTGAAAAATTTCCCCTGTATTCACTTTCAGTCAGAGACCATGTAGTTTATGTCTTCTGTAACCTCCAAGCTTTAGCACAGAGCTGAGCCCTCACGTATATGTTCCGAAAGCTCTCTCTTCTCTTTCCACCACGTGTCATGTTATATTATCCTTAGTTCTGCCTGTGCATGAAGGACTGAGTATTCTTGATCCCTTGAACCAGCAAAACAGGCATTCTAAACAGAAACAAAAATCCTTATAGCTCGTAGAAGAAATTCAGTATAAAACAACCACAAGTTCCCATTGAAATGAATACATTCAGTAATTAGTGTCAGAAAGATACAAAGAAAATTTTGATTTAAAAATGATGAAGGAAAATGACTTGAGGGAGAATATAGGGTGCCACTGGACCTCTTGACCTCAGCCTTTGGGATTAGCTGCTGACAGCATGGATCCCACTTGACAACTCAGTTTAGCCTCTGTTAGCATCACTCTCCTTGCCTGGGTGGTGTTTGTACTTATTTTAACATGACATCACACTACTTTGGGTATTAATGAAAGTTTGGTTGTAAGGTCCAATGAAATTAAGTGTTTTTTATCTTAGTAAATCATTTACTATTTTGTTTTCAATTTTGAAGCAAAATTAACGTTTATATATTCAGGTATAAAATTGTTCATTGACCCAAATGAAAATAGACTTTCACAAAGGAATGGTTTAATGGGTTGACATTGGAAGTGTTCACTCTAGCACTGCCTTCAGATGCTCACAATAGCCTTGATTAGTGGCTCCAGGGTCGGGGCAGGAGTGTGTCCCTTGGGAGACACTTGACAATGTCTGGGGACATTTATTTATGGTTGTCACAACTGGGTGGAAGGGTGCTGCTGATATGTTGTGGGTGAAGCCAGGGATGATGCTAAACACCTGGCAATGCAGAGGTGCCCCCACTCCCCCAGCAAAGAGCTGTCTTACCCACAGCGTCAACAGTGCCAGGGTGAGAAACTCACATGACTGACTGTGCCGTCTCCAGTTCTTGTCTGGGGCATGCCTCCCTAGGCCCTGAGACATATTGTGTGTTTTGCTTTGGTCCGAAAGGTGTTAAATAACCCCAGAGAACATCGGTGACCCTAGGTCCACCTAAGAATGTGCCTTCTAGAATGTTCTAGAATGACTTCTAGAACAGTGGTTTCCACTCAGCCTGTTTAAATATGAAGACCTTTTTTAATGACCAGAGCTTTCAAGGAGTCTTACATAATTGTCAACCCATTATTATTTAGTAATGGAGAAAATGTATCATAATGCTAGCACACACATTCACTCACAAAGTGGCTATAGGTTAGTGAGATATTTACAGTAACTTCTGTCTTGGCAACACGACATTTGAAAAACAATTGTACCTGTGTGTCTGTGTGAGACCCATTATTTGTTCCGTCTCCAGCTAGTGCTTGGGTGCATATGGATTTGATGGCCCCTGGAAGGAAACCTTTGTCCTCATAGGGGGAAAATGGCCCACAACCTGGGCCATTAATGAGTATTCCTTTGAGACAGAGACGACTTGGAGCATCCTTACATTTGGGGCTGAACAAATGGTTAGTCTAGGACAGAGGAGGAGTGTCTTAGCCCCACATACAGTGACCGCTCATCAACTGTCTGGTAATGATGGGGGGCGCTCTGCCGTACTTTTCATGCCTTATCACCTATCATTAAAGGACTCTGACAGCTGAGGCACCAGGCTGCTTTCTCTAGCCCCAGTGAGGGTAGGAGCCCTGGGATGAAGCCAATGGATAGAAGAGACTGTTGCCAAGACATTGAATCTTCTGGGACTGTCTGTGTCCACTTTTTCAAAGAGCAGATTGTGAAATGACAGGAGGGTAGAACCTGGAGTTAACAGAGCTGTGAAGGAGACGATTCTAAGAAGGCAGCGAGAGGACTGGTGCCAGTGGGAAGAGCTCCTCCAAGGAGTAGGTGTGCTGGCAGCAGGTCTGAGAGGATGAAGTGACAAGTGTCCTTTTGCTCTGGGAAGGAAGCCAAAGACATGCAAGAGTTGTGGCTTGGGTTCCAGATCTTAGATCACCTTTTCTTACTCACACAATTAAGGTCCACATTCATTCCAGGAGACTAGCTAAAGCAAACAGATCAAGAGGCGGCCAGTTGGAAGAGCCTCAGATGTAGTAAGAGGGTGGAGGGGAGGAAGAGGACGTATAATTGGCTGTTTTGGCAGCTGTACCATACCAAACTCTGGCCTTGAAGATTTTGCTTTGTCTCCCAAACTAGAGGCCTTTTCATGGCTGCCATCGGTCTTTGAAATACAGCATCAGGCTTAAGGTCTTAGATGAACCTCAGGACAGGTTTTATTTTGATGATTCTGGTTCTCAGTTCATATTCTGTACATTTCCATCATGTAGTGTGTCAGTTAGCTATTGCTGTGTAACAAACCACCTCTAGACTTAGCGGTTTCAAAGAGTAACTTTTTATTATTTCTCACAAGTCTGTGGATTGGCTAGGTGGTTCTGCCGATCTGGCTCCCTTATGCATCCATGGTCGCGGATGGGGGATGACTGAGAGCGGCTGGTCAAGGGTGGCCTCAGACGGGGGCCTCATTTCTCTCCCACATGTCACCAGCATCCTTCTGTAAAGCTCAAGGGGCACATTTTCCTAGCAGTGTGTCCAGGAGAGAAAGAAATTCACAAGTGCTTTTTCAAGCTGCTGCTTGTATTATGTTTCCTATGGAACCACTGTCAAGCAGGTCACACAGCCAAGCTCAGAGTCAACATGGGAGGACGTTACTCCAGAAAGTGGTTACAGGCAGGTGGATATGGGACTAGTGATGCCATCCCTCTACCCGAGCTGGTGACATACAAGTAAGTCAGTTGATGGGTACCAGGTGTCAGAATGACTTTTCTCCTGCATATTCTTTTATGTTTGGTATTGCTGCTTTGGAGCTAAACATGTCATGTATTTTAATCTACTTTGTGGTTGAGATCCACCTCGGCAGGCATCTTGACTAGGCGGTTTAAGTAGATAATTTTCCTATCTCTGAGTCATTCTGTCAGCTACACGATAATGATAGAAACCCCGGGAATACAAATACCACTCTAACAGGGCATGTTCAGAGGAACTAAATAAAAGAAGTGTGTAGATTTAGGAAGAAACAGAATGGAATCCCCATGGAGAAGAACTTCCTGGTAATTTTATTTTTAAGATGAAATGATGAAGGAAGAAGTTTTGTTAGCTGTGACTACATAAAGCTCCAGCTGGCCTTCTCTTTTTTTTTGGAGTAGGTGGTGCAGTATAGTGACGTACGGCACTCCAGCCATGTGTGAGTTTTGTCAGTAGGGCATGTAACTGCTGGATTTCGAATTGTTATGATCAAATGAATATAGGAATATTTATAAACATATATGAATAATAAGAGTACATTTTTGCACTTTGTCAGGAGAGAGCTGCCATATTATTTGGAGCTTATTTAGATAGAGTAAAGTGGAACTTTCTAAAATTCCAAGAAAAGATAGGGAAGATTTTTCTAAAACTTTGTACACTAAGTTTTGACTTTATACAGTTTGTATTTACAGCACTGCCATCGGTCTTGTCTCAAGCTTAACTATTTCTATTCATATATTTCCTTTTGTTCAGTGCTCATAATTATACTTTTGTTTTCTTTTTGGCAGCACATTTCTCTGCTTGCTCCATGTGACGCATTCAGAGAGTCTAAGTGGCGAACACTAATTAATCTTTGCAATGTGTCTTTTTATTTGATTAATTGAGGCACAGAGCGTCTAGGAACACCCTCAGTGACATGGAATCTAGTGGCAGACGGGATGGGAAACCTTCAATTCAGGCTCCATAGCTGCTGCAATAAGCATAAGGCAGTGCTCATGAGGCAGTTCAAAGTTTACATTTTACTGGAACGTAGATGTGGGAATTAGTGTATCTCCACGTGATATTCACCTTTTCTTAAAATGTCCTTCCTTACTTGCATGGGGAATGAGTTTATCTCCATTGGAAGTTTTCCTAGAGTCTAGGGAGGCAACCAGTTTCTAGCAAGTAATCTCAGGGGCTCCAGGCTTGCATTTTGGTCATTTGTCTGCACATTGGCAAGTGAATCCATCCCTTGAGCTCTGTGTTTTTTTCCCAATTAATAAAACAGACATTAGGCAGTTCAGTGATAAGCATAAAAGAGTTCGACAGATATCTTGAAAAGGGGGCTTATATGACTAGGAACAGCTCTCTATGTAATGTGTTGGGTCTTTAAGGGATATGCTAATTTATCACCTTGTGTCTTTCAGTAGGCCACTTGAATCAAATTCAGTTTCCAAGAAGATACTTCCCTTGAAGAACTTTAACAGGTTGACATGAAAATAGTTACTACCTTGGGAAGACATCTAACTGTGTGCAGTTAGACAGCCATTGTAAATTATAGTATTTCATTCAGGAGAGGCTATCTTATGAGTTATTTTTCATGATTGATACATAGAAACTACAAGTAATAGAAGCACCCTCTTTGCTTTGATTCAATTCACTGGGTCTTCCCTCCAGAGCTGGAGGGTCTCAGTTTCCCTGCTCTGGTGGTCAGGGCGCTGAGCGGTGAGTGACTGTGATGGCAGGCCTTCCTGGGTGCCTTCTCTAGCTCCTCCCCCTTTAATTTGCTTAAGACCTGTGCTCACCTCTACCTGAGTTCCGAAAGCTGCGTCTGTCTCCTGTGCCTCTCAGCCCCTAGTACAGCGACTGGCAGTGAGGTGACCAGTCCATACAGTACTTGGATGGGAAGGAACAAAGGAAGGCACAGTGGGGACTGGAGGTGACTTTGCTCTGAGGCATTTCAGAGGCCTGTCATGTCCCTAGCCTTCCCTGTGAGAGGTTTGTTCCATCCCGATTCTCACAACCTGTAGTGACTATTCTCAGGACAGACGTCTCTCAAATCTGAATGCACATGGGAATCACCCAGGGCACTTGTTCTGGAGTCCCAGCCCTGAGCTACTGACTCAGGATCTCCAAGGAGTAGCCCTCCAAATTTTCTTTTCTAAAGGTTCCAAGACGTTTCCAATAAAACTGCCCTGAGAATCCATGCCGGGAACTGTTGGTCCAGACCTGCTACCAGCCTTGGGTGTGCCCTTACTGAAAGCTCCTTCCTCTTGCCCAGGTTCCCAGTAAGATGAAGGTTCCTACAACCCATTTCATCATCTTCGTGGAAAGTAACTGGAATTAAGGGGCAGTAGCTCTCTTCATTACCTATAGTATCGTGCTGATATTTAGCTATAGTTGTTTTTAAATTCAGTTGTATCATTGGACACTCTACTGCTCCTAGAGCAGAGGCCTTAATGCTTAACTGGTGCCCTGTAATCAACAGAGGGAGGATACCCGCATTCTGTGACCTGTGCAAGAATGACATAAACCTTGGCGTAACTGGATCAAAGGAACGTGAAGGTTCTCTCCACACAAATCAGCATGAGGAAATGCATCTATCCACATTAACCACAGGTCATAAAATCTGTATTCAGACTTTGACTCACCTATAGATGACGTTAAAGATGATAGCTCGAATAGACATACATTTTAGAATTTGTCTATAAGCAAGCTTCTCCTTAAGTATTAAGTCAGTAATTCGGTAAGAGGGCTAAATATTTCACCTAAAGATATTATCTGAGATTAGTTACCATTTGCAGCTTAAATAATGTTTCCCTTCCAAAACTTGATCAAATGAAATAGCCATTAATTAAACACTACTTCCTTTCCAATTGGAGGAAGTGAATGTAAATAGCAAAGGCTGGAGGCCAAAGTGTTTTTGAGTTGTATGGGGTATTTGTTATGAGTGAGGCTGAGGTATATAGAAGCCACTTATCTCCTACTGCATAGTTTTTTAGTTGAACAGCCTCTCTCTTAAAAACAAATTATAATATCTTTCGGATCAGCCTTATTTGGGGGGACAGTATTTCCCATGCCCCGTATTCTTTGTTTTCTGAGTTCAGCACGTAGCAAGCTCTTGCCAGAATTATGAAGTAAGCCGTGTGTCTTTAGTGACTGTGTCCCTCATTCTCCTTTTTGTGTGCATGCTGGCTAGGGCTCTGGTAGTTGCATGACACACTCTCAAGCTGGTTTAAGCCCAATGGAGACTTTGTAATTAGACTCTTGAGTTATCTTTGGAGTCATAGGGCAGGAGTCCAGCCGGGACTCAGGAGGGCTTGGGATCAGAAACCTCTAGATTCTTCTCTCTTTTCTCTTTGCATCTCTTTATAAATTTGCTTCATTCATTGCTTTCAGTTAGTATCGGCTTTTGTTTCTTTTTCATTTATTTTTAAAATTGTGGTAAAAACCACATAACATAAAATTTACCATCTTAACCATTTTCAAGTGTATAGTTCACATTGTTGTGTATCCAGTCCCCACAACTGTTTTGTCTTGCAAAACTGGAACTTAGTACCTGTTAAACAACTACCTGTTTCCCCGTCCCGTCAGCCCCTGGCACCCACCATTGTACTTTCTGTCTCTAAGAATGTGATGCACTAGGTGCCTCATATAAGTGGAATCCTACAGTATTTGTCTTTCTGTGACTGGCTTATTTCACTTGGCATGATATTCTAAAGTTTCATCCATGTAATAGCATGTGTCATAGTTTCCTTCCTTTTTAAGGATGAATAATATCCCGTTGTTTGCATATACTACATTTTGTTTATCTATTCGTCAGTCAGTGGATACTTGGGTTGCTTCCACCTTTGGGCTACTGTGAATAATGCTGCTATGGACATGAATGTACAAATATTTCTTCAAGACCTTGCTTTCAGTTTTGGGGGGATATATACCCATATGTTTGGGTCATATGATAATTCAATTTTTAATTTTTGAGGAATTGCCATACTGTTTTCCATAATGGCCACACCATTTTACATTCCCATCAACAGTGTATGTACAGGGTTCCAATTTCTTCACATCACCACAACACTTGATATTTTCTCTTTTTTTGATAGCAGCCATTCTCCTGGGTGTGAAGTGATCTCATTGTGGTTTTGATTTGCATTTCCCTAATGATTAGTGATGCTGAGCATCTTTTCATATGTTGTTGGCCATTTGTATATCTTCTTTGGAGAAATGTCTGTTCAAATCCTTTGCCCATTTTTAAATTGGGTTATTTGATTTTTTGTTGTTGTTGAGTTCTTTATATATTTTAAATATTAACCCCTTATCAAATATAGATTTGAAAATATTTTTCCCATTCTGTGGGTTGTCTTTTAACCCTATTCGTTGTATCCTTTGTGCACAGAAATTTTTAATTTTGATGTAGGCCAATTTATCTATTTTCACTATTTTTGCCTGTGCTTCTTGTGTCACATACAAGAAATAATTACTAAATCCAATTTCATGAGGCATTTCTTTTAAGAGTTTTACAGTTTTAGGTCTTACAATTAGGTCTTAGATCCATTTTGAGTTAATTTTTTTATGTGATACAAGGTAAGGGTCCAACTTCATTCTTTTGCATGTGGATATCTGGTTTTCCCAACATGATTTGTTGAAAAGACTGTTCTTTCCCTATTGAATGGTCTTGGCACCCTTATCAAAAATCATTTGATTACAAATGCAAGGATTTATTTCTGGGCCCTCTCTTATATTCCATTGGTATATATATGTCTGTCTTTATGCCAGTACCAAACTGTTTTGATTATTACAGTTTTGTAATAGATTTTGAAATCAGGAAGTGTGAGACCTCCAACTTTGTTCTTTCTTTTCAAGATTGTTTTTACTATTTGGGGGTGCAGTGAGATTCCATCTGCATTTTAGGATGGATTTTTCTATTTCTGCAGAAACAACATGGGGAATTTTATAGTGATTGCATTAAATCTGTAGATCACTTTGGGTAGTATTGACATTGTAATAATAAGTCCTCCAATCCATGAACATGGAATATCTTTCCATTTATTTGTGTATTCTTTAATTTCTTTTAGCAGTATTTTGTAGTTTTCAGTGAAGAAGTCTTTCACCTCCTTGGTTAAGTTTACTCCTAAGTATTTTATTCTTTTTTGATTCTATTTTAAATGGAATTGTTTTCTTAATTTCCTTTTCAGATTGTTCATTGTTAGTATATAGAAATGCAACAGATTTTTTTTTTTTTTTTTTTTTTCTCGGTACGCGGGCCTCTCACCGTTGTGGCCTCTCCCGTTGTGGAGCACAGGCTCCGGACGCGCAGGCTCAGCGGCCATGGCTCACGGGCCCAGCCGCTCCGCGGCACGTGGGATCTTCCCGGACTGGGGCACGAACCCGTGTCCCCTGCATCGGCAGGCGGACTCTCAACCACTGTGCCACCAGGGAAGCCCCCTGCAACAGATTTTTGTGTGTTGATTTTCTTTGCAGCCTTGCTGGATTTGTTTATTAGTCCTAACAGTTTTATTTTTGGAATCTTTCAGGTTTTCTACTTATAAGATTATGTTTGCAAATAGAGATCATTTTACTTCTTCTTTTTCTATTTGGATGCCTTCTATTTCTTTTTCTTACCTGATTGCTCTGGCTAGGACTTCCAATACTGTGTTGACTAGAAGTGGCTAATGTGGGCATCCTTGTTCTGTTGCTGATCACAGAGGAGAAGCTTTCAGCCTATCACCGTTAAGCATGATGTTAGCTGTAGGCTTTTCATATATGGTCTTTATTATGTTGGGACAGCTTCCTTCCATTCCTACTTTGTTGAGTGTTTTCATCATGACTTTTAACACAGAGTGAGCTCTGAGTCAGGTCAAGTAAAGGCAAATACTAAAAATGAAGCTTTTCAAGGGAGCTCCTTGACAGAGCAAATAATAACCATCCTGTTTTATCCCACTTAGTGGCTTCAAGGCGACTTGGTTTTCATGGCTACTGTAGTTGCAAGGTTGCTCAAGAATCCTGTGGAATCGAGGAGAGGGCTATGGGAATAGGCCAAGTTAAAACACCCAAAGTTTTCTGTTCTTAACAAGAGTCATCTGTTTTTCTTTAATAAACTTAACTCCTTGGACTGTTGCAAGCCTCTGACTAATTCCCAGAGTTCTGAAAAAGTTGACATTGCAGTTTTTGCCAATGTTCTCAAGTGATTTTATGGAGGAGTTGAATTTCTGAGGTTTCTACTCTGCCATTCCAGAGGTGCTTCTCTCCTCAGGCAATATCCTGTGGTTCAGTCAGATGTGGACACGGGGAGAGGCCCCTTTGTGTAGAAAAGCTGTCAGGGACCGACCTTGTGGTTCGTGTGCCTGTGCTGCTCCGCAGACCTCCCAGAGTGGAACGAGGCTTATGGAAGAACACTGGCTGCTTCGGCCACATCTCCCTGAGCACCCACCCTAACCTGCCACCTCCTACATGTCACGTGGGTGTCCTAGGTACTTGCTGAGCTGCTGACAGAGTTTCTGGGACAGTCCTCCCCCCACCAGCCATGGGACTGTCTGCAGGGTTTTAAGTTTATCCACTCAGAGTCTTAGAGCAACCAGAACTCTAGGAAGACCCTGTCAGCCCACCTGCATCACTGGAGCTCTGGAAGGCGCGACAGAAGTGTGCAGCTCCTGGGAGGCTCTCCCTCTTCCCCTGCTTTCCTGCAGTGGTATGTGTGGGCATAGTACACCCCACTGGCAGTGCCTTATGTGTGTGGAGCTTATTTTAGCTGTCCTAATCAGGAAATGATTCAAACAACTGTTTTTTTTTTTCTAACTACTCTCTATTTCATCTGTGTTATTCTTGAATATTGGATTTATATTAAATAGTAGTTTGCCCTTATTAACTTTAATATTACAGATTTGTGCCTTTTGAACTCAGCATGCAGATTCATGCAAATTACATGAAGCTTTTAAGCTAGGAGTCCTAACATTTACATTTATAATCCCATTTATCCAGGACTTCCCTGGTGGTCCAGTGGCAAAGACTCTGCGCTCCCAATGCAGGGGCCCTGGCTTCCATCCCTGGTCAGGGAACTAGATCACACATACCTCAACTAAGAGTTCGCATGCCACAACTATGCCACAATGAAGATCCCATGGGCTGCAACAGACCCGGCACAGCCAAAAAACTATCCCATTTACACCATGTCACTATATTACTAACTCACCAAAGAAAGAGATGAACTATGGGGACTGACATGCTTATTTTAATTTTACTACTGTGTAAACCGGAAAACATACAGTAAATGACTTTCCCAAGGCATATGTATATAGAGCTCTTGACTTGGAGAACCAACCAATATCCAGGCCCAGTACCCCATCCATTTTCTTGAGCTGTAGTTTGTATACCTATACTCGAGTGTGTATGCACGTGTGCTGTATTTATAGTGATTTAAGGATTCGTGCTTTAAATAGAAGGGACAGAACACGAATGTGGGGGCAGTTTTTTTTTTTTTTTTTGCCGTACGCGGGCCTCTCACTGGTGTGGCCTCTCCCATTGTGGAGCACAGGCTCCGGACGCGCAGGCTCAGCGGCCATGGCTCACGGGCCCAGCCACTCCGCGGCATTTGGGATCTTCCCGGACCGGGGCACGAACCCGTGTCCCCTGCATCGGCAGGCGGACTCTCAACCCCTGCGCCACCAGGGAAGCCCTTGGGGGCAGTTTTCATTATGTTTTCATGTATCTGGTTCCATTAAATCTCTGGCCCTGCCTTCTTTCCCTTTCCTTCCTCTTCTTTCCTTCTCAATCTCTTCTGTATTTGTCAAAGTTCATGACATAAAAGATCAATGCCCTTTCGATCAGAGTTCACAGGGATTGGTTAATGGGAAGAGATCCCTGGAGAAATAGTCCAGAAAAAAATTTGTTGCAAACAAACAAAAAAATACCAGCACACTGTATGTATTAAACTGAGATTGGTTTTCTACAGGATGATTTGTCTTCATCAACATTAGTAATTTGTATTGAGCTTTGGTATGACATGACTTTTACTTATTGGAAGGCATAGATTTGATTGTACAGGATCAGATTGATCCCACATTAGTGCACATGGCTTGTTGTCAGGAAAGGCTCTATTCAAGAATAAGAAAAGTCCTGGGTGCCTTGAATAGGAGAGGAGTACTTAGACACACAGATGGGGAAAATCTCAATATAAGGGTGAGGGGGGAGCTCCTGTGAGGGATAGTTTAAAAGCGGTCCTTTGTTAAGTCTATGCCTGGAGGTGACAGCGGGTACATTTGGAGCTGCAGGCTGTCTGGCCTTCTGGGTGAGCTTTGACTCAGCCTCTGTGGCCGGGCACACCTGACTGATGGGGACCCCGCCCGGGGCTCTCTGAACTCTGAATACACAGCCTGCCCTCCCTGCCACAGTCCCTCCCCCTTTTCCCTTTTGTCGCCTTCTGTTTACAGAGCTGGAATTATCAGAGCAATTAGAGTTGACCTTTTAATTTATTTAATTAACGGAGAGGGGCCAGGCAGCCCCAGAGAAGGCAGAAGCCTTTTTAAAACACCCACAACCCCCAGTCTTGCTTTATTTTACTAGGACGGATGTGCTGGGATACAAAATACCCTAATAACCTCAAAATAACCTCAACTATAAACAGCTAAAATAGTTAACATTTAAGAAACAATTACCATGCACCAGGACTGTGCTTAGTGCTTGGTATGTACTAGCCATTGTAATTAGATGGAGGAGGAGAAGGAAGAGCAGATACCTCACCATCGTGTGTCATACAAAGAGATGAAGACAATGGCACGATAAGGAAACTGTCCTGCTTGGATATTATTGTATGTGGTGCAATGCCTGGAACTATAGTAGCCATAACTTAGGAGCCATCTGTAGCCATGAGTGGATCATAGATGCGTCTCCCAAGCGGTTACGTTGTTCAGCAACAGCACCAACCCTGGAATCAGTTCCTCCATATTTATTCTTCTGTGTGATTAGTAAAACAATGACAATAAAACTATTCATTAAGCACCTTTCTTCAAATATTCTGTAACTTGCATCCAAACATCATCCTACTGGATGTCTTGAATCATTGCCGTCTCTTACCTTGTTTATTGCAACAGCCTCCTAATTGGTTGCTGCCTCAGGGTCCTTCCTACTGTTTGTCTGCTTTGAGTGCTGTTCCAAGAGTTTTCCATAGCTCAGTCCCTCACGTAATTCAGTTGTTTTCTCAGATGTCATCTCCTCAGAAAGTTTCTCCTTATCCAGAATAGGTCCCTCTCATTTCTCTAATTGCTGCTAAACCCCTTACCTTACCCTGCTTTGATTTTCTTTGTACACTCGTCACTGCCTGTCCTTATGTTTGTCTCCAGTGTCTGCTCTATTAGAATGTAAGTCTCATTTGGGCATGCGCTTCACCTGCCAGACATTTAATAGGCATTCAGTACATCTGCTAAATGAACTAGTAATGTAAATACAATGAAGAGTCAGTTTGGTTTTGGTGGTTGTATTTTCTCTTCATGAAGGCTAAATCCTCTTGTATGCTTCCATGGCAATCAGTGACAATGAAGTAGTATCAGGTGTCACGTTAAGTAATAAGCCTTCTTATGATTGTTAGCTTTACTGTTGTCTTAAAAGCAAAAATTTTTATAAATCATTGATTCTCCTCTTTGCTCTGAAGTTTCCTGCCATTGCTAAATATAACCTTGGGAATTTTTTTTATCCAGTGTATAAATTATATCAGATTAACTTAGATGAAGATCCTGTGGTATCTTGACGTCTCTCAGTTCTGTGTCTCTGTTTTGTTGGAATATTACTCTTTAGGTACATAAATAATATGTATCTTAAACCAAAGTTATGCTATCAGTAAAATCCTAAAGCATTACTGTTAATGTCCAGAATATGATGAAGATATCTGCTTTTGCCACTACTCTTTATTTTAAAATAGTCATAGACTCACAAGAAGTTGCAAAAATAATAGAGTCCAGCTTCTCCCATGGTGACATCTTGTATAACTGTAGTAAAATATCAAGACCAAGAAACTGACGTTCATGCAATACTGTAAACTAGGCTACAAACTTTATTCACCAGTTTTAACATGCCCTCTTTGTTTTCAAATTTCTAGCCAATGTAATTAGACCTGATAAATAGTAATAACACTATTGGAAAAGAAGAAAGAAAAAAACATATCATTGTTTGGAAATGATATATTTTTCTTTTCAGAAAAATCCAAAGTAAATGGTTGAAAACTATTAATTTGGAAGCTGTTAGGCTGTGGTGATTAAGAACATATACTCTGCAGCCCCGCTGTGTTTGGATCTCAGCTCCACTGCAAACTAGCTGTCATCCTTTTAGCAAACTACTTAACCTCTCTGTAAAGGTTCTCTTCATCCGTAGAATAGGAATATTATAGTAGCTACCTCACTGAATTGTTGTGAGGATTAAAGAAAATAATATATGTAAAGCATTTAGAACTATACTCAACATATAATAGGTTAAATTATATGAAATAGCTGTTTCTGTAGATCAGAATGGCTAGGTATTGGCAACGTCACATAGTTTGACCTAAAAGTAATGTATAAATGTTTTCTTTTATTAGTGTTATTATCACCATTAAGAGAAGTCAGTAAGGGCAACTAGTCAAAAATTAGATATTAAAAAAATCAGGGGCTTCCCTGGTGGCGCAGTGGTTGAGAGTCCGCCTGCCAATGCAGGGGACACAGGTTCGTGCCCCAGCCTGGGAGGATCCCATATGCCATGGAGCGGCTGGGCCCGTGAGCCATGGCCGCTGGGCCTGCGCGTCCGGAACCTGTGCTCCGCAACGGGAGAGGCCACAGCAGTGAGAGGCCTGCATACCGCAAAAAAAAAAAAAGAAAAAAAAAATCACAGGATATCAACTTCTAACATCACAGTGTGAAGAGCTCCACTGACCCTCTCCCCAGTGAAACTGATAAAATTATTATTATTTTTTAAATGTAGTTTCTAGAAATGGTCATAAGGGCAAGGGACAAATGTAGAAACATCTATTCAAGAAAATCTACAAAAACTCTGTAAGAAAGGTGAGAGTCTGTGGAATTTGAATCAAGATTGCTCCTTCCTCCTCCCTCCCAGCTTAACAAGGTAGAGACTCCGTTTGAGACCCCTCAGCCTAGAACAGGGCTCCTTATGTCTCTACCTCCCCGGTGAAGGGCTTTCTTCCTGTGAGAGAGCATCAGCATTTCTCATCCTGCCTCAACTACCTGTTGCTGAGTCTCAGCTCCAGCAACTACAGTAGAGAGGTGGAGGCTCCCTTCTTCCACCATCCTCCACTTGTGGATGGGACACTCTACCTTGGATTCAGCACATGAAGAATACTGGGGTCCTGACCACCTTTGCTTCAACTCATGAGGCAGTGGTTCCAGGCCAAGAGAGGCAAGCTGAGAGGACCTCAGGCTTCTCCCCTGCCCCCCACCCCCCAGCACAGAGCTCAGCTCCTAGAGGAGGTGGGGTGTGACACTCAGAGAAACTTGCCTTTGTCCCCACCCACAGCTCCAGAGCCCTGGCTCAAAGATTTTTGCCTGGGCGGGGGAGGGGGAAGTCCTCCTGAGGTTAGAACAAGTATCAGACACTGGCCTCAAAAACCATTCCTTCAAAGGAGGCAGATTTGATTGCATTCACTTGTAGAACAACTTATGCCTCAGAACATTATTGAAAACAATAGAGCAGTTAGTTGGCAGTCCGTGGAGTTTAACAGCTGGACGTGTTCAGGGAAAGAAAGGAAGAGAGCTCTACCAAAACCACTGTCACCCCCGGTGACTGTGAACATATCCAAAGAGCAACACTGGAGGCTTAACATTCTGGAGGAGAAATACACTTCACTAAAATAATCCAGCCAGTCAATAAACAAATAAACAAGCAAATAACAGTTAGAAGCTCCATAGTTGGGGGAACCAATACCCAGAGTTGTTACAATATATGTCCAGTTTCCAGAAGAAAATTATGAGGCATGAAAAGAAACAGGAAAGTATGAGCCAAACACTGGAGGTGGGTGTGTGTGTGGCGGGTGGGGGGAAGCAGGCAACAGAAACGGCTTCTGAGAGTGACCAGATGTCAGATGTATCAGGAAGAGTCTCAAAGTAGCTCTTAGGAATATATTCACAGAACTAATGGAAACCGTGATTAAAGGAGTAAAGGAAAGCATGATGAAAATGTTGCGTAGAGAATGTCAACAAACAGACGTTATAGACAGAACCAAATGGAAACTCTGAAGTTAAAGAGTGTAATAATTTACATTTAAAAACTTAATAGAGAAGCTCAACAGTAGATCTGAACTGGCAGGAGAAGGAATAAGCAAACCTGAAAATCTATTGATAGGGTTGTACAAGCTGAAGAACAGAGAGAATAAAGAAAGAAAATGAAGAGAGCTGAGAAATGTCGGACACAATGAAACACACCAACATATGCATGATGGTAATACCAGAGAGAAAGAGAGAGGGAGATAGGGGCAGAAAAAGTATTTGAGGAAACAGTGGCTGAGAACACCCCAAATTTATTGAGAAACAATAACCTATCCAGCCAGCATGCTCAGTGAACTCAAAGTAGGATAATTGCAAAGAAACCCATTATATCTTTATAAACAGATACATCATAGTAAAAATGCTGAAAGTCAAAGACAGGGAGAAAATCTTGAAAGCAGCCAGAAAGAAAAATGGCTCATTACTTGCCAGGAAACCCAGATAAGATGAGCAATTGACTTCTCAACAGAAACAGTAGAGGCCAGAAAGCAGTGAGATAACATGTTCACACTGCTCAGAGGAAAAAACAAAAAACAACCCTGCCAACCAAGAATCCTGTATCCCACAAAACTGGCTTTCAAAAATGAAGGTGAGGTAAAGACTTTCCCAGAGAAAACTTGAGAGAATTTGTTACTAGCAGATCCTTATAAGAAACATTGAAGGAAATTCTTCCAGCCAAAAGCAAATGACTAGGTGAGTTGAATCCACATGAGAAAGCAAAGAACACTGGTAAAGATCCATCAGAGAATTAAGGTCACAGGGCAAACCTCAACCCCAAAAGTTGGAGAGACAGGTGAATACAGAGAATCATAGCTGAGATCAGCTACCTAAAACAGAAGCCACTGACCCACTAATTCACAGGAACATTTAAATCGTAATTCTGATGAATTGCCAGAGGCTAAGTGTAGACTACCTGAGACTTAAAACTCCTGGATGCCCAGTCTTGGGAGGACTCCCACAATTTTGTGAGTTTTATCTCCTGGAACCCCACAAGATTCTTACTGTAAAAAGGCGGGGCGGGGGGGGGATCCTTCTTGTCCTAGGCAGGGAAAAGGAAAGTAACCATTTTGAAAAATATACCCAGAGCATTCTTCATACAAAGGCCAGCCCTCCCTGGGAAACTAACTCACCAGAGGCTTATCTGACCTGAGAGCAGGGCAGCTGGCCAGCTTTAGCCCCATCTAGCCTTCCTGTCTCATCTAAGGGAAGAAAAATTGGCCAAGATGTGCTTCTGAAGGTCTCTTCATAATCAAATTTAACTGATTAAATCTGTTTTTTAGGCCCACTAAAAAACTGAGATTTAATCATAAGATTATAGAATGTTTTCCCTCCCAAACACCTTACCACCAGGTCAATAGGGCTCCAGTATAATAATAGTGGATGGCAACTGAGAGGGCTTCAGGACACAGACTCTATTTAAGGAGGAGTTCTTAGGGAAACCCAGAGAAAACAGGGGAGAAAGATAAACCAACAACAAGGGAACTGAAGTTTCTGGCACCTGCAGCTACAGCAAACATTAAACACAGCCCAGCTTTTAGCCAAACTAACATAAAACCTCACACTAAATGCCTACTTACATCAGTTTCTATTACCCCATACATCATGCCTGGTTCTCAAAAAAAAAAAAAAAAAAAAAAATTACAAGGCACAGCAACAGACCAGAAAAATCAGGGTCAGAACGTGAATCAGGAATGACACAGATTCTGGAATTATCAGATAGGGAATTTAAAGTAACTATGATTGATATATTAAGGGCTCTAATGAAAAAAAAGACAACTTGCAACAGCAGATGGATAATATAAGCAGAGAGATAGAAACTCCAAGAAAGAATCAAAGGGAATAACAGGAAAAAAAAATTCTTAAAAAAAAAAAAGTGTCTTTGATGGGCTCATTAGTAGTCTGGACATGGACAAAGAATAAATCAGTGAGCTTGAAAATACGTCAATAGAAACTTTCCAGACTGAAACGTCAGGAGAAAAAACAATGAAAAAGGTGGAACAGAATATTCAAGAACTATGGGACAATTACAAAAGATGTAAATATGCATAATAAGTATATGAGAAGGAGAAGAAAGAAAAGAAGAAATATTTGAAGTAATAACAGCTGAGAATTCTCCAAAATTAACTACAAACACCACACTAATCATCCAGGAAACTCTTAGAACACCAGTGAGGATAAATTATAGAAATCTGTTAGTAGGCAAATCATATTCAAACTGCAGAAAACCCAAAGACAGGGAGAAAATCTTGGAAAAAAGAAAGAGTAGGGAAAACACCATGCTTAGCAGGAAACTAGAATAAGAAATACATCAGATTTCTTGCTGAAAATCATGCAAGCAAGGAGAGAGTGGAGTGAAATATTTAAAGCATTAAATAAAAAAACCCACCAACCTAGAATTTTGTATCCAGTAAAAATTACCCTTGAAACCTGAAGGAGAACAAGTGAAGGAGAAAGACTTTCTCAGCCAAAAACTGAAGAATTTGTTGCCAGTAGACCTGCCTGGCAAGAAGTGTTAAAGGAAGCTCTTCAAAGAGAAGGAAAATGATACAGGTCAGAAACTCTGACCCACATAAGGAAAGGAAGAGCATTATAGATGCTCTGACCCACATAAGGGAAGGAAGAGCATTATAGAGGGGACAAAGTAACATGAAATATTTTACTTTTTGTACTCATAATGTAAAAAATCAGTATCTTAGAATAGTTACTGTGTAATTCCATTTTTACAAAGTTCAAAATATAGGCAACCTAAATTATGGTGTGTGGAGATGAACACATAGGTGGTAAATGTTCATTGTGGTGTGAAGACAGGTGATGACCCCAGGGGCCACCAGGCAGGAAAGTTTCCAAGGCCTCTGTATTTTGATCTGGGTGATAGTTTATATGAGTGTTTGTTTTTATTCCATATATATGTGTATTAGTTCACAATATAAAAACTCTTTTAGATTGTTTTCTATATTTTCCTATATAATCAGCAGTAACCATATAGAAAACATCATGAAAAGAAATTCTCAAAACAACCTAATATTTGGAACAAATATAACAAGAAGTGTAGAAGACCTTGATGAGACAAACTAAAACTTTACAAACAAATATAAATAATACCTTGACCATGTGATCAGTCATACCTTCCTCCTGAATGGGAAAACTTGACGTGAGAACATCATTTCTCTCTAACTTGATTCACAGGTTAACTTAATGCAATTTCAATCACATTCCTGGAAGATACATGTGGAATGTTGACAAAATAATACTCAAGTCCTAAAGATGATAAATAAACTAGAAACAGTAAGAAAGAAGTTGGAAGTAAAGTAATCACTGGTGTTCAGAGAGGGCGATGTAGGGGGACAAGCGCCTTCACTGGAGGGTTTCACCTGGACCGGGTGTGGGCGCCTGTGTGTGTGTGTGTTGGGGGGGGACCGTGAATGGGAAGCTTTCCCTGGGGAAGTGGTGGAGCCTAAACGAGTCCACAGTAAGCATCCGGGAGAAGAGGAGGGGGAGTGGCGTGTGTGAAGGCCAGTAGAACTGGCGCCAGGGAACAAGAGGATGAAACAGAGACACAGGAGAGGAGCTTGTGGTGACGCTGGTAAGGTAGGAAGGGAAACAGCCTGCCACACCTGTCAGGCAGTTTGAGGTTTGAACCAGGAAAGTGATACGAAAATAATGTTTCCAAAGAAGACAGTGATACAATATTAAATTATATAATTTATGATACAATATTAGTATGTCATAATTATGTTGTATATCATGACTATATGATTATACTGTGTATCATTATTACTTATGCAATCATTAATATTAAATAATATAATTTTAATGACATAATGATACAATATTTAATGATATGAAATTATAAAAACGGGGGCACAAAACAGCATGTACACAGTTTAACCTTAATGTTGAAAAAGAAAAACTGTATGTTTTTCTGTATGTATACATGCAGAAGCTGAGAAATTACTCCAAATTGTTACTCCAGTGGTTTTCTGGGTGGTAGGATGAAGGGTGCTTTTCATATTCTCCTTTATTTTCTAAATTCTCTAAAATGAATAGGTGTTACCATTTACTTAGGAAAAATATGTATTATTTCAGAAAAATAGATTCAGTTTTATCTTGGAACACTTAAATGAATATCTATATATATTAAAATGGGCTTATGACATGACATGGGAAATACCCATTAAATGGGATGGAGTCAGGCTAATGCTGGCTTTGTCCCTTGGAGATCTTCAGTGTACACTTTTCCTCTAAGGACCCTTAAGCTTCAGTGTTTTTTATTAAAACATAGTATTCAAACATAGGGATTTGGGGGAGAAACTGAAACCAGCTAGCCTTGGGCAATTGCTTCCAAAATTCTAATACATGTTCAGTTTCTTCATGCTTCATGTATTGAGCTGTAAAAATTCTGGTTTTCTTACCATAGGGTATCGTAGGGTGAATTAAATCTCATCCCTGTTTTATTTGACTGGGAGCAAAAACAAATCTTAAAAATTCAAAAGTACTTGATGAAACCATATAATGACTTTATATAAACTTAGAATCTCAGCTACTATATGCTTTTATTTTCAGTATTATCCACAGTACCACAATTGTTTGGGTATATATGATTTGTCATATCTAGACATTTTTTTCTGTTCTATAGAAATTCATTAATAATAATAATATTCTGGTTTAAAATAAGTTTCAGTATAGCAGGGAACAAAAAAATCAAGCCACAGATAGATGGAAACATACCAGTAATGAGAATATTTTAGCAGATCCTATTTTCACTGTTTCTGAGAATCTAATCAGATGGTCTGATAGATGAATGCATTAAAGAAGGTTAAGGGGAACACCACCTCTTAAACTGAAATAGGAAAAGAAATAAAACTCCTTTCCCCTTTCCATGCTTGCTCATAGCTAAACCCTGGTTCCGGCAGAGAAAAAGTACCTTGTATCCTGCTTTCCTCCTTGCTGGACCAGGAGCTGGGGATAAGGTTCCTGTTTGGCTTATGCAATGGGCGGAGTTCCAGTCTCCCATTTCCCTCCCGGTGGTGGTAACGTACCCTACTGCTCCCAAGGCTGTGAAATAACAACAGTACAGATTACTTTGGAACAAGTCAGTACTACAAAGGAGAAACAAAACTGAAAACAAAACCCCACCTCTCCCAATTGTACACCAGTGTACAATGGTTTGACTTTCATTCATGTTAGCATCCAGGCATTTTTCACACTTTTTAGTTCAAAGCTCACGCAGGTTTACAGAGCATGGTAATGTGTGTTTAGGGACCAAGACGTGATTTATTTGCCTACCACAAAATTGACTAAGTTATTGAACAAAATTGGCAAAAATGTCTTACTCTCAAAATACATGGTGATTTTTTTTTTTTTGGCGGTATGCGGGCCTCTCACTGCTGTGGCCTCTCCCGCCGTGGAGCACAGGCTCCGGACGCGCAGGCTCAGCGGCCATCACTCACGGGCCCAGCCGCTCTGCGGCATGCAGGACCCTCCCGGACCAGGGCACGAACCCGCGTCCCCTGCCACGGCAGGCGGACTCCCAACCACTGCGCCACCAAGGAAGCCCTACATGGTGATTTTGACTGCTTCAATTAAAAATCACTTAAGAGTATCAGTTTATCATTGCCAAGGGGGACCAGAGATTTAATAAGATCTTACAGCCATCTCTAAAAGAAGGTGCTTGATTCAAGTGATTAGATAGACAACAATGAATGAGAAAGAGGTGTTAATTGTGTCGCAGAACAGCGAAAAGTAAGACGAACCACTTAACTTTGACATCTACTATCATGTCAAATCAACAAGTATAAAAAATATTTAAATATATAATTTATATGTAATGCTGTCTACAAATGAACACTAGTGAAATAAAAGATACTCCATAGAGTCATGTCATGTGGGATAAAGGATTTCAGTTTTTACCGTCTATTCACACCTTTCTCTTCTGTACTTTTTTCTACTTAAATTGTGGGAAGATGCCTGACTGTGGTGATGACAGCACAGCAGAGGAGGCACGTGTCAAGGCCGCCCTGCTTTGTGTCATAATCTCATGTACCTGCATGTGCAGAGCCTTTCGCTTCTGAGAATTTGCTTTTTCCTTCCAGAGCAGGCCTGCCACCCACAGCACTACCTGAGGATCCACCTTGCAGCTGTGGTTCCAGAGGAAGGCTGGGGGACCCTCCCTGTCTTGGTCCATAGCCCTCCCTCTGGCCCCCGTGTGGCTACCAGCCTGAGGGCTTGGCTTCTGATATTATGGGACATTTAGGCTCTCACTAACGTGGAACTTAAATTTCAGCAAGTGGTTTTCATGCGCACTTCAGTCTTCTGAAGGTCTGATAGTTCTCAAGGTATTGAGTAAGAGGGCTATAAAACTAGGATGATGCCCCTTTTTACTTCCTGTCCCATAAACCTTGAAGTCAGCACCTGCATTCGTAATTCATCACTGCTGCACATTCACTCAGCCCAAGACGCTGCATGTAGCAAACAAAGCATGAGAGTAGGGCCAGAGATGCCAGCTACAAGAAGGGGGCCATGGCGGAGGGGGTTGTGGTCAAGTCCCTGAAAGCCTGGGTGCTGTTCAGTCATTAATTGTCCAGGTGGACTATTTCCAAAGGACTGAGCCTCAGTCAGTAATGGTTCTCTGACAGCCATACAGACTTCCTCTTGAAAAGTCCTTTTTCTCCCAAGAAATTGCTCAGCATTTCCTTGCTGGCAGTGCTAAGCTCTGATCAGACGCAGCTGACAGGAGCTGGGAAGGGGCCGAGACAGGACGTTGACCATGGCCCCTGAAGCGGCCTTTCCCAGCGCTGGGCTTGGGTTCTGGACAGCTCTCCTCCTAAGTTTCCTCTGAGGACCGCTATCTCCTGAAAGCCCTGGGAAAATTGTTTTCTGCTTCCATTTCCTTTCCTGGTTCAGCTGCTAAATCTGTGTGGTTATGTCTATCTAATTTTTAAAAACATCACTAACGATGGTCTAGAGACTAAAGATGGTGTTTCATGTGAGGCATATTTCCAATGAGCAGAGAACGAAATGAGCTCTCTACCAGTGGAAACAGTATTTCTTTTGCCTTCTATGATTTACATTTCAAAACAACATTTGGGAGAAAGTTAACTCATAAACACTTTCTAAGTCTCTGCCTACATGATTGAACATATATCACAATTTTTGTTTTCATCTTGCCCAATCTGATGGTTGAGGCTGAAATGGACTCTGTTAACTTGTCTTCCATATGCTCTTATTCACTGTTATTAAGGACTGCAATCTATGTGCTGAATTTTTTAGATCAATTATTTTAATCTTAATGCATGTTTAGGACTTCAAAGACCCTTTTCTTTTGATTTTCATTCATTTAAATAGTTTCCTGAACATCACAGCTTCCGTGCCTTCACTTTGATATATAATTACTATTCTGCAAGACCTCCCAATACTTTTAATGTCATTTGACCTCAGGATTTTAATAGAATTAAATGCAAACAAGATGAGAAAACAAGGGTCATGGAGAAACTTTGTTACTGAGCATTCAAAGAAGTTTTAAATTCTTGGTCAAAGTGTGAGTCTGTGTTTAAGAAATCAAAAACATGCTGGGAGATGCCTTCAGAAACACCTATAGAAATTGTTTTGATTTTAGAATTCTAGCATGCATTTATATCATCTGGGACTGTAGTCATCCCTCGGTGTCCACGGTGGATGGGTTCCAGAACCCCTTCCCCAACCTACCCCTGACTGCACAGATACCAAAATCCAAGGATGCTCAAGCCCCTTATATAAAATGGTGTAATATATGCACATAACTTACACGAATCCTCGCTTATGCTTTAGATCATCTCTAGATCACTTATAATACTTAATACAATGTAAATGCTATGTAAGTAGTTGCCAGTGTGTGGCAAATTCAAGTTTTGCTTTTTAGAACTTTATGAAATGTTTTTCTACTGAATATTTTTGGTCCACAGTTGGTTGAATCTGTGGGTGCGGAATCAGCAGATATGAAGGGCTGACTGTATGGTATACTCTTTTCCTCTCATCCCCAATTCTTAAAACTCTGTGAAGCCATTTCTTTCCTTGCATCTTTATTATTATGAATCATGAGACCCATCTCCCAAGGTCAGAACCTTATTGAGAAACAATGTACGAAAAATTCAGATTTGTAACTTGTACGTAAGTCGTGAGTCTGTTATCTTTGTTGGGAGTCCCAACAATTTTTTTCTATCTAGTTTTTGTTATTATCGCAGCTTTAAATTCTGGCTTTCCCTAATTGCTCTCTCCCCCAGTCTAAAAGGGTAGTAGTTCTGTAACCAAATAAAAGGAGAGGCACTGAACTCCCAAGGAGTCTTTGAATTCTGTGACTTTCAGATCAATAAGATGTCAGGGTGATGATCAAAAATGGAAAAAATTAGGGCTTCCCTAGTGGCGCAGTGGTTGAGAGTCCGCCTGCCAATGCAGGGGATACGGGTTCGTGCCCCGGTCCGCGAAGATCCCACATGCCATGGAGCGGCTGGGCCCGTGAGCCATGGCCGCTGGGCCTGCGCGTCCGGAGCCTGTGCTCCACAACGGGAGAGGCCACAACAGTGAGAGGCCCACGTACCGCAAAAAAAAAAAAAAAAAAAAGGAAAAAATTAGAGGGTGTGGGGCAGTATGTCCAGATACGGTAATTTATAAACTAGTTATGATATCAAGCTTATGAATTACTGTATCTAGAAATATTAGAATTTCAATATTAATTTCATAGTAATTTCTTTACTATTTTTATAATCTGAATTTATGAAAATGAAAAAATCCAAACTCTCTGTCATCTTGTGAACTTGGTCTCTGAATTCTCCTTAGAAACTTTGACTGTTCAAATCATATTTCATTATAGTAAATCATCATCATCAATAAAAAGGGAAAAAAAATCACCATCAGTATTAGAGAAACAAGGAATGCAGAGTCAGAGTTGGTGGCACTTAAATAAGTATCTTTATTGCAAGAGAGAAAGCAGGAATGAACCTGGCCAGGTTGCAGTGACCCAAGGCAGGAATGTTCCTGCAGGTTATTGCAGTTGCCTCTGGAAAGCCGGGGCATTAAGCATGAGCAGCCATCCTGTAGACCTGTTTATCACAGGGAAAGTCTGAGAAGCCTGACTGCACGCAGTTTTCTCATTAATGAGATGCATGAGGTGACACTCATAAGTTGGTGAAGTGGCATTTGGGGGCTGAACAGGCTGTGATCTGCAAATAAAACATTTAAAAAGGCATGTTTTGAAGTAGCTAGAACTGGGCCCTTTGGTACTTATTATCCGTTTTGTTTTTCTTTTTACTATATTTAATAAAATATGTTGATGAAAATTCAGTATCACCTATAAAATAAAATGTTGAAGGAAAGTAAAATGCAAAACAATGAATGATTTGATGAGGAAAATCTTTCTAAAAGAGACTTGATATTTCTAGGCTTCCTCTTCAGACTTCTGTCCAAACCATAAACATAAATGACTAGGCCACATGGAAATGGTTGTAAAAGTTGTTTTAAGTTAGCCGGTCACTCCAAGAGTCTTGGATGTTATGCTGGCTAATGAAGTTGGCCCTTGGAGAGTTTTTATTCAACCAACCTGAAGTTCATTTTCTGAGAAATTCATATTACATTTTAATACAATTGTCTTGGTTCATACCCCAGGATTTATTTAAGTTATAATGGAATATTGCATTTTTAAGAAGGTTTCTTAGTTTATTAATTCCTTCATCAAATTTTGCTTGGTGTTGTTCTGTCAGAATAATTTAATTTTACACCATCTAATTTAGCCTATATAACATTTCTCCTGAAATTCAAATAGCTTGGCAAGCTGTTACAGGTAGTAAGAAAGAAAACCCTTTTATAGGAAGCATTAAAATGTTAAATTGTGGAGTGCAATCATTTTATCAGTCCTTGGAAGCATTCCATTACTAATTCTACTGTACCCTTAAAAGAAAAGTTATCTTTTACTAAAAAAGCCAGTCTTTTCTTAGTTTCCCCTCTTCCCCTGCATTCCCTAACACCCCTCCTTCCTTCCTGTCTCCTCCTATCCCAGGAAGTTCTTCCAGGATTGCTAACTGGAGTAACAGCAGGACCTGGTTTCTGAATAACCAAGAAAAAAGAAAAGAAAAAAAAATCCCTTGTCAGTGGTAACAATACGCAGTGAATAATTCAGACATGATGAAAGAAAGTCTCATTCGACAAGATTGTACCTGTTTCACTGAACAGCTAGTGTGCAGTAAGGATGGCGTTCGCTAGGGGAATACAAGGAGTTCAGAAGTGGTTTGGTGACTCTGAAAGAGCCTCGCAGCCCAGGGAGCCTTCAGCAGCTTCCCTTCTGCTGTTCATTTGTTCCGCACAGAGCTTCTTACCCTACTGATTACATAGCACTTGGGCAATGTTTTATCTAATGTCTGATAAGGCTTTGTTTTATAAAGTAGGTTTGCTTCTGTGGAAATAAACGAAAAGCAAAGGAGAGCAAACAGAGGCTATGGATTCAGAGCTCGCTCTAGAGAGGGAGCCTTGCTTTTGGCAGAGACTCAAAGGCAGGCCCAGGAGTGGGAGAACTTCACAGGGAAAGAAGAGAGGGCTTCGGGTGGGCCCTGATTGGAGGCCATTGCCCGAGCAAGCTGAAGCAGTTCACGAGCCTGGTCCTGCGCTGGGAAGGGTGTGGGAGCCGTCGGTGACCAAGTCTCAGCCTCTCCAGGCTGATGGCGCAGAGGATGAGCGTGGCTTGTCTCCCCAGGCTTCTCATGTGGGTGGGAGCTCTGTTGTCGTCCATGGTCCCTCTGTGTATTCAGTCTCTCATTTTGTACTGAGGGATTTATCTAGCCATGTGTGAACTGAATATAGTTAAGTGGGAAATTTTAAATTGAGAAGGCTATTGGGATATTTTTTTAATTTACTTTTTAATTTGTATGTAGTAAAATTCACTCTTTTTGAAGGACATAGAATCTGATCACCAACACCACAATCAAGATACAGAACGTCACCTCCCAGCGTCCTTGTGCCTTCGCTTTGCGGCCAGCCCCTTCCCTCACCCCTTGACCCCAAGCAACCACTCATCTATCTTCTGACCCTATGGTTTTGCCTTTTCCAAAATGTCATATGAATGGATATACACAGTATGGAGCTTTTTGATCTGGCTTTTTTCACATATCGTAAAGTGTATGACACATTCATATTGTTTTATGTGTACCAGTTGTTTATGCTCTTTAAAAAAAAATCTAAACTTTAGGCTTTATCTGCATTCCACCAGCTTTTGCTGATATCCTTTGCCCCGCTCCAAATCCCATCCAGGGTCCCACATTGCATTTAGTCGTCATGTCTTCTCAGTCTCCTCCAATCTGTGATAACTTCTTGGTCCTTCCTTATTTTCTTGACCTTGGCACTTTTGAAGAGTACTGGTCCAAAGTTTTGTGGAATGTTCCTCCACGTTAGGTTTGTTTCCTTGTGATTAGCCTGGGGTTGTGGATTTGGAGGAAACCCACAAGAGATGAAGTGCCCCTTCTGTGACATCGTATCTGGGGCTACATGATAGCAACACGCCTTATTCCTGATGATGGGGACCTTGGTCACTTGGTGCAGGTGATGCTTGACAGGTTTCTCCAAGGTACAGTTCCTAGCTTTTTTTCCTTCACTCTACTCCTGGAAGGTGTTTTCACATACTAACCAAATACGTGCTGTTTTTCCACACCAGTTCTCCAATCCTCTGACACCAAAACGGTGTCCAGCAGTTCAGTTCGGGGAGCCGAGCTTCCGTGTCCTCTCTGGGTGCACCACCTCCCAGCACTTGCACGTGTTCACCAACCTGGAAGATCTACAAAACCCTCAGTTTAGGGTTTTATGCATGTTTCATAACACAAGCACGATTGCGTAAATCCTTGGTCATCAGTGATTAACTCAATCCCCAAACCCCTTCCCTCCCCAGAGACTGGGGGAATGGAACTGAACGTTGCAAGTTTCGGATCAAGGCTTGGTCTCTTTGCAACCAGCCCCCATCTCTGAAGCTCTATAGGAGGCCACCAACAATCCCATCTTTAGAACAAAATACACTCCTACCATCCTTATCACTCAGGAAATCCCAAGTGTTTCAGGAACTCTTTTGCCAGGACCCCAGACAGAGACCAGATGTGTATTTGCCATTGGATTCCGGTTCCTTAGAAGTAAGCCAGTCACTCTGTACAGCCCACACTCGGGAGGGGAATTAAACTCCACCTCCTGAGGGAAGAGTATCAAATAATGTGTGGGCTTGTGTTAAAACCACCACAGTAATCCGTTGATATTCTGGGGGAGATACTTTGAAGCCACACAAATACCTGTTTCTCCTTAAACTTTTTCATCAGGGGATCCTGCTTGTAACAGTTATTATGCTGAAGTTCTGTCTCCCTCATTCCTTCTACGTTTATTATTTGGAATTCTTCTGTAACAAAGATTTGTCCCTTCTCCCCATGTTTGTTTGTTTGTTTTTTTCTGGTTATATGCCATCTTTTTTAAAAAATATCTTTATTGGGGTATAATTGCTTTACAATGGTGTGTTAGTTTCTGCTGTACAACAAAGTGAATCAGCTCATATCCCCTCCCTCTTGAGCCTCCCTCCCACCCTCCCTATCCCACCCCTCTAGGTGGTCACAAAGCATCGAGCTGATCTCCCTGTGCTATGCGGCTGCTTCCCACTAGCTGTCTGTTTTACATTTGGTAGTGTATATATGTCGGTACTATTATCCAGTCATTTATTATATCATTATGGACATGGGTGTTTATGTCATTTCTTGGGTTATAATCTATTTTTAATTTGTAGCTTAGGTTGTTCCAACTTTGGCCTTGGGAGCTTTTTCAGGTTGGCTTCTGTGTATTGCTTTAATATTTTTGCTTAGCACTTCCTTCCTCCCTGGCACCATGAGATGCTCCAGGCTCATTTTGTATATTACCTGCACTGGCCCCAGAATCAGCCATTTCTTAAAAGATCCCTGGTTTCTTTTATTGGAAATGGGATTAGAAAGATCTGGGTACTGGGTATGCTTGTTGCTGCTAGATTGTCACACTTCTAGGCCTCTCAGTGGACAGAGCTAGGAAATCAACACAAACATTCTAACCCATATATACACCAAGTCTATATTCCTGTATCTGTCTGTCTGTATACATTCTAAAATAAGCATGGGGCTTCCCTGGTGGCACAGTGGTTAAGAATCCGCCTGCTAATGCAGGGGACGTGGGTTCGAGCACTGGTCCGGGAAGATCCCACATGCCGTGGAGCAACTAGAGTGCCTGCGCTCTAGAGCCCATGTGCCACAACTACTGAGCCCGTGCACCTAGAGCCCGTGCTCCGCAACAAGAGAAGCCACCGCAATGAGAAGCCCGTGCACCGCAACGAAGAGTAGCCCCTGCTCACCACAACTAGAGAAAGCCCGCTTGCAGCAAAGAAAACCTAATGCTGCCCAAAATTAATTAATTAATTAACTTAAAAAAAAAACAGTAATTCTAAAAAATAATAATAATAAAATAAGTATGAGTTCACGCAGGCATCTCTGACCGTAATCTGGGACCGTGGGTTCATGCCATTTTCTTCCGTTCCTTATTTGTAATCTCTCTCTTTCTCTAACAGTGAGAAACCTAACTTCCATTACCTACAGTTTACTTACTTATTTAACCCCAGTGTACACGTATGCTAGTTTCAGAATTAACTCATGTCCCTGTGAGAAACAAATTCACCAACTGAGCACTGTTGATGTACGGCTCCCTTACCTTTAGCCTTGAAATAACAGTCAAAACACTGTTTTCCAAGGCTAGTTAGGGCGCCTTCTTTTTCCTCACTCCCTTCAGTGAGGTTACGTCACACATTTGTACTTCATTCATCAGTCATTCATTTATCACAGTCTGAACCCCGTGCTGGGATCTTCCAGTATCCTGGCTGATTTTTTTTTTTTTTTTTTTTTTTTTTGGCTGTGTTGGGTCTTTGTTGCTGTGCACGGGCTTTCTCTAGTCGCAGAGAGCAGGGGCTACTCTTTGTTGCAGTGCGTGGGCTTCTCATTGCAGTGGCTTCTCTTTGTTGCGGGCTCTAGGCACACGGGCTTCAGTAGTTGTGGCACGTGGGCTCAGTAGTTGTGGCTTGCGGGCTCTAGAGCACAGGCTCAGTAGTTGTGGCACATGGGCTTAGTTGCTCCACAGCATGTGGGATCTTCCTGGACCAGGGCTCGAACCCGTGTCCCCTGCATTAGCAGGTGGATTCTCAACCACTTCCCCACCAGGGAAGTCCCCTGATTTTTGTTTGTTTCTTTTTAGTTTGCAAACGGTGAGCCTTTCTGTGGGAGCCACAGAAGCACAGAGCGGTGTATCCACCACCGTCGTACCTACAGCACAGGTCCCCGCGTGATCCCTTTGTGCTCAACCCTCCCTCCACCCCCTGGCAACCACTGGAGCTCTTTCTGACCCCACAGTTTTGCCATTTTCAGTATGTCATGTAAATGGGATCTTTAGGTCTTGCCTAGCAAAATGCATTTAAAATTTATTCATGCTGTTACGTGAATCAACAGTTCATTCCTTTTAATGCTGAGGCATCTTCCATTGTCTGAATGTATCACAATTTGCTTATCCATTCAACTGTTGAAGGACGTTTTGTTTGTTGGGGTGATTATGAATAAAGCTGATATATACATTGTCTATATATGTGTGTGTGTATATATATATATATATATATACCTAATCTTTTGTAAATATACATTTTCAGTTCCCTTGGGTAGATACCTAGGAGTAGGTCAGCTATTACATGTTTAATTTTTATGTAAGTGTTTGCAAAATGTTTGTTTACCTAGAACATAGAGTGAACAGCACCTTTCCTTTGAGCATTTTGATTGCCCAATTATATATGGCTTTTTAAAGTCGACTGATTTTTCCCCCCTTAATTTCTTTGAAAAATTCAGTATCTATTCTATTGATCAAGTACATTTTTCTTTCGGTCCATACTTAGTGATCTATTTAATTATGTGGTGGCACCTCTTCTAAACAAACAAATTCACGTGTCATTTCATCTTTTCTTGCTTAAAAAAAATAGGCCTAGTCTTTGTACAGGGTTGATGGGGAAGAACAAAAAAAAGACAAAGAGAGACAGGAGGCGGCAAAGGCCGAAGGGCGTCTAGGATGCTGGGGAGAGTGGGGGGAACTCAGGAAGCCTCGGGAGTGTTGGCGACACCAGCCTGATTGGGGTACAAACACACAGTACTGCAGGGGCCAGGTGACACTTGGAAGTGGAGACAAAAAAGTCATGAAGTTACACGCCACTGGAACACCGAGGTTGGAGAACCTGAAAATTGATTAAAAAATCACAAGAGTAATATTTAAGAACAAATATGAAGTTTTTGTATTTGCTTTGATTTTTAAATAGCAGAATGTGGAGCTTTTCACTTCTGGCTCAGTGGTTTAAATCCAGCCCTAGGCAGGAATAAGCAAATATTGTTTCCATATGACAAGTCTTTAGCTACTATTTGAAATGCTTTCTTTGTAGTGAAACTATAGTCACAAAACATCAGCACAGGACTGTGTATCTGAATATATCTTTGTGGGGTTGTGTTATTTTTAACTACAACTTGGCCATGAATTGTTTAAAGAAATTGAAAATATTTTTACATTGAATAGTTTAGGAATGAACACATAATAGTCTGCTAATTCTGTTTCGGGGAATATGTTTCTGCTGTTAAAATATAAAATGTTCCTCAAACAATCCTTTAATCACCTTAGATCTGTGGCTTCTAGTGGATGTGGGACTGCCTTCTACGGGATGTTTGTGGGGCATTTCTGGTCCCAAGGATGGCAGCCAGTCCCAGAGAGGGCAGGGGCCAGGCAAGACTGCCTGCGGTGCTCGGGGTGGCCCAGCATGAGGAAGAATGGCTCTGTGCCCGCACGTGTCTTTCCCACGCCTCCCTGGATGTTTACATGGGTTTAAAAAAAAAAAAAAAAGAACATTATGATGTGAGCCTAGTACTCCATTTTTTAAATAAACACATAGTATTTTTGCAGGGTTTTAACATACACTGAAATTTTCCACAAATGCAATTACTGAGTAAATTGAGGGGAAATAGTACTTTGTTTTGTTGGGAACTTTACCAAGAGCTGTTCACCATTTCGGCAATGCCCTCATGGTATCTGAGCTGCTCGTAGGGCACGCCTGTATCAGTCTTCACTTGTAGCCACGGCACGCAAATATATAACAGAGGGAATTGGGGATTCATTGCAAGAGACTTAGAACCAAATGTTTTTTAATTAGTAGAGGAACATTAAATGTGAAGCTATCACACTTTAATAATACAAGTTTTTTTTTAAATGTCATTTATTGTCATCCTCTCTATATTCTTTATTTTTGTAATGTGACCCTATGAAATATAATATAAAATTACATATTTAATTATTGATTTGGAGGGTTGCCTGCTGCCTTTTAGTCTTATTCTGATCCTAGCCCCAGTGTTCTACAAGCTGTGTTACAGCCTCTTGGTTCTTTCCCTCTTAAGTTTCAGAGACCGGGTCTATCACTTGGCATGTGATGGCGATCTGAGATACAAGGTGTACTTCCGGGATCCTTTGTCAGTACCCTGTCCCCTGTCGAGGTAGCACGTTATTTTGATACAACATTTAAAAATAACCCTCATTATTCCTAAGAATATCATATATTTTTTTCTTCACTTTAATCATGTATAATTTGCCTTGAAACTTTCTTTCAATAAATATTATTTCCTCTTTCTCTTATCATTTACCAGTAAGCCATCTGTTACTATTTAGCCTAAATTGTGTAATAGTTTAAATTTTTTATTGAGGTATAACTTATATATAGTAAAGTACACAGTTCTTAAATATACAACTCAATGAATTTTCCCAACATTTTATTATGAACATTTTCAAACGTAGAAAAAATAAAAAGTGAACAAACACCCTGTTACCCACCGCTAGTTTCTACAGTTAATGTCTTGCTGTATTTGCTTCATCATGTGTCTCTCCATTGACCCATCCCTCTCTTTTCCCACCAGTCCATCTTATTGCTTGATGCTTTACAAAGTAAGTTGCACACATCAGGTGCACTTACCCCTAAACACTTCACCGTGTATATCATTAAGTAGACTTCAATATTCCTTTACTTTCTTTATGTAAAACTTGCATACAATGAACTACATAAATTGTAAGTGTACCACGGGATTCCTTTTTACAAATGCGTGTGTCTTTGTGCAAGCCCGGACACGACGGAAAATCACCATCACCCTGAACAGTTCCCTGGTGACCCTCCCCAGTCAAACCTGACCTCCACCCTTAGAGGAAACCACTCTTCTGGGTTTTTTTTTTTTGACATAGATTAGTTTAACCCTGGTCTAGGATTCATGGGTGACCTTGGAAACCTTCAAGGGGGACCATGGGGCCAAAACTATTTTTGTAAAACTACGTAGGTCTTATTTGCCCTTTTCCATTTCATTCTCTTAGGAGTCTGCTGGGATTTTTCCAGTTATGCATTAACTTTTTGCATTGTAGTGTTACTGCTGCTCGGTTTCATATTTCAGTGAGGATGATGAGCTAGGAAGGAAAGAATAAATACTTTAAAACATGTTTTAAGGCAGTGTTATTCTCAATCCTACTGGACAAAATCACCCTCCCCCTTTTTTTTTCTTTTAAACATCTTTACTAGAGTATAATTGCTTTACAAATGTGTGTTAGTTTCTGCTTTATAACAAAGTGAATCAGTTATACATATACATATGTCCCCATATCTCTTCCCTCTTGCGTCTCCCTCCCTCCCACCCTCCCTATCGCGCCCCTCTAGGTGGTCACAAAGCACCGAGCTGATCTCCCTGTGCTATGTGACTGCTTCCCACTAGCTATCTATTTTATGTTTCGTAGTGTGTATATGTCCATGCCACTCTCTCACTTCGTCCCAGCTTACCCTTCCCCCTCCCCGTATCCTCAAGTCCATTCTCTCGTAGGTCTGTGTCTTTATTCCCGTCTTGCCCCTAGGTTCTTCATGACCTTTTTTTTCTTTTTTTTAGATTCCATATATATGTGTTAGCATACGGAATTTTTTTTCTCTTTCTGACTTACTTCACTCTGTATGACCGACTCTAGTTCCATCCATCTCACTACAAATAACTCAATTTCATTTCTTTTTATGGCTGAGTAATATTCCACTGTATATATGTGCCACATCTTCTTTATCCATTCATCAGTTGATGGACACTTAGGTTGCTTCCATGTCCTGGCTATTGTAAATAGAGCTGCAACGAACATTTTGGTACATGACTCTTTTTGAATTATGGTTTTCTCAGGGTATATGCCTAGTAGTGGGATTGCTGGGTCATATGGTAGTTCTATTTTTAGTTTTTTAAGGAACCTCCATACTGTTCTCTATAGTGGCTGTATCAATTTACATTCTACCCTCCCCTTTTATTACAACAAATATTTAATCATGCCCCCTTACTCTTCTGCAATGAAATTCATAGATTAAAAAACCAGCCTACACATATAATTTCAGAAAATCAATATAATGCCCTAGTGCTGCTATAAAGGAGAAATAAAAGAAAGTAATTCATAATGAATATGTATTTTAATATGAAAATTGAATGTAGAAGTGGCTATTTAGAATCCAGCTGTCTTCTATTAAGTCAGATATTAAAGAGATTTTCAAAGATATGAAAACTGCCATTCTTTTGACTTTTTTTGTTTTTGGAAAATACTATTTTTCATAAAATATGTTATATATGTTAATATGTAAGGCTTGCTATTATCATTTTTAATGAATTAATGAATATTTTAAGTGTCTTGGTTTAAAATTTAATATGAGAAATAGAACTTGATATAATCGACATAAATCAAGAGCTTTTGGGGGTTCTCAATAATTATAGTTTTAAGATTGTATGAGGTTACTGAGACTAAAATCCTTGAGAGCCACAGATTTAGCCTGTACTAGAACTTCATATAAGTGGAATCATACAGAAGGTGTATTTTTTTGTCTAAGGTTTATTTTACTCAAAATAATGGTTTTGAGATTCATCCAGGTTGTTTGGTTTAGCGGTAGTTTGTTCCTTTTTATTGATAAATAATAGTCCATCATATGAGTATACCACAGTCAGTGAGTTTTTTAATATATATGTACCCGTCTGGATGGGGATACAAAATATTTCCATCATTACTGCCCCCCTAAAGGTAACTGTGATTCCAACATCTACAAATCTTATGTAAACAGTCCGTTAAGAGTACCCACTTTTATGCCAAGCTGCTTTCACACAACATTATGCCTGTGAGAGTCTACTGTGTCGTGTGATAGCAATTTGTTCTTTTTCTTCACTTCTAGCACCAGTTCTTGTTCTGGTGTCCACTTACACCTCTACTCTTCCATTTTCCTATATCGTCTGTGGAATGGCTTTTAAGCCTGTATTTCCACATCCAGACGTGTTGATTAATAAGAAGGTACAGGCATCTAACAACTTGATTATGCCTCCAGTGTAGTCAGGCTTAAGCATCTACGTATTGAAATGCATGTCTTTATAAGCTGTTTTCTTTATTTCTCCTCTATATCATTGAGTTTTTGAAATTGTAAAGTGTGGTTATTTTATCTATGAATTTCACTTCAGAAGAGTGAAGTGGGCATTATCAAATATTTGTTGTTTAAAAGGGGCTTAGATCCCAAGGGGTTGAGAATACTTCTTGGCTCATGTTTTAAAGTCTTTATTTTCTTCTTAGCTTATCATTCTTGCTGAAATATAGAACCTAGTAGCAATAATGTTACAATGCAAAGAATTAATCATTTGTTTCATAAGAACATGTTTTTATTAAGTGTATCATTTACTAAAAAATGACATTTTTCCAAGAGATGACATTTCTGGCCAGTTGGCCAAGATTTGCAGTGATGGATAGAAACATCATGTTTAAGGATTGCGATCCTGAATTCTATGCAAGATTCTAATATTGATTTATAGAGGGCATTATTCCTGTTGTATATAATTATATTTATCTCCTTGGTATCTGATTTGCATTGGTTAATGTAAAATAAGCAAACTAGCTATTCATTTTTTTCTCAGTCTGAACATTTTCTAAATTCATGCCTCAGGAAGATCTTTTATTCCAAGAAAATAACCCAGCCACCATGAATTGCAGAGTGTATTATCTTATTTTTCACCTTGGGAAGTAGGTAGAATGGTAGCTACAGGTGAAGTCTCTGCTGAAGTCAGACTACCTTGATTTTAATCCTGGCTCTACTAGACAAGTCATTTCTCTGTCTGCCTCAGTTTTCTTATCCATTAAATGGGATAAATTATACCTACTTCCTAGCAATCTTACCTACTTAATAGGGTTATTGTAATTATTAAATGGAATAATAGAATGTGAAACATTTAGAATACTGTTTGACTTTTTAGCAGTGATCAATAAAAAATAACTTTTGGTTATTATTAGTTTTTATTATGAATACTAATAAATGGTGAAATTAGGAATTGTGCTCCTCTAATGAATATTTTGGAATTAGTTTTCTCAGTAGACAACAAATATAGATTAACCTGTTATGTGTAGACACTTGGGAATTAAAGATATGAATGAGGGATGATTGCTCCTCAGAGCAAGCTCATGCCTCTGCCTTCACAATAACATACCCAAAGGTGGTTGTATCTAACGCTGCAGAAGACCACTAGCCATATGAGGGGGCACCTTGGGTTCCAGTTGCTGTTTGGATTTGGATTCCAGGATCCTATTACTAGTCTAAGTAGGAAAACCCAGAGCAGTGCAGGGATAGAAAGGAAGTAGAAACAGTGTGTATCCTTTTTGGGAAAGTCTGGATAGGATGGAATAGAGAGGTCCTTTCTTAAGGATGGGAGAGGAGGGGCCTGGACTGCACAGGCTGGCGGGATGGCTTGGGGAGACGATGTGGAGAGGAGGTTGGGGGGCTTGCCAGCGGACTCAGGGGACCAGTCGTAGCTGCAGATGGACACCTGGGGTTTCCGAGCCTGGCTTCGAGAAGCTGACCTGGGGTCTGGGTGGCAAAGGTTTAAGATTATTGCTGAGAATGAGAACAGCCCAGAAAGTTGTTTGAAAGAAAGTGCCGGGTGGTGCTGAGACTCCTGGGATGGGAGACTGACAAGGGTGAGAATTAAGGCTTTTTCTCTTTTTTATTTTTCATGATTTTATTGCAATTACTTGTTTTAACACAAAATGAAATCCATACTTGCTAGCAGGTACTTAGTGCTTACTGTATGCAGACTCAGTTCTGGTCTAAATACTTTACATGTACCAACTCATTTCAACGCCTGGCCACCCAGAGAGGCAGGTAACATCCTTCACTTGACTGAGATATGAGGTGACAGACCCAAGGAAACATGGTCACGAGGAGGAGCTAGGATCTGACCCGGGCAGATTGAGTGTTGACTTTCTGTTCTTAATTATGATGTGTTGCCTCATAAAATGAAACAAAACAAGAAAACAAACTTTAGAATTGTCTAGAGGCAACAAAAAATAGAGCAAGGCAAAGTTATAGTTTTCCTCCTTTCAGGTCATTGATTGTCATGAATGACTTCTTATCAAAAAAAGGAGAGGTGATTTTTTTTTTTTTTTTTTTTTTGTGATATGTGGGCCTCTCACTGTTGTGGCCTCTCCCGTTGCAGAGCACAGGCTCCGGACGCACAGGCTCAGCAGCCATGGCTCACGGGCCCAGCCGCTCCGCGGCATGTGGGATCTTCCCGGACCGGGGCATGAACCCGTGTCCCCTGCATGGGCAGGCAGACTCTCAACCACTGTGCCACCAGGGAAGCCCAGGAGAGGTGATTTTATTGAACACTTATTTTGAGCCAGTTACTAGTTTAAGTCGTTTGTGTTGCTTGCCCCCTTTTAATCCTCACAACCCTAAAAGGTGGGTATTCTGTGCCTAACTTGCCTGAGGTCACACAGCAAGGAAGAGCAGAAGGCCTGGAGCCATCTCAAGCTCTGGATGGCCATTCTGACTGTCACTGATGTCCCATTTATTCTTCGGGTTGGTTGTCAGTTTAACAACCGGCTTTTTAACTGCATTTACTGTTCTCTTTAAAACAGCTGTGAATGTAGTAGAAGCAAAAATTCCTCTCCTCTATCAGCTGTGTTTCAACTGGAAAACTGTAGCTTTGAAGGATTTGTAGCAGTACAGATTTACTCTACAGAAAGCAGAGGGTAGAGGCCCCTGAATTCAGGAGGACATCGTACTGGGCAAAGACAGTCGATTTAGCATGCTGATGACGTATTTCACTATCACTCCTGAACCTTAAATTTCAAGGAAACTAAATAAAAATCAATAGCTTCAAAGACAGCATTTCATCAACTAGCAAGTCTTTATTATTAGACTCTTAGTACTTCTTGGCCCAGTAGCAGTTTTTGCGGCTGAGTCTAATAATTTGATTCGATCATGCAGGCATGTGCCATACATTTGGAATGTCTAGAGTTGCTTCTTGAAAGATCCAGTGCTACTGGAATTCTGGAGTGAATTATACACCTATTCTCACATGCTGACAGAGGTTTTCACACGATGCATTGCCTAGAGCCTAAAGCCCTAGCACACAGCTGTAGGAGTACCGAGAAATCGACTAGAAACAGTCACCAGTGCCTGCTCATCCCTTGCAGTCTGTTCTTCCCTCTTCTCTTCTACCGGCTCCATGACCCAAATTGTCCTTGTCTGCTTTTTCCACTCAGTTTTCCCTTCCCCCTCCCTTGGATCCTGTTTAGCTGGCAGAACTGCTGTGGGAATACAGGACAGAAGGAAGCCCTTTGTCAGGGGCCATACGTTCCTCATGGGTTTGTTATGTCATGACCACAACTTGTGTGTATGCTGAGTAACACCTGCAAAATGGTTACAGTAATATCGCTTTCTCTTGGTGCCCTAATGTGGTTTCCATTGAATTTTGAACAGTCCAGCTTTTTAAATGAAACTTTTTATTTTGAAATAATGGTAGTTTCACATGCACTTGTAAGAAATAATACAGGGAAATGCCATGTACCATTGACTCAGCTCCCACAGTGGTGAGATCTTGCAGAAGTGCACTGCAGTATCGCATCTAGGTTACTGACACTGATTAAAACAACACAACATCTCCCCCGTCTTGTTCAGATTTCCCGGTTTACTTGTACTCATCCTGTGTGTGTGTCTGTGTCTTTAGACCCATGTAATTTTATCACGTGTAGGTTCATGTATCTCTGCCACAGTCAGGATACAGAGTAGTCCCATCACCACGAGGGACCGTCCTGTTGCCCTTCTGTAGCTGCACTCACCTGCAGTGACTCTACCGCATCACCCCGACCTCCACCCCCTTGACAACCACTAACCTGTTCTCCGTTTCTATGATTACGCCATTTCAAAAAAGGTTATATAAATAGAATCATACAGTATGTAACCTTTAGATACTAGTTTTGAGATTGGACCTCAGCATAATTCCCTTGAACTCCATCCTAGCTGTTGTGTGTATCCATGGTTCACTCATTTTTATGGCTAAGTAATGTTCCATGGTGTGGATGTACCGCAGTAAGTTTAATCATTCACCCACTGAAGGACATCTGGGTTATCTACCACTATTGGCTATTACGAATAAAGCTGCTATGAACATTTGTGTACAGGTTTTTGTGTGAATGCAAGCTTTCATTTCTCAGAGATAAATATCTGAGTGCAATTGCTGTTTGTATGATAGCTTATGTTTAGTTTTACAAGAAATTGCCAAACTGCTTTACAGAATGGTTGTACTATTTCACTTTCCAACCAGCAGTGTATGAGTGATCCATTTCTCTGCAGCCTCATCAGCATTTGGTGTTGTCACTATTTTTTATTTTAGCCATCCTAGGTCTGTAGTGATATCTCATTGTGGTTTTAACTTGCATTTCCCTGGTGGCTAATGATGTTGAACATATTTTCACCTGCTTATTTGCCATCTATATATTCCCTTCAAATATCTCTTCACAGCATTTGCCCATCTCCTAACTGAATTTTTGTTGTTGAGTTTTGAGACCTTTTATATATTCTAGGTACTAGTCCTTTGTTGGATATGTGGGTTGCAAATATTTTCTCCCAGTCTGTGTCTTGTCTTTTCAACCTCCTAACAAGCTTTTTTGCAGACAAAGGTTTTAAATTCTGATGAGTTCTCGTTTATCAGTTTTTCCTTTTATGAATCTTGCTATCAGAATCAAGTCTAAAAATGCTTTTTTGTTTTAATTCTAGTTTTTTTTTTTTCTTTTTTTTTTGTGGTACGCGGGCCTCTCACTGTTGTGGCCTCTCCCGTTGCAGAGCACAGGCTCCGGATGCGCAGGCCCAGAGGCCATGGCTCACGGGCCCAGCCACTCTGCGGCACATGGGATCCTCCCAGACCGGGGCACGAACACGTGTCCCCTGCATCGGCAGGCGGAGTCTCAACCACTGTGCCACCAGGGAAGCCCTAATTCTAGTTTTGAGGTGGGTTTTTTTTTTTTGGCTGCACCTCGGCTTGCGGGATCTTGGTTCCCCAACTAGGGATTGAACCCAGGGCTCCGGCAGTGAAAGTACTGAGTCCTAACCACTGGACTGCCAGGGAATTCCCAAGTCTAAAAACTCTTCAACAAGCCCTAGGTCCCAAAGAATTTTTCCTGTATCTTTTTCTAATAGTTTTGTAGTTTTACATTTTATATTTAAGTCCATGATCATTTGAGTTAATTGCATCTAGATGTGAGGATTAGGTCAAGGTTGATTTTCTTTTTCCCTATGAATGTCCAGTTCTTAAAAACACTGTCCTTCCTCTATTCAGCTTTTGTGCCTTTGTCAAAAATCAGTTGTTCATATGTCTATATTTCTGGGTTCTCTTTTCTGTTTCATTGATCTGTGTGTCTGTCCATCTGCCAGTGCCATATTGTCTTGATTACTGTAGCTTTATGGTAAGTCTTAATATACGGTAAATGATTTCTCTTATTTCAATGTTCTTTTTCAAAATTGTTTTAGCTATCCTAGTGCCATTGCCTTTCCATATAAATTTTATAATAATCTTGTCTCTGTATAGAAAGAATTTTGCTGGGATTTTGATAGGAGTTGCACTAACCCTATAGACCTGTTTGAGAGAACTGACATCTTTACTATGTTGAATCTTGCAGTCCTTGAACAGTACGTCTCTCCATCTCTTTAGGTCGTGTCTGATTTCTTTCATCAACATTTTATAATTTCAGCATACAGAGTCTATATATGCTAAGTTTTTAGTTACTTATTTCATTTTGTTTGGAGTAAGTGTAAATGGTATTATGCTTTTAATTGTCATTCCCGCATGTTTGTTAGTACGTGGAAATAAATTTTATTTATTTATGTTTTTGCATGTGTTTATCTTGTTTTTTTTAATTTTATTTTTGGATGCTTTGGGTCTTCATTGCGTGCAGGCTTTCTCTAGTTGTGGTGAGCAGGGGCTACTCTTCATTGCGGTGCACGGGCTTCTCATTGTGGTGGCTTCTCGTTGTGGAGCACGGGCTCTAGGCGTGCGGGCTTCAATAGTTGCAGCACGTGGGCTCAGTAGTTGTGGCGCATGGGCTTAGTTGCTCTGAGGCGTGTGGGATCTTCCCGGACCAGGGATCAAACCTGTGTCCCCTGCATTGGCAGGCGGACACTGCCCCACCAGGGAAGTCCCTGCATGTGTTTATCTTGTATTCTGTGACTTTACTCAACTCATTTATTGGTTCCAGGAGGTTTTTCTTTGTAGATTCCTTATGATTGTCTACATAGTCAATCATATCACCTGAAAATAGGACCGATTTTACTTCTTCCTTTCCAGTTTTTCCTTATTCTTTCCTTATGTGGTGGTTGGAATAGCCAGTACTATCTTGAATAAGAGTGGTGAGAGCAGATATCCTTGCCTTGTTCTGAACTTAGGGATGAAACGTTGGCTTCCATGCTTAACTCTGATGTTAGATGTAGGTTTGTTGTAAATATTCCTTATGAAGTTGAGTTAATTGCACTCTATGCTAACTCAGAGTTTTTGTCATGAATATTAGACTTTGTCAAATGCTTCTTCCGTATCAGTTGATAGGATTGTATGATTTTTCTTCTTCAGCCTGTTTATATGATGGATTACATGGAATGATTTTCAAATGTTGAACCAGCTTTGCATACCTGGTATAAATCCTACTTGGTCATAGTGTATATAATTCTTTTTATCCATTGTTGGGCTCAATTTGCTAATATTTTATTGAGGATTTGTACATCTAAGTTTATGAGAGATATTTATCTGTAGTTTACGTGTTTGTGCCATCTTTGGTTTGGTATCAGGGTAATCTGACCTCATAAATTTAGTTTGGAAGTGTTCCCTTCTCTTCTCTCTTGATGAGATTACATAAAATTGGTGTTAATTACTCTTTAAATGTTTGGTAAAATTCTCCAGCGAAATCACCTCATCTGGGAGCTTTCTATTTGGGAGCATTTTTTTTTATTTTTCAAATTTGATTTCTTTAATGATAGGACTATTCAGGTTATCTGTTTCATCTTGGTTGCATTTTCGCTGTGTGTAATTCGAAGAATTGGGCCATTTCATTTGCATTGTCAAATTTACGACACTGACAATTTTCAGAGGCTCTTTAATGCCATTTAGGCCTGCTCTGTTTATCTGGTGCCGTTGGGTTTCCTTCCAGTCCTCTGTTGCTCTTGAAGGGGGCAGAAGTTCCCACAGGCAGAGGTGCCTGGTGCCTCCAGGGAGGGAGGGCATCCTCAGGCTTGAGGGGAAGGACAGAGCTTCTGGTACTGGGCTCTTATTTTGGCTGGATCCCCCTGCCTGTGGGGAAGTAGAAAGCACGTCCCAGGTTAGTGACACCTGGCTGCCTAGTGACATCTCAGGCCTGCAGAAACAGGCTTCCCGGCCCGGGCACTTGTAGAGAGATCCCCTTTGCCATGGCTGCGTGGCATCTCTTGGTGAGGAGAGGAGTCTCAGGCCAGTGGGGAAAGAAAACCCTTCTTCTGGCTGCTTATGTGTAGCGGACCCTGGATCGATGAGCCCCCTTGTCTGTGCTGCCAGGCTCACGTCTTGTTCAGTTCAGGTGAGGAAGGAGCCTGCCTTGACTCTCCTGCTGCTGTGCTGGGCCTGAGTCCTTCCTTCTGTCGGTTGGGGGTGGTCATGAATACCCGGTGCCATCTTCCTCCAGTTCTGGGGTCCCTGACCCATTTGCCTGTTCACAGTAATCAGTTATTATTGCTCATGGGTCTCTGGGTCAGCTGGGTGCTTTTCCTGGTCTTGGGTGGGCTCAGCCATGTGTTTGTGATCAGCTAAGTGTCTGTTGAGCCAAACGGGGCTCTCTCACATTTGGGGATCAGCTTTCTCTGGGCTGACCAAGGACGGCCTCAGCTTGGACCACCGTGCTCTCCTCCATGTGGTCTCTGACCCATCAGCAGGCCAGCCGGGGCTTGTCTGTGTGTCACTTGCAATGCACCAGGAGAATGGGGAAGGGCACAGGGCCCCTGGGACCTCGGCTTGGAGCTGGTATGCCATCCCTTCCGTCAAAGCAAGACATCTGTGGCATTTCTCTTTGCTTCATGGGATGGATTTGGTTTTTGAACAAACCCAGCTTAAGCCAGCCCCCTTGGAAAGCAATATGCTTTAACTTCTCAGAAATGTGTATCTTTGCCGGATTATTTCTTGACATTTTTCTGCATTTTCCGTTTCCTAAGAAAAGTGTGTATTGTTTTTATAATCTAAAAACAATTATAAAATTTGGAGGTTTTTTTTCAGGATGTATGATCTTCTGAACTCTACCCTTTGTCTACATTTTCTAAATTAGTTTGTGGTATTAGTCTTCAGGTGACTCTGATTCTCAGAGTCTGGCAAACCATGATGGGACTCCTAGATGAGATTGTTAATTACCAAACTCATGCTTTCTTCTCTGAGGGACGCCTTTACCTCCGTGGTCCATCCTCTCTGGAGGGTCCCCTGGTTGAGGACTTGCGGAGGCTGGGTGCCCAGGCGCTGGTGGGCAGCAGGGTCAGCCCCTCCAGGAGCCCTGTGCATTCTCTTCCACTGCCATTCCCGGAGAAAATCACCTTCACCAATCTTCAGTTGCAGTTGTTTTGGAATCACCTGGGGTTTTGCTCTGCATGTGTTGGTTTTCAGTAAATACAGGTCAAATAAGAGGTTTGGAAATAGTTCAAGGCGTTTGTTTTCATGAGCTTCCCGTGGTCTCTCTTCACTGCTTTTGCCTTTTTCAGGCCGTCCTGATTTCTGTCAGCTTGAACCTTGTGCCGTTGCCATCTGGTAGGTCAGAGCGGTTCAGCCCTGGCGACGGCGCTCGGCTCAGCACCCTGCGTCGCTGTGGTCTGCTCAGCGGCCAGGTGGGCTGCCTTCCTGTCTGCAGAGCAGGCGGCCTGAGGGTCTTCCATCCGAGACATGCACACGTTTGTCCTGCTCGTTCAGGCCGATGTTTTTAAAGTAATTTTCAGCCTTCCGTAACATTTTTACTCTCTTCATGTTTTTCCTGTTTAATTCTCGTGCTCAGCCATTACCACCTCTTTAAATGTTATAATCTTTTCGTTAATGCCTCTGACTCTTCCTCTCCTACAGCTTAATTGCTCGTGACCAGTATGTGCACCAGTTCACTAAGGGAGTCCCTGTTTGATGTCCTACTCAAGTGTGATCTACTTCCCACCCTGTGTCCTCCACAGCGCCCTTCATTCAGCACCTGCCGTGCCCCGGGCTGAGTGCCAGGCCCTCGGGTCATGGGTATGATGGTGGATCCCATAGAATGTGTGTTCAGTAAATGTTTGCTGGGTGAATACATAGGAGAGAGAGACTGAGGGAGTGAATGGTATTAGCTTTGGTGGAGCTTCCCGTCTTCAGGAGACAGAGCTTCAGTGTGCGGAGGACGGTCGTGGATGTGTGTGTTGAGGGGCTTTGGGAAAACCAGGGACACTTCTGTTTTTCATACGTGCTGTGTCCACATTCTGCTTCCCAACTACATCCTGAAAAGATATTCTGTCAGGTTTATGAGCAGGCAGTTCAGGGCCTGTATCACTACCACCGGAGCAAACGGTGCCGGTTTCTACACTTCATCCGACGTGTCTCGCTCCGTGTGATGAACCTGGCCAGGCCCGTCGCTGTGTAACATGTCTCTGCCGGGTGCTCTGATCACCCATCTCGCAGAGGTGTTGCAAGGCTTAAATGGGAATAATATGTGACTGTATATAAACCACTATGCAAGCAGCATGGATTTTTTTTTTAAGATGTTGGGGGGGCTTCCCTGGTGGCGCAGTGGTTGAGAGTCCGCCTGCCAATGCGGGAGACACGGGTTCGTGCCCCGGTCCGAGGGGATCCCACATGCCGCGGAGCAGCTGGGCCCGTGAGCCATGGCCGCTGAGCTTGCGCGTCCAGAGCCTGTGCTCCACAACGGGAGAGGCCACAACAGTGAGAGGCCCGCGTACCGCAAAAAAAAAAAAAAAAAAAAAGATGTTGGGGGTAGGAGTTTATTAATTAATTAATTTATTTTTGCTGTGTTGGGTCTTCGTTTCTGTGCGAGGGCTTTCTCTAGTTATGGCAAGTGGGGGCCACTCTTCATCGCGGCGCACGGGCCTCTCACTGTCGCGGCCTCTCTTGTTCCAGAGCACAGGCTCCAGACGCGCAGGCTCAGTAGTTGTGGCTCATGGGCCTAGTTGCTCCGCGGTATGTGGGATCCTCCCAGACCAGGGCTCAAACCCGTGTCTCCTGCATTAGCAGGCAGATTCTCAACCACTGCGCCACCAGGGAAGCCCCAGCAGCATGGATTTTAAACATGCAGTCACCATGTACCATAGTTAATAATCATTGCAAAATATGTGAACGGCCCACAGTAAATTACCTGAGAAACAATCACTAGAAAAGGAGATATTTTGCTAAGATTTTTTTCTAGAAGAATTAAAGCAGAGACCTAAATAATGTACCAGTAAGATGGTTTCCTGGACAAGGATGAATCTGGAAAGGACATATGACAGAAATTGACCTTGATCTTGTTACAGAGACTTAAGGATGCCACGCAGTAGCCTTTCCTAATCTGCTATATAGTGAAACTTCTCGACGTCTCCATGGCAACATGCAGAGAACTGTAGCACATAGAGCAGTGTATACCTGCAGGAACTCTGATCCAGCAAGAGGTCTGCATCCTTCCCCACATCCCACTGGCTGTTTCACCTCTGTGCTTTCCCAGTGCCTCAGCCACCTGCTTCTTCATCGCTAATCATGATGATCTTTTCCTCCAAAATCTACTTCATAACTCACCCTTTCTGCTTTTACTCTCTACCCACCTCGGCACTTACACGGGAGGAGATGAAGGTGTCTCTGTAAGGGGGCAAACTCTGCGTTATGATAAAGACACTCGAGACATAAAGTGAATGTTTTAACTGCAGACCTGAACGAAACACGAGTTTGATCTTCAAGTGACTTTCGTCCCACCCTTTATATTCAGATGGCCGTGCACTAATTTGCCCTCATTCGTATGCTGCTTAATAGATATCCCTAAGCCTTTTTACAAATAGTCTAATGTTTGAATAAGACGTTATGGCTGTCAAAGTGTTTACTCATATAATCCGACTCGTTCCTCATCTTGTGAGGTAGTCAAGGCAGGTAGCAAGATTGTCATTTTACAGGCGAGGAAACATCCTCTGATGTGATATTTAGCCTGAGCTCAGAGTGGACTTTCTGAGATTCTTGATTGATTGACCACCAGCTTGCAGCTCTTCATGCCATATTACAAAGTGCATTTACATGTTATTTTGCACTGATTATCTTAATCTTAGGGACTTTGCAGAAAGTTGTTCTAAAAGCATTGTGGCGATTATGAAAGGAGCTGTGGTCTCCTCCCCAGTTCCCACCCCAGTTCTAAGCATTAATCCTATAGCACCAGCTTCCTGTAGAGAAAGAAACAGCAGGGGATGGCAGACATTGTTATTTGGTAGCTGACATTTCCTAACATGATTTGACTTTACATAAGTAGCTTGAAGTCTTTCTTGATTATTCTCTCATCTACCTTTAGGCAAAAGAGGTGTTTTTGATCTGTGCATATAGAAATCAACTGGTGCCATGCATTTTCTGTGCCATTATGACTGCCATCTTGGTAACAACCAGTGGTGTATAATATAAAAGTCTTTCTACTTTTAAGCAAATTTTGTTTTCCCTATTAAGAGCAAAGGTTAGTAAGAAGCTGGAATTTTCTGTACTAACATTAGTCCATATTTTTATAGCATTTGCCTAAAGAAAATCATGAAAAAACAAGGTGATAATATATTTTAGAACAAGCCCTCATGACTTAGATTTTTTAACGAATGCCTTGTTAAGTGTTTTGGACTTTGGACAAAAAGTCTCCTTGAGAAACTCCATTTCCCATTGCATCATGGTTCTTTACATGGCTGGGCTGCAGTTCACATTTTTATATATGAAAAATATGGTCAGAGAATGTTTTTGTTTCATCTAACAGTTATTTCTACACATGAGCAGATGACCCACCTGCGTCTGTATTTATGCTCTGACGCTGTGAGTGTGTGTTTTGTATTTCATCATAGTCAAGTACATCACGTGTTTTTAGCTGGTTGAAGTGTATTTAGAGCAACCATGAATCTAGCATGATCCATAAACTAAAATACATTTCATCTTAACAGAATAGACTTGGCAGAATGGCTGACTTTAAACATAAGCTTAAGCAAAATGATGAGTTCATAATCATTTAATGTGAACTGAATAAGGTTGAAGGGCCCTGTGGGGTCCATTACTTCAAAGTGCTTCTATGATTACACATTACAGACTGCCTTCCTGGTAAAGCACTGTTCAGGTGGGAGGCAAGCTGCTTTCAAACTAAAGAATCTGTTAGTTTTCTAGGTTTAACATCCTTGACACTTGATAGGATTTGGAATTCCAGTGTAGCTGCAGCTTTTATTGCAGACACTTAATTGAGTGCCTCAGAGCAAAATGAAATTAACAAAGACAGTATTAAATTATGGGTGTTCCTTTTTTATCTTTTGGCCAACAGTTGTGCCCAGTTTCTTTTCTAATTATATTATTTCAAATTGTTTGATATAAAAAATAAATACACTATCTTTAAGACTACGTATATACCATCTGGTCCAAGAAACTGAATAGGATGAGTATGGAGTTGAAGTTGCCCAGGCTGCCTCTCCCAAGCTTCAGAAAGGAGTCCCCTTAGGGCTGGTGTAGTTTAATAATGGCCTGCAGTAAATCCCCATTCCTGAGTGGGCAAGGACAGGCAGATCCATCTTCTGTGTCTGTGTCTCAGCTACCAGAGCTACAGATGATCCTAAAGACAGATGGGAAGCACTGAGCAGTCGTTGGTGTTTGTTGGTGAAGTCATGCTCTTTTTTGTGTGGCAAAAACAAGCATCCTGTACATTTTAGAGTCATGGACAGAGTTAGCCGAATCAGACCTGATTTTTTTTTAAACATCTGTGAGTGAAAAATAGTTTTTGAATTTGGTCTTGATACTGCATCTCTTTCTTTGAAATGCCATTTAAGATGAAAGGAATCTTCTAGCTGAAACAGAATCTGGGCGAACAGTATATAGTTAAGAAGCTGAGGCCAGTCTGCTTAGAAACCAGAAAACAAAATGCGGGAAAACATTGCAAATGAGATTATTTTTTTAACAGACTGTTGATGTAAATTCTTCATAAAGTAGTGTCTCCTGGAGGGAAAAGGGAGAAGAAAACAGAACACATATGGGAAATCACCCAGTAAGTACAGGCATTTAATTTGAAAAATACAATTGCCCATGGTTGTAAATGCCCTTCCAAGCTCTAAGTCTGAAGAGTGTAAGGAGAGAGGAGACGGTCTGTTAAACATTTCCCAGAGCGTTGCAAATTCAGACGCTGCTGTCCACAGTTGTTGTGTCTTCACCGTGTTAGTCACATCACAACCCTGTTCAGAGTGCCCTTATCTTATTTCGCCGCGCAAAATTGTGAGATAAATACGTATTGAGTAACTAAGGTGTATGTTTCAGATACACACAGTTTTAGAGAATTGCTTACTTGTAATAGGTCATGGGTCTTGTCATCTGTGTCAGATGGTACAGTCGTGGTCATGTATGTTATACGCGAATGTGATCTCTTTCAGAACAGGACAAGCTGTCACCACAGTGGAGCAGAGAAGGCAGATTGCTCTCCTTAAGCACCTCTCGTTTTTGTCTTGTTTCTCTTCCTTTGAGTTCTGTCTGTTGGCTTCTGTCTCTCTCCTTCCTTCCTTCCCGCCTCCTAGTAAACAGCATTCATGCGCTGGACGGAGCATCTCCAGCTGACTTAAGCACGGTCCTCTTTTACAACTGCCATCATTATGCATAATCAATAATTGGTGCTGTCGACTTGCTGCAGGTTAGACAGGCTTTTCCGGTGAGTGCTCTAGTGCTCAGATAGAGGAAGAGACCACTGAAATAGGCCACCTCTTCCACAGCCACCACTTTGGAGTCTTTCTCCTCTTTCCCACCTAAAAACATACCAGATAATTTTGGATTCAGGGTCTTAAATTCTGGCCTAGTGACAGTCATGTATGTGAAACACAAAAGAAGGAGAAAGGGTTCTATAAGCCTGTCCATATGAAAGAATGCAAATAGAAATGCAAAGGATACCATCAGATGTCTTCCAAGGGGCAAAGCTATTTCCATGTCACGTTTTGGGGTCCATGACCACCTATTTGCCCTGATAACAATGAATTTTATACAATAAATACTTACACCGGTCTTTATCTCTCTTACGTAGTGAATGTCTGCTTGCATTAGGGGTGGAAGGACAGAAGAGGGAAGTTTAATGGTGCCTGAGTGCTTCACAGTTTGCTTTTCCTTAAAAACAAATTTTGTTTTGAACACACGCGAGTCCTGCTGCCCTACGACTAGTACCCTGCACCTCCTGTGGCTCCTTTTTCTCTCCTCCACCCCAACAAACACGCTAGTTCATTACAGGTAACATCGCTGGAACTTCACGTCAACTTATTTAAAAAATAACAAAGAAGGTAGAAGAAACGGCACAAACCTGGTTCTCTTCCGTTGCTCAAACCGAATTGGTTGATGCTGTTTCCCTTACACTTTAGTGGTGCTTGACATAAACATTGCTTTTGTTTGCAGTTTGCAAATAAGAAATGCGACTTCTCTTGACAATATATTCATTATCATTAAAATTCTTTCATCCCAGGAAAGACTTATTATCGAAATCATTTTTTTTTAAATCCCATAAGGAGGGCTTCCCTGGTGGCGCAGCGGTTGGGAATCCGCCTGCCATTGCAGGGGACACGGGTTCGAGCCCTGGTCCGGGAAGATCCCTCATGCTGCAGAGCACCAAAGCCCGTGTGCCACAGCTACTGAGACTAGCGCTAGAGCCCGTGAGCCACAACTACTGAGCCTGAGTGCCGCAACTACTGAAGCCCGTGCACCTAGAGCCTGTGCTCTGCAACAAGAGAAGCCACTGCAATGAGAAGCCCGTGCACCGCAATGAAGAGTAGCCCCCGCTCGCTGCAACTGGAGAAAAGCCCACGTGCAGCAACAAAGACCCAAGGCAGCCAAAAATAAAAATAAATAAAATAAATAAAATTTAAAAAAATCCCATAAGGAAAACTTTTCTGCCATAGAGTATAGTCCTTAATCTTTGTTTTTCTTTTGCCCACTTAATTTTTTCTAAATATATTCATCTAAATTCTGATTAACTAGGGAAAACACAAAGAAAATAGTTATTTCAGTTGCAGAAGTGAAATATTTATTTCATTTGTAGAAAGCAAAGGTGACAAAGCATGGGGCTTCCCTGGTGGCGCAGTAGTTGAGAGTCCGCCTGCTGATGCAGGGGACACGGGTTCGTGCCCTGGTCTGGGAAGATCCCACGTGACGCGGAGCGACTAGGCCCGTGAGCCATGGCCGCTGAGCCTGCGCGTCCGGAGCCTGTGCTCCGCAACGGGAGAGGCCACAACAGTGAGAGGCCCGCGTACCGCCAAAAAAAAAAAAAAAAAAAAAGTGACAAAGCACAACAACAAAGTAAAAATTATCACATTGAAGACAGACCTTGTGCTCCTCCTGCTCCTTCACTGGTTTGAAGAGCATCTTCTAACGCTAGAGATGAACTGTGTAAGAAGAAAGAAATACCTGTAGAAACTAGTTTTAAAACATTCGTTTTTCTAAGGCATTGTTGCAAAATCTCTTCTAGTTCCCTCAATTTCTGTATCTCAGGGATTCCCAAAGTACCTTTGTAGAAATAGTAAGAATCATTCCTCTAGATGATGACTCCTTTTTTTTTTTTTTTTTAAGCTGGCCCAATCCACAGGTGTCCTTTTTTAAAATGTAACATTGCAGCTCACCATAATACAGTTCACTCAGAGGTGCACTCTTAAAACCCCTGTGTATTTGACCCACTGGCAGAAATGTAACATATCTGCTCTCTCTGCTGTCCCTTGTACATTTAGGAGCTTTGTGAACCACTGCATCAAAGCATTCCTAAACAGAAGAGGTCATTTCATGGGGGCCTGCCTACACCTCAGGAGCACCGGAGTTCTTTCTGCCATCAGTGTCAGAGGCAGATGGCACAGGGCCTGCTCTCAGCAAGTCTGCAGACGCAGGAGCGGAACGTGAGCTGCTGCTCACAGAGCCATCGGGAGAAATGCAGGGCGGCTCTGCGCCGAGCTGGGGGATGACTCCCCGAGTAATGCTGAGGAATCGGCCCACTCTTAGGAGCAGGGCCCCTGGTACAAGCAGGAGGGCGGGAGGTGAGCAGTCTCAAAGCTCCACCACCACTGCTGGCCCCAGGACCACACTCCCTCTGCGGGGAGCAGAAGCAGGAAGCCACTTGTGTGACTGTTGGCTTCCGGATAGAGCATCACTCGTGCTATCACAGGCAGCGACGTACCCTGCCACTTGGCACTTGGGAAGTAGAGGACGTGGTCACCGGGGCCCCTGTGAGCACTGCTGCCCACACACCGGACAGCCCCGTGTCTGTGCTTGACAGGAGAAATGGCAGACACGTGGACCCTCAGCTCTCCCTCCCCGCCTCAACAGTGCGTGCAGGCAATGTGTGAAACCCCACGCGGGGTCTGCAGACATGGCCTGGAGCTTTCTAGCTTCTGCCGTCCGGGATGTTCTACCACGAGGGGGATGGGTGGAGGTGAGCAAGCCATGCTGTGGTGCCAGCCACCGTATCTGCATTTGCATGCAGTTTGCTGCTGCAGGCAGATGTGTCATATTTTGTAATGTTTTCTTTTTTTAATTAATTATTTATTATTTTGGGGGCTGCACTGGGTCTTCGTTGCTGCACGCGGGCTTTCTCTAGTTGCGGTGAGCGGGGGCTACTCTTCCTTGTGGTGCGTCGGCTTCTCAATGCGGTGGCCTCTCTCGTTGCAGAGCACAGGCTCTAGACGCGCGGGCCTCAGTAGTTGTGGCACGCGGGCTCCGTAGTTGTGGCTTGCAGGCTGTAGAGCGCAGGCTCAGTAGTTGTGGAGCACGGGCTCCAGGTGTGCGGACCTCAGTAGTTGTGGCACGCGGGCTCCGTAGTTGTGGCTTGCAGGCTGTAGAGCGCAGGCTCAGTAGTTGTGGAGCACGGGCTCCAGGTGTGCGTGCCTCAGTAGTTGTGGCACGAGGGCTCCGTAGTTGTGGCGCACGGGCTTAGTTGCTCCGCGGCATGTGGGATCTTCCCAGACCAGGGCTTGAACCCATGTCCCCTGCATTGGCAGGCGGATTCTTAACCACTGCACCACCAGGGAAGTCCCTGTAATGTTTTCTATTAGAATTCTGCATGCTGCACTGTTCTAATGTCATTATTTCTATACCTTTAGATCAATTATATGGTGTATCAAACAGTCCTCCCCAAGGGCCCCTCAGGAAGCATCGCTTTATAAGGACATGGCATCTCCCAGTGTGAGGTGAGGAGTTGGAACTCAGGCCTGAATCCTTAGGCTGCTTGGGTCTCCTGGTCTATCCTTGGAACAGGCCTGGGCTCTATTGCCGGGGCTTCCTCTCTGCGCTCTGAACATGGCTTGTCACCGGTTGCCTGTGTACCACGAGGTCTTCTCTGAGGGGGACAGAGCCTGGCCACTCACGAGATGTGATAATACTGTTCTGTAGGGGCAGATCCTGAAGGAATGACAGTGATCGACCCTTGAGAAGTCTATTGACTGCGGAAGCTAATTCTGCTTCTGGCTGCTTTTACTAGTTTACATACGTGCGAATAAGTGTTCTTAGGAAATCCCTTTCAAAACTAATCATTTTAATAGTACTTTTTGTGTTGGGTATTTTAGAAGTGTTGATGAAGCCATTTGTATGTACTTTCTGAATTAAAAAGGAAAGTGATAATGGATTGAAAAAATGTACCATCTAGTTTCTGGTTAAACATGGAACATTAACTTTACACCTTTATCTCTCCTCTTCCTCTTGAAAGCCCAAGAAAATGTCAGTGAGAGAATAAGACAGTATAAACTACCAAGGAAGGAGTGGGAGAGACGGCAGTGTTCTGTAGATGTGGGGGCTGGAAAGACCTTTGCAGGGTAGAAAGCGTTTGGAGGAGCTGGAGCTGGATTAGCAGAACTGACGCAGTTACGACAGACTGAGACCATTTTGTCCACACACCCTGTAAAGACTGCAGGACAGGTCTTGTGGATGCCAGGAGGTGCAGGACAGAAGTGGCAGAATTGGTGGAAAGTTCACAAGTAGGCTTTTTGCTTATTTTCCCACCACTGCCCACCCCCACTCCACAGGACCAGTTGTCTTTTCAGGGGGAGGTTGACCTAGAGAGAGACCCGCACATGGGGATACTAGGTGTAGCAGAGGGTGGGGTGAGAGGGGACGGAGTGACAGTCTGCATGCTGAATGCTGGACCCACTGCCCATTTTCTGCCCTGTGCCCCCAAATACCAGCAACCAGACATTTACATCACAGTCTAGAAGCTGGGGGTGGGAGGGTGGTTGTCTCTGAAGAAGCTAAATGAACTCAGGGGAAAGACTTTCAGATACTGATATTTGTCAGTCAGGAAAATAGAAGTCATGCCAGGTATTTCAGCAGAGGGGATTTAACATGTGGTATTGGTTGTTACATAGGTGTTGCAAGGCTGAAAGCAGAAAGGTGGTAAGCCAGAGCTGGCACCTGTGGGAGCAGCTGCCACTGCTAGGGCTGGGGGGACACAAGGGACAAGGCTGAGACCATGGAACCCAGGAGCCGCGAAGACCACCCCTCAGAGCCGGCTCGGAGGGCTGAGGGGGAGGCGCCACCTGGCGGCTGCTGGGGGCTTGGACCTGCCCCGAGCGTGCGAAGAAGCTGGAGGCTGGAGCAAAGTCTCCTGCTCAGCACACGGCCACAGCCAACAGCCCGGTATCCTGGCACAGGGTGGAACAGTGGCTTTGGAGCTCGGTGCATGGCCCACGCAGAGGCGAAGGTCAGGTGACGAGCCTCAAAGACTTGAAAGTGATTGCGTCTGGGAGTGGGGCTGGGGAGATAGGCAGGGGTGGCACAGGGACTGCTGTGCCTTTGGAGAGAAATTTAAGCACAGTAGACGCCCCTCAGCAGTGGCTTCACTTTGCTCAGTTTCAGTTAACCTGTGGTCAGTTGTGGTCTGAAAATATTAAATGGAAAATTCTGGAAGTAAATAATTCATCAGTTTTAACTTGAGTGTTCTTGTGAGTAGTGTGCTGAAATCTTGTGCTGTCCTCCTCTGTCCTACCTGAGACACGAATCATTCTTTTGTCCAGCAATATCCCAACCAATAGTCAGTCACTTAGTAGCCATCTTGATTATCAGATCAACTGTCATGGTGTCACAGTGCTTGTGTTCAAGTCACCCTTATTTTATTTAATAATCGCCCCAAAGTGCAAGAGTAGTGATGCCGGCAATTTGGATTTCTCCTGCTGTGCCTAATTTATAAATTAAACTTTATCATAGGTACATATGTATAGGAAAAAACATAGTATATGTAGGGTTTTGTACTGTCCACAGTTTCAGGCATCACTGGGGGCCTTGGAGCATATCCCCCGCGGATAAGGGAGGACCACTGTGTGGGTCATTAGCTTGAGCTTTCACAATCGTCAAAAGAGCTTTGATTCTGGAGTCCCCCTGCTTAGGTTTCAATCGCAGTTCCACTCTCACCAGCTGTGTGACCTTGGACAAGTTACTTAACCTTTCTGTGCCTCAGTCTCTAATAACAGTGCCTAGGTCCCAGGGTGTTAGAAGGATTATTTAGTAGTTGTAAATGGTAAAGTTGAACAGTGTCTGGCCTACAGTAAACATTAGATAAGTGCTTGTTAAACAAAACCACCTGGACTGCGGCTTATACCATTCACGGCTGAGCTGGTGAGCAAAACCAGAGTTTAGTTGAGTAGGAACTTAGTGCTGTGAGATCAAGCCAGCTGGTGGCCCTACAGCTGGGGAAACAGGAGCCCAGAAGCAGATTCAACCCCTGGGCACTGGCTGGAATGATTTAGGTGCCAGAGCTTCAGATATTATAAGGAAACTGTTGCAGAAACCATGTCACGTGGACCAAGTCATGGTATAGACATGAGGAAAGTCTGACGTGGTGGCAACTGGTTGTTCTAAAGCTTCCCCAAGCCCATTGGTCATGAGCCCAAAGCAGTGCAATGTTCCAGATCCTACTAGCTAGTGGAAAAAGGCTGCTGGTATGATTCCTGCCTGGTCTTCATTCCTTCAGGACCCAATCCGAGGCTGAGTGGGATGATGCCAGGAGCTCTCCTGGGTGGAAAGGGAGCCTGGGGAAGGGGTGGCTGACACCAAGTGCCCTCTCCGATGTAGGAAGCCTCCAATTCTCTATCTCTGAAAGGGGTATCAATTTTGAAATAGACCTTAATCAAGGGTGATCAGCCCGGGATGTGCTCTAGGGATGCAATTCAATCTGGGATCCTTTGGCCAAATATGGAACAAAGCTTCCAGATACCTGGCATTGCTTGGAAACTTGCATGGACCCTAAAACAGGGTCCAGACCATCCTGGACACCCACTTCCACATCCCTAGTGGCCAGATCCTGACGGGCAGCAGCCTGTGAGTGTGGGAGTCCTGCTCCTCTTAGCCACAGAGCACCTGAGTACGGGCCTGTGTATGTGTTTATTCCTCCCCTTTTTGCTTTCTTTTTTCCTTTCTTCTTCAGTCATTTCTAGTGAACACTGAAGAATTAACTTTTAAATTTTCCTAAGATGTATGTTCTTGAATGTATGCAGTGTATCTTATATATCTTTATATTCACTGTTCCCCTGCCAAGCAGGCCCCGCAAAGAGCTGACCCTTGTTAGCTGACAAATAAATGAATCACACACACCAGGCCTTTTATGCTCTCACTTTCTTTCCCGCTGCCTCACTGAACGTGTTTCATCAGGGACCTGAATATCTCTTCTCTCTCTCCCACCCATCCACCATTCATTCATCCACCCACTTAGCCATTCATGCATCAGCTTATTCATCCATCCATCCATCCATCCATCCATCCATCCACCCATCCATCCATCCTCTGTGGGTCTCTATACATCTCACTCTAAGCTCGTTTACTTAACATCAGGGCCACCGCTGGCTCCTGCTTAGAATCTGATTCTCTGTAACTTCTAGTACACATACCAGCCTAGCTTTTAACATAGAAAGCTTAATAAATGCATTTATTGTAGCTTTGACACAGTGAAATGTTAACATTGTAATTACTCAAGGCTTTTATACATGGGAGGGAAAAAGATTCATTTCACAGGGATACATAGAATTGGGAGGGTGATAATGGGAAGAAAAAAAAAAAAGGTCAAAGGATTCCAGAATCCTCCAAATGGGACGATGATAAAATTAGCACCATTAAGAAGAGTGATGTGCTGTTATGAAAAGTTATCTACCCCAGTGTCCCTTTTAAACAAATTATAGTAACATGTAAGGGTTATAAGTTCAAAATTTTGGTCTGTTTCTATAAAAGACAAATAATACATTTCTAAATTTGAAGGCAACCCCTCCACTATTATAAAATCCTGTAAAAAGGGGCTTCCCTGGTGGCGCAGTGGTTGAGAGTCCGCCTGCCGATGCGGGGGACGCGGGTTCGTGCCCCGGTCTGGGAGGATCCCACATGCCGCGGAGCGGCTGGGCCCAATGAGCCATGGCCGCTGAGCCTGCGCGTCCGGAGCCTGTGCTCTGCAACGGGAGAGGCCACACAACAGTGAGGGACCCGCGTACCGAAAAAAAAAAAAAAAAAAAAAAAATCCTGTAAATGATTCATTTACTTAGCTTTAAACCATGTCTTCTTGTATTCCTCTGAAAAGACATGATGATTATTAATAATGAAGCTACACATAGGATGTATCTTCTAATCGACAGAAAAGCTGTGTATTTGAAGATCTTCATGCCTCACAAAGAAAAGCCTGCCCAGTGATCGACGTGACTAACCCTGAATATTCCGCACAGTGGTGGTCACGTCAGATCGGGGAAGGCTCCTGGGCCTCGGGTAGTCTTCCGGTCTCTTTCTCCGTGCAGACTTTCAGCAGAGCCTCCAGCCTCCGTCTGCCCTTTCCAGCTTTTGCATCCTTGTCAGTCAATTCTATGGCTACTGTCAGCAGCTAAGCAATCTTGTTCTTTCTTTAGGTTTGGGAAGCCATAAATTGCACCTTTTCTAACCTTCCACTGCTCTGCCACTTAGCTATTGGAAGTGAGATTTAAAGACTAAATGGGGTGTCAGCATTCAGAATACTGATTCTTTAATGGCTGTGCAGTGGGGTTATTCTGGAATCACAGGAAGGGAATGTGCTGAGCCTGGGCAGGGCTTGGGGAGTAGGGAGCAGCATTTTTGCACAATTGCAGTCACCTTGGAAAAGGTAGCTGGATCTGCCTGAGCCTGATGAGGGTCCATCCCCGTCTCTTTAAAGGGGGATCTGGGAACAGAGTCCTCCTTGCCTTCTCTCTGGAGAGTCCTAAAATCCTCTAGTTCCGAAGCCCTCTCGCTCTGAGGGTGTTCCCCCAATCCCATTGTTTGGGAGTGGTGTCCCCCGACTTAGCACAAGCCAAATTTGTCTTATTTTTAATAAACACGCTATCTTTATAAAATTACTCTAATATGTTCTTTGAGTTCATTTGACATCTCATAATTTTTACCTCCTTTTTAAAAAAAAGTATAGGGACTTCCCTGGTGGCGCAGTGGTTAAGAATCCGCCTGCCAATGCAGGGGACACGCGTTTGAGCCCTTGTCCAGGAAGATCTCACATGCCGCAGAGCAGCTAAGCCCGTGCGCCACAACTGCTGAGCCTGCGCCCTAGAGCCCGCGAGCCACAACTACCGATCCCGCGTGCTGCAGCTACTGAAGTAATTGTCGTTACTAGTACACCATTAAGAGTGAACTCTGCCGGGGAGCCTGCTAGAAACTTTCCGCCTGTTCCCTCTTTCACTCGCTGCGCCCGTCCTGTAAGGAAGGCATCTTTCCTCCTCTTCTCCCATGGGGGATGGAGCCGCCGTTAGGTCAGGGAGCTTGTCCAAGGTTAGCGGCATAGCTGACTGACCCCAGAATCCGTCAACCACGCCGTACCGTCCTGGCACACGAGATGGGATTTATTAGCCGGGACTTGGCTAGCTCAGTCCTGCGTCGTCCTTCAATGGGACGATGTCCTCTGGCTGTGATTTCTTTTTTTTTTTCTGGACAGGAGTGCTGGATATGGTCGTCTTGTAAATTGATGCCACCTCGCATGCCAAGCCAAGCAAGACTCGGCCCTCAGCCTACTGCTGGCACCCCCTGTGGTGCTGCCGGAAGGGGTCAAGTCTTGTAGATTATGTTGTGAGTTTATGACAGAGAGGGGAATAGAAACAAATATAACGTGCACAGAACTCCTTCAGAAATGGGACCTGAGAGGAGTGCTGGGGTCTGTAAAGCGCAAACGGAGGAGGGTTGACTGCACTCGGGACATTTTTCTTCTGTGCCGCACCATATTTGGTTGTTAAATGTCTGTCTCTCAGCTGGTAGTCTCTCCCTTCATGAAAAGTTAAATTACATTAAATTGAAAAGTGACACTGATGTGTTACAACCCATCCTGTTAGATTGAGAGCTGAGATCTAACCTCACATGTGCCCTTTCTGAAGCATCCACTCTAGAAAGTAGTCGGTGTTCTCCCCATATTATATAGGATAAAGTCATAAGAATGGGTATGTACGCATTTGTATTCTTCCTTGAGTCAGGTAGTAAAATCGGTGAAATTGTCTGATTATACTCAGAATCACATCAGTGAGAACAATAAATCTAACTTTAGCTCTCATAAAATGTGTTTCTGGGAAGGTGATGATTTATGATCAGCTGCACACAGACATCCCGAGAGCTAAGAAATAGAAGTCATAACCTTTGGCTTTAAAAATCATGGACTGTTCTGTGAGCTCAACCAGCCTGCTCTGGAAACCAGCAAGATGGAGCCCTACAGTTGTGTGCAGCCTTTTTCTTTGCCTCTCTCGATTTTCTTAGAGGTGTAAGTTCTGCTTCTAGTGTTTTGGAGAGGAAATTTAAAAAAGAAAAAAAGAAAAGATAAAAGGGATAGAACATAGTTCTGTAAGATGAAAGGGAGACTTGAGTTTGTCCAGGCTACTAGAGGGAAGACTAATGCGGTCTTGACTGGTGAGTGGACGGGATGCCTGAAGAGTTTCCACCAGCGCCCACAGGTGGCCGGGTAAAAACAGAAGAGGCTTAAGTAGAGAGGGAGAGGCTTCCTTGACTGTGAAAAGGGATTTCTTAAACAAGAAGGTAACAGAGCGTAGAAGTGGGTCTCAGAGGGAGGCTTGGAGGCTATTCTCCTTTTGCACGTTGCTGTCCTTCCCTGGAAGCAGAGCTCCCTTTTAAAGACCACTGCACCTTTATGCCTCCTGTCCTGTGTGGTGCGGGTTCCCTTCATCCTTGACACCCAGCACAGAGGTCTCCTGTCGACCCTGCCTGCTGTAAATATCCAGGGTGCAACCACTTCTCACTGCCTCCCCGTGACCACCATGGTCCAAGTGCTTGGGTTACTCTCTGCACCTCTGGCTTTGATAAAAACAGCATTCATTGCTTTTGTTTGTTTTCCTTTGGCTATTGATAATGTTGAGCTTTTTTCAAATGTGCATTATTCAGTTTTAATTCTTAAATGAATTTTATGGGGTTTTTTTTTACATTTTTGCCAGTTTGCCTTTCAGTTTTCTTGTTTTTTAGGTAAACTAAAATTATAAACATTATGTAGTCATTTATTAATCTTTGTTTATTAACCTTTGTTATTTATTACATAGTTTTCACATTTAGGAAAGCACATTTACATTTAGCAATTAGATGTATACTGACCTAAATTTTATTTTTGTTTTATAATGTTTAATTCTTAAGATTTAACTTCTTTAAACATATATTCACATTTACTGTCATTTTAAATATGTGTAAATGTGATCATATATATCTTTTTTTTTTTTTTTTTTGTGGTACGCGGGCCTCTCACTGTTGTGGCCTCTCCCTCTCCCGTTGCAGAGCACAGGCTCCGGACACGCAGGCTCAGCGGCCATGCCGCGGACCCAGCCGCTCCGCGGCATGTGGGATCTTCCTGGACCGGGGCACGAACCCATGTCCCTTGCATCAGCAGGCAAACTCTCAACCACTGCGCCACCAGGGAAGCCCATATACATCTTTTTTTAAAGTTCCTCTTTTCAACTTTTTCCTTTTTGCTTCCTTCTTCTCTTCTCCTTTTTAACTTTTCATCCAACCCATGTTAATAGCCTAATATGTATCTTTTCTTATTCTTTTTTGTATAGTCATGTGGCTCCATGTAGACAGGTACAGACAAACACACATACACAGTTTTTATTGCCACCATTTGTAAAAACTGGATCACACTTTATATGCTTTTCTATATCACTTTTCATATTCAACGATACCTACACAAAACCATTGAACTCAACTTCTTGGCTCTAATTCATTCTTTTAAGCAGTTGTGTGATATCCTATGTGTGTTTGTCATAATTTATAGTCTTTTCCATTGGAGAATCTCATTGGAATTTTATATTGCTGTGTGGCATGCAGTACCGATCTGATTTTTTTTTTTCTGACAGGCTAGCCAATATTTCCCTGATGTTCTGTTGAATTATCCCTTCCTGTCCTATGATTTATAGCTCTCCTTTTATTTCGTATTAATCATATATATTCCATGGTCTGTCTTGAGGCTCTCTGTTCAGTACAGATGTCAAGTTCTTGTTGTTGTTTTTGTTCAATTTCTTTTTAAAACACTTTGTATTTAGGAATAACTTTAGAGTTATGTAAGAGTGTGCCAGGGTTCCCGTCACTCAGCTTCCCCAAATGTTAACATCTCGTATGACCACAGTACATTTATCAAAACTAAGAAATTAATATTGCTTCAGTGCTATTTACTAAGCTAGAGGCTTTATTCACATTTTCCCAGCTTTTCTCCTAATGCCCTTCCTCTGCTCCAGGATCCCACGTTTCATGTACCTGTCACATCTCCTTAGTCTCCTGTGACCTCTGACAATTTCTCAGTCTTTCCTTGTGTTTCATGAGCTCTACACTCTTGAGGAGCACTGGTTACTTGTTTTGTAAAGTGCCCCGAAATTTGGGCTTGTCTGATGTTTTCTCATGATTAGGTTGGGGTTATAGACTGGGGGGAAATATCCCAGGGAGGTGAACTTCTCCTCATCCTATCAGGGCCTTGTAATGTCAGCATCAGTCACGAGATGGCATTAGTCTTGGTCAGGTGGTTAAGGTGGTGTCAGCGGGTTTGTCCACTGGGAAGTGAGGATTTTTCCTTTTCCTTGTTCTGTTCTTAGAGGCCAATTACAGCCTAGCCCACACCCAGGGGAAGAGTAAGCTTCACCTACTGGAGAGAAGAGAATCAAAGGATTTGTGGACATAAGTTAAAGCCACCACAAAAAAATTGATAAGTACTTCGGGTAGACACTTTGAGGTTTTACACACACCCTGTTTCTTCGTAAGGTTTTGCTCACTAATTTTAGCTCTTTTCCATTTTCAGAAGGTTCAACTGGGGTGTTCTTTAGACTTTTGTTAAACTTTACAACTAAACCTGGAAAGAAATGTTATCTTTAGGACCCAGTAATTCTCATACGTGGAAATGTGGCATTCCTCTCTGTTTTCCTAATCACTGTATTCTCTTGAGACTTCTTCTGGCTTCTCCATGCTAAAGGCATATGAATATGTTAGATACCATTTATTCTGAAATTGACAGATATGGACCCTAAACTTCTCTCTACCCTTGCCTGAGTTTACATGTTCTTCAAAATGGAAAATTTGGAATTCTTTGCTTTTGGTATTTGTTTTAAAATTTACTAAGTTACTATAACCTGGATGCTTGGTTCATTTTTTTTTTCCCCCAGTTAATTCTACACTTTCTTCCTTTTCTAGGTTAGGTTTGGTTTCTTGTCTGGATGTGATGGAACAATATACCTTTCCAGAACTATGTAACTATTTAGGTCCCTGCACAGGATTCATTGTAACCTTCAAATATATACAATAAAAACCAGATGTTTCTTGTTGAGCACCCCGTCCCCAACCTTTCAGTTGATCAGGCCTTCTACTTTATAGCCTAGTGGACTCTATTAGAAAGCTTCTAGCCTGTGTGTCTAATCTTAGAAGGGAATGAAGCAATTCTATTTTCTTATTACTTTAAATCTCTTGGTATTTGGATAATGACGTGTGTGTGTGTGTGTATAAAATTCATCAAGGACAATTTCTAGCTGTATCGAAGTGCTGTTCACTATACTTGTAGTTTTCTTCACATCCCAAATGACCTAAAAAGTACAACAGCATTCAATTTTTCATGTGTATCTTTCCTACATACACGATCACCCTATTCCTGCATCAAAACAGAAGAGTCCTTTGCACCATTTGAGTTATCTTACAGACCTGCACAGGTGTGTCAGAAGCCTGGCTATACCAGCAGGCCAGCCTGGTTCGCTCTTGGTTCGGCACAGTTGTTACTGTCAGAATTCTTGGTTCTCGTTGAGCTAACGCCCTTTAACTTTCTTTTTGTATCAACTGACCGCTTTGTTTGTAACTAACTGAAATGTCCCGAAGTCAGATATTTTGCACAATGAAGTCTAGTTTTTAGCAAATTCCTTTTATTTTACTACCGCATCCCAAAGCACAGTGAAACTGGCCATACCAAGCTGACCGTTTTTGAGCAAAGGAAGACAGAGATGCAGAAGATAATATAAGACACATTACTATTTCACTTATGAGGCATTATTATGTAATTAGCTATTTCATCTAACAGGGTATTTTTTATAGCTTGAAGTAATATTTTATCACCATAACCTTTTTTGTTTGTTTTTTGCTTTTTACATTGTGGTAGCTTTAATGAAGACTTTTCTAAAACGTCGCTACTTTTATTTTAGAGAATAGGGTGTATAATTTATTCTCTTCTCAGTATCACTGCAAACTTATAATTAAAAGCATAAATTCCTGTTCCCTGATCCTTAGCGTCCACTGAGTTGTTTCATCCTTCTTTGCAAAATTCCCTGACTGGCCTCAGCTCTGCATTTGAGTTCTTGGAGCTACATTTATATAGCTTATTTATTCCCACTGTGCATTGTCAGTGTGTCCTCCGTATCCCCGTCTCCTTCCTCCTCAACCCTGAGGCTCTGGTCACCAAGCTTGACCAAAGGAGGAAGAAGGACCTCCGAGCAATAAACTGCAGCCCCTCCCATTGATAAGCTTTGCTGAGTGAGGAAGGTCTGCAAAGTTCCAGACGACATGGCTTCTCCCATCGTGTCTCCTTCCCTGTCTCCTTGCTGTGTCTGCTCCCACCTTCATGGCTTCCTTTGCCGGTGGTAACACAACACACCTGTCCCCTCCCAGGGCCTTTGCACGCGGTGCCCCTGTCTGTATCCTCTTGATCTATGTCTTTTCATCTGTCAGTACCACACTGTTCTGATAACTGTGTGATATAGTAAATCTTAACATCAGGTAGAGTGATCCTTCATACTTTTTCGAAATTGTTTTAACCATTCTAATTTCTTTACCTTCCATATTAATTTTAAAAATATCTTTCCTACATCCACGAAAAATATTTCTGGGATTTTGATAGGAATCATGTTAAATCTATAGACCTGTTTGGAGAACACTAAAATCTTTACTTTGTTGAGTTTTCCAGTCTATGAACTCAGTATGTCTTTTCATTTATTTAGAGTTTTGTTTTCTTTCTTCAGTGTTTTTGTAGTTTTTCACATAGGAATCCTATTTTCTATTTTCACCTGAGTATTTCTGGTGAGCCATTATAAATGGTATTGTATTTTTAATTTTGATTTTTGCATGCTTGTTGATGCTATATAGAAATACAGTTGGTTTTTGTATACCTATCTTGTATCCTGAAACTTTTGCAGAACTCATTAGTTCCATGAGTTGTTTGGGGGTTTGTTTTTGGTAGATTTCTGGGTATTTTCTATGGAGACTATGCTATCTGGAGGTTGAGACAGTTTATTTCTTTTTTTTCTGATTTGTGTGACGTCTTATTGATGCCAAATTGTGCCCTTTCAGGGCAGTGGGAGCTTCTTCAGGTTGATTCCTGAGTCCTTTTGATATGACCTTGTCTTTGATTATTTCTTCCCTATGTGATACCAGATGTTCAAGGCTCATCTTGTACATTTCCTGCCCCAGACCCATAATTAATCATTTCTTCAAAAGGCCCTGGTTCCTTTTTGTGGAAACAGCATTTAGAGACCACAGTCTGGTGTTAGGGTTGGAGCCAGCACGTTAAGCCATTGTGGTAGACGCCTGACCTCACAGCCCCTACTGGAGTGTGGAGACCGATGAACCCCCCTGATACGCTCTGATCTGTCAGAACACTTTCCAGTAAGGACTCAATAGTTGTTTGTCACATGATTAAATGAATGAATGAGTGAATGAATGAACACGTGAATGAGACAGATCTTGTGCTATCCCTGCTTGATGGCAGAGTAAAAAAAATGTAACACAGCCCATCCAACAAAGAACTATTGTCAGAGCAATTGAAATCACTACCAACCTCTCCAAGAATTACAAAATTCCGACGAACCGCAGTCGTCAAGTCACATCCTCTCCTCGTAGCCAGCCTGGCCTCTGCGCCCCTCCCCTTCCTCTCTGGGTCAGTTCTGGATTTCAGTTTCTCTTCTCAGTGTGAGTCCCCGAGGCCCTCCTCCTTCCTAGATCTCTGGTGTTACCCCAGACTCCTCACTAGGGCCCTAAAGTAAAGGAATAGGAAGATTATAAACGCTTTTGATTAAAAATCTTCTCTTTTATACTTATCACAAATAAATGAATAAATGCCGCCAAGAGTCTGTCAGAGGAAGCTCTGAATCAGTTTTGCCATAAATTTGAATTTGTGTCATATGGGGAAGTACATTGTTGAATATTTATAGTGTCAGGCCCTATGCTTAGCACATATACATACCTTCCACTGATTTTTTTCAGGACACACAACTCTGTGAGCTAGGTAGGGAATCTCTCATTTCAGAGGTGAAGAAACTGGAGCCCAGAAAACTGAAGTTTTTCAGGAGTAGTAGTTTTCCATTATTGCTATAATATATTACCACAAACATAGTGACTTAACACAGATTTGCTATCTTACCGTTCTGGCTGGGTGTCAGAACTCCGAAATTGGTCTCACTAGGCTAAAATCAAGGTGTCAGTAGGGCTGTGTTTTCTGGAAGGTGCGGGGAGAACCTGTTTCCTGGCCTTTTGCAGCGTCCTGGGGCACCTGCACCCCTTGGCTCGGGCCCCTCCTCCACGCCCGGCCAGCACCTTCAGACGTCTCCCTGATTCTGACTCCTTTCACTTTTAAGAGCCCTTGTGATTCCTTGGACCCAGCCAGCTAGTCCACGATCATCTCTCCATATCAAGACCCTTAACTTCGTTGCATCTGCAAAGCCCCTTTGCCGTGCGAGGTAATGTGTTCATAGGTTCTGGGGGTTAGGACGTGGCCATCTTTGGGGGCCACTGTTCTGCCGACCCAAAGAACGTTCATCCACCAAATACGTGGTAAGGGTTAGGCTGCGTGTTCGCCCCTTCTTAACTCTCCTCCCAGCAAAGGTGGCCTCTCCTTCAGGAAATCTCAAAGGTCTTTACCTTTGTGTCACTCGGGTAAGGGATGGCCCGGGTCTTTTATTCTGTTCAAAACCTGGTGCCTGGTTCACTTGAATCGCTCTGAGCTGGGGTGCTTGTGACACACCTGGGAGGCCTGTTGAGCAGCATGGCTGGGGCCGAGAGCAAATGCACTGCCACCTACGGAACACAGTGCAGCGCTCTGCAGAGACAGAGGACGCAATTACGCTTCATGCTACTGTGTTACGTTGGTCGTGGAAATGAACTGCATGGTCAGTAACAGCGGCAAGAAGTGGGGGCGGCTGGGGAAAGCGGCTGTTGCCTTTTTTCTGTTTTTATCCAGTTTCCTCGTTTTATTTCCGTTGGGGTGTCTAGGTGCTGTGGGTGAGAACTACCTAGAGAGGCACACTGCCTGTGTCTCACAGGTGAATGTCACGTCGTGGTTAGTAATGCTTCCAGTACCCTTAGACTTTCCCCAAATGGCCCTCTTAAATTAGTTATGGCTTTACTTTGGGCATATCGTCATTTACCCAGGCACGTCTGAAGTCACCTGCTCATTTTCTCATTGTAGACACATCCTAATGCCCCCAAACACAGGGTAATATAAGCTTTTCAAGGGAAAGTCCAAAGTTGGTAGTTCCTGAGAAAAAAAATATTCCCTCTCTCCAAGGGAGAAACCATTTTCACTCACTGTCATGAGCCAGCCCCAGTCTCCTCTGCCTGACCCTCGTTCCCAGGACCAACAGCCAGGACCTGGTGGAGACAGGAACCTCTGCAGCGGTAACCAAGAGGGCCTGGCTTTGGGGTTCTGCCAGTGGAGGAGAGGGGGCCCGGACCTTTGGCTCGCACACCTCAGAGGCGCGGGGCTCCCCACGGGGGTCTGGCGCGTCGTGGAGCCGCTGTCCTCCCGACAGATGTGGGCACGCGGATCTCCTGACACCCAGGCCCACGGCGCCACTCCTTCACCGCGTCTCGGCTCCCACCACCACCGCCACGTGCCAGGCGCCCTCTTAGCCACCCTGGGGCCAGACGTGAGTCCTAGAGGAGTGGCGGGGAGACAGAGAGAGAAAGGGGCCCGGACGCAGTGCTGAGCAGCCCATGGCAGGGTTTGTCCTGAGGACGGTTCCCGCCTCCTGGTGTGGGCGGGGGAGGGCGTAGACTAGGTGGTGTAGACTGGCCCGCAGAGGACACACCAGGTCTGGGCAGGGTGGAGGGGACTGGGTGGGAGTCTTGATCCGTCCCTTCCTTTGGGAAAGTTCTTTCACCTCTAAGAGCCTCAGTTTCCGTCCGTATAATGGGAATAATAACCATTTTGGAGTTTCAGTTTCCGTCCGTATAATGGGAATAATAACCATTTTGGAGTTTGAGGTGTGTGCCAGGTGTGGTTCTCGTCGCTTTTTATACGTTATGTCACTTGTTTCTCACACCAACACTAGGAAGTGGGTCCCTTTGTTCTGCCCGTCAGCAGAGGGGGCATGAGAACTATGCCACCCGCAGGCGGGCAGCTTGCTCGGTGCCCCCAGGGAATGTCGGAGGAAGCCCCGCCCTGCACCCACACCCTGTCTCTTCACCCCTGGCTGCTGGCAGGACCCGGGGAGACAGTCCTGCAGGGGCTCAGCACCACACCGGGCGCCCAGAAGCTGGCTCTTATCATCCCAGAGGAGGAGATTCAAAGGGAACTTCTGGCTCCTTCCAGGAGCTGCAGGCACCCAGGGAGAGGGATGAATGGGGGAGCGGCTCGAGGGTCAGTCCTCGGGGAGATTGTCCCGGACCAACAGGCTCACCCCTGGACGCGGAGAGAACTGGCAGAACCCTGAAAGTACCGACGTCCGTCTCCCAGCTGCGGCTAGTGGCGCAGCTGGTTCTCCGTCCAGCGCCTTGGGACTCACTCTGGCCCCAGGGCCCCAGCTGGCCTGCGGAGGGGGTGGCGCTTCTCCCTGGAAGGGGTGTCTGTCTCATATCGACAAGGGGTATGGTGACCCTTCCGGAGAGTTCGGTTTAGGGGCCCAGGGTTTTAACTTCCAACCTTGCTTATAAATTAGTTTCCCATTTCCCTGTGTGTGTCAGAGCCTGTGCATAACCACAGGTGGCTCGTGGGCCCCTGAGAAGGCAGAGAACCAACAGACATTCTGCTTACACACAAGGGCCATGCCCATAGCCGTTTCCAGAAGGAAAAGAAGTTACAGGAAATTTGTGTTGCTTCTAGATTAATTTTCCCCTTCACTGTCCGGGGAGTCATGTCCTTGAGCATGAAGATCTCTCCCTGGAGTCTGGGGAGCAGCACCTCTGGGAGCCCTGTCGCTGAAGATCCACTTCAGCCCCTGAGGCCCTGCCCTGGTCAGCTCTGTGCTCCCAGCTCTGCAGGCACAGCTCTGTCCCTTAATAATCAAAATTTGTAAGAAGTTCTTTTCTTTAAAAAGGAGCTAGTACTGTGACCGACTTGAAAGGTGGGTGGAGGCCTTTAGAAAAGCCTGTGCCCCACTAGTGACTGTCCGGGATCCCTCGGCCATTGTGGGCTCTTGAAGGAGGGCCCCTCTTTCATGGCAGCTACTCCGTGCGCTTGCTCCTGCCGTGCAGACGTGGTCCTGCATAGAGGACACCACGCGGAGACGGGGTCAAGTGCTCCGCCCACTGAGTGCCTTACTCTGAAGAAAGTGGGATACAGAGAGGAACTGACTTGTCTGGAAGCTTGAATCGCCAGCCTCAGGCTCTCCCGGACCCCACCCTACACAGGAACGGCTGGCTCCACCCCCCTCTCCCCACCCTGCCTTGGGAATGACCCAACTCACCAAGGCGCAGGAAGGTCACTACACACCCTGCAGAACCCTTCCCCGGACGCTTGTACCACTGGGTTGGCCGCCGCCCTGGTCTTGGTGCTCTTTTACTTTGAGGGAAAGTCTTACTTGGCTGTGGAAATACTCATTAATTTTTGGATGAATTCAGTGTTGTTTTTATTTGATCACTATATAATGTGAACTTACTTCAGCTTTGCCCTCTGTTTTCAGAGGATCTCAGGGGTGGAGGGACTCGTGGAGAGCCCACCTCCAGAGAGGCTCTCACTGGCACCCATGTATTTTTAGGTGCCTTTCTGCCATCTCTTTAAATGGCTTTTAGTTTGAGTGGATGTTACATTCTGTTCAGAGTGTAAAAATGGGGTTTAGGTCACTCTTTGGACCTAAAGACCTGAAAACACATGTTCCACCCATTTTATTAATTTAAGTCTCGTTTCTTGTTCTTTTTTAAAATTTTTGTTTGTTTGTTTTAGCAGAGGAAAAAAGCTTGGCTGGAAATTTTTATGCCTCAACCTCAGCGCTGTTGAAACCGTCCTGTTTCACTTCATCCTTTGGTATATGACCACACCAGAAGTTTGGCATGGCCGTTTCCTTGTGCCGTATGCTGACAATTAGTTAAATAGCAAAAGGCCCCTGAGTATAAATTGACTAAAGAATAAATTGACTAAAATGCTTTCAAAAACTAGCTAGAAATTTTAAGAAACTGCTATAAATAAATACATTTCTGCTGGGCACGAGTCCCTGATGAAATAAACCCTTCACCAGTTATATTGAGCTGCCCTGTGATTTCTGCATTTCTTTTCCATCCCTCACATTGTTCGGTATCTTTTCTAAAGGAAAGGGGTCGATTCTATTTGTGACACATCAATACATGTTGAGAAGATGCCAGGGATTTTCCAGCATTAAAGTCTTGTAAAGTGGACTTTGCCATTTGTGTGTTAGATGGGGGGACGTATCTGAAAATGAGTTTTTCCTGGGCTTCTTTGCTAAATCATTACACTTTGGCTCCCTGAGCAGATGACTTGTAGGTAGTAGCAGCATCAGATCATTTATGACTTTAATCTGATAATTCAGTCACCTGGCTGTGTGTGTGTGTGTGCGCGGAGGTCTGTCAACTAAAACTCTGGAACATATTTGCTGTTTAGCCCCCAAAGAGGACAGTTGTCTACATTCCTTATTTTATTGCTTGTTTGTATGCACCACACCTGGGAGCCAGATTCAGATCCAGCACACACGGAATGAATGGCTGTGTGCTGGCCTCAAGTATTTCATGGCCTGATTTGTGCTTTCTTCCTGGTGTAAGTACTGTTATCCTTCTTTCACAGATGAAAAAACCAAGTAAGGAGCCTCAGAGAACAGACTCAGGGCCAGATCTGGTTCCAGGCCCTGCTCCATCCAGGTCGCGTTTGTCTGAACATTTTAAGGGCCTCTCTGTTTAAACACCGAGCACCAGGATAACTCCATCCCCAGCTTGTCTGTGGTGTTACTTCCTATCAGCTGTAATCACCTTGTTCTGGTAGAAAAAGGAGGTGTATTGTCTGTGGATGACGTTAGATCCTATCTTGAAGGCAGGCCCTGCTCTACCCCAGGCTCCAGGAGCTGGGCTTGGAGAAGATGAATGAACTCTGAGCTCTGGCTCCTGCCTGCTTTTATTCAGAGACAGACAATGTCACTCAGGCGGGGCGTCCCTCTTTGCTTCTTTGTGGCCCACTGTGGTTTCCTCTCTGCCGCTGTCGGCCGTGCTGACTGGGACACACTTCCAGGCCCGGGCCCTTAGAGAGCAGTTGGGGAAGCCCCAGACCAGGCCCACAGGTTGGGAGAGAGTTGGATGTGCTGCCTTCAGGGGAAGTGCTGCCTCAAAGGAGCCCTTGGCCAGAGCCTCAGGTGGAAGCGGGCGCGTGCGGGTAGAAGGGACCACAGAAGGGTACGTGTATCTCCTCCCGGGTCGCCTCTTGAGCAGCCCTCCGTTCCTGAACAATCACACCTGCTCTTGGTTAGAGATCCGGCTCTGGGCTAGAGATCCGGCTCTGTCTTTCTGATTTCACATTTTACTTTCAGGAGGCTGTCACTGGCACGTCAGTGTGGTCAGGCCTGAACATTTCGTGACCTGTTTGGCTTCTCCCCTCCTCCCCTAAAATTCTGTAAAACACATAGACTAGTTGCACACGTTCGGGACCTCACGCAGCTGTCACTTGTCTTCTCATGCCTTCGGGGATCTTCCTCCTGTGGAGCGAGCCCCTTGGTCCAGTGACCATATCTCCCCGCTGCCTTCCCTGGACGGTGTTATACACGTAGCGGGCGCTCCGTGCACGTTTATTAAAAGGTTCTGTTAGTCCTCTCCTTGCCTGGGTTCTGGCACCAAAATGTAGTTGCAAGCTCAGAAAGAGAGCAAATATGTGAATATGAATACCTGGATGTTTTCACCTTTTCATTCCTTCAACACCTATTTATTGATTATATACTATTTGTCAGGCTCTGTGCTGAAATACTGGGGTCAGTTGTGTATAAGGCAGAACACGTGTGCATCTGAATACTTTTGAAATCCAGATGATTTTAAGGGAGTTACCATTTTAGAAACTCCACCCTACAACTTACCCCCATTTGTATCTGTTATTAGGAGTTAACCATCAGTATAGAAGAGTTAGACTGAAGGTTAATTTACGTAAATTTAATTGTATGTTTCCATATACTTGCCATTATGAAATTAACTGTACCTGCCATAGAACAGGATCCCTGAAGGGACTGAAAGGAGGGAAGTGTTTCACAATCATGGACAGTGGCGGTTGCAGAGCTGGTGAGGGTTTGAACGGCCTCTTCCTGTCTCTGGCATCTTCCCTCTCTGGTCACCACTGGTTTCTCTCCTACCACACGAGGGCCTTACTGCACAACCACAGCTCTCCAAGTTCACAGCGCCTTTCTCCGCAAGCCTGCAGTGCTGGGTGCACTTGCGCTAAGCTGAAATCCCACTTACTTCTTGTCATCTGTCCAGGGTGTTCCTGTGTTCTACGAATGAACACAGCTCAACTCATCACTTCTCTTGGTTTGAAATTGTGAGAAATAGGTTGCCCAAATTCTTCTTCACTTGCTTTTAAAATGTTCTTCTTGGACTTCCCTGGTGGTGCAGTGGTTCAATCCACCTGCCAAAGCAGGGCACATGGGTTCGAGCCCTGGTCCGGGAAGATCTCACATGCCACGGAGCAGCTAAGCCCGTGCGCCACAACTACTGAGCCTGCGCTCTAGAGCCCACATGCCACAACTACTTAAGCCTGCGTGCCTAGAGCCCGTGCTCCGCAACAAGAGAAGCCACTGCAATGAGAAGCCCGCGCACTGCGACAAAGAGTAGCCCCTGCTCGCCACAACTAGAGAAAGCCCACGTGCAGCAATGAAGACCCAATGCAGCCAAAAATAAATAAATAAATACATAGATAAATAAAATGTTCTTCTTGCACCCAGAACAAATGGTCAGCCACAAGTGTTTACTTCTTGACTCAGTAAACATGTCATTCCAGTTCCTTAACATTTATTGAGTATCCAGAGACTCATTATGGCCAAAACTACTGGGAAGCAATTTTAGATCTTGTAATTACACAAGTAAGGGAAGTTCATCAATTTTGAAGTTGTCTGCTTTGATCTTGCTATTCAGCTGTGAGACCTGAGATCCTGATTATCCTCAGAACACTAAACCTTAGAACCAACCCATTAAAAAGTTGTTTAATTAAAATGGGGAATATTTTAAATGTTTTGTTTTTATTTTTAAGGGCTTAAAAACTAATGTTCTGCCTTTTTCTGCACTCTGATTTTTTTAAAGATGTAATCGAATGACAATTCAAACTAATCAAATGCTGCTTTAACATTAGTAATAGTAAAACCACGGACCCAAATTACACTTTTTTATTTTATGGGCAAAATTCTTCTTTTACTGAACCCTTTACTGAATTTTCATCATAATGTATGTATCAATGTTTGTATTACCATCCTGCTGTGTGTTAAAAGTGTCACAGATCAGGACTTCCCTGGTGGCGCAGTGGTTGAGAATCCGCCTGCCAATGGTGGGCACACGAGCTCGAGCCCTGGTCTGGGAAGATCCCACATGCCGCGGAGCAACTAAGCTCATGCGCCACAACTACTGAGCCTGCGCTCTAGAGCCCGCGAGCCACAACTAGTGAGCCTGTGAGCCCCAGCTACTGAAGCCCGTGCTCCTAGAGCCCGTGCTCTGCAACAAGAGAAACCACCGCAATGAGAAGCCCGTGCACCGCAACGAAGAGTAGCCCCCGCTCGCGGCAGCTAGAGAAAGCCCGCGCAGCAGCTAAGACCCAACACAGCCAAAAATAAATAAATAAATAAAAACTTTTTTTTTAAGTGTCAAAGATTAAATACCAAAGACACTTTATTTTTTTATGAAAGCAAAAGGACGGGTTACATTGAAAGTTTTGATGTACATCGTGGAAAGTTTGGGTGGTGCCCCCTGGAACTCTTCCCTTTGGGCCCAAAACTGCTCTTAAGGGAAAGTTATTGTTTCCTGTTACTTCTCATGGTTTGTAAATATATCACATCTAAGCGCCATGGAACATGGGCGGTGTGTACCTGGTTTCAGGTTGTATTCCCTGCACTCAAGTCAGGCCTGGGGATGCAGATAGTTGCTAAATAGTGAATACAGTTGTTTGGTCCTGTCCCCGTGGCAATCCAAGGGAACATATACCCTGACTTTCCCTTCGTCATCTTGAGCAGGCACACCCTGGGCTGTTTTCATCAACCGTAAATCTGGTGCTTCAAGAATTAATATGTCAGTGTCACAGCTCTGAAAGCAGATGCTCTGTATGGCACGGGGAATGCCTCGTCTCCTCAGTGTTGGCTAGTGTTGGGGGAAGCACGCTTGACTATATCCCAGCTGGGTGCCCACTCCCCTCCCCCCAGCCCCGTATACCAAATGTATAAGCTTTGGGGGTGGAAGCCCAGCTCCTAGGGGTCTTTTCCCCCAAAGGTGTTTTTGATTAATGCTGATGGTCAAAGACCCCCAGTAGCTCCTAGGAGGTTTCATCTTTTCTGAAACGGAGAGTTCTTATTTTGACCACTGCCTCAAGAAAGTGCTGGGAGAATCAAGTGTTAACCCAAAGCACTTAGAGGATGTCCATTCAAACGAGTCTTCTTCTTTGGAACTGCAGTGTTTCCTTGGTCAGGAATCCCCACTATTAAGGGCCACACGAAAACCCCCCTGTGCTCACAGTCCGTAGCTGGTAACCCTCTAACTTCCTCTTTATGGATCCAGCATTCTGATTTCCTGAGCTGCAGCACATTTCACCCATACTGGACTAAGTGCTTTCGGTTTTTTTTCTTATTTTCTTTATTATTATTCCATGGAATTAGAAGTTAGAATTATAAGATTTCATTTTGAAATGTAGAATTAAGATGGGAAATACTAAGGAAATAATTTTACATAAAACCATACATACAGTTATTTTAATAAAGTTAAAAGAAAATCTCTGACTTAATACTGTAATTTTCCTATAAAATCAGTGTAAGTTTTAAATTAGTACTTTGGAATTACATTATAGCAAAAGCCACGTAGTTCATAAATACAGACAAATTATTAAACTTTGCTACCATAATTACTTAGCATACCCTTGCATTCAATTTGAAAATTTTTCGTTGGATAACTAAAGTGATATTTCTTATGGAAAAATTGGAAAAATATTTTAAAAAACAGAAATTGAAAGAATATAACTTGGAATCTTTCTACTCAGAGCTGGCCACTGTTAACATTTCATGTATACATATAGATAGACTGATATATGGGATTTTTTTTCTATGCACAGAGCATACACGTTTTAGGTTTTCTTGGGGTTTTTTTTTTACCCTAAATTGTTGCTGTTGTGTATGCTGTTTTGAATCTGTATCAGGATGTATTTCACTTCTAGTAACAGAAGCCCTAACTTAACAAGTTTAAGTAAGCACTAGTAAAGACCATTACCTCGTGAAATGAGAAGTCCAGAGACAAGAAGGCCTGCAGGACAGTTTACTGATCCCACCAGGTTCTTTCTTTTTTCTTTTGCGTTACACGGGCCTCTCACTGCTGTGGCCTCTCCCGTTGCGGAGCACAGGCTCCAGACGCGCAGACTCAGCAGCCATGGCTCATGGGCCCAGCTGCTCCATGGCATGTGGGATCCTCCCGGACCGGGGAACGAACCCGTGTCCCCTGCATCGGCAGGCGGACTCTCAACCACTGTGCCACCAGGGAAGCCCCCACCAGGTTCTCAAGGTCAAGGACCTGGGTGCTTTCCATTCTCTTTGTCCTGCCACTAACATTGTCAGCTTCATGTTAAGGTTGTTCCCCTCACAGCCATAAAATTGTCACCTTGAACATCTGGGGCAACGTGCTTCCTCATTCACATCTAGTGGAGGGAGAAGAAGCCTGAGCCCCAGCCGTGGGATGGAGATTCTGGCCATTGATCTGATGAACTAACTTAGGTGTGGCCACCCCACACCAATGACAGTCCCCAGGTGTATGCTGTAGGCTGACTGGCTTAAGCCTTGTTTCCTCTCTTAGTCACTAGCAGGAGGGATTGGATAACCTTGACCCCCAGGTGGGGTCAGTTCTCACACCGCAGTGCTGCTGTCAAAGGTTGGGATGTGGAGTGGACGTTGGAAGTCAGCCCCAACGTAGTAACCTAAAGTTATCACTGAATGTTTTATGAACAAATAGAAGGGTCGTCTTAAAGGATCTCTTAGCTTACTTCTCATCATTACATGCAGGCTGTGGTCTAATTTGTCCTGATTCTCAAAATTCTGTCCTTCCTCCTCCTTTTGTTTACACACTGCCTTCCCTCAGGGTTGTAAAGGTGGCCACCAGCAGCCCACAGGGCAGCATGTGTCCTGACTGGCCCCAAGCACAGTCCTTCCTGTTGGTCTGACTGGGCAACTTGGGTCCCATGGCAGTTCCTCACTGTCTTGAACATGCTGGGGTAGCAAACTTCCTGGGGTGCTGACCTCCTCACATCACGTGGCTGCCTGGGGAAGGCATGAGCACCACAGCAAAGTCAGGGTCTCTTGGGAAAGAAGACTAAGAGCACGGGTGCTTGGTACCTACTTCATTGTCTTTAAAAATTGTTCTTCTTAAGCATTAAAACCATCACCAGAATTTTGTTTTTTTGTTTTTTTTTTTTTGCATTACGCGGGCCTCTCACTGTTGTGGCCTCTCCCGTTGCGGAGCACAGGCTCTGGACGCGCAGGCCCAGCGGCCATGGCTCACGGGCCCAGCCGCTCCGCGGCATGTGGTATCCTCCCGGACAGGGGCACGAACCCACGTCCCCTGCATCGGCAGGCGGACTCTCAACCACTGCGCCACCAGGGAAGCCCCAGAATTTTGAATTTGATGGATGTTTTTAGATATTTTAGTTTTCATTAAGAAAATCTGTTTCTTTTGTAGAAATGCCCTGCTCAGAAAGAGATGGATAGGAAAGAAGAATAAAGTCCTCTGTGGAATTGATCCTCATTAATCTAATGTCCCCTAAAGTTTGGGCATTTTTGTGGTGTTCTTTTTGGCAATAGATAGGTTTTTCTTCATGACTTTTGAATTTACGACTGAAATTTAAAAGAAAAAATGAGCTTAAATCTATAAATTATAACAGATGTAAACTTTAATTTTCTATTCTTTATGTACTTTTTAATTTTCAATACCCTTGAAACAACGTCATAAATAATACAGAGAATTAATGGACTTTTTGGAGAATAATTCTGAGGAATAATAGGCATATTTGAAATTAGTATGGCAAAAATCAGATGTTAAAGAAAAAAGTTATGATATATTCAGTTTTTAAATTGTACTATTAAATGTGTAACTTCATGTGTAATAAACATTCATATTTAATTTTATGTGCCAATGTAACATATACTAAAATAAAATGGAACAATTTCTATGGTTCTATAAAGGAATCATAAATAATTATAGTAAAGCTTTTTTGAAATATTTTTATGGGACTAAAAATTGAAAACTTCTTAATAGGGAAATTTCCTTAAATGAGAAATGAGGTAAGTAGTCGTAGAGACCTCAAAATGTAATATATCATGAGGGAACCCTGAATAAGCAGTAACTTCTTAAGATAATCTTACACAGGAAGAAAAAGTTTTATTATGCTAAAATTTCTCATGAGAATATTTATTTTGCATGTTTTTTAACATCTTTATTGGAGTATAAATGCTTTACAATGTTGTGTTATTTTCTGCTGTATAACAAAGTTAATCAGCTATAGGCATACACATGTCCCCATATCCCCTCCCTCTTCCATCTCCCTCCCACCCTCCTTATCCCACACCTCCAGGTGGTCACAAGCACTGAGCTAATCTCCCTGTGCTATACAGCTGCTTCCCACTAGCTATCTATTTTACATTTGGTAGTGTATATATGTCAATGCCACTCTCTCACTTCGTCCCAGTTAACCCTTCCCCCTCTGCATGTCCTCAAGTTCATTCTCTATGTCTGTGTCTTTATTCCTGTCCTGCCCTTAGGTTCATCGGAACCATTTTTTTCTTTTTTTTAGATTCCATATATATGTGTTAGTATACAGTATTTGTTTTTCTCTTTGTGACTTACTTCACTCAGTATGACAGACTCTGGGTCCATCCACCTCACTACAAATAACTCAATTTCGTTTCTTTTTAGGGGCTGAGTAATATTCCATTGTATATATGTGCCACATCTTCTTTATCCATTTCATCTGTCGATGGACACTTAGGTTGCTTCCATGTCCTGGCTATTGTAAATAGAGCTGCAGTGAACATTGTGGTACATGACTCTTTTTGAATTATGGTTTTCTCAGGGTATATACCCAGTAGTGGGATTGCTGGGTCATATGGTAGTTCTATTTGTGTTTTAAGGAACCTCCATACTGTTCTCCATAGTGGCTGTATCAATTTACATTCCCACCAACAGGGCAAGAGGGTTCCCTTTTCTCCATATCCTCTCCAGCATTTATCATCTGTAGATTTTTTGATGATGGTCATTCTGACTGGTGTGCGGTGATACCTCATTGTAGTTTTGATTTGCATTTCTGTAATGATTTGTGATATTGAGCATCTTTTCATGTGCTTGTTGGCCATCTGTATATCTTCTTTGGAGAAATGTCAGTTTAGGTCTTCCACCCATTTTTGTATTGGGTTGTCTGTTTTTTTGATATTGAGTTGTATGGGCTGCTTGTATATTTTGGAGATTAATCCTTTGTCACTTGCTTCGTTTGCAAATATTTTCTCCCATTCTGAGGGTTGTCCTTTCGTCTTTTTTTATGGTTTCCTTTGTTGTGCAAAAGCTTTTAAGTTTCATTAGGTCCCATTTGTTTATTTTTGTTTTTATTTCCATTTCTCTAGGAGGTGAGTCAAGAGGATCTTGCTGTGATTTATGTCATAGAGTGTTCTGCCTATGATTTCCTCTAGGAGTTTTATAGTCTCTGGCCTTACATTTCGGTCCTTCATCCATTTTGAGTGTATTTTTGTGTATGATGGTAGGAAGTGATCTAATTTCATTCTTTTACATGTAGCTGTCCAGTTTTCCCAACACCACTTATTGAAGAAGGTGTCTTTTCTCCATTGTATACTCTTGACTCCTTTATCAAAAATAAGGTGACAATATGTGCATGGGTTTATCTCTGGCCTTTCTATCCTGTTCCATTGATCTATATTTCTGTTTTTGTGCCAGTACCATACTGTCTTGATTACTGTAGCTTTGTAGTATAGTCTGAAGTCAGGGAGCCTGATTCCTCCAGCTCTGTTTTTCTTAAGATTGCTTTGGCTATTCAGGGTCTTTTGTGTTTCCATACAAATTGTGATTTTTTTGTTCTAGTTCTGTGAAAAATGCCATTGGTAATTTGATAGGGATTGCATTGAATCTGTAGGTTGCTTTGGGTAGCATAGTCATTTTCACAGTGTTGATTCTTCCAGTCCAAGAACATGGTATATCTCTCCATCTGTCTGTATCATCTTTAATTCCTTTCATCAGTGTCTTATAGTTTTCTGCATACAGGTCTTTTGTCTCCTTCGGTAGGTTCATCCCTAGGTATTTTATTCTTTTTGTTGCAGTGGTAAATGGGAGTGTTTCCTTAATTTCTCTTTCAAATTTATCATCATTAGCTTATAGGAATGCCAGAGATTTCTGTGCATTAATTTTGTATCCTGCTACTCTACCAAATTCATTGATTAGCTCTAGTAGTTTTCTGGTATCATCTTTAGGATTCTCTGTGTATAGTATCATGTCATCTGCAAACAGTGACAGTTTTACTTCTTCTTTTCTGATTTGGATTCCTTTTATTTCTTTTTCATCTCTAATTGCTGTGGCTAAAACTTCCAAAATTATGTTGAATAATAGGGGAGAGAGTGGACAAGCTTGTCTTGTTCCTGATCTTAGAGGAAATGCTTTCAGTTTTTCACCATTGAGAATGATGTTGGCTGTGGGTTTGTCATATATGGCCTTTATTATGTTGAGGTAGGTTCCCTCCATGCCTACTTTCTGGAGAGTTTTTATCATAAATGGGTGCTGAATTTTTTCAAAAGCTTTTTCTCCATCTATTGAGATGATCATATGGTTTTTATCCTTCGATTTGTTAATATGGTGTATCACATTGATTGATTTGCGTATATTGAAGAATCCTTGCATTTCTGGGATAAATCCCACTTGATCCTTTTAATGTGCTGTTGGATTCTGTTTGCTAGTACTTTGTTGAGGATTTTTGCATCTATGTTCATCAGAGATATTGGCCTCTAATTTCTTTTTTTATGACATCTTTGTCTGGTTTTGGTATCAGGGTGATGGTGGCCTCGTAGAATGAGTTTGGGAGTGTTCCTCCCTCTGCTATATTTTGGAAGAGTTTGAGAAGGATAGGTGTTAGCTCTTCTCTAAATGTTTGGTAGAATTCACCTGTGAAGCCATCTGGCCCTGGGCTTTGGTTTGTTGGAAGATTTTTAATTACAGTTTCAATTTCAGCGCTTGTGATTGGTCTGTTTATATTTTCTATTTCTTCCTGGTTCAGTCTCAGAAGGTTGTGCTTTTCTAAGAATTTGTCCATTCTACTGGTATATAGTTGCTTGTAGTATTCTCTCCTTTGTATTTCTTCAGTGTCAGTTGTTACTTCTCCTTTTTCATTTCTAATTTTGTTGCTTTGAGCCTTCTCCCTTTTTTCCTTTTTTTTTTTTCTGGAATAATTGAGGGTTTTTTTTATTTTTTTATTTTTTCTTTTTTTGCTTTATAACAAATTTAATCAGTTATACATATACATATGTTCCCATATCCCCTCCCTTTTGCGTCTCCCTCCCACCCTCCCTATCCCACCCCTCCAGGTGGTCACAAAGCACCGAGCTGATCTCCCTGTGCTATGCGGCTGCTTCCCGCTAGCTATCTACCTTACATTTGGTAGTGTATATATGTCCATGCCGCTCTCTCACTTTGTCACAGCTTACCCTCCCCCCTCCCCATATCCTCAAGTCCATTCTCTAGTAGGTCTGTGTCTTTATTCCTGTCTTACCCCTAGGTTCTTCATGACATTTTTTTTCTTAAATTCCATATATATGTGTCAGCATACAGTATTTGTCTTTCTCTTTCTGACTTACTTCACTCTGTATGACAGGCTCTAGGTCCATCCACCTCATTACAAATAGCTCAATTTCGTTTCTTTTTATGGCTGAGTAATATTCCATTGTATATATGTGCCACAGCTTCTTTACCCATTCATCCGATGATGGACACTTAGGTTGTTTCCATCTCCGGGCTATTGTAAATAGGGCTGCTATGAACATTTTGGTACATGTCTCTTTTTGAATTATGGTTTTCTCAGGGTATATGCCCAGTAGTGGGATTGCTGGGTCATATGGTAGTTCTATTTGTAGTTTTTTAAGGAACCTCCATACTGTTCTCCATAGCGGCTGTACCAATTCACATTCCCACCAGCAGTGCAAGAGTGTTCCCTTTTTTCCACACCCTCTCCAGCATTTATTGTTTCTAGATTTTTTGATGACGGCCATTCTGACTGGTGTGAGATGATATCTCATTGTAGTTTTGATTTGCATTTCTCTAATGAGTAAAGATGTTGAGCATCCTTTCATGTGTTTGTTGGCAGTCTGTATATCTTCTGTGGAGAAATGTCTATTTAGGTCTTCTGCCCATTTTTGGATTGGGTTGTTTGTTTTTTTGTTATTGAGCTGCATGAGCTGCTTATAAATTTTGGAGATTAATCCTTTGTCAGTTGCTTCATTTGCAAATATTTTCTCCCATTCTGAGGGTTGTCTTTTGGTCTTGTTTATGGTTTCCTTTGCTGTGCAAAAGCTTTGAAGTTTCATTAGGTCCCATGTGTTTATTTTTGTCTTTATTTCCATTTCTCTAGGAGGTGGGTCAAAAAGGATCTTGCTGTGATTTATGTCATAGAGTGTTCTGCCTATGTGTTCCTCTAAGAGTTTGATAGTGTCTGGCCTTACATTTAGGTCTTTAATCCATTTTGAGCTTATTTTTGTGTATGGTGTTAGGGAGTGATCTAATCTCATACTTTTACATGTCCCTATCCCGTTTTCCCAGCACCACTTATTGAAGAGACTGTCCTTTCTCCACTGTACATTCCTGCCTCCTTTATCAAAGATAAGGTGACCATATGTGCATGGGTTTATCTCTGGGCTTTCTATCCTGTTCCATTGATCTATCTTTCTGTTTTTGTGCCAGTACCATATTGTCTTGATTACTGTAGCTTTGTAGTATAGTCTGAAGTCAGGGAGCCTGATTCCTCCAGCTCCATTTTTCGTTCTCAAGATTGCTTTGGCTATTCGGGGTCTTTTGTGTTTCCATACAAATTGTGAAATTTTTTGTTCTAGTTCTGTGAAAAATGCCAGTGGTAGTTTGATAGGGATTGCATTGAATCTGTAGATTGCTTTGGGTAGTAGAGTCATTTTCACAATGTTGATTCTTCCAATCCAAGAACATGGTACATCTCTCCATCTATTTGTATCATCTTTAATTTCTTTCATCAGTGTCTTATAATTTTCTGCATACAGGTCTTTTGTCTCCTTAGGTAGGTTTATTCCTAGATATTTTATTCTTTTTGTTGCAGTGGTAAATGGGAGTGTTTCCTTGATTTCACTTTCAGATTTTTCATCATTAGTATATAGGAATGCCAGAGATTTCTGTGCATTAATTTTGTATCCTGCTACTTTACCAAATTCATTGATTAGCTCTAGTAGTTTTCTGGTAGCATCTTTAGGATTCTCTATGTATAGTATCATGTCATCTGCAAACAGTGACAGCTTTACTTCTTCTTTTCCGATTTGGATTCCTTTTATTTCCTTTTCTTCTCTGATTGCTGTGGCTAAAACTTCCAAAACTATGTTGAATAAGAGTGGTGAGAGTGGGCAACCTTGTCTTGTTCCTGATCTTAGTGGAAATGGTTTCAGTTTTTCACCATTGAGGACGATGCTGGCTGTGGGTTTGTCATATATGGCCTTTATTATGTTGAGGAAAGTTCCCTCTATGCCTACTTTCTGCAGGGTTTTTATCATAAATGGGTGTTGAATTTTGTCGAAAGCTTTCTCTGCATCTATTGAGATGATCATATGGTTTTTCTCCTTCAACTTGTTAATATGGTGTATCACGTTGATTGATTTGCGTATATTGAAGAATCCTTGCATTCCTGGAATAAACCCCACTTGATCATGGTGTATGATCCTTTTAATGTGCAGTTGGATTCTGTTTGCTAGTATTTTGTTGAGGATTTTTGCATCTATGTTCATCAGTGATATTGGCCTGTAGTTTTCTTTCTTTGTGACATCCTTGTCTGGTTTTGGTATCAAGGTGATGGTGGCCTCGTAGAATGAGTTTGGGAGTGTTCCTCCCTCTGCTATATTTTGGAAGAGTTTCAGAAGGATAGGTGTTAGCTCTTCTCTAAATGCTTGATAGAATTCGCCTGTGAAGCCATCTGGTCCTGGGCTTTTGTTTGTTGGAAGATTTTTTATCACAGTTTCAATTTCAGTGCTTGTGATTGGTCTGTTCATGTTTTCTATTTCTTCCTGATTCAGTCTTGGCAGGTTGTGTATTTCTAAGAATTTGTCCATTTCTTCCAGGTTGTCCATTTTATTGGCATATAGTTGCTTGTAGTAATCTCTCATGATCTTTTGTATTTCTGCAGTGTCAGTTGTTACTTCTCCTTTTTCGTTTCTAATTCTATTGATTTGAGTCTTCTCCCTTTTTTTCTTGATGAGTCTGGCTAATGGTTTATCAATTTTGTTTATCTTCTCAAAGAACCAGCTTTTAGTTTTATTGATCTTTGCTATCGTTTCCCTCATTTGTTTTTCATTTATTTCTGATCTGATCTTTATGATTTCTTTCCTTCTGCTAACTTTGGGGGCTTTTCATTCTTCTTTCTCTAATTGCTTTAGGTGCAAGGTCAGGTTGTTTATTCGAGATGTTTCCTGTTTCTTTTTTTTTTTTTTTTTTTTCTGTACGCGGGCCTCTCACTGCTGTGGCCTCTCCCGTTGCGGAGCACAGGCTCCGGACACACAGGCTCCGCGGCCATGGCTCGCGGGCCCAGCCGCTCCGCGGCATGTGGGATCTTCCGGGATCGGGGCACGAACCCGTGTCCCCTGCATCGGCAGGCGGACTCTCAACCACTGCGCCACCAGGGAAGCCCTTTCCTGTTTCTTAAGGTGGGATTGTATTGCTATAAACTTCCCTCTTAGAACTGCTTTTGCTGCATCCCATATGTTTTGGGTCATCGTGTCTCCATTGTCATTTATTTCTAGGTATTTTTTAATTTCCTCTTTGATTTCTTCAGTGATCACTTCATTATTGAGTAGTGTATTGTTTAGCCTCCATGTGTTTGTATTTTTTACAGATCTTTTCCTGTAATTGATGTCTAGTCTCATAGCATTGTGGTCGGAAAAGATACTTGATACAATTTCAATTTTCTTAAATTTACCAGGGCTTGATTTGTGACCCAAGATATGATCTATCCTGGAGAATGTTCCATGAGCACTTGAGAAAAATGTGTATTCTGTTGTTTTTGGATGGAATGTCCTATAAATATCAACTAAGTCCATCTTGTTTAATGTATCATTTAAAGCTTGTGTTTCCTTATTTATTTTCATTTTGGATGATCTGTCCATTGGTGAAAGTGGGGTGTTAAAGTCCCCTACTATGATTGTGTTACTGTCGATTTCTCCTTTTATGGCTGTTAGTATTTGCCTTATGTATTGAGGTGCTCCTATGTTGGGTGCATAAATATTTACAATTGTTATATCTTCTTCTTGGATCGATCCCTTGATCATTATGTAGTGTCCTTCTTTGTCTCTTCTAGTAGTCTTTATTTTAAAGTCTATTTTGTCTGATATGAGAATTGCTACTCCAGCTTTCTTTTGGTTTCCATTTGCATGGAATATCTTTTTCCATCCCCTTACTTTCAGTCTGTATGTGTCTCTAGGTCTGAAGTGGGTCTCTTGTAGACAGCATATATATGGGTCTTGTTTTTGTATCCATTCAGCCAATCTGTGTCTTTTGGTGGGAGCATTTAGTCCATTTACATTTAAGGTAATTATCGATATGTATGTTCCTATTCCCATTTTCTTAATTGTTTTGGGTTCGTTATTGTAGGTCTTTTCCTTCTGTTGTGTTTCTTGCCTAGAGAAGTTCCTTTAGCATTTGTTGTAAAGCTGGTTTGGTGGTGCTGAACTCTCTCAGCTTTTGCTTGTCTGTAAACGTTTTAATTTCTCCATCAAATCTGAATGAGATCCTTGCTGGGTAGAGTAATCTTGGTTGCAGGTTTTTCTCCTTCATCACTTTAATTATGTCCTGCCACTCCCTTCTGGCTTGTAGAGTTTCTGCTGAGAGATCAGCTGTTATCCTGATGGGGATTCCCTTGTGTGTTATTTGTTGTTTTTGCCTTGCTGCTTTTAATATGATTTCTTTGTGTTTAATTTTTGACAGTTTGATTAATATGTGTCTTGGCATATTTCTCCTTGGATTTATTCTGTATGGGACTCTCTGTGCCTCCTGGACTTGATTAACTATTTCCTTTCCCATATTAGGGAAGTTTTCAACTATAATCTCTTCAAATATTTTCTCAGTCCCTTTCTTTTTCTCTTCTTCTTCTGGAACCCCTATAATTCGAATGTTGGTGCGTTTAATGTTGTCCCAGAGGTCTCTGAGACTGTCCTCTGTTCTTTTCATTCTTTTTTCTTTATTTTGCTCTGCAGCAGTTATTTCCACTATTTTATCTTCCACCTCACTTATCCGTTCGTCTGCCTCAGTTATTCTGCTATTGATCCCATCTCGAGTATTTTTCATTTCATTTATTGTGTTTTTAATTGATGCTTGATTCATCTTTAGTTCTTCTAGGTCCTTGTTAACTGTTTCTTGCATTTTGTCTATTCTATTTCCAAGATTTTGGATCTGGGAAATAGAATCTTGGATCATCTTTACCATCGTTATTCTGAATTCTTTTTCAGGTAGACTGCCTATTACCTCTTCATTTGTTAGGTCTGGTGGGTTTTTATCTTGCTCCTTCTCCTGCTGTGTGTTTTTCTGTCTTCTCATTTTGCTTATGTTACTGTGTTTGGGGTCTCCTTTTTGCAGGCTGCAGGTTCGTAGTTCCCGTTGTTTTTGGTGTCTGTCCCCAGTGGCTAAGGTTGGTTTAGTGGGTTGTGTAGGCTTCCTGGTGGAGGGGACTAGTGCCTGTGTTCTGGTGGATGAGGCTGGATCTTGTCTTTCTGGTGGGCAGGTCCACATCTGGTGGTGTGTTTTGGGGTGTCTGTGGACTTTTTATGATTTTAGGCCACCTCTCTGCTAATGGGTGGCGTTGTGTTCCTGTCTTGCTAGTTGTTTGGCATAGGGTGTCCAGCTCTGTAGCTTGCTGGTCGTTGAGTGAAGCTGGGTGCTGGTGTTGAGATGGAGATCTCTGGAAGATTTTTGCCGTTTGATATTATGTGGAGCTGGGAGGTCTCTTGTGGACCAGTGTCCTGAAGTTGGCTCTCCCACCTCAGAGGCACAGCACTGACTCCTGGCTCCTCAATTTGGGATGATTTGTTGTCTATTCATGTATTCCACAGATGCAGGGTACATCAAGTTGATTGTGGAGCTTTAATCCGCTGCTTCTGAGGCTGCTGGGAGAGGTTTCCCTTTCTCTTCTTTGTTCTCACAGCTCCTGGGTCTCAGCTTTGGATTTGGCCCCGCCTCTGCGTGTAGGTCGCCGGAGGGCGTCTGTTCTTCGCTCAGAGAGGACAGGGTTAAAGGAGCAGCCTCTTCGGGGACTCTGGCTCACTCAGGCCGGGCGGGAGGGAGGGGCACGGAGTGCGGGGCGAGCCTGCAGCGGCAGAGGCCGGCGTGACGTTGCACCAGCCCGAGGCGCGCCGTGCGTTCTCCCAGGGAAGCCGCCCCTGGATCCCGGGACCCCGGCAGTGGCGGGCTGCACAGGCTCCCGGAAGGTCGGTGTGGACAGTGACGTGCGCTCGCACAGAGGCTTCTTGGCGGCGGCAGCAGCAGCCCCAGCGTCCCACGCCCGTCACTGGGGTCCGCGCTTTCAGCCGCGACTTGGCGCCCGTCTGTGGAGCTCCTTTAAGCAGCGCTCTTAATCCCCCTCTCCTCGTGCACCAGGAAACCAAGAGGGAAGAAATAGTCTCTTGCCTCTTCGGCAGCTCCAGAGTTTTCCCGGACTCCCTCCCGGCTAGCTGTGGCACATTAGCCCCTTCAGGCTGTGTTCACGCCGCCAGCCCCAGTCCTCTCCCTGCGCTCCGACCGAAGCCCGAGCCTCAGCTCCCAGTGCCGTCCGCCCCGGCGGCCGAGCAGACAAGCCTGTCAGGCTGGTGAGTGCCAGTTGGCACCGATCCTCTGCGGGAATCTCTCCGCTTTGCCCTACCCAGGTACGTGGGGAGTTTCTTGCCTTTTGGGAGGTCTGGGGTCTTCTGCCAGCGTTCAGTAGGTGTTCTGTAGGAGTTGTTCCACGTGTAGCTGTATTTCTGGTGTATCCGTGGGGAGGAAGGTGATCTCCGCGTCTTACTCTTCCGCCACCTTCCCTTTTTTTCTTGATGAGTCTTGCTAAAGGTTTATCAATTTTCTTTACCTTCTCAAAGAACAAGCTTTTAGTTTTATTGATCTTTGCTATCATTTCCTTCATTTCTTTTTCATTTCTTTCTGATCTGATCTTTATGATTTCTTTCCTTTTGCTAACTTTGGGGGTTTTTTTGTTGTTCTTTCTCTAATTGCTTTAGGTGTAAGGTTAGGTTGTTTATTTGAGATTTTTCTTGTTTCTTGAGGTAGGATTATATTGCTATAAACTTCCCTCTTAGAACTGCTTTTGCTGCATCCCATAGGTTTTGGATCGTTGTGTTTTCATTGTCATTTGTTTCTAGGTAGTTTTTGATTTCCTCTTTGATTTCTTCAGTGATCTCTTGGTTATTTAGTAGTGTATTGTTTAGCCTCCATGTGTTTGTATTTTTTACAGATTTTTTCCTGTAATTGATATCTAGTCTCATAGCATTGTGGTCGGAAAAGATACTTGATACGATTTCAATTTTCTTAAATTTACCATGGCTTGATTTGTGACCCAGGATATGGTCTATCCTGGACAGTGTTCCATGAGCATTTGAGAAGAAAGTGTATTCTATTGTTTTTGGATGGAATGTCCTAAAAATATCAATTAAGTCCATCTTGTTTAATGTGTCATTTAAAGCTTGTGTTTCCTTATTTATTTTCATTTTGGATGATCTGTCCATTGGTGGATGTGGGCTATTAAATTCCCTGACTATCATTGTGTTACTGTTGATTTCCCCTTTTATGGCTGTTAGCATTTGCCTTATGTATTGAGGTGCTCCTATGTTGGGTGCATAAATATTTACAATTGTTATATCTTTTTCTTGGACAGTTGTTATATCTTCTTCTTGGATTGATCCCTTGATCATTATGTAGTGTCCTTCTTTGTCTCTTGTAATAGTCTTTATTTTAAAGTCTATTTTGCCTGATATGAGAATTGCTTCTCCAGCTCTTTTGATTTCCATTTGCATGGAATATCTTTTTCCCTCCCCTCACTTTCAGTCTGTATGTGTCCCTAGGTCTGAAGTGGGTGTCTTGTAGACAGCATATGTACAGGTCTTGTTTTTGTATCCATTCAGCTAGTCTATGTCTTTTGGTTGGAGTATTTAATCCATTTACATTTAAGGTAATTATCAGTATGTCGGTTCCTGTTACCATTTTCTTATTTGTATTGGGTTTGTTATTGTAGGTCTTTTCCTTCTCTTGTGTTTCCTTCCTTTAGCATTTGTTGTAAAGCTGGTTTGGTGGTGCTGAATTCTCTTAATTTTTGCTTATCTATAAAGGTTTTAATTTGTCGATCGAATGTGAATGACATCCTTGCTGGGTAGAGTAATCTTGCTTGTAGGTTTTTCCCTTTCCTCACTTTAAATATGCCCTGCCACTCCCTTCTGGCTTGCAGAGTTTCTGCTGAAAAATCAGCTATTAACCTTATGTTATTTGTTGTCTTTCCCTTGCTGCTTTTAATATTTTTTCTTTGTATTTAATTTTTGATAGTTTGATTAATATGTGTCTCAGCATGTTTCTCTTTGGGTTTATCCTGTATGGTACTCTCTGTGCTTCCTGGACTTGATTGACTGTTCCCTTTCCCGTGTTAGGGAAGTTTTCAACTCTAATCTCTTGAAATATTTTCTCAGACCCTTTCTTTTTATCTTCTTCTTCTGGGACTCCTATAATTCGAATGTTGGTGTGTTTAATGTCCCAGAGGGTCTGAGGGTGTCCTCAGTTCTCTTCATTCTTTTTTCTTTATTCTGCTTCCTGGCAGTTATTTCCTCCATTTTTATCTTCCAGCTCACTTATCCGTTCTTCTGCCTCAGTTATTCTATTACTGATTCCTTCTAGAGTATTTTTAATTTCAGTGATTGTATTGTTCATCACTGTTTGTTTGCTCTTTAGTTCTTCTAGATCCTTGCTAAATGTTTCTTTTATTTTCTCCATTCTGTTTCCAAGATTTTGGATCATCTTTACTATCATCACTCTGAATTCTTTTTCAGTTAGGTTGCCTATTTCATCTTCATTTATTTGGTCTTGTAGCTTTTTTTTTTTTTTTTTTTTTTTTTCTTTTTGCGGTATGCGGGCCTCTCACTGTTGTGGCCTCTCCCGTTGCGGAGCACAGGCTCCGGATGCGCAGGCCCAGCGGCCATGGCTCACGGGCCCAGCCGCTCCGCGGCATATGGGATCCTCCCAGACCGGGGCACGAACCCGTATCCCCTGCATCGGCAGGCGGACTCTCAACCACTGCGCCACCAGGGAGGCCCGGTCTTGTAGCTTTTTACCTTGCCCCTTCATCTGTAACATATTTTTTTTGTTGTTTCATTTTTTTTGTGTGATGGATGGTGCTATATTCCTGTCTTACTGGTTGTTTGGCCTGAGACGTCCAGCAGTGGAGTTTGCAGGCAGTTGGATAGAGCTGGATCTTGGTGCTGAGAGGAGGACCTCTGGGCAGCCTCACTCTGATTGATATTCCCTGGGGTCTGAGGTTCTCTTTTAGTCCAGCAGTTTGGACTTGGAGCTCCCACTACTGGAGCTCAGGCCCGACCTCTGGCCTGGGAACCAAGATCCCACAAGCATGTGGCAGGCAAAGTAATGGTCCCCCAAAGACACAGACATCCAGATCCCTGGAACCACCTGGCTGGTGCGTGGCGGTGGGGATCCAGAGCTGCCGGAGGGGCAGAGTGGCGGACTGGTGTCCTCAGGGTCAGAGCCGGGCCATCTGTGCCGCCCGCACCGCCCAGTGCTCCAGGGACTCCACCTGGGCTTGACAGGCGTCTGCGCCCTGGATTCACGTCCGAGGTCACGGATTTACATCAGTGACCCCAGTTTTACGTCTGAGGCCCTGAATTTACATCTGAGGCTCCGGTTTTACATCCTGCATGGTTTTTTTGTTGTTGTTGTTACTAGAATAGAGATCTTAGTTTAGCTGACTCTAGAAGGGCTATGACTATCTAGCATTAAAAATGAACAAACAAAACTATTCATCTGTAGAGTGACGCAGTTGTGCGAGTCCAGGGTCCCAGGAGTGTCCTAGTGTTTTGAGCATGAGAGTGTAGGCTAAATGACATTTTGGTGCTCAGAATGTCTCTGACCCTCAAAGTGCACTTCACCAGCCAAGGAAAAGATCACTTACCTTTGTTGTTTTTGTTTTTGTTTTTTAGCAGGTTCTACCCCACAACCTCCTTAACTAGTAAAAAGAATATAGAACTATAACATGAGCAAAGGATACTGGGGCACCCATTTACTGAAAGATTATTTGGATTTATGGAATTTGTGTCTTTGTTGTTTTTCTTCTTCTTCTTCTTCTTTTAAATAAGTAAGGGTGAGAGTCTGTGTATGGTATGGTTGGCAGAGCACCAGTCTACATGTGAGAAGACCTAGTCCTCCCTCTGGTATTGTTACCTTGCTGTTTTACCTTGGAAAAACAACTTAACCTCTCTGATCCTCTGTTTTCTCATTTCTTAAGAGAAGGAGGGTGGGCCAAATGTGTCTCAGAGATTCCTTTTCACAGTAGAATTGGAATATATGAGAAGGGTTCAGGGATGATCTCCTAGACTGTTGGTCTGCACCTGAGGGCGTGGGGAGATAGCAGAGGTGGAGAATATGCAGCCCTGGGGTTAGTAATTATGGGGAAATTGAGTTGGAGGGGTCAGCACTATGCCCACTAACAACTTTTCTTCTACCCGTTAGTCTATAAATAGATGTACAAAGTCTCTAATGAGGCTCCCTGGGAGTGGAGAAATCACAATAAATTTTGTCACCCCGGGTCCAGGGTTTGGTGGCCCAGTGTGATCACAGAGCCCTGCCGCAAAGAAAAAGGCCAGCTCTTCCAGAGTTTGTTCTAACCTGTCTTGTTACGAATTCCCAGAGGAACCTTTGAGCTGCAACCAACTCTGGATGTGTGTGTTCCAGAAGGCCGTCTTCTGCACAACCAGGGTAGGTACGGACATGGTGCCTGGGAGCCCCTGGCAGAAGCCAGCGCAGCATTGGACCTCAGCAGGCTCAGCCACCACCTCATCCCCCAGGCCGGCCTGGGGATTTGTTTTTGTCCTTCCAGGTCTTTTTTAACCTTTGCAACAACGACGGCAACAACCGTAACTACTCTGGACATTCCCTTGTGGCCGGCCTGGTAAACCAATCTGTCGCACAAGCACGAAGCTCCATGGACCGGCCTTGACACTGTCTCTTCTCTTCCCGGACGCAGAGCCATCACGCTGGAGAACCAGCTGGTGATCCTGGCAGCGACGGCCAGCGATGCAGGGGCTTACTACGTGCAGGCCGTCAACGAGAGGAACGGGGAGAACAAGACCAGCCCGCCCGTTCACCTGAGCCTAGCAGGTGAGTGCCAAAATCCCACATGGTCACTGCGAAAGCAGTAAATTCTGGATTTAATTAATAACCACCATCTCATGGGGCATTTTGCAATAAATCTTACCTCTCTGGGTTAGTGGTTATGGTTCAGTATTGATCCAGTGTCTGTAGTTGCTTCCTTTGAACTGATAGGCAGAAAATGTGAATCAGACCGGTAATTCTAAATACAGGATCTTATTTGTTTGGGGGAACTTAAAATAACATTTTTGCTTTTGTACTCTGTTAATGTGTATGGTTTTTAACAACAACAGAACAACTTTTGGCTTATAAGGAGTTGTATCCGTGAAACTTGAGACTAGATTAGGCCACAGGTTATGTTCTTTTACTTTAATTTAAAAACTTTGAGAAAATATATATACTAAGTTGTGTTAAAATTAGGAGTATATCTTAAGAGTAACTAAAAGCCCGGATCATGAAGAAAATACACACACATAACGGTTAAATGTTCAGTTAATTTAAGGATGTTTTGGTTTGAGGCAACTTAGTTTAAATATTTGGCCTTTTAAAGAAGGCTCCAGAAATTCTTCTAGGAAGAGTTGATTGCCGGAGAAGGGGGAAATGACCAGGAGCAAGAACTCAGAGCTAAAAGAGAGCAAAAGGTGCATCTCAGAGGTGCCACCAGATGTCTGCGGCGTGAAGCTTCATGGTATGAAGTGCGGTGATTATGCTGTTGAGAAAATACAGTTGGGAAATGGTCATGGTAGATTTCAAAATATTATGATCATGGCATACAAGAGTGAGTTAAGTGGATTTGTCTGTATAGTGGTAGATGTCATGTTTTTAAAAACCACCTTGAAAGAATGACTTTCCCCTTCGGGTAGTTTGAAAAGTTTTGTTTCATACGCAGGACAGACCGTAGTGTTTGCTTCCCCTGGTCCTTGAGGGGTACAGTTGCTTTAGGCCTAACAGAGTACCACAGTCAGCAGACGGCGGGCATTAATTGCGTGTGCCCCCACATGCCCCGCACCTGCCGGCAAGTGCTCCTAGGTGGCCACCACCCTGCCACCAGCTCCTAATGTCTAGGCATTGAGCCCTCAGCTCCAGACCACAGGCGGTGCAGATCTGGCCATCAGCGGGGCCTTTGCGGTGCTTTGGAGAGTTGTGTCCATTGATCAGGGCTCACAAGGTCCAGTGCGTGTTGTACTACTATTTAAAGGACCCTATGAATCAAGAATCATAGTAGAAAAAGAATGTGATTTATGGAGATTTTTCAGTATTAATAATAAAAGGTGGAAATTTTGTTATTAAATATATTGTGATAATTTTAATGACTTCCACCTTTTATAATTAGAGCCGTTTATTCTGTTTAGCAAATCTGATTCAGCACTCAATTGTAATATACATACCAGGATAATAATAGGTCAAATTGGTGGAATTCTGAGTCAGAAACACAAAAATTGACCTTAGTCTATTAGAAGAGGGGGAAAAAAATTCCACAAATATTCTGGTTAACTTGATGCTAACATCACGAAGGTATGAAATAGTCTGCACCTAGTAGTTTCCTACATGCCTACTCTACAAAGCCAGTAGAAAATAAAACGAATACAATGAATTTGTAAGTTGCCGTACTAACGCCATACCATGCGTTAGATAATTGGAATATGTAAATTTTTAAATAATTTCAGTGTCTAACCAAGAAGCATATTGGAAGCAGCTCATAAATATTATAATTAACTGCCTTGCATTTCGTTCCCTTGTGTAGTTTTATCTTTTCATTGGCACTGGGTAAAATGTGTAGAAGGTGAGATATAAAGGAGCTGATGGTACGGACGGACTTATTTTAAATCTTAGGAGAAAACCTGCATTCTGTCCCCGTCTGTGTTCTTTGCTTTTTATGGGGACCAGGTAAAATGTGACAAGTAAGGAGGTTGAGGAAACGGCCTTATTTTAATTCTTGGATGAACCTCACTGTTGATGTGTTAGATTTACCTAAAATTTAAAGGGCACCCAATCATGCATTTTCTCACTAAAATTCTATTTTGAAAACCTCTGAAGATCAGAAATCTTGATAAATCTGCAGAAAACCCCAGAATTGATTGTTTATTTATTTATTTATTTTAAATAGTCTCTTTTTTTAATTTTATTTATTTATTTTTGGCTGCATCGGGTCTTCGTTGCTGTGCGTGGGCTTTCTCTAGTTGCGGCGAGCGGGGGCTGCTCTTTGTTGCGGTGCGCGGGCTTCTCATTGCGGTGGCTTCTCTTGTTGTGGAGCACGGGCTCTAGGCATGTGGGCTCAGTAGTTGTGGCGCACGGGCTTAGTTGCTCCGCGACATGTGGGACCTTCCCGGACCAGGGATCGAACCCTGGCAGGTTCGATCAGGGAAGTCCCTGTTTATTTATTTTCATTTTTATTTACTTATGTTTTAATCTTTTCGGCCATGCTACTCGGTTTGTGGGATGTTAGTTCCTCCACCAGGGATTGTTTAAATTTGCTCCTTTCTGGACTACAACGAACGCTGTAAGGGGGGAAACTGCAGTTCAGGACTTCCCTGCCAGCACCGTGTGTGAGGCTGTGAAATACGGAGGGTGCACAACCCCACCAGATTTATTATGAAATTAGATACTCTCAAGACCTATTCATGCAGGTAGTAAGATGCAGTGTGTTCTGCAGACTTAGACATTTTTTTTTCCTAATGTAGGCTTTGTAAAAACACCAAACAAGATTGATGCAAACTTTTAAAAACTTGCCAGCCAGCAATTCTGAAGAATCTAAAGATATTACAGCCAATTATTATTTAACGATGATAAATTTTCCCTTGGCATCAGGAGAATAAAGTAGGGAACATTTCTGTAGTGAATACGATCAAGGTGGTAGGGTACTGGAAATTAAATTCCTGGTGGATTGCACTGTAATTAATTTAAAAGTGCAAAGTGCTGTGCGGCCCACCTCTTGTTTGCAGTGGTCATAATAAACTGTTCCTCCTGCAGGGACAGCCTAGTGTCGAGGTGGAGTAGCACCCAGGGCCAGCCTTGCCTCGAAACATCAAAATGCGTGATGCGCTATCCCCCAGCTGGCAGGAGGAGATGACACATATTTCCCCAAACAACTGTGTATTTGAGAGTTCAAAACCTCACCACCTTTTCAGTTGCTGAATATTCTGGCTGCACTTGAAGCTTATGGGAAGCAAAAGATAAAGACGGTTGAGATAAAAATAAATAATTTTTTTTTTTAAGCATGACAATTAGAAGTGAAATGCAGCCCCGTCACGGTACCGCCTGATGTTTTGTGCATTATTATCCCTTAACCCCCCCCCCCGCGCCCTTTTATATGGTTAAGAGGGTAAGTTACAGCATGTCCTGCACAGGTATTTCCTGTCGGGAAGGAGAGGACTTCTCTGAACTATGCATTCTCCTGCTACCAGTGAAAGCTTGCCACCATCTCAGGGGTGGATTCACTTTGAAGTTTTAATGTGACGTGAAGCCAGCAGATGTTAAGGCCACAGGTGGGACTGCTGAAGCACCCTGCATGAATTTTTCATCGCTGGCTCCCGTGGCTCAGCTGCACACCAGAAAAAGAATGGGCTGAACTCACCTGAGAGTACACATTTCCCTTCTGAGGTCAAACTCGGGCAAGCTTTATACACCTGTCAACCTGTTTTTGGTTTTCACTTTCAAGATTTTACATTGAGTTAACTTGTGTGGATCAGATCTTCCGAACTGAATTGATATGTAAATGAGAGTTTCTTTTTGAAGATGAGAAGAATTCTGTACAGTGATTAGCTAATTATTGTTTAAATGCCATTGTACATACCTTAGACACATCATCAGCTCTGACCCAGTCTTCGGAATGTCCAGCATGATGAGATTCTCTGCTGGAGATGAAGCTTAAATTAGAAAAGAAATGACTGCCTCTCTCCTTCCTGCGTTTTTCGCCTCTCTCATTTTAATGTCTGCTCCTCAGACAACATTTGCAGATGCGGTATCATTTCAACTGATCCTCCTTCAGGCTGGCAGACCCTTGCTTTCAATTCTGACGACCACTTAACATTCTTTTGTCCTCTGTAATTCTAATTTAACTGCAGACCTCATGTAGGGTTTGTAGTTGAAAGTGAATTCCTGAGAATAATGTCTAGGATCAGTCGTCCAAGAGGACTGCCCTGTAAAACATGGCTTTTGTGTGCCCGGATAAAATTCTGTCTTATTTTCTTCATGCTTCTAACATTATAGGGAGAGAAGGGCCAGGCATCAGCCTTTCAGTTGTTCTTTGACGTGAAGTGGATGGCCAAAGCCGTAGGAACGGTTTACAATGATATTAAAGAACAGTCCTGAGGCAGTGTCTGTATTCTAAAGGACCGATTTCAGATCCAGCTATGGCTTTATAGGGTAAATGGTACTTTACTGCCAGAATTTTCAGAAACATAAACAGGAAGTGTACTTTACAGTAGAATGATGAGTTTAATCGTTTAGCATGTATTGACCTGCTAAGTAGGGTATGTAATGAAGCGTAAGACATGCTCTGCCCAGACCTCCCAGAGCTGGTTATGGAAGGAGCTAAGTCTAGGCTGTGGTCTCTGAAGCCTTTTTATAGGCACACCACCAGTAAGGAAGCCTTGACCTTCACCCCTGGTCTATGCATACGAAGCTGTTTATAAAGTGTGAGTGTTTAGCTATCATACAAAAAGGTGAAACACTGAAAGGTGAAATGAACGGTATCTTGTTGATCATGAAAGTTTCATTCCATCTTTAGTTCATGTCTCACAGCACAACATACAGTTTGTGAATGAAAATCCGTACTTTCCTTGGTCTTCCCGATAGCTAGTTCTCTGGACAGGGTCTTCCGACATCTGATTACAGAGGGACCGTTTGTCCTGGAACGTGGCCGATGAGGAGCACAGGTGTCAATGTTGCGTCTGTGTCGCTCATTTGTGCTAGACCTGTGAGTAACTCACGTCTGTGATTTCTTCCCAGGTGTACTTTTGTATACAGTTATCTACCCTGTGAGAGTTAGTTTAGTTAAAACTAAGTACACAAATACGTAAGTCCACCTACCGGGCAAACAGATGTAGGAAGGCATCCTATGCACCTTGAAAATGAGAATGTTTAGATGTCCCTTGGGGCAGCTTGCATGCACAGTGTGACGGAGCCATCCCACTGAGAGACCCCATCTGCACGCTAGCATTAGGGATTTGTTTTCTTCTTATGGTTTCAGTTCAAAGACAGAAATGAAAATGCCAGTCCTAATAGTTTGTTTCCGAGCCCAGTGTATGTGTAAGTGGTGGTGAAGGAGGTTTAGAAGAAGAGTACAGCTGGGAATTCTCAACCAGACTTGAGAAAAAAAGGACAAAGTGATTAAAAAATAACGAGGCCCTAACTCTCTTCCCACCTCCACAAGACAAAACTGGGTTATTTTTGTTATCTGCTCATGTTCTTTCCATGGAATTCCCATCTCTCCTCATCCCAGTCTGTCTTTCTTTTCCCCTCTGTGACTTATTTCAGCCTGATTTCACCCTTGGTAAATCTTAGGGCATTGGGTTAAACCATGAATTGTAATTTGCCCTCAACTTTTTTTTTTTTTTTTTTTTTTTTTTTTTTGCGGTACGTGGGCCTCTCACTGTTGTGGCCTCTCCCGTTGCGGAGCACAGGCTCCGGACGTGCAGGCTCAGCGGCCATGGCTCACGGGCCCAGCCGCTCCGCGGCATGTGGGATCCTCCCAAACCGGGGCACGAACCCGTGTCCCCTGCATCGGCAGGCAGACCCTCAACCACTGTGCCACCAGGGAAGCCCTGCCCTCAACTTCTGAACACATTTGAGATGCCCAACGTCCTCACTCTCCCAAAGCAACACTCTTCAGATCGGGCTATGAGTACCTCTCAGGGTGCACACAGGTCTCCAAGAGGGTGAGCAGGCATTTATAATTCTCAGGACATCTGTTTCCAGGTGATTTCTTATACACTTTCTAAACTCAGATCATCCTGGGAATTCCCTGGCGGTCCAGCGGTTAGGACTTGACACTCTCACTGCCAAGGTCCAGGTTCAATCCCTGGTTGGGGAACTAAGATCCTGCAAGCAGCAGCGAGGCCAAAAATAATAATAATAAATTAAACATTAAAAAATTTTAAAAATTAAAATCAGATCATCCTGAGGATGCCTTGTGTCAGGGGGCTCTTCTCTTATGGGCACGTGTCACATCCATTCCGAATCTTTGCTACGAACTTCCAGGCGCCAAACAAAGGGATAATTCTAAATATCAGTGTCAGAACTGGGAAGGTGAAGTGCTCTAGGAACTGGGAAATAAATCATTTTATAAATCGGGAGTTTTCAATTCCCTGCTGTCTACAAAATGAGACAACACCCAAATGCATTGTCAGCTGACATTTTATTACAAATAATTTCTGGTGATTGATTGCTAAGTGATAGAAAGTCCCCTTGCTCTTAGGAGAAGAAGACATTTCCAGCCCACCTGCAGTTTGGAGCCACTGACTAACTCCACTCAGTGTGGAGTAGAAGGGAGTGGGTCACTTCCAGGCCATGTGTTTAAGAGCCAGCAAGTCACCTTCATGCTCTGCCTTCCCCCTGGGGTCCACAGTGGCCGGGCCACACATGGAGATGGTAGAGCCGCCAGGTAGAAGCTGCCCAGAGGCTGAATTAGTGCATGGAAAGAACAGCCCTGGAGAATCACCCCGGCTGAAGGGGACTCGATATAAGTGGGAAATAAAACTTGGTGTGCTAAGCACTGAGATTTCAGGGTTTATTTGTTATTGGAACCAAAAGTAGTCTATCCTAACTAATAAATTACCCTGTGACTTTTGGTATACTCAAAGGCGTTTAAACAATTGGGAGATATTTCTTTTTTTTTTTTTTTTTTTTTTTTTTGCGGTACGCGGGCCTCCCACTGTTGTGGCCTCTCCCGTTGCGGAGCACAGGCTCCGGATGCGCAGGCCCAGCGGCCATGGCTCACAGGCCCAGGCGCTACGCGGCATATGGGATCTTCCCGGACCGGGGCACGAACCCGCGTCCCCTGCATCGGCACGCGGACTCTCAACCACTGCGCCACCAGGGAAGCCCCGGGAGATATTTCTATAACAAAATTCCCTCCATTCTCATCTACATTTTTCTATGAGCAAAATTTCCCAGCAGTTATTTCTACAAAAAAGAAAAGTAGGATTAGAATTAGGGTAAACTTTGCATCCATCTCATGGAGAGATGCATTTCCAGTGATTTTTTTTCTTTTATATATAATATTCATCAAAATTTGTTATGCATGTATTTATCTTTTACAGACTGCAAATAATAATTGTAGCAATAACTCAGTCCAAGAGGGTTTATTTTTTTTTAAACCCCAGAGTCATATGCTTGCTGGGAATTTTAATTTATATACATATTTTTTTCAGAGGCTATGATAGGGTGATCAATAAAATACTTCGAATCCTTAAATATAGTAAATTAAGATAAAATTCTGTGGGAGGAGTAGAATGGAAATACCAGTTCAGGAAGAAAAATAGAAATGATGTAAACTTTCTGATATTAAAAATTAGTGCTTGTTCATGTATCGTTTAAGTGGGTGATGCTGTGTATCACATCCTTAGACCTACTCTATCAAATATTTAGGTTCCTTTGGATACATATAAAGGTGTGCTGCAATAGTTCATATTACTAAAATATACTAGAATATTAAAATATTAAAATACACTGGAAATTATATTCTTTGCAGTTCTTCAAATCTGTGCTGAAAACCTTTAGAGGTCAACTTGAACTGTGGAAGTGACAGTTTTAGGTGATACAAGACCAAAGCTGTTCTAAGCTATATCAGATTTGGTGAGAATTTACAAATAAGCTGTTAAGTGATTCCCCAAGGGTAGAGGTAGAGGAAGGGCACTAGTGCCCCGTGAGCTGCTGACAGGCGTTCATGTGCACCTTCCTTCCATATTAGCCCTGTGCCTTAATGACCAACCTGTTTCAAAGCTGAGGGCACCAAGGCCCTAAGTTAGGTTAGTGATGGAAATCACAAGAATAGTAAGTGGGGAGTTGAGAATTCAAGTCAAGGTTTATTTGACTCCCAATGCCCCTCGTTTCTCCTGGAAGGAGGCTGGGCATGCCCTTGGTGCCAACATGTGTACAGATGAGGGAAGCCCAAGGAAAAGGCCAAACTCGGGAAAAGTCGCCATCCTCCGAGTCAGCCCTCCTTTTGCACTGGAGATTCTCCATCAAGAGCTCTTACACACCCGACCTCAGAGGAGCTTGGCTGTGTTATAAAAAGCGAGAACTTCTGTTTTGATGCCAGAACTCAACTTTAATAATTTCTCCAAACCACCTCTCCTCCTGCCCCTTTGTTAACCATACCAATTTAAATGATTATATTTCAGATATTTAAACACAGGACTCTTTTAATTGTGGCAGTTTTAGAACTGTAAATAGAAGTAACCCTAATGACTTTTACCCTTGGCTCTGGATCCAGTCTTCAGCCACATCCTGAATTTAGGTGACTGAGAATTTAAGATCATTTCACTCTAGGCTCATAATATGGAAGCATAACATTTCAAAACTTATATGGAGAGTGACTCAGCATCTTAACTTACTCATGCAGTCAGTATCTTCCTAGCTCTGATCACTTTGGATATTACATTCACTGAAGTACTTTGTCTGATTTCTCTGACACTATAATTGATATGGAAAGATAAGAAACTTTTAGAGGGCCCAGACAAAGGGGATAGAAAACTGAATTTTCCTTACAATCATTTTATGAACTTTAACATCTATTTGTTATACATCTTGTTTGGGGAAACCTCAAGCAAAGTAATGGTTATCGGCTGAGATGAGACCACAGAACTAGTTGTTAGTTGTAAGTACAATCTTCTCAGTCATTGAACACAAACGACGCACACTTCCCAGTACTCCTTCCTTTTATGAATGAGTTCAATATTCTGACTCTGTTAATTCAGAAACATCTGGTTAGCTTCTCTTCCTTAAGAGTTTTTGAGGTTTTCAAACTCCAGCTTGTAGATTATTTATATTGCAGAATTGTTTTCAATTTTTCAAATCATGTTGAAAATCCTTAATCTGGTTGCTGCTTTGTGTATGCAGCCTAACATTTGGTCACCTTCTGATAACAGCTCAGATCTACCTTTACCACTTAGTCATAATGTTTTATTACTGATCACAATAAACGATGTTCTTTTGGCTCTTATAGAAGGCAATTACAGCAAGTAAGTAAAATTGTAGATCTTTGCATGGTAGCTGAGAATATTAAATCAAGCCTTAAGAAAATTGGGTAAAGTATTGTTAAAGTGAAAGGCCACTTAGCTCCTGTGAAGACCATTACCAGATCCACAGTGCTGGATTCCCCACTTTTCCAAGAACACTTTGATTCTGAGATGTAGAGGGGTGGGATAGGGAGGGTGGGAAGGAGACGCAAGAGGGAAGAGATATGGTGATATATGTATATGTATAGCCGATTCACTTTGTTATAAAGCAGAAACTAACACACCATTGTAAAGCAATTATACTCCAATAAAGATGTTTAAAAAAAGATGGAATTTATATCAGATATAATAGAAGCCAGGAATTTATCTTAAGATGTAGACTCTTTCTGTGTTCCGATTAGTGAGTTCTTAGCAATGGTCTCTGCCTGTGAGTCTCTGTTATTTCAGGTAATTATTCTGCTTATACCCTCTTACCTTTTATGATCTTCAGAAATATCCTCCTTGGCACAAAATCAGTTCCCACACTCAGAGCCTAGTGTAGCTCTATATGTGGCAAAGCAGGTCATCAGAGAGTGTAAGAAATGTGACTTCTGATTGTCAGTGTAACTTGCTGTTGGCCCAGGAATATCTGGCAAGTGTAGCTTCTTAAGGTGGATTCTGAGGACTATTATTTTGCATAGTTTTATAAAATCATAAAAAAAAGTGAGCTGGGGATTTTCTGGTTCACCTTAGTTATAGACATGAATGACCCTCTGGCGAGTCTGAAGGCTGCACTGTGTGATTTTCCGAGGGAACAAGATATAAGCAAAAACCCAGAAGTACAAAAACTCTAGTGAAAGACTTGAAACAATGACTGTTTTTTCATTTTGGTCCCCAACTTGGACTTCGGAGTAGGAGTTAGAACTTGAAAAGAAATGTCAGTGGTGGCAACGCATTCAGCTGACCCCGTGGAGTGGGTTGTTTGTTTGCCTGTTTTACTGATAATGGAGTTTGTTGAGCTGCATCCCATCTGGCATTAAGTGTCCCACTCTATGCTTCTGCTTTCACTTTCCTTGAAAGACTGTTGCACACGCTAGTATATCTCCCTGTCAGTGTGTCAGTCCACGGCTATATTAATTCCGACAGGGCTGCATCACACAAAGATTTGGTCTCATTTGGGAAGGTTTCCAGCCCAAACGTGCTCCAGAATTCAGCCTTCTGCCTTTCCATTCCTTAAGACTCGTCAGAATGATTTATGTATAAAAACCATCCAAAGAGGGTGACCTTTGGTTATTAGCTCATTCAGGAGAGTTTCCGGGGTTTCACATGTCCCTGGTCTACTCAGGAAGACCAAACCGAATAGAGAAAATGGCCTCAGAAAAAAATTATGCAAAAATATTACTATCATAAAGAAATATAAAATGAATAGGAAATATTCAGAGCCTTTCGTTTCTTTGTTCATTTGAGTTACAACATTTAAAAAAATTAGGACAGAAAGCATGTTCTTGATGAAAATCAAGGCAACAGTTCTGCTTCCTTGAACTCTGTACTGGCCTTGAGATTAGCTGGATTGTATCCACCTCTGAAGTCTGCACCTGAAGGACTGGATATGAAACCATTGTGCCTCCACTGGCTTCTGTGTTAATTGGTTTACCATGTGGGCATGGTGGTCATTAAGTATTTTGAATATCACCCTAGCCTGGAAGAACACTCAAGGATGCATAGAAAAGTAGCCTTATCATCATTATGGGAACAGCTTGCATACTCTGCTGTTCTGGAGTCACCCCTACACCATTTCTGTGTTCATCCCTGTACATCTGAGGAAAAGCAGTCAGAAGTCTGCAGGGTCGTTTCCTTTGACTTTTAGGGTCTTCCTGTCTCATTTTTGTTCCAAAATGTATAACCCCCCCATTAAAAAAAATTCAGATATCCTTTCTGGTATTTTGTTCAGAAACACTGAGCATCTCATATCTACCAGGCATTATGCTTGACACTGAGGAAACTAAATGAATAAGACACATGGTTCTTGCCTTTCCTGAGCTTGCTTTTTCTTGAGGAGAGGCAGATCCATGAACAAATGACAAGAATACAGTGTGTTAAATGCCAGATGAAACGGACTTCGGTAGAAAATCTGGAAGCACAGGCAAGGGAGCAATTAATTTTGCTTCCGAGGTCAGAGGAGCATTGTTAGCAGAATTTTCACCTTCCCTTTCATGTATGGAGAGATACAGCACCAGTGAGATAATTAAGAAGAGGAGACTTGGGGTAGGACGGTGCTCGGTGTGACCGAGGACCACTGTAACTTCTGTCTTGTTGTCTGGTCCCCTGGTCTCCACTTTGAGTGTCGCCCAGCAAGTCGGCGTCTCCTACAACCTCATCGCTTTATGTGTACTGTCTTATCTCCACCAGAACGGAAGTTCCATGAGGCCAGGGATTTTTGTCTGTTTTCCCACGCAGCTAGAAGAATACATGAAAAGTACCAGGGACTCCGTAAAGACTCATTCAGTGAATGAGTGAAGCCATTAGGAACCAAATGCATTGCTTTTTTCCCTGTCTTCATTCTTTAGTCTGTGCAATGGACCACTATTTGCACTCTCCTTTTCTTGATCTCTCCCCGTCTTAGGCTTCTCAGGTACCTTCTCACTGACTGTGTTCTTGTTCCCCCTCCAGCTCCTTTTCTTTGGGTGTTTCTAGCTCTTTTTCGTTCTCCTTACCCCCACGTGAGAGGACCTCCATTGTCTAGTCCTTGGGTGCAGCGTTGTATTTGTTTTTCTGCTGTTTACTTCTCCTTGGAGGACTCATTGATTCTGTGACTTTAAGTATCACCTTTGGTCAAATGTCCTCTCCAGACATTTCTCAGTGTTCAGTCCTTGCTCAGTGGAAAGTTGGATGAATCATTTTAAGTCCACTATGGCTCTGAAATCCTGATTATCTTCTAATTTTTTAACTTCTTTGCCTGATTTAGTAAAGATGCCCTAAAATGGAAGCCTTGCCCCTGTGCATCTCTTCAATTATTGACTTTTTTCTGTTTAGTGACTTTGTTTGGTTCACTGGTCTCCGGCTTCCCTCTGTGTCTGTCTCTCCCTCATCCAAGAGATTATGCAGCTCCTGGTGACAGGGGACAGGGCTTGCCCGTCTGACCCAGTGATCGGGACATCAGGCCCTGAGAACAGAATCTGTGGTGTTGCTGGGCATTTTCACTTGGAAATTAAATTAGCCTGTGTCCTTGTACTCCCTACCCCAAGGCAGGTTCTTCTTTTCAATTCCATACAAAGTTATGCCACTGCCTTTCTGTGTTCCCAGCTCTCACCTATCCCAAAACATGTACTAAGTCCCGGATTCTTCCAGAATGTTCATCCATCCATCATCCATTATTTCCTTCACTCAACATATACTTATTGAGTACTTGGTAAGTGCCAGTACTATGCTGGGCATTGAGAATATACTGATGGTCAAGGCAGACTGGTTTCTGCCATCAGAGCCTACTTCGGTGGGAGGAGAAGACAAGCAAGCACTTTTAATATGGGGAAGTTGGGGAATGGATGTTTTCCCACACATCCTGAGTTTCTGCTACTTCCATTTCTAATCCTTTGCCTGCTATAAAAATAGGGTTGGTAAAGATAAAGTTAATATATGCAAAATGTGTGTTGAAACAACACTTTTTAAAAAAAATAACTATTTACTTATTTATTTTTGGCTGCATTGGGTCTTCGTTGCTGCATGCAGGCTTTTTCTAGTCGCGGTGAGTGGGGGGGTTACTCTTCGTTGGGGTGCACGGGCTTCTCATTGTGGTGGCTTCTCTTGTTGCAGAGCACAGGCTCCAGTAGTTGCAGGATGCGGGCTCAGTAGTTGTGGCTGGCGGGCTCTAGAGTGCAGGCTCAGTAGTTGTGGCGCACGGGCTTAGCTGCTCCGTGGCATGTGGGATCCTCCCATGGGCTCGAACCTGTGTCCCCTGCATTGGCAGGCAGATTCTTAACCACTGCACCACCAGGGAAGTCCCTGAAGCAACACTTTCTTGAGAAGTGTTCACAATGGTTCTTATTTATATGACTATTAGTGTGGGCTTTTATAGAGAAAATATGGAACATTTTCAAGAGATGGATTATGTCAGAAATAAATACAACAAGTCAGTGGAATTATAGCCTTCAAGCCATAGGCGTCATTATTCTCATGAGTGGGGCCCTTCTGTGGGCAAAACTGACTGAGCCGTGTGAAATAATGCAGCGCTCGTGTTCTGCAAGCCCCGTATGTCAGATGGTAATTTAAAAAACGAGTTGCTTTACAAATGGACTATTAAAATAAGTTCTTCATCTCTAAGCCATTCAATATGTGGTTTGTAGAAATTGATTTCCTCACAACTTATGTATAAGTTATATACATAACTTATATATGTATACATAAAGTAACTTAGATATATAAGTTAAGACTCTTGTATTTGCTCGGGCTGCCATAGCAAGATACCACAGACAAGGCAGCTTAAATAACTTTTATTTTCTCATAGTTCTGGAGACTGGAACTCCAAGAGCCAGGTGCCAGAGGGTTGCTTTCTGGTGAGACCGCTCTCCCTGCTTGCAGAGGGCCATGTTCTCTGTGTCCTCTGGGCACCCATGGGGAGGGGGGAAAGGGAGGAGGGTAGAGAGAGCGAGGGATGGAGAGATGGCTGGCGTCTTTTCCTTCTCTAATAAGGAGACCAGTCCTATCAATTGGGACCCAACCTTATTACCTCATTGTACCTTAATTACCTCCTTAGAGGCTCTGTCTACAAATCCAGTCACAAGGGGGTTAGGGCTTCCACATATGGATTTTAGGGGGACACAGTTCAGTCCATAACAACTCCCCATTCCTTCTTCCTCCTGTGGCTTTTTTCCTAGGGTATTACTCTAGATCAGAAGTCCAAACTAGCCATTTGTGGGATATGTTCACTCCTTGACTGTGTTGCCTTTAGCCTGCACAATACCTTAAAAATACATGAGCCGGTATTTAAAAGTGGAGAGAAACTTTTCTGGCTTCAAAAACTATTTGACGAATTGGCCACCTCCCCAGTTTGGACAGTTTGTTTAGTTGAGCTCATCCTCCTGAGGCAGAGGCCCTAGTCTGCCTGTGGAGCACACTGATCTTTGTTTTGGGAAAACGTTCATTGTGGAATGTTAAATTATTGCAGATTTAGAGCTATGTGAGGGGCAGGTGTTTTAGAGGAGAGATTAAGGTTCTTTGTTCTTGAGGTAACTTGGGTGTTTGTGTTGACAGCCCTCTTCTTTGGAGAGGAATGTTTCTGAATCTTATGTTGGTTCTTTCACATTAGCTACTGAGCTGGGAGCATTTGCACTGTGACCTATGAGCCAGTAGGAGTTTCTGTGATGATGGGGATCTTCTCTGTTTGAACTGTACAGTGTGGTGGCCAGTACCTGCATGGGGCTGTTGAGTACTTGAAATGTGACTAGTGCGATCGAGAAAGTGGATTTTTAATTTTATTAATTTCAATTTATTTTAATTTTAGTACCCCTGTGTCCAGAGGCTACCATATTAAACAGGACAGTTCTGTACGAATGCCTGACACTCTGCGTACAAAAAGAACTCCCGTTGAAACTACCCACATGACCCATCTTTGATCTCTGCGTGCTCCTGGACTTGTCTAGAAGTGGTGAGGGCTGGTCATGACCAGTAAGACTTTGACTCCAGGCCCCCTTGTTCGTATGAGCGGGATACATACCTAAGGTTCAGTTACCGAAGGTCTGTGGCTGTCCAGCAGTTCGTAGGGGGAGAATTTCCTTTAGCAAATGTAATTGGTCAGTCATTCCTTTGGGGCAGCTGCACTGCACATCTCCAGGGTCTATAATAACCTATAGTAATTGGTGCCCGAAAGACGCGGTCAGTGCGAGGCCTGCGTGGTGTACACGGCAAATGCTAATGACCATTCCACAGTGATTTATAGAATATCTCTTATGCACCAAGCCTTGTGCTAGGCAATGGACAGTTAGGGAAGCCAAGGATGAGAGGGTCATCTCATTAAATAAATGATTAAAACAAGCATGTGAGCCATGATAGAGAGAAGCACAGGTCACTATGGAAACCCCAGGGTGGGGCACCCAGCCACGTCTGGGGGAACTGGGAAGGTTTTTCCTGAGGGTCTGATGCTGAACTGAGACCTACATGTTGAATAAGACTTAGATGGCTGAAGAGTTAGGGAGGAGGCCGCCCTGAGATGGGGAACAGCAGTGCCTAGAGTCAACAGATGCTGCTCTATCCACAGACTGAATATACCAACTTCCAAGATAAGAACAAGGCTCTGCCCTAGCAGAGGCCCAGATAGGACTGTTCAGGAAACATGAACAACCTTTTAGAAACCAGGAGATTCCATGTAAATACTGAAGAGCTGGTGGCACAGGACGCACGTCCCCCTCAGGACAACGGTGAGCTGAAGCTAAGTAGCTGTTGCTCACACCCTGTGTGCCTTTACTCATCTGGCCAGTGTCCCAACTGTCCTGGACTGTGGCCCCAACAAGGACACCAGCAGGCGCCATTTATTGTAGTGTTTGCCCTGTTCTCTTTCTTATAGCAGAGAAACCTTTCGTTATGCCCAGTCTCTACCAAAAAGAGGTGAATGAAAGGTAGACAGAGAAGTTGAAGAGCATCTCCCACTGCTCAGTGAAGTCGTTTTTGCTGCCTGGCTGCCTGGTCCCTGCAGGCATTCGTCTGGGCAAAGCCACGTCCCCTCTGCTCACCACTAGCAGATGGGGTTAATCTAGATCCGGGATCTTCAGATGAGGGTTCAGTTACTTCAGTTACCCTCAGAGATGGATGCTTTTCCGGGAATCAGTTTCTACCCCCAAACTCACACATGTGCTGTCTCCTAGACTGATCTGCCTGAGGAGCATCAGCAATAGAGGGGCAGACCCTTCACCTTCCTTTCTCAATTGCTTTCCTCCCACAGAGCAAAAGGAAAGCACCCCTCCCCCCAAATGCTAATAGCCTTTGTTGGGTGCATTGCTGTGGACTATCAAGCCCTCCGCCCGCCAGACAAAGGATCCTTTCAAACACTGGGGTCAGTGCTGTGAAAGTGGATGACTTTAATAACTGGGTAAGAAATCCTCTTGCAAGTCAGGCGGCTTACAATTCGTAACTTTCAACAAAATGGAAGGAGGACCTAATCAAGTTGTCAGCCAGTAGATCATTAAAAATAATGTTTGATGATAAATTACTATGTGACTTTGGGCATAGCCATAGGAATAATGTCAAAGAAGTGACTGACATTGTTACGAAAAAAACTTCCATTCCCATCTACTTATTTATGAAAATAAGTTTTCTCCGTGCATACATTTATAAAAACAAAAAATAGAAATAAAATTGATGCTGAACAGTTTCTCATTTTAGCTAGAAGTAATATTCATCCATGAATACATGAACTAATTGAAAAGAGAACAGTCTCATTCATCTCACTGAGATGCATTTCAGTAGAATTTTACTTTTTATATTCAATATTTTTCAAAATTTGTAATGATGTATATTGGCTTGATTATTAAGTATTAATAATAATTAGAATGGATAACCAACTCAGAAATTTTTTTAACACTTAGAGTTTTAGGATCACAGGAATTTGAAAAAAATGAAATAGCTATCCTTTCTTATGTAGAGAAGTGTGGTACAGTGATAAAAGACTTTCAAACGTAATACATATTACAGTGAAAAACAATTCTGCCATGGATTGAAGGATGTAAAATTTCTAGGTATTAAAAGGAGATTTTTAAATGAATGATGGTAGGTATCATTTCACAGTAGAATCTAGGTCTCTTTAGATTCATTGAAAATAGTGATCTGAAGTTTTGTTTGAAATACACTAGGGGCTTCCCTGGTGGCGCAGTGGTTGAGAGGCCGCCTGCCGATGCAGGGAACACGCGTTCGTGCCCTGGTCTGGGAAGATCCCACGTGCCGCGGAGCAGCTGGGCCTGTGGGCCATGGCTGCTGAGCCTGCGCGTACGGAGCCTGTGCTCTGCAACAGGAGAGGCCACAACAGTGAAAGGCCCGTGTACCGCAAAAATAAAATAAAATAAAATACACTAGAGGGCTTCCCTGCTGGCGCAGTGGTTAAGAATCCACCTGCCAATGCAGGGGACACAGGTTCGAGCCCTGGTCCAGGAAGATCCCACATGCCGCAGAGCAACTAAGCCCGTGAGCCACAACTACTGAGCCTGCGCTCTAGAGCCGTGAGCCACAACTACTGAACCCACACACCTAGAGCCCCTGCTGTGCAACAAGAGAAGCCACCGCAATAAGAAGCCCACGCACCACAACAAAGAGTAGCCCCTGCTCGCTGCAATTAGAGAAAAGCCAGTGCACAGCAACGCAGCCAGAAATAAATAAATAAATTTATAAAATACACTAGAAATTAGATTTACCTATTTAAAAATGTAAACTTAAAATATGTGAAGGGGATATGGTTTTTCAAAATTCTTTTATGGTTGATATGGGCAAAAATATATAAAACCCATGTTTAGCGAAAGTGGTAATGAGAGGTCTTTGCTTAGTTTGGAAATGAAAGTTGAAACAGGGAAGGGGGTGGCAGAGGGGTGGAGATGAGGACCCCTGGCTGCCCTACTAAGGGTGCCTGGACAGTGGGAAAACGGGAGATACACTGGCAGAGGGCAAGTAGCATGGAACTCGGAAAAGTGCTGGGCCAATATACTTACCATAATCATAGGAAAAGTAACAATGTAGAATGAAAATATTTTAAGTATATTTTAAGTCTGTGACACTGTTTCTTAACCCTAGATGCCCATGAAAATCACCCAGGCTGGTTCAGGACTCTTTTTTAAAGCACCAGATGATGTTACCATGTAGCCACGGCTGCAGATGATTGGGCCAGACTTGAAGTGTGGTCCTTGGTCCAGTAATGGTCACATCATCTTGGGAGCTTGTTAGAAATGCAAAATTTTGAGCTCCATCTCATTGCTACTTTATCAAATTCTGCATCTTAACAAGATACTTAGGTGATTCAGATGCACAGTACAGTTTGAGAAAACCAAGATTTCTAACAAGTTCCCAGTTGCTGCTGCTGGTTGAACAGCAGAGTTAGAGAATAGCGCTCTTCAGAGGCTCTAGAGCAAAGCCGCTCAAAGTATGGTCTGCGGTCCAGCAGCTTCGGCATCACCTGGGCACCCGTTAGACGTTCAGAGCCTCAGAGTCTTAATGCTGACCTACTGAGCGGAGTCTCTGGGAATATGGGGTCCATGAGCCTGTGGTTCGGCCAGCTCCCCAGGTGATTCTGATACTAAATTGGCGAAGGACTTCCCTAGAGAGAACCCACATGGACCTTGGTGGCTGTGAGCCTCCAGTTTACTCAGGGGGCCAGCTGGGAGTTTGTGCAGCTTAATGAGAGACCTCCTGCTGAAACTGGGATCACAAGCTTCACCTGTGATCACAAGCCCATGGGCACCTGTGCTGCCATGGGCCCTGAGTGTATGTGTTATATATAACAAGCAGGGAAAGTCACCTAAACACTTTGAGGAAGGTCTCGGTTACCCCACCAGACCAGCAACCCAGTCCAGCTGACGTGCTGGCCAAGGGAGAGGAATGCACCCCTGTCTTCCTCACTCTGTGTCATTGGCATCGACCCCCCGACAGCCCCTAACCCTGGCTCAGACGGGGTGTCTGAGTCTACGTGGCAAAGAGAACGTGATGTCACCACAGGTACAGCCAAGAGGTTACTGCGGTATTTGTGGAGACCCAGCTCAGAAGAGCGTGTGTCAGCAAGGGGAGGAAGGTGGCCCAGCTCGCATGCCTATGGGGTGAAGATGCGCTGAGCACATGCATGAACTCCTCATCAGTAACTGGGGACTTCGGAAAGCAGGGGTCCAACCGGGAGCAGCCTGTGGGACTTGACAGGGGAGGAACTGTCAGCCAGTGCAGCTGGGCCATCCCGGCTCTTGACTTCTGGGACGCTGGGCTTAGCGTGGGGCCTGGTGCCAACCCAAGAGGGAGAACTGGACCACTTTCCTGCGCTTTCTGTTGACTTACATTTACTTCAGAATTCTGCACAGCGTGGGCTCACCTTGCTTTGTGTTCTGGACCAAGTTGAATTCTCTGGCTTCCAAATGTCTTCTTTATGACTACAGATGGGATGTGATTTATTCACGTTGCCTCTAGCTATTTTTTTTAAAAAGGAGCTTTTATTGTGGAGAAGAAATTGTTGAAATTCTGCAAAATAGAACTTGGCTCTTTCTTCTCCAAATTAACTAAAATCAACCTGTTTTCAATTGGTGATATTCCTTCATTAGTTTTAATTCATTTCTCAGCACATCTGATTTTTTTATTCATAATGCTTTTGATGAAAATTAATTAGTTTCTTTTAGAACTGAAACAATATTATCACAGGCACTCAGACACTGTTATACCAAAAAGGCCTTATTATAAAGCTGGCCTCCGGCCTGAGGATGTGAGTCTGTTTTATGGAGGACGTACCTCGCGATGAAGCTGTGCGGGCTTTTTGGCTTTTTGGCTGCTGAGCATCTGGGCCTCAGTTTTTCCATCTGTAAAATGAGGAGGAGTTTCAACCAGGTGAACTCTAAACTTTTGTTTTATGAGCCCAACAAAACTCAGTGAACTTCATTATAGAATAGATATGGGAGGAATATATACAAAGGTTTATGTAAGTATTATGCTGATTAAACATTTTCTTAGTTCAATGTAGAATACCAATCAAAATTCTAACTAGTACCGCCCTAGGGAAAGGGGGAACTCCTCAAACAGCGGGGGAGGAGATGGGGGGAGGAGGGGACCCCGTCAGGTGTCAGGTCCTGGACCTGGGGAGCCTCGCACGTGCTGACCCGGCTCTCGGGACACTGAAGCTTGGCGTCTACACCTTTGCTGATCTTCTGCAGATATTCAGCTTCCTACACTGACTGTCTTTTGCAACAGAATACCATGAAACCAAATTTCACCAAACCAAAGAAAAATCCACTTCTTTAACTATAATTCCAACAGTGAAGAATATGGAGGGAACCACTCTTGAAAGACCACTTAATGCCAACAGCAGCTCCACAGCATGAGTCCCACACATAGGACATTGCTGTCCGTCTAAAGCCTTAGAGACAAAAGCCAAACCTACTTACCTACCATGTTTCTGATTTGGTCTGATTAAACAAGAGCCTTAATTCGTGTAAAATATACAATTGTGTCTTCAAAGTCTGTTAAGAGTAAAACCTCCTGAATGAATCCAGTTACTACTCAACAAATCAGTGTGCTTTTTTTCCTCTCAAGAAAAGGGCTTTGAACATAATACTTTCTTGGCCAGAAGATGTGTTTCAGCAGAACACCTGCTGTCATACAAGATGCAGAGAGTGAATACCTGGGCTTAGCGGCCTGGCTCAGGGATGCAGAGCACCTGCTGCCCGTGCAGCGTCAGAGGAGGGAAGTCCGAGAGCCGGGGGATGGCAAGAGAGATAAGATAGCCCATCAAGTTCTCGTGGATGTGCCCAGCTGGGGACAGTGCGGGGGGAGCTGGGGGGCAAAGCTACTTCAGGCTGGAGGGTGCGCGAGAGTGAAGACACCACCTGAGACTGTAAGTTGTTGGCCGGACCCTTCAAAGGAATGGAGGGAAGCTCGAGCTCTGGAGCTGGTCAGATGGCCTGAAATTTGGTTGTGCAGAAAACAGGTCACAGACTTGCCCGACAGGAAACTAGTTCTTGACTCAGTGTCCCCTAGGCAACGGGCCTCCCTTCAGCACTCAGAGGCCATTCCCTCCATGCACAATTTTTTCTTTTTAAATTTTTTTACAAGTGCAGACTAGTCAATTAAAAAGAAATTCCATTTGCAGTGAATATTTATTTAACACTGAACAGGCTGCTTGCTGTACGAGTCCCAAAATAATAAAAGTAAAATAACATATTTGAGTGAATAGGTAAAATTACTGGCTAGGTTTAGAAGGTGACCAGATCATCAGTATGAACAAACGGAAATTGTGGTTTCTGGAATAAGTTCAGTGGAAATGATATTTTATTTGACGTGCTCCCCTATATACAACTTTACAAAAATCCAATTTAATAATTTTTTTTTTTTTTTTTTTTTTGCGGTATGCGGGCCTCTCACTGTTGTGGCCTCTCCCATTGCGGAGCACAGGCTCCGGACGCGCAGGCTCAGCGGCCATGGCTCACGGGCCCAGCCGCTCCGTGGCATATGGGATCTTCCCGGACCGGGGCACGAACCCGTATCCCCTGCATCGGCAGGCGGACTCTCAACCACTGCGCCACCAGGGAGGCCCCAATTTAATAATTTGAGACCATATTCCCAATTACTTGAAGAAGGTTGCGTTTGCATTTCTTGATAACACATATGTATTTCTGTTTGAAGTAAATGACAGTAACTTGAACATAGCAGGAGGGAAGCAAGCCCCCCAAATTTTAACGGTAGGTTTAGATTGCTGATAAATGACACTTCTTATTTCCATGAACTGAATAATAAAAGGGCTCATGGGGGACACACACCCAGCCACATGTGTGTGCGTGCGTGCACACACACAGAGGAAACGAAATATGCACTGGCACAGCCCTTAGGGTGTGCAGTTAATATACTGTTTAAAGGGACCTCAATAAAGATTTCCTGTCAATTATGTTTATTGCATAAAGTAAGTAGAGTATAAGGTGTGAATTCTAAATGTGCTCAGGGAATTCTGCCCTCTGATTTTAAAAAGAGAAGGACATTTGTTTAAGGAATTTGATTACCTACTGATAGGTCATTTCGGAAGGTTACATAATATATTCATCTCGGATCACGGCTGATGTTGTCAGCGAACCGCTCTCCCCAAGCGCCAGCTCCCTGCATGCCTCACTCTCTGCACACTCCTGACTCTTTGAGGGAAAGGAAGCCAGCTACCACTCTATAAATTCCCTCCAGATCGGTGCATGTAGACTTGCTCTTAGCTTGCCTCCCTCCTGTTCAGAAGGGTCTGCCTGCTTCTGTTCAAGCCTGAAATTCCCCCGCTTCCCGGGGCCCCCAAGCCACGGAGGCTTGGCCCTATTTTCTCCTTTCCCCCTCGGGGGCCTCTCATGTCTACTGCCGCTATCACGCCCCGATCAGCTCTCCTGGATGGGATTCTGCAGAGGCTTTTGCTACGCTTCCTATGGAAAGAAGTTTAGAAAGCTGGGTACCTCCTTGCATACTTTTTTTTAAAGGCAATAAAACTTTCATAAGTGTAAACAGTTTCAAGAAATATCTATTACAAATACTGACATTTAAAGATAGAATTGTTACATCATTCTTCTGAATGGATACACTTGATTATATAAACACCATAGTGACTTAATATTGTCATCTGTTTCAAACGTATGTGAAAAATATTTTCTTTGCTATTTGGAGGTAGTGCTGGTACGTTTTGGAATTCTGCTCCCCTGCCCCTCCCTGCCACCACACACACACAGAATTTTATCCTAACGTAATGTTCTTTTATGCTTCAAGAGTTTTCATGATTACCCTGTCATACTTCCCTGAAACATAGATACATATGGTCATCCATACATGTGCACATGTGTGTACACACATGCACACAAACACGCATGCACACATTTATAAATCGCATTTGAAACTTTTATTTCCAGTAACTGTAAACTTTGTTAAAAAACTAATTCTGTATTGAATTATTATTGTGGTTGGATTATTGGATTATGACTATTATGATTATTTAATTGGAAACACATCTCTTAATGAGATGGATTCAGGGGCATTTATGTTATGGTGCCCTGATGAAATGAACTTAAACTGTGTTTTCCTTTTGACACCAAAAGGGTTTTATCCAGCGTGGAAGGTCCTTAAGATTCAGCGTGGTGAGAGGTATGCTGTTCTTGTTTAAAGCAGGAGAAGGAGGATTGTGAAAGGGAAGGCGGGGCAGGGAGACCTGGAGCTTGGGAGACGTGTCAGGAAGACAGTGCTAGGGAAGAGTATGCGTGGAAGTTGAGGGTCTGGAAATTGATCCCTTACACTGTGCGTGCTCAGAGCAGCCCTCCTTTGGTACCCCTTCCCCAGCACACAGGTAGCCCCCTCAGGTCTGCTGCAGGGGTCTCCTCTGCAGTCGCTGGCAGGTACCTGAGCCACCGTGTCCCCCCCAGGGGACTTTCAGTAATGACAGTAGAGTCCTCCTGCTAAAACGTGCCACTCCCCTTCAGAACTTAAAATCCTCACTGCTTGGCCTCCTATTTAAGACATTTCACACCTGCCCCAGCCTATGTGCAGAGTTTCAGTTTTCCACCCCGACTTCTCCCCCCACCGCCCCCCCGCTGTCCTAATCTGAACAAACCCCCTGGCCGGGGGGGCCCCACTCCCCTTACTTCTGCCTCTCCGTCTGCAGGGTGGTTTTCGGAAGCCGTATCGGGTCCCCGGGGCTTTGGGTGCCTCTGCCCTGGTGCCTGGCTCACGCTGTCGGTGCTTCCGCCTCACCGGAAGAGGTTTAGAGCCCCTTCCAGGTAGCACCTCCCTCTGACCCTGTATCCTCAGGTTGAGCGCAATGCCCGGTACAGAGCTGGGAGTGGAACCCAGACTTTCAGATGCTGAGAAATTAAACTTCTTGGATATTTGTAGGAAATTGGCTTATTAGTCTTTAGAAAGATCATTTTTGAGGAAAATTTGTTTTGTTTAGTTTGATATTCATTTATTGAGAGTAAATTTTGACTTGAGAAAATATCACAAGAAAATATGAATTTGGAAGATCTTTTGAGTCTTAGGCTGACTGGTGAATTTCAGTTTAAAGCAGGATGCAGAATTCATTTTGAAGGACGATTCTGACAGGGTGGCACATTTTGATAATAGATAGGAATGTTCTGATAGCGGCCATTACCTATATTACAACTCACAGCCCTTTGGGTAGCGGGATCATTTGTTTCTTTCCTTTTCTTGTTATTGTACCGATCTACGTAACTTTCAAATATCATAAATAAATCTTTTTTAAAAGATTTATTTTAAAAATAGGGAGTATATAATAGAAAAGCCGACAGACTTTAGCTATGAATGCAGCACTTGGCACCATGGTGACATATTAGCTTCAGTAGAGGGAGAATTCAGACATGTGGAACGATAATGTGTATTTAATTCACCAGTTGACAAGGGCCTGGAGGCAGAGTAGAATTTCTGGGATGTTGTCTAGCAGGTCAAAATATGGAGGCACGTCTTTCCACATATGTATGTTGCTGTCCTGTGACAAAAGCCAGTTAGGAGAGGTGGCACTCGCACAGTGAGGAGTGCCAGCCTGGGCACGGGCCGCCCGCCTTGGACTCTGGCTGCACCGAGGGCTGGGGCGGCCCCGAGCCAGCCCCTGAGTCTCCCCCTGCTCTAAAGGAAGCAGCAATGACACCTACCTCGCAGGAACCTTTTAAGTATTAAATAAATACATGTGAAGTATGTATAAGAGAGTGCCTGGCATGTTGTAAGGTGATACTTATTTTAATTATTATGGTTATTTAATTATTATTGCCTTATTTTTTTATTTTTTATAAATTTATTTATTTATTTTTGGCTGCGTTGGGTCTTTGTTGCTGCGCGCGGGCTTTCTCTAGTTGCGGTGAGCGGGGGTTACTCTTCGTTGCGGTACGCAGGCTTCTCATTGCGGTGGCTTCTCTTGTTGCGGAGCACGGGCTCTAGGCACGCGGGCTTCAGTAGTTGTGGCGCGCGGGCTCAGTAGCTGTGGCTCACGGGCTCTAGAGCGCAGGCTCAGTAGTTGTGGCATACGGCCTTTGTTGCTCCACAACATGTGGGATCTTCCCGGACCAGGGTTCGAACCCGTGTGCCCTGCGTTGGCAGGCAGATTCTTAACCACTGTGCCACCAGAGAAGTTCCTATTGACTCATTTAATAATTAAGTAAAGTGACACTTATTATATTATTGTCTCAATTGATTATCACATATTTTTATTATTAATAAGAACAAGACATCTTTTTTAATTTCTAAAAAGTGTCTGAGTTCTTGACCAAATCTGATGGACTAACTGAAAAAAATCCCACATGTGCATGATTATAATTCAAAATTATACATCTTAGAAATTTCACTTGTTAGAGTGAAAATTATCATTTTGTTAAAATGCATTTAAAGCTCGTTAAAAGCAGACAAAGATACTATCTACCACAAATAATAAGCTTTTAGGAGACAATGTCTCTCTTGAAGGCATGATATCGTCTTTTTTTTTAATTGAATTATTTGGTGATATTAACATTTTAATGAAGGAATTATCCTATTTTCATATTTCTTAAGAAATTGATATTTAATTTCTGCTTCATGTTAATAATAAGTATTTAACATATTTTAAATCTCAGTTAAAACTAACTTATACTTCATATTTCCATAAAGATAGAAGCATAATATGCTTCATTGTGTTATGTGTTTATATTCTTTCTTTGTCACCAGCATTCCCTTTAATGGACTGTAGTTTGAAAATACTAATCCCTAGAGCATAATAATTTAGATAAGTAATATCTTTGATGTAAGAACTTGCTAATCATACAGTTGTCATGAGGATGTGTGTTTTAAAAAATGAGCCTCATTTACTAGGTAAGCTTTGCTGGCATTAGGCACTTGGTACAGGTGATTTATGGGAAAGTCTCAGAGTGATTGCCCACAGCCCAGCAGTAAACCCTCCTCACAGGGAGCCACTGTGAACACAGAGGATGTGCCCTTTGGAGAAAGACTGGACATTGAAGCAAAATGGCTAAATGGCTTTGGACACCCCCTGGAGGAAGAAAAATAGATTTAAAGTATGATTGTTAAAGAATGAGACCTATAAATGAGGTAGCACATTCTCATATCCCTGACAGATTTTGACAAATAAGAGAAATATATGTTTCTCATAGGAAGTATGTGTTTGAAGTGTGTTTTAAACCATTTAATGCTGCCAGTGCGTTGAGAGGTTGCTTGTGGGGCTGAAGGTGAGTTAATCTGAGTGAACGAAATGAGAAGGAAGGGTTGGATCAGAGTCTGCCTTTTTATAGACAAAGTAGAGGACAGGCCCCACTGCTGGTCCCCAGGCCTCATGTTCATGATGAACTGTGTGCAAGGGTGTGGGTCTACTCTTGTTTGTTCTGGGGATCGTTAAGTCATTTTGAACTTTTGATTACGAAGATGGTTCTAGCTAGTGTCCTGTGGAAGCTTAGAAAGCTGACCAGCCCCAAGGGCTGGATGGTATCAAGTCTTTGAAGGCCAGTGCGTGTGTTTGGAAGATGTGGTTGTCGTGCTGTCATCAGCCATCCCATTTGGAAACACATCCATTTTATATGAGTCTGGCAAAATGTGAGAGAGGTGCTCTTTGTTGAAAAAATACGTCTCTTGAAATTTACTTTAAAACATGCTATTTAAGGAAAGAAAAACATACATTTTCTTAGTCTTTAAATACCATGTGCCTTTGTCATAGAAGTCACCCACCCCCAGAGGGTCAGCCCTTGTGAAGGCAGAATGTTCACTTATGGTTGTACTGATTGGCTCTATATCCCTACATAGCAGCCTGGATGAGGGTGTGTTTCCATTTGGATAGTGCCCAATGTGTATGTTGATTTTGCTGATTGGAAAGATGGAAGGCAATCTCTTCTTCAGACTAATCTTGGAAACAGTTTGCAGTTCTGAGTGTAGATTCTGGAGTTTGCTCATTTATTTAACAATTCTGGATGGCATTTATGAAGTGTCAGCTGTTGAGGATATAGCAATAAATATGACTGTCCTTCAGGACCTCACAATGTAGTCCGTCTTATGTTTTACAATCCTTAGATTTTTTTTAATCAACTGAATTTAAATATTGAAAACTATGCTATAAAATTTTTGTAATTAGATTTTGAATATGTGCATGTGTATGTATGCATTCCTTTTTTAAAAAAATAAAGCTTAACAATTTCTTAATTTGAGAATATGGAATAGGGATTATAACTCTGAGGAGTAAAGTACTTGAGGATGATATAGTAAATCTCACTTTCTTAGAAAACTTGCTGGAGCCAAATATGATACATGATACAGGATATGCTGGGAGCAGGGGTTCAAATCTCAACTCTGTTCCTTCCTCATCTTGTGACTGTGGGAAGATTACCTTCAGACTCCCGCTAAGCTAGGAGGAAAGGCAAGAATTCTCTCCAAAGGTTATCTAGATAAGCATCCCGGTCAGCAGCAGACTCATTCCGTTCTCTCACTGCAGTGAACAGATACAGCCTATATTCTAGCATGAATTCTCAAATACTAGGATGAGCACACCACCAAGAGATGCCTCATCTGTAAAATGTGAATAAACACAACAGTGTATACCTTACAGAGGGTTTGTGCAACTTAAATCAGATAATATAAAAAGAGCTCCTAGAACATGGCAGACACTCAATAAATGTTAATTATTTCTCCTTCTTCTCTCCTTACCCACATCCTCAGTATGTACTTATTACCCGTATCTGTTATTAGCTGCTAGAGATGATCTGATTATTATAGGGAACATAGCGACCATATTCCATAATGCTGACAAGAGGATCTTTCCATGAGAATGGAATGCAAATTCAAGAAATATTTTGCTCATGAAATTTTATAAAGAGTGACACAACTGTATGTGAGGGCCTGTATTTATTAGAATACATAAAAGTGACAATTTGGATTTATTCTACAATATTTTCTTCTGAAAATATAAGAAGAATATTTGAGGGGTTTCAGGTCAAATGGAAGACTAAGATTCTGCCATAGCCTTTTCCTCTCACTGTAAGTAATAGAAACAAGAAAAGAGATGGATAGATGATAGACAGATGGATGATAGATAGATAAATGCATGATAAATAGATAGGTAATAGATAAATAAATAGGTAGACAACACAGAAAAGAGGAGAAGGGATATATTATGAGGAATTCCTAAAGAGGAAGAGCAACCAAGAGTGGGTTGACAGGAAACTTAAAGAAGGTGGGAGCAGCGCTAAAGGTGGGTGAGGCTGAGAGCAAGGCACCCAGGTGCAAACGGAGGGTGACTAATTGATCTCTAACAGCTCCATCTATGGTATTCATGTGGTACTTCCTCACCCCTCCTCAGCTGTGGCTGCAGACATAGTTGCCTACAGGTGAGAGCTATGAGTAATGGGATTCGAATGAAAGAGAGAGGTCAGTCCTCTAGAAAGCCAGGAGGAAAGGCGAGAACTCACTCCCAGAAGATTATCTAGACAAGCATCCTGGTCAGCAGCACTTGCCTCCCTCCTCTCACTGCAGTGAGTAGGTGCTACTGTGGAATCTCAAATACAAAGATGAGCACAACACCAAGAGTCACTAGACAGCCAGGAAACACCATGAAAGACGCCAGACTTAACAAAGGATATTTATGCAAGGAAACATTGAAGAGAACAAGTGAAAAAGAAGATAAATGTATTACTTTAGGAAAGATACAAGAAAACTTTCATCAGTAAAACACTAGAGATCCTGGAAAGTAAAGATAGACTGCTGAAATAAAAATTCAGTAGACTGAAGAAAAAAGTGAACACAACTGGAAAACAAGCTTAAGGACCTTCCTAGAATATATCAAAAACAAACTATAAGATATTGGGCGGGGGGTGGGAGTTACTGGTTATAGAAGATAGAGCCAGCATTTATTCAATAAAAGGAGTCTTATAATAAGATAATTTGGTGTAGTTATGTGTAAAGAAATCTTAGGGAACTTTCATAACTGTAGAAAGACAAAGGAGTCATTGGGTGCCAATAAAGACAGAAACAAACAGACAAACCTCCCAACACAATGCCTAAAGTATCCCATAAAGAAAAATAGAATACTTCTAGTCAAGGTTCTGAGGGAAAATAACTTTGATTGTAGAACTCCATACTGTCTTTTAACTGTCAAAATAAAAAGACATTGCAAACATTCAAGGTCTCAGAAATTCCCCACCTACACAGACTATGAAAGAATTAATAAAGGATATACTCCAGCAGGAAGAAAACTATATATAAATGAAGTAATAAAGAATAAAGAATTTCCCAAATCTTAAGTCTAAATAATGTTTATTGTTGATACTATCAACATAGAACTAAGATTCTAAGAGTTATCAACACTGAGAGGTATTGGGAATTTGGGCCCCAGAAGTGAGATGGAGTAGGGGAGAAATAAAGAAAAAGTATAATAATTCTTTAATCTTGTTCATGAGAAGGAGATTCTTACTGATTTAGTCTAGATATAAGGAAAAAGTAAGTTTAAGTAAATGTTAAAATTTTAAGGACAGTCACTAGAAGAATAGAAATTGAATGCATAGCTTTTCCAGGAGAAAAAAATACTGGAATCAGTTGGATCAATCCAAGAAAGGACAGAAAAGAGAATTTTTTTAAAAAAACAAGCAACTAAGAATCATGGCAAAATAAATATGTAAAATATCAAGATTAGTCCAAAGATTAGTAATCTCAGTCAATGTGACTAATTTAAACCCACCTGTTATAAAAGACAGAGCCTTTCAGATTGGGTTTTGAAAAAACAGTTAAATTATATGCTACTTACAGGAACTATTTTCTCAAAGAATCTTAAGCGTAAGATAAAAAATATAAAAACATATCAGACAAATGTTAACCATAGTTAGGTTTAGCAATATTAATTAGAATATATGAGATATTAGATAAATTAGAATTCAAGGCAAATTGTATTATAAAGGACAAAGGGGAATATTTCATGTTGAAAAGGGAAGCATCTACCCAGACATTATGACAATCACAGTTAATATACCATCACCAAGTAGTGATGTAAGAATATAAAAATGTAAAGAAGGTTTAGAATTATACTATGAAAAAAATTTGGCTCCCATTTACTGTAAAAAGTATTCTTAGCCAACTGGGAATAGAAAAAGAAAATATTTTTAAATGATTGATATGCAGATTTAAACTTTCTTAATGATCAAAATTACGAAAACCAGAGTTCTTTCTTTAATCAGAAAAATAAAATAAAATGTGTCTAACAAAAATCTACTAGAAACAACCTACTGGTATATTATGAGAAACTTTGGGTTTAAAGTCTGGATCTGGACAAGGATGCCCACTGTTACATTATATCAATACTAAGGGCACAGTAAATGAAATAAGACCAGAGAGAGAGAGAGAGAGAGAGAGAGAGAGAGAGAGAGAGAGATGAATGGAGGGAGAAAAGAGTTATAGATATTGGAAAGAGGTCAAAGTATCATTTCAGGCAATGTAATTGCTTACACAGAAAATCTGAGGTAATCAATTGACTATTAGGATTTATAGGAGAGTTCTGAAAGATGGCTGGATACAAGATCAACATAGAAAAAATTAAGTTTTTCTCTTCATTGGGAGTAACTACGTAGAAAAATATCATAGAAATGTAATAAAAATTAACATATACCATTCGCTATAGCAAGCTAAACTTTTAAATATTTTGAATAAACCCAATAAAAGATACACAAGAACCTGTAGAACTTTACTGAAGATTCTAAAAATAGGAACAAATGGAGTTATGTACCATGTTCATGGATAGAAAGCCTCAATTATGTGACGATATCAACTGTCCTCAAATTTATAAATTCAATACAATCATGAAACATATCAAGTTGATTTTAGGATTAATATGTAAGCCTTCAATGAGGAAATGACTTAATAAATCTTAGTATATTCATACTGTGGAATGCAATGGATCAGTTAAGGATAATGAGGTAGATTTGTGCATATGAGTATAGCCAGACCCCCAAAACATATTTCTGTGTGGGAAAAAAGAAAGTTTCAGAACAATACATATAGTATGATACCACTTCATTAGAAAACACAAAACAATACTTTATACATTTTATTAGTACACGAATATACAGCTAATTCCATTGAAAAACATACAAAAAGAATCACATTGAGCTGTTTATTAACCATGGCTTTCTCAGGAGAGGGAGGATCGGGACAGAACGTAGAAAAATGTCCTAAGGTTCGTTTCACCCACTTTCAGAGTCTGATGTTCGCTTTATATATAAAACCCAGAGGGGTTAGTTGTGCTTAAGTGGAGGAACAAGGAAAATTGTGTCTATGCCATCTTCTGGAAATGGAAGTTCACAGCACAAGTTTTTTGAGGACTAAAAAAAAGAGGAAAATTTTCCCCTGGAGTCTCAAAGCATATCATAAAGATAAAGTAATAAATTTTCAATATTGGAGCAGGAATGAACAAATGTACTATTTTTAGTTATCTAGTGTAACAACTACCCCCAAATTTACTTGCTAAATACAACCATTTTCTCCCTCTCCCTCTCTCTCTCTCTCTCTCTCTCTCTCTCTCTCTCTCTCTCTCGCTCATGATTTTGTGGGTCATGAACTGGGGGAGGACTCAGCTAGAGGATTTATCTCTGGCCCACCCATGGTCAGCTAGGTCCTGGGCTAGAAGTCTCCTTCCAAGGTGGCTTTTCCTCGTGATGACTCATTCTCCACGACCTTTTCCTATGGTATCTTCAGGGTAGTGGCACTCTTATGTGGTGAAATCCACTAATCAGTTAGGTTACTTTGGACTTCAGGGAGCAGAAAAATCTCAACTCAAACTGGCTTTTAACAGTTAGGTGATTTATTATCACATGTGAAGTCCAAAGGCAGAACAGTGCCGGGTGTGGCCCATGATGTCATCAGGGCCCCAGATTCCTCCTGCCTTTCTCAGCATCCTCAGCATCACCTTCATCCCACATCTGGTTTTCCTTGAAGTTGCAAGGTGACTGCTGGTGGCAGTTTGGGCTTTGTGCTTCCTTGTTACATTATCAGGAGAGAAAGAGAGTCACACCATGAAAATTCCTTCCCTTTCGTCTCATTCAGTCAACTGCAATTACAGCCGCCAGGGGAGAGCTCATTGGCTTGGACCGATTTCCAGGGGTCGAATCAGCATTGATGAGTCAACCACAGTGTCCATGACACGTCTTACACTGTACTTACCAAAATTCCAAATTGACCAAACACATAAAGGTAAAATATAAAACTGTTAAAGCCTTAGGAAATGTTGGCGTAGGGAAGGCCTTTATAAGAGCCAAAATCTTAAAGCAATAAGAGAACAGATAAAATATTTTATTGCATCAAAATTTAAAATCTCTGTGTAACGAAGGGCCCTATAAACAAAGTTAAGAGACAGACTGGAAGAAAATGTTTGCAACATAGTTAATTTTCAGAGGCCTAATATTCTAGAGGTAAAATCAATATTAAAAAAAAAAGGCAACTCAGTGGAAAGAATGGACGAAGCACATGACAAGGCAGCTGGGAGAAAATGAATACACATTGCCAGTAAACTTAGGAAAACAGGGGCAAGCTCACTTTTAATTCAGGAAATCCAAATGAAAACAGAATATAAATTTTCACTCACCAAATTGCCGAACGTTGGAAAAATTTGATAGGATCCAGTGCTGAGCAGGGTGTAGTGTAATGGAATTTTACAAATGCTGTTAACTAATGTATAAGTTAATATAGCCATTTTGGAGAGGAGGTCACTGATATCTGTTAAAATGACTAAGCCCCTGCTCTGTAACCCTTCTTTTCACTGCTCTGAGAGATACTTGCTCGTGATCACGAGGAAGTACACAGGAGGGTGTTTGTACTGGTGTAAACTGGAAACAATCCTGACAGGGGCTGGTTAAGCACCCTCTCTGTGTCCAGTGAATAAAGGTCAAGGCAGCGCCCTGCATAAGGATCAGGAAAGAATACTGGTTAAATGCCTTTCCACCAGCTACTTAAGTCATTTTTTGTTTGTTTGTTTAAATGGGATCCACCCATTGTTTTCTCTGATGTCTTTGTAAAATCGGAGCGTCTCCTCCTGTACGTCGCGTTGCGCCGGTGCTTACAGGGCGGTAGTAATACCACACAGGCATTTTGGGGTTTGGGGAGTGCTTGTGTGCTTCAAACTGAAGAGTTTTAGTTGGCGCCCTGCTGCTTGGGTGCCACCAAAAGAAATGGAATGAGTGATTTGAACACCAATGGGAGAAAGCAAGACTCACTTCCATCCCATGGAGAGCTTGAATGTCTTCACCAGAAGGGCTGTCTCTGTTAACTTGGTGCTCAGTCAAAACCTTATTTGGGGCTAACGCTTTTTTATAAGATGCCTTCATGTGCCTGAAGTAATTCACAGAGATTGATTTGTAAAACATTCTGAATCAATTAAGGCTTTAATCAGCAAAGAAGCAAGCTTCACGTGGCTTGTGGACTAATTTTACCCTCTCCCATCAAAGTGAACCTAAGCTGGAAAAAGAAAACAATTATGAGGGTGCAATTATCTGTCCTGATTACTGAAATTAGAAGAGGTTGTGTTTATCCGTGTCCCAGTGTAAAGGTGGGTATCTTCTGTGGAAAACAATCCCAGCAGCTGCTGGGGTACAGGAGCCTCACTGTGGTTACAGACGCTCCTTTATGCAGACCTACTGGGAGTGAGGATTGACTTGGCATCCAGGAGACTCAAACTCTCAGCTTTATTTAGTGACTCAGCACAACACAAAGGCTCCTGGGTATTGCTTTGTATAAACATGTTTGAGAGCAAGTTTCCAAAAACTCCTTGCCAATGGCGGTGGCAGTTTCCTACACAGACATCTCATTTGAATGACTACATCTGCAGATCTATCTGCTTATGCAATGATTAGGAAATTGGTTTCCTTTATTTAGACAAGCGTTCAGCTGTCGTCTGTGTATTAGAATCACATGGGGAGCTTTGGAAAGTCCCAGAACCCACCCAGGCCTATTCCATCAGAATGTGAGGGGAGGACGCCAGGCATAGGCACTTCTTGAAGCTCCCCAGGTAATTCCAGTCTGCAGCCAAGATAGAGAACCCCTGACTGAGACAGCGTTCGCAGAGGGTAGTGCAGTCTCAGTCTGTGTCGCTATGATATAGCGGCCGTGTCTTTTTAGAATAGAATAATTTTTGACAACTCTTTTCAGTAAAGGATATGTGTTAAATATATAACTAAAGGGAACTTCTGTGACTTTATCAGACTTCTTTCCCCCATATTTACGAATGAGAGATTCCTTTCTCAGATACTTCCTAATTCTCCATTTGGAAACTGTGGTCACCTGAATTATTTGTTAGGTAAAGCTTGGATAATCAGTGACTTCCATTTAGTCCCTTCCTTGTATTTACCAGAAATGTCACCCTTCTTCTGACAAAACTGGGGTTTGAGATACTGGTGGTTCCTTTGGGGCATCTGCTCTTAGCTCCGTACTCCAGAGCTCCTTGGGAGTGGGGCAGGGAAGTGCTGGTGAGAACACCCAGCCAGTTCGTTGTCATTCTCAGCCATTCACCTCTGTCTCAAACTGGAATGTTCCCCTTGGCAGTGTGACCCAGACACCTTAGGAGGAATGCAGGGAGTAGGTAGTATCGCTCCTGCTCGTCTGCAGGGTGCCTTGTCTCTCACATCAGTGCACTTATCAGACAACTTCCTCTGAGAGAAGTTCTCGTAGAAACTTCTCTCAACATTTCCATCGATGTCTTAGTGCCCCTTTCGGCACCCCATGGCCAGCAGGTCCTTTTGTTAAAAAGTGTGATAAAGTATGCATAACACAGTGTACCATTTTAACCAGTTTTCAGTGTGCAGTTAGTGGCATTGGGTATATTCATATTGTTGTGCAACCATCACCACTATCCATTTCCAGAGCTTTCCCATCTTCCCAAACTGAAACTTTGTACCCATTACACACTAACTCCTGTTATTCCCTCCACCCATAACTTCTATTCCACTTTCTGTCTCTATGAATTGGGTTACTTCAGGTACCTCATCTATGTGGAATTATACCACATTTGTCCTTTTGTGTTAGACTTCCTTCGCTTAGCATAATGTTTTCAAGCTTCATCCATGTTGTAGCAGGTGTCAGAATTTCCTTCCTTTTCAAGGCTGATTAATATTCCAGTGTATGGATGGACCACATTTTGTTTATCCATTCATCCGTCAATGGACACTCGGATTGTTTTCATCTTTTGGTTACTGTGAATAATGCTGCTATTAACATGGATGTGCAAATATCTGCTCAAGTCTCTGCTTTCAGTTCTTTTGGTCATATACCAAGGAATGGAATTTCTGAATCATATGATAATTCTATGTTTAACTTTTCGAGGAATGCCACCTTGTCCTCCACAGTGGCTGCACCATATCACATTCCCAACAGCAATGCCCAAAGGATCCAGTTTCTCCACATCCTTGCCAACACTTATTTTCTGTTTTGTTTTTGATCCCAGTAGACATTCTGATGGGTGTGAAGCAGTTGGCTGGCCCATTTTTAGTACAACTGTGTCTGGAATGGGCTTACTTCTAATATTTTCACACACAAAAATGATATTCTTTTTAGGTAAAATTTGGGGAGGGGCTCCAATAGCTCTGTATAGAGATAGGCAACAATTCTCCATTTGCACCCTTAAACTCAACCGAACTTTCTGTGATACCTGCAGCCTCCAGGGCCTACCTCTTTTTCTGGGTTCTACAGTATTCACTTTTTAAAGGTATCTTTTTAAACAGGCACTCGAGTTGTAACTTGCTATCAATTCCTTTCTTCTAAGAATTTGTTGTATCACCTCTTCTGTTTGCCTTGTACTTAGAGAGCAATAATATATATATATATATTTTTTTTTGCAGTACACGGGCCTCTCACTGTTGTGGCCTCCCCCGTTGAGGAGCACAGGCTCCAGACGCGCAGGCCCAGTATACAAGGCTCGCGGGCCCAGCCGCTCTGCGGCATGTGGGATCTTCCCGGACCGGGGCACGAACCCGTGTCCCCTGCATCGGCAGGCGGATTCTCAACCACTGCGCCACCATGGAAGCCCAGAGGGAGCAATCATTTTTAAAAAATCTTTTACTGTCATTTTAGAAGCATTTGGGGAGGGAGAGAGAGTAAATATACACTAACGTCTGTTACGGTTTGAGGAGCCCAATAAACAATAACCCCCTTTCCTGCCTGAGTTCTCAACCTATGGAGTCAGACAAAAGCGGAAGGCAGACAGGAGGTGAAAGTCGTATCTTTATGACAAGTAAAGCAGATTTTGGAGGTGTGGCTGGGATCTGCAGGAGAGTGGGTTTGCTAACACCAAAACCAGAGTGGAATTTAGCCACTCAGTCCTGGGCGGCCCTGGGCAGCACGCGTGCAGCTCCAGGAGGAGCAGGGAGGAGCGGGGCAGGCACACCTCTGTGGGCTGGGCAGCCTGCCTAGGAGAGAGGAAGCGGGGGCTGAGCCGAGCACACCCCGTCTATGTGTTTTCCCCAAATCCACTAATTAGTAAGTCACGCATCTCCCCGGTGAGGGAAAGTATGGCAGGGCAGAAAGAGACAGAGGAAGAGATGAGGAGCGGACGTCTCTCTACACACAAGGAAGCGGAAGTGAGCAAGAAGCCTTTTCCCCAGAAGGAACCCTCCAAATTTAGCAGTCTCCTTTGCTCCTGCTTGAACTTCATCTCCTGCTGCTGGGGTTGCTAGCGTTTTCCAGACATTTATTCAGCTTTCCATCATTCTAACCCCTTCCCCTAGACATCAGACAGGAATAGAAAGAATATACCCTGGCCGCTGGTCTTGGGGAGTGAAGTATGTCCAAGGAGATGAGATTTACAGGAAGCCATGTTGGAGCCACTGTGAAGCGGGCAGAGAGAGAGGAGGGGAGGAAAAAGGGGTGAAAGGGGTTTGGGTAGACAGAGCCTCCTACAAAGGGAGTCTGGAATTAGCCTTAAGAGAGTGAGTTTGACAGAGAGAGAGAATGGGGAAGGGCAGTTCATCCTTCTCCCTGTGAAGGGAGGCTGGAAGGTGGTAGTCGTGTGACCACAGGCTCCGAAATGTTTCTTACATGTGATGTGCCATTTACCAGACTTCTGTCTGCATGAAGAAATGATGGAACAGCCCCCAGCTGGAAGTCAGGTGACCAGTCACCTCAGTTCTCAACACATCGGTTTTATGGGTTTTCTCCTGTGTAACCTACATACAACCCAAGATCTCGACCACTAATGTCTTTCCAGAAAATATTTTGAGGTTCACAGAGAAAGGAAGCCTTTGCAGTCATAAGTCAGCAAGCTTTAAATACGCATTTGGAAAAACAGAGAAGACCTGTAAACACGGCACTATATACACCTGAAAGATGTGATACCTGCCTGAAAGGAAAGAGGACCACAGTAACAGAGCAGAAGGCAAAGGGAAGAGAACATCGTGATTATACTTTATTAGTTGAGTCAGATGGTTTACAATGGATGACGTAGAGCCCTTTTGATTATTGGGAAGCTGATTGCCCTCATCTAGTGCAGCCACATCAGAACCTCTGTTAGGTCTCAAACCACTTCGAAAGGCTGATTCATTCACATATTCATTAATTCAGCAAATATCGATTGGGCCTCTCTCTCTCTCTCTCTCTCTCTCTCTCTCTCTCTCTCTCTCTCTCTCTCTCTCTCTCTGCCTAGACCTGTTCCAGGCTCTGGGAGTTCAGTGGTCACCCTGCTCTGATGAGCCCCATTCCGAGGGGAAGACAGACAGCAAACAGGTGCCTCTCTGCAGCCCTTCCAGAGGCGGATGTGTGCTTTGAATGATGAAAGGGGCACAGAACAGGCACAAAAGGTTTAGGAAGGAAGGGATTCGTTAGGTTTAGGAGAAGGAGGCCAGAGTAGCTGGAGCGTCCCCATCAAGGGGGCGTGTAGTGTGAGACGGTGAACGCTGCGGACCAGCTCTCCGAAACAGTGCACACGCTCACACAACGGTTCACACGATCCCAGGGAGGTTATGGACGCCCCACACCTCCCACCCAGAATCCATGGACCACAGATGAGTGCAGGAGAGAGACTGGGGGCGTGCAGAAACCAGGCTGGTTAGAGTGAAGAAGCTACCATCCCCTGCATGGGAACCACATGATGCGCTTTAAGGGCGGTGACGATGGAGAAACAGTGTGAGAGAAAGGATCAGGACCCACCGTGAAGGACTCAGTTTCCCAGCTGAAGAGTTGGGATTTGACCCCATTGGTCATGGGAGCTGGGTTGCCAAGAGAGTGAACGGCCTTGAGTCCACAGCACTCAGCTCAGTGGCCAGTGTGGTGGTGAGCCTGTGGGTTCCTCTGCCCTCCTGGCGAATTAACAAGGAGCAGTGGGAGATGGTAGACCTGGCTGCTGTCAGTGGGTTTTCATCCCTGGCACTGATGGAAATGTCCTGCTTCTCCAAGTGATGACATGAGAACTAAGGGAAATTAAGGTTCAACCAAACACAGAAAAAGCATGTTTGGTGATTTTATTGTGTTGGATTAAGATGAAATAAGAATTGGGCTTCCCTGGTGGCGTATTGGTTGAGAGTCCGCCTGCCGATGCAGGGGACACGAGTTCGTGTCCCGGTCCAGAAAGATCCCACATGCCGTGGAGCGGCTGGGCCCGTGAGCCATGGCTGCTGAGCCTGCGCGTCCGGAGCCTGTGCTCCGCAACGGGAGAGGCCACAACAGTGAGAGGCCCGTGTACCGCAAAAAAAAAAAAGATGAAATAAGAATTGGTCTTGGTCGATCAGTCTGAGGAGATGAGCTCAAACTGGCTGAAGGAAAAAAAAGGGCCTTTAACACAGGAGAGAAAAAAAATGAACTCTTTATTGAAAGCATATTTTCCCCAATCACGTTAAGAAATTAGACTTTGATTTTTTTGGTGTGAAGATATATGAAAACGTAGGTCCTTTTGATTAAAACATGTTAAAGAAAACCCTTCAAATACACTTTTGGATCTCTAGGTTATTTTCCAGCTTTGAGATAGTGGGGTCTTTATAATCAGAATTTTCTTCGGAAATAACGGTGTGTTTTATTTCTAGCTATCATCCGTTGGCTGTTCATGGTTTTCCACTGCACTGTGTGTTCTCTTTTGTGTTTGTTTTTCTTTCATGGAAGAGATAAATGCTTTCTGGCAGACCATTACTTATCCTTTGTATCTTCCTAGAGATGACTGGAGTTCACAGATTATATAAAATGTTTCATAAAAACCCTATTTCATAACTCGAGAGTCATTTTGGTTTGAATGTTTAGCAGAATGTTAATTCTGGCATATCTAGCTTCCATGATGAAGGATTGCAACTCTGTGGTGTGTGAAGTTTAGAAGAAATGCCCAAACTGATAAGTCATAGGTCAGCCTTATAAATCGGAAGGAAATATAATCAAGTAACCTGGCAATTACCCACTAGGAATGTTATTGTTTATTGTTTATTAATGAACAATAAACAAACCCGTCACCAATCACTGATTCTGAAAAAAATACACTGCTTGGTTTATTTCAGTGACTGGTCTCATCTGAGCAAGGAGATTTGTCTCAGGGAAGCGCTGTGGTTATTAAATACCATCAAGAAGGCCCTTGATATAATGAGATTAAAACTGTCTGTACAGGGGAACTAGACTTTATTAATAAAGAAATAGGAAAAGAAAGCCACCTTATCAAAGTTGGCTTTACAGACTGGGTGACATCTGGTTAATAAATGTGCTCCTTTTGTGGAAAACACAATTTGCATTACTATTAGAGGAAATAAAACATGTGGAGGTCTTCACAACCAGGTGACGTAATATATGCTCTGCTACGCAGGTCAAACCCTGTTCTCTCCTCTATACTTTCCTTCCACAAAAATTCACCAGTATTTTAATACTGCATTCTACCATGATAAACCGCCTAGACTTCCATTCTAATTTTAGAATTAGCATGAAAATAAATCTATACTCTTGTTTATTCTGTTTCTTTAGAAACTAAGGGCACCTCTAAGGGTACGTAAGTTACATGTAGTATAGCATATACCTTTTTCTCCATAACAGAAGTTAAATTGCAAACATTTCTGTTAATGTATGTTCAAGGGCTACTGTTTATAAAAAAAGGTATCTTTTTAGCCTTCAGAGTGAGAAACATCTACATTGCTTGCTTTTGTTGCCTAACATCCTGAGATGAATAAATGATGTGTACAGTATCATTGCTCTGTTCAAGAAAATGTAAATTACTGTATTAACGTTGTCGAAAGCCAGTAATACAGAAGGGAAATATGAGGTTAATTGACGTTTCTCGTTGGGGAAAGACAAAGCTAACTCTAGTGGTTCTTATAGGGGATTCTGATTGGCTGCAGAGCGTTGTCAGTTGAAGATTTCTTTAAAAAACATAAGTGGGAACTCACACGGTGTGCCTTTTGGCACAGCTGTGTTTTTCATTTATCTAAGATTTCCACCGGGGTAGCAGAGCCCAGAGGGAAGTGGGGCAGCGGGAAGCCAGCGTCGGCTCTGAGCTTTTCAAAGCCCCACCTCCTCTCCTGGAGAACTCCTTCGTGCACGCTCCGCGCTCCACAGGCCAGGTGCGTTCTCTTGCCGATGAGAATATGTAGGCGCGTTGCTTTTGACTCTTTGAAATTGAAGATTTTGAGACCTCACCAGGAGGAGGACATGGGCTGTCTCGGGCAGCCACCTGGGCCTGGGAGTGCCATGCTGCCCAGCAGAAAGGAGAAGGGCTCCCATGGACAGTTCAGATCAGAAGCTAACATAGTGCATCGCATGCAACCTTTAACAAATCATACATGGATTCCTTTGGTCCCACAGGGTAGAAGAAGAAAATGCTGCTGAAGTAATTTTATTTGAAAGAAATGCCGTCTGATATTTATCATTCCCTGAGTATTACAACTTAAGTGTCTCATGGATTTATTCTGGATCATCCATCTGAGTGTAATGTGAAAGGTTCAGTGTAAATGGAGTACATACTGTCGTTGTGTCATTAGAAGTAAAAATGATCAAAATAATAGAGGGCATTTAAAAATGCATTATTCGGGCCTCCCTGGTGGCGCAAGTGGTTGAGAGTCCGCCTGCCGATGCAGGGGATACGGGTTCGTGCCCCGGTCTGGGAGGATCCCATGTGCCGCGGAGCGGCTGGGCCCGTGAGCCATGGCCGCTGGGCCTGCGCGTCCGGAGCCTGTGCTCCGCAACGGGGGAGGCCACAACAGTGAGAGGCCCGCATACCGCAAAAAGAAAAAAAAAAAAAAAAAAAAAAAAAAAAAAAAAAATGCATTATTCTTTAATACAGAGCCTTTGTCAGCACTCAGAAAAGTTTATGTAAAGCTGTATAATGCTTTGCTTTGAAGATTCCATAAAGATATTACAATCTAGAGGCCAGAGTTTATATGAGTTTTTGATATGTTAAACTTAACTCTCTTATTCTATAAATTTATTCTAATATATCAATTAATTGCCACTTCTCATTTTTACAGCTCTTTGCCCCGTTTAAGCTAAGGCAGCTGACCTTATGTGCCAGTCTTTGGGGGAAGTTGACAGCTATCAGGAATAAAATAAGTGCTCAGTGAGGGTGTAACTGTTACACTGAACAAGTTGGACATAGAAGGATGCAATAGCTTTTAAATAAATGTCTTTAATTCTTGTCTCTCACTGTCATTTCAAGACATTCTCCTTAGACCAGTCTTTCCCTGATGCCTTGGGGGAAATCTCCAGCAGGTGCTATTACCTTTTTTTAAAAGAAAGTAAACTTCTAATTTTAAATAATGTTAGATTTATAGAAGAATTACATAGTTAGTACAGAAAGTTTTGTATACATTTCATCTAGCTTCCCATAACATTAACATTTTTTGTGACCATCATACATTTATCAAGACTAAGAAATTAACATTAGTACAGTACCATTAACTAACCTACAGAGTTTATTCAGGTTTCACCTGTTTTCCCACTTAGGTCCTTTTTCTGCTGCAGTATCCACTCCAGGCTGTCACGTTGCATTTAGTTGTTATGTCTCCTTATTCTCCAATCTGTAAAAGTTTCTCATTCTTTCCTTGTTTTTCATGACCTTGACATTTTGGAAGGGTCAGGTATTTTGAAGAGATTATTTGGTATTGAATTGAATCTATAGGTCAAACTTGAGAGAATTTGACATCTTCACCACATTGATCTTCCATGAATATGGTGTACTTCTCCATTTATCTAGGTCTTCTTTGATTTCCTTCATCAGTGTTTTATAGCTTTTAGCATACAGATCCTGCACAAATTTTGTTAGATTTATACCTGTGTATTTCTTTTCTTTTTTGTTTGTTTTTGGTACTGGGATAAATGGTGGGTTCTTTTTTTCCCACAAATTCCCATTGTTTATTGTTGATATACAGGCATACAATCGACTTTCATAAATTGATCTGGTACCTTGTCATCTTGTGAAACTCACTTATTCTAGGAGCTTTTTCATAAATTCTTTTAAGAGTTTCCGCATAGACAAGTCATCTCATCTGTAAATAGAGACAGTTTTTTCTCCTTCTCTTCAATCTGTATTATGTCCTTTTCTTGCCTTCTTGTATAGGCTAGGATTGAATAGGCTGTTGAATAGGAGTGGTGGAGAAGACATGCCTTCCTTATTCCTGACCTTAAATGTCCTCAGTCTTTCTCTGTTAAGTATGATGCTAGCTGTAGGTTTTTTGTGGATATCCTATGTTTGGTTAATGAAACTTTCCTTTTTTTTTTTTTAACATTTGTTGAGAGTTTTATCATGAATGAATGTTGAATTTTATTAAATTCTTTTTTTCTGCATCTATTGAGATGTTCATATGGTTTTTCTTATCTAATCTGTTAATAAGATGAATTACATTGATTGTTTTTTTCCAACATTGAACCCACCTTCCAATCCTGGGATACACTCCACTTGGTAATGATGTATGTTTCTTTTGTACACTTTTTATATTCTGGTATTCTAGTTTTTAATATTTTGTTGAGAATATATACATCTATATTCATGAAGGGTATTCATCTGTAGTTTTCTTTGCTTGTAATGTGTTTATCTAGCTTTGGTACTGGGGTAATGCTGGCCTCATAAAATGAGTTGAGAAGTATTCCCTTCTCTTCTGTTTTCTGTAGAGTTGGTGTGTTTGGAAGATTTCACCACTGATACTATACTACTTACATTTTATTTTTATTTTATTTTATTATTATTTTTTTTTTGCGGTACGCGGGCCTCTCACTGTTGTGGCCTCTCCTGTAGTGGAGCACAGGTTCCGGATGCGCAGGCTCAGCAGCCATGGCTCACGGGCCTGGCCGCTCCACGGCATGTGGGATCTTCCCAGACCGGGGCACGAACCCGTGTCCCCTGCATCGGCAGGCGGACTCTCAACCACTGCGCCACCAGGGAAGCCCTCATTTTATTTTTAAATGTTTCCACTACAAATATAATTTTGTTAATACATATATGACTTTTTTGATGAATTAATACTTTTGTCATCATAAAATGTCCACCTTTATTTGTGATAATATGCCATGCCGTGTTTTGAAGTACACTTTGTTTTAAGTTTTAAGTGAAATTAATATGATAAGCATTAAAAAAAATAGATACATGACTACTCAGGTTATGTTTTTCTTCTTGAGTGAGCTTTGGTAACTTGTTTCTTTCAAGGAGTTAGTCCTTGTCATCTGAGTTATCAAATTTATTGGTGTAGAATTGTTTGTGGTATTTCTTTATTATCTTTTTAGTATATATGGTATCAGTAGTAATGTTCCCTCTCTCTTTTCAGTATTTGTAATTTGTGTCTTCTCTCTTTTCTCAATCATCCTGCCTAGATGTTTATTACTTTTTTAATATATTTTTTAAAAAAAACAACTTTTGGTTTCATTGACTCTGTACATCTTTTCTGAAAACTCTTATCATGACTGCTATAGAGTTTATAATATACATTTTAAAATAATTTGAATCTACCTTCCAATAGTGTTATACTGTTTCATGTATAGTATAAAGGTCTTTTGACAGTATATTTCCAATTCTTCTCTCTCATCTCTTTTACTATTATCATCATAATATTACTTTTAAATATGCTACAACACACAATACATTCTTACCATTACAGCTTTAAACAGTCAGTAGTCTTTTACATAATTTAAAAATAAGAAAAGTATTTTAGGACTTCCCTGGTGGCTCAGTGGTTAAGAATCCACCTGCCAATTCAGCGGACACAGGTTCGAGCCCTGGTCCAGGAAGATCCCACATGCCGCAGAGCAACTAAGCCCATGAGCCACAGCTACTGAGCCTGCGCTCTAGAGCCCTCAGGTCACAACTACTGAGCCTGTGAGCCACAACTACTAAAGCCCGCACGCCTAGAGCCAGTGTTCCACAACGAGAGAAGCCACCGCAATGAGAAGCCGCAACGAAGAGTAGCCCCCGCTCGCCGCAACTAGAGAAAGCCCACAGGCAGCAATGAAGACCCAACACAGCCAAAAATATTTAATTAATTAATTTTAAAGAAAGAAAAGTATTTTAATTTACCTTCATTTGTTTCTTTGTATGTATTCAAGTTCCAGAGAACTGAAGCTGCAGGGCAAACAACTAACTCCAAATCTAGACAGAGACAGGCACCTCCAGGGAGAAACAGTACCTGAGCATTGCATTGCTTACCTGGGACAGACGCCACTGGACAGGACTGAGGCCCACAGGAAGATTCAGCTGCAAGTTGTAATAAATTGTCTAAGGTCAAGTGTGGCCTGGTGTGACCGTGCAGCCCTAAGGGCCACAGGCGTGCAGGCGCTCATAGCCTAGTGCAGAGTTTCCTCCAGAGCCCTACAGGGCGTTCACAGGGAAGGTGGACGGGAGTCTTAAGGAAGCTCCCCTCCTGGGGTCGGCTAGGGGAGAAGAACAGCAGCCGCTGCTGAAACCCTGCCCAGACCCATCTGTCCTATTCCCTCAAGAACAAAACCCCTCACCTGCAGGGGGGAGGACAGCACAACCACAGCCCTCAGGCACTGGTGGAAACCTACAGCAGCCGGAAGAGGCAAAGGGCGGTCACTATCAATGCTGCCCGTACCCATCTCCTCTGATCCCCCTAAAAAACAAAAGCCTTACTATTCATGTGAAAGGGCAACAGAACTGTAGCAGGAGAACACTGTGGAACCTAGTCGGGTGGGGGGCTCTGCCTCTGGGGGAGAGACAGAAACACATGCCAGGCCAGCATGGCACATGGGGAGGAACAGGAACACCTGTTAGGGCCACAACCCTGAGCCCCAGGTTCACAGGGCCCTGCAGCTTCAGTTCTCTGGCAGTTTCAAGAAAAGTCATTAGTTTGCACTTTGTCCAGCATTTTTCTTGTTCTAATCGTGGAGGTGACGCTCTTTACGTGTAGCAGCTGACACCAGAGTTGTACTCTATCCACTTTCTACCATTTACCTTCCAAGTCACTCTCAGAAAAATAAACACTCCTTCACTCCCTTTAATACCCCAGATAATCCCAGTTCAGAAATTACAGTGACAGAACACACAGGAAATGCTCTGGAAGCTCTTCGTTCCCCCTGCTCTTTTCAGAGCTTGTGTGGAACAGGCAGCCTGCAGTGGGAAAGGGGTTCGTGGCTGGCTTCTCCCGTTTCCCCACTTCTGTTTCTCCTCTCTCTGTCTCCCAGCTAGCTCAACCCTCCCCGTCTGCGGACTTGCGGACAGAGGAAAGAAAGATTGACTAGAGGTTGGGTTGGGGAAGGGATATAAAGAGGATGCAGGAAAGTTCTTATTTGACTAGTACTTGCTTGAATGTACATAGATGTTTAAAAGCGAAGTTCTCCCATGAGAGCCCTTGTGAATCCTGAGACCAATTCATGTTGGGAATCTTCAGCTACAGATCCCTTAATATGGAAGAATGCACCTCCTCCAGCCTGCAGGTCCTTGTGTTCCCTTCCTTAGCCCCTAGGTACTAGATGCTACCTTCTTTCACTTTCCAGGCAGTTCTCTTGGGCAAGGTCCAAGGCGATGCCAAACTGGCTCATACACGATCCATGGTAAACTTCCACACTGCCATGAGTGGGAGGGTAGTTACATTCCCAGGGGCAGCTCTTGTACTGTAGGCACTTTCTCCAGTCCTTTTGCCTGGTCTGGTGTGAGTTGGACACCAGCTTGTTGTTTACCCTCAAATTGCCAGGGACACATAACCAAACTCTGCCAGGGGTCTGCTGCAGCCCCAGTCTCTTGACTTGAGGTGAACTGGGATAAAGGTTAGATTCCCAGCATTCTGATAACTTTCTCCAAAAATTTTTTCTAATCTCCAGCTTTTTTGGTGCTACTTTCCCCAGTCTCCTTTAGGTTGCAAATTTGCAGAACAGATTTCTGCAGCTGAAAGTTGCAGAACAGATTTTTTACATCCAATGTTGCAGGTCTGGTTTTGAGATATTACACTGTGGGATATGGAAGGAATCATTACTTAAATTTCTTGGTGCCTCAATAGAACTAAGACAGGAAGAATCCAATATTATCATCCTCTTATCATCACTTATTCTATTTAAGAGAATGGATGCTTTTAGTAACTGGTTGCAGGACATTACTTTTTCTCTGGATGTTATTTTTACAATTTTAAAATGTGAAATAGATGACTCATGACATCCTAAGATACTTCAAGTTTAAGATACTAAAGATTACATTTCGGATTTCAAAACTCAAAATACAATGCTATAGTAGATCTTCAGTGGCCAAAGGAAAGATTTTTTTTTTTAAGGGACATGGATACTTACTTTCTTTTGACATGGTGGCACTTCTAATCAAGATAAGTGACCATGCTTCCACGTGAAATAGCTAAGGTGGGATATAGATACTGAGCTGCATTCACCAAACCTTAGCATTTTAATACTTTACTCTGTGTCCCCAAAACAATTTTGGGAGTTGAAATATATCTTAATATTAACAGGGATTGGTAAAAATAAATTATACATTGTTCTTTCTGCAAAACAAAGACTTATTGGATAAGGTAAATAACCTCTCTCTCTGTCTTCCCATTGGTCTTATGTATAAATTTTAATTCTTAGATTGAGAGGTAGCATGTTCATAGATGAAACGGCACAGTTCAAAGATCCAGCTTCAGAATTAGAGAGAACTAGATTCAAATTCCAGCCAGGAACAGATCCTAACCAATCAGAATGAATTCTGACTAATCAGAATGGTCACCTGACCTATCAGAGAGCCCCTAACCCTTAGGCTATTGTGGCCTCAAGCCGCTGGGCATCATCCCTTCTCTACTGTCCCTGCACTCAGCCTCTCTGAGCCTTCCTTGGTTTCTTCCAGATGTGGGGACAATAATCTCTGTCTGGCAGAGCTGTTACGAGGATTACCTGAGGGGCAGTGGCTCCCTGCACACAGTAGGTCCTCAGCAGAAGGTAGCTATTATGACATTGTTAGATGTCAGATATCTCAAAGAGATAAATAGCACATGCTCCTCAGCTGCCTCCTGCTTCTGTGTGCCTGCCCTGAGTCCATGTCATTGGGGGGTGGTTAATCCATTAGAGATGGGAACTATATCTGATGGACACTTCTCTCTGTTTTCCAGTTAGGAATCTTTAGGTGATTTTCCCATTTTAATTATGACTATGAAAGTATGAAAAAATGAGAGAATACAGAAAAAGTAAGAAAAAGAAATGTAAAATCACCTGTATGCTATCGTAGAGAATTAACCACTGTCAACTTTGGAGGTATATCCTTCCAAATTTTTTTTTGAAAATATACAAATAGGTACAGGAATGGTATTAAATGAAATACAATGTTTTATAATCTCCTTTTCACTTAATGCTATATCATAGACATGTTTCCATGTCAGTATATAACATCATCATAGAATGTCATTATATGGATTTTCCAAATTAAATAAATTTGGAATAATGTCCATCAGTGGACATTTAGCTTACTTCCAGTGAACTGCAGTGATCTCCCTTATATTTATGTCTTTTCAGACATATATGGTTATTTTCTTAGAATACAGTTTTAGAAGTGGATTTGCTGGACAGAAGGAAAGCATATTTTAAATGCGACATATTATCAAATTCACTTGGAAAGGCTGTTGTAAGTTACACTCCCATTAGAGCATATGTAGCATTCAGATCTCCACATTTGAGAGTTTTAGAATAAAATAAAATATTTCTATATTCTTTGATAAGTGAGAGCATTTTCTTCACATTTTCTCCCTAAAATCAAATAGTATATTTTAAAAAATTTTTTTCATATTAAAAGTTTTTAAAAATTCACTTATCTAAAAAATAAAAGCTTTTAACTGCAAACCAAATTCTCTGGTCATAGTGACTATTAAACTGTACTCATCACAATCATAGTGGAGCCTTAAATTCCATCTTGGAGAAGCATCTCTCTTTAGAGATGAGCAAAGTGAGACCTGAAGTCAGAGGGTTGGAGAGTGGCCTAAATCCTCTTAGTCACTTCCTGTCACCTGGCTCCTCATCTTGGAAGAGTCATCATTTCTACTCCTAGATGAAATATTATTTTTCTCTTAACCTCAGGGCTGCCCTGTGACATTTAAGTTGTTTTAATAGAAGAGTATAACATGCATACAGAAAAGTATAAAAATCTCAGCTGAATGAATTATTACAGAGTAAACACATCTGTGTAATCACCACCCAGGTCAAGAACAAAAGAATTTTTTATTAACATTTTCTAATACAGGTGACCATAATGAAAAATGTGTAATTGTCCTGCATATTCCTTAAACTGTGACCTCTACATCAGACAGTCAATAATTTCTCTTCGAGAGAATGTACCCAATTGGTCTCCCCTCCTCTATGCTTCTCTGGGGGTGATTAATTCTCAATATTCTGTGTGTAGTAACTTGCCTGGTTTTTAGATTATTCACAGCACTGAAAAAGCTGTCAATATTCTTACTCTTTGACAGTGAAACCAGACCACGAAATTGTAAGGGCAAAACACAGCAGAATGCAAAAGCATGTAATTGAAGGTACATTTGCTGTACATGCTGGCCAGAAACCAGATATGAACCGTTTAGCACAAGTTATTATTTGGATAAAGGTGGAGGTACAATAAGGAATTGTGCACTTTGCATCAGGGAACGTGGCAGGGAATTAGAAGTGCCTGTGAGATTATATGGCGCAGCAGCCAGCAACACAGGCCTGGGAGCTCAGCCGTTTGCCTGCAGCCGCAGTGCTCGTTGGATGCAGAGGCCACAGCCTGCCTCTTGGACCCGGTGCCAGGCTGTGCCTCACAACTGGAGCGGAGAAGATTCGAAGTCGGCCTCACCTCCCAGCCCCTCCAGCCTCCCTTCACCCTTCCCTGCCTGTTCAGGATGGACACCCGCTTTAATCTTGTTGTTCAGTCGGTAGCTTTTGCATTATGTTTCTTTTTTGTGGTGAATGTACCCTTTTTCTTCTCTTTTTTCCTGCACGAACACCACCTTGCCTGCACTGCTTCCCCTGCCTGTAGAAAAGTTACAGCCTGGTCTGTAGCGGAACAGTGCTCTGATTCAAGTGATTAAAACTATGTACAGCCTGCATAATTAACCTTTGCGCGGCTGTCACCGAGAGCCGATGCACAGAGCTGATACTGTATCTGTCTGTGGCAGCCGGCGTATGCCACATGACCATTTTTTTTTTTTCCTGCAGAATTTTAATCACTTGAGATAAAGAGCCAGGAGAGAGAGATCGAGGCTGTATTAATCCTCTCAATGGCTTTATAATTTCCCTTCTATTCTGCTGCTGGTAATCAAGAAAAATAATGCCGCCTTAATCCTAGATGCCAAGGTCAATCATCTCCGTGCCCTTTGAGAGCAACGATGTCATTATGAAAAGATTTTAATAAACGTAATTCTCACCGTGCTTCGCAGAGAGAAGGGTGTGTTCTGCGACCCCAGGATGGTGAGGTGGGCCTTCATTTCTGGCAAAAGTAATTGCTAAATGTTAGCCCTATTAGAAATGAATGCCTAATAGCTGGTCAGGGCTGCAGCCCGGCCACACGCAGCAGCGGGCGAGTGAAGAACTCGGGGGTGAGTGGCACCGGCTGCTAGGCGAGGAGGGCCTGACCGAGTGATGCGCAGTCGGGCCGCGCTGGCCGCGGGCGCAGGGCAGCAGGGACACAGCCCTGCGTGCACTCTGCCACCTCCCCGGGCGGCTGCCAAGATCGAAATACAAGTGCAGCGACGCGCAGGTGTGTGGTGACATCTTAACACAATGCCCTGTTGTTCTTGTTACGAACATGCAGACAGGTGAAAATCAAAAATCCTTTCAGCTCAGAAGCACCTGAGCTAAATTCGCAGACGGCTGCTTGCTGCTCCTTGCACCCACGCCCCCTCTTATTTGGTTTTCCCCAAACCCCGACCCCTCGGTCGAGGCGACACGAAGGGAGCTGACACAGCCTTGACAGGAAGTCACACCGCAGGCAGCTGACCGCAAGGCCAGCACGAGGGCTTCAGCTCCGGCCGCAGGGCCGGGTGGCCTTAGGAAGTCTCCGCAGGGGCGGGTTATTTATCCTGCTGAGAAAAGGCGGAGGGGAGGCCCGAGCGCAGACTTCAGACTCGCAGGAGGCTCCTGGGAGGGGATCGGAAAGACATGAGTAACTGGCTGCCACTCACCCTCAAGAATAAAAGAGAGACGCCAGGATCCCAGTGTGGCTCGCGGAGGTTCTGAAGGGACGCATCACCAGCGCGGTTAATCTACGCAGCTTTTCAACGTGTCTCTGCAAACGTTAGCTTCACCTTCTCCTGAGAGGTCGCTGTGCAGTTTCCCTCCACGTTAGGGGTGGGCCGTGGACCCAGGCGGCGCAGGGGGGCAGCAGAAGACCCTTCCCGGGGTGCCGCAGGCAGGTTGACCGGCCAGCGTTAACCAAGAAGCACCGTCTGTCAGCGCTCTCGTCTTTCTTCTCTCCTTCGTAATCTGACCCCAAACTCAGTCTGCCCTTCTGGAATTTGTGCTCGGACTCCGTAAGCCTCGCGTTTAGGGTTTATGGTCACCTGGCCTGGCCTGGGGTGACGCTTCCATTCGCCCCATCTGTGAGACAGAGAGCCAGCTTGGACTGTAAATAGCGTTGCAGGGGCACCTCCTGCCTACTTACCCGAACAGACTCTTCTTAAGGGCTTCGGCGCCACCGATGTCACTATTACCGCTGAACTTTCTCTTTTTATTGAAGTGGCCTCGGCAGGGCCTCTTTTTGGAACCACTTTGTTAGCAATTCATTTGAGCCGTTAAAATGAATGAAACTAACTTAAAGGAAAATATTCTATAATTTAGACTTTCTCTGCGTCCTCTGAGTTACTGTAGTGTATTGATGCAGAGAACAATTTAGTCATGCACACCTAAGAGATGCTTCCGGCTTTTGTTCTCTTCAAGTGTAATTTCGGTAATGCAGCTTTTGCCCCATTTCCATAGGTCAGTGCAAGTGCTGCCTGGAGGGGCCACACAGATGTGACCCTCATCCGAGCTAGTGGTGTGACTGATGGAGCCCAGGGGCTTTTCTGCAGGGTGCTGCAGAGCCCAGGGGTCCTGGGAAGGCGCCAAGAGGCTCCCAGGCATAAAGCAGATTTCCTGCGTGGCATCGGGCAGGGCTTTGGGCATGTCCACCACACACACTTCGTCCGGCATGGCCCCCGTGTTCCTCTGTTTCCTACGTTGAAGTTCCTCCTAAGATTTTGTTAGGAAGAAAAAAAAATGTTTCTTAAAAGTTTAAGAGGGTTTCCCTGGTGGCGCAGTGGTTGAGAGTCCGCCTGCCGATGCAGGGGACGTGGGTTCGTGCCCCGGTCCGGGAAGATCCCACATGCCGCGGAGCGGCTGGGCCCTGAGCCATGGCCGCTGAGCCTGCGCATCCGGAGCCTGTGCTCCACAACGGGAGAGGCCACAGCAGTGAGAGGCCCGCGTACGGCAAAAAAAAAAAAAAAGTTTCAGAGCATGCGCAGCCCTGTTTGTATAGTCCTTCGCACTGTCTCAAAGGAGTTTATAAAGGACACGGTGGTCTCCTTCCTGAGAGCCGTGAGGAAGGGGCGTATCCAAAGGACACAGGTCTCTGGGCACGCTCCCATAGGTTGATCCGTGTGTGTGTGTGTGTGTGTGTGTGTGTGTGTGTGTGTGAGTGAGAGATGGGGCGGGGGGGAAGGTGTGTGAAGCTCTGCTGTCCGAGGCTGTCTCATTGCAAAAGCGAGTTTCAGAAGTTCACCCTGAAGGCTAGCCAGGGCTCCTGGGGGCCAGTGGAGGACGTTGAGGACCCCAGGTTATGAAGGCCTTTCATCTCTGCTGAGAAATGTAGACTTTACGACGAAGACAGAGCCAGACGCCTGAGAGTTATTCCCCAGGCCCCATTCTCATTGTCAGCCCGCTAGTAGTCACTCTGCCTAGTGACTCAAGGCGCTGGGTCTAGAACGGGGCCCCTCCTCTCTGCTCCAGACGCCCTGAACCTAATCTCCTCAGGATGTGAGCTGCTCATCCTTCTACTGTCCCGGCCCCTTCCCTCTCCTCAAGCTCCACGTGGCCTCAAGAATCCTACTTTTAAAATAGATGCAATCAAGTCACCACCCTTAAAAATAATATTGCCAGATACTGTCCAAGCCTCTTAACCAGGTGTGCAAAACTCTTCCCAAGGTACGCCGTCTTCTTCTGAGGGCTTCCTTTGTTGACAGCTTTTGCTGGCCGTGCGTCTTTTATATCCCACCAGGCTGAGGCTCCCTGAGGGCCTCTTGCATTTGAATCCCTTGTGCCACACGCATAAAAGGTGTTCAGTATGTTTGAAGGGGATTCACCGGTACTTTGTTGTTGCTGCTGTTTCCAGGCGTTCCTGCGTACTGGCCTCTGACTTAGGGACCTGGGCCCTTCTTAACTCTCACGAGAACCCTGAGCAGTGGAGCAGCTATAACTCCGTCTCTTAGGTGAGGAAACGTCAGTGCCTGCCTGGCTTTATCGTTACCTAACATCCTTTCATCGAGCCATTTGGGAGCACCGATTGTGTGCCAGGCCCCTGCTGGGGACACAGGAGGCTCACAGGCTGGCGGGGGACAGAGGGAGAAGCTCTGAGGCAGAGGAAGTACAGGGCACGTGGGGCAGCCGGGATGCTCCCCACTTCATGTGAAGCAAGATGCTTAGTCTCCAAAAGTAAGTGCACCTGTGCTGTGGCTCCTTCAGACTTGCAGAGGAAAAGGCGACCCCACCCCAAGTAGGTCAGTACAGATGGGGTGGAGGCTTCCGTACTCATGAGCAGGCCGGGGCTCGAGGCCTGGGTTTGGGTAGGTGAGAGCTTGTCCCCTCTCCTTGACATTGGCCCCTGTCACTCCAGGTGGGAAAATCAGAAAGGGCAGGAAGGAAGGTGCTCTCCTTGACCTCCTGCTCCCCCAGGCTTCTCTGACAGCAACCCCGGGGGGCCCTGGGGGTGGTGGGAGGGGCGGGTCAGGTATACCTGAACCTGACGTACCTGAGCCTGAACCTGCCCGCAGGTGAGACGGCTGCAGCTGGCCGGAGTGCAGTGCGTGTGCAGCACACGGAGAGCTGGAGATGCAAATGACCGGCAGGTCCTCAGGGCTGGCCGCTTCCTGAGTTAACACATGCAAACCGGCCGGTGCCCTCCGGGCTGGTCCCCCAGTGCAGTTAACTGGGGCCGACAACACCGGTGTGGGGTTGGAACTTATGACACGTCCTCGCATTTTGTAGAGAATGCAGTGCAGACCTCTGATGGTTGTCCCTTCACGCTGGGTGTTTCTTATTCATAAGCTTTCTGTGCATGTGTCACATACTGAGAACCTGCGACGGCTTTTATATCAAGTCAGCGCGTGCCTCGCACCCTGGCCATTCGTTTTGGCAACCACTCCCAGCCCTCCGTGGAGCTGGGGCATTTTTGTGTGCCTGTTTTCTCTCCTAAGTTGGTGAATCGTATAGCGTGTATTATCATATCTTCCAATAAACAGGATGGATGCTGCTTAATTATTTAGTTGCTGCTGGCCTACTTCATTCCCCATCATTCCACAGTGCCGACCTTCATTGGTTGTACAGTTTCACTGGAGCCTTTCCTCTCTCTTATTTCCTCCCAGAGTTCATAGTAAATAACGATGACAGTGATAAATGCTAGCATCTAGTAAGCACTTTCTGGAGACAGGACACAGGACTGTGCGTTTTGTGTACTGTTTTATTTTGAATTCTCCCTCTTATACCCTAAGCTGAGTTCTGAGTTTTGAATGTCCCAGAGGCATCCCCTGAGACAAGGATTTCAATGCAAGTGGTTTATCCAAGAGGCAGGCCTAGGACAGGGGTGACGTGTGACACAGCTAAGGGAAGGCAGCCCGGCAGAGGCTTATTATCAGGCACAGTAGCAGGTAGTGCCGTAGACGAGCAGAGCTTAATCCCTCTGGGGGACTCTGGAGTCAGTGCAAAACGTGTACAGGGGAGAGGGAGGGGGCCGAGGTGTGTATACGACTGGTGATCGTCGGTTTGACAGCGGTGCACGGCGGGAGCGAATTCTCTGGCACGTCTGTCCACTGTGGGTGAAGGCAGAGCAGGCTCCGGCCCCCAGAGAAAGCTGTCAGGGAGGGATACAGACACTGGCCTTGGGAGGTTGCCAGTGGGCACTGCCGCGGGGGGCGGAGGGGATGGATGCAGACAGGGATCCACAGCATCTGCTGCAGGAGGCCGTCATGTCACTTTCATTTGACAGATACAGTGAGTCCCCTACACACAATCGTTCAAGTTGCGAACTTTCAAACGTGCGCACGTGCGTCCCATCAAGGGCAGGCGTGAGTGACGTTGCAGCTGGCCCTCCGCCTCCCGTTGCTGACGCCCCTTCCGCTCTACCATCTCCCACCTCCTCTCCCCGCTCCGGTCAGTAACCCTTCTCTCCTGTTGCCTCGATGCCAGCCCCTGGATGCCAGCTGTTGTGCTGCACTGCTGTACTTGACTGTAAGATTTAAAATGTTTACTTTTTGTGTGTGTTTTTTATGTATTATTTGTGTGAGAAATATTATAAGCCCATGACAGTACAGTACTGTGTAGCCGATTTTCTTAGTTGGGTACCTAGGCTAACTTTGTTGGACTTACGAACAAACCGGACTTAACGAACGCGCTCTTGGAACGGAACTCGTTCGTACGTACGGGACTTACTGTAATAAAACTGAGTCTTAATGGCCTAAGTGACTTGCTTTAGGTGACACTTGTCGGTCGTTCATGTTCTTTTCTCTGTGGAAACTCCCCCTTCCTTCCTGCCAACCAAGGATTTAACTAGCAGTTCAGCTCGACAGTGGCTTCATGGGCTTGGTGCCTCCTCCTTCTGGGTTGGGGGTCTTCTCCACCTGACTGTGACCCAAAAGTTGGCTCTTGAGATGCCGAGCCTGCTTGCTTCAGTGAAGGAGTATATCTCACCTACTCTGAAGAGAAACGGCTGAGGCTGGGGAAATACTTCTGTTGGAGTGATGTGTTTTTAATTTAAACTTCGAGTAGTAAGTAGGCTAGGTTCCACCGCTGTCACAAACAACCTCGTGGTCTCAGTGGTTTGACAACCACACTGGTTTGTTGCTCACCCACACAGAGTCCACTGAGGGTCCGTGTGGTGACTCGGGGAACCGGGCAGTGTTGATCCCGTGGCTCCCCTGCCCCAAGCTCATCGGGCCTTCGCAGGTCACAGAAATGAATGGATGCTCCCCCTGGGCCTCTCACTGATTCAGCCCTGAAATGAAGATGTCCCTTCCAGTTCCACTGTATTCACCACATCTTGTCACGTGGCCCAACTAATTACAAGAAGGCTGGGAAGTGCAGTCTTCCGAGTGCCCAGGAAGGGCAGGGGAGGGACTGCTGGGCCTTAGTGAACCCCAGAAACCCAGAAACGTCTTCCCCAGTAAGAGAAGTACCATTAATTAAGCAGTCGTGATCAAGGCCCGCCTAGGGCCTTTCCTGGGGATTTCTGGAAGGCTGGAAGAATTTTGCCTTGGGTTGTGTCAGTTGCTCATTAATTCCTCAGAAATGCCCAGAGACAAGGTTGCTATTGCTCATAAGATATATTTGTTTGGTTATTTAACAAATCAAAAAAAGCATGTTGTTATTTAAAAATTCAAAAGAGCATGTTGTCATTTCCCTGGTCCTGATGGTTCTTTAAGCAAATGCGTGTTCTTCATTTTATACATTGTATTAGTTGTAACATCTTTTTCTCTCCTATCCCTCCAAGTTATGCTTGGAAATAAATCTCCTTGGCATGAAATATCATCGTGGGGTAGTAATCAACAGTTGTTCTCACAGCTGTTTTGAAACCTAAACAACTAAAAAATGCATTTTTTAAAAAAAATTTTATTGGAATATAGTTGATTTACAATGTTGTGTTGGTTTCAGGTATACAGCAAAGTGAACCAGTTATACATATACATGTATCCACTCTTTTTTAGATTCTTTTCCCATATAGGCCATTACAGAGTACTGAGTAGAGTTCCCTGTGCTCTACAGTAGGTCCTTGCTGATTATCTGTTTTACATATAGTAGTGTGTATATGTCCATTCCAATCTCCCAATTTATCCCCCTGCCCACCCCACCCCCCCGCCCCCGGTAACCGTAAGTTTGTTTTCTACATCTGTGACTCTGCTTCTGTTTTCTGCGGACATGCACAGATTCTGTCTGCTGAGGGAGGAAACCGTATTTTTACAGCTGTTCCCAGGCTGTCCTCACTCAGGGATTTGTTGTGAAAACAGTGGAAATAATTCCTTGCTCTGAGTGAGAAGGACTCCTCACACGGTCCGATGCTGTTTCCATACGTGTGCCCCATCCTACGGCCTGGTCTCTGGCCCCTGAGAGCAGGACAAGACAGGAACCACACCCCACCCTGGAGGGCTTGTGCTATTACTTGCCCTGCTGTAGAGTGGATTTACAAAGGCTTTTGAGGACCCAAAGAGAAAAAGTATCCAATAAATCAATGGTAATGCATTAACAGACTGCTACTGAATTCATTGTTCACAGAATGTAATTCCTTGATAATAGCATTTTGTACAGTATATCATCACAAAACAATGGTAATATCACCACAGTGGAAATGACTCTGATAAATTATACACAAATAGGATCTTAGAATTCTAGTGTAGATCTAATTTGGGGTCATCAGGATTTGTGGAGCAGTAGACTTCATTTTTGCATTGTACAGAGGCAAAAAAAATCTTGCGCATATTTTGAGAAGCCAGTATTTTCCAATAGGTATTGGTGCAGAATTGGCAAGGTTTTCATATCTTTTGAATCATTCTCTTCGTATTCTATATGATAAGCTATGTTCACTTTAGTTCTTTCATTTTATCTAAAAATGAATCTGTGAGCACTTCTGATAATTGCAAGAATTTTAAAAGGAACGATGAAATTTGATTTTTTTAAGTGGCGATATGGGAATAGCATAATCTTGTTGCTCTTAATTTTTTAATGAGATGCATCGATACTACTTCAAGGATCCTGACAAAATTGTCCGTAGCATGTTGTCCTCTAGGACCTGGAAATTCAAAAACCCACTAAAGTGATGTCTAATCAATGCCTCCAGGATCCTTGAGGATAGAAAATATGTAACTGAATTTTTGCATACTTCCTAATACTAAGACAGGTGCCTTATGTCGAAAAGCACTTGCATTGTGAAGATGGCAGTGAGACCCTGTAGGGACGTGATGCTCCCATCCTGCCACCTGGCACCCAGGAACCCGACTCTCCCAGGACACGCGATAGCCTGGGTGACACAAAGACAGAGGGAGGGCTGGGTTCCTCTACATAAGGCGCTGTAGCTGCTTTAGAACTCACCGTGGCCGTGTCCAAAGGTGGCAAGTCCTACAGCAGTGCCAGTGACATCCTCACCAGACCATTCCCATTAGAAGGTGTTGACTGTATGCTGTCTTAGAGATACCTTAGCTCCTGTTTGTCTGTCTTCTAAGACTGCCTGGCCAGCCTCTTATTGGTTTTGTGAACTCCTGAGAACCTTCCTGGGAACCTCCCGCCCCTTGCTTTACATAAGTTAGCCTGAGTTAGTTTCTGTCGTTTATAACCAAGAACTCCCGAGTGACTGAGCAGTCAGTGTTGGTTTGACATTTCCTAAGTGCTCAAAGCAGAAAGAAACTTGGGAAATGGTCTGATCTCTCATTTTAAGATGACTCCCAGACATAGTCCTTGCTCAGAGTTCTGTAGAGAGTTGGCAGCTGGAGCTGGTGCTGGCATCCTCTTCTTTTCACTCGTGGAAGTTCTAATTAGGAAGAAGACTCGTTCTGGAGACCTGTACTGTTTAGTATGGCAGCCACCAGCCACGTGTGGCTGTTGAGTACTTAAAATGTGGCTCATATAAGTTGTGACATGCTGTACCAAAATGCTGTCAGGTTTTGAAGGCTTAGTATCAAAAACAGGAGACTATCTCAAGTTTACATTTTTGTATTGATCACATTTTGAATGATTATATTTTAGACATACTGGATGAGATAAAATATATTTTTAAACTTCTTACCATTTAATTTTTCGCTGTGGCTGCCAGTAAAACTAAAGATCCATGCATGAGTTGGAATATATTTCTCTTGAACAAAGCTGCTGAATACAACCATGAGGGAAGATGGCACGTGATTCTCTGGGGGTAGCCTTGGGCCTGTGGTTATTACGCTTGAATACTAGTCAGTTTTTGCTGTGGTAACTAATATTGCACCAACTTCAGGGGCTTACAGCAGCACACACTTGTTTCTCACTGCGGTCTCCCAGTCAGCTGTGGCTTGGCCGGGCTGGGCCAGGCTTGGCACCTCTAACCCAGGCTACACGTGCTCCTTACTTGGGACCCAGGCTCTGGTGGAGCAGCCACTCGCTGGGGCACGTTCTCCACACTGTAGAAGCTCCAGCGCGGGAGCAGAAACACCCAGTGCCTCTTGAAGCCTCTGCTCGGAACTGGTATGCCGTCACTTCTCTCATGTTCCCTTGGTCAAAGCAGCTCGCGTGCCCAAGTCCGCAGTAAACGTGGCAGGGCTGTGTACCTGCCTGCTGGAAAAACACAGCCAGAGCGGGGAGATCACGAGCGGTTGTGAGCATGTGATGTGCAGTGCCACATTCCGCCCTGTCGGTCACACGTGTTCACTCTCCCCCCACGTGAAAGACTATCACACGTTTAGGGCGTCAGGCTGTCAAGGTCCACACTGTGTCCAGTCAGCCCGTCCTGATGTGGAGTCTCGTGAACCAAACGGCAGGTCCACTGCTTCCCCAGTGGTGGAGCAGAGACCACCACTTTGGAAAGAGGAAGGGCAGGAGACTCACAACAGCCCACGCCAGTCCTGACATCCTGCTGGGCAAATACTTCAGACCCGAGGCGAGGGTTCGGGGGTTCCTTGATTAGGAGAACGCCCCAGTCTGCCGTTTGCATGACTCTGGATCACCCTCTGGAAGTTACACTCTTCTCTCATCCTCCCCGGCTCCCTCTGAGGAAGGCACTAGAAGAAATGCCCTCCCCGATGGCAAGCAGATTTCTTAACTTGTCTCCTACCCATAGGAAAGATGGAAGCTGAGGATCATTTTAGATGGCAAATGGTCACAGTCTGTTTTCATTCAGGTTCAAAGTGTGTTTGGCGCTTCGTGAAACCATTGTTTGTTTTTCATCTTTGATCCCAGGTCCTCTCTCTACGCTCAGTCACAAGTACTTTGAGCTTTTGGTGCTTCCAAGAGACCAAATTCAGGGTCTTTCTCCCGGGGCCATTTTGTACAACTGAGAAGATTCCAGTGGGGGATTTCGATAAAGGGAGTTAACAGTCATACATTTGATTTAGTCTTTACCAGGAGGCTGTGCCTTAATGGCCAACCTTGATTTGGTGAGAAGTATAATAGTTCCATTTGCAAATCCTTCAAGTCCTGGAATTTTTGGATTTTCTATATTCCCTTTCAGTTGCAAAGCAGTGGGTTGTTTTTTGTTTTTGTTTTTGTTTTGGGGTGGGGGGCTTCCTTCCCTGCATAGGTTGTAAAAGTATCCTGTAACAATCAATTCACACTGGTAACATTCTGAAAACAAGTTTAGTAGGTGCATTTTTTACCTTCTGAGTTATCACAGGTGATATTTGTTGCCAGATGTTTCAGTGCTGCATACCTTGGGTTGCCATTATTCCAACTTCCTGCAGGAGTTTTCTGGCACCCTATCACCTAGACCCAAAAGCAATGCCACCTATTTCAGCTTTCTGTCATGGCAGCCCCTCCTTCTGTGCACCGGTCTCCGCATTAGTCAGCTTTTGCTGCAGTAACTAACAGCCCCCAAATCTCTGGCACCCAACAGCCAACATTTATTTTTCACTTGAGAATCCTGCGAGTCAGCTGCAGCTCTGCTGAGCCTGGCCTAAGGTACGCTTATAAGTGGTGATGTTGCAACTCCCCACAGGGTTCTCCCCACACGCTTCCCATGTCTTCTCATGCCAAGACCAGAGCGGAATGAGCAGCTGCCATCTGGGCTGAGCTCTTCTCCTGGTGGAGGGCAGGACCTCCAGGGGGAAGTGGAAACCCACACTACCTCGTAAAGCCTCTGCCGGGACCTGGCACACTGTCACCTTCTCCCGCAGGTGACATGGGAAGTTCAAAGTTAATGGGGCAGGATGTACCCTTCCCCTTCTGGGAAGTCATGAGAAGGGCAGCGGGGAGGCAAAAAATGTTGAACAAGTACCACTGTGTCTCACAGGTACAGACTCCATACGGAAACCCAAGAGTGGGTCAGCAAGGACAGCTGTGTTGCATTTTTATAGCGGGAGCAGCGTAGGCCTGAGATAAACCTCCGGGGCCTCCGACTCAGGTGGCCCTCCGGCCGTGCACCCGGCTCCAGGCCGCAGAGAGAACCCTGTGGGGAGTCGTGACACCACCACTTACAAGCGTACCTCAGGCCAGAGGCTTTTCCTCTGTGAATCTCAAGTTCCTCTTCACTAGGGACAAAGGTTATAGCTACCTTTGGATTAGATGACGCCTCGAGTTGCTTTCAAGGATGATGCTTTGGTTCTCTGCCGAACCACTCCATCTGGCGGCAGTTATCGCATTAGGAGGAGTCTGGGCTGCGGTGGGAAGAACACAGGCTTAGGAATCAGGCTGAGTTGAGTTTTAGCCCCATTCTGCCATCAACCAGATGTGGAACACCGGCTATCTTAAACTCCCTGGGTTGATTTCCTTGTCTGTGTAATGAAGATAATAGCACCCAACTCATGGGGAGTTGTTAGGTTTGTTTCAGGTAATTCCTATTGTGAGAAAATTCTTCGTTATATGGAGTCAAAGCCTGACGCCCTCACCTGTGAACTTTGGCCCCAGTTCCCCCTCTGTCAGGGGGCAGCGAGGCAGTTGGAAGCTCAGGTGCCGGGCTCCCTGGGTCTGAGTCCAGCTCTGCCGGCTCCTCGGCAGCGTGGCTTTGGGAAGGACGCTGAGCGCCTGTGTGCCTCAGTACACTCACGTCTACGTGAGCCACCTGTCGCGTCTGCTCACAGCCGGGCCGTGAGGACAGACGAGCGAACGGGCGCAGCGCGAGCGGCTATTGTTGCTCTTGCTGTTATTGCTTCTAAAGGCAGCTCTGCAGGTACCTGAACCCAGTTTTCATGCCTTCTGTGCCCTCCCGCATTTCTCCAGGCTAAACCACTCGGTCCCCTTGAGCACCCTGTACGTCAAATTGTCTGCACGCCTCACCAGTCTACCTCTCCTCTTGGGAATCAGCTTCAGCGGCCGTTGTTACGGGGTGAAGGGACGGCAAGTGCAGTCAGAGTTGGAGTCAGTGTCCACAAGGCCGGTGGCACCCCAGGTGTCTCTAGACATGTCCTCGGACACGCAGAGTCCGTCCCGTGGCGTCCTGGCCGCCTCACTCAGCTTGGGCCTTGCCCCGCCCTCTCCCGAAGGTGGTGACTTAATGCTTATCTGACCCTGTCTCCAGGACCACCCACTTGCCGCTTGAAATTTTTTGCCTGACTTAGATTTTCCTAGGCCAGTACTAAGGATTTTACAGGTTGGCCTTTGACAGGCCTTCTAATCCTAGCATCATAACCATTTATTTATTCTTTGCTTTAGGGTTCATTTCTTATTCTCCAGCATTCTACTTTAATGGTCTGGAATAGTTACCTTGCCGAGTGGATCTCTGAAAGTGTTAATTTAATCAAACAGCGGGAAAAAGGGTAACAATTTCCTGAATTTCCTGGTCTTTTCAAGTAGAGAATAAGAGGGGAAATATATTATTTTTGTGAAATGTATGAAATGGTCACTCATTCTTCACTTATATTTAAAGTGGAGATTGATTCTCTAGCATTTATGCCGATACCATCAAGTCAACTAAGACTTCGTAAACATTCCTATCTTCAGGTATCAAGCACACCATATTAGCATTTGGAGTGAAGGTAAAATACCCACAGGATGTGAATAAAACTCAGTTGTCTTATAGGAAGCACAGTCTACCCTAGGAATAAAGGATTTACCTGAGAGAGGGTCGTAAGGGCAAATCTTCTCTGGGCACCACCTGGGTCGCACCACTGAAGAGGTGAAATCATGGCGCACACCCTGCGTGTCCTTTCCGCACCTCTCTTAGTTTGACTGCAGTGACAGCCCTGCTGGTTTCTCAGTAGCCAGGCATTGTGGTGATGTTTAAGATTCGGGAATAAGGGACTTCCCTGGTGGCACAGTGGTTAAGAGTCCGCCTGCCGATGCAGGGGACATGGGTTTGAGCCCTGGTCCGGGAAGATCCCACATGCCACGGAGCAACTGAGTCCATGCGCCACAACTACTGAGCCTGCAAGCCACAACTACTGAAGCCCGCATGCCTAGTGCCTGTGCTCCGCAACAAGAGAGGCCACTGAGGTGAGAGGCCCACGCACCGCACCAAAGAGTGGCCCCCACTCGACACAACTAGAGGAGGTCCGCGTGCAGCAACAAAGACCCAGTGCAACCAAAAATAAATAAATAAATAAAAATTAAAAAAAAAAAAAAGATTCGGGAATAAATTCACTAGAAGACAGGGGAACTTTCTTAAGCAATGTCTCCTGAGATTCCTCTCTAGATAGGGCCAGGCATGTTTTAAGTACTTAAGCTGGGAACTTTCCATGCTTTCCACCATTGGAGTTGGACCAGTTTGGGAAAATATGCACCATAAATAATCTTCAGAACATTTTAATATCCTGCCGATAGTATTAAAAGTCAAAGCTGAGGACTTCCGGGTAAGATGGCGGAAGAGTAAGACGCGGAGATCACCTTCCTCCCCACGGATACACCAGAAATACAGCTACACGTGGAACAACTCCTACAGAACACCTACTGAACGCTGGCAGAAGACCCCAGACCTCCCAAAAGGCAAGAAACCCCCCACATACCTGGGTAGGGCAAAGCGGAGAGATCCGCACACAGAGGATCGGTGCCGAGCGGCACTCACCAGCCCGAAAGGCTTGTCTGCTCGCCCGCCGGGGCACGCAGTGCTGGAAGCTGAGGCTCGGGCTTCGGTCAGAGCGCAGGGAGAGGACTGGGGCTGGTGGCGAGAACTCAGCCGGAAGGGGGCTAATGCGCCACAGCTAGCCGGGAGGGAGTCCGGGAAAACTCTGGAACTGCCGAAGAGGCAAGAGACTTTTTCTTCCCTCTTTGTTTCCCGGTGCGCGAGGAGAGGGGATTAAGAGCGCTGCTTAAAGGGGCTCCACAGACGGGCGCGAGTCGCGACTGAAAGCGCGGAGCCCAGTGACGGGCGTGGGACGCTGGGGCTGCTGCTGCCGCCGCCAAGAAGCCTGTGTGCGAGCGCAGGTCACTGCCCACACCGCCCTTCCGGGAGCCTGTGCAGCCCGCCACTGCCGGGGTCCCGGGATCCAGGGGCGGCTTCCCTGGGAGAACGCACGGCGCGCCTCGGGCTGGTGCAACGTCACGCCGACCTCTGCCGCTGCAGGCTCGCCCCGCACTCCGTGCCCCTCCCTCCCGCCCGGCCTGAGTGAGCCAGAGTCCCCGAAGAGGCTGCTCCTTTAACCCTGTCCTGCCTGAGCGAAGAACAGACGCCCTCCGGCGACCTACACGCAGAGGCGGGGCCAAATCCAAAGCTGAGACCCAGGAGCTGTGAGAACAAAGAAGAGAAAGGGAAACCTCTCCCAGCAGCCTCAGAAGCAGCGGATTAAAGCTCCACAATCAACTTGATGTACCCTGCATCTGTGGAATACATGAATAGACAACACATCATCCCAAATTGAGGAGCCAGGAGTCAGTGCTGAGCCTCTGAGGTGGGAGAGCCAACTTCAGGACACTGGTCCACAAGAGACCTCCCAGCTCCACATAATATCAAACGGCAAAAATCTTCCAGAGATCTCCATCTCAACACCAGCACCCAGCTTCACTCAACGACCAGCAAGCTACAGTGCTGGACACCCTAAGCCAAACAACTAGCAAGACAGGAACACAACGCCACCCATTAGCAGAGAGGTGGCCTAAACTCATAAAAAGTCTGCAGACACCCCAAAACACACCACCAGACGTGGACCTGCCCACCAGAAAGACAAGATCCAGCCTCATCCACCAGAACACAGGCACTAGTCCCCTCCACCAGGAAGCCTACACAACCCACTAAACCAACCTTAGCCACTGGGGACAGACACCAAAAACAACGGGAACTACGAACCTGCAGCCTGCAAAAAGGAGGCCCCAAACACAGTAACATAAGCAAAATGAGAAGACAGAAAAACACACAGCAGGAGAAGGAGCAAGATAAAAACCCACCAGATCTAACAAATGAAGAGGTAATAGGCAGTCTACCTGAAAAAGAATTCAGAATAATGATGGTAAAGATGATCCAAGATTCTATTTCCCAGATCCAAAATCTTGGAAATAGAATAGACAAAATGCAAGAAACAGTTAACAAGGACCTAGAAGAACTAAAGATGAATCAAGCATCGATTAAAAACACAATACATGAAATAAAAAATACTCTAGATGGGATCAATAGCAGAATAACTGAGGCAGAAGAACGGATAAGTGAGGTGGAAGATAAAATAGTGGAAATAACTGCTGCAGAGCAAAATAAAGAAAAAAGAATGAAAAGAACAGAGGACAGTCTCAGAGACCTCTGGGACAACATTAAACGCACCAACATTCGAATTATAGGGGTTCCAGAAGAAGAAGAGAAAAAGAAAGGGACTGAGAAAATATTTGAAGAGATTATAGTTGAAAACTTCCCTAATATGGGAAAGGAAATAGTTAATCAAGTCCAGGAGGCACAGAGAGTCCCATACAGAATAAATCCAAGGAGAAATACGCCAAGACACATACTAATCAAACTGTCAAAAATTAAACACAAAGAAATCATATTAAAAGCAGCAAGGCAAAAACAACAAATAACACACAAGGGAATCCCCATCAGGATAACAGCTGATCTCTCAGCAGAAACTCTACAAGCCAGAAGGGAGTGGCAGGACATAATTAAAGTGATGAAGGAGAAAAACCTGCAACCAAGATTACTCTACCCAGCAAGGATCTCATTCAGATTTGATGGAGAAATTAAAACGTTTACAGACAAGCAAAAGCTGAGAGAGTTCAGCACCACCAAACCAGCTTTACAACAAATGCTAAAGGAACTTCTCTAGGCAAGAAACACAACAGAAGGAAAAGACCTACAATAACGAACCCAAAACAATTAAGAAAATGGGAACAGGAACATACATATCAATAATTACCTTAAATGTAAATGGACTAAATGCTCCCACCAAAAGACACAGATTGGCTGAATGGATACAAAAACAAGACCCATATATATGCTGTCTACAAGAGACCCACTTCAGACCTAGAGACACATACAGACTGAAAGTAAGGGGATGGAAAAAGATATTCCATGCAAATGGAAACCAAAAGAAAGCTGGAGTAGCAATTCTCATATCAGACAAAATAGACTTTAAAGTAAAGACTACTAGAAGAGACAGAAGGACACTACATAATGATCAAGGGATCGATCCAAGAAGAAGATATAACAATTGTAAATATTTATGCACCAAACATAGGAGCACCTCAATACATAAGGCAAATACTAACAGCCATAAAAGGAGAAATCGACAGTAACACAATCATAGTAGGGGACTTTAACACCCCACTTTCACCAATGGACAGATCATCCAAAATGAAAATAAATAAGGAAACACAAGCTTTAAATGATACATTAAACAAGATGGACTTAATTGATATTTATAGGACATTCCATCCAAAAACAACAGAATACACATTTTTCTCAAGTGCTCATGGAACATTCTCCAGGATAGATCATATCTTGGGTCACAAATCAAGCCTTGGTAAATTTAAGAAAATTGAAATTGTATCAAGTATCTTTTCCGACCACAATGCTATGAGACTAGATATCAATTACAGGAAAAGATCTGTAAAAAATACAAACACATGGAGGCTAAACAATACACTACTTAATAATGAAGTGATCACTGAAGAAATCAAAGAGGAAATTAAAAAATACCTAGAAACAAATGACAATGGAGACACGACGACCCAAAACCTATGGGATGCAGCAAAAGCAGTTCTAAGAGGGAAGTTTATAGCAATACAATCCCACCTTAAGAAACAGGAAGCATCTCGAATAAACAACCTAACCTTGCACCTAAAGCAATTAGAGAAAGAAGAACAAAAACATCCCAAAGTTAGCAGAAGGAAAGAAATCATAAAAATCAGATCAGAAATAAATGAAAAAGAAATGAAGGAAACGATAGCAAAGATCAATAAAACTAAAAGCTGGTTCTTTGAGAAGATAAACAAAATTGATAAACCATTAGCCAGACTCATCAAGAAAAAAAGGGAGAAGACTCAAATCAATAGAATTAGAAATGAAAAAGGAGAAGTAACAACTGACACTGCAGAAATACAAAAGATCATGAGAGATTACTATAAGCAACTCTATGCCAATAAAATGGACAACCTGGAAGAAATGGACAAATTCTTAGAAATGCACAACCTGCCAAGACTGAATCAGGAAGAAATAGAAAATATGAACAGACCAATCACAAGCACTGAAATTGAGACTGTGATAAAAAATCTTCCAACAAACAAAAGCCCAGGACCAGATGGCTTCACAGGCGAATTCTATCAAGCATTTAGAGAAGAGCTAACACCTATCCTTCTGAAACTCTTCCAAAATATAGCAGAGGGAGGAACACTCCCAAACTCATTCTACGAGGCCACCATCACCTTGATACCAAAACCAGACAAGGGTGTCACAAAGAAAGAAAACTACAGGCCAATATCACTGATGAACATAGATGCAAAAATCCTCAACAAAATACTAGCAAACAGAATCCAACAGCACATTAAAAGGATCATACACCATGATCAAGTGGGGTTTATTCCAGGAATGCAAGGATTCTTCAATATACGCAAATCAATCAACGTGATACACCATATTAACAAATTGAAGAAGAAAAACCATATGATCATCTCAATAGATGCAGAGAAAGCTTTCGACAAAATTCAACACCCATTTATGATAAAAACCCTGCAGAAAGTAGGCATAGAGGGAACTTTCCTCAACATAATAAAGGCCATATATGACAAACCCACAGCCAGCATCGTCCTCAATGGTGAAAAACTGAAACCATTTCCACTAAGATCAGGAACAAGACAAGGCTGCCCACTCTCACCACTCTTATTCAACCTAGTTTTGGAAGTTTTAGCCACAGCAATCAGAGAAGAAAAGGAAATAAAAGGAATCCAAATCGGAAAAGAAGAAGTAAAGCTGTCACTGTTTGCAGATGACATGATACTATACATAGAGAATCCTAAAGATGCTACCAGAAAACTACTAGAGTTAATCAATGAATTTGGTCAAGTTGCAGGATACAAAATTAATGCACAGAAATCTCTGGCATTCCTATATACTAATGATGAAAAATCTGAAAGTGAAATCAAGGAAACACTCCCATTTACCATTGCAACAAAAAGAATAAAATATCTAGGAATAAACCTACCTAAGGAGACAAAAGACCTGTATGCAGAAAATTATAAGACACTGATGAAAGAAATTAAAGATGATACAAATAGATGGAGAGATGTACCATGTTCTTGGATTGGAAGAATCAACATTGTGAAAATGACTCTACTACCCAAAGCAATCTACAGATTCAATGCAATCCCTATCAAACTACCACTGGCATTTTTCACAGAACTAGAACAAAAAATTTCACAATTTGTATGGAAACACAAAAGACCCCGAATAGCCAAAGCAATCTTGAGAACGAAAAATGGAGCTGGAGGAATCAGGCTCCCTGACTTCAGACTGTACTACAAAGCTACAGTAATCAAGACAGTATGGTACTGGCACAAAAACAGAAAGATAGATCAATGGAACAGGATAGAAAGCCCAGAGTTAAACCCACGGACATATGGTCACCTTATCTTTGATAAAGGAGGCAGGAATGTACAGTGGAGAAAGGACAGTCTCTTCAATAAGTGGTGCTGGGAAAACGGGATAGGGACATGTAAAAGTATGAGATTAGATCACTCCCTAACACCATACACAAAAATAAGCTCAAAATGGATTAAAGACCTAAATGTAAGGCCAGACACTATCAAACTCTTAGAGGAACACATAGGCAGAACACTCTATGACATAAATCACAGCAAGATCCTTTTTGACCCACCTCCTAGAGAAATGGAAATAAAGACAAAAATAAACACATGGGACCTAATGAAACTTAAAAGCTTTTGTACAGCAAAGGAAACCGTAAACAAGACCAAAAGACAACCCTCAGAATGGGAGAAAATATTTGCAAATGAAGCAACTGACAAAGGATTAATCTCCAAAATTTATAAGCAGCTCATGCAGCTCAATAACAAAAAAACAAACAACCCAATCCAAAAATGGGCAGAAGACCTAAATAGACATTTCTCCACAGAAGATATACAGACTGCCAACAAACACATGAAAGGATGCTCAACATCTTTACTCATTAGAGAAATGCAAATCAAAACTACAATGAGATATCATCTCACACCAGTCAGAATGGCCATCATCAAAAAATCTAGAAACAATAAATGCTGGAGAGGGTGTGGAAAAAAGGGAACACTCCTGCACTGCTGGTGGGAATGTGAATTGGTACAGCCTCTATGGAGAACGGTATGGAGGTTCCTTAAAAAACTACAAATAGAACTACCATATGACCCAGCAATCCCACTACTGGGCATATACCCTGAGAAAACCATAATTCAAAAAGAGACATGTACCAAAATGTTCATAGCAGCCCTATTTACAATAGCCCGGAGATGGAAACAACCTAAGTGTCCATCATCGGATGAATGGATAAAGAAGATGTGGCACATATATACAATGGAATATTACTCAACCATAAAAAGAAATGAAATTGAGCTATTTGTAATGAGGTGGATGGACCTAGAGTCTGTCATACAGAGTGAAGTAAGTCAGAAAGAGAAAGACAAATACTGTATGCTAACACATATATATGGAATTTAAGAAAAAAAATGTCATGAAGAACATAGGGGTAAGACAGGAATAAAGACACAGACCTACTAGAGAATGGACTTGAGGATATGGGGAGGGGGAAGGGTAAGCTGTGACAAAGTGAAAGAGCGGCGTGGACATATATACACTACCAAACGTGAGGTAGATAGCTAGTGGGAAGCAGCCGCATAGCACAGGGAGATCAGCTCAGTGCCTTGTGACCGCCTGGAGGGGTGGGATAGGGAGGCTGGGAGGGAGACGCAAAAGGGAGGGGATATGGAAACATATGTATATGTATAACTGATTAAATTTGTTATAAGGCAAAAAATTTTAAAAAATTAAAAAAAAAAAAAAAAAAAACTTTTACTTAGATCTCCAAAAGAGAGATCTCTGTCTCAAAAGAGAATATAGAATAGTGGCTGAAATAGGACAGTTTCTTGAGCTGATCTGCTCAGGTTCACAAATGTAAATCGTAGAGACCTACCTTACAGCAATGCTTAAAAGATTAAATAAGTTAACATTTGCACAGGTCCTATTCCTACGTAAGTACTTTTAATTTATTTGGATTTACTTTATTGCTATTTCCTTGTAACACCTAAAGTTAGATGCTTTGCTCATGAATTTTCACTCTTTCTTCTTCTCTAGTTTAATCATTTAATGCAATAAATTTCCATCTAAGTACCACTGTAGCTGCATTCTACAGGTTTTGACAAGAGCAATTTTGTCACTGATGTCCAAAAGAAAAAAAAAAAAAAAAAAAAAGTCAAAGCTTTCATAAAACTTAGTTTACTTCTCCCTGTAACTTAAATCTGGAGCAGTTTAAAAACATTCATGGCTCCTGCTAAATTACGGAGTCCGCTTTAGCCTTCTGGGGCTGGGGGCTGCCCAGCCTGGGCCTGGAAGCTTGCTGGCTCCGGCCCCTGAAGCTCTGTGCTGCACGCTGGACTCACACCTCCTCACAGCCCCGGCCCCGCCCCTCACCACTTCCCGCTGCTGACCTTCGTGTTCTCTGTTTCTGAACTTGCAGGAAGTGGATTCTTAGGTCACTGATTTGAGACCTTTCTTCTTTTGTAGCATAAACGCTTGATGCTGTGAATAGCTCTCTAAGCACTGATTTAGGTGCCTCCCAGATTTTTGATATGTTGGGTTTTCATTTTCATTCATGACAAAATATTTTCTAATAGCCTTTGTAATTTCTCCTTTGACCTGTGGGTTATTTATGTGTGTTGTTAAATTCCCACTGTTTGGAGATTGTCCAGATTATCTTTCTGTAACTGATTTCTGATTTAATTCTGTTGTGGTCAGAGAACGTACTTTGCACGATTTCAGTCCCTTTAAATTTATTGACATTTGTTTTATGGCCCACGATATTTTGGCAAATGTTCTGTGTGCACTTGAAAAGACTTCATGTTTTGCTGTTGTTGTGTGGAACGTTCTATAAATATCAATTAGGTCAAGTAGGTTATAATTTTGCTGAAGTCTTCTGTATCATTACTGCTTCTCTAACTTTTCTTTCAAAGAAATTGTTTTAAATGAGAAACAAAGGTCTTTTATATCTACTCACATTCTTACTGTCTGGGGGGCTCTTTATTCTCTTGTGTACATCCAGCTTTCTGTCTGGCATCCTTTTCCTTCTCCCTCAGGCATTGCTTTAACCTTTCTGGTGGAGCTGGTCTCCTGGTGATAAAGTCTGTCCAATGCCGGCTGTCATGGAGCACAAACTCTTTCCGGCCTTGCTGGGCTCCTGGGGGTGTACTGCCTACTCCTCCCCCCCGCCCCCCCCGGCCTGGATGGTCCCCTTACCTGGACCACAGGTGCACAGGCCAGCACTCAGCAGAGCCGGGAGGGGGCTCCCCTTCAGGTCTCTGGCCCTTGTGTCTGTGCTCTTACCTCCTCTCTGGGGTTCGGGCCCGCAAACTCTAGCCTCCTTGCCTCCCCAAAGTCTGCAGTCTGTCTTGTCAACTCAGGAGACCCAAAGGGATGTGTTTGGGTCCTTCACCCTGGGGTGGACACTCTGGAGGCGCTGAGCTGGGGCAGCCACACACCGTCTCTCCCAGGGATCAGTGCTCTTTGCTGCCTGTGGGCCAACATCTGAAAATCACTGTTTCATACATTTCATTTGGTTTTCTAGCTGTCTAAGGTGAGGAAATAAATTTGATTCCTCTCAGTCCTTTACAGCTGAAAGCAAAAGTCCTTTCGATCTACTTTTTCAATAAAAGAATTTTAATTGCGGTAAAATACACATGACATAAAATTTACCATCTTAACCATTTTAAGTGTACAGTTCAGTAGTGTTAGCTACATTCACACTGCTGTGCAGCTGTCACCAGCATCATCTCCAGAACTTTTCCATCTTCGAAAATTGAAACTCTGTCCCCATTAAACACTAACTCCCCATCCCCCTTCCCCAGCCCCTGGCACCCACCCTTCTACTTTCTGTCTCTATGAATTCGATAACCTCTAGATCCCTCAGATAAGTAGACTCATATAATATGTGTCTGACTCATTTTGCTCAGCATAATGTCCTGAAGGTTCATCCCTGTTGTAGCAGGTGTTAGATTTACCTTCCTTTTAAAGGCTAAATTTCCATTGTATGGATGGACCACATTTTGTTGATTCACTAATCTGTCAATAAACAATTGGGTTGCCTCCACCTGTTGGTCATTGTGGATAATGCTGCTATTCTCTAGGGACGTGTAATATGCCACAAGCTTGTTAAAACTCTTAGAGTATTGATAGCCATCTCACCAGATTGTCCAGTTTATTTTTACAGGTGCATGAGTGTGTATATTTTTTATATAAAATTCTCATGGGAAAAAGAAGAGATAAATGGATATGGTTCATTAGCCAACTTTGATCAAGTTCCCTTTCCTTGCCATTTTCAGTTTCTTTTTTCTTTCCTTGCCATTTTCTCTTTATCACCTTCTCCCCTTTCTTCCTCCTTTTTCTCTTTTTCCCTCGTTCTTGGTTTTTCCTTTCCTCTTCTGCTCTTCTTAGCCCATTTCTTTCCCCTCTCTTCCTTCGGTGGAGGTGTGGCTACATGAAGCCGCTTTGTGTGCAGAGACTAGTCAACACAGTTGACAGGCCGACGTGCTAACAGGAAGCAGCTCACATTCCAGGAGGGAACAGGGGGCATGAGCATCAGTGACTGCAGCCTGAAATGAAAAGAAGTGCAGATGTAGCAGTTCAGTTATTCAGTGAGGGAGGTTATTTTTGGCTTTCGATGATCCAGGAAGGCTTCACTGAAGTACTGATAGTTGACTTGAGTCCTAAGAAGTGGGTGCAGTCGGGCTTACCGATGATGGCAAAGCTGTTCTAGGTTGAAGAAATGATGTGAGCGAAAGCTAAAAACCTTCTGCCTTCCCGTACAATGTTCTTGTCATTATGTCTTTCGGTTCTCTTATCCCAAGAATTCTTTTCAGCTAACTTTTTAAATTTCAAAGCAATATATGGAAAATTATATATGTATGTGATAATTTAAAGTGGACAATGAAAATTAAGTTGTTTCTTCTTCATGCACTTTGCCCATTTTTTGAATGGTTTTAGATGTTGTGCATTGCAAATATTTGTTCAATTTTATCATTTGTCTTTTGCTTTTTACATCCTATTGTTCTTAAGAAAATAATTGCTCCTGAAACAAAAGAGCAGCCTCGCAGTGATTCTGACTAATGATAAGTCATCTGAATTAGTAAAAAGTTAGAATGACTAATTCAGAGTTCTGGTTTTATTATTTTGAAGGCATTTTGTCACCCTTGGTTGTCAAACTAAGTCTTAGCAATTAGAGCTCCTTGGGAACATGTTTTAATAAATAGATAGTAATTTTATCACAGCGAACATCTTTCGTTTGTAAGTGCAAAGAGGTTATTCCCCACGTCTTGTTTATATTGTTGATTTGCTGAGAAAAAGTTTTATCTTTAAACAGATGTCTATTTTTTAACCCAATCCCTGCTAAATGAGTTAGCATCAATTCTGAATGAACGGTTTTCCAGTAATATAGTGAGATAAAACAGCCCGTCTGTACCTCATTTTATTATCATATCAGGATAGTTCTAGCTTTCTTTTTGATTTCAACTTTAATCATGAGAAATTTATTAAAATCTGTTTCCTGCAATCCTCCCAGATTTACTGTCAATGTCAAGTGGGACAGTGTGTGAAAATTGTCTTGGAAAACAAAGACACTTACCTCCTTGGTCTGGTGTTGAGAGACCTCTAAACTAGCCTTGATTTTTTTTTTTTTTTTTTTTTTTTTTGCGGTACGCGGGCCTCTCACTGCTGTGGCCTCTCCCGTTGCGGAGCACAGGCTCTGGACACGCAGGCTCAGCGGCCATGGCTCACGGGCCCAGCCGCTCAGCGGCATGTGGGATCTTCCCAGACCGGGGCACGAACCCGTGTCCCCTGCGTCGGCAGGCGGACTCTCAACCACTGCACCACCAGGGAAGCCCTAGCCTTGATTTAACAGCTCACCTCAGTTCCCCTGCAGTGATGTTCTGCTTTAAAACTTTCACAGGGCTGTTCCCATGGCACATTTATCCATGCCCGCCTCTGTTCAAGGTTCTCTCATATCTCCCCATCACCTACAGGTTAACATCTTTTTAAGAACAGAGCTCTGAAGTCAAAAAGACCTGTGTGCAAATCCTGTGCCTACCCCGTACTATGTGACTTACAGGAATGCTCATCTTCTCGAAGCATCAGTTTCCTTGTCTGTAAAATGGGAGTAACTGAGGTTCCCATAGAGGATCGTTGGGGAGACTGAATGAGAATGCAGGTGAAACCCTCGGCTCATCTGGTCCAGATGTGGTGTCACCACCTCCACACTCCCCGCCACCTCCCTCCCTCACAGGCCGATCAGCAACATCCTCCCCTCTGCACCAGCACTTCCGTCCCGCTCAGCCGCGCCATGGTCCAAACGCCCGGCTCTGTTGCATCTTTGTGTTTTTGCCACCCTGTTTCTCTGTCCTGGACACCCTTGTCTTCAATGTCAGTGTTTTCAGGCGGCAGTGCAGGCTGACACTGCTGCAGGGGGAGTTCCCTGACCCCAAGCGCCCCTGCCCCCAGGCTTTGTGCACATCTCAGCTTCAGGGGTTGTCGTAGCAAAGCGCAGTTCCTCCCTTGACTTTTGCTTCCCTCACTCACACGGTGCCTCACTATATAAATTGTTATGTATTCGAATGGATTCTTTCATTAAAAAATTAACTGTAAATGTCACTCTCCCCTGCCCCCTCTTCCTCTCTTTGCTGAGGGAACCATTAACTTGAACTTGGTGTTACTCCTTCTAATCTGTGTTTTCCTCTTTTCTTACACATTTACTTCCCCCCAGATTCTATAGAATATAGAATGTTTGTATTTTTAAATTTACATAAAGATTTCCATTTTATAGTGGTTACCCTCAAATATCTAACATGCATAACTGACCTAACGGAGATCAGACAGCATGTTCTGAACAGAACGGGACCGACTTCCGTACTGGCTGACTTCTCCACATCTCACGTCTGTGTGGCTTCCTGTATGGGTTCTGTCTTGTTTTTAATCCCCAATTAGTTACAATAATGACACAAAATTCCTTTTCCCCGTTAGTGCTTATTTAGATTACTCATCATTTCTTCTGCCACCCCCCTCCTCCTGGGTTTGGTATCCTTCTTACACAAGTACTGTCTTCGGAAGTCATTTTCTACTGAAAGTCTGAAAATATCTTTATTTCACTTCACTCTTTGGTTCTCCCACTTTTATTTTGGAAAATTGTAACCTGCAGAAATGTTAGATGATAAAATGTGTATCTTACACCCTTCACCTAGATTTACAGATTCTTAGTGTTTTCCACTTATGCTTTCTCTCTCATACACACACACACACACATACACACACACACTTACTTTAGACTAAAGCGTCTGAAAATTGGTCGCGCTATTCCCCCGAAGTACTCCGACACCTATCAGCTGTAAGTAGGAGCATTCTCCTCCGTAATCACAGTAGAAATATCGCTCTTTAAATTTTAACACTGATTTAGCACTATTATCTGGTATATAGTTCATATCCAAATGCCCCTTATTATAACAATAAAGAACTTCATAGCTTTTTTCTGTGCTGGCATCAATTAGCGATCATTCATCGCATTAGTTCTCATGTCCTCCTCATCTCCTTATCCTTAATCTAAGAGTTCCTGGCCTTCTGCTCCACTTAACATTGACATTTTTGAAAACTCCAGACTAGCTGTTTTGTAGAATGTTCTTCAGTCTTGAGTTTATCTGATTGTTTTATCTTTATTAGATTCAGGTTAAACAGTTTGGTGCTATTATGCCCTTGTCAGTGCACCACATCAGAGGCCACTGGATGTCTGTTTGTCTCATTATTGATGATTTTTGATTAAGGGATTATTTGGTTAAATGGAGGCCAACAGATTTTTCCACATGTAAAGATGCGTTTTTTTTCCTTTGTAATTAGTTAAAACTCTGTGTGGCAATACGTTGAAACTATGTGACTATTCTGTTTCCCAATGGTTTTAACATTTATTGATGCCTCTTGCTTCAGTCAAATGCTAGTGATTTTTTAAACATCTACCATTCCGTGTTTTTAAAGTTAGCATTCTTCTGTAAAGAACTGCTTTTCCTTCTCCATACCTCCGCCCTTTAAAAAATTTTTAGAACGGACTCATGTGCTCTCTGTATTAATTCAACTTGTTATCATATAATCCTTCAGTTATTCATTCTGCTGCTCAAATTGTTCCACATTTGGCTGGCGAGGGTCCATTCAAAGTGTGTCCTATGTCCTTTCAACATGTTCTCATCTGATTTTGAGAATTTCTCACCTTCTGGCCCAACAAGGTGCTCACCTTGTATTTTCCCTGCCCACGGCCCTGGAATCAGCCAAGGTTCCAAGAGGCCATGGTTCCTTTAAGTAGAGTACGGTGTTTAGAAACCAAGATCTGGGAACTAGGAGTGCTCATGACTACTGAGGTATTATTGCTTTTAAGCTCTTTCAGTGGACAGAGCAAGGAGATATATAAGATATATATACTAAGATAATATAAGATATATACTAACGTGACATCTTATATAAGATATATATCTATCTCCTTCCTCTATCCACTGAAGAAGTATATTTATATTTTTATATATTATATATATGTCACATATAAAGTCATGCACTTCTACTGGCATTTCTGAATTTCAGTTTAGTACTGGTTTCACAGGGCTCTCTCTCCCCTCCCTGCAGGACATATTTGTATCTCCCTTATTGCACATCCACAGTGAGAACACTGATTTCCAACAAAATTAATATATTTATTTATTTTCTCAATTCTGTAATTCACACTAAATTGTTTGCAATTGCTATACTAATACCACTACCTACTTTAAAGTCATTAGGTACAATTCAGGATCTCTTTCTAGGTTTTTGTGTGTGTGTGTGCATAAAAGATATCCCACTGAGGAGGGAGGGATAAACTGGGAGGTAGGGATCGACATATACACGCTACTGTATATAAAATAGATAACTAATAAGAGCCTGCGGCACAGCACAGGGAACTCTACTCAATACTCTGTAATGGCCTACGTGGGGAAAGAATCTAAAAAAAAATAGAGTGAATATATGTGTGTGTATAACTGATTCATTTTGCTCTACATCTGAAACTAGCACAACATTATAAATCAACCACACTCCAATAAAAATTAAAAAAAATCCCATTGAGAGTTACAATCAGTTACTGGGTTCCAAACTTTCTTGGATTAATTCTTTTTTTTTCTTATGCATATTATAATTATCTGTTTGATGTAGAGTTAGGTTGATTAGTTTCTGTCTGAATCAACTGTAGGAAAATTTCTTATCTCTGTTGATTTAGTAATATATTTTTGGATATGTAAATCATTAGCATAGTTCAAAAGTTAAAACTCCATGAAAAAATACACTCCGAGAAGCCCAATCCTGTTTCCTATCTCTACATCATACTCCATTCTCAGCCATGCCCCATAAACAGCCATTTTTCTAAGTTTCTGTTATATCCTTTCTGTGTTTCTTTTTGCAATAACAAGCATGTACCACAGAATAGGAGAAAATATTTGCAAGTCATATATCTGGTAAAGTCTGTTGTCCAGAATAGGTAAAGAAGTCTTACAATTCAACAATAAAAATACAAATAACCTAATTTTAAAAGGGACAAAGTGTTTGTTTTTTTGTTTATATCAAAATATAATTGACCTGCAATGGTGTTAGCTCCAGGGGCACAACATAGTGATTCAATATTTCTATATGTTACCAAATAATCACCACCATAAGTCTGGTTACTGTCCATCACCATCAAAAGTTCTTACATGGGCTTCCCTGGTGGCGCAGCGGTTGAGAGTCTGCCTGCTGATGCAGGGGACACGGGTTCCTGCCCCGGTCCGGGAAGATCCCACATGCCGCAGAGCGGCTGGGCCCGTGAGCCATGGCCGCTGAGCCTGCACGTCCGGAGCCTGTGCTCCGCAACGGGAGAGGCCACAACAGTGAGAGGCCCACGTACCGCAAAAAAAAAAAAAAAAAAAAAAAGTTCTTACAATGTTATTGACTAGATTCCCCACGCTGGACATTTCATCCCCATGACACATTTATTTCGTAACTGGAAGTTTGTTCCTCTTAATCTCCCTCACCTATTTCACTCATGCCCCAAGCCCCTCCCTTCTGGCAACCACCTGTTTGTCCTCTGTATCTGTGAGTTTGTTTCTGTTTTGTTTATTTATTTTTTTAATTTCACGTCTGAGTGAAATCGTATGGTATTTGTCGTTCTCTGTCTGACTTATTTCGCTCAACATAATACCCTCTGAGTGTATCCACATTGTGGCAAATGGCAGGATTTCACCCCTTTTATGACTAATATTCCATTTTACATGAATAACACATCTTCTTTATCCATTTGTCTATTAGTGGATGCTTAGGTTGCTTTCACATCTTGGCTATTGTAAATAATGTTGCACTGGACATAGGTGTACATATATCTTTTCAAATTAGTGGCTTTTTTTCTTCAGAAAAATACCCAGAAGTGGAACTGCTGGATCGTGTGGTAGTTGTATTTTTAATTTTTTGAGGAACCTCCACACCAATTTCCACAGAGGCTGTACCACTTTCTGTTCCCACCAATAGTGCATGACAGATCCCTTGTCTCCACACCCTCTACAACAATTATTATTTGTTGTCTTTTTGGTAATAGCTGTTCTGACACGTGTGAGGTGATACCTCATTGTGGGTTTTATTTTGCATTTCCCTGATGACTAGGGATGTTGAGCGTCTTTTCATGTGTCTGTTGGCCATCTGTATATCTTCTTTGGAAAAATGTCTATTCAGGTCCTCTGCCCATTTTTAAATTGGGTTATTTGTTATTTTGAAGTTTCATCCTCTGAGTTCTTTGCATATTTTGAATATTAACCCCTTATCAGATATATAGTTTGCATATACCTTCTCCTATTCGGTAGGTGGCCTTTTCATTTTATTGATAGTTTTCTTCGCTGTACAAAAGCTTTCTAGTAGTTTGATGTAGTCCCATTTGTTTATTTTTGCTTTTGTTTTCCTTGCCTGAGGAGATATATGCAAAATAATATTGCTAAGACCAATGCTGAAGAGCTTACTGCCTATGTTTTCTTCTAGGAGTTTTGCGGTTTCTGGGATTAGGTAGTATTGATTGTTGCAGAACCTTGTGATAATAAAAACCACTCAATTGTGCACTTTAAAATGGTGACTTTTATGGTATATGAATTATATCAATAAAAAATCTAAACATGTTTTTATATATTAATGAGCACCTTGCTTTGTTTTCAGTTAATATCCTGGAAATCAATTCATAAAAACCTTCACCATTCCTTTTTTACAGCAGCTACAAATTCATTGTACCATAGTTTATTCTACAGTCTCCTGTATATTGACATTTAAATTATTTTCATTATTTTGCTATTATAAGTAATGCCACAATGAATATTTGTGCATATGTTTGGGTATCGTTGGGGGTGATTTTCCCTTCAGTCTTGAATGAAGTCTGGATGTGTATAAAGTTCTAGGTTGATAGTTTATTTTCTTTCAACCCCTTGATGCTATTATTCCATTTTCTTTAGCCACCTTATTTTTCCGATAAGGAATCTCCTGCCAGTTCAATTATTCTTTTGTGGGTAATCTTTCTCTATGGTTGTTTTTAAGATTTTTCCCATCGCCTTTGCTGTCTGCAGTTTCACTAGGTAGTTTATTTCCCCCTGCTTAAGATACACTACGTTTCATAAGTCTGAAGAATCACGTCTTTTATCAGTTCCAAAATTCTTAGGGTTTTTTTTCATGGACAATGTTTTTCTTTTTCTTATTGTAGTCTCTTTCTAGAACTCCTATTGAAACATATATTGAAACTTCTTCTTTTACCTTACTTCCTCTTAAGCCTCATTTTCATAGTTTCTATCTCTTATATCTTTGCTATATTCTGGGAAATTTTCTTGATCTCTCTTCCATTTGATTATTTTCACTTTAGCTCTGTCTTACTGATATTTATCCTCACCTCTGAATTTTTAATTTCAATGACAGTATTTTTCATTTGGAGAAGTTCTATTTGCTACTTTTTAAATCTGCCTTTTCTTTTCATAATATTTTATTATTTTGTTAGAATTTCCATTTTTTCTTTTATGTTTAATAATTTGAAACTTTCTTATTTTATAGGCTCTCTCAAATTACTCTCTTGCCTCACATTCAGGGGTTTAAAGCTTATTTTTGAATATACTGACTCTTCCTACTGGTGGCTATATTTTGTGTGTGTGAGCGCTCATCTTCATTAATACTTAATTCTCCTATTCATGAATTGTAGAAGTGTTATTATGGAATGTTTTTGCATTGTGTGTGTCATTGTCCCACTGGTTTCATTGTTCTGGAAATGGTTTAAATTAATTTTTCAGATTAAGGAGTCCTACAAAACACAAGTAACATTTCTTTGTCTTTTTGATATTTCTTATTTTCTGGCATATACTAATTGTCTTCCTTTTTTCTATCAGGCTTAGCTCTGCATTTTAAATTTCTTTCTTATATTTCACCTAGAACTTTATGTGCTTATAGCAGGAATGGGTCCATAATAGCTCATTCTGCCAGGTAACTAAAATCAGAAATCTTTAAATAGGTATTTTTTAATTTTTATTTTATATTGGAGCATAGTCTATTAACAATGTTGTGTTAGTTTCAGGTGTACAGCACAGTGATTCAGTTATACATATACATGTACTGTTCTTTTTCAAATTCTTTTCCCATTTAGATTATTACAAATACTGAGCAGAGTTCCCTGTGCTCTAGAGTAGGACCTTGTTTGTTATCTATTTTAAATACAGCAGCGTGTGCACGTCAATCCCCAACTCCCAAGGTATCCCTCTCCCCCACCCTTCCCCCCAGTAACCGTAACTTCAGTTCTCTAAGTCTGTGAGTCTGTTTCTGTTTTGTAAATAAGTTCATTTGTATCATTTTATTTTTAAGATTACGCATATAAGCGACATCATATGATATTTGTCTTTCTCTGTCTGACATACTTCACTTAGTATGATAATCTCCATGTCCATCCATGTTGCTGCAAATGGCATCATTTCATCCTTTTTTATGGCTGAGTTGTATTCCATCGCATATATGTACCACATCTTCCTTATCCATTCATCTGTTGATGGGCATTTAGGTTGCTTCCATGACTTGGCTATTGTAAACAGTGCTGCTATGAACACTGTGTGCATGTATCCTTTGGAACCATGTTGTTCTCTGGATGTATGCCCAGGAGTGGGATTGCTGGATCTTTAAAATAGATCTTAAAAAAATAGATCTTTAAAAAAAACTTTAAATAGATTTTTTATTGTAGTAAAATATGTATAACATAAAACTTGCTATTTTAACCATTTTTAAGTGTACAATTCAGTGGCATTAATCATATGCACAATGTTGTCCAGCCATCACCAGTATCTATTTCCAAAATATTTTCATCACCCCAGACAGACACTTTATACTTACTAAGCATTAACTCCCCATTCCCTCCTCCTCTACCACTCCTGGTAACCTCTAATCTACCTTCTATCTCAATGAATGTGCATATTTTAGGTATTTCATCAACGTGGAATCATACAACACTCGTCATTTTGTATCTGGCTTCTTTCACTTAGCATAATGTTTTCAAGGTTCCTCCACATTGTGGCATATATCAGACCTTCATTCCTTTTCTTGGCTGAATACTATTCTTGAATGAACGCCCCACAGCTTGTTTGTTCATCCACCTGTCAATGTGCGTTTGGGCTGTTTCCACCTTTCTGCTGTTGTGAATAGCGCTACAGTGAACACGCACTGTACGTTTTAGTCCCTGTTTTCGATCCCTTGGGGTATACACCTAGGAGTGGAAATGCTGCATCATATGGTAATTTTATGTTTTCTAAATATATTCTTAGCAAAATAAAATAAACCACAAAAGATGTAGCACTCAAACAGCAGAGATAGTGAGGGTCTTCCGTCAAGTTTCCTCTGTCTAGGTGAACATTTATGATGTTCAGAGTGAAGACCAATACTTTTTAGCTCTGGAATTGCCCAGTTATTGTTACATATTACCACGTGCATCCAATGTGGTTTTCTATGGAACTACAATAATTTGATTGAGCAAGTGCTTGTGTACATACTGCTCTTTTTTTATTCTTATTTCAGGAGGGGCGGTTTGTTTGTTTAGGGCTTGGGGTGATGCTGAATTAGTGCTATATTCATTCCTGCTTCACAGTTATCCCCTGGCCTTTCTCATCACTTCTCTGCTGCTTAGCTTTCCTTTACTTAAACATGTATTGAGTGTCTACAGTACACTCGATTCTGTGATATCAGTGAGTTAAGACGTGGGTCCTAGTGAGTGAAACAGAGACAGAGAGAGAAGATGATAGTGCAGTGTGGTGAAGGCTGTGATAGAAGAAGCATGGAATGTCCGTAGAACTGGATTTCTAGCCCAGATGATGCCTGCTGTGTGTCTAACACAGTCCACACATGGGACTGCAGAAAACAAACACTCATTTGGGTTCCAGAGAGTGACAGAGAATTCACTGCTCAGGTCCATGTGGAAATAAGGAAGGCAGGGTTTGAGGGAAGTCACCCAATCCAGGTGAAGATCTTCTTGGTCTAGTTCCCCACCGTGACCTCGTGCCCAGGTGACACTGGCAGATCCCTTCCTAGATGCTGGCCAGATGCCCACCCACGGCCCAGTCAGCTGTGAGCAGAAAGGGTGGGTCACATGGAAACGACATCATGACTTTAGGGGAATGACCCCTAAAGTGTGTGGTGGACGTGTCAGGGTGTTCTGACCCTTAGTCCGTCTGCTACAACTGGCCATTAGCAATCCCTTCCTTCCTTTTTTTCTTTTCTTTTTTTTGCGGTACGCGGGCCTCTCACTGTTGTGGCCTCTCCCGCTGCAGAGCACAGGCTCCGAACGTGCAGGCTCAGCAGCCATGGGTCACGGGCCCAGCCGCTCCGCGGCATGTGGGATCTTCCCGGACCGGGGCATGAACCCGTGTCCCCTGCATCAGCAGGCGGACTCTCAACCACTGCGCCACCAGGGAAGCCCCCTTCCTTCCTTCAAGTACCCTGGCGTCTGGTCATCTCAGCTGCTTATCACCCCTAAGCTTATAGTGATGGTTGTCTTCTTCCTCCAAATCACTTTTAAGATATTTTTGATGTCAAAGAGGAAATCATGCTCTTTTGTAAGAGGATACATAGTTGTGTTTTACCCGTGTCTTCCCTGGTCTCTAGAGCAGGGGTAAGGAAAAGGCAGCATTCTTTGGGGGATTCAGGAGGAAAAGAAATCATTTTTTGGATGCCTTTGAATAAAGAAGGAATAAGCCATATTTGAAAGGCACGGGTTGGAGTCCCCTGCATCTGTAGGTGTTCTCTCCACCAACATAGGTAATCTTGGGGTTCTAGGATGGTCCGTCAGGAGGTGAAAGTGAGGCCACATCTAGATGGTCTTTCTCTACTCAGGTGGACAGGGGGGCGGGAAGGAGATTAGGAAGGTGGCCCCTTTGACGGTGCCTCTTGGCCCATTTTCCTCCTGGTTCCCCTAAAGGTTGTTTATTCCTGGAACTGGCTTTACAACTGAATAGGGAATTTCTTTGCACAGGTAATGGACGGGTCCAGGGGCAGACTGTCCTCAGACACAGCTGTACCTGCGTGCTTGACTTCCTCGGACTGGGTTTCTTTCCACGTGTGCCTCTGCTGTCCTCCAGTTTGGCTGCATTCTCTAGCTCTCAGGTGGTGACCCGACGGCCACCAGAAACTCTAGTCTTAACTCCGGCCTTGGCCCTGGGCCAGCACCCCATCTACTCTGTGGGTGGTGCTGTGGACGGGTGTTAGGAGCAGCTGGCGGAGAGGGCACGGGCTTGGATCCTCCTGTGTGGCCCCTCCTGAGGGTGGCGTGGCCACTGACAGCACTGACTGACCCTTAATACTTTAGTGTGTCCCTAGCCCTCCCAGAGGTGATAAGCCTGGGCAACGCCTGGAGGGCGGGGACCATCTGTGTGGTCCCCACAGTGCCTGGTGCAGTGTCTTCCAGGCATCAAGTGTGTGCAGATGGATTTGTTCTATATGCGCTCTGCAGTATGAGCTTTCAAACAAATACACACTTTCTAAGTACAAATATTTTAAAATTTCCTACAGAGAAGCTCAGTGATTAAAGAATCCTCTCTTAATTCACATGATCTTTGGCTTTATCTTTTTGTTTACATCACTTGCTTGAAGTCAGGTCCCTCTTAATACATAAATCAGCCTCTTTTGGATAAACGTTAAATGCAACAGGCTTGAAACACAGCCTTGAACACATAAGTGAGCAGTAAGGATCATTCTGCATCGACCCCCCGGGGGAAGTGAATCTCTTATAGGAGAAGAAATAGAGGCCGAGGGTGAGGTTCATGTAAAATGTATAAAAATAATAAATGCGCCCATGGATTGAAAGGCTGTCTGAAGGGACCGCTGACTCTTTGGTGACGCCGACGTGGAAGCATTGTGTTTCCTTGCAGGGAAAACAATGACACAGTGTACGACGCTTCCCCCCTTGCCGCATCAGCAGACAGCGCGTTATTTTCCGGTGGAATGTGCAGAGCTGGTCCCTCTGTTCTCGCCACAGCTCACAGAGCCTCAGCCAGAGACGATCGGAGCATTTCAAAGAGAGACGAGACAAAAGCAGATTATTCTGCTGTGCTGCCACGTTGCCGCAGCACAATCCTCTGTTCAAAATTGTCTCTTGTGAGGCACATTTTAAAAGCCGTACTCTGTCTATAAAGGCTCTCTGTGTTAGAGAATTCGTATGTGTAGGAAAAATAGCTGCATGTTGTGGAGTATTGCCTCAAGAGGCCAGATTCTTCTGGCCAGGGAATCTGTTACCTTAGCGTTCTCAAAGGTGCCTGAGCTTTCCCAGGTCACGAAAAAGTATTAACTGGCTGCACTGTTCTGTCACGCTGGTGCTACCATCCTGGTCTGAAGCCTCCCTGGGCCACTATGAAGGTCTGCCCCAATGGTGTTTTCTGTACACACACACACACACACACACACACACACACACACACACACACCTCTTCCTGCACTCAGGGTATATGGTCACCATTGGAATATAAGAAGATTTAGGGCTCAGGAATTCTGAGCAAAGTCTCAATAAAGCAGAAGCAGCTTCTTTTTTAATTCTAGTTTTCTGTTTCAGGGCTCAAGAAACTCAGTTTCATGGGCCTCCTAAGGAACCCATAGTTTTGTAGGAGTTCCCTTCTAGGTAGAGATCACAGCAATATTTTCCTTGACTGGGTCTCAGATCAGCTGCCCCAGGCACTGCCTTCCCAGCCCAAACTCGGGGGACGACTGGGAACCCCAGAAGTAGCGGGGGCCCCTGTGTCCCCCATCTCCACATCATGCTGTCTGGGAACACTCGGGAAGCATCTGTGGGTTACTCAAGTGAGTCTGTAGGAAAGGACATTGGATACCAGTTCTACCGAAAGCCTTCCTTTTGTAGCTGGCCCAGTCTATCCTCCAATAATTTTCCATGGTGGTTTCTCACACCATTTTTCTCAGGAATACATCCGTACCACTTACAGTGTCGTATTCTACTTCTTTTCAGATTGATCTGTTGGCACAGAATTACTCTTCTATCCATTATTCTTACAACATCCAGTGCGATCATCATTAGCCCGTTAGTTCATAACTATTACTCTCAGTGCTGATATAATGACTGTTAGCTAAATATGAATAATTCAAGCTATCACGAATATAATTACTACTGTTAACTGTATTCCATCTCACGTGATCTGTCTTTGGTGCCTCACCTCCCTCTACCCCCTTTTACCTTCTCCCTGCCTTGCCTGACAAACCAGACAACCTAGGGTTCCTAGCACATCCTGAGATTCAGCCTTCCCTCCCCGGGACATAATGATGTGTGTCAGTGACCAGTGGACAGTTAGTTCGTCCGCAGAGAGGCAAGACCTCGGGTGAACGGCTGGTTGTGCGGCCCGTAGGTGTGCACCGGTGCTGCCCTTGCCTTCACGTCGGATTTTGTCTTTGCTGAGGCCAGGGGGCCCACCTGGGTGCAGGTCAAGAAGCAGAGGCGGGTCACGTGCCCGGCCCTCCGCACCCATCCAGTGAGGACGGAACTGAGGGCAGCTGGAGGGGGGTGGGCAGAGGCGCTCGGGTGGCTTTCTCCCTCTTGCTGGTGAACTGAGGCAGTTAGCAGAGGGCACTGATCACGTCAAGGCTTTGACCATCCCCGTGTGTCTCTCGCCCATGGAGTCAGCCTCTGAGCGCAGCATCGGCTTTCAGAGCACTTAAAGTCCTGAGTGATCACCTGACGGCAGGTGTGCTGTCGCGTTGGGCCTTGTTGGGTGGCTGGGGGCTGCTGACTTGACGGAACCTACAGTCTAGTCGAGGACCTCATGGGGTAATTCACTGGGACCCACTGCACGTCAGAGACTGCACGAGACCCGGGCTGCGCACACGCCTCACATCCCAGACGCAGACTGGAGCTCAGAGGGGCCTCAGTCCCCCCGGGAAGAGACCAAGCAGAACCACAGTTAGACAGGTGGTCAGCACTACTGACCCCTAGAGTAAGCCCCAGGGGCTCTGAGGTCACAGGGGGGCCCCTAGTTAGCCTGAGGGGTTGCCAGTTCTGAGGAAGCTTTACCGAGGAGAGGACAATTTGCTGAGCCTTTCAGGATGAAAAGGAAGCAGTGGGGAGGACCAGGTGAAAGGACAGTGCTGGCAGGGAGCCGCCTGCAGAGGAGGGAAGACACCCCGGGAATGGCAGTCACTCCGCCGAGGCTGGCGGCCAGTTTGTGTTCAGGGAGGCGATGGAATATGGGCCTGGGGCTCAAAATGGGAAGACCGTGCTGTGCATACTGAGACTTTTGGACTTTACTCCGTGGGTCATGGTAACACATTCAGGGCTTCAGACCTGTGAGTGTCTTAGGACCACGCTGGCTGCAGCACTTGGGCAAACTGGAAGAAGGCTTTTGCAGTATGTCGGATGAGATAACACAAGAGCTTGAACTACGAGTGGCAAAGAGGGTAGAGGGAAGGGATCATACTTGTGAGTTTGGGGGAGAATGTAGAGTCAGCAGGATTTATCACACACTAATTTATGGGGCTAAAGAGAGGGAAGTGTCTTGTATGACTTTCTAGCTTGACTTCTCATTATTATTGATGTGTCATGGTGATCTGTGATCAGTGATTCTTGATGGTACTATTGTAATTGCTCTGGGGGCACCACGAACCACACCCACATGAGACAACAAACTTAGCTGGTAAACGCTGTGTGTGTTCTGACTGTTCCACTGACCGGCTGTTCCCCCATCTCTCTCCCTCTCCTCGGGTTTCCCTGTTCCCCGAGACACAACAGTATTGAAATTAGGCCACTTAATAATCCTACGGACACTTCTAAGAGTTCAAGTGAAAGGAAGAGTGGCACCTCTGTCACTTTAAATCAAAAGCTAGAAGTGATTAAGCTCAGGGAGGAAGGCATGTCAAACACTGAGACAGGCCAAAAGCTAGGCCTCTTGCACCTCTTGCTTTAATTTTAAAGTCAATTCAAAGTGCTACTCCAGTGAACACACAAATGGTAAGGAAGCAGAACAGCCTTACTGCTGATATGGAGAAAGATTCAGTGGTCTGGACAGAAGATCAAACCAGCCACGACATTCCCTTAATGCCAAAGCCAAATCCAGAGGAAGGCCCTAACTCTTCAATTCTCTAAAGGCTGAGAGAGGTAAGGAAGCTGCAGAAGAAAAGTTTGAAGACAGTAGATGTTGGTTTAACGACGTTTAAGGAAAGAAGCCATGTCCATAACATTAAAGTACAAGATGAAGCAGCAAGTGCTGACATAGAAGCTGCAGCAAGTTATCCAGAAGATCCAGGTAAGATAATTCATGAAGGTGGCCACAGTAAACAACAGATTTTCAATGTAGATGAAACAGCCTTACACTGGAAGTAGATGCCATCTAGGACTTTCAGAGCAAGAGAGGTAAAATCATTGCCTGGCTTCAAAGCTTAAAAGGACAGGCTGACTCCCTTGTTAGGGGCTAAAGCAGCTGGTGACTTTAAGTTGAAGACAATTACCATCCAAAAGTCCTAGGGCCCTTAAGAATTATAATTAATCTACTCTGCACGTGCTCTGTAAGTGGAAGAACAAAGCTTGGTTGATAGCACATCTGTTTACAATGTGACGTGCTGAATATCTCAAGCCCACTGTTGAGACCTACTGCTCAGAAAAAAAGAATCCTTTCAAAATATTACTGCTCAGACAATGCACCTGGTCACCCAAGAGCTCTGGTGGAGATGGGCCACAAGATTAATGTTTTCATGCCAGTTTCATGCACAACATCCATTCTGCAGTCCATGGCTCAAGGAGTAATTTCAAATTTCAAGTCTTATTATTTAAGAAATACATTTCATAAGGCTGTAGCCACCGTAGATAGTGATTCCTCTGATGGATCTGGGCAGAGTCAATTGAACACCTTCTGGAAAGGAATCACCATTCTAGATTCCATTAAGAACATTCCTGATTCATGGGACGATGTCAAGATATCAACAGTAACAGGAGTTTAGAAGAAGTTGACACCAACCCTCACGGATGACGTTGAGAGGCTCGAGATTACAGTGGAGGAAATAACTGCAGATGTAGTGGAAACAGCAAGAGAACAGGAATTAGAAGTGGAGCCTGAAGATGGGACTGAATTGCTATAATCTCATGACAAAACTTGCATGGATAAGGAGGTGTTCCTTATGGATGAGCAAAGAAAGTGGTTTCTTGAGCTGGAATCTACTCCTAGTGAAGATGCTGTGAAGATTGTTGCAGTGAAACAAAGGATTTAGAATGGTACACAATCTTAGTTGATAAAGGAGCAACAGGGTTTGAGAGGATGGACTCCAATTTTGAAAGAAGTTCTGCTCTGAATAAAATGCTGTCAAACAGCACTGCAGGCTGCAGAGAAATCCTTTGTGAAAGGAAATCAATCAGTGCGGCAAACTTCTTAGCTGTCTCATTTTGAGATCGCCACCCACCTGCAGAGTCACCACCCTGATCAGTCAGCAGCCATCCACATCGAGGCAGGACCTTCCACCAGCAAAAAGATTGCAACTTGCTGATGCCTCAGATGATGATTAGCATTTTTAAGCAATAAAGTGTTTTCTTATTAAGGTATTACATTGTTTTTAAGACATAATGCTATTGCACACGTAATAGACTGCAGCATAGCGTAAACATAACTATGTTTCATGTGCTCCGGGAAACCAGAAGATTCATGTGACTTGCTTTATTGTGATATTCCCTTTATAGTGGTGGTCTGGAACCAAACCAGCAATATCTCCAAGGTCTGCCCGTATATGTTTCATACAAATAAAAAAATAGACATTTTTAGGGAATTTAGATCGTACTGTATGTACTATTTTGTAAACTTGTTCACTTAATATCTTATTACTTATACAATATTAGCTATCTACCTTATCATTTTAAATAGCTGCCTAGTGTTCTTTTTTTAAGGAAGCATCATGATTCATCAACCGAATTCTCAATCGTTGGACATTTAGATTGTTTCCAGATTTTCACCATTATAGACAGAATGATGAATAGCCTTTTAGCTACATCGATGTGAATATCAAAATTACTTCTTCCCACTAAATTCCTAGAAGTGGAGCTGTTATTTTAAGGGTGTTCTAGTATAGTAGAGCTTTTTAATCGCAAGAAACGGATACCCATAAAAACCTGCTGGCTGCAGTGTCAAAATGGGGTTCCTGTGAACAAAAGAAATGAGGGAATCTCATGGAGCTCAAGAGCAAGCTACCTGCAGGCCTCTTGAGAGACTGGAAGTACAAGCTCCCTGGATCCAAAGCACTGTCCAGCCCCTCAGGAGCCGGCGGCCTCACCTGTGCTCCTCTCTGCCTCTTGGCTGCCCCCTCTGCTTCACCAGCCTGCTTTGCTTTACTTCTTCTGCCACCAGCCTCAGTGTTACATCACGACCACTCAGATTCAGTGGCTGACAGTCGTCTCTGTTTCTTTGCTAAAATTCCTGAGAAGGTAAGTCTGATCGCCAGATTCCTACCCGTTATAGTCCTGGCCTGTTAACTTTGGGCAGCCTTGGGTTGGGGGCTTGAGGGTGGGGTTTCAGTCAGTCTTGTGCTGGTGAGTGCTGACTCTAGATGTACATGTAGCCTGAGATATGCCAGGGTGGGAGTCATTGGCGAATACTGCAGACCGGGGCCGGCTGCTAAATGTTTATCCGAAAACCACTGGGTGTGACATGGAATAAAACTGTCAGCTTCCTTGAGGAGGGTATGGCCCGTGATTGACACCTTTAGGATATTTGCGATACAATTTAACTCCATTAAAACTCTGTCGGTGTCACTTCATCCTCTTCTGCCATTTAATGTTGTGGAGAAGAAGTCTGGAGGATTTTGGGTTTCGTTTTTGTTTCCTTTGCGTTGATGCCTTGCTTTATCTATCTTGACTCTTGTAAGTTTTATTTCTCCATGAAGCTCCAGCATTCTACTGGGACGTGATTGTAGTGGCTCTCTCTTTCCTGGTACTCCAGAAGCCCTTTTTTTTTTTTTTTTCCTTTTTTTTTTTTATGAAGATGCAGATCTTCTGTGTTCATGTCAGGGAATTTTTTCATATTGTTAATGTGAGTAACATTTTTCTTTCACTGACTCTAATTCTCCCATCTGGAATTCCTATTGTGCTTATGGTGGATCCCTTGGATCCGTCTTCCATTTTGCTTTTCTTCTCCTCATAGCTTGTTTAATCTATCTTCTCTGAATTCTAGGAAGAACTCTCAAACCCAGCCAAATTCACTGATTTGATTTTATGCACTATTTTGATCTGTTCTTCTGGGCTTCTATTGCATTTTTAATTGTGGCAATTGTATTCTCATCTAAAAACAATCTTTCCTGATCTCAGATTATTCCATTTTCAAATTTATAGTATATTATTGACTCTTCTCAATGAGTTTTTTGTTCGATTCAGATTTTCTGACTCATCTGAATCAGTGTGATTCAGAAATTTCCTGAAGTGTCCGTTTCATAAAGGAGATGCTCCTCCACATGCTTTAAATGAAGACTCTGCTCATTCTGACCTTGGCCACACTTACACGGTTCCCCAGGGGGTGAGGTGGGAGTCCCTTTGACTTTTCTTCTGCAGATGGGAATTCAGATCAGTAAGCCTTTGCCCCCTCAGGGCTCATTCATACCACCTTGCAAAAACTCTCCCGTGGATGGAAGCAATCCTGATTTTCAGTATTGATACAGTTATTTCCCTATTTTGTTCCTTTGGAAATTTCTGTAGGGATTTAAGAAGCACAAAATGGGTGAGTTCAAATCACCTAGGGGCAGGAGTTGGATTTTTTTTAATGGCAGCATTCAGGGTGACCCAAGGGCGTGTAACCACAGAGACTCACAGGACCCGGGAAGCTGCCGTATCCGCCAGGTGGTCAGTGAGGCCGGCCTTTGTGGCAGTGAGCCATGCTGGTGGCGGGGAGAAGTTGAGCTCCCACGTGTTTCTGAGCAGCAGTGGCTCACCTTGATAGCAGTGGCCTGTGAGAAGTGTGAGAGAGGACGGAGGTGAGGACGGCCGCGTGTGCTGGAAAGTGCAGTTTGCCTCCTGGATGATTTCGTGGACGACATTCAGTTGTACTTGGCTTGGACAGAATGATGCTCTGCATATGGGAGCGGAAAAAGGAGGCCCTTCCTGACCAGGGCTGCCGTAGCCGGGACAGCAGGATAGGCATCCGCTGGGCGTGGTGACAGGGGTGCGGCCTCCCCGGCCAGTGGTGCATCCCGGGCCACCCTGGCCACGCGCACAGTCGCTGTCGGACAGCAAGCGGGATGCAAGCAGGACGCAGGCCGATGCCGGCGCATCCCTCTCAGTTCTATTACGTTCAGCCTCTTGCTGATGAGAACGGCGCTCGGAACATTTCTCCAGGGGCGCTGACAGATGACCGCGGAGGGGCGGCCCCTTTCCTCAGGCGCGTGGTCCCTCCACTCTGTGGGTCAGTTTGCAGTGTCCCACCAGCCGTCCCGCAGGGAGCTGCGGCGTGTTAATTTTCAGGTTTACCAAGCGGCACTAAAGATAATAATGAACTTCCTCACCCATCGCCCTCCTCCTGTCTGTCATAACTCTTCCCGCTCAAAGCGTTTGTTTTCTTGTTGCCGTGTTTGTGACAGTTTAGGGTGAAGGGGCCACAGCCTTCACCGTAAACAGCCCCCTCGTCTGGGACCTCAGGTCCTGGACCCTCAGTCCTCGTTACGGCTGTTGTCGTTTCCCCGCTGGTCTTGTGGGGCCGGGAGCTGGAGTCTGTCACTCGCTCCACGACCTGCCAGATCCTGCCCTCCAGACTGACCCTCGAGGTCTGGTCTGTCAGTCGCCTTCCCCTTCTCCCTGTCCCGCTGTAGCTCGGAGGCCACCCGCTCTTCCTGAGCGTTTGATGGCGCAAAGCGAGCAGCCCAGTGTCGCGGCACAGGGCTGGGGCCTTCAGACCCAGGTGAGAACGGGAGGCGCCACCCCCTTGCCGTGGGGACGGTGACGTCACTGCAGCAGAGGACTGAGCCCTCGAGGTCGGGTCACCCTCTCTTAACGCGGCCGGCACTAGACGTGAGGAAGAGCACCGCGGGGACTCTGGGCTGGGAGCCCTGCCCCGCTCTGCTGGGCGGGAGGGCGGCCAGTGATGCTACAGCGCCCCAAGGCTCGGCGTGTCCCCTGCGCGGAAGCCACCGCAGTCCAACTCCGGTCGCCGAGGCGGCGGTGCTGGTCGGGGCGGAGCGGAGGGCGCCTCCCTGCGCCCGCGGGTCCCACCCCGCAGACCTCGGAAGGGCCGGCCCGCGCACCTTGCAGGGACTCTTCGGGCACGAGGACCTCGCTTCTGTCTTCAGCCGAGGGAAGGTGTCCTGAGGGTCGCCGCTGTCTCGGAATAGAAGGTGACCGGGCGGAGCGCCTGCTGGGAAAGGCCGCGCGTGCCTCCCCGTCTGCTGAGGGGCCCCCGTGCAGCACCCCCGTGCGCGGACACGTCACCTGCACTCCCTGTCGTCCGGGCCGTCATCGCGCCACCTCTTCCCACTCATGATGTGGAAATTCTCCTTTAGGAGTTGTGTTTTCAGCAGTCCTTTGTGTTTCCGCGGTTTTAGAGGTCTGTGCGGTGGTAAGCGGTACAAACATTTTACCCCTTTCTGCGTCCTAAAGTACAGGGGCCCGAGACGAGCCCGTGACGAGTATTTGGAGCTTCTGCAGGGGGAGTGGATCAGCTCTACCCGTGCACAGTCACGGCGTCTTTTCTAATCCTCCAGACCCCGAATAAGCGCCTCTTTAAACACGCACGGATGGAGGTCACAGGAGCGTGAGTTACAGCAGGAAGAACACTGGCCGTGGTGCTGAGCAGACCCGTAGATGGTGCTCATTCCTCGCCACGAGAGGACCCTTACTTAGCCTCTCGTAGGAGCCCTCGGAGGCAGGAGAACGAGGTTGATGTGAACAGCGACTGGGTGATGTATGAATAGACACGTAGCCTAAGGCCTGGTGAAGAGTGGGTGCTCCACAAATGGTGCTCTGGGGTTGGTTCCAGGGAAATGGCACTAAATTGTTTTGACTTCAGACTCACCCCTTAGAGCACAGGCTGTCACATACAAGCCATGTGTCTCAGGGGCAGTGAGGCGTGGTGGTCAGGGACACGGGCTGGGGAGTCACACAGATCTGGGTTCACCTTCCGTCCCAGCCACCTCCTAACTCGGTGACTAGGCCAACTTGCTTGACTTCTCCCCTTATGTCAAGCAGGAACAATAATCCTTTCAGGATTGATCCGTTTAGGGAGCGGTAGGCAGAAGCCACGTTTCCCACAGGACATGTGGGGACCTGAACTTAAATAAAGGTCAGTCTCGATAGCCCAGTCATTCCTAGGACTTAAGCGGGGTCCTCAGTCCTGGGCTTCAGGCCTCAGACAGACTCCTGATCCGTCCTCCGATGGCTTTCCATCTGCGTGAGGGGCAGGTAGGGGCTGACCCCATTTTGTTCCTCAGATTTCATAGTTTGGATTTGGGAGGCTCAGAAATTGAGGTCTTAATGAACCAGGTCTGACTAAACATTATATGGAAAAGGTGATAAACATGTTGGTATTTGAGAATCTTTTAAAAAATGTATGATGTTCTAAAGCAATCACATGACTTAGCGGAAAAAAACTTTTTTTAATCCAGTAAATGTTGGGTTCTTTAGTTTTTCTCCTGCTTTGTAGTGAGGTATTTTGAGGCACTCGCTTTATTGAGCACCTACCGCGTGCTAGCCGCTGTTATAAGCACCTACATGTGTTCTTTCACTTAGTCCTCACAGCAGTGCAGCCCCATTTCTCCTGTAGTAAGAGGAAGCTGGAGGGGAACAAGCTTGCCAGGGTCAGAGAGTGGGCAGCAAAGCCGGAACAAACCACAAGGCCCTTGGAGGCCAAGTGTGAGCTCTTTCCGTGACACCGTCATTCAGCGGGCGTGTGGTGTACCAGGGCTCAGGATGGAGCTCAGCCACTGGCTGGCGCAGGAAGTGCTCCATCTGCGCCGTCTTCTGCTCTTCTGTCCAACGTGCCCCTCTGGACGTGCCTTAGGTCACTGTAGAGAGATCTGCTCGGCAGTAAAACAATACCCTCTGATTTCATAAGTAGATGGGATTTTGAGGTGTATTTCTTTGCAGGAATCTAGCTTCATTTAACGTCTTTAGATGATGGAAGTCGTGGTTGGGACTGAGGCTCTTACCTGAGTTAACAAATGACTGTTCCTCCCCGCAGAACTCCAGCAATGACCCTTCTAAACGGACACGTGCTCTGTGTGTCCTCGATTGCTGACAGCAGCTGCTGTGAGTCCTGAGGAGAAGCGTATTTAGTGACAAGAGCCAGCCTAGTGTTGCAGCAGAGGGAAAAAATAGGAAATTGATGAATTATCTTTCTATTTGCACCTTCAGAAATAGGTTAATTGTTTCAGTGACTGGCTCTTCTTGATTAGAAAGCATAAATAGCCATTAATGATATAACTTCAAAAAAGGTAAAGGAAAATTAATAGAATTCTCAGCTAACATAAATTATAGTCATTATCTACTGTATCCAGAGCCATTAGGGCTGCTAGGCTAGTTGATTAAACTGCAAGTGGATGTTTTGGTCGAATTCTCTAGATAGTTGAATAGATCCTTTCTTTACTTTTTCAGTATAGAATTCCGTGTAGTGAGCTAATACTATTACTTAGTTTAAGATGCCTCAGTTCTACGACTTAATTAAAAACCTTTCACAAGTTAATTTTATCAATATATGCACATTTTATCTACATGTGCAAATATTATTTGATTATGATGATTAAACTTTTTTTTAGTAAAAAAAAGAAACTGCTCAAAAGTGGCAAAGAACAGTTCAGGTCCAAAAATATAAAGCTGCAAGACAGTTTTCTGTGCCTTTGGTTCTACCCAGCAGCAGAAGTAGACACACTTTCTTTGGAAAGACCAGTAATACGGAGAGTGAGGGCGGCAGCAACCGCAGTCATAGAAACGCAGGAACTAACACTGAAAACACCCGCAGTCTGTACCTGGGACTGGATCCCCTGCTTCACACGCCCCTTCATCTTCACATTTACAGCAACCTTTGAGGCAGGAGGTATTGTTCCACTTTACAGGTGAGGCAACTAGGACTTGGAGACGGTCGGGAATGTGTCCACGTTGGCACAGCTGAGTGGGAAGCTGAGAGTTAGACTCAGGTGGGCTGTCCCCACCTCCCCCCGCGTGCCCTCTCAGCCACTGGGCCAGACTGCCGTGTGGAGGATGACTTCTTTTTTTTTAAGTAATAATAAGTTGCATTTATTTATTTCTTTGTTTGTTTGTTTATTTATTGATTGATTGCTGCATTGGGTCTTCGTTGCTGTGCGCAGGCTTTAGTTGCGGCGAGCAGGGGCTACTCTTTGTTACAGTGCATGTGCTTCTCATTGCGGTGGCTTCTCTGTTGTGGAGCACGGGCTCTAGGCGCACAGACTTGAGTAGCTGTAGCATGTGGGCTCGGTAGTTGTGGTGCACTGGCTTAGTTGTTCCGCGGCATGTGGGATCTTCCCGGGCCAGAGCTCGAACCTGTGTCCCCTGCATTGGCAGATGGATCCTTAACCACTGCACCACCAGGGAAGCCCTGACTTCTTTTAAGAAGATAAAATTTGCCTTGCTGGACCCAACTCTCTGTCCCGTGTGATGCTCTTTCTCAGTGTCATCAGGAGACATTAGCTATAGCTGTCCTTTCCAGTGTCAGCTCTGGACATACAGGAGTCTTCCTCAAAAGAGTCTAAGCTGCCTTAAAAGTTTATTATGGGCGAGGAACCACTGTGTTTATCTTCACTCTTGGTCAAACTATGATCTGGGCAGAGTTGGCCTCTATTTGCCCTCTTATTTGTCCTTAAAGTCTAAACTTTCCACTGAATTCTGTCACTCGTTACTGAGACTTGATTTCGCCGTCCCTGTTGATATTGTACACAGGCTTCAGGGTTTTATGGATGGCGACCATCTGCCCAGCCTGCCTCTGCCAGATTGAACGCAGTGCCCTTCACAGACCAGACAACCCCGCCTGTGCCATCGCCCTGGCTGTTTTGTGTGTCCTTCTCAAACCTTCCTACCCTTCTTTTCTGGAGACCAGCAACCAGAAGAGCATTCCAGATGTGTGCCTTAACCTATAAGGAACATACAAGCAGTGCCATGTTTCCCACACTCCCAGGGATGTTTTGAAGGTTAATCTCAGGATTCTGTTGGCATTTTTAGACAAGGCAGCAGAACTGGTCTTCTAAATTCCTTTGAACAAAATGTTTATTGAAGTGTCACCTTGTGTAATGTGTTCTGTAAGGGTCTTATGGATTTGGAAGAAGGGGTCAGAGTGATTAGGGAAAATTTCAGAGGTGGGGGGATTTGACCTGGCCCTTGAAGGATTCTGTGGAACTAGATGGCCTATGAGGTCATTCGTAGATCAGTTGGGAGGGGTGGAGGGGTGGATACGGGCCAGGAGCAAAGCAGCAGACATGGGCCAGGTGCGAGGAAACCAGCATGACCAGAGTTGAGGAGGGATGTTGGGGAGAAGTGGAGAATACAGTCGGATTATTTTGGGGGGATGGATTAGAGGGGTTCTTGGAAGCCAAGTGAATCCATCAGGGTAGACAGAGGAACACTGCAATAAAGACAACCTGAAGGTCTCAGGGGCCTAAACAGCACAGTTTATTTCTCACTCACGTTGCATGTGCAGCAGAGGTTCTGTGTGGGAGGGGGGTCTGCTCACTGTACAGTGCTGAGACCTGGGCCGTCAGGTGTGTCACTGTTCTAAGACGTGGCGTGTCCACAGGTTCACTGCAGGGGCACAGGGGGTCACACAGAGGCACTTGAGTGCATCTACTTGGAAATGACGTAGATCCCTTCCACTCACATTTCATGGGCCAAAACCAGTCATCGATACATGGCTAACTGGTACCTACACCTAACTCATTGGGAAAAGAGAAGGATCCTCCCCTTACATCTAGAAGCAGCAGAGAGCTCAACATATTGTGAACCATGATGATGTCTCCCACCCAAGGTAGGGGTGTGCAGACGCAAGGTGGCAGGTCCTGGAGCAGTTATCAGGGTCTGCGTGTGACGAGCCTGGGTTCTAGGAAGATTGGCCTGAGTTCAGCATTTGAAATGACCACTCTGGCTACAGGATTTCTCAGCCTTCTCTCTATGGACTTTTATCTCTGCTACTTGTGTGTGACCACACCTGGAACCTCCTCATTGGGGTTAGGATGGGGTAGGAGTTAAGAGCACAGATTCTAGTCATAAAGCCCTGGGTGTATATCCAGCTCTGTGCTGTGACATTGGGCAGGAAAGCTACCTTGTGAGTCTGTTTCCTTATCTGTCAAAATGTGAACAATAGAAATATACATGATATTGGACACAGTGAGTAGCACAGTGAGTCTGACCCACACTAAGCAGTTAATAAATGTGCTGTAATCCTTATAATCTCTGAAAATGTTCTGCCTTTGGGGTCTTTAATTCTGTTCCTGGTCATCCTTCCCTTCCACTTTTCCTGCCCTTTGTCCTTGTTACTTCATCAATACCTAGCTCATCTCTCCTGCCCAATTTGTTAGCCCTCTCCTAGCATCTTTTCCTTCCTCCACACCACGGTGTCACATTCTAATCATTCCCTTGTCCTATCAGTCCTCTCTTGATCTTCCAGCATACCCAGATTGCCGAGGCTCAGCCCACCTTCCACCTGCTTCCTCCTCTTCAGGACTGAAGTTCCACCAGACTGGTAGCTTCTAGAATCTCTGGAGATGCCAGTGCTGCACAGAAATCCTCGGACTCGCCCCAAGTTCCCTCCTGCCTCTTTTCCCCTGGTAGTTGTCCCAGACCTTGCATCCTTCCACCCCCAGCAGGACTACTTCCTGCTGAGTCAGGTTCATGAAGACAGAGTATTTTTATGTGTTTTCTTTTATGTAATTGATAAACATGTGAAAATACTCCTAACTGAAGCGTAAGATCACGTAGCACAGAGCGTCTCACATTGAATGAGCTCACACATCACTCAGAGAGTTTAACAGTTAGGTCCTGATTCAGTAGGCCCAGGGTATGGCCCAAGACTCTGCCCCTCTAACCAGCTCCCAGAAGAGGTCTGTACTGCAGGTCCCAGCTCCACTCTGAGGAGCAATGAGTTGGTTGATATGTATTGAAAACTCACCATGTGCTGAAAAGCACGATCTTTTCCTTCTAACTAGTGAGAGCTCTGCTGCCAGAGCATAGGCAGCAGGACAGGCTTCACCTGGGAGCTGAGTGATGTGGAATCTAGCTCTACCCAGACGTGCTGCTTTAGAATCTGCTTTTGAACAGGCTCCCCAGATGACTTGTGTGCATATGAAGGTTTGAGAAGCACCAATTTAGAAGATATAAATAAAAAGGTCTTAAGAATATTTGTAAAACTGTATGTGGTTTTTTGGTGTTTTGGAAACTGAAAATATTGATGTCAAATTAAGCGAATTAGTGAGTGGGTTGAAATGAACTAATCAGAAAAGACACTCTGAGGAAAATAAATTCTGTACCAGGTTTAGAAGAAGAAAAGTATGTTTATAAATATATTTGATTTGTATTTTTATCATCATTTAGAAGGTCTTATCTATAGCCATTTCTTAGAAAAGCCTAGTTGTGAAAGAAAAATGATTCCTGCATGTGTCTTACTGAATTATTTTTATTTTTATTCCATTATTTTTCTTTATGTAAATAACAGCAAATATGCATGCATAGTCTTATTTCTTCCTTCTCTCCTACCCCAAAAGGAACATGTCATATTTGCTGTTCAGTACTTTGCTTTTTCATTTATCAGTACATCTTAGAGGTCTTTCCATATCAGTCTATAAAGAGCTTCCTCAGCATTTTTTACTGCTGGGTAGCATCCCACAGTGTGGATGTACCACATTAACATTTTGCTTTTCCAAACGATATTTAAAAGGCCTTTCAGAACAATAACCAACACTTATAAGTGGGAGCATAATTACTAACCCTATGTTAAATGTCTACATCTTTCTAAAAACGGATTCCTTCTAGGTAACCACCACATGTTTCAACTGGGGTTATTTTACGCTAATGTGTCTTTCCCAAGCAGTACTTAATTTTCAAAACAAAGAAATAAAGGGAGCATTTGTCATCTGAGAGACTTTTTTTTTTTTTTTTTTTTTTTTGCGGTATGCGGGCCTCTCACTGCTGTGGCCTCTCCCATTGTGGAGCACAGGCTCCGGACGCACAGGCTCAACGGCCATGGCTCATGGGCCTAGCCGCTCCGCGGCATGTGGGATCCTCCTGGACCAGGGCATGAACCCGTGTCCCCTGCATCGGCAGGAGGACTCCCAACCACTGCGCCACCAGGGAAGCCCTGTCATCTGAGAGACTTTTAAAGGACTCAACCAAAGGCAGCTCCCACTTTGGGAGGGAGTAATTTGGGGGCAGATTCTTGCCTCTATCCAAGCGTGTGGGGTGGATTCTGAGTTCCTTAAGCCCCCCTCTGCCTTCCTCGGTGAGCTCCACCCCACGTCTGTGTGCTGATTGATCCCATGCTGGTTAAAGAGAGCACTGTCCTAGCTCCAGTTCCACTCTGTCTCCTCCTCTGTGCAAGCTTGTGGGGGCATTTCACTGCCAGTAAATGAGTAGTTCCATGGACTGAACAGACACTAAGGTAGATTTTTAAATAAATAGATGGATCCTCTCATTGGAAGCTTTGGGAGAGGTTTGGTGGAAGTGCCTGTTGTTTAAAGATTTGCCATAATTACTTTTGGATTTCCTACAAATTCTCTATAAATCTGTTATTCATGCTGTCACGCAGAAAGCTGAGTGCCCACGCTGCTTTAAAACTACAACAGATTGCTAAGTGTGTGAAACACGCTTAGTGCTTATTTGTTTGAATTGATAGTTTGCACTGTCCAGATCTGCTGAGTAATCATCAACCTCCCACGTTTTAAATAGGCCCACAATGACCAGCTTCTTTCTTCATATATTTGAACAATCACATAGATGGGATTAGGAGTTTATTTTTTATTCACCTGCCTTCCAGGTTATGAGAACAGACGTCTTATGTTTCTACCAGCAGCACACTCCCCTCTCATAACACCTGCAATAACTAATTTTAAGTATATATCTTAAGCGGGATCTTAGCTGTGTTTTGTAGGCTTAATTCTTTATATACACAGCTTCTGCTCTTTATATACTCTCCCTCTTTCTGTCATCAACCTTAGATTTATTGTTGGTGTTGATTTTAGACCAAAATATAAATGAGATTGTGTTGACATTTAAAAAAAAAAAAAAAACTTGCTTCCTAGCAGATTGAGTAGGGGAGCAGTTGGTTTAAATAGATCCTTGGATCATATCAGAAAACGTCTTGTTCTCGCTGAGGACTCTATTCTTGCACTGTGGGACTGACTTTTTTTTTTTTTTTTTTTTTTTGCGGTATGCGGGCCTCTCACTGCTGTGGCCTCTCCCGTTGTGGAGCACAGGCTCCGGACAGGCAGGCTTAGCGGCCATGGCTCACAGGCCCAGCCGCTCCGTGGCATGTGGGATCTTCCCGGACCGGGGCACAAACCCGCGTCCCCTGCGTCAGCAGGCGGACTCTCAACCACTGCGCCACCAGGGAAGCCCGGACTGACTTTATTCATTGAAAGGAAGCTAGGGCAGACAGGAAAAGAAATATTTTCTTCTCTTAAGATTTCCTGATTTGTTTGTACCTCTGTTGTGACACGCAAGGGTAATTCTGATATAGCAACGCTAACAAAAAGAAAAGAGATGGGAAAACAGAAGGGGAAATTCCTCCACAGTTACGAGCTCTCATCCGTCACTATCAAAGCCTCCCTGTGCCCCGGCTCAATCTGTGGTCTTGTTTGCTGTGCTCCCCATCAAGGGCAATGACCCACCTAATTTCCAGAGATAGGGGAGAGAGAGCGCACGCACGAGCAGGAGAGAGAGGGAGACAGAGTTAGACCAGGGAACAAGCCAAGACCCCGACTCCTGTCTCACCTGTGCGCTCAGATTGTGTGTGGCGCTGCTCTCTAGCTGCACGTCCCTAGCCTGGTTATTTATTCTTCTTGGGGCCAGCGCTCTCCACTCAGAATGATGAATCTCCAAATAGGCCGAGCCCAGAACCTGCGCTGGTGCATTGGGAGCAGTCAGGCCCACCATGTTGGTAGAGATACAGCCCTGCCTGGCCCACCTAGAGATGAGCTGGGGTAAAGTCCTCACTCCATCTCCCAGAGAGAAATGCTCCGTGATCCTAATGTTAGGAAACAGAATACAGTTCTATTCCTAGAATTAGCTTGAAATGAATATGGCTGGTGAGCACGGTTATCCATCAGGTTGTTTACTTACCGTTTATTGGTTTGGAACACGTAGTGCTCTCAGTTGCTCTGTGCTGCTCAGGGTACCTGCAAGATTTCCTGCCTCAGAGTTTGCTCTCTTCTAAGAGGAAATAAATAAGAAATTGATTACCTAAAAACACAGCAGAGGAAGTGTTCATCAATATATTTGTATGAACATTTGCATTTAAGGTGGGAATACAGAAGAAAATACCACACGATCGATAAAATATTTCTTCAGTTCTGGGTATAACCACCTTTCGGCATTTCAGTTTTATGAAACACTAAATATGTAAGTGAGAGGTTTTATTGGTCTTGGATTTCTCATTTGAGAGCCTCTGGTTTTATTTAGGATATCAGTCTTACATGAAAAAATAAAAAGAAGGTCATCTGTCGGTCTGTGGGGTGCCCCTTCTGGGAAGGAGCTGAAACATTGAGAAACCTGTTTCTCAAAATATTGGCTCCTCAGCTCTTTGTGTTTTCACATGGCTGGGGGAGCTGTAAAATACAAAGCTTTCAATTTTATGTTGTTCCAGTCAAACAAAGTCTTCCAAAAGTAACAGCCGTGGGAGTGTTCACCTGCGGTATGGCTTCCCAAGCAGGCATCTTTATAACTAGACCATGAATTTACCTTGAGCTTCAATTGCCATAATTTCTAGTCTGTGAATTGAACAATGGTATCTGTAGCAAGGAAAATAACTTCAGTTTAGTCCGGTTTTCTAAAGATCTTTATTGTATTTTAAGGAGGGGGGCACAACTGTGGTTTTCCTGATATATTCTGCTTAACATACTGTGACCCCCTTTCTTATTTATCTCCTTTTTTTCTTTTTTCTTTCTCTCATGTGCTCACAGCATTTGTTAAGATAATTTTCTGTTTTCTCCAGGGACTCGGGATTGCATTTCTTTGTTCTTGGTTTTATCTATGAGACACTTTTCTAGGTACAGATTCTGCTTGTGATTCATGCTATGTAAAGGCAATCTGATTTTCAGCAGGATTTGAGCCTGACGGAGGGTCATAAACATGTCTCAGGAGCAGGGCTGTGCTACTCTCCAGAAACTTACATGCAAAACTCTTGTCTTGGGAAGAGATTTGATTATTTTAGGAACAGATACTGATGTCTACTTGGAAACTGTAAAATTAGATTTATTCGATTTGGCAAGCATCTGTTAGGCACTGACTGTTTGCCAGAGGCTCTGAAGACTAAGAATCACACACCCTAAGGAGATTACAGTGGATGGGGCAGATATGCGCTTGTACAGGTGCCCTCATCTGAAGGAGACCAGGGTTTGTCTCACTTTCCCCCAGAAGCAGAGCGTATGAGTTCAGTGAAAATGTGGGTGCAGGCGTTTATTTAGAGGTGATCCCAGGAAGTACGGGCAAAGGAGTGGGCAACGGAGACAGAGGAGGGAAAGACACCAGTGCACGTGCATCAGTGAGTCAGCCCAGCCCCTCAGTGAACATCTGGCCTGGGTCCCCCAGGAGCCTCAGGGAGACTGGATAGAAACCACTGTAGTGTCGCTAACTGAGGGAAAAAGTGCAAGGATTTATTCATCAGCTCCCATGCTTTATTCCTTGAGAACGACTTCCAGGGACATTAACGTCCAGACATGCAGGCTTATGTCTCCACCTCACCCTTGTAGGCCAATCATACCCCTGGCCAGAGAATGACCTCAGATAGGAACTGGCAGGTGTTTTCAGAAAGTTGTGGGTTTGTAAGTAAGCGGCAAGTGACAGAGACTGTGAGCAGGGCATGGGCAACACCAGTTCTGGAGCGATACTAACCAGGAGTGAAAAGTGCACTGCGTGCCTTACACCGCATACCCCAGGTCCAGGGTCAGAGTGGGTCAAAGGACCTACAGCTAAGACCTAGAACTGTCAAACTCCTTGAAGAAGACATAGGGGGGAAAGCTTGATGACATTGGATTTGTCAGTGATTTGTTAGATATGACACCAAAATCACAGGCAAAGAAAAAATAGATGAATTGGACTTCATCAAAATTAAACACTTTTGCGCATCAAAGGACACTAGCAACAGAGTGAAAAGGCAACCCATGGAATAGGGGGAAGTACTTGTAAATCCTACACCTGATAAGGGATTAATGTTCAGAAAATATAAAGAACTCCTGCAACTCAACAACCAAGCAAACAACCTGATTTAAAAACTGAGCAAAGGACTGGAATAGATGTTTCTCCCAAGATGATATGCAAATGGCTAATTAAGCACCTGGGAAAATGCTGTACTTCACTAATCAGTAGGGAAATCAAATCAAATGATACACCACTCCCACCCATTAGCACGGCTAGTTGGAAGAAAATCTAAACAAAGAGAAAACAACAAGTGTTGGTGAGGATGTGGAGAAATTGGAACTCTTTTTTGCCTTGCTGGTGGGAATGTATAATTGCACAGCCATTGTGGAAAATGGTATGATGTGTCCTTAAAAACTTAAACGCAGGGGCTTCCCTGGTGGCGCAGTGGTTGAGAGTCCGCCTGCCGATGCAGGGGACACGGGTTCGTACCCCAGTCCGGGAAGATCCCACATGCCGCGGAGCGGCTGGGCCCGTGAGCCATGGCTGCTGAGCCTGCGCGTCCAGAGCCTGTGCTCCGCAACGGGAGAGGCCACAACAGTGAGAGGCCCGCGTACCGCAAAAAAATAAAAAACTTAAACACAGAATTACCATATGATTCAGCAGTTCTACTTCTGGATATATACCCAAAAGAACTGAAAACAGAGACTTGAACAGATACTCACACACCCATGGTCATAACAGCATTATTCACAACAGCCAAAAGGCGGAAGCAACAACCTAAGTGTCTATCAGCAGGTGAATGGATAAACGAAATGTGGTCTGTCCATACAGTGGACCGTTATTCAGCCTTAAAAAAGAATGAAATTCTGATACATGTTACCACATATGTGAACCTTGAAGGCATTATGCTCCATGAAATAAGCCAGTCATGAAAGAACAAGTACTGTATGGTTCCATTTACGTGAGGTACCTGGAGTCAAACTCACAGAGACAGAAAGCAGGAGAGGGGGAGGGGGTGGGGAGAAAGGAATGAGGAGCAGGTGTCTAATGGGGACAGTCTCAGTTTGGGGAGATGAATTCTGGAAAGGGATACTGGTGATGGTTGCACAGCTGTGTAAATTGATGCCACAGTACTGTGCACTTAAAAATGGTTAAACTGGTAAATTTCATGTTATTAAAATGCATGCAGCAGGTACCGAGAGGGAAGGGCACTTTCACTGAGGGCCTGGGAAGCCTTCCTGGAGGAGGCGGCATGCTCCCTGGCCCCGATGGATGGGTGGACTTCAGCAGCCTGCAGTGCAGGCGGGGTGTAGGAATGGGGAAAGTTGTTGCAGGCGGAGGCGCTCAGGCCAGAGGAGGGCGGCTGGGATGTTTCAGAGAGCGCCTGCCACGCGGCAGGTGAAGCACAGGAACCCAGGCCCTTCTCTCCGTGTTCAATCAACAGATACTTACTGGATACCTGCTGTGCACGAGGCACTGTTGTAGGCCTCGAGAGAACGGCTAAAACAGAACAGACGGAAGTGCCTGTGCTCCTGGTCTTCTTCCTGTGGAGAGAGACAGACACAAACCAAACAAGCATAGTAAGTGGAGGGTCCAGTGGAGCTCGGAGCGAGGGGAAGGGCACGGCTGGGAGGGGTGGGCTCGCCATTGTCAGAGGGGCCCCCAGCCTGCGGAGGCAGAGGCCCCCGTCAGTGTGGCTCCGGTCCTCCAAATGACGGCTTTATGGTCACTAAAGAAACCAGATGTGGTTTTGATTTCTCTGCTCGAGGTTGCTCAAGGCAGTGGTGTTCTTCCTGCAGATCTACCAACCTCTAAATCCTTTGTGTCTCATGGGAACTTTGAGAAAACCTTTTTCCTTGGACCTCCTCCAGCTGCGGATGGAAGGGACCAAGGCTTCAGAGGCCCCTGCCAAGGGGTCCTGCAGTGCCCCATTGTCCTTGCTAATAGCCTCAGAAGGGCATCAGTTGCCCCGGTGGGCTTGGGCTCCACGCCCAGGTTGGCATGTTTGGCAAAGTTATTTAAGGGCATTTCTCGCTGAAGCTTAAAGTGATCTGCTATTGTGCCTAGGTACCTTCTCAATGATTTCAGTAAGCCATTTGGAAAATTGACCTAATTTCCTGAAGAATACCCTCTTACTTCTCTATCCCACCCAAACTACATATGGTCCCAGTGTCTCTGTTGGTTTTGGTTCTTTTGCATTAAACGGTAGGTTATGCATTTATATGCTTAAATGGAAAGCTGTTGTCTCTGTATATTTGGATCACTCCAGGGTCCAACCATGCAGTTCCTAAATCCACACTCCTGTTCTGTGTTTTACCAATAAATAAATAAACGAATAAGCCTGCTGCAGAGTTGCCTTTTATCACCTTCATTTTTCTCTGCCGATGAAAATACCTTCTTTGTAACATTCCGTTGATTTCCAAATGTGCAAGTTTTCAAACATGTGATAAATGAGAAGAAAAGAAACTGCTGGATTGTTTGTCAAGCTGTCACATTATTTTATTTATCCTCTCTTGTCAATAGAAAAGTCCAGAAGTGTATTGAGATAAAAATGGAAGTACACGGAAAGATAAAATTGTAAATGGGGTACACGGCTGTATTCCCTCCCATTTTTCTTTCCCTCCCACTGTTGTACAGTAAACAAGAAGCGAGTCGGCCGGTGCAGACTCTCCTGGGAGGGCAGCGGGCCTTCTGTGACTGGGCTCTTCCAGTGGCACTGCCCGGCGCCTTCGCGGCTGTGAGCGGGTTCTCGCTAACGAGCGATTGAGGACACAGCCTTTAGAAGGACAGGAGAGTCTTCTTCGGCAGCTCCACACACAAGGGATTATTAACGCAGAAAAATTTACATGCCTGCTTCACCTGTTCAGGAGCTGGGTGGGCAGAAACCAAAAAGTGAGTTTGGGGAAAGTGAAAGGTGGGAGGAACTTTCTATTTAGTGAACAAGATTTTTCCAATCAGGAGAAATTTCATGCTGTTTATTTCAGTTTTCACAATAAAGTACGTCTTAAAATTGCCCAGGTTCTGCCTTGAGAAACTCACCGCTTGGAGTCTGAGGGAATGACCTGGTTTGCCTGTTGCCTATACACCCTTTACTGTAGCACATGTTAACAACAACAAAAATAATAATAATTTCTATGAGTTCTTGGAGATTATATATATAATATATAAACACACACACACACACACACACATATATCTCCTAGTCTCTAAAAACGTATGTGCCCTGGAGGGTTCAGCTCTACAGGATGTGAGCTATCAAGACGCCAGCTCCCATGGTGGCAAGCGACACACCTGTTGAGATGCTTTTGCAGGCAGGAGAGCACTTAATCCCTTTGCCAGGCCGTTTTAATAATGCCGAGAAAGATGACAGACTCCGAAGGGTTGCAAAAGCAACTGATGAGTGGAAAAGCCACTTGAGCCCGACCACCACCCCCCGCCCCGCCCCCCGCACGAAAGCCGGGCTCCCAGGCGCGCACTCGCCCTCCTCGCGCCACGTGCTCGGTGGAGAGCGGTGCCGCTGGGCTGAGCCGAAAGGATGTTCTTGCTGCCTCTTCCAGCTGCGGCGAGAGTCGCCCGTCCGACAGCTGAGCGGAAAGCGCTTCTGGGGACCCGGCCCAGCCGCCGCAGACGAGACGAAGGGCCTTGTTTTAGGAATCTGTGGCAAAGAAAAAGAAGATGATGTGCCCCAGTTTACAAGCGCAGGAGAGAATTTTAATAAATGGGTGTCTGGAAAGCTGAGAGAAATCTTGAACATATCTGGACCACCCCTGAAGGAAGGCAAAACCCAAAGCTTTTATGGTCTGCATGAGGACTTCTCCTGCATGGTGGTGGTTGGCCTCGGCAAAAAGACGGCCAGAGTTGACGAACAGGAAAACTGGCACGAAGGCAAAGAAAACATCAGAGCCGCTGTTGCAGCGGGGTGCAGACAGGTTCAGGACCCAGAGATCCCGTCCGTGGAGGTGGACCCCTGCGGAGACGCCCATGCGCAAGGCGTGGTGCTTGGGCTCTATGAGTATGACGATCTGAAGCAGAAAAAGAAGGTGGCCGTGTCAGTGAAGCTCCATGGAAGTGGGTATCAGGAGGCCTGGCAAAGGGGAGTCCTCTTTGCTTCTGGGCAGGACCTGGCGTGCCACTTGATGGAGACGCCCACCAGTGAGAGGACACCAACCAGATTTTCCGGAATTACTGAGAAGAATCTCAAAAGTGCTAGTAGTAAAACAGACGTCCACATCAGACCCAAGCCTTGGATTGAGGAACAGGAAATGGGATCATTCCTCCGTGTGGCCAAAGGGTCCGAAGAGCCTCCAGTCTTCCCGGAAATTCACTACAAAGGCAGCCGCAATGCAAGTGAACCTCCCTTGGTGTTTGTTGGGAAGGAGATTATTACCTTTGACAGTGGTGGCATCTCCATCAAGTTTGCTGCAGACATGGGCCTCATGAGGGCCGACATGGGAGGAGCCGCCACTATCTGTTCAGCCATCGTGTCTGCTGCCGAGCTCGACCTGCCCCATCAGCATTGTAGGTTTGGCCTCTTTTTGTGAAAACATGCCCAGCGGGAAGGCCAGCAAGCCTGGGGATGTTGTTAGAGCCAAGAACGGGAAGGCCGTACCGGTGTATAACACTGATGCTGAGGGGAGACTCATCCTGGCCCATGTACTCCGCTCCGCGCACACTTTTAACCCAAAGGTCATCATCAGTGCCGCCACCCTGACAGGTGCCATGGATGCAGCTTTGGGGTCCGGTGCCACTGGGGTCTTTACCAATTCTTCCTGGCTGTGGAACAAACTATTTGAGGCCAGCATTGAAACGGGAGACCGTGTCTGGAGGATGCCTCTCTTTGAACGTTACACAACACAGATTGTAGGTTGCCAACTTGCTGATGTTAATAACATTGGAAAATACAGATCTGCAGGGGCATGCATGGCTGCAGCATTTCGGAAAGAGGTTGTGACTATCCTAAGTGGGTGCATTTAGACATAGCAGGCGTGATGACCAACAAAGATGAGGTTCCTTATCTGTGCAAAGGCATGGCTGGGAGGCCCACGAGGGCCCTGATTGAGTTCCTGCTTCGGTTCAGTCAAGACAGTGCTTAGTTCAGATGCTCTAAAACTTTCATTCTGTCTTAAATGGGCAGTAGAGCTTCAGAATACTTTTGAATGAATAGATAAAAACCTTTTAAGGGAAACAAAGGACGGTATTTAAAAACACAGAACAAAATGAAATTTGTATGCCTTCATTTGTTTTTCATTTTATGCAGAGATTTATAAAGGTAAAGCTAATATCTTGCTTGGCAAAGATTTTTAAGATATTCTATCTTAAATGAATAATGATGATTTTTTTTAAAGCTACCTAATCACTTTTCAGAGTATTTGCTTGTAATTGAGGAGCAAAATTGTATTTCAGATTTGTGATGCCGGGAATAATGAACAAACTCAAAGTCGCTATGCAGTTGTCAGAAACGATGAATCTAACTTTTTGTGCTCCCTGGTGTGGCTCTGATATTTACTTATATATTATTATGAACCCGGTGATGCTATAATATAACTTGTCTCTTCTGGCTGTGTTATATGAACTAAGTAATTAAGTTGGGTCTCAATGTTAATAATCACTTTGGGGCACTCAGTGATGAGTTTGAGTAGGTGAGGCGGTGCCATTATCCCCACGTTACAGATGAGGAAAATGAGGCACATTTTGAGGTTAGTAACATGCCAACGATGTCACCACACTAATAAGTGGGAGAGCAGAAAGCAGTAGAGCTTTCTTCTTCTTTTTTTTTAAAATTTATTTATTTAAAAAAAAAAAAAGAAAGAAAAGAAAAGCCACTTGATTTTCTTTAAGTAAAATGTCTTGGAGCTGTTTTCACCCATCCCCCAAAAGGGCACGAATGTACCTTGCTGTGCATGGAACAAGGTCAAGAATCATCAGAGACTGACCAATTAAATTGTGTTTTTTATTGCCAGAAAGCGGTTGAGAATGGCCCTAGGCAGCCTGTTTGCAGAAGCTGAGCTACAGAACTGAACAAAAGAGTGGCTCGAGCTCTGCAGTGTCTATTAGTGTGCTCCGTGGCACAGTGAAACGCTTCTTGGGGAAGGTCAGGATTTTTACTTATATGTAGCTCCGCCTTCCTTAGTAATTGTCCTAGGAGGGAAGCTCAAAGATTCATCTTCAAAAACTGAGCAGAAGCAGCCTTGATTGTCCGCGTGAGAACTCCCGTTCATTTGGAAGGAACAGCCTCCCTTTCCTTACTGTCATCACGTCTTTCTCCTCCTTCTTCCACTGCCCCGACCGCCAGTTAACCCGTCCATGTGCACTTCCTGCGGCTGCCCTTTAAGACTCAGCCGCCTGTGGCCCCTCCAAGTCCTGTCTTCCGTGCTCATCCCCGAGCTCCCGTGCCGCCGACCGGCCAGTGCCCCTGCCCACGTGGACACCCCCAGGCCTCCTTGTCCGCCAGCTTCACACGCCCACATCATCACCCCAACCCGTTCTTGCTCCTGAGCTTTCACTCTTACGAGCTGCTCCGCCATCCACCCAAACCACTCGAGCCAGAAGCCAGGAGAGCTTCCGTGCACACACCCAGCTGCCGTCGGCCCCTCTTCTTCCCCAACACCCGCCACAGCCCCGCACGGTCTCCGTCACCACTTTCCTCCTCAAGGGCCTTCAGTGGCTCTCCATTCCCTACTGGATAAAGTCCAAACGTGGTAGCATGGCCCCCCTCCCCTGACAGCCTCCTCTGGGGTCACCCCCAGGCCCCAGTTTCCCCTCAGCCTTCAAGAACCACTTGACAGTTTTCCAAACAAGCCAACTCGGTTTCCACTTTCTTTTTTTTCCTGTTCCTGGAATGCCTTTCCTTCCCTCCTCTGCCTGGTGAATACTGTCCATCTTCCAAGGGCCGGGCTCAAGCCCTTCCTAGTTCCCCTGGAAGAATCAGTCTCGCAGCGCTCCCTACCCTGCACCCTGCCGCGTCCCTCCCCTCGGCCCTCCTGACCCCACCACCAGCTGCTTGTTCTTCTGACGTGACTCTCTTCCTCTGCTAAACCCAGACCTCCTTGACGTCGCTGACCTCTGACCCCGTGCCGTTAGCTCTTGTATTCCCCACGCTCGCGCGGTGCCTGGAAATAAGAGGTACTTTTGCTACGGTGGTTATCATCCTGCAGCGATAAAGAGCTGATGATAATAACCAGCCGTGCTCTGTTTGGACACGACTTAATTCTTCCTTCAACCAGCGCGCACAGAAGGGCTCTTACAGCCCAGGCACTTTGCTTCGTGCAAAGATGAATAACACACCCGCTCCTCCTTATTCCAGAAGGTGGACCGATCTCCCTACAAATCGGGACACTGCAGTGAGGTGAGAGCTGGCCCCAAAGGTGCCAGAGGAGCCCGGCACCCGGGGCCCTGGCTCTAGACGGGTCACTTCTCGCTCCGCCCAGATAGCCAGTTGCCTGCATTTTAAAGCATGTCTGTAATTGTTATGTCATCTGGTCAACGCAACCAATAAATATTTTCATTATTGGATGTCGAAGAAAGCTTTCAAAAAACACCGAGGAACCTGTAGCTCAGCACTCAGAGCTTTCCTAAGGCCTTTTACTCCCGTGTGTGTTCTCAACCTTATTTTTCTCGTTTGTTCCTACACGTTTTAGACCACTTGTTTTGGAGCAGTAAGATTTGGAGGTTTCGAAAGGTCCTGGAGGCCCCATTAGCTGCTGCTTCTGGACGGGACCCTCTTTTGACCTAGGTGAGAACCCTGTAGATCTGGACCCACCAGGAACTGGAGAGCCGAGGTTCTTTGGAGTCTTGGGGGCCGTGGCCTTTGTCGTCGCCCCATCTTTCCCGGAACGGGATCGCCTCTGGTTGAATACGTGTGCCCGTGTGGCTGGCTCGTCTTGCACGTTTGTGTGTCTCCAGGCAGATGTGCCTCAGCATCTGCCGGTGGAGGTGGCCTTTGAACTCGTTATTTTCTGGGCGGCCAGGGCAACACCCGGCTCCGCGCCGGTTTGGCCACGAAGATCCCCTGAGGCGCATGGCCGGTAGCGCTCGCCTAGGAAGCAGGACGGGCAAGATGACGGTTCTGACAGAGGAAGCCCAAGCAAGGGATTTACTTTCTCAGATGTTCTGGAAAATTCCACTTTCAGGGCATAGGCTCTTTTTTTGAAAGAAAGGGGCTGTGTTTTGAATGAGCTGTGGAGACCTTCCTGAGGAGGCGTGTGGGGACGTGTGGGCCCCAAGCCTGCAGGCGGGCTCGCTCCTCCCAGGCCGCGAGCAGGGCTGCGGGCCTTCCCTCGAGGTCCAGCCCCCCGCAGCCTCACATCCAGGGCGCACAGGCCTTCAGAGCATCTGCGGGGAGGCCGTCCTGGCAGAGAGACGGGAAACCCTGGGGCAGAGCAGGGACCGAGGGCCTCGGTCTCCCCTTCACCGTGGTGCCACGGCCTCGAGTTCCGAAGCACGTCCTGTGTGCCACACGCTGTCGGATGTGCATCGTGTACACATACAAACATATGTCGAAAGTGAGAGTGTCAAATGTATACTCCTGTTTTTAATGGCCCCGTGAAACGGGCATCATTTTACAAATCAGGAAGGTAAGGCTCGGAGAAGCTGCGTAACTTGCTTCCCACTGGGAGCCCCAGGGTATCTCCACTGGATTCTAAATTCAGTTCTCTTCCTCCCAACCCCCAGGCTCCTGCCGTCACTTGGCTGAGCTCCTGTGGCCTCCTTTGCCCACCTCTGTCTCCAGAGTTTGACTCTCTGACTCTGCACCCAGATGTCCGCGGGGCTGGTTCCTTCCTTCCAGGTCTCGGTCACCACCTCCCGCCTCTCCCTGTGCTCCTGACCCTGGGTCCATGTGACTTGCCCTTTATACGCTTCTCGCCCACCACAGGCACTGTCTTGATTGCAGGGAAGCAGGCTGTGTGCCATTCATCCTGCTTTATCTGCAGTAATTCCACAGCTTAGCAGTTCTGGTAGACTTTGAACTTTTTTTTTTTTTTTCTGTCTGAGAGATTTGATATTCTTTAAATGTACTTTTTAATTAAATGCAACCTGGACAGCTCCTCTCTACTCAGCCTCTCCAGTGATTAAGGGGTTCATGTGGGAGAAACTGACTAGGAGTAGACCCCATTTCCCTCTGCGGGGAGCCTTTCTTCCCATAACTACAAAGCATTCGCCTTTCTGCCTTTGAAGCTACCTAGCACCCACTGTTGCTGACCTCGGCAGAAATCCTCTTTTGCTTCGATGTCTGCACCTCCCAACCACCTAAACCAACCTGGGAAATGCTCAGTTGAAAACGCTACAGTAAAGTCTCAATTAAGGAAATGCTCGGGGGAAGGAGTGTTGTAGTTAATTTAATTTTTGGTCAACTGAGCACAACCAAAGTTTTCATTAGGAGGAAATATCGTTATATAAAAGAAAGATTATGAACTTTGGATGAAGACATTCCTCTATTTAAAACACATTCTCTACCATGTTTAGTCATGTGACTTTGGGGCTCAGTTTTCTCATCCATAAAAGGGGGATGCTAATAGCTATCTTAATAGCTTGTTGTCAGATTAAATTGGGCAACATTTGTAAATGTAAACGCATAACAGAATGTTGAGCAGCTGTGTGGGAACTTGGTGAAGTACGGTTTCCCTCGGCTTCCCATTTTGTTTTCGTTCTTAGAAATAATTCTTAATACATTGGCATATGGTATTTTAAAAATGTTTTTTAATGTGGAACCCTGAAGGAGAGGGTAATTTTCCTGGTGGTGGTAGTAGTGGCTCATTATTGTAGAATATTTATGAAAAATTAACCAATCATTGAGTATTTGTTGAGTGCTTATTATATCTTAGACACCGTGAGAGTACCAGAAATGAAGAGGTCGTTTTATTCTTTTAAAAATGACCAGATAGTCTTCTTTGCATTTTTCTTCTAAAAATTGAACGTGGGAAAAAAATTGGTAGAAAAGTCAGCTTGGCAGGTTAAAAATGCACATCCATGACCTCCTCTCACTTAAAAAAGAAGTAAAAACCCACTAAAATGCAGTACAGGAAGAAGAGACTGAGGTCCACAGGACAAGAAGGCGCTGTTAGTGACTGAGGTGAAACAAGGGTCTGGACGGAGGCGTGATGACCATGGGGGTGGGCGGAGGAGGTCTCGGCTTGGGGAGCGGACTTGGCCACCGTGGGACTAGTTATGACCCAGGGCTAGAGCCGGGGTGGTTAATGGTTTGCGTCTGGGACAGTCTGCTTCCTACCTCCCACTGTAGAGTACTCGGCAGCTAAGGCGAGTAGACAGAGAGACAGACAGGTAAGGACCCCCTCCCCCCACCCCATCTGAGAATGAATGGCCCCAGAGGAAAAAGCTCTGCACTCTGGGGTTCAGGGTCCCTTCGGGACACCACTGAGCTTCCCGCCTGATTGAAGCAAAGTTGCCCACTGACAAGTTAAAAGTCACATTTGGGGGAGGGGGTGGGTTGTCACATTTCGTTTTAAGCCTCTCTTTGCTGTTCTTTTTAATCCACGTGCTCATACGAATTTGACTGAAATTAAAAACATTTTTTTTAATGAAGAAAGTGTGCCAGCATCGTGTAGCTACCACCGGCACCGTCCTTGCTACCGAGAGGTGTGGATCCCGGGAGCCTACGCAAAAGCTCACTGAAATGTTAAGTTTCGGTAGAACACGCAGACTCCTCAACCACAAGACCGTGCTTTGATCTTCCTGCTGTCGTTTCCATAACTCAAGGTCACTTTGCCGCATGTGTGTGCCTTGCGTGTGTGTTAGAAATGCACGTTTTAGGAACCGTCACATTTTATCTGCATCTCTGGGACCTACTTCTCCAAGTGTCATGTGTGACTCACGCATCACCAGAAAGAACAACGTAGTCGGGTTTGAGGGCAGGCTGACATTTACCAGCCCCGAGTCGAGCTGCTCGCTCCACTTGTCCTGTCGACCCGCCATGGGTGAGGGTCCTTGAAATCATGTAATGGTCTGGGCCACGAGAGCAATACAGACAGAAGTTGCTGTTCCGTGTGAATCACAATTACGAACGACTTCCTCTTTCCTGGGGGCGGCTGGAATCACCGCGGAGCAGCACGTGCATCCTCCCTTTCGCTCGTCCCCGGGGCCGTGAACTCGGGCCTGGCGCTGACCTGTCTGTCACATGCGGGTCTCTCAGGGTCAGCGCGCAGGCAAGGTGGAGCCGCCCGCTGGGGGTCTGGCCTCCGGGCGGCGACGAGTGCTGAGCTCGGGCTTCCTCTCCGGCGCCAGGCGGAGCGCTGATTCATGCCAAATTAGCACCTTGCTCGGCGACCTCTGCGCGCCCCGCTGCCTTCCTTCACTTCACATGACTGTTTGCAAATATTAGCAGCTCAGGTCATTTCTCCTCATCAGCGACTTTCACAGATGACAGGCAGGCCTTCAGCCTTTGTCACGAACGTGTCTGTGCTCCGGCATCCTCGGAGGTCTGATAACCAGCCCCACGATGCCCAGTCGCACAAGCCGAGGGTGTCGGGGGTTGGGAAGGTCCCCGGGAGGCCCTGCCGGGCGTGGGGAGGGGAAGGCTGCCCAGCGCTTGCCAGGAGCCCCGAGGGCCTGAAACGGCCTCGCAGTAACTAGTCGATACATAGGGTTACAAAATTGATTTGTTGGCTCTGCCCGCCTCAAGCTTTTTTTTTTTTTTTTTAATTCACATGAACCTTTAATTCCAGAATCTCATACTGCTTAGGCAGTGAAAGCCAGACTCAGAGCTGTGGGAAATTGACTAGAGGCCAGTCCTCTTTTCTCCCTCTGTTCTCTCTCGATGCCCTGACCGCATTGCCAGCAGCTGGAACCTTCCACGGTTCTCCTCAGCTGCTCGCACTGGTGGCGGGTCTCTGCAGCATGAGGTCCTCCAGGAAGCATTGGGCATTTGCTGTGATGTCAATTTATTTTTATTTCCAGCCTCTTCCATCTCCACCCTTTATTGAAAGGCCTGTTCTCGAAATGTGTGATCAGTCTTCATTTTCCCTAAATAAATAGTAGTAATGCGCACGTAGTTTAATTTTGATATTACTTGTATTTGAGAGAAAAGTGGCAAAAACATCTCGCGTTTTTTTTCTCCCTTGTCACCAGAGGTATGAGCTAAATTATTTATAGTTTGATACTCACACAACAGAGATGGAGTCGGAATATTTACTTTTCAGAGAGAAGGGATTAAACATGCACGCACAGAACCGAGCGCTTGGTTCATGGGATGTCTTTGCTCCGGGACAGTGTTCGGGCCCAAGTCAGAGAGCAGCCGCTTTCCAAACACACGTGTGCCCAGCAGAGGGCCTGATGCATGAAATATTTATGGAAGTGAACGGATTTGAAAATAGTGGGTAGACCAGGTAACTCAATCAGCAAAGTCTAAACTTGATAAATAAAGTCAGCAACCATTTTGGAAAATGCACGACAGTCTGAAGCCCTTTATGGGCACGACGTGTGGAGAGGCAGCAGGAGGTCTCTGACCCCGTGGTTCCTGGGCGGGACACGTGCTTACGGACCAGGACCGCACCGCGGGCCCCTCGAGGGCTGGGGTCGGGTCCCGAGGTGCTGGGCGTCCTGTCGGGGCAGCTTGACAAGACTCTCGTGTCACGTTCCAATCCTCACCCCTCCTGTACTTGAGAGAGTTCCATGGGCTTCTGCTTTCTCTGCCACAGGAGACGTTGGCACGCCTGAAGCCGTGGCCCCCGTCATCGTGATCCCCCCGAGCAACAGAAGCGTGGTGGCCGGGTCCAGTGAGACTACCTTGGAATGCATAGCCAATGCCAGGTGAGTGCCAGTCCCCCACACGGGGAGTAACAACCCATGACAACACCTCCTGCGTGTGGCTGGCTCTCCCAGCAATGGTGGTCTTGTTCATCCAGCTGGGCTCTGGGCACAGTGTATATGGGAAGATAGGACGTGGGTGTGCTGACCTTTCCCGGGCCTTGTTCTGCAGTATTTACATGGAATGTAATATTTATATTGGAAAGCAGCGCTTTTCACTTTAGCTCTGGGTCGTGGTAGAGGGTCTCTTCTTAGATTCTGGCTGAGGAGCAGAGACAAGCTTTGCTCTCCTTCGGGTGCAAAGGGAAGAGTTAATTCTCTTCTCCTCTGTCGTCGTAGGTGTTCTCAGCCCCATCAGTGGTCGCTCCAGAATGGGGTCCCCGTGATCACGCCTCCCATGCAGCGCGTCCCCTAGCAGTATTTGTTTTAAACATTTCTTTAAACATTCTTTTCCTGAGCAAATGGAATCATTAGCACTTACGGTCCATTGCTGCTGCAATTAGCTATCCTTGCTCAATAGCCCTTGAGCAGACTGTGTCGCTGACGCGTGCCTTAAGGGAGTAGGGTAATATCTGGATTGAGTTTTAACTGTCCACTGTTCAACCCACCATACCTCCTGGTCGAATGATTATTATTGCCATCTACATGATCCACACTTATTGTCACTAAAGCCCTTCGTTCTCCCAGGCCCGTCGAGGAGCTGAGTGTGACCTGGAAGAGAAACGGGGTGAGGGTCACCCGTGGGCTCCACAGCTTCGGGAGACGCCTCACCATCAGCACGCCGACCTCCTCGGACATCGGGGAGTACGCCTGCGAGGCAGCGCTGCCAGGGAGCGCTTTCGAGCCCGCCAGAGCCAAAGCCTTCCTTTCTATCATAGGTAAGGCTCAGACTGGGAAGCGGTGGCATCGGTATCCTCGCAGAGTGGTGGCACACCCCAGGCCACGGGAACAACGTAGCTAACACCTGTGTTCCACCGACTGTTTTTAACTCAGCACATGGAAGTGAAGTTGAGTTTATCTCCCAGATTCAGCCTATTCTTCTTTCCCAAGAATATCAATGCGTTAAGTCCAAAGAGCTCATGTTCTGAATACTCCCAAGAAACGTCCTTCTGAAAACTTCCAATTGTAAAGCTTGGGAAATGGAGTGTCGAAATCCTTGGCATGTTTATCACCTCCCTGTGCTGGCCTTGCTGCCATGAGGCTTTTCTATAACTCTTATTTGGCCATTATGATCAATGTTCAGAGATTAATCTATGACCATTATTTTTTATTTTTTGACCCAGAAGAAAGTCAGAAAGTCTTGGGTGTTACCTTTTGTTAAATTAGAAAGTGAGAACAGAGAGGCTTCCTAGAATCATGTGTTATTCGTAAACCAGGGAGAAGGGAGACAAAATTAGGCACATTTGAGCTGCTCTAAATGCTGGGAAACCTCGATGTTTAGGAAGGTGCATTGTACACAGACTAAGGGAATCCTTAGTCTATTTTCAGATTATGATAAGATTACATTAAATTGTGAGGCAAAGCCCTTTATTTCTCTCGTCTCTTCAGCTCCTATAATATGTTTAGGCCTCTGCAGCGGCTGTGGTCACTGTCACAGTGACCCGTCTAGTGGCCACTGCTGATAAGAGGTGCCTTTGGGGTCCACTCCAGGTGGGAGAATCTCTGCGTCTCTCCTCTCAATCCAAACAAGGCAGATGGAGAACAGGAAGGATCACGTAAGCAGAAAGCCCTTTGAGGGCAATCGCCCCTCACGTAACGTATTTTGCAGTTTGCCACTTTGCAAACTAAGGGAAAATAAAAGCTTGTGTTTTCATAAAAAATTAGCAAGAGTGTGAAGAAATGCTGCATAAAAGGCAGTTTGCCTTGAGTGTGTCACATTCCTTTAAATCATTAGGAAATGGCTCTGTGGCCTGAAAATGACTGCCAGACTCACGTGATGCAAACCTGTCAGCCCCTCTGAAAGATTTGCACGAATTTTAAAAGCGTCAGAGAAGGCAGGTTTTGAGTCACAAATCATTGCTGATTCTCCAGTAGGGATCTGAGCTGGTTCTCTGCTCCCTTCCTCATCCACGCTTTAAAGATGTCAACACCCCATCCCCACTCCCGGCGAGGACCTTTCTGTCGGGAGTGATCTACAGCTACATGAGCACAGCGCATTATAGATTGAACCCAAATTAAAATTGTAAACGTGTAAATCTCCAGCAGACAGGACTATATCGTGTTAAAACATTTCAAGGTAATTTAAGCAAGAGAAGAAATTTATCTCCCTGTAAACCAGAACGTTTGTTTCCATTATAATTCCCTTTTTAAAATATTTAAGGGCTTCCCTGGTAGTACAGTGGTTAAGAATACAGCTGCCAATGCAGGGGACACGGGTTCAAGCCCTGGGCTGGGAAGATCCCACATGCCGCGGAGCAACTAAGCCCGTGTGCCACAGCTACTGAGCCTGTGCTCTAGAGCCCGCGAGCCACGACTACTGAGCCCGCGTGCCACAACTACTGAAGCCTGCACGCCTAGAGCCCGTGCTCTGCAAGGCACCACAATGAGAAGGCCTGTGCACCACAACGAAGAGTAGACGCTGCTCGCCTCAACTAGAGAAAAGCCCACGTGCAGCAACGAAGACCCGACGCAGCCAAAAATAAATAAATAAATTTATTGAAAAAAATAATTTTTAAATCTGTCACGTGAACTTGGGTTTTGCACTTCCATCTGGATTCCAGAGCAGATTGTTTCTGTATTCTCCTGAGTTGCCATCTCTCCGTGTTCTGGCTTTTAAAGGTATACGGACACATTTGTGTACCTTTAAGGTGTTCATTTAAATCCCCTTTATTCATAAGAATTTGCTGTGACAGGTAGGATTTTGTGGTTGAATCATCCTGGGAAAGCCCTCAAGAGCCTCTGTCAGTTCAGAGTGATTTGGGAGATTATAGCCCCGCGCCCAGCGATCGCGGAGGGAGGGATCCTCAGGAAACCCGGGTCCCGGTTCCACGGCCCTGTCACTGGTGGAACGGCGAACTATCGATATGAACGTGCAGATGAAAGAAAGCAGCCACAGACTGGCTTCCACTTACTCCTGTTTCTTACTGATGAGATAAGACAGGCTGTTCAGCCCACCTGTCAACTCCTCTGCTGCGTTGCTTAATTTCTGAGGTTTAAACAGGAACTCGGGTCTGACTGCAGACGGCGTTGCACACGCGACTCTCCACCCAGTGGGGCAAGCGGCCTCCTGGGCTTGGCGGTCCACGGTCCCCTCCACCTGCCCTGCGGGGAGTCTGTGGCTGTTGCTTCACCGCTCGTTTCCTTACCTGCCCACACACTGCACACCCCACGTGATGAGACAGACGCCTCAGGGCCCATCTCCTGACTGCGTTCTCTGGCCACTGGAGCCAGGGCTGCCCCTGGGTGAGGCCAGGGCACCCGCCATGGGGCAGGTTGGAAGTGCTGGCACCACACCCCCTGGCGTGCGTTAGTCCAGCACCACAGGGACTGGAGGATCATCAGCCAAGCTTCCTCACCCCTGAGGTGGGGGTGTAATTTGGAGGCTGTGGTCTTCACTGGCCTCCAGAGTTTCCCAGCGGGGTAAGCTCAGTCACCTACAGGGGGGGCTACCTTGGTAACGGGCTCGTTTTCAGCTGGCCTCCCGCCCGCCTGCTTGTGTTCCCATGACCTCCCAAATAAACCACTGGCAGGGAACCCTGTCTCAGGTCTGCTTCTTAGGGAGGCCCACCCAAGACTTGGACCGGCGCCCTTCAGACCCCTGAGCACCTGTGCTTAGGATGAATGGCCTTGCCCGCCCGGGTCCCACCTTACCTGCCTTGTGGATCTGCGCGTCCCTCAGGACTCCCTCAGTCGTCACCACTTGCCTCTGTGACCTCTCAGACTCTTCACCAGGCAGAGAGTGACGCTGTCCCAGCTGTTGTCCTACAGAGAGTGGACACTCTAGAGGGTCACTGATGCTCCATGCGTGATGGAACAGGCTCTGGAGACGGGACTGGGCCCAGGTTCTCACTGCACCACTTGCTGGCCTCTGTGGGCCTCAGCGTCCACGTCTGTGAAATGTGGACGCTGCAGAAGATGATTCCGGCTCGTATCGTGAGGATCATATGAAGTAACGGGCACGGAAGGACTGAAATGGCCGCTTTGGGAGCTGTTGGTAGGACTCCGCAGTGACACACGTCACCCTTAGTGCTTTACCTACAGCGGTGACATGACACATCTTCCACGCTTGCAGCCTCTGAAGTCAGCATGTGTCTCACAACCCACGGAAGCATTTCTTCTTTCTTGGTGTAAACAAAAACGATGATGCCTCTTACCAACGCTGCAACGTCTCAACCTCAGTGAAACACGACGGGTCCATCTCCCGTCCAGACTGACGGATCTGGTCCCACACACAGCACGGCCATGCATACGCGTGTCCTGCCCGAGGCGCGATGCCTCCTTCACCCCCCGCTCAGAAACTCGGGTGGGTGGGTATGACAGTTGTGCAGAGCTTTCTCTGTATACCTCAAGTCTATTCTGATTTTTTATACATATATCATGCAGAAACTCCAATATCTGAACTACTATTAAAATAACAAGTTACCTATAACACCTCTCTGCTGACAGCAGCGCCGCAACTGAGAAGTTGTTCTCCTAGAGCTGAGACGGAGCATCCTTCCTTCCTTCCTTGTTCTCTTCCTTCCTTCCCTCCACTCGACGCAGAAGTCTTTACCGAGTCGGCCCCCCCGATGCTGTGCTGGTCCCGGCATCCAGGGTCTTATGCGGAAGGCAGTCCCTTCACGCGGCAGTTAAGGTTCCCCACAGTGAGTGCTTAGACCCGCAGCAAGGCGGGGGGGCGTCAGGGGGCTCCCCTGGGATTGGCAGGAGAGGGGCTTTCACAGCAGTTCGGGCCAGAAGAGAATGTTGCAGGGAGCACAGTCCTCTCCTCATGGAGATTTACAGGGCACCTTCCTGGTAACTCGCTCACATCGGTTTAAGAAAAGCCTAAGACGTCTGTTTTTATAGTTGTCACAGACGACCCATAGTAGAAGCACCCAAGTTCATTATCGGCATCCGATCACCAACTGTAGGACTTATCCGTATGGCATCTTATCACTGATTAAAGCTCAGAAAAGAGCTATTACAGAACTGTTCCTTAAAGAAAAGGAAAAGTCGTGTGAGACAAACCTCAAACGATGCTGGGGTGATGTGCTCCTGGATGCAGCATCGGCAGCTCCTGGTGCCCCAAGATGAGCAGGAATTCTGTCTGGGGAGCAGGGTGTGAACTCTTCCATGCGCCGTCCAACTCCAGGCTCCCCCGCCGTCCTCTGCTTCTCCACTCACCCACCTGTCATTCACCAGTGCAGAGTGTGTGCCAGGCACCCAGCGGGAGCACCAGCCTGGGCGGCATGAAGACGAGTTGGATGCATCTCCGCCCCTGAAGGAGTCTCAGGGTCCTAAAGTCTGTGGGCGTCTCCTCTCTCTCTTCTCCAGTGGGCGGTTTCTAAGTGTCTTCTCAGAAATGATGGTAGGTGTTAAAACACAGAGATGACTAAGACACGCTCTTCCCTGAAGCAGCCTCCAGCGTGGTGGGCGCATCACACAGATGTGGGTCATCGGTCCCAAGGGGTACGTGTGTGGGGCAGACCCAGCCCGAGGAGGGCAGGGAGCCTCTGCAGGAGAAGGAACACGAGGACTGGCCTTGAAGATCGGTCTGAATTTGCCAACGAGGCAACTTGAGAAAGGCTAGTCCGCGGGGAGGAGCCAGGACCAGTGACGGCCTTTGTGTTGCTCTTGTGAGAAAGGACCACAAGCTCGACAGCTTAAGATAATACAGATGTGTCACCTCACGCTTCCCGGCCTCCCAAGGCTGCAACCAAGGCTGTGGCTAGGCTGGGTTCTTCTCCCGAGGCCCTGGGAGGATCCACTTCCCGGCTCACCCAGGGGCTACAGAACTCAGTTCATGCGGTTGTGGGGCTGGGCCTGTCTCCTTTCTGGCTGTTGGTGGGTCTTTCTCAGGTTCTGGAGGCAACCGGCGTCCCTGGCTATGGCCACCTTCGTCTCCAGAGCCAGCCGCGGGCCGGGTCCTCACACCACGGATCTCTGACCTCCCCTCCTGCCGTCGCTACCGCTGCCAGCTGGAGAAGGTTCTCTGCTTTTAGGGGTCCCTGTGATGAGACTGGGCCCGCCCAGCTGCTCTGAAATCATCTCCCCGTTTTTAGATCGATGGCCTCAGTCACGTCAGCAGAGTCCCCCCTGCCGCGTAGCGTAGCATGTTCACAGGTACCGGCGATTGGGGGTGGACATGTCCTGGGGGCATTCTGCCCACCCCAGTGGACAAAGGCACGCAAGCGTGGCCGACGGTGGCGAGTCAAGGGCACACCACGGGCTCTGCTGCTTCCCGAGACGGTCGCTCTGGGAGAAGGGCAGACGGCAGAGAGGGCATCTCCGGGCTGTGCCGTGAGCCGGGGTCGGGGGTGGATGGTGCAGGAGCCAGAGCCCAGCATCAAGGGCAGGAGAGCCTGAGGGATCCTAATTTGGGGGCTGCCTGGGAGGTACCCCTGCCTCAAGCTCTGAGGTCGGGGGACTGGAGGCTTGCTGTGCTGACTGGAGGAGCTGCCTGTGGCCCCCGGGGGATGTGGAGGACAGCCTGCATGGCTGGCCTGTTCTTAACATGCCAGTGTCACACGGGATGAGAACGTTTTCCTGACGGCTTCATATTGTTTCAAAAGAGGTGAAAGTGTTCGTTTCAGTCCCCGGTTTTATTGGCTGCAATTGCGATAAATCTTTAAAAGTCTAGTGTGCGCCTGCGTTGGCAGGGTACCCTTTCCAGACAGAGGTGTTGCTGATTAGCTAAGATGTACACTTGCCCTTTGAAGATTAAGTGGTTGAAAAGTCCGCGGCGGGGCTGACTCGTTCAGAGCAGGTTTTCCCCACCAGTCACCTCAGTCTTCCTTGGCTGATCCGCCCGGTACTTTCCCGCACTGTTCTCCTTATAGACAAGTATACGCGGAGGTAGCTGAGGGCGCAGCTGAGCTGGGCTGGGATGCGGGGTCAGCAGGGAGAAAGGTGGTAACGTGCGGGCGTGGGAGAGATGACGTTACCGTCGGAAGCCGCGTGGGTCTGTGAGGGCTTCGGCAGCCCCACGGCTGTGCTGAGCGCTCAGCACCTGGAAAACTTTCCGGAAAAGGCAGGAGAATCAGTAAATGAGTGAGCAGACCTGGCCTCCCTGGCCGCTGAAACTTGCCTGGGTGTCGGCTGCGGAGGAGACGGCCAGCGCTCGTCCAGCTCTGGCAGGCCGCCCGGCGGGACGCGCCCAGGGAGCCCGGCGGCTCTGAGCTCAGGGCCACAGAGGCTACGGAGCCGTGAGCCTGTGCCGGGCGCCCCGGGGAACTGGCCGGGCGGGGACGACAGCGCTAGCAGAGGAGTCGTCCCGAGCAGGCCCGGGGGTCCCTAAGGCACCTGCAGCCCCAGAGCCAGGCCTTCAGTCAGCTCGGTCCAGCCTCAGGTCACCATGTGAGGAGGGCCCATTGTCTCTGACCCTGGGAGCTTCCCCCCCAGCACTTGGGGAAGACCTGGGCGCTGCAGGGCGAGGGACAGCAGCACCGGGACGTCGGGCAGGGTGCCAGACAGCATCCGTAATCAGAGCCTCGGGAATTGTCTGGTCCTATAGACGTTGAGCATCTATAGGTATGGATTCTTCCCACCAAAGTGTGACTCCTCTTGGAAGAATCTCGAGGGAAGTATGCTGAGTGGAAAAAGCCAGTTCCAAAGGTTGCATACGGCATCATTCCATCTATATAACGTTCTTGAAAGGACAGAATTACAGAGATGGAGAGCAGATGCGTGGTTGCCAGAGGTTCAGGATGGGACCTTGGGGTGGGCATGGTTACAGAGGGCAGCGTGGAGGACCCTGGTGGCGGTGGGCCTGCTCTGCATCTTGACCGTGGTGTGGATGCACAGACCTGCACTGAGTCCTACACACGAGTACAACCAAGACTGGGGGGCGGGGAACGTTGAATACAATAGGCTACGTGTTTCACTGTCAGTATCTTGGTTGGACTATAGTTTCTGCAAGATGTCCCCGCTGAGGGGACACGAGGGATCTTTATTATTTATTACAAATACGTGGGACTCTCCAATGATCTCAAAATAAAATGTTTAAGAAAGGAAAACTGTAATCCGTCATAGCAGATGTTGCTGTTTTAACTTACTTCTTTTCCTTTCCCCTCACATCCCTTTAACCAGACCACAGGGGTAGATATCAACTTCAGCATTTGCTGATGAAAATGGGGCGTGACCTGCACACCAGGGCCTGGGCAGGGTGCAGCTGCTGTACAGTTAGAGCATAAGCAGCGTTGTCGTTGCTATGGATGAAGGAGACACGGCTGAATGTGCACGCGTGAGTGTGCACGCAGGAGTGTGCACGCGTGAGTGTGCACGCAGGAGTGTGCCGTGAAGACCAGCTTGAAAAAGAGACATGGAGTCTCTGCAGTATTTCTTGAGGCCTGGGCTCTACACACACACAACCAAGTGGAGAATCTGCCTCCGTCTAATGAATTTGCAGCCACGGCCTCAGCCAGATTGGTTCCTTCAGCAGATTGTTTCTGCTTGAGCGACGCAGGTAATTGCAGGATTGATACCTGACTGCTTCCAGGGAGGAACCTTCAGCCTCGTCTCCTTAATCATCTCCTTGAAATGCTAAGTTTTCATTTCTCTTTTTCGTCTTTTAGGTCCCACCCTGTTTTAAAGATATAGTCAATACAAGAGGCAGGCCAAGCTATAGTATCCACATTCAACACAATTACAGTGGAAATAAGCCACTCTGGAAGACAGCGCCCAGAAATTATCACAGAAAGTGAATCCAATGTCCCTTTGTTATCATGATAATGAAATCACTACTACCTTAATAGTCCTCGAACTTGGCCGTGCCACCGTTGAATTCCTGATGAATAAACTGAGAAAAATATTGCAGTTTAGTCTCCAAGGAAATTCATTGTTTAATACAACCACTGCTTTTTTTGCTGTTGAACAGGCGGGTGAGCAGGGAGTCTGGAGATACGCAAGTGGCTGGGTTTCCTTTGCTACTGAAGATGAATGAGAGGCCCATTTTCTTTCTTCTCTCAGCTATTATTTTGCATTCCACTGATGTATTAAATCTATATTTTGGAGAAGAAGAACTGCTAAGACTTTAAAAAATATGTTAATAGGCTGCCCTGTTCCCTGAAACAGGCCGGGTGCCTGTCTGTGGTGCTTTATTTGACGTGCTTCATGAGTTGTTGTTTAGTTTAGATACTGAAGCAAACTAGACTATAAAATACTGGGCTGTGAATATACACCTTTATGAACCTCACGGGATAGCCCTTCTAAAATGTGAATTAAGATATTCCATTATTCAAGCCCATAAACTGAAAAGTAGCCATTGCCCTGAGTAGTAATTTGCTTTCCAGAACCTTAGACTATAAATTGCCTTTGGCCTCTGCGTACCGAATTCTGAGTCTGTGTGCACGATGGTAACTAATGAAGTTTTCAAAAATAGTTTTTAAAAGGAGCTCAAACTCTTGTAGGCTGTAAGGGTCTTCTGAAATATACCTGTTTGGCTTACGGGCTGTTTTGGTTTTTTCTTGTTTAAAGAGCCACCGTATTTTACTGCGGAACCTGAGAGTCGGATTTTAGTGGAAGTAGAAGAAACCGTGGACATCGTGTGTGGAGCCATGGGTGAGTGTGGGAGCCATGGGTGAGTGCGGGAGCCACAGGGCAAGCAGCGACATGGTGGAGGAGCAGAAACGGCGTCTCCCGGGCAGAGCCGTCCTCTGGACAGCGACAGGTGGACTGTGATGATTAGAAACGGGGCCGTTGGCATAGAGTAGAACTCAGTTGCTGGGCATGTAACCTGCAAAGCAGGGACAATAATATTTACCCAAGGGAACAGCAAGGAAGCCTTAACCCTGTCCGTCCCAACAGAGAGAGATGAAGTCCTGTCCCCTTGACTCCCTTCAGAGGCTCTGATTCTGTAAGAACGTGACCCCTAAGACTTGGGGCAGGAAGTTCATTCTCATCCGTGGGGTGAGCGGGACTGGTGACCACGCCCACTCGAGAGAAGAGAGATTGTTTCAACTTCTTGGATAGGAAATCTTCTATTTTTCCACCCTTTCAGCTTTGAGTCGACTTTTCCTTTGTTACTCAGGGAATTCTACCTGTCGTCCCGAGCCTTGACCCCCCTCGTTGTCCCCTGTTCCCATGTCGTGTCCAACATGCAAGTAGTCACACTAAACGCCCCGACAGAGACAGGCTCTCTGCGGCAATTTCATAAACAAAACTTCACGAGTCCTCTGGAGATCGTCCAGTAAGGAAAAGGCCCCTTAATGTTAACACCTGTTCATCTTAAGGGTGGGGTTTTTCTTCTAAGAGCTTGGCGGGTGAGGATTCCTAACAATTCTGTGAATCTTCAGGACAGCTGCGTAAGAGGGAGATCCTTACGTCCCTCTATACATGGGAAAACACCCCTTAAGAAGCAAAGCTAAGTAACGCACTCAAGGTGCAGTCAGGACAATGAAGGAGACATCTTCAGCTCCGCCCGCGGTCCGGCACCGGGGCCTTGCTCACTGAGCCCTGGACAGGCAGCCTGCCTCGGGCCACGTGTTGATGGAGACGGGATCCAAACCCACAGGCACCAGCTCCAAAGCCAGTGCTTAGGCCTGGACCCTGAGAGCCAAGGCCCTGGGACTCGGAACAGATACCACCGATCTGCAGGTCACTTTCCATTTCTGGGAAGGAGTGGGAGTGCCGCTCAGGACAGTGCAGAGGGTCAGCGTAGAGAGGGGCGCCCGGCCAAGAGGCCCGTCCCCTCCCCCCATCCACTGAGCCTCTGCCACAGCTGCCCCCGCCCAGAAGAGTCATTTCCTTAGTGGTTCTGGTTCCCAGTCCCGCCAGCCCCCGGGGTGCAGCCTCCATCCCTGCCCTGCTTCTCTTCTCCACTGCTGGGGCTCAGGGTGGGAGGAGACGGGAATGAGAAGAGTCCTGTGAATTCCAAGTGAAAATCTTTGCCCTATTGTGGCTGCATTGTTCTCTCCTCTCTGTGAACACCAGCTTTTTAAGGCCAACAACTCTGTGAACGTGAAGCTACAAAATATTTAGAGTGCTTATATTTTAGAAACGAGAATCTACAATACTGTGGGGATAAGATTTCTGTTTATGACATTAAATTGCCCCAAAATAGAAATACTCCTAGTTCCCCTATATACTAACAATTATTTTTCAGTAAATGACAGCGTTAGGCTCTCCTCTTGACAAGAGGTTGCTTTTCTGGCATGATATCTGTAGAGTAAACTGCTTGTTAAGTACACGCTTATAAATATACACCGAACGGGTCTTTCAGCCTTGCATCGCCGTCATATAATTGACCTCTTTCTTTTGATAATGCAACTAGCAGCATGCGAAGTGGTTATTCTTTATGAAAGCTACATCCTGTACTTGCTATTATGAGATTTTACGTAGATTGCTTATGCTTTTACCTTGTTACGGTTTTTTTTTAATTTCCTGATTTAATGAAAAGTGACAGGCAACATAATTTAGGCAAAGAACAGAATCTGAGAATACATTCTCTTGAAATATTCCATGACATTAACTTTACTTACTAAAGAAGACATACCTACATAGCATCTTAAGTCAAGGGATTTGGGTGTGCCTTTCAGCATGAATCACATCAAGATATTTTATTTAAATTCATTTTCTATTTAGGGAAACTGAGGCACAGCGCCATCTGAGATCTAGAAATAAGCCCAGGCGTTCTGCACTTCCCACAGGGCCACAGCAAACACACTGTGCCCCCCAGAGCCCAGAGCTCTTGTCTTGAGTGCCATGGTCTTGTTCCCTGGACGGGCCCTCTTGTCTACCCTCCCTGGGTAACCTGACCCTGCTCAGGTTTAGGAGGAAGGAGAACGGAAGCAGTCTTCCCTCAGCTGGCTCCCCAAGGCTCCCGGAAAAGCCACCAAGAGGAGGAGCCCAGTGTGTCCCACGCAGCGAGGCCACCAGGACATAGTGCATCATCGCCTGGTTACCTGCACTGACCACACCCATTTGGGGGACGAGCAACAGAGGTCCTCGTGCTCCTGGGCTGAGGACAGTCCCTTCATTGGCAACCTGGGTTCGGCCCCAGTGACCTTGTCCGCTGCACACGCCCCATCCGACCCCAGCCTCAGCCTCCTTCCAGGTGGCGAGACCGTGAGCAACTCCAGTCTCACGGCCTGGAGGCCTAGGTCTGCCCTGTAACATCATCAGGATGAGGAGGGGCACCCAGGAGGGGCAGCTGGGCACTGAGCCTCAGCGTGACCCTAGCCCTCTTGGTCGAAGTCTTGGCCGTGATCTCGGCTCACTCCGCTCTTGGGTACGGGGTCGGGGGCACCCTGCACCCTCCTCCCCATCTGCTGCACCCGCGCTGGTCTCGGGGGCCAAGGTGACTTTTCCTGCAGCCACAGCTTGGACCTCTCGTGTCTCCCCAGCCTGAACCAGATGCATCTCCTGTGCTTATTCCTTTACCTAACCAGTTGCTGCCCCAGCACCGCGCGCTAGCGGGTGGTCAGCGATATCCCGCTCCTTAGACGGAGCTGTTGCCAAGGCGGTGCGCGTTAGCACTGCCCTTAGTTGTGATGTTGGGCGGTGCTATCTGCTGAGCGCGCGCCATGGGCCGGGCCCCAGGAGCCGCCTTTGAGGTCGCTGTGACCCTTGTTCCCTGCAGGGACAAGGTGGGGTTCAGTGCCCTGCTGAATGGCACAGTCTCCGCCCTGGTGACCCTTCCCTGAGCCCGAGCGGCAGAGGCAGAGACCTTCCTCCCAACCCTGCCTGAGGTCAGTCACAGCCAGAACCATCTGGACAAGAGCACAGGCCGTGGGAAGAGCCGGAAGGGTCTGCAGCTGCCCCACACCGCCCCCGTCGGGCCTCTCCCTCCCCATCTTCACCTACGATGAGAAAAATGACGCCTCACAGGGTGCTTGGAGCGACGACTAGATGAGAAAACGCCCGTTGAAATACTGCCGTTTAGTCCTCACGTAAGGAATTCTCGAAGCTTAATGATTTTTGTTGCACTTCTGCGCAGGGGCCCCTCTTCCCACCCTCCGGTGGTTCAAGGACGCGGTCTCCATCAACGAGCTCCAGAACCCTCGATACCAAGTGCTGTCAAGTGGAGGCCTGCGTGTCCAGAAGCTGCGTCCGGAGGACTCAGGAATCTTCCAGTGCTTCGCCAGTAACGAGGGCGGGGAGGTCCAGACCTACACCTACCTGGACGTCACCAGTGAGTACTACCCCCCGCAGAGCCGGCCTTCCCAGTCCTCGCCCCATGGACATGTCAGGAAACGCTAGTGTCTGTTCAGCCCGAGCACCCCTGTCCCGGGCGCTCTCCCTGGCCCTCTGGAGCCTTGATCTTCCCAGCACTTGAACACACTGCTTTGTTGAGACATAGGAACAAACTCCCCATTTTTCTGGACAAAACTGGAAAGACTGTTAAGTGAACAGCTCATCCCTAGTCTTTTTCTTTGGATCTTTTTTCCATTTTTTATATTCATTCTCTATTTTAGTTTTATTGAACAATTGTAGTTCTTATGTGACTTTTTTTATTGTCCCAGTAACAGAAATACTTTGGCACTCTGAAAAACAAAGTAAAGGTAAAGGTTTTTATTATATTTGTGGGTTTTCTCTTGAATTTCCCATAGTCGTAATGTTGTTCTTCTAAAACGAAGTAGAATTTAGTGACTAGGGAACTCTACCTTTCACGTCTGCCCTTTTGGAAGCAAAATGCTGAGAGCCATTGGAGAAAGCAAACTGGTCAGCGTGGGCATGGCCCGTGGCTCTCGTCAGCCAGAAGTAGGAAGGGACCAACGCAATCCTGAAATATTCACGCGTATGTTTTGGTAAACTAGGGGTCATTTCCTCCAGTCTTGGCCGGGGGTCAAATTTCCCCTCCGTTGTGGAGCATAGGAAACCAGTATCACTTCAAGCAGCAGAAATAATACAGGGGACTTAAGCCAGAAACTGAGTTTTGATCAATTAGAATTATTTAAGTCTGTTAGGAATAGTGGGGCAGGATGTTGTAGGGCACGGATGGGCAAGCTTTTTCTGTAAAAAACCAGATGGTGCCTGTTTTCGCCTTTGAAGGACTTGGTTTCTGTTGCTACCCCTCACCTTGCTGTCGTAGCCTGCAGGCAGCACAGACGATCCTGAGCAAACGTGGCTATTCCACAGAACTCCATTTACGAAAGCAGGGACAGGCTGGATTTGGCCCAGGCTGGTGGTTTGCAGACCCTGCTCTCGGGGGAGACCCAGGGCAGATCACCTGATTTCTCTCAGCCTCAGTTTTCTTTTCAAAATGGAACCAACCCAGCCCAGTTCACAGGGTTCTTAGGAGGATCGGTTTGGAAATTTAAATGAAAGTGCTACTTAACCTGGTTACCATGACAACCGGAGAGTGAACCAATAAATGCGTGTAATGATAATGCTGCCTATCTGTTCTGTAAGTACAGGGTTTGGCAAAATGGATTTTTTTTTAATTAAAGTACTTTTAATGAAAGAAAAATAGTGTGTAAAACAATCAATATTTATTCGTTCACTTAACAGACGTTTCTTGAGCCTCTGTGTCAGTTACTCTGGGCCCGTGAGGCTCGGGGACAGAGCTAGGAGGATGCTGTGAAGAAGAGGCTCTCGTGCTTCCAGGACGGAGGGTCCTGGGGGAGGGGAAAGGTGGCAGAGGGCGGGGGCCCTACAGGGGACGACCAGGCGAGGCCCACAGCGGCCAGGGAGGCTCCGCGCAAGGGCGGGTGCAGCGGGGCGGCTTCTCTGCGATGAGAGGGCTCTTACTGCAGCTGAGGCCTGCGGGTGGGGAGGAGGCTGCCCTGCAGAGCCTTGGAGAGCTGCGTGCCACGGTGGAGGTGCCCGAAAGATGCGTGGAGGGACAGGCCGGCCCAGGTGTGTGCGGGCACACAGGGGGCGAGCGGGGCCTTCGCGGCTCTGAGGTGGGCACTGGCCGGGCGTCGTCTGAAGCTTTCAGAGGGCCTCCGCACCTGGTGTGGGGGGACAATGAGGGGACGAGCAGAAGAGACCAGTCGGGGGGCCCCCGTGTCGTCCAGGGGTTCACAGCAGAGGTGGACGCCCAGCGGGGAGGGAGGGCAGAGGCAGGCGGCTGCCCTGGGGTCCACTGGGCCTGCCCGCTTCTGCCCTGGGGGCATTGGCCCAGGCACCCCAGGGACCCCTAGACAGGATTTGGGCGATGCAGGTCACGGCTGGGACTCAGGGGTTCTGGCTTAACCTTTTGCAAAGTTGTTTGGAGTCAGCGGAGTCCTGCCCGAAGCCGGCCCGAGCTGCCGCTGTCTTCCTGGGTCTGACTCAGGGCCGCTGGAAGCCGGAGGCCCGGGCGGTCCCCCGTGAACAGGAAGACCCAACGCTCCCCCCAGGAATTCTTCTCTGAAGCCCTTGGAATCTGGTTATTTTAACTTTCAGAACGGATCCTAGGAAGTGTCAAAGTGTCATCTTCAGGACGATGTAGGATATTCAGACACTAGCTTTTTCCTTTTTCTTTACATAATGAAAGCAGCTTGTTTGATTTATCTAAATAAACATCTCTCTTCTCTTTAACGTTGGTCGAAAACAGTTCTTCCTGCTTTTCCCCACTTGTGTGTCCATCACGTCACGAGACCGTATTTCTCTTTAGGCTGTAAACAAAGATAGGTGATTCCTGGGAGACGGGTAGTGGAGGGTAGTAGTCTTCCTGAAAGGTTTTCATTTTTTAGCGCTCAGTTATCTCTGTGATTAGTTCTGTAAAAGCCCAGGTGGATGACTCCACCAGGCTGGCTTGAGCGTTTCCGAGGGGCGACGCGCTGAGTATTTCACTGTTCACCTCCTCTGCCTAGATGTCGCCCCAGCCTTCACCCAGCTTCCGGCGGACACCACGGTTACTGACGGGACGACAGCCGTCCTGAGCTGCGAGGTGTCCGGGGCTCCCAGGCCGGCCATCGCGTGGAGGAGAGGTAGGCGCTCGCACATGCTGCAGGGCGCGGCCGACGCAGGAAGTGAGCCCGGCGGCCCCGCGTCGTGTTGGCTATTCTCGCTCATTCGTTCGGTAAAGAGTAAAAAACCATTGACTGAGCACCCACCAGGGGCCGATGCTAGGGGCACGGGGAGGGTCAGACGAGCAAGACCCCGTAAGCTCTGTGCAGCTCACAGCCTAGAAGAGGAAGCACGTTTCTGTACACCGTGCGAAGGCCGCTTTCCTCCGTCAAGCCCTTCACCGGGTGCCCCGGGCCTGACGGGCTCTGGGTTTCAGCTGCAGCTTCCCCTTTGTGACTGAAGGAGCGCTTCCGTGGTAATATTCACAGTTAAGACTACATCCGCCTTCATTTCTGAGAAACTGCTCTAGCACAGGGTCGCTCGCATCCTCCGCAGTTTGACGGGTGTGGCTCTCTTAATCCGAAGTTTCAGTTCCTGTGAAGAGTGGTGTCACAACTTGGGTTCTTTGCAGCTGCCCTGCAGCCCTGTCTACACATTGAGCACACCTGCCACTAAACAAACAGCACGCACAGTCTGTCCTTAAGAAACCGCGGCTGAGGTGGGTTCATCCTCCTAGAGGAACGGGTCATGCTTAGTGGACTGTATCTGGGTGAAACTTCAAAACTTACATCTGTTTTCACTCCCAGAAAACCACTCGGTGGCTTCCCAACTCTCAGAGGTATGACTCGTGCACTGGGGCCATGGCTTATGAAGATCCGGGAAGCTACAGATTAATCAGAAAAAAGGGTTCTTTCATTTTATATAGTTTCTTTTTGTCTTTCCTGATTTAGAATGTAATAATGGCTTTAGAGAGAAATTTTTCAAATGCATACACATATAAAGAAAACTCAGAATCAGTCACCCAAAGGAAACAGTCACATACATGGATCATAATTTGTCTAACCACATCTCTCAATATTGGACGATTAGATGTTCTTGGTTTCTGTTATTCTAATTAACGCTAAAGCAAACTGCTTTGGTTACTTTTGTGCATAAAGTTTCCACTTTCTTCTGATTACTTCCTCACGTTATTTTCCTGGGTGCGGCCAGAGCATTACCTTCTGTCGAACGTGGCAGTTCTCACGTTGCTATTTCGTCTGTCGTCCTCAGGAAACCACATTCTGGCCAGCGGCTCTGTGCGGATTCCCAGGTTCATGCTCCTTGAGTCTGGGGGTCTGCAGATCACCCCTGTCTTAATCCAGGATGCTGGCAACTACACCTGCCGTGCCGCCAACTCCGAGGGCTCCCTGAACGCGTCTGCCACGCTCACCGTGTGGAGTAAGGACCACAGCCCCTGTGGAGCTTTCTGTTAACAATGGTTTAATCAGCGAGTCATCTGCGCCCGGGGGTGTCAATATATGCCCTTGGACTCGCTAATCCAGTCAAAGGACAATCATTATTTTTACAACTAATTTGGAGAACTCTGTTGAGTAATTAATTTTTCAGCTTCTAAAAGAATAATTAGAAAATGTATTCAAAGATTTAATGGGGACGTTTCAGGAGAGATAAGAGATTAACTTTTTAACCTCAGTAGAGTAGGGATATTACCCCCCAAAACTAGCTCAAATAAAAAAAAACTGATGGGTTGGCTAATCTTATAAGCATCACATAAGAAAAGTGGACCAAGAATGAAAATCCCAGAGAAAGCATTTTTTCTATACTATCATTATAGCCAACTAAAACATTCCTCATGTATTAAATATGGATGTTTCCTGTATGTTAGGAGTGAACTGAAGGATCTTTGTGGTTCCTCCAGCTTTTGTTTCTCTTTATTTTATCTACAACACAGGTTTCTGAAATGCAGAGTAAATTGTTTTCCAGAACATAAGGATTGGGTTACCAAGTATTTAGCTTCACTGGCTGATAAACTTTTCTCTCTCTGCTTCATCCATATCTATATTACTAAAAAATTATTGTTCAAAAAAGCAAGAGACAGTCAGTGCTCACTAACACATTTTTGTAAAGGCATGTATATGAGGAGAGAAATTTTTAACTTGCCTGAGTGAATATTTTGTTAAAATACCATCCTTGAGGAAAAACTAAATTGTTGTGCTTTATTTCACATCTGCTTAGCGTTTCCTATGATATAGTTGGTGTCCGCTTTGATACGTGACCCTTTCTCGTTTATTAGGTGTTCTAAAAATATCACAAGTTTTAAAGGAATGAATCCAAATCCTCCCAATATTGTTAGCACTGAAAAAGAGGTTTTGTTCCATTTGGTGGTCTGTTCTATCAACCACATCTGATTCATCCAGTGTCCCCAAAAATTAACCATAAATTTAAAAGCTTGTGGAAAACTGATGCCTGCATCTCTGTAGGTCACTCACCGGAAAATTTTGTGGATCTGCTGAGATTCAAAATTATAATAGCACTAGGCTGGTTGGTGCAGTGCTGTGTGGCCTGCAGGGGTCTTCCCAGGCATCAGCTACTCTGTTCTGTCCCAGCGTGAGTGATAGCAGCACCCCCTTTCATAGACAAGACAACTAAGAAGCTCAGAGGCGTTTCTCTGGATGCCCCCCTGGTAAGCCGTCAGGCTGGGCCCTGAACCCAGTCTCATGGCTCCAAGTTCCGTCTCCTTTCCTGCTGCCAGAGCAGCGCCCTCCTGAGAGGTGTGCAGCGTGGGGACACACACCACAGGGCCGTCTCCAGGGCCTTGGCTCTGGCAGCTGTGGAGTGTCAGGCGGCCGCAGGGCTGGACGACCTTGCAGGCCTGCACGTGGCACCAGGCCCCGCTGCTTACTGGCCCTGTGGCATCAGGCAAGACCCTGTACTTCCTGATCACTGGGAAAAGCATTATCACAACTCTCACAAGACTGTTGTGAGGATCAAGTAAAACAGCGTAAATGAAAGCACTTTGCAAAGTCATGACGTGCTGTGTAGACAGTAGAAATTACCAGAATGTTGATAATCTTGGGAAAGAATCCAGGGTGTAGAACCTGGTAAGCGTCTGCATACGATCTTCCTTCTTTTTTCCTTCTGGAGTGTCCGAGGTCTGGGGGTGACCTGAGACGGGCTGGGGGAGGCCTGTCTCCCTTAGCTGGGAGGCAGACAGGCTTGCTTTCAATTCCCTGAATGTTTCTGGGTGCTTCCATGTGCACTGGTTTTGCCGGGCTAAGAGAAAACTAGGAGGTTTTGATGTCAGATGACCAATCCGTCACCCCCGAGGGAGGAAACACTCAGGCACGTAATCTTGTCTGAGTCACAACTTGTGTCTTTCCAGATCGAACGTCCATCGTGAACCCTCCGGAGGACCGCGTGGTGATTAAGGGGACCACGGCCACACTGCACTGTGGGACCACCCACGACCCCCGCACTTCTCTCCGGTCAGCTCGGTCAATTACAACGTTTGGGGCTCATTAGTATTCTGGGAGCTGGGGAACTGAAGTAGAGATGAAAAGGGAGAATTTCAGGAACTTTGATTCCAGCCACAGATCCCTGATTATAGCATCTTACAGTTCTGGGCTCCATCATTAATCACACAAATCCCATTTTCCACTCCAGCCTTATGTATTATTTACAGTGAGCTATGTTCCACTTCATGACTTCAATACGGCTTTTCATGATTTTTCCGCCAAGGTTAATACACTATCTGTAAAACGTACTTGTCAGAGGCTGATACTTAATGAGAGAAAAATCCAGAGGGATCGAATGGGATTTCAGCAGTGTTTGTGCTGGGGCTGTGCTAGCCTCGAGGGGTTTTCTCTACTCCAAGGATGGCTCCACTGTGTAATGGGGAGAGGGAATTCCGCACGGAAGAAAGGCATCTGTGGTTATCTAACACACTTAGAGGAAACTGCGGGGAACCAGGGGGCCCAGAGGACGTGAAGGTCCACGAAGTGGGTGGTGACACCTGTCTTTGTTTGACTCGGACAGGGACGGTCATGATGAAGAACGTGACAGCCCAGGTAGACACGGCGGCAGCAGACACAGCTGGCTGTCGGTGGCGAGCTTCTTCCCAAAGGGCTGCCACTTTCAGAATAGTTTTTAATTTTCAGAACCAGCCTTGAAAATGAATCTAGAAAGAAAGATGCAGTCATCCCAGTATTTTCACTCTGGCCTTAGCCCCAAAGGCATGCAGTTAGCCAAATGATAGAATCAAGATGCCCTCCTTCTTTCTGGAACATTTCACGCTGAGCAGAGGGAGGTGGCTGTCGATGTTTATATACGTTACTAACCGGATCCGGAGACTAAGCTGTTTCCTCACTCTTCTTGGGCAGGTGTTTGACAAATCGTGAATTTCCCCATCTCTACCTGTCTCTCTGGAGTTTCCCCAGAGCTCAGAAACCAAGTTTGCTTTCGTTACAAGAACGTTGAATGCAAAACAAAGAAACAAAAGCCAACAAGTTAGAGATTACGTGGAGAATTCTAGGATCCTAGGAAAGAATTCATTGGTTTCTAAAGGACTTGGGGGTGTCACCGAACAAAGGACAAATGAGCCAGTTTTCTGCTACCCTAAGGGCACACCAGAAACCCCCCTCAGATCCTTGTGGTTTTCTTGTAGCTTCTTTAGTGTGATTAGACAGACAGAATCGGAGCTTCCTTCCTGAGAAGGAATTAGGCTGCTCACTCTGGGGCACCGCTTGTCCTGGGTTCCTTTACCCCCAGGAGCACCTGGCCCTACGGGATACTGGCCGCCGAATGCTGCTCCCCAAGTGAGCGGCTGATTCACTTCCTTCTGGTGGAGACGATCCTGCTCCGTCTGGGGGTCACTGCAGAGGAGCAGTCTGTGCTCTGTGTGCATTGAGCCCTTAAAGAACTGGGTGCGTTCTGGACATCCAGTCCAGTACTTTGGAAAGGGAAGCCAGCACTTTGATCTCATCCAGCCGTGACTAGTGAGGGGCTGGACAGGCTCTTAGTGGGGTCTACATTTGAAAAGAAAAATGTGCTAAAATGTCATAAAGAGTTAAAAGAGAAAGAAGTGTAGTTTTAAGGACAGTCTGCCAGAATGGTTGGATTTTCTAAAAAACATTTTTATTTATATTATATTAAATTATATTATTTATTTATGGTTGCACCGGCTCTTAGTTGCAGCACGTGTGCTCCTTAGTTGCGGCCGGCAGGCTCCTTAGTTGCGGCATGCGAACTCTTAGTTGCGGCATGTGGGATCTAGTTCCCTGATCAGGGATCAAACTCACATCCCCTGCATTGGAAGACGGATCCTTAACCACTCTGCGACCAGGGAAGTCCCCAGCATGGTTGGATTTTAAGAAAACGTGTACGGGGACACCCTAGGGACCTTGCCCCCTGCCCAGGCTACACTCTTGTACCCCAGGGACCTTCCTGCAGGAGCAGGAGGTACAGTTGCAGTGGTGACACGGGTGGTCAGGAGCCCTCAGACTCCCCGTCCTGAACCCAAAAACAGACGAATGTCTGCACTTGTCTTTTTTTTTGTTGTTGTTGCGGTACGCGGGCCTCTCACTGTTGTGGCCTCTCACGTGTGGAGCACAGGCTCTGGACGTGCAGGCTCAGTGGCCATGGCTCACGGGCCCAGCCGCTCCGCGGCATGTGGGATCCTCCCGGACCAGGGCACGAACCCGTGTCCCCTGCATCGGCAGGCGGACTCTCAACCTCTGCACCACCAGGGAAGCCCCTGCACTTGTCTTTTTGTCCTGTTTTAACTTCAGCATCTATCTTTGTATTGTGACCAAGACATCTGGTCACTTTCCTTTTTTTTTTTAAGATATAATTCACATAGTGTTAAATATCACCCTTTTAAGAGCACAGTTCGGCGGGTTTTACTGTACTCACAAGGTCATCGGTTGCTTGCTTTTTTTTTTTTAATAAATTTATTTATTTATGGCTGTGTTGGGTCTTCGTTGCTGTGCGCGGGCTTTCTCTAGTTGTGGCGAGCAGGGGCTACTCTTCCTTGTGGTGCGCGGGCTTCTCATTGCGGTGGCTTCTCTTGTAGCAGAGCACGGGCTCTACGCGCACAGGCTTCAGTAGTTGTGGCACACGGGCTCAGTAGTCATGGCGCACGGGCTTAGTAGTTGCTCCGCGGCATGTGGGATCTTCCCGGAATAGGGCTCGAACCCGTGTTGCCTGCATTGGCAGGCGGATTCTTAACCACTGCACCACCAGGGAAGCCCCAGTTGCTTGCTTTTTAACAGACAGGGAAGGATCAGCAACCGGGGTCCTAACTCAGGACTCTCTGCTTGACCCACAGCTACGTGTGGAAGAAGGACAACGTGACCATCACCCCATCTGGCAGCTCCAGGATTGTGGTGGAGAAGGACGGGTCCCTCCTCATTAGCCAGACGTGGTCGGGCGACATTGGAGACTACACCTGTGGCGTCATCTCTGAGGGCGGGAACGACTCCAGGACAGCCCGCCTGGAGGTGATGTGAGTATCAAGGCTGCTCCGTGTTCACAGGGTCAGCCCTCCCCCACGTGACCGTCGCGTAACACGCATGATGGGTCGCGAGCCAGCAGTCAGAGGCCACCGCCTTGGGCCTCAGGCGCGTACACGTACAGGCGTGGGGTTTTTTGGTAACCTTAAAATGAGAATGTGTTCAGCCTCGGTTTAGATGGTTTAATTATTAGGTTTCCTCCTCATTGATCCCTTTTATCACCTTCTCCACACTGAGCCCATATCGTTGTAGACTGTCTCCCACACCATGTGTAAGTAACAGCAGGTCCACTTTTCCAAGTGATGCCCGTCAGAACTTCCGATCAGTGTCGGGTTGGCCCAGTTCCCAGGAAAGCCAGCGGCCTCTCTGTGGGCAAACACGCACTTCCTGTTATGTCCGCTGAACTCCTGGGGGTAGCGAGCAGCCGCTGAACTCCTGGGGGTAGCGAGCAGCCGCTGAACTCCCGGGGGTAGCGAGCAGCCGCTGAACTCCTGGGGGTAGCGAGCAGCCGCTGAACTCCCGGGGGTAGCGAGCAGCCGCTGAACTCCTGGGGGTAGCGAGCAGCCGCTGAACTCCCGGGGGTAGCGAGCAGCCGCTGAACTCCCGGGGGTAGCGAGCAGCCGCTGAACTCCCGGGGGTAGCGAGCAGCCGCTGAACTCCCGGGGGTAGCGAGCAGCCGCTGAACTCCTGGGGGTAGCGAGCAGCCGCTGAACTCCTGGGGGTAGCGAGCAGCCGCTGAACTCCCGGGGGTAGCGAGCAGCCGCTGAACTCCTGGGGGTAGCAAGCAGCCGCCCGTTCCCTCTCCCTGGGCCTTCCTTGGGGTGGGGGCCATGGGAGCCCTGGTTGCATCCGCCTCTGTGCTCCGAGCTCATCCTCCTACAGCTCCCTCTCCTCACGGGCAGGAAGCTGAAAAGCCTGCTGACCCAGTGTGTTTTTCCGACATGTATTTATCTGCTTTTTAAAAATGTTGCCCCCCAAAAATGTTCCCCCAGCCCATACGCACAGAAGTAAAACCCGAAACTAGAGAAGCAGGGCAGGGCTGGCCGGGCAGCAGCCTGCTCTGGTCGACAGGGGCACGCTGGCCATCAGGAAAGGCCTTTGAGAGGATGGAGAGGTCTTTCTCACTGGGCTCTGCCCACTGCGATCCAGGAAGGCTTCTAGAGGCAAAAATCATTCCCTGAAATAGGCTGCGGACACTCTGAGTACAGGGGCGTGTCTCATTTGCCTTTGAATCCCCAGGCCCTGGCCGAGGGAATTAAAAAGGAAAAAGAAAAACGCTTGCCCGGTGCTGCACCCAGGGCCCCCATGTTTGTTGCACACATACCTGAACAAGCAGCTCTCCGCCAGCCCGTGCATGGGATTTGAAGGGTTAATGACGGGCAGCTGCTAGTCCAGAAAGGCCGGCTGTTGGATCTGCGGAACCTGGGAGAGCGCCGTTCTACCTCCAGGATGGCCTCTCCCCAGGATGACCTTGTTCTCCGCAGAGGTTAGTCACCTGTCGTGATCAAAGGTCACCCAGTTGCCTTTCAGCCCTAGAGGACCAGTGGGGGTCTCCCCACCCTGCCTCTCGCCACTGGACCCGCTGACCCTGGGCTCTTCCTGCCCTCCTGGGCCCCCGGGCCCCCATCCAGGGCACCTCAGCCTCTGCCGCCTCCACGGCTTGGCCTGGCTCTTCTGTCACCTCGCCCTGAAGGGTGCGCCCCTCCTCTGGGAATCAGCGCAGGATCCCCTCCTGCCCCCGGGATGCAGGCTGTGTCTCCCGGGCTTCCCAGCACCCGCTCCGCCCTCGTCAGCACCGGTCACGCAGGCGACTTCTTCCCTCTTGAAGTAGAAGGGTGGCACAGTTCTGCATTTTGAGTGCCTGGCAGTGTCTGGCATACCTTAGGCGTTCAATAAATACACGTTGGTTGGTTGAATGAATGTGTGTTTGTTGCAGGCCCCCGGCGACCCTCCCGGACATCCCACTCACACCCCTCACCTTCCCTTAGATGCTCACGTGCCCTGGGCTCCCCCCACCGTTGAGAGCTGGATGGCCAACCCTTGCTCAGCTCTGATCGGCCGCCTTTCCTCCTCCATCCGTAGCTCACGTGGGGATCTTTTTAAAAATTGCTGATGATGTTGGCATCCATGACCAGTGAATTCACATAATGCTCTGTGCTATTCACAATTTCTAACTACCTTTGAGAACTCTTAGATCATCCATCATTGGTACCACATAAATAAGTGTTAGCATTTCATAAAGACTCTCAGCAAAAGCCAAATTGTGTGCTTCCAATATAGTGAACTCTTTCTCTTCTGCACAATGTTTATGTTCTACTGATTTGCACATCTCCCCTACTATTTGCTTATTTGATTTCCTCTAAGTAAAATACATTTTTCAGCAAATGTTGCTGCATCTATAAAGTAATAGGCTTTGTGTCATGGTAAAACACCTCATCTCTAAATATAGAAATACTTGCAGATTCGTGATTCAAACCACTTTAGGTACAACTGGTTACAGAGCTGATTTGGAAGACAGCGGTTCCTTGTGAATTGTTGGTATAATAAACACTCCACTCTTCCAAATTGGAATGAATGGGGAAGGTTGTAGGTTAGAGCACAGTGTATCTTTACATCCGATAAGGTCTTAACTCTGAGACATCAGTGTTGACGAGAGCAATAGCGACCATCACAGCTCAGGATTGTAGGGTCTTCTGCGCTTCTCGGAGAACTTACACACCCAGCCCAGTGACATTTCCCTGACTCACTCAGATGACAACAACAAAAAATCTCCCATTGCAAGAGTGACTGAGAGGTACTTATGGCTAAATAGAGTCCTTCCGAAGAGCCTGAAAGCCTGCTTCCCCAGCCTCCCCACTTGAGTTAAAAGCTACTTTGTTAAATGTAGAAATTAGGAGCGTCGCAAGTGGGCTTTTCAGAAGCAGGCCGCCTGCTGGCAGCTCTCCTGTTGGTTTGCTCGGTAGTTGGTGCTGTGCCAGCCGGGGGCGGGGGGGGGCACCATGCGGGCGAAAGCCACAGTCCCCGCAGGGTCACCGGCTCTCCGGAGCGATGCTGGCCTGGAGACCCCTCCCCAGTTCTCACTGACTCTGTGACTTTGGGCAGGTCACCTCACACCTCAGTCTCAGTTTTCTCACCTGTAAACTGGGCACGTTGCCATTTACCTTAAAGGGTGGCGGTGAGGTTTGGGTGGACCGCTGTTTGTAAATCCTGGCTGGGAGCCTAGCTTAGGGCAGACACTCAATCAGTCACAGCTCTTACCGTTCCTCACCATCTTATAAAAAATGTTCCTCTTTTCATCCGCGGCACCCTCTCCCCATCACCCAGGGCCAGGAAGTTTCTCTCTTTCATCCTCTGACACACTAGGTGTGTCTGTCTGCTGCGGAGCCAGCCCTCTGTGCATGGAACGGCGCCAGGTGCATAGCAGGTGCCCCATCAGTGTCTGAGGAAGCCCTGCTCCACTTACCAGGTTGAAATGGGTTTGGGATTTGGTACCGCCGAGGAGGACTAATTTCTGAGGGGTCTGCCTCATCCCCTCCCTGAGAGGAGAGGCGTCTGCAATTCCAGAGGGTCTCCTTATGCGTCTGGTAAATTAACAACACACGGTCATTAACGCCGGTCACCGGTTGTGTTAGCTGTCTCTCCTGCTAGTTTGCTAGGGCCTTACAGGAAGGAACTGGTTCTGAGGTGACTCCGGACCCCCAAAGCTTCTTGCTGTGAGGGACCAGGATTGATTGTTAATCATTTAAAGACTCAATTAGCATTGCATCTTTCCTTCTGAGATCAGAGACTAATTCTTCTGAGCCTGGAGTACAGAGAAAACCCTGATTTACTGAGCGACTGGAAGACTTGGACCCAGAGGCAGTGGGAGGGGTTTCTTTCAATAAAACCACTTCCAACAAAGCCATAATAAGGAGCAAACAATTTAATACCATCTCTTGGGAGTTATCAGGCCCCCGTCGCCTTCATCCTCAGAGTGAAGTCAGAGAAGAAAAGGTGTCATTTGTGCGTTAGAGGGACAGCGCTTTTACGTAGGAAATATTTACCCAATCCTCTCCCACCAGAGCAGCTCCCCACGGCCACCACTGTCCCAACTGCCTTCTCTCGAGCCTCTCCCCAAGCCGTTCCTCTCAAACACACCTCGCTTCATGGCCGTCCCCTACAGCCCAGGTTTTGTTGTTGTTAATTTCTGATATTATGGTGGTGTCATTTTCCTGATGGTGATTTCTCTTTAAATCACCAAGTGACAGCACTGGCCTCGTCCCCCTTGTCCCTGTTGTTCTCAGAGCCTTTCAGCTGTCGCCCTGTCTGAAAATCACTGTCTGTGAGTCACTGGCTGATCATTTATCTCCTTTCAGACTTGGCGGAGACGGTGCCAGGACACAATCTCCCGCTATTAGATGAGCTTCTCTGAGATGGATTCAGAATATATTAAAGCCTCATTTATCGGCTATTGATGGGTTAGTCAAGTATCTCACAAAGCTTAATTTTCCAGATAACCGAAACATCATTTAAAGAAATAGTGTACGTTTCCAATGCATATTAAAAAGTTCTTTGCATTGTGAAACAGGTAATATTGGACACGAGGTACGCTAGAGGGAATTTCCATGGAGGAGAGAGGCTGGAACTAGGGGGAAAAAAATCTAAATTTCCTTCCAACTCTGAGTCCTGTGATGTCTGTAAAGAACACACTCTGCGTGGGCCATCCTCCAGGGGCGACCGTGGACTCTTGGGGCAGCAGTGGACGAGGGCTCGTTATTTCTAGCTGCATCACGGACAGCGATGTCCTTGGGCACCACTGGGCTTTAGATCTCGGTTCCTGTTCTAAACGTCTCAAGGCCACTTTGCCTTTTACGTTCCTAAGTCTCGGCAATCTTTTTAACAGTCTTTCCTCACCCTCCACACCGAGCTCAGGGCTGCCATTGTCGCTGTTCAGTGTGCCTACTTCTGGCGTGCCCTGTGGCATTCTCCTTGGTGGCTTTTCAGTGCTGGGAGGGGGGACATCAGAAACCACTCTTCCCAGACTCACACCCTTGGTGAGCATCAAGCTCTGAGGGCTGGACAGAGGGACTTGCCTAAGCTGGCTCCAGGGACTTCCTGAGCTCAGGCCTGGATGGGAGGCTGCTGTGGAGTCACCTGTAGATGTGGAGCAGTGAGCAGCCCACCGTCTGCAAAGCTCTCCAGCCTCAAGGAAAGAGCTGTCCACTCACCTGTCGGATCGGTCATTGCTAAGTGAGTGTGCCCTCATGTAGGCCGAGAAGCATGATCTGAAATCGAGTGTAGACCCTGGGTTTTCCTGGCTGTGGGAATTTGACCACTGGATCTCGCGGAGCCCCAGGACAGAGATGTGTGCAGAGGTGCAGAGAGGCGCTGGTTGCTCCGGGCCGCAGGGTGACGCTCTTCCTGCCCAGGAGGAGGCTGTCCCTCCCGCCCGCCTCCCGTCCAGCCCATCCATCCTCAAGGACAAGAAGGCCGCTCTGCAAGGCCTGTCCCGAGCCAGCTACCCGCCCCACCTGTGGCTGTCGTGTGTCCCGCGGACCCCAGCTGCGCCAGCCATGGCCACCTGTCTCCTCTACCCTCTCACCAGCTCCTGTTCGTGGTCTGTCCTCCTGACTGTTGCAGAGCCCATGATCTGACATTTCGTCTCCAGGACACTTCCTGAGGAGCCGCCCTTGGCGTCCCAGCTCCAGGCCCGGAAAGTCAGTGTCACACAGATAAGCCGGAAGTTTCTAACCCAGGCATCGCCTACCTGCCTTCCTCCATGACCCAGTGCAGGCCCTGCGCTCCCAGCGGTGGCCCCAGAACTCCCCCTGGTCTTACCTGGGCTCTAACCTCCTCCACGAGGTGGTCCCACTGCAGGCCGGCTCTGCGTGCAGCCCGGCTGGTCCCAAGCCGCCCTGTGGCACTCACTCTCGGCTGCCCCGTGCTGTCCCGCCGGGCACGGGCCTTGCACTCCTGGCTGTGAGCTCCGGGAGGCCAGGGCTGTGGCCCCCACCCCGAGTCCCCGCCCCGCAGCGGGCTGGGGGAGGGCTGTTTGCTCCCCCGTCCTCCCCCGTGTGGGTCAGTGTGTCCACTCTCCCCACGCTGCACAGCGCGAGGCTCCGGGCCTGACGTCGCTGATGCGGGAGTGCGGAGAGGAAAAGAGGCCGCGTAGAGGAGGGAGCAGGTCCTCCATCGAACACGCGCCGTGGGCCCCGCGCCTGTCAGGCTTCACCATATTTCTTCAACTGAAAAAGCTACAGACTGCAGAGGGAGTCAAGGGGTAGACGTGATTCGTTCTGCTCAAAAGTTAGTCGAGGGCAAGAGGGAGGCCCAGGAAGTCTTCACAGAGGAGAGACTGAGCGTCGGAGCTCTGGAGGCTGAGCTGGATTTTCCGGCACAGGTGGGAACGGCCTGGCTCAGGGAGCTGCGAGTCGTTGGTGATGGCCTTGGTCACGGCTGGGCAGTTCCACGCACCCGGTGTGGGGACGGAGCTCATGAGCGTGGAGGGGGAGCTGCAGAGGGTGCAGGGGTGTGGTGCGACCCCAACAGTGCCGAGGGTTCCAAGCGGCCCGAGTACGACGGCTCTGGGAGGGCTGGTGGGTGGGCAGAGCAGAGGGTCTGGCGCGTGGGCCTTTCTGAGGTCCAGCAGGTAGGACTCAGTGACTCATGAGATGCCTGTGTGCCGGGTGGACAGTGGATGGAGTAGAGATCCTGGAGCGTAACCACCGACGGGAAGGAGGGATGGGCAGAGAAGATCACTGGTTCTGGCAGGAGGAAAGATTCGTGACTGACTGCTAACCTGGAGGCAGCCCTCTGGAGTGTTTTAGTGGAATCTCTTCCTGGAGGCTGTAAGGGGCCACTCAGGACCCCCCAGCGTCTCGTCCGCATCACGCAGGTCTTTTCAGGCTCGTGGGTTCTTCATCTGCTTCCAAGGCCTCAGCTCACCTGCACGTCTCTCCTCCTGACTTAGAAGTGAGACCGTGGTGGCCCTCAGGGGGCCTCTTTGAGCACGGCCAGTGACCACACGTAGAAAACGGCCCGGACCCCAACCACCCTTGTCAGCCTGCTAAGTTAACCTTCCTCATGTCAGAAAATCTTCCATTTCAGGGCAAGTCCTTACAGCGCAGTTCTGGCACTGAGTGCCTGGAGTTAGCAGAGACCCCACAGGTGAAGGGCACTGTCCCCAGCAAGACTGTCCTCACTCCAGCGCCAGCCGCTCGCTCCAGGGCTCACAGGCCCCCGTGCTCCTGACAGACTCACTCCCCTGTCAGCGCAGTAACTCCCTAGAGCAACCACCAGAGCTCAGCTAAATGCTTATTTAGTATCTCAGTTTTATCATAAAGAGTAAAAATCAGAACCAGACAAATGAGGAGATGCACAGGGCATGGAATGGGAGGGTCCCAAGCACAAAGCTCGTGTCCTCAGGACACATCACCCTCCCGGTACATACATGTCTGATCACTGACCAGGACACTCAGCTGAGCTTGGTGTCCAGTTCTTATGGGGTTTTATTACGTGGTCATGACTGAATCCTTGACCACGTGATTGAACTCCTTCTCCAGCGCCCACCCCTCCACTTCCCGGGGAATCAGAAGGTCAGGCTGATGTCACTGTCTCAGAGCCCCAGCCCTCTGATACATGGTTGGTCTCTCCAGCGCGTATACCCCCTTCCTGGAACTATGCAGGGGCCCCCCAACGAGCGACCTTTAGCACAAACTCAGGTGTGGCCTGAGGGGCCCACCATGATTAGCAAAGACACTCCTGTCACTCAGGAAATTCCAACGGTTTACTTCCATCCCGGGACAAAGAACAAACTTGTCTTATTTGGAAATATTTATCCAAGTTTATTCTTAGTTTGTTTTCAGGTGGGACTGCTTCAACAACTTTGGTTTGGTTTGTTTCAGAACAAACCAATTCCAACAGGAAATGGGGAGAAGTAGAAAAGATGTTTTCATCCTGGCATTTTCTTCATATTGGCCTTCATTGGAAATCCAAGGGAGGTTCCATTATTGGAGAACTCAGACAGAAATAACAGCTCAGGACTTCCCTGGTGGCACAGTGGTTAAGAATCTGCCTGCCAATGCAGGGGTCACAGGTTTGAGCCGTGGTCCGGGATGATCCCACATGCTGCAGAGCAATAAGCCCGTGTGCCACAACTACTGAGCCTGCATGCTACAGCTACTGAAGCCTGTGCCTAGAAGCCCGTGCTCCGCAACAAGAGAAGCCACCACAATGAGAAGCTGGCACACCACAACGAAGAGTAGCCCCCGCTCGCCGCAACTAGAGGAAGCCTGCACACAGCAATGAAGACCCAACACAGCCAAATAAATAAATAAATAAATAAATAAATATTTTAAAAAAGTAAATACAGTAAACTGATTTTTTTTAAAAAGCCACTAAAAAAAAAAAGAAAAGTTCCTTTTCTGATTTAAAGCTTAATTCACAAAGAGAAAACAAGACAACATTTCAAGCTCAAGTTTATTCTTTATTGTACTGATATATGATTTAAAGTTGCAGTTTGGCTGAATGGATACAAAAACAAGACCCATATATATGCTGTGTACAAGAGACCCACTTCAGACCTAGGGACACATACAGACTGAAAGGGGATGGAAAAATATATTCCATGCAAATGGAAATCAAAAGAAAGCTGGAGTAGTAATTCTCATATCAGGGCAAAATAGACTTTAAAATAAAGACTATTACAAGAGACAAAGGACACTGCACAATAATCAAGTGATCAAGAAGAAGATATAACAATTGTAAATATTTATGTACCAACATAGGAGCACCTCAATACATGAGGCAAATGCTAACAGCCATAAAAGGGGAAATCGACAGTAACACAATAACAGTAGGGGACTTTAACACCCTGCTTTCACCAATGGACAGATCAACCAAAATGAAAATAAATAAGGAAACACAAGCTTTAAATGACACATTAAACAAGATGGAGTTAATTGATATTTATAGGACATTCCATCCAAAAACAACAGAATATACTTTCTTCTCAAGAGCTCATGGAACATTCTCCAGGATACATCATATCTTGGGTCACAAATCAAGCCTTGGTAAATTTAAGAAAACTGAAATTGTATCAAGTATCTTTTCCAACCATGACGCTATGAGACTAGATATCAATTACAGGAAAAAAACTGTAAAAAATACAAACACATGGAGGCTAAACAATATGCTACTAAATAATCAAGAGATCACTGAAGAAATCAAAAAGGAAATTAAAAAATACCTAGAAACAAATGACAATGAAAACACGATGGCCCAAAACCTATGGGATGCAGCAAAAGCAGTTCTAAGGGGGAAGTTTATAGCAATACAATCCTACCTCAAGAAACAAGAAAAATCTCAAACAAACAACCTAACCTTATACCTAAAGCCATTAGAGAAATAACAACAAAAAAACCCCAAAGTTAGCAGAAGGAAAGAAATCATAAAGATCAGATAAGAAATAAACGAAAAAGAAATGAAGGAAACGATAGCAAAGAACAATAAAACTAAAAGCTTGTTCTTTGAGAAGATAAACAAAATTGATAAACCTTTAGGCAGATCATCAAGAAAAACAGGGAGAAGACTCAAATCAACAGAATTAGAAATGAAAAAGGAGAAGTAAAAACTGACACTGAAGAAATACAAAGGAGAGAATACTACAAGCAACTATATGCCAATAAAATGGACAACCTGGAAGAAATGGACAAATTCTTAGAAAAGCACAACCTTCCAAGACTGAACCAGGAAGAAATAGAAAATATAAACAGACCAATCACAAGTGCTGAAATTGAAACTGTAATTAAAAATCTTCCAACAAACCAAAGCCCAGGACCAGATGGCTTCACCGGCAAATTCTATCAAACATTTAGAGAAGAGCTAACACCTATCCTTCTCAAACTCTTCCAAAATATAGCAGAGGGAGGAACACTGCCAAATTCATACTACAAGGCCACCATCACCCTGATTCCAAAACCAGACAAAGATGTCACAAAAAAAACAAAACTACAGGCCAATATCACTGATGAACATAGAAGCAAAAATCCTCAACAAAATACTAGCAAACAGAATCCAGCAACACATTAAAAGAATCATACACCATGATCAAGTGGGGTTTATTCCAGGAATGCAAGGATTCTTCAATATACGCAAATCAATCAATGTGATGCATCATATTAACAAATCAAAGGATAAAAACCATGTGATCATCTCAATAGATGCAGAAAAAGCTTTCAACAAAATTCAACACCCATTTATGATAAAAACTCTCCAGAAAGTAGGCATAGAGGGAACTTACTTCAACATAATAAAAGCCATATATGACAAAACCACAGCCAACATAGTTCTCAATTGTGAAAAACTGAAAGCATTTCCACTAAGATCAGGAACAAGACAAGGTTGCCCACTCTCACCACTATTATTCAACATAGTTTTGGAAGTGTTAGCCACAGCAATCAGAGATGAAAAAGAAATAAAAGGAATCCAAATTGGGAAAGAAGAAGTAAAGCTGTCACTGTCTGCAGATGACATGATACTATACATAGAGAATCCTAAAGATGCCACCAGAAAACTACTAGAGCTAATCAATGAATTTGGTAAAGTAGCAGGATACAAAATTAATGCACAGAAATCTCTTGCATTCCTACACACTAATGACGAAAAATCTGAAAGAGAATTTAAGGAAACACTCCCATTTACCATTGCAACAAAAAGAATAAAATATCTAGGAATAAACTTACCGAAGGAGACAAAAGACCGGTATGCAGAAAACTTTATGACACTGATGAAAGAAATTAAAGATGATACAAGCAGATGGAGAGATATATCAATGTCTTGGATTGAAAGAATCAACACTATGAAAATGACTATACTACCCAAAGCAATCTACAGATTCAATTCAGTCCCTATCAAACTACCAATGGCATTTTACACAGAACTAGAACAAACAATTTCACAATTTGTATGGAGACACAAAAGGCCCTGAATAGCCAAAGCAATCTTGAGAAAGAAAAATGGAGCTGGAGGAAATCAGGCTCCCAGACTTCAGACTCTACTACAAAGCTACAGTAATCAAGACAGTATATTACTGGCACAAAAACAGACATATAGATCAATGGAAGGGGATAGAAAGCCCAGAGATAAACCCATGCACATATGGTCACCTTATCTTTGATAAAGGAGGCAAGAATATACAATTGAGAAAAGACAGCCTCTTCAATAAGTGGTGCTGGGAAAACTGGACAACTACATTTAAAAGAATGAAATTAGAACACTCCCTAACATGATACTCAAAAATAAAACTCAAAATGGATTAAAGACCTAAATGTAAGGCCAGACACTATAAAACTCTTAGAGGAAAACATAGGCAGAACACTCTATGACATAAATCACAGCAAGATCCTTTTTAACCCACCTCCTAGAGAAATGGAAATAAAAGCAAAAATAAACAAATGGGACCTAATGAAACTTCAAAGCTTTTGCACAGCAAAGGAAACCATAAACAAGACGAAAAGACAACCCTCAGAATGGGAGAAAATATTTGCAAACGAAGCAACTGACAAAGGATTAATCTCCAAATTTTACAAGCAGCTCATGCAGCTCAATATCAAAAAAACAACCAACCCAATCCAAAAATGGGCAGAAGACCTAAATTGACATTTCTCCAAAGAAGATACACAGATGGCCAACAAACACATGAAAGGATGCTCAACATCTTTACTCATTAGAGAAATGCAAATCAAAACTACAGTGAGGTATTACCGCACTCCAGTCAGAATGGCCATCATCAAAAAATGTACAGATGATAAATGCTGGAGAGGATGTGGAGAAAAGGGAACCCTCTTGCACTGTTGGTGAGAATGTAAATTGACACAGCCACTATGGAGAACAGTATGGAGGTTCCTTAAAACACAAATAGAACTACCATATGACCCAGCAATCCCACTACTGGGCATATACCCAGAGAAAACCATAATTCAGAAAGAGTCATGTACCAAAATGTCCATTGCAGCACTATTTACAATAGCCAGGTCATGGAAGCAACCTAAGTGTCCATAGACAGATGAATGGATAAAGAAGATGTGGTACATATATACAATGGAATATTACTCAGCCATAGAAAAGGAACGAAATTGAGTTGTTTATAGTGAGGTGGATGGACCTAGAGTCTGTCCTACAGAGTGAAGTAAGTCAGAAAGAGAAAAACAAATACCGTATGCTAACACATATATATGGAATCTTAAAAAAAAATGGTTCTGAAGAACCTAGGGACAGGACAGGAATAAAGACGTAGATGTAGAGAATGCACTTGAGGATATGGGGAGGGGGAAGGGTAAGCTGGGACAAAGCTAGAGAGTGGCATGGACATATATACACGACCAAATGTAAAACAGATAGCTAGTGGGAAGCAGCCACATAGCACAGGGAGATCAACTTGGTGCTTTGTGACCACCTAGAGGGGTGGGATAGGGAGGGTGGGAGGGAGACGCAAGAGGGAGGGGATATGGGGATACATGTATACATATAGCTGATTCACTTTGTTGTACAGCAGACACTAACACAACACTGTAAAGCAATTATACTCCAATAAAGATGTTAAATAAATAAATAAATAAAGTCGCAGTCTATGTTAGAAATATTAGTTTGTTTATAAATGGTGTGGTGGGTTAGAGAGAGCTGTGTTTCTTAGGTAGCTGCAGCCATATAACATCTTAATAAATTTCAAAGTGTAAAGAGTACATTTTTTAAATTAAAAAATCAAGGATAATTATGGCTTTTTGTGCTGACCTATGTGGGTTAGCAATAATTGATGTCTAAGAGAGACCAGAAGCTAGTTAGTGGGTGAAGTGGGTGATATCCGGCCTCCCCTTTCCCAGCACTCCTTGTAGGAGAAGAAGCCATTCTTAATGGCTACAGAACAGGGTCCTGCTCCCGGATAATGAGATGTAAAGGTTAAATATGGGCCGGGCAGCTCATGATTGCAAGGTGGCTGACCGGTCGGTGGTGGAAACCATGCAGTTGGATTTTGACGCTTGGTCACCAGTAAATCCCAGTGAAGACCCTTTCTGTTAGTCACTTCTTTCCAGAATTTATTTGCGTTGTGTTTCCATTTTATAGCCTTGCTGATGCCTTGTTTACTATTTCCATGGGGTTCCAGTTAGTGTTTTTACCACGTTTCCCTTCCAGCGCTTTTCCCAAACCTCCATTATCCAACAGAAGACAGAACAACAATATAACCTCGCAAGCTCAGTAATGAGGCTGCTCCGTTATCCAAGAATACATATGGGCATTTTGGCTGGTAACTCCAAGTGGCTGGTGTCGGAAACTTCCACAGTAAATTATATTTCCCAGGCCTTTTCCTGTTCTATGTCTTGCTGCCTTCCCACTAACAGCCTCTAGCCGTAAAAACAAACTGTTGACCAAGTTTTCTCAATTAAATAGTCTACTGTATAAAATCGGCACTCCCCACTGGATTTAAGTGAGAGTCATTAGTTGTTTAATCCCTACCAGAGGGATTAAATCAAATTATGTTTGGAAAATAAAACACATTGTGAATGCTGAAGGGTTTTCTGGGGGCGGGGAGTAGTTAGTGTTTGTGCTCGGGGCGTGTTTGATGTTCTCCATTTTCAAAACATTGCACACAAGGACCAGGCAACGTAAGAACCACGAGGCTGACCCGCAATTCTGACGTGCGTTTTCTTTTCTTTTCTTTTTTTCATTCTTTTGTATCCAAGTGAACTGCCTCATTCACCCCAGAACCTCCTGGCCAGCCTGAATTCTTCCCACAGCCATTCGGTGGTGCTGTCCTGGGTCCGACCCTTTGATGGAAACAGCCCTGTTCTTTATTACATCGTGGAGCTGTCTGAAAACAGTAAGTAACGAAGCAACATTGTCGCCGTGGACAATAATCGGATTTCTCCCTGTGCTCTCAATGTCCTTAACCTTTACTTCTGGCTCAGACCCAGAACAGCTAGTAGTAAAACGTTACGATGCTTTACGGAGTTTCCAGTGAAAACCACAGCTCGGGCTTTGGGAAAATTAAAGGGCGGCGTGGGAGCCCAGGCGGGCAGCGGGCGGAGTGGCTCGAGGGCCTCCTGCGGGAGCCTGGGTTTGGGCCGAGGCCCCAGATGGCTGTGCCCACGGGGCCGCCCTGAGCAAGGGTACCCGGTTCAGCATGGGACGAACTTGCAAATGCATGAACAGTGCCTCCGCCTGGGGCTGGTCTGAGGGTCAGCAGCAGCGATAGTTCACCTGTGTTGGCGGTTTGGGCGCAGACGCCACGCTAAGGGCTCAGTGGGTCCTCTCCTTCCTCACCTTCCTCGGCCTCTCAGCAGCGGTCAGCACCGTCCTTCAGCAGACAGTCTCCTCCTCCATTGGACTCCCCTCCAGCCCCACTGGCCACCTCTCCTCCTCCCTTCTGCTGGCCTCTCGTCTCCGCTGTCCCAGAACCTCTTCCTAGGACATCTTGGGCATCCCTGTGATTTCCAGTGGCGTCTTTTCCTGATCTTTGACCTCCAGGACCACAGATGGAGCCCCCATAAGCAGTTGGCATCTCTGATCTTGTTGTCTCACAGATGCCTCCAACTTAGGTTCTTCAAACTCTGTCTTTCTTTTGACATTTTAACCCTAACTGTTCCCGCCTCATCACTGCAGTCATTCTAATCTCAGTGTTGGCCCCCTTGGTGCCTCCTGTATCACTCAAGCCAGAAGCCCAGGAATAGCCCTGGGTTTCTTTTTCCTCTCTCCCGACCCCACGCCCACCCCAGTGCATCAGCAGCCCTGCCCGTCTGTGTTCTAGGACGTAGCAGGGAACTGCTCTCCTCTCTCTGTCTCTCCAGGGCATGGTTCCCTCTCACCAGGACAAGCGCCACAGCCTCTAACTGGTCCCCTCCTTCCACGTTCGTTCTCTTCCAAACCGTTCTCACACAGGCCGAAGCATCGACCTTCCTAAAATATGACTGGACTATATCCTCCCTCCCCTGTACGAACTCAGCAGGGCCTGGAGCAGAACCCACCCCTCCTCGGCCCCCGGGCAGCCTCCCAGGCCACTGCTTTTTGCTCTGTGCCACCCACCATGTTTCACGATGTCTCCCTAAGGGCCAGGCTTCCCCTGTCCTGGCCCCTTTCCTGGGTGCTCCACACACGAGCTCCGTGGAACTGCTTACTGCCAAAGCTGGCTTCCTGCCTTTGTCACCCCACTGTTACTCCATCCAGGCTCCTTCCTGGGGCCTCCCCCAGGGAGGAGCTGACCGGACCATAGGTCGCTGGGCTCTTGTGATGGTCAGCTTCCCTGGGCTGGCAGCTGGTCTCGTCGTGACGTTATTATAAGCGGGTCTCTGTTTCAGGACAGCTGGGAGTGGTGGTCTCCCAGTGTCCCCCCAGCCCAAGCGGGCTGTCCTGCTGAGACCCCACAGGCACTTGGCCCTGCTCACTCCCTCAGGCAGGACAGCCTACGCTTCTGCCACAGCTCTTCCCAGGCTCACTCGACCTGTGCACTCTTCCGCTGGTTACTGACTGACCTCACGTGTTTCTCCTAATTATCTTCTGTTCTTCCGCCTCCTCTCACGTGATGGAGCCCCCTTCTGATCATCACATGCTCGGACCACAGCAGGCTCTGTCATTCAGTGACGTGCGGAGTGTAAACCCCTGGCCCAAGGGCGCAGGTAGCAGTAGGTGAGGAGGGGACTCGGCCCAGCCGTCAGCCTCTGGAGCCTGTGCTCTTCCTGATGGCCAGGCCACTGCAGAGAAGTTTTGGGGGACAGAACCCTCCCTCTTGTGCTTTAGCAGCGCCTTTGTGGTGAAAGTGGACCCAGGATGGCACTTTGGTGTCAGTCTCTGCAGGGATTAAAGGAAGCCGTTCTGTGGACCTGCCTTTATTTGAATTGGGCTCCCCCAACCCCTTCAGTATTCTACTTCCACGTCCTGCCTTTCTAAATGTTCACCCTTGACTACAATAGCTTCGGTTCCAAGCATATCCTAGACTGAGGTGCCCGGGGCCGAGGCCCTTGCTCCCTCTCCATGGTCCTCTGCGTGGCCCGATCTGGTCTCTTTCCTCAAGGAGAGGGTAGGGTGTGAATGGAAATCAGCCAACACCCATCTTAGTTTTAGTTCAACAGCTCTGATCAAAGAGGGGAGGGTCGGGCAGTATTTATTGGTGTAACTTTTCTGGGCGGTTAAGGTTTTCCCGAGGGTGTCAGGGCCACATGGCCTGTAAGCAGAAAGGGACCTGACAGTGATCTGTACGGAGAGAACTGTCAGAAGCAGGCTGTCCATCAGGGCCCTGGCAGAGGTGACCCCCGCTGGGTGTCACCTCCTTGAGATCAGGAATGTGTTTTACTTATCTGTCTTTGTGCCCTTCAGAGGCGCTCACCAGATGAACTGGGTCAGTCCCTGGCAGAGTCCCCAGTGATGGACCCAAGTTATAGTCCCAGACCATCTGCCAAAAGGGAAGTGCTCTATGGCACTCGGCATTGTTTCAAAATGCCACACCAACTATTTTCTTAACAACTTGCATGATCGGCTGGTTCTTTGTCAGACATCCTGCCTAAATAAGAAGCAGGTCTTACGTGCAATCATTTATTCCATCCACCCATCCGTCCGTCCATCCATCCATCCATCCATCCATCCATCCATCCATCTGTCCATCCATCCGTCCATTCAGCACCCAGTCCTGACTGGGCATCTGCTCTGCACCAGGCACTCTGCTGGGTGCTGGGGCACAGAGCTGAAATGGTCAGTCTCAACCCACCGACAACAGGGACCTGGTCAGACACGTCAACACATCCTGCCACGTACGGCGCTCCCACTGAGGTACGTCCCGAGTTCAGTAGGGGGCGGCATGTGGAGGCCCCAGCTGGGAGGTGGACAGCGCCCTCAGAGGGGCAGGCGTGCCAGGAGACCGGGGCCAGCAGTCGACAAGGGGCAGCGTCAGCAAAGGCCCCAGGGCATAAGCCTCGAGGCATTTAGAAACAGCTGGCTTTCAAGGTGACGCCAATGTGGGGAACCAGGCCAGGATGCTGAGAAAGTGACCGAGGGTGTCATTAGTCCCTCCTCAGCCTCTGGCTCTCCCACTGGACCCTCCTGGAGCTGGCTGACGCCCAGATGCTTCTCCTTCAGAGGAAAAGTAGTGTAGAAGAATCCGGAGTACTCTGCACTATTGTTATGGTCGCACCAAGTAGGATTATTACACAAAGACTCTAAAGTGGATAAGATGCTTATCTCCTGGCTGATGCTGATTTCAGTTGTATAACACATGTCTGCGGCCTTGGCTGAATCACTTCGTGTTGCTATCAGTGGATTAGCCGCAGGTCTTCCTGATGTGCAGACAGCAAGACCATCACTGTCTTCTGGGCCAATGATCTGGTTTTTGTTTTTATTAGGAACCAGTGCCCTTGAAGCAGCTGAACATGCTGGCTGATTATGGTCAGAAAAAACAGCTTAGCTGCAAGTACACTAAAATGGAGATGGTATTTGGGCTACACTCAGTGGTGTGCAAGCAAGTGGACAGTTCTAAATAGCTCCATCCGACAGCCCACTCATCCAGCTACTCAGGGTGCTCGCTGCGGCCAGCGCCTCCTGGCGGGCTGGGTAGGATGCCCTTCTCCTGGAAACCGTGGCTCCTGCAGGGACCAAACTGGAGGGGTTTGGTGGCGGAGGCAGGCGCTTTGTAACACCTGCCCTCACAACATGCCAGCCGTTACGAAAGGGCTTCTTTAGAGCTTTTATGGAGTAGGACTCTGGAGCTTGTGCCGAGTGCTTGTCCGTGCGCTGGACTGGAGCTGAAGCCCTTCATGGAGAGTACGGGCCCCCTGCAGGCGTCCTGTAGTTCCTCTCTGTGGAGCCGGTAGTTCTCTGGTCCCAGGCGTCTCTGTGGGAGGCCAGGGGCTGGAGAGGGCAGCATTGTCCCAAGGCCTGGCCCGAGGTACAAGCCTGCTGGGCTGAGAGCAGGGGTCAGGCCCAGTGGTGGCCAGAGGAGCCTTGGGGCATCCCTGTGTTAAGAGAGTGCAGGGATTCTTGATGTCTCCATAGCAGGGAGCCTGTAAACAGGCTGAAAACTCTGTTTCATAGCAAAAGGATTTGGCCCATTCTCTAAAATATTTGTTGAGTCTAATTAAGAATAATCTTTCTTTAAGATTATTATGATCACAAGGGGGAGATGGCCAGAAAAAACTTGTGATGGACTCTGAAGTGGACCCAAAAGCAGGTCACTGGGTGTCTCATCCAGCAGCCTTCAGGGTTACCTGATGCTTTGGGGGCCTGCACTTTTCATTGTTTTTGAGCTATTTTTACAACTCTAGATTATAGAAAATTTGTAGTGCTACAAATAATTCTTGTCCACAGAAATGCAAATGAATTGTGTCCTGGTTATAAGTGGTTACTGCAGTACTTAGTTATTGCTCTGTAGCTATTGGTCAGTTTTGCATCTATTTGTAAATTCATTTTAGCATTCCTCACTGTCGGTATTTCGGTATATGTGTGTGTGTTGTCCAAGTTCTCTTTTGATACATTGTAACATCTTACTGGTTCCCTCATTAATCAACGACAACTAAAATCTTTGACACATGCTCCTTTTATATTTGGATGAGAACCATGATTTTCCCTTTTTAAAAATGTATCCTTTAACACGAGTGCATTGGCGTCCTATAGTGTTAGAAACGCACAGACTCATCTAAGGCAGCATGTGCCACAAGCTTCCATGATAACTTCCATGACGTTTGGGGAAGGCCATCTCTGTATCTCAGACTAATTCTCAAACCGAGCCCTTCCCTGTTTTCATGAGTTTAACTAAGGCATTTTACTGCTAAAATAGAATAAGCTTGGTCTTTGACCACTTAGAAAATGTAAGTCTTTTCCCCATGAATTTATTTAAATCTTAGCACGTGACTCCTGTTAAGTCACTGCAGGTAACAAGCATACTTACATGAAAATTTCAGAATATTTCATCTTGTTTAGTTCTACTGTTAGTTTTTAACAGGTATGAGTGTTCATAGCTTTATACCTTATAATATTTAAATTTGATTAAAATATTAACAACACCTTTGTAATTTGTTATTAAAATTATATATGCTCATTAATAAAAAATTTAGAAATTACTTACAGCACAAAGAAGAAACATAATCCCTATGATCCCATGTGTGTGGAAAGCACCCCGCCCGCCGTGCGCTTGGTCCCTCCGCGGCCACATCCTCCAGGACTTGGCTCCACCACTGAACCCCTCGGCCCTCCGTCTTCAAGCTCCCCCTGTCTCCTGGCTCCTTCTGCCTCAGAGGAGAATCGTCTCCACCCCTCATGCCATCTGCTCCCCTCTGCCCAAGCCGTAGCATCATTTCCACGGGACAGACCCAGCGAGCACTTTTCGGCCCCTCCTCCCCGACCTCTCTGCATCCCGTGCTCTCTTCACCTCCACTTACAGCTCAGCTCCCTGGGCTTGACTTCCATCTCCCTCCTCATTCTTACGTCTCAGTCTTTTGTCTCTTGGACCATTTTCTCTGACTCATCCGACTTCATTTCCAGTCCTGCCCTTACAGTGTTGGTGTCCCGTGGTTTTCCTTGCTCAGGACACTGGTCTTCTCTCCCCACGTTTCCCCCAGTGATCCCTTCCCCGAGGGTCACCTCCCACCACGGGCTGCAGCTCCCCATTATGTGCTTCCAGCCCAGACCTCAGATTCATGTAGACGTCCCCACCTAGACGTCCCCAGGTTCACCAAACTCAGACTGTCAAAGGAGACCTCATCACCCTCCCCCAAAGTTTTCCAGGTTAGAAACAGAGACATCATTCCTGTCTCCTCCCCACTCCCCGCCCCCCTCAAGGACATCACTATGTCCCTTTGGGTTGGTTTTACCTCGTAAGTGTCTTGTCTCATCCACTGCCCCTCCGCATTTCAGCAGCCCTGTCCCTGACTGGCTCTGCCCCGCCGTACAATCCCCCCCATCTGGCCTCCTCAGACCCTCCGCCCAGGAGTCCCCACGTTCCCTGCGTGTCTGCGGAGCGCACACCCCGCTTGAAGCCCTGCAGAGGCCCCCAGAGCAGGCGTCGCATCCGGGCTGGGCAGGGAGCCTCGGGTTCCCCCAAGCGTGCTTGTGCTTCTAGCAGCCCTGAGACTAGTCCCAGGCCACCTTCTAACCAGATTGCCAGCCCTAATTCCTTCTTGTATAGAAACGCTTATTGCTCAGAGAGTAGATTCCAGGCTTATTTGCACATAAATAGCGCCATTGATCACCTGACCCCCGCCTGCCTCTCCAGATTTATCTCCAGCCACTCATTGCTGTGCTTTTCATGCTTCAGCATCAGGGCTCTGCTCGAAGCTCCCTGAGCGCACCCAACGGCGCCACTGCACCTTTGCTCAGCTCCCCAGTCCTGCCCTTCCGTCTTCCGCCGGCTCCTTTGTAGCACCTCCTCTGGGAACTGTCCTCTCCGGGAAGTGCTGTCCCCAGACTCCTGCCCCCACATGCAGGGCAGCCGTGCTGATTTGCCCAGCAGGCAAAGTCGGCCCTTAGAGAATCAGCACAGGCAGGAAACCAAAACTAAGCAAAATATCTGGAAGGAAACTCTTTAATAATTTTTTCCTACTCCAAGTTTGCAAAGATATTTCCCTGTGTTTTCATTGAGAAGATTCACGGCTCTGAGCCTTGAGTTCAGGTCTTACAGTTATTTCACTTTCATTCTTTGATTTCTGGTCGTGTTGAACACATTTCCCAAGTTGGTTGCTTTTCGTGCTTCCCCTGCTATCATCTGTCAGTTTCCTTTTCCCTATTTTTCTACCAAGGCCTTAGGGATTTTCCTGTCATTTGTGGCAAGAATTTTTTCAATTTGTTTTTTTACCCTTAATTTTTGTGTATTACTTTTTGACATACAGAAGGGTTTATTATGTAGTAAATCTACTGATGTTTTCCTTTATGATTTCTTTCATCACTTTTATGTTTGGATATTTCAACACTATCAAGCATAACATATATTTTTATAAGTTTTCATCTTGTTTGTAAAGCTTTAAGGTTTAATACATTTAACTCTTTAATTCATCTGGAATTTAGATGTAAGTAATCTGACATGTGACCTTTTATTTCTTCCAAATGACCCCATTTTTTTCAGCATGACTTATCAAATAATCCATTTATTTATGAAGTGCCTTTTTCGTAAATTAAGGGGACCTGTTTATGTAAAAGTCTGTGGAGTTTGTTTGGACCCATTGATTCATCACCTGATTATCTGCCAGTTCTATAATATTTTGATTGCTTTAGTTCCAAAATATGTTTAATAACTGATAAAGCATTCCCCTCATCTTTGCAGAATTTTTGTTAGTTCTCGTCACCTGTTTAGTCTTCCAGAAAAAAAATGGAATTATTTTGTCAAATTTTGAAAATCATCACATTGACTTTTTAATCATGTTAAACCTATGATAAGTTTTATGAGAACTGACTTCTTGGTGATTCTGTCTTCCCATCCAGAAAAATAATATGCTTCTCCATTTCTTCAGCTATTTTTTTTTTTTTTTTTTTTTTTTTGCGGTATGCGGGCCTCTCACTGTTGTGGCCTCTCCCGTTGCGGAGCACAGGCTCCGGACGCGCAGGCCCAGCGGCCATGGCTCACGGGCCCAGCCGCTCCGCGGCATATGGGATCCTCCCAGACCGGGGCACGAACCCGTATCCCCTGCATCGGCAGGCGGACTCTCAACCACTGCGCCACCAGGGAGGCCCTTTCAGCTATTTTTTTATATTGCTTAGTGAAGTTTGCAGGTTTATACCCATAGGTTCTATACTTTATTTGTTACAGTTGCCCTAAGATTTTGTCTTATTGCTACTGTAAATAGGACTTTCTTTCCATTTCATCTTCTAAAGAGTTATTCATTGTTGAAACATAGGAAAGCTATTGATGTTTAGGTATTTGTTTATTATTATTATAAATATTTTTCAGTTGATCCTTTTAGTTTTCAAGGTAGACAATCATATCTTCTCCAAATAGTAAAAATGTTTTGTTTCCTTTTGCTTTTGTTTTTTTAAAATTATTTATGTTAATCCTCTTATTTATGTACTTTTTTGGGCTGTGTTGGGTCTTCGTTGCTGTGCGTGGGCTTTCTCTAGTTGCAGCAAGGGGGGGCTACTTTTCGTTGCAGTGTGAGGGCTTCTCATTGCGGTGGCTTCTCTTGTTGCGGAGCACGGGCTCTAGTCGTGAGGGCTTCAGTAGTTGTGGTGTGTGGGCTCAGTAGTTGTGGCTCGTGGGTTCTAGAGCACAGGCTCAGTAGTTGTGGCGCACAGGCTTTGTTGCTTCATGGCATGTGGGATCTTCCTGGACCAGGGCTTGAACCCGTGTCCCCTACATTGGCAGGCAGATTCTTAACCACTGCCCCACGAGGGAAGCCCTCCTTTTGCTTTTATATCTTACTGGGTCAATTAGAATAATTTTAAAAAGTAAAGGTAATTGGCATAGTCGTTGTTTATCTGATCTCAGTGGGATGTCTATGAGGATTTTACTGTTATGTATGATATTGATATTTTTGTTGTTTATTGAGTTTTGACAAATACATATACAGCACACAGCTCATACCTTAAACAAGATACAAAACATTTTCAACATTTCAGAAAGTTCCCTGTGTCTCTTTCCAGTCTTCCTCCTTCAAAGGCAAGCACTCTTCCGACTTCCATTTGAACTTCATATAAATGAACGCGATACTGATTTGAAACAGCCGTTTCTCATCCTGTAATACGTTCCTCCCATTCCTGGTTCTTAGGGTTTTTTAAAATGTATGTAGGGATGTTTCTTCTTTCTAAGCAAGTTTGTTTTTTTTTTAAATTCCATTTAGCAATACCCTACAATTTATGCAGGAGAATTCGCTATATGAATCCCCTGTAGGCTCGCAGCCATGAACTCCCAAGGTCCTGCCTCTGGACAGGTTTCGAGCTGACTCTGAGGGACCTGGTCATCAATATGAGGTTCCCGAGCCTCAGACTTGAAATCAATGTCTTTTTCCTTAACTTGGAAAGAAACACTGTCTTCCATAAGTTAATACCTTTCTTCGTCTTTTCCAAAGCTGTGCAAGAACTGTCAGGTTGGAAGGACGTTCCTACATCCTCTGAACCTTCGCTGCCTCTGACACGTGGAGAAGTCCACACAGCAGGCAGCACTGCTGTCAAGAGGCTGCTGGCTCTCCCGGGCGACTTAGCGGCTTCCTTTTTTTTTTATTTTATTTTTTATTAGTTTCTGCTTTATAACAAAGTGAATCAGTTATACATATACCTCTGTTCCCATATCCCTTCCCTCTTGCGTCTCCCTCCCTTTTGAAACCCCACATCCAGAGTGTTGCTTTGTTCCCTTAGTCAACAGGGAACCCAAAGCTAAACCGAGTGCTTAGCTGAGCTTCCTAAGTCCCCCAGGTGTTAGAACATCTCTCTGGCTTCTTCTCCTTAGTGACTTTGGATTTGTTTAATTTTCATTTCATCATCCAGTTTCATGCATATTTCACTTTAGAAGGTCTTTAACAGCAGGAGATCTCTCTCTCTGTCTCTACACACACACACACACACACACACTCACGCAGGACAGAATGATGCCAGGCTGAGGGGCGAGCCGCAGAGGGCCGTGCAGCGCCACTGAGCAGCCCCGCGTGGAAGCAGAGCCTGGCAGCTTGCCCCGCGGAGCTGGGCCGGCGGTGCTGTGCCGGCAGCTCTCGTCCTGGCGGCAGAGGGCAGGGGCCCAGGGCCCGGGGCGGGAAGGGCCCTTATTCTGAACTGGTGAGTGAATTTCCGGGAAGAGGGGGCCGAGGATGGCCGGGAAGCCGGGCGCGGGAACGGGAAGCGCCCTGCAAGGTCGTGGTCCGGGCGCTTGCTGAGTCTGAGATGGTGTTTGGGGGTTCAGGTAGCGACGGCCCAGGGCAGTTTGTCTTTCCTGGAGCGTGGAACATTCTGGTGCCGATACCTTTCTCGAGCAGGGCTTCTTGTGTCACCTGCTGGCCCATGACTGGCTTTTGGAGAAGGTTCTCGGAGACCCCGACGGCTGCGCCCCCGGGCGTCCTCGGGGAGGTGAGGAGACGCCCCTTCATGGCGAGACCGTGTGGCTCTGCTTGCTGTCCCGCCGCCTGCCCGCCAGCCCCTTCCCGTGAGCATGGGACACCCTCTCCCGCCTCGCTGTTAGCGGCTCCAGAGCTGACGCTGGGCTCTGCGCTGCTTTGCTTGCCTGAGTGGCACAGAGACTTTGTTCTGTACGCTTCAGATCGTTTTCGTCCGTCTGTGACACACATCTCACACGGGTACTTGCTAAAAGCCTTGGAGTGTGAGAAGTGGTTTCAGTCTTCACGCACTTTTCTGTGGGTTTTTTCATGTTGAGCCTCACGTTAAAAGCACTTGCTCCCATTTTAAAATCCATCCAGGAAGACAGCGCGTGTCACAGTCGTTCCCTGTCGCGTTGCTGTGTCGTAGGCCCAGAGAGGGGCTGAGGCGGGGTGGGGGTTGGGGTCCTGCCCCCTTGGCTCCCTGCCCTCGGGCAAGATGAGGAGGTGGGCAGGGCAGCCGAGGGGCCGCATGGCCCCTGTGGGTCCTTGCCTTCCCAAGCCCGTCCCCCAGAGGGACGCGGCTTCCTGCGCGGGGACGCCCGGTGCAGAGCAGGGTGGCCCGGCCGCGTGTCTTCCCCGAGGCCGGCTCAGCTGCTTCCACGAGGTCGCCGGCCAGCCGAGGTCGGACCTGTCCCCAGCCCACCGTGTGGGGCTCCCTGCCACCAAGACTTGTCTCCTGCCCCAGTTGCCCTCCGCTTCTGCATTTGTCCACTGCCCATGTCCAACCTCTGTGGCCAGTGTCTCCTCTGATGCAAACGGCTTCTCCAGTTCAGAGACCACACTCTTCCCAGTATTGTGTCACCCCGTGAGCCCACGCCTGGGGCACATTTGGTGTCTTAACAACAGCTCAGGAGGCCCAGTCCCTTGGATGTGAACAGCCGAAGGTCTCAAAGCCTATTCTTGGCATCACTCTGGCCATAGTTCTTAGCAGAGAATTTCATTTAGTTCCTTAAATGCTCAACTCTTTTGTTCTTAACTCCTAAGGCAAAACTTGGTACATTGTAACTCTGACCCCACAGACTTTTATTGCTTCTCTAAAGACAGATACAGCAGAGAAAGCCTTCCCCAAGTGAAAGATGTGCAACTATTTTAGCCTGTGCTCTTTGGGCTTTTGTCTTAGGCAGAAAGTACTCATCCACTTCTCCCGCTCTTTCTCCTGGTCCAGTGACGATGTCTGACTAGTCTGAGTCTCTCACCCCATCCATCCTTAGGGGAGTGGCCTGGCCCTCCTGTGACCTCATACTTATCCCCCGTGATTCCATGAGTAGCTCTGGGTCACAACATCCTTTCAAAATTGTGTTTCGATTCGCTCGTTTTAGGTATGTTTAATGCCTCGACAGACTCATGGAAGACCTCATGGTCTTCTCTCAAGATTACGGTCCATTCTAAAAATGTTATTTCTGCCAGCTCAAGCTTGCAATTCTCAAGTGTCCCTACAAATTATATTCCTTTCATTCTTTTAATAACTTTTTATCCAGAATCCTGCAGAAGGCTCTCATTTAACCTTTCAGAGCTTGCTATTATCTGGGCTTCTCTTTCAACGTCGAGATGAGCTGTGAAGAAACCAAGAGAGGCTGCTCCGTGGGCAGCCCTGGGTGTGCTTGCCTCTGGCTTTTCCCATCCACCCGGATCAGATGAGCCGCTTGGAGTGGGGTCCATTCCACAGCCTCCGCCCGAGCGGCCTCGCTCTGTGGAGGTTGAGATTATTTGTGTGTCTGGGCTTTGACACTGTGTCTCTGTTGACACGATGACGATAATCTGAGGGTGCTTTAATATAGACAAGCGAACGTGATTCATCCCGCCACACTAATGTCAATAACTCGTTCAGCTGAACACTGAAGTATAGGTCAGAGTCTCTGAAAAACTTGAAAATAATTACACAAAGCACTTGAAAAATCATGAGAATGGTTTAGACAACAACTGTAATATTGACCTGTACTTGTTTTTGGGGGGTTTTTTTGTTTTGTGTTTTGCAGTACGCGGGCCTCTCACTGCTGTGGCCTCTCCCGTTGCGGAGCACAGGCTCTGGACGCACAGGCTCAGCACCCATGGCTCACGGGCCCAGCCGCTCTGCGGCATGTGGGATCCTCCTGGACCAGGGCACGAACCCGTGTCCCCTGCATCGGCAGGCAGACTCTCAACCACTGCACCACCAGGAAAGCCCCCTGTACTTGTTTTGTTTCATGTTTTTCTCCTACTCTTTATTTTCCAAAGAAAATTTTTGTTAATGAACTTATATTACTTTTTTCATGAGATACATACATATATATGTGTGTATATGTATAAAAATAAAATTTACCTTTTTGTATTACTCTATGGATGTACAGTTCTCAGGATAGACCCAGGTTTTATAGCTTATGTAATTTTGGAGCTTTGGTTAAGAAAAACCATTCAAAGCTGAAAGTACCCCTGCTGGGACCTTGGGCAGGGCCAGTGCAGATGGGGGCCAAGAGCTCAAGGTCCCTCTGGAGTGGCCACGGGGTCCACCATGAGGGCATTGGGTGACCACTGTTTGCAGCCCGTGGAGGGCCCGGCCCCTTGTTTTCACTCCACCCAAAGGCAGCAGGTCCCCAAACACGAGAGGTTCCTGTGAGCCACGTCTAGGACAGCCTACCCTCCAGAGCTCCGACCCCAGAAGAATCCCAGTGGCTTAAATCCGGGCTTTCCGCGTGCAGCTGGTGAGCGCCGTGCCTGCTGGTGTCCTCATACACCAGCCCTGACCTCTCCTCGCGCCGGACACCCGGGCTTTGCAGTGCAGGCCCCACACCTGCCCCCCTCCTCCTGGCCCTGCCGAGCCATTAACTGACTGGCTTTTCCCCCCTCGGTAAACATTTTATTTAGAACACTTTTTGGTTTACAGGATAATTGTGGAGATAGAGGGCTCCCTGGACCCCATGCTCAGTTGCCCCTCTTATTAACATCTTGCCTTTGTGGGGGACATTTGTCACAATCAGTGAACTAATATTGGCATATGGTTATTCCCTGAAGGCCATGCTTTACTCGGGTTTCCTCAACGTTTTGCAGATGCCTTTTTCTGTCCCAGGATCCCATCCAGCACCACGTCACATTGAGGGGCCGTGTCTCCTTGGGCTGCTCTTGGCCGGGCAGTTTCTCAGACTTACCCTGGTTTTGATGATGGTGACAGCTCGAGAAGGCAGGTCAGGCATTCTGCCACTCCATTGGGGTTTGTCAGAGCGTCCTCTCGTGGTTAGACTGGAGTTTGGGCTTTGGGGGAGGGAGCCCACTGAGGCGAAGCGCCCTCTCCTCACGTCCCATCCCACCAGGTGCCTGTTCTCAGCTTGCTGCTGTTGATGTGGGTCAGGCAGGCTTTGTAAACGTCGGGGACTGTAACTGAGTTTGTGCCTAGGGTCGCATTCTCTGTGGCCCCTGTCCTGAGTGTGCACTCTCAGCCTCAGAAACCCAGAGCACTTGCATTCAGCGTCTACACAGCCAGGCCGGGGCGGGAAAGGAGAGTGATGAGTGTGACCTTGCTGGACCCTCGAAGGCGACGGTCCAAGAGAATAGCTCCTCTTCTGAATCATCTCTGTGACCGAGCCCTCGGCTTCCTTGCTTTAATGCTAAGCAGCTACAAGAAGTCAAAAGAACAACATTGGGCTTATCCGGGAGTTTCCACAAGGTGGAAAGATCAGGCCATAGTCTGTGCCTCCGTTTCTCGGGTGTGAATGGGGAAGCTCGTACCTGCCGCGGGTAACTGTGGAGGTTGGATGCGCCCCGATGGAGGCATCGCCAGTGCCTGGGGAACAGCAGGTGCTTCCCTAGAACAGGGAGGAATCCAGTTCCTACGGTGGGTCGCGCAGTCTTCTAGGTGCTGAGGATCCAACAGTGAATTAAATGCATTCGAATGGAGCTTATCTCGTGGGTGGCTATTTAAATGGGGAGCCATTATTATTACAATACTTACGATGTTTATATTTCAGGAGACACAATATGCAGACAGTTGTAGCCAAATCAGCAGTAGAATTACAATTAGAAAAATTAATTTGCATCTTAATTTTCCACTTAACTCACTCTGTAACCTGGGGGAAGTTATTTTAATGAAAGAATGTTCATTCTCATCCACGTAAAAAAATACAAGGTACAGCAGCAGTGAAATCATATATTTTCATCTATCAAATGTACAATTTAAGACAGTTATAATGTGCGCTGCTGGCAATGTAGTGACAAAATAGTCACTTTCTAAAAACTTTTTGTTAGGAAAAGTACTAAGTACGCACAAAGGTACAGAGTATTCTTGTATTTGGTTTCAAAAACCATTAATATTTTACCACATTTGTTTCATCAGTTCCCTACCTTTTTTGCTAAAGTATTTTAAAAGAAATCCCAGAGATTTTGTCATTTCATCCTTAAGTAATTCAGTAAATAGCTCAAAAGAGGACATTGTACCTAACAAAATTAATGGAATCTTTAATATCATCTTATACTCAGTCCACATTTAAGTGTCCCTCATCGTTTTTTTTTAAAGTCTTTTCACAGTTGATTTGCTTGAATCAGGGTCCAAACAAGGTCCATCTGTTGTGTTGGTGGTTTTGTCTCTCTCGTCTCTTAACCGACTTTCCCTGCTTTTAGCCCCCGCCTGCCTTCCTCCCGGCTCTCGCCTGGGGTACAGGCCAGGGCACTTGCTTGTTGAATGTCCCAAGTCCAGGATTTGGCTATCCGCTTCCTCCTGGTGTCACTTAATCGGTTTCTGCATCTTCTTTATTGCCCAGACACATTCAGCTTTTGGTTTTGTGTGCTTTCTTGGGGTGTGCGTGAGTGTCAGCACTTCCCGGGTGCTTCTGGATATCCTGTACCTCGTCTCACAGGGCAACACTGGAGGCCCGGCTGCTCTTTTCTCAGTGATGCTGGACCATCCAGGAGCCTAGGCAGTGACAGCCCGTAAGGCTTGGGAGAAGTTACTTAAACTTCCTGAGTCTTGATTTCTCCGTCTGTTAAGAGGAGAGATAATACCTCCTTCCCAAGAGGACTCGTGTGGTTACAGATGTGAAAGCGCTTCCAGACTTCAAACAGCTGCACAAATGTTAGGTATTAATAATAATAATGGTTCTTTTGGCAATTAAGAAAATTTTCTTTGGAAAGCATTTTCCTTCCTCAAGTACCTTTAATTGAGAAAATGGTGATGCTCTTTTTTTTTTTAATCAAAAAAAGCTTCCAGTACATTTGGGAAGATTGAAAGCCACCAGCTTTTTAACCAACAGACAGAGTGGAGGGGTGATTAGCGCCTCGTGGTTTCTGGGCGCCTGAACCAAGAGAAAGATTAGTGATGCCCGTCTGTGGAGCAGAGGTTTGTTTAATAGCCTGGCCGGGGAAGACTAAAATTCCTTTAGACTTCTAGATTAGAGGAGCAAGGGGCATCCCCGAAGGGGTGCAAAAAAGCTATTGAAACTTTTATGGGATGGGTTCCTTTATCAAAAGATCCTTCTACAGTCCAGCCCTAAGACAAGCATCTTGTAATACTCTTTTGTGAGGACTGGGAGAAGAATCTTTTAAAGGGATTTTGCCTGTTGACTGTCAGGAACAGACTCGCTATTTAAATTTTAACACTTCTCAGCAAGTCTGCAATTCCAAAGCCTGTTAATGAGCAAAACCTTCCTAAACCACTTTTTTTTTTTTTTTTTTTTAGTACAAATCAGAGTGCCCATGACATGGATTGGGTTCATTTGTATTAGTTTTCAGTTTAATCTCTCTTCCTGCCAGATCTTTTATCTTCTAGTAGGAGAGGAAAAAGAATAAGTAAAAAATCCTATAGATACAACCAGAGAACTGAGCAGAGCCCCAGGGTCTAGAGCAGATTAATAGGCCCTGTTGTCGAATCGAACTGGGCAGCAGCTCCTACTACTCAGGCTACACTTTCAGGAGCTGTTTACACTCTGCGTGAACAAACGGCTGAGAGTCAGGGAATCGCGTGGGGCTGAGTTTGAGTGGGAAGGAGGCGTCCGGGGCGCTTCTCTGCCCCTTTCCTGTGCGATTAAACATTTCAGTCCACGGGCTCGACCACTGTCCTCCTGACTTTGCCTCTTTCTGAAATTGCCACGGTTCACTCTGTACCTGACTGAGCAGGTGAGCAGTGTACGCCTACAGACCCTGTAATCTGCAGGAAGAGAGGGATGGAAGACGTGTTCTCTTCAGTGCGTGTGGCAGGGCCCCCGCAGCAGCAGGCAGCACTCCTGACTTAGAATAATCGAGGGGGAGTTCACGAGGGGGAGCGGCAGAGCCGGGGTCACCCGTGGTCACAGGGGCAAGGGGAGCCCAGAGCCGGGCGGAGAGATTGTGCAGGGCTGCGCTGTGAGAAGAGCAGGGACCTTGGGGAGAAGAATGCAGACAGTCTGGGGCAACCTCCAGTGAGTAGGGGAGAGCCCTCCCTGCCAGGCAGGCCCTCCAGTGCACAGGCAGGGTGGGCAGGGCGGAGAGGGGGCCTGGGGTGAAAACAGGAACGCCCGGCAGAGTCTCTGCCGGAGCCGGGCCTACGCCAGATGCATCGGCGCCCTTCCCTTGTTTCATACTCATCGGTCTCAGGAGTCATGTGTTATCCCCCTTGTGTTATGTGCAATTCCCAGCACTTAAACTTTTTAATTGTGGTAAAATACACATAGCATGAAATTTTCCATCTCACCCACTTTGGCGCGTACAGTTCGGTAGTGTTAAGTACAATCACGCTGTTGTGCAGCCATCACCACCGTCATCTCCAGAAGTCTTTTCATCTCGCAAAACTGAAACTCTGCCCCCATTCAACACTAACTCCAGTCCCCCCCAACCAGCCCCCAGTGTACTCCAGGTGTCTCATTTTTTTTTTTAAGTATATGATTGTGTTTTTTTTGTTTTTTTGTTTTTTGGGTTTTTTTTTTATTAGTTTCTGCTTTATAACAAAGTGAATCAGTTATACATATACATCTGTTCCCTAGGTGTCTCATTTAAGTGGAATTATATTACATTATCTGTCCTTCGAGGACTGGCTTATTTCACTCAGCATCATGTCCTCAGGGTTCATCCATGTTGGAGCAGGTGTCAGAATTTCTTTTCTTTTCAAGGCTGAATAATATTTTGTTGTATGGATGGACCACATTCTGTTTGTCCATTCACCTATCGATGGACACTTGGGTTGCATCGCCTTTTGGCTGTTATATGTTCAAATGCTTAGCACCACTTCCAAGAAATAAGAAAGGCAGCTTGATTTCCTACGGGTCAGTCCCCAGCACCTACGTTTCGCTTCACTGATAACTTGAAAATGTAGTCCAGGGTCACAGCAATTCTGAGTGGAACTGACAGAGGGCACTTGTTCATCCCAGGGCATCCCTGCACGGAATGACTGGGCCAAAAAGCCTGTTTAAACTCTATAGAGAAAGTCCCACTAAAGTGTAGGAGCCGACAGAACCTTCTGAAGCCTTGCAGGCAAGAGCCCGCTTGGCTGACAGAGTCACTCTTCCACGCCTGCCGCAAAGCTGGGAGCAAAGATATTCTAAACTCACTGTGAATTTCATTCCCTGTCTCTCCAGCCAGAGCCGCTCAGGGGTGTGGCAGTGTAATGAGTTGCCACGCAGATGGGTTGCAGAATGCACAGCCCATCTGTCTTTATCATGCTCATTTCCTCTTTTATTAAAATGTTAATGACTATAGGTTTTATTTATCATTTGGTGACATGTGCAGCATCCTTTTCTGGGAGACAAACCTGCAATCTGCCATGTGAGCTGACAGAGGCCTTCTTCCCGTTGCATATTGAACACAGGAATGAGGGATATTGGGCTCCATTTAAACTGCCACATGCAGGTTGAACCAGAAACTCCCTTTACTTGCTGACAACAGCACGGGGTTAGCAGGAGGCGCGCTGGACCCGGTGTGGGGACCCCGAGTTCCAAGCCGGGCTCGCTGGTTGCTCCCCACGGGACCACGAGCCTCGGTTTGCCCACCTGTTCAGTGGAGCCATCCACTCCACCTGCCTGGTCAGCAAATGAGCTGATCTATGGGAACGCACCTTGCATTCACTTATCGTCACGCAGACATGTGCTTGGAGAGGCTTGACCCTGTTTTGCTCGCTCTTTCAGACTCTCCGTGGAAAGTGCATCTGACACACGTTGGCCCCGAGATGACAGGCGTCACCGTGCGTGGCCTGACCCCGGCTCGTACCTATCAATTCAGGGTGTGCGCCGTGAACCAAGTGGGCAAGGGCCAGTACAGCGCAGAGACGAGCAGGTGTGTGACACGCACCCCTTGGAGAGGCACGGGGAGCCATGGAAGCATCGAGTTAGGCCATCCGCCACCACCCCTTAGTCACATTGGGGGAAGCAGAGAGGAAGCACAGTGGCTCGCCGGCCTAGCCAGGGGGTCCTTAATTGCCAGGGGGAGTTTCTTAGGCTTCTGTGGTGCTCTGGCTGTGCCAACATAAATCATTCCCAACCGCACCGCCCTCTGTATGCATGAGATTAAGAGCTTGCGGTGTTTCCATGCCCTTTGTGTACCTGGCCGCCAGCAAGGTGGGAGCTGGTGCCACTGTCTTGACAGGTAAACACTGAGCAGGCATTGGCAGGAAGCCAAGTGAGCTCTGGCGTTTCCCTGGTGGTCCTGGTGCTGTCCCCCGCACCAACCCCACCTCCCCAGGCCAGGCGGCTGCTTTCAAGCCTGTTCAGATGTGATGTGGGGAAAGGGCTTCATCCTGTTTCAATGTGCCCTCCCAAGCCAACCTGAGCTCTTAATGGGCTTGTGCTGTAGAAGAGTTGAGAGATCTAAATGACCTTTTTCAAAATGTGGGAGTTTGATATGAGACATATTGAAAGAGCCGAAGGAAACAATGGGGAAGGAGCCTCGGACTGCGGCCTGTGAGCTGCCCCACTCACACCTGTGATCCTTCAAAGAGCGGAGGTACCACGGGCCGTTCAAACAGAGTAAGGTCACCTCCCACGTCAATAAGGTCACCTCCCACGTCTTTCTTGTTGCTTGCTGAACTGATTTTCTATTATGTTGATTTTTTGTAACTATTTCATGCACATCCTTTCGGTTTGATCAGCTGTGCGTTTTGCTTTATTCATTGCTCGATTTGAGTAAATACTTAGGCTCAAGATTCAGCAAGATAGAGAATACAAACGAGGACCCTTCGCTCCTGGGGCTGACCTCTCTTCCCCTCCCTGACTTCTTTTCTTTAGGTTGATGCTCCCTGAAGAGCCACCCAGTGCTCCCCCGAAAAATATAGTGGCCAGTGGGCGCACCAATCAGTCCATCATGGTCCAGTGGCAGCCGCCCCCGGAAACAGAGCACAACGGGGTGCTGCGTGGGTACATCCTCAGGCAAGTAGCCAGTGGTTGGCCATTTTTAGACTGTCCTTATAGAGAGTCAAGTGTCTGTTTTGCTCAGGTCGCAAACTCAAATGTCTGTAGGAGCCCAACAGTAATCGAGAGACTCAGGCCAGCAGTGAGACTCTAGGGACTGGTGGAGACGGCGGCCGACCAGTGAGAACAGGCGCCTGTGGGCAGCCTCAGCGGACAGGCTCTGCAGTCCAGCCGTGACGCGCACATGCAAGAAACCGCTATCAGGGATCGCATTTTGGCAGAAGAATGGAGGGGAATATTATGGGTTGAGGGCAAGGTGTGCTTATTCATTGTAAATCCTTTCACTCTTAAGTTTTCACCAGGGGCATGCGTTATTAAGTATAACAATTTTTAATTAGTAATAATGCGGTTGATATAATTATAAGCCAGTTTTTACCACGCCAGTACGTTGTTTAGAATTGCCAGGTTTTCCCGTTTCAAAGAAATGTTAAAATCCAGCTTTTTACACACATTCTCACAATTTTTAAAAATTGGGAATGAAATCAACATATTTTGAAACACAGGGCAGGCCAGACCCTCACAGCCACAGAACGGATGTGGCCCAAGAGTGGCCGGTTTGCTGTCTCTGCCCCCGTGGGGAGGGGCGTTAGGCTTCTGAGCACATTGAGTGAACCGTACCAGCACTGGCTATGTTGACAGAAGGAACCTGCTTTGCCAAAACTACTGCTAGTTTTAAGATTGCAGCAAAAGTGATCATTTGAGTGGTTCGTTGACACAAGTAGAAAGAAAAAAGTAAAGCAGTATTAAAAGGATAACCATTAAACCTCTTCTAATGGACCGTGCAGCTGTGGCCGTATCTGTTACCAGCCTTACGGGGCAGGGACCGTGGGTGTCCGTCATTACCGTCCTCCAGATGCCCAGCCCGTGCCCTTTGTAAAAGTGTGATCAGAAAATACCGGGTTAACAGAGGTCTTAAGTGGAGAATTATAGCCTCTTAGATCAATGTAAGAAATTATGAAAGAGTTGCTTCTTTAACTCCGTGTCTTTGCATATGGGAGGTAGCTCATTCCCTGTGTATTTATGTAATCACCCACTCATGGTTTCATACATGTTTATCTTTATGCGTGTAATATTTACCTGTCACAACCATTCCACCGCTCTTTTGGAGTTTTTCCTCGAGCATATGAATCATCCTCTGAACACAAGCCAGATCATTATCTGCCTGAAGAGGTTCAAGTGCGGCCATCCCCAGGGGTGCACGGGGGCTGGAGGACTGACCAGCACTCAGGGCCCCCTTGGTCTCTGCGCCCCTGGCCGTCCTTCCCCGTTTCAAAGGGGACACCACGGATCTGTCCCCTGCGGGCAGGGGGCGCCTGTGGACTCTGGTCCTGTGGATGCTTCCAGACAATCCCATTTCCCTGGGGAAAGCAGCCTGGCGCTTCCCCCTGCTAGAGGCTGGGGTTTTCTGTCACGTTCCTGCCCCTCCCTGCTCACCCCAGCTGTCACCCTTGTTCCGTGCTTATCAACTAACGAAAATAATTGGCCTCCCCTCCTGGACCAGCCCTTCCTTCCCAGGCTTGTCATCCAGGCCGCCTCTGTCTCTTTTTGAGCACATGGAGGAAAAGTTTCCTTGGGCTCCGGCTGCCAAGTAAGCACTTTAAAAGTCAGCCCACAGAACCAGGCCCGGGGCACGGAGTTTAATAACGAAATCTCTCTGATGTCGCGAGGCCCCATCAGGGACTGCACATTTCTCTATTTTGCGGGATTACGAGTGTTAAAAGGATTTTCTGTGATGGTGTCAGTAGAGCCGAGCTCTGGAAAAGAGGGCATCTGTGTTTGCAGGGGCTGAAATCAAGAAAACCCTAAGAGGAGGGCGCGCTACCCAAGGCCTGTGAACATCCAAGTTTTCAGCAATTGAAGACCCGGGCCAAAGCGACTTTGCTTGGACACATTTCCGAATAATCCTCCCATCTGCAAATCAGCTCCGTTTGCAAGTGTGTACCCTCTGGGGCACAAGTCTCCGTGTCAGATAAACAGCGCGATCCACGGAAGAACAAAATGGAAATAAATCACTGCTGTGGCTCTGGCCATAAGAATTAGTTAGAGTGTGTGCTCAGTAATAAAATATTTATAATAATGGGCAGGGTGTTGCTTTGAGAGCAGCATGGGGGTTACGTCCTTTAAAAACATTCTCCTGTTTATTTCCACGTAAAAAATCATCTCGTTCTCTCTGAGACGGTCTCCCGGGCAACGTATCCGGCCAGTCAGAGGACAATGCCCTGCACTTCTGTTATTAATTATGACCTTCCCAGACATCCCGTGAATGTTACAAAAGCACCCTGAGCCGGTGGTCAGAGTGGACCAAGCTGCCTGCCTCCAAGGGAGAGCTGCCGTCTCCAAGATGTGGATTCTGCAGCATGTCACACACAACCCCATACAGACGGGCCTGGGAGAAGGTGTGCAGCAGGCTTGGCTTCTCAGAACTCGGTGTCCTCTCTTAGGATTCTTCCTACAAGAGCAGTGTTTCCAAAAGAGAAGTGTTTAGGGGGTGCTTTACACCGTCACACCTCCTGTGCACCCACTGTTTCATTTTATTCTTACAACAAGCCTGTGAGATGCCGTCATGATTCTGTCAGTTTAGGGAGGAGGGAAGCAAGGCTCAGGGACCTTAAGAATTTTCTTGAGGCCACCCAGCACGTTGTCTTCTTCCCAACCTATGTCTTCTGAGCTGATTGCTTTGCTTTTCCCTGGAATGTTTACCAGATAGTGGAGTGAGCTCTTCAGCAGCCGTGCCCAGCTTGTGCCATGTTGGTTACCCATGCTCCTGGGCACCAGTCACGTGCCAGGTTACTGTGGGGTCTGGTGTGGGTGTGAAGCCAATATGTACCTGTTTCAAAATGGCCGTCTAATTGTCTCAGTGCCATTTATTTTAAAAGTGTATGTTTCGTAGATGGGAAATATCTGGTACGCGGGTTATTCCACACCAAGCCTTCCCCCTGTTGTCCCCTGCTTGGAAGACAGACCGTCCTGTCACATGGATGAACTTAACATGCTGTGGATGGCACCTACACTTGGTGCAGGTAGTTCAGAAAAGGAGCGCCGGTTGAGTAGGATCGGAAGCTGATGGACGGTGAAGCACAAATGGGGTTTTGGTACGTTAACTTCCACGTTGGCCCGTCGCAGAGCACCGCTGACCGTCGCCAGGGCCACCGCGGGGCCCGCGTCCTGCGGCTCCTTTCAGGCGGGAGTCGGGGAGGCCTTGGGCCTTCATGCTCTTCACGGCTGGCCGGCTCTCCAGCGTTTCTGCTTCCTCTCCGCAGTCCTCACCGCGTACACGTGGCCTGTAGCAGGAAGGGACAAAAGACCAGTCTCAGGAAATCCTGATTTTCACGGGTTGCCTGTCCAGCCATTGTTCTTGTGGGAGGGCTGTTTCCGTCCCAGGCCTGAACTTCGGGGCTCCTTCTCTCCTCCGAGGGTGGCAGCCTTGCTGGTGTGCTGGGCCGCCTGCATCCAGACGCTGCGCCCCTGGGGATGGCGCAGATGACTGAGCGGGACCCCGCAGGCTTGCTCAGTGTCCAGGAGGGGCCTGGAGACCCCAGCCCGCTGTGGAGAGTGGACGGTCTCCTCCTCCCGCCGCTCTGGGTTCGTATTCTCCTCCATCTCTTCCCTCCCCCACGGAGCATCAAAGCCACGTCTTCCTGAGGCAAGAACCAGCTCGTGGATAGAAATCCGTGCTTTTGGAAGCTGCCCGATGACCGAGGAAGTTACGCCCACTGCGCATGCCCCTCGGTTCACCCAGGGCAACTGATTCACTTCTACACATGCAATTGTGGAAAACTTTCGCTACTCAAAACAACACTACAGCGGTCCTTTCATTGTACAAATAGCAATGTCCTAGCTAATACGTTTTCTGTGTCCAGAGCCGTGTATGTCACTGTTTTAAATAAATACAACTTTAAACCTCTGCCTTTAGTCCACTAAAGAGCCTACACACCACACTCTTACAGGTCCCCTAAAAAGCCATTTGTCATACTTAGCGCTGGCCTAGCATTTTAGGAGGGTGAATGCCTTTGGAAAGCACTCATTCCGACTGCGGGACTTCGTGAGCAAGCCCAGCGGGGAGCTCAGCCCAGGGACACCGAGAGGCCGCGTACTGCTCACCTCCTTCCCTCCCTCATCTCAGTCACAGGAGGAGGGGGTCGCTCAGACGGATGTATAGCCACACCCCGCTAGAAATCACGTCTGGAATTTGGGGCCTTAAGTCACTGAACTCCCTGGACAACTGGCACTTCAAAAGCGAGCATCTTCCCTGAACCCTAGCATAGTTGAAATGTCAGTTCTGTTGGCCCAGAGCTTATAATCACTGTGAGATTAGGTTACACCTTTTTAGCGGTTGAAGTAGAAGCGGTGTCGTCTGGGGCTGACCTCTTGGCTTTACTCTTGTTTTTACTTCCGCTTTCCTCTAACCGTGTGGAGTGACCTCAGGTAAACCCAGTTCCTTGCTCAAGTCATCTCCCCTGGGTCCACCGCAGGTACCGCCTGGCTGGCCTGCCCGGAGAGTACCAGCAGAGGAACATCACCAGCCCCGAGGTCAGCTACTGCCTGGTGACGGAGCTCATCATCTGGACACAATATGAGATACAGGTGGCCGCCTACAATGGGGCCGGCCTGGGCGTCTTCAGCAGGGCCGTGACCGAGTACACCTTACAAGGAGGTAAGCTTGCTTTCCCCCGAGGCTGCAGAATCTTCACTGGGGAGCAGGATTTGCAAAGTTCAACTGGAGCATGTTCGGAATAAAAATAGCGTCCAGTCCTCTAGGGAGTAGTTAGAAGGAGAGTGATCACATATTTAATTTAATCTCTCTGTCTATTCCGAAACTATAACAAAACCACAGAAGGGAAACAGATAGGATTCTAACTGCTTTTTTCTGGTTACTAAGGACAGGATGTATCTACACACATCCTTTAACTAGTCAACTTATTCTGTACAAGGTCTGTGGGATTGGCTTTTCCTAAATGGAATAACAGTATATTTTGCAGTGAAGCTGGCTGTGGCGTCCTGTGTGAAACTGTGAGTGTTTTTCAAAGAGGATGAGTATTTAGTATTTTGCTTTTATTGATGTCATACAATTACTAGTGATGGAATTTGCAACTTGGTGCTCTCCATCCCACCCACCCCCCACTCCCACTCCCCCACCCCACCCCCCCACCCCCGCTTTGGTTTACTCTTTCAGTTACACAAGCAAACAATTTACTAAATCAATAAAAACTCTTCCCCACACTCACCCCCCAAAAATGACCAGGCAGAATGTCATAAAGCCAGTGGGTCTTACGTTTATGTGCTAAGACCCAACCCTGTTATTTTCAGTTATTTCCACTGTTTTTCTGGAGGATCCGCGTCTCGGCGCCAGGAAGGGCTGGGCACTCAGAAACCTCCTCCATGTCTGCATTTCACTTTCAAAGCTCTTAGCAGTAACAAATAGACCCTCTCTCAACACAACCAGGTGGGCCCCAGAGCAGCCCAGAGCCTTGCCCAGGGAAGCAGTTTTCCCACATAATCTGAAACCCTTTTTCGTTCAGCAACTTTACCCTCTCCTGACTCACAGGTGTGATTTTATTTGCTTAGGCGTTTTTATCGCTACCAGGCCTTAACCTTTTTCAAACCATAAGGTTTCTAACTGCCCACTTCTCTCCCCAAATCATGCCTGGGACCTAATGTTCCTTGATATTACATGCTGTTACTACCGTCCCTTATTGATCGGCTATCTGTTGTCATCCGTGCGTCCATATATCCCCCTTTATAAATTAAGCGCCGTCACCTCTGCATTCACAGTGACTAGGAGAAATATTTAACATGCAGGACGACCGGGAAGGGGCTGTTTATCTGCGGGTGATTCTTGATCACTCATTGAAAAATGAAAATAGCTGAAACCCTGCACAGTTCATGCTTGCTTTAATTAGTCTATTTCATAAAATAACAATAAATTTGGAAACACTTAAAATGGCAGATATTGCTGTTAGTGATCCCCACGGCTGTTCACTGTGACTGCTCCCTCGGGTACCGGCGCGTTTGCATTCTGTGCTGCCGCAGGCTCCGCTGGATGGAGAAGGGCTGGGAGGCTGGAGAGTCTGCCCTGGGGACCCGTGGAAGGTTTAGGGCTGTGGGTGACATGATCAAAGCGCCGTATTAGAAGAGGGGCCTGTCGGTGGGTGCGGGCGAGGCGGAGGGGAGCTGAGGATGAGGCGGCAGCTCCAGAGACAAAAGAGCGACAGTGTGGCTGTGAAGTGATGAATTCCCCCATCTCTGGCGCTGGCCGTGAGAGGGGCGAGGGGTGTGTTCGGGTGCTGCTTCATGGTTTTCAGAGCAGCTCCACACGCCTTCCCTCTGCAGTGCCCCCGGAACCCCACCCAGACTGCAGGGGGCCCCGCGAGCCCTCCCCCAAGCGACCTGCCCGGTAGGACCGGGGCCAGCCCCTCCCTCAGCTTGCTTGCAGTTTATGGCATAGGACAGGACACGTTTTGCTCGAATTGAGCTGGTCTGAGGTCGCTCAGCTAACACAAGGCGGAGAGTAGCGCTAACGCTGGGTCTTCTGAGTCAAGAGCTCTGTTTTCTGGGCGCCGTCAACAGCCTCTGCTGTCAGCAGGACCCACGCTCGCGCGGGGCTCCCACGGGACACGGGTGTGCTCGCGTGGGGCTCATCGTCCATGCTCCTTGTGAGCCTTCCAGGCACCCACAGCTCAACAACAGGGAGCAAAAGCACGTTAACTCTGTCCTTGAATCCGCGCTGCTGCCCAGGACAGGACAGTCAGAGGAGAGCTTTAGACACAAGGTCGGCAAGAAAAGGGGCAAGCGCGGGGGGACGTGCGGCTGGCCTGGCTCTGGAGCAAATGACTTGGTAAAGCCGGGTGAGGAGCCCTCTGACTAGAAGGTGGTACGTTGGGAAGAAAACGGCACCAGCGAGGGGCCTTGAGGAACTTAGGGAGACGGAGATGAGGCTGGGGCGCTTGTGAGATGTCTGCACACGCACACACACACACAGGCGCACACATAGGCACATGCACACACGCACATGCACACACGCATAGGCACGCGCACACACAGGCACACGCACTGCACACGCGCGCGCAAACACATGCACGCAAGCTCGCGCACACACCCCTTGCTGTACACGTGGCCCCAGAAACGGCCCTTTCCTGGAGTCTGTAAGGCCTGATTCTTACTATTTACTCCTTATCTGCCTTCAAGAAACACAATAACTTTTCTGAGCCTCTGCTGTTTTCATTTGTAAAGTTGTGACGCGTCTACCTGGACTGACTGCTTTAAGGGCAGTTGTGAAGCGAAAACAAGGCAATGCATGTGAAAAGGCTTTGAAAACGCTGAGCTATGATACAAACACCCGTGTTGTTGTCTGTATTCCTCCTTCCACCGTGACAATGACCAGTATCTACTGTGGTATTTGAATGTTTCTGTACTGGTAGTTGTACAGAAAGAAATTTGGGGTTATTCTCTCTGCTAGTAGTAAAATCGAGAACACACATTCAGGAATTGATGTGAGCACCTACTGTGTGCTCAAGGTTGTGCGATGGGCCAGGGCAAGGAGAGTGGAGGAGATACCTGTCTCGTTGTCAAACCTGCGGGCTTGCAGCCCCGCCCGGGAGCAAAGACTGACATTTGTGAGACAAGATCAAGAACTAGAACAGAATCTGGCCTCATTCACAGGCAGTCACTCCCCGTTTGCCCACAAGATAGACATTACTAACGTGCTGTAAAGGCTTTCCCACTGAGATGCTCTGAGGAGTATGCCATTGGTGGGAAGGCACCCCTGAGAAGGGGCTTTACTGGGACTGCACCAGGGAAGTAAGTGTAGCCGTCTGATTTGGTTAGGAATGGAGTCCAGCTGCTAGAAACAGACCCAAGAGAACAGTAGCTTAACTGAGGTGGAAGTGTGTTTTTATCTCTCTCATACCAAAAGAGTGGGCAGTGGGCTCTACAGGGTCATATGGTCACCAGAGAGTCAGGTTCCTTCTTTTTGCTTTGCCATCATTAGCGTTTGCCTCATGGTTACAAGCTGACTACTGCGATGCCAGCTATCACGTCCACATCCTAGTAGGAGGAAGGCATGGGGTGTGCCTTGTGGCCTAGTAATCAAGTGTGCCCACCTCTGAAGAGCTTTCTTAGAAGTCCCATCTGCCGCAGACGTATGCTTACAATTCATGGACTGTCTCTGTGCCAGAGAGCCTGGAAGGGGTCTTTCAGCTGTGGGTACATTTCTGTCCATTAGGAAGGAAGCAAGGGGGAGGGGAAAGTGGAGGGCAGCTGGCAGTTTCTGCCCCACTTTGTATGGTGACTCCTGCTGGGGAGTCAAACCCAGAGGATGTATTTACACTTTCTAGATACAAAATTATGGGACAACCTATCTCATGGCTGCTGCATGAAGAGCGTCTCATGATCCTTCATAATCACCCACATTGGAATTAGCAGAAACTGCAAACCCACAGCCCCTCCGGACCCCTCAGCCTCAGCCCTAAGCTCGGCGGGTCTGCTCGGCCAACAGCCGAACACGTGGATTTGCCACCGGGGACCCTTCCCAGCACCTTGTGTGTCCCAGTGCTGTTAGCAGCCATTGCTGAGAAAGCCTGGGGGCTGAGTTGGCCCTTGGAGCTGAGAAGGGAATCATTAAAATGCTTGTACATTAAGGAGAAAAAAATAACTCATAAGATTAATTGTCAGCCTAATTTGGGAGATTATTGGAATGTATATAGACGTAATTCTGGAGTCAATCAGGAGACCGTGGAGGAGCAGGAAGTACTGGGCCTTGGGAAGAGCGAGACTGCCGTCCGGCCAGCCTCATCGTCCCTCTCCCGTTAGCCGCGTGGCAAGCTCGATCCATCAGGCGACATGAGATGTCACTTAGCTTGACTTTCATAACGCTCCTCCCGAGAAGGTGTGGGAAGGCCAGGAGAGCGAGTGCGGCCCCCCCTGCCATTAGGGGGGCGTCACTCGCAAAGAGAACCTATAAATAATGCAGGGTCGGCCCGGGTGCAGGCACACAGCGGCAGGAACGCGGGGACGGGAAGGCTGCTGCCCAGGAGACGCAGTGGCCTCGTGCTCCTGGACCACATGGGCTTGGTCTCAGAGGCATCTTCTTCCAGGAAGCTCCTAAAGGAAGATAAGTGAGTTATTCCTCCCTTGAGTTCAGCTGAGCGTGACCTTGATCCCTGAAGTGATTTGAACCCACTGCTCCACCTGTCACACACCCCGGGTTTCTCTTCAGTCCCATCCATTATTAAGATACAATAAAAACGTCTGGTTTGTCTGCTTTCGTCCTTTAAGGTTCGGACACGCAGCGATTATCTAACACAAACTTCCTCACCTCCGGACTTCTCAAATCCCCCCTCATCCCCCACCCGCCATGAGCTTGCCTGCCAATCCCGCTTGATAGATTTTATCAGCAGGGCCTCGTGACCTTCTCTGCTCTAGAGAAGAATTTTAAAATGCGAGAGATTAATTTACACATGGAGCAGCAAAACTCTAATACAGCTCCAGCCACGCGAAGTTTCCGGGCGGGGTCAGGGGAACACTGGGCGTGGTTCGTTCGTCACAGTGGCCGTGGCCTAAAGTTCCACAATACGGGGAACCCACTTGTCAAATTTCCATTGTGATTACCCAAAATGAATGGAAAACAACTTAAGTTTACTCGAGAATTTCCTTCAAAATCCTTCCAGAAATGAATATGCTTTTAGTTTCGAGTAGAAAAAGCCATAGAGTCTCAGTTCCGCATGAGTAAACGCACAGTGTAATTACAAGCATTTTTCTTATTGGCAATGTCTACTTCAGCAACTTTCTAATCATCTTGTATGGGAGGAAAAGCACTGTAGTCATCTGAAGCAATGAGTGGTTCAGATTTGATGCTGATGCAGTGTTTGGTTCCAGTGAGTTACTGTTAAAAATTGTTCGACTAATGGTGAAAGACACATGAAGAAGTAAGGTGACCACAGAGGCCTGAGGTGAGCCTCAGTGTGGAATCCTACATACTGTTAGGATATGGATGTAATAGGTGATGGTTCCATCCTAAAATAAGCCAGTGAGGTTAGCAAACTCCTATCCCTTCCTTAAATGTATCCATTACGATGCAGATATTGGTTTTTCTAGAAAGGGTCCAAAGACAAATTATACTATAAATCATCATTTTTGAGCATGCCAAGGTTTTAATTTTTTCTGGTTTTATTTCTTTATCATTTTTCTTCTCATAACAGGTATTTTTGTGCTGTAATGATTTATTCTGGTTTCAGAACATTACCTTCTAATGAAAGAGAAATATTTCATATTTAAAGAGAAATGGAAAAAAACACTTGGTTATCCATATTTCTAAAACATTAGTAAAAGCCCTTAAATGTTCACTTGGGCTTTGCAAGGTTTTCTAAAGTAAGGATTATAAATGAACACTCCGTTTGCAAGCTCCGTTCTTATCTCCTCTTGGGAAATTCTCAGTGTGGCATAAATGACATTGCACAAAAGATTTGTGCAACCCTTAAGAATTTCTAGACCTCAAGCTGCGCCTACAGAACAGGATAATGTTGAGAATCTCCCAGCATTGCCTAAAACACTAAGTAGGAACTGAACAGAGTGATATGGGACGTTCCATTAGGTATGGGCTTCATCTGGCATGTTAGAACTTTCAGGAAAGGAAAGGATAGGAAACGAGCATTTAGGGGACGCCACTCTCTGCCAGTTTCGCTGTGCTGCGCTCTCCACTTAATACTCATTATCATTTTGTCAGTCATCCCCCGGCCATCACATGAGAAGGGCACCACTGTTCCTATTTCACAGAGAAAAAAACGGAAGCTCAGAGAGGTAACTAACTTTCCAAAGGTCACACAGCTCGAAAAGGCTGGAAAATGCTAGAATGTATGCTTTTGCTTTTCATTCTGCATATACCAAACATGGACATAAATTACTTCCAGATTTTTGGTGCTTATGTTCACATGGCAAGTGGGTTTGCTGTAGCTCGTGGACATATTTTAATGCCATCCACAATAAGAAGTCTGTTTGGGCTTCCCTGGTGGCGCAGTGGTTGAGAGTCCGCCTGCCGATGCAGGCGGCGCGGGTTCGTGCCCCGGTCCGGGAGGATCCCGCGTGCCGTGGAGCGGCTGGGCCCGTGGGCCGTGGCCGCTGGGCCTGCGCGTTGGGAGCCTGTGCTCCGCAGCGGGAGAGGCCACAGCGGTGAGAGGCCCGTGCACCGCAAAAAAAAAAAAAAAAAAAAAAGTCTGTTTTACCTGGACACCCAGGACACACACACACACACACACACACACACACACACACACACACACACACACACACACACACACACACACACACACACACACACACACACCTGAAACAAAAGGCTCGTAGAACAATAGGCGCCCTGACAGTGTGTGATGTTCTGTAATACTTTCTAGTCTATTCCATTCTGTTTCACACTCTCCTCCTTTAACAGATGCAGGCTGTGATCACTAAATTGACTTCCTGGGCTGCTGCTAATGCATTTCTAACCTGCAGTTTTGAAAAACACTGAATTTAAGCCATACAGGATGTTTGGTTCAGCTGATCTTGAATCCCTTTCAGAACAGGCTTCTACTGGCCTGTAGGACACATCAGGGTCAGGGCTGAAGAAGGCTTCCCAAGGGAGATACTGCTAAAACCAACACTGAAAGACCAAACAGGGGCCTGAGTGGGGCTTTGGGCAGGGGTGACAGGCCTGGGCACAGAGCTGAGATTCGGGGGCTGGAGGAGGCTGAGTCCAGCACCTGTATCTGTGCAGACGACCTCATGGGAGAGAAGGGGTTTCCAGGGTAAGACTTGCCCTTCAGCTGCTGCTGGAAGATACAAGGAACGATCAAACCCATCTTAAATTACTGTGACCAGCACATTACGGCCTGGGCTTCCCTCCAAGCCTGTGAACGCTTCAAGGGCAGGGGCTGCGTCTGATTTGTCTTATTTATATCTGTATCCCTAAATCCAAGCACAATGCCTGATGCGTAAATAAACAGAATGTAAATAGCTGTCTGATTACAGACAGACCCTTGCTGTTCCTATTTCAGTTTCCAACACTGCACCCATTGAATCTCCGCATGCAGCACGATGCCTGGCCTTCTCCCCCGAGTCTTCTGCCTGTCTTAGAAGGAGAGCCGGGTCCCTGCTTGCCTTGCCCCACACATTGTACCTCCCCAGCCTAAAAGCTGGTCCCAAATGCTTTCTCCTCAATGCCTGGCGCATGAAGAATTGGGCAAAATAAGTTCAGAAAAGGACACACAAAACCTTTTAGGTGTTAAGATATTTTCTTATGCCGGCCATTAAAAAAAGATTCTTGAGCTGCTTTGTCCAAGATTTGTTATCCTAATAATGTGTTAGGAATGTTTAATGCAGTTAGGACATTTACGTGTATCAAAACCGCAAGAACCATCACAATACAAGAACTCAGCCGTAACCTACAACGATCTGGAATTAACAATAATGCCCAACGCGCAAATTGTAATATATTCGTCTCCACAGCAAAGTGTAGCCCGTGATTTTTCCATGTAATGATCTGCTTCTCCCCTCTCTGAAAGGCATTTAATTCTGTGGGGTCACCTGGAGAGGGAGATGCCTGTGAATTCTGGGTAGATACTTCAGTCCCTGACACTAGCAATCATATGCTTTTAGGATAAGGAAAATCAGGGTGTGTGGTTGTGGTGAAGACCTGAGGACCCACGCTCCCTTCTGTGGTGTGGACATTGCTGGGAGCAGCTGTCCTGCCAGCAGCTCTGTTCCCAGTGAATGGAATATGAGCAGAAGTGAGGAGATGCTCTTCTAAGCAAGGGGGGTGCCCTGAATGCTCACATGCCAGGCTACTCACAACCAGGAAAACTGACGTTGCCCTGTAGGGCGATGAGAGATGAACTGCTATTGTGTAGGACACTGAGATTCCACAATTTTTCTGTAACAGATAAGGTAGATAAGGTATCTCAGGGAGATACAGCTGAGCATGTTAGCATATAGAAATTTTCTCTGTAATTTCGTTCTGTGCTAAATTCAGCTAACTTTACAGCATTATCAGCGGGCCGTCAGCATCTTTAGGTTGGGTTTGCACCCGTTGGTACGGGGAACAAGCAGGAAGCAGAAGTCAATCACTTTCCTACTACAGAGGCCATGCCCACCTGTCCCATGAGACGTTGTGAATTCCCTGCTGGCACATCACAGCCTCAGCTTATTAATTTTATTTGGCTTGTTGTGACTCTCCCAAACACCAGGTAGCTCCGTGGTCAGTGTAGGTTTCTTTCAATTAACTGTTACATTAAACTGTTTCTGCCGTTTACGTAGATTACAGAGAAGATGAATTTTAATGATCAACTAGAATTTACTGGGGGATCCTGCAAATAAGCTTTACGTAATCTGCGTGATATTGTTTGAGTACTTGAATGAAAGAACAAACATGAAAACCACTGGTGTCTCTCTTTTCAGCTGCAGAGACTGGTTCAGGAAAAGTGCTGGCCTGGCAGAGTCTCAAATTCTGTGCACTGTAAATAACAGTAGACGTTCCTGGAAGAAAAGGTGGAAAAGAGCCACTAGGAGTGACCTTTGGTCACTCAGAAGGGGCCACATGCTACCAACCTCATTTCCTTTTGGGGGAGGGTTACCGAGTCAATGGATCCATATAGTATATTCGTTCTGTGGCTTGATTTCCACTCGTTCATTCATTCATTTATTGACTCAGTCAGCACCCCGTGGCCAAGATGGGGAATGTGGATTGGATGATAAAGTAATTAGATGGACTCCACGGGCTCAGCTTTGCCCGAAGAGTGTCATTCACTTGATGGAGCACCGCTGTGAGGGTGACTCCAGTGGCAAAACCCCTCACTCTTCTGGGCTTTTCTTGGTCAGCACTTCTGTCAGTGACTTGGAGGGGATGGAGAGGACATGCCCATCAAACATGCAGGTGTCACAGCTGAGACGGGCCATTCAGATATTCTGTCCCCGAATCAGAAATAAAAATAAACTGCTGTGTTAGATTGATGGCTGAAATCAGGCTGAAACATAAAAGGGATAAGCCAGACGCTGCATTTACATACACACAACCAGCCATGTGACAGAGGGAGGGAAGACAGGACTTGCCAACAGTTATCATAAAAAGAGTCAGGGAGGTGAGTTGAGCACAGATCCAGGGAGAGCGTTGACCGTCATCTTGTAGGTGACACACTTCCAAATCAAGGCAGATCATAATGCCACAGAATCCTGGTTGGGCTGGATGCCGCCCTGAGGGATGGTGAGAAATCAGGGCCTCAGGGGATGACCAGCAGGGGCACTGCTCTGTCAATCATGTCATGTGGGAAACGGGAGAGAAGCGGGGTGTTTACTTGGCCCATGGGAGCAAAGCCCAGCTGGATATTTTTGTGATTTTCATTTAGTCTAACAGCTCTGTGGGCAAGGAGACAGACAGGCATCAATAGGCAGCAATTGTGGAAGGAAGTGTTTCAGTTCCGCGTAAGGAAAGTCCCTTTACGGCGTACGGCCAGGGCTCAAGTTGACTAAACAGCAGGGAAGGTGTCTAAGAAGCTGTGCGGGCAGCAGCTGAGTGGCTGCCTGTCGGAGGAGTGGCAGGTGGGCTCCCGCAAGGACAGGTTGGTGAACCCCAGGACCTCAGGGTCCTGGAAGTACACCTACAGGAGAAGGAGGGTACAGAAATAGAAATTAGGCTTCTCATTGACTTTGAAACCATGTAAACATTGGGCTGGCCAAAAAGTTCATTCAGATTTTTCCATAAGATGTTACTAAATTATTTTAAAACATTTATAAAAGAAATTCTAAAACACTGAAGGCAAAATGAAACGAATGATCAGAGCGGTATTTTGAATTGGTGACTTAGCCAAACGGAAAGTAACTATTTCCAGTAACTTTAAAACATGACAGTTTGATTGACAATCCCTAGCACAAAACCAAAATCAAAAGCTGGAGGAAAAAGAAAACGGTCAAAAGCTGTTTTCAGCAGTCATGCTGGTAAGGGTAGTGCTGGGTTTGGTTTTTTAAGGTGCAATCGTATGAGTGTTGTGACATAAAGCGAATAAGGATTATGTGGACGTTAGGAACTGAGATTTTGGGCAAAGCTGAAGCCCTAAATTGGAATTGGCAGGACGATGATTTTATCTTCAAAGAAAAAAAGAATTTCTCGTCAAAAGGCCTGGAAATAAGAACCCACCTAGTAGTACTGAGCTTCCCAGTAACCCCCCAGAATAAACAGGCTTTCTCGGGTAAATGGATGATTCCAAGTCAGGGACAGGCAACAAATAATATATAATATAATATATAATTCCAGAAAGTAAAGAAGCTTATCAAACACTAGTGAGGGCTTGTCAGGAAGACTCCTGTGCCACCTTGAAGAGGCTCCCCCTCGTTAAAGGTGGGATGATGTGAAAATCAGTAATAATAACTGCAATGAATTGAAGTGTTCCAAATACATTTCAGTCCATGGATTCATAACAGTATATATGTTAAAAGCCTCATTAGTCATCTTAGGAGAATGCTAGGGAAGCTATGACATACTGGATGTGTATAAAACTTTCCAATCAAAATCTCAAAATTTTTAGTGAGAAACTTGACCTTGATGGGTGAACATAACTTACTCACTGTCTGGTTTTATTCTTGAGATGGTCCCATTCAGATACCATCAAGACTTTTCATGATAACCTCTTCAAATATTTGAAAGTAACCATTGACAAGAAAGTATTTGCACGGGTGGTCACAAATGCCTGAAGATTATTTATTGCGTTTTCCACAGTTGAGAGAAACTTCTTTCTTGCCATTAACCAGAATGTAGATAATTCAGCCTCTTTACATTATACTTTAAGGGTGGTGTTTCTTTAAGTTAACAGTTCTTCCTTTTATTCCTTTGACCAATGTAATGTCAGACGGTTTTTGTGATAATGTGAATAGATTTGGAATCTGATCAAATGTTTTTCATATCAAGTATTTAAAAATAATAGGCATTTCTGTATATCTACACAGATAACTGCTGCCAGTCTTAATAATTTTTCTTTAGAGTTCAAACACTGATTCCTTTAGAATTATAAAACTGATTATATGTCACTAGTGAACAATTTTTAACCCTGTAAGGAAGTTGAAGTTTTGCTTTGAATTCATCCATTTTACACATACATGTTCGTATACAGTCACAAGGTCTGGGGAGTTCTCTGTTGTGTCCATTCAGGTGCTGAAAATGTCACTTAATGGCCATTTTTGGTACCAGTAACTTTTCCTTCAACAAACCTTCAAAGTGAGACCCATTCACTAAAAACACTAACAACAATGAAATAGTAATGCTTTGTTCAGTTCACAGACTCTTGCAAAAACTCTTGTAGACTTCAATTTGAAACTGAAATCGGAAATAGGAAAGTTCCATTTATGAATAATACTGTTAGAAGATAAATGGTTGGCCTGGCAGATGATCCAGAGACAGACCCAGTTCAGATCATTAAATCAACACTTCCATTGCAGGCCAGTGAGTACTGACTGATGTACAGCAGCAGCTGGAACCCCTCAAAAGAAATTCTTTTGTCAAAGTGGTGTTCTGATTCCATTTCTTTCACAAAGCGAAAAACAGGTGGAACTACAGTGTCTTGGACTCTGTTAGATTGACCTCCTGATAACGTCATTTAATGAGGAGCTCAGGTGTACGGGCTACCCCTTACAGATGAGAACTTCTCTGTGAATAAAACAATGGATTTCTTCAATCTCAGGCTTTCAGATTGAATTTTGCCATAAAGTCTTTTTTTTATCCTTTGCATTTTTTAATGTAACTATAATTGATTTACAGTGTTGTGTTAGCTTCAGGTGTACAGCTTCAGATTCTTTTCTCTTATAGGTTATTGCAGGATACCTGTATTAAACATAGTTCCCTGTGCTATACATTAAATACTTGCTGTTTATCAATTTTATGTGTAGTGGGGTGTTTCTGTTAATCCCAAACTCCTAATTTATCCCTCCTCCCCGCCTTTCCCCTTTGGTAACCATAAGTTTGTTTTCTATGTCTGTGAGTCTGTTTCTGTTTTGTAAAGAAGTTGACTTGTATTATGTTTTAGATTCCACATGTGAGTAATATCATATGATATTTGTCTTTCTCTGTCTGATTTACTTAATATGATGATTTCTGGGTGCATCCATGTTGCTACAAGTGGCGTTATTTCATTCATTTTTATGGCTGAGTAGTATTCCATTGTGTATATGTACCACAACTTCTTTGTCCATCGATGGACACTTAGGTTGCTTCTGTCTTGGCTATTGTGAATACTGCTGCAGTGAACATTGGGGTGCCTGTATCTTTTTGAATTAGTGTTTTCTTCTTTTCGGGATATATGCCCAGGAATGAGATTGCTAGATCATATGGTAATTCTATTTTTAGGTTTTTAAGGAATCTCCAGACTGTTTTCCACAGTGGCTGCACCAATATACATTCTCACCAACAGTGTAGAGGGTTCCCTTTTCTCCACACCCTCTCCAGCATTGATTTATTTGTAGACTTTCATGATGGCCATTCTGACTGGTTTGAGGTGATACCTCATTGTAGTTTGATTTGCATTTCTCTAACAATTAGTGATGTTGAGCATCTTTTCATGTGCCTGTTGGCCATCTACATGACTTCTTTGGAGAAATGCCTATTTAGGTCTTCTGCCCATTTTTTGATTGGATTGTTTGTGGTTTTTTGATATTGAGTTGCATGAGCTGTTTATATATTTTGGAAATTAAACCTTTGTTGGCTGCATCATTTGTGAATATTTTCTCTCCATAGGTTGTCTTTTCATTCTGTTTATGGTTTCCTTTGCTGTGCAAAAGCTTATGGGTTTGGAGTTTGGGGTTTTTTGGAGTATGAGCCACCCATCTCGTTGCGTGACCCTGCACCTTGCGTGGCCCTGCAATAAACCTTCCTCTGCTCAAAAAAAAAAAAAAAAAGCTTATGGGTTTATTAGGTCCCATTTGTTTATTTCTGCTTTTATTTCTTTTGACTTGGGAGACTAATCGAAGAAAATATTACTACAATTTATGTGCACAAATGTTTCACCTATGTTCTCTTCTAGGAGTTTTATGGTGTCATGTCTTATGTTTAGGTCTCTAAGCCATTTTGAGTTTAATTTTGTGTATGGTATTAGGGAGTGTTCTAATTTCATTGATCTACATGAGACTGTCCAGCTTTTCTCCATTGTATATTCTTGCCTCCTTTGTTGAAAATTAATTGACCATAGGTGTGTAGGTATATTTCTAGGCTGTCTGTTCTGTTCCATTGATCCATATGTCTGGTTTTATGCCAGTACCATGCTATTTTGATTACTGTAGCTTTGTAGTATTGTCTGAAGTCTGGGAGGATTATGCCTCCTGCTTTGTTCTTTTTCCTCAGGATTGCTTTGGCACTTCTGGGTCTTTTGTGGCTCCATATAAATTTCAGGATTATTTGTTCTAGCTCTGTGAAAAATGTCATGGGTAATTTGATAAGGATCACATTAAATTGGTAAATTGCTTTGGGTAGTATGACCACTTTAGCAATATTAATTCTTCCAACCCAAGTCTTTATACCTTTCTGTCAGCATTGGTATACAAAACTTATAAATTTGTTATCTAGTATCTTGTTTATTCCCAGTGTCCATTTAGCTTTGACGATTTCATCCTTAGCAGCCTGTCTGGTATGGGGTACACTGTGGTGCCCCCGTCCAGAACAGTTCCTCTAGGTGACACACCCATCCCCAGCGCCAACACCTGGTCTGTTGAGGCTCAGAGCTGTGGCACTCCTGGGCACTGCTACTGCCAAGGGGACGTGTCCCTCCCAAGGGGACCCCCTCCCATGGGTCAGTCTGTGACCAATGGCTGGTTGCTGTGGGCACAGAAAAGTCCCGTCCCTTGGCCTCAGTTTAGGACAACTCGAAGGGGCATCCCTGCTCTGGAACTCCCTGTGGGATCAATGAGACATCACTGGAAGCCTCTCCTTCTGCCCAGCCCTGGCCTCTTCTCTCCCTTGGCAGTGTGTCTACGGAGCACCCATAAAGCTTATACAGAAAACTCTTCATGGCCAGAGTCTGTTTCCAGGGCACTCAGTCTAATGCACATATGTTTTTGAAACATAATGTTGTACGCATTTCTTTTGAGGCAGTCAAACTACTACTACATATCAAGTGCAGTTACTAACATCAGTACCCATCAGTCGGCAATGGAAGCTTTTCTGATTTCATAATCTTCCAGAATGAGTGTGTCTCCGGGTCATCTGACATGTCATCCATGCAGCTTCTAACCGTGTTCTTCAGAAGTGGTACCTTGCCTGTTTCCTGTGCTCCATTGGTCTCAGACTCATTGCTGACAGTTTCTACACAGCCTGGCAATGTGAGTGATTCTGCAATTGCAGGAGGAGTTTGGCTTTAGCTATTAAATGCAGCACTTTGTAACTAGCTTCTTGTATTCAGACTGGTACAGTTGTAACCAGACTCATAAATACTTGTCATTCTTACTTTGTACCTACAGACAATTTTCCCAGTTCTAATATTTTTGTGTAAGAGTGATGTTTTGGGGAAAGGTGCTGGCATAATTTTCCTGGTATCTTTGCTTCCATCAAATACTACATTTAGGCCGAAGAAGGAGATTATTGGAATACACAAGTCTGAATTCTAGATCAGCCTCGTTATAGTCCCTGATTAGAAAATGTTTCTACTATTCTGACTTGGTATACCTGATGATGTTCCTTTAATCAAAAAGTTGTTCATTAAGGTGAGAAAATATGTCTTTATAAATATAAAATAGTATTAATAATATTGACCTAAATAACTTTAATAAATATTTACATATTTAAATATCAAGTACAATAAAGTGGACTATATGTATGTATGTAGTAACTTCAGAAATGAACTTTTCAAAAAGTTTTGGTTGAACAAATTCTTAAGAAAGTTTTCAAATAAATCGGGTTGGAAAATCCAAAAAAAATGCATACAGTAAGCAATATTGATACATTCCTTTTTTATTTAATTAAAGGATTAAAATTCTGAAATACACATGACATATATAAGTTGTGTAATCTCTTATCCAAAATATTTCAAAAAGTAAATTATTTGAAGCTGTAAAGCCCTGTAGTCCTAATGAGTTGATTTAATTAAGTAGGTTATTTTTTTTTCCTTTTTTTTAATTTGAAGTATGGCTGATTTACAATGCTGTGTTAGTTTCAGATGTATAGCAAACTGATTCAGTTATGCATATATATACACATATATATACACATATACAGATAATCTTTTTCAGACTCTTTTCCATTATGGGTTATTACCCATATATAGAATATAGTTCCCTGTGCTATATAGTAGGTCCTTGTTGTTTATCTGTTTTATATACAGTAGTGTGTATCTGACACCAAGTTCTTAAAGGATAATCTTAAAGATGAGAAAAAGTGGCTCATGGGATTGACAAGGTATACCATACAAAAATCTTCCTAGAATCCTCTTTAGACTCTCTCTTTATCAGATTTTTTTCACTATCTGCAGCTGCCAAAAACCATTCTCTTTCCCTCTCTCTCCTCACACACACACATGTACACACACACACACATGCACACATGCACACACACAGTTCCCTACCTCCCTGCCACACCACTTTCTCTGCCCTTCCTCCTTCATCACTGGCTGTCACCTCTGTGGCCAGTGACCCTCACGGCCTTCCAAAGCCCCCTGGGAAGCATACCCTTGCATCCTTCTCTGATTCCTCTTCTTCCGTGGGAAGCAGCCGCTTGGAATTCGGATGGACCCATTCATTCTCTGCTTCGTTACTTACTAAGCCATGATGGCCACCCTTGCCAAGACCAGTACCATGTACTTTCACGTATTTGCTTTCTTTTCTTCAGATTCTATAGTTGAGCACCAAGGAATCTTTTTTTTTCTTTTAAGATATCTTTATTGGAGTATAATTGCTTCACAATACGTGTTAGTTTCTGTTGCACAACAAAGCGAATCAGCCATATGCATACACATGTCCCCATATCCCCTCCCTCTTGCGTCTCCCTCCCGCCCTCCCTATCCCACCCCTCTAGATCATCGCAAAGCACCGAGCTGATCTCCCTGTGCTGTGCGGCTGCTTCCCACCAGCTATTTTACGTTCAGTAGTGTCTATATGTCGATGCTACTCTCACTTCACCCTAGCTTCGCCCTCCCACCCCATGTCCTCAAGTCCATTTTCCATGTCTTCTGTAGGTTATTATTTTTAAACATGTTTTTAAATTTCTAAAAAATGATTCATTTTGAAATTTCATCAAGAATCAGATCTTGCTGAGTTTACATCACTATCGAAGATGAAAGGAAGGGAATGAGGGAGAACAGATTTTAAATCATTCATGTTTTATCGGGGAGCACTTAATACCAGAAAATAATCGTAAGCATAATCACACATGCCTTGTATATAGGACTAGGTGAAAATACTAACCAAATTCATTGAAAAAAATACCCACACACACTGAACAACAACAACAACGACTCACTGATGCGAAGCAACTTGCAGCTAAAGTAAAGCTCAGCTTGACAAGCTGGACCAGTGGGCGTCAGGGAAGGCGTGGCTTAGCCACTCCCAGCACCCCCTGGCCGCAGATACTATATATTGTAGAAAGTGCAAAATAGTGATGGATTCAGGAGGTTTACAGAACAAGTCTGTGTATAGTTTCACTTTTTAAATAGACTTTAGAGGAATTTTAGGTTTACAGCAAACTTGAACAGCGGGTACAGAGATTTCCCGTCTCCCGCTGGCCTTCCCACAGTGTCCCTTGCCGTCAGCATCGCCTCCAGATGGTAATTCTGTTACCGTTGATGAACCTATTCTGATGCCTGTTTATCACCCAGAATCCATAGTTTGCTTCAGGATTTACTCTTGGTGTTGGACATTCTATGGGCTTGGACAAATGTAAAATGACATGTGTCCGCCATTACAGTATCACACAGAATCGTTTCCTTGCCCTAGAAATCCCCTGTGTTCCATCTATTCATCCCTCCCTCCCCACCCCTGACAACCACGGATCTTTTTCTGTCTTCAGTTTTGCCTTTCTCAGAATGTCATATAGTTGGACTCCTAAAGTATGTAGCCTTTTCGGATTGCCTTTTTTCGCTTAGCAATGTATGTAATGCACACGTATAGTTTTCAAACGTCATTTCAACAGTTGTAAATTTTTGAGTGGCTGTAAACAATGGTTTACTACTGTGAAAAGTTGACAGACATCAGTCTCTCCCAGCCCAGGTGCACCCCGTGGGCAGCACCCTGACGGGACCACTCTACCCTGCAGTGCCCCCTGCTCGCCACTCTCCAAGAAATCCGTTCTCAGCTCCCAGAAATGGCCCTTGTTTTAGATTGCAAACAGTTTTCCATAAGGAAAAAGACTCCTGTATCTGAAACCACTCCTGTGGTTTTCCTTTCACATAACCTGGTTGTTAGGTGCCCTCGAGTGCTGGGTGCTTCACCACAGAGCTCCTTGTCCTTGGCTGTGAGAATTGAGCCAGTATCCAGTGAGCTAACGCTGTATCCAACTTAAGACCGAGGACACACTGGGATCGGTGCTGGGGGAATTATCTGGTGAAAATGGATGTTTTTTTGAGCAACGAAAATCACAAAAAAGCATAACACCGGTCACTTCACCAGGCCTCTTAAAGGCCTGCAGTTAGAGGCTTGGAAAGAACAGCACTTCAATTGCTAATTATCTGGGGAGAAAGCGTCCCTGGAGGCCTTACTCCCAGGAGCAGGAGGCCACAGCTTCCAGCCAGGATCCTGGTGAAGACTGAACCCGGCTCTGGACACATGGGCCTCCACCTTTCTGCAGACCGGTGGCAGCTCAGAGCCTAAGCCAGGCCTCTCCCAGAAGGGCAGGGTTACGTAACCGTCGCTAATTAAGACCTTTCAGCCGCAGTGACTCGGTTGTTTGAAGCGCTGTCAAGAAGGATTTATGGGCTCTAGGTCTTCTTCTCACTTGAGGGAATTTTTAATACCGTTGTTCGCAAATCTGTGAGTCCCTTTTGATGACAATAATTAGGAAAAAGAGAAGCTGAAGGATCTGAGAGAGAAGAGGGCTGATAAAAATTGGCGATTTTTGGAGTAAAACCCAGGATGGGTAAGAGAAAGGAATCTGAGGCTTCAGAACCTCTATCCTGTGACTTTGGGGTGGAGAGTGTGTGCAAAAGGGCCGGACCCTGTGAGCTTTGATGTGAGGATGGCACAGACAGGGTGGTTCTCGAGTCTCATGGTTGTGTGCCATCTTGGGTCATGAGAAGGGAGGGGGAATTGCCTTCTTAACCGGGTCAGCCAGGGCTGGAGGCCTGGGTCCTGGGGTGGGGTGAGGGGCCAGAACCAGGCAAATGAGCGCCTCTCAGCATGGCTGTTACGTGACGCCAAAGCAAAGCAAAGCAAAGAACAGCAGGAGATTACTGCTCATTTAGTTTATGCAAAATGCCATTTTATTAAAGTGTTTGATCCGTATGGTCTTAGTTTAGAGAAATATAACAACACTTGACTGGAAAGTTGTCTGGAATTTCAGAGTCAGTGATTGGAAATGAAATCCCAGAGCTAAGCCTGCAAAGAATGAGACGTGGGTTCTAGGAGAGAAAGTCACAGCTCTTCTCAGTCCCTTCCCAGCAGCCCTTGCTGTTTTCCCTTCCCCTCCCCTTTCCCTCTTTTCCTCCTTCCTCCCCTTTCCCTCCTCTTTTCCTTCTTTCTTCCGGGGGAGACTGTCCCGGTGACCCATTGCTGTAGAATAAACTTAGAGGCTGGAAGCAGCACCGTTGCATCATATCTCATGGTTGGGTGGGCTGGGAATTTGAGCCCAGGGGGGGCAGTGCCTTGTGCCCTGTCAGTTGGCAGATGGGCTGGGCTGGCGGTTGGGTGTCGGGGGAGGGGAGACGGGTTCACTCACGTGTTGGTGCCTTAGCAGGGAAGGCTGTGAGGCCGGGCACCCTGGGACTGTCCACCTGGGCCCCTGCACACAGCCTCTCCAGCATGGTGGCTGCAGGGTCGCCAGACTCCTGCCATGGCCCCTCGGGGCTCCCAGAAAGGACAGCTCCAGCGATCAGGAGTAGAAGCTTCTAGTCCATTAAGGCCTGGATTGTATTCTCTTGGTCAGCATAGTCACAGAGCCTGCATTCGGGGGGTCCACACACAGACACCACCTCTAGATGAGAAAAAGCATCAAAGGATCTGCAGCATTTTTAAAGTCGGATTTATTGCGACATAACTGACTTACAGTAAAACTCTACCTCGAGGGTAGAGCTCTGCCCTACCCTCAGCCCTTGGCAACCATCCGTGTTTTCTGTCCTTTAGCTTTTCCTTTTACAGAATATCATAAACGTGGGAAAACCCGGCAGGTAGCCTTCTGAGTCAGACCCCTTTCCCTAGTGTGATGCATTCGAGGCCCACCTGTGTTGTTGCTGAGGGTGAGACGTGCCTTCCCGCTCCCTGCTGAGCAGCGTTCCATCCCGCGGATGGACCACCGTTCGTTCTCCTCTCCACCAGTTGGAGGGCTTTGGGATGTTTCCAGTTTAGGGTGGTTATTACTAAAACTGCTATAAACATAGCATATGGATTCTTATGTGAACTGAAGTTTTCACTTCTGTTGCATACATAACTTAGGAGCAGGACTGCTGGATTGTACGGCTAGAGCATGTTTAACTCCGCAAGAAACTACCAAACTGTTTTCCGAGTAACTATTACCGTTCTGCATTCCCATTAAAAGTATGAGAGTTTCAGTTGCTTTGCATCTTCACTAAAATCTGGTTATTGTTTTATTTTAACTCTTCTAGTAGGTATATAGTGGTATCACATCACGATTTAATTTCCCTGGTGGCCAGTGATGCCGATTGAGGGCCTTTTCATGTGCTTATTTCTATCGTTATACTTTCTTTGTTGAAGTAACTATTTAATTATTTTTGACAATTTTTTGAGGTTTTGGTTTTCTTATTATTGAGTTTTGAAAGTTTTTTATATATATTCTGAATAAAAGTCCTTTATTGGATATGTGTCTTACAAGTATTTTCTCCCAATCTGAGGCCTCTCCTTTCATTTTCTGAACAGGTGTCTTTCATAGAGCAGAAGTTTACTATTTTGATGAAGTCAGATTTATCAGTTTTCTTCTTTCGTGGGTTGTACCCTTGCTGTCATATACAGAAATCTTTGCCTAACCCAACATCAAAACTATTTTTTCCTAGAAGTTTTATAATTATAGATTTACATTTAAGCATGTGATCCATATCCATTTTGAGTTAGTTCTCATATACGGTGTGAGGTATGGATCCAGATTGGTTTTTGTGGGGGTTTTTGGCATATGGATGTCCAGTTTATTCTAGCACCATTTGTTGAAAAGACTATCTTTTTCCACAGGTGGCCTTTGTGCTTTTGTTAGAAACCACCTGATACGTATGTGAATAATTTCTAAACTCTGTTTTATTGATCGGTGTGTTCCTCCTTTCTCCAGTACCACTTTGTTTTAATTACTATAGATTTATAGTCAGTTTTGATATCATGTAGTAAAGGTTGTCCAATTTTGTTCTTCTTTTTTGAAATTGATTTTGCTATTCTAATTTCTTTGTTTTTCCATATAAATTTTAAAGTCAACTTTTCAATTTCTAAAAAATGCTAGCTGCAATTTTGATTGGGATTGCATTCAACCTATACATCAATTGGGGGAGAATTGACATCTTTGTTATGTTGTCTTCCAATCCATTAATATATGACTCTTCATTTACTTGGGGCTTTGATTTCTTTCATCAGTTTTCAGCATACAGATCTTGCATACGGTTTGTTAAATTTATATCTATTTCATGATTTAACTGCCATGTAAATGGTACTGACTTTATTTTATTTTATTTTATTTATTTTTGGCTGCGTGGGGTCTTCGTTGCCGTGCGCGGGCTTTCTCTAGTTGCGGTGAGCAGGAGCTTCTCTTCGTTGTGGTGCACGGGCTTCTCATTGCGGGGGCTTCACTTGTTGCAGAGCACAGGCTCTAGGGGCGTGGGCTTCAGTAGTTGCAGCACGTGGGCTCAGTAGTTGTGGCTCGCGGGCTGTAGAGCGCAGGCTCAGTAGTTGTGGCGCACGGGCTTAGTTGCTCCGTGGCATGTGGGATCTTCCCAGACCAGGGCTTGAACCCATGTCCCCTGCATTGGCACGTGGATTCTTAACCACTGTGCCACCAGGGAAGCCCCAGTACTAAATTTTTAATTTCAATTTCCAGTTGTCCATTGCTCATGTTTCAAAATATAATTGACTTCTGTGTTCTGATCTTGTATCCTATGATCTTGCTAATTTCAGTTCTAGGAGTATATAGTTGGTAGACTGAAGAATTTTCTTCATGGATGATCATATTGTCTGTGAATAGAGAGAGGTTTTTTTTGTTTTGTTTTGTTTTGTTTTCCTTTTCTATCTGTATGCCTTTTATTTCTTTTTCTTGGATTACTGCACAAGCTTGCCCTCTCAGAATAGGAATGGCAAGAAAGACACCTTTGCTTTGTTGCTGATCTTAAGGGAAAGCATTCAGTTTTTCATTTTAAATAAGTTGTTGGTTGTAGGTGTTTTACAGATGCTCCTTAGCAAGTTTAGTACGTTCCTTTTAATTCCTACTTTGAGGGTTTTTCTTTTAATCACTATTGGAGGTTGAATTTTGTCAAATTCTTTTTCTGAATCTATTAAAATGATTATATTTTTAAAATTCTATTGATAATGTTGAATTACCCTGATTGATATTCAAATATTGAGCTAGCCTTATGTTTATAAGATAAACCCCACTTGATTAGGATAAATTGTGATTTTTACATATTGCTGAATTTGACTTTCTAATATTTTATTAAGGATTTTTGCACCTGTGTTCTCAAGGATATTTGGCCTGTAGTTTTCTTTTCTTTTTTCAACATCTGTTTCTTATTTTGGTGTCAGGATAATGCTTTAGAATGTCTTTTATTTCATTCTTCTTCAAATGCTTGGTAGAATTAACCAGTGAACTTTATATGCTTAGAGTTTTTTTTGTTGGGAGGGTTTAATTTTGTATTCAAATATTTGATAGCTCTGACTACTCAGATCATCTATTTCTTCTTGAGTAGATTGGAAGTGTGTTTCTTTTAAAGAATTTGTTTCATTTCATCTAAGTTGTTGAATTACTGAGCATAAAGATACTCAAAATGTTCTTTTATTCTTTTAATCTCAGTAGGGTTTATAGAGGTGTCTCCTGATATTGGTGATGTTGGTAATTTGTGATTTCTGTCTATTCTTGATCAGTCTGGCTAGGAGTTTATTGATATTTAAAAGAACCAGCTTTTGGATTCATTGATTTTCTCAATTATTGTTTTTTTTTTTTTTTTTTTTTTTTTTGCAGTACGCGGGCCTCTCACTGTTGTGGCCTCTCCCGTTGCGGAGCACAGGCTCCGGACGCACAGGCTTAGCGGCCATGGCTCACGGGCCCAGCCGCTCCGCGGCATATGGGATCCTCCCAGACCGGGGCACGAACCCGTATCCCCTGCATCGGCAGGCGGACTCTCAACCACTGCGCCACCAGGGAGGCCCTATTGTTTATTTTTATTTCATTGATTTCTGCTCTTTTTCTTTACTGTTTCTTTCCATAGGTTTAATTTACTCTCTTAGATTCTTAAGGTAGAAGTTTAGATTCTAATATAAACATCTAAATGCTATAAATTCCCCTCTAACACTTCTACATCCCCAAATTTTGATATGTTGTGTTTTTCACTTTCATTAAACTGAAAATGCTTTCTAACTTTCCATGTGATTTCCTCTTTAACTCATGGGTTATTTTGAAATGTGCTCCTTAATTTTGAAGTTTTTAGGGATTTTCCACATATCTTTCTGTCTCTAATTTCTAGTTTAATTCTGTTGTGTCATAAAACATACTTTTTGTGATTTCAGTTATTTTTAACTTGTTTAGGTTTGCTTTATATGACATGTATATTTCAAATATGTCCATCTCAGTTAAGTTCCATATGTGCTTGAAAAGAATGTGTAGTATGTTGTTATTGGGTAGATTTCAAAAGAAATATTATGTAGGTCAAGTTACTTGATGATGTGGTTCTGGTCTTGTAGATCCTTACTGATATTTTTTGTCTACCTTTTTTTAAAAAAAATAAAGGAGTGTTGAAGTCACCAACTGTACTAATAGACTTGTCTAGTTTTTACTTTCAGTTTTTTCAGTTTTGCCTTTTGTACTTTGAAGCTCTGTTGCATCCGCATTTAGGATTGCTGAGTCTTCTTGGTGAATAGATCATGTCATCATTATATAATATCCCTCTTTATCATTGGTTTTATTCCTTGGTAGGGTATTTACTTTGACTGATATTAATATAACCACTCCAGTTTCATTTTAATTCGTGTTTCATGTATTTTCTTCCATTCTCTTACTTTTAAGCTATTTGTGTCCTCATATTCAAAGTGGGGTTGTTTTATTTTATTTTATTTTATTTTTAATTTTATTTATTTATTTATGGCTGTGTTGGGTCTTCGTTTCTGTGCGAGGGCTTTCTCTAGTTGCGGCAAGTGGGGGCCACTCCTCATCGCAGTGCGCGGGCCTATCACTATCACGGCCTCTCTTGTTGCAGAGCACAGGCTCCAGACACGCAGGCTCAGTAATTGTGGCTCACGGGGCCAGCCGCCCCACGGCATGTGGGATCCTCCCAGACCAGGACTCGAACCCGTGTCCCCTGCATTGGCAGGCAGATTCTCAACCACTGCGCCACCAGGGAAGCCCCAGTGGGGTTGTTTTAAACACCGTGTAGTTGAGTCTTGCTCTTCATCCAACTGATAATCTCTCTTTTATTGGTATATACAATAAAATATATTGATAATATATTACATTATATATTTAATGTAACTGTTGACATGATGGGATTAAAACCTGCCGTCTTGCTAATTGTTTTCTATTTGTTCTCTCTCTTATTTTTTTCCTTTTCTCTTCCTTTTGCCTGCCTGCTTTCTGATTCATTAGATATTTTTACAATTACATTATTTTTTCTACTATTGCCTTATTTATATCTCTTTTTCAAATCTGTTTAGTGATTACTCTGCAGTTTAAAATACCTATCATTCGTTAATTACAATGTATCTTGAAATCCATTGTGTGTATAATGTAGGGACCTTGTAACAGTATACTTTCAATCCCTTCTTCCCACCCTTTGTGCTATTGTGGTCAGTCATTTTATTCTTCCCTATGTTATAAGCCCACAATAAATTGCTACTATTTTTGAGAGTGAGCCAAAATAAGAAAAAAATACATTTTATTTACTTCATTTTAACTATTTCCAGAAGTCATCAATTCTTTGCATAGATCTAAAGTTTTGGTGTCTGATATCATATTCCTTTAACATTTGTCATAGTGCATGCAGGTCTGCCAGTAATGAATTCTCTGTTTTTGTCTTTCTGAAAATGTCTTTATTTTGCTTTCATATTTAGAAGATATTTTCACAGAATATAGAATTCTGGGGTGATAGATTTTTCTATCAGTACTTTAAAGGTATCACCCCATTACCTTCTGGCTCACATAGTTTCTGATGAGAAGGGCTGTTATTCTTGTTTTTGTGTCTTACATGCATTGTACCTTTTTGTGTATCTGCAGCACAGACTTTCTATACTCCCTTGCTAGCCCACATTCAGCCTTTAGCAATTCATTAAGAATTTCGCTGAATTTTCCCAGTTGTGTGGTGTCCATTGCTCTTTCTCTCGTGCTCTGTCACAGGCGAGCCCATGTTCACATTCCTACTCCTTGGGGAGGTCCATCTTTTCTTATATTTTAGACACTTGGTTGCCCTGTGACCTCAGCTTCCTATGGGCTCAAGAAAAGTTCGGACTCTATCGTTTGTTCAGCTTTTTCTCACGCTTAATGGCTACGATGTTCTTTCCAACTTTCTACAGCCTGGGCAAAGCAATCCCCGTGGCCATTTTTAGTCCACAGATTTTGGATGGGTGCTGAGTGAGAAGTGGGACAGTCTTCTTGGTGACTTACTGAGGGAGGGACCCAGAGATAGCGCAGTCAGAGCAGATGGGAAAACACAGGTGACTTGGAGCGTGACTGGAGGGGCTTGGATGAATTCTATGTTTTTCACCTCTGCCTAATGAGATGAGCTTCTGAATAAGAGCGTAATGAAAGGCGTAGTAATTTTTAACAGGACCGTGCTCTGTCCTCAGGTGTTTTGTGCCAAGAGACTCTTGTCTTTGTTTCTGTACCTTAAGCCAAAGGATCCTTTGGGATTCCGTGTCTTTCTTTTGAAACAAGCTCCTAAAGAACCAGGACCTTCGTTTGCATCCTGCAAAAAGTTGCTATGGCACAGCCAGTGGACCAGTACCCTCTCCAGAGGCCACTGAAGTTATCATCCTTAAAAAGCTGGCCATGTCACGTCACTGCTGTTTTCCAAGGCTTTTGATTCCCCATTGCCTACCGTATACACTGTTGTCCACTGTGTTTGACATGTGAGGCAATCCCCACAGTGACCTGTCCACTTCCTCCGCCCCTCTTACCCCCTGGACCCCACGTCCAGCCATGCTCACTGTTTTCTCACCATTCACCAGGTTTTTCATAATACCACGCCTTTGCTCACTCCATTTTCCCAGGTGCGAATGCCCTTCTCAAGGCCTTTCCCTCCTCAAAGTTCTATCCCAGACCTAGTGCAGGTGTCTTCTGATGTGAGGCCTTCCATGCTTTCCTAGGGCAGAGGCTCTGCCCTGTGTGTTTTCTAGAGTCGCTTGCCTATTTCAATTCTATGAGTGCCTCCCCTAGAATATGACTTCCTTGAAGACAGGCCACTGGGTAGGTATATAATTGGGTTCAGTTAGCTGTTCAATAAAAGAAGTGGAAAGTTGGGCCTCCCTGGTGGCGCAGTGGTTGAGAGTCCGCCTGCCGATGCAGGGGATATGGGTTCGTGCCCCGGTCTGGGGGGATCCCATGTGCCGCGGAGCGGCTGGGCCCGTGAGCCACGGCCGCTGGGCCTGCGCGTCCGGAGCCTGTGCTCCGCGGCGGGAGAGGCCACAACAGTGAGGGGCCCGCATACCGCAAAAAGAAAAAAAAAAAAAAAAAAAAAAAGAAGTGGAAAGTGGAAATTTTTTAAAAGGTAATTTCTATGGCAGACAGAGAAATTTAGCCTACAAATGAATAAATAACAATACCTATGAAAAAGGATTTTTTTTTCATGTGAAGGATAATAGGGCTTGAAACACTGTGACATATAACAAGGAAGGCGGATTTCTGGATGAAACCTTGCCTTGATCTCGAGTATCGGGTAACTGAAAAAAACAATCGGAGAAAGCTTTTGTTTGCTCTCCATCCTGGGATCCCTAGGAAAGGCTCACCCATGGGGCTAAGGTGATCCAGTCCACTTTTCTGCGTGTGCCTTAAAGAATTCCCCAGCGGAAAATGAGAAGTCGCCCAGTTCTTCTTCTTTGTAACGTCACGATTAGCTTCCCAAAGCGTCCATCACCCTCCCCGTTCTCAGCGCTGCGATCGCCGGTGAATCGTGAGCAGCAGCTAAGCGTCTCTTCTCCTCCCCCTGCCCCGCGTCTCCCTGGCTGCCCTGGAGCAGTGCCGACCTCGCCCCCGCAGAACGTGCAGGTGGAAGCCGTGAACTCCACGACCATCCAGTTCCTGTGGAACCCTCCACCCCAGCAGTTCATCAATGGCATCAACCAGGGCTACAAGGTAGGCGCCTTGGGCCACAGCCTCCGGGTGGCCGTCGTGGGGTGTCATGGTCTTGTGATGGGTGAGGGGGCTGCCCGCCCCTCATTTCATCAGGAACCCATGGCATCCGGTTACAGGGTGTGTTGACCTGCTGGGGTCACCTTTTATCCAGGGTCTTTTCATCAGCTGTACTGGTTCAGAAACTCAAATTATTGGTTATCAAGAGTCTGGTGCACGGGAATTCCCTGGCGGTCCAGTGGTTAGGACTCGGTGCTTTCACTGCTGAGGGTGCAGTTTCAGTCCCTGGTGGGGGAACTAAGATCCCGCAAGCCGCGCAGCGTGGCCAAAAAACAAAAAGAAAGAAAAAAAAGAGGGTGGTTCATATAGAACTGAACAATGTTATGAGAAGAGCCGTCCCTTTTAAAATGACCAGTGGGAGACGTATCCCTGTTGATTGGAATCAGCACGTGTACAAACCACTTCTTCTGGGAAGGGCGTCCTCTCAAAGCCCACTGGGTGCAACTGAGTGGTGTTTCTACCAAGCAAGGATAAGTAGGTCCCCCTCTCGCTACTTTAGGGAAAGTTCTGTTTGTAGAACTGGGACCAGCTGACTCGGGGCACCTATCCGGACTGAATTAGAGACAAGGACAGACTCCTATCTGCCCTTTGTCTGAGTACCAGAATATGTTACCTTCAGAGATGTACCTGGATGCAGTTTCCAAAAGTACAGGTTACCTTTCCTTTTGGATCAGCATCTCCTGGCTGGCCTGGGAGACCATCTGAATGTTACCTGCAGCGTGTTCGCAAATCTTCCGTGACAGCAGATGAACCAGGGAATATCTTTATAGACAGTTTGCTTGAAAACTTGGTCATTTCAGATTCAGAGAGTGTTATTTCCTCAGACACACAGTTAATTTTTTTCCCATTTGGATTCAACTTACTCAAACACTTGTTTTTCACTAGAAAGGCAGACGTAGCTAGAAATTTGTCCTGCTTTTTTTTTCCCCCCAGAGGTACCTACAGTCAGAAGCTTCTTAGAAAGGAAATCATATTGATCAATGAAGTTGATTCTGCCTTCTTGACTCTCCTGCCAGGTCTTATTGGCAAGACCGGGGTGTTCATTCGATGGCTTGGTTGTCGGCCTAGAATCTATACAAATATTCTCCTTGTCCTGCACAGTGTCAATTTTCAGACCTAATTAACCCTAGAAATGTTTGGTGTCAGAGGAACTGAAAGTCACACTCATACATAATGTTGCCAAAACATTAAAACAACTTCCCTTGGAATGTGTATATATACTGTATTTCTTTAAAATTATAATCAGTCTCCTAAAATCCTTTTTAGAAAACTGGTGTCATATAAATTATAAATAATTAACATTGTCCCCATTGAACCAGGGGCTTCTTTTTGAATCAGCATAGGTGCCTAAATGGAAAAATATTTGTATTGATGTTTGATTGTACTGATGCAGTTGAATAACTGCATAATGTCATCATTATTTCTAAATGTTAAAAAATAAATATGTTCTGTAACATGTTTAAGTGAACAGAAGGTGAAGGTTTGAGGAGTGTCCATTTTCCCATTATGAGTTAGAGTAGATATTTCATTTATGTACACATGTATAAAATATATATATAAATATACATATTTGTACTCAATAATCTATGAGATATCTTTTAAACTCAATATTTTTCAGTGAGATTATAAAATGTAGGATGTATGGGGTTTCTTAATTACAACTTTGCTTTCTTTGAAGACATTTTAATTGTGAAATAAAATTCTGATGCAGACTTGAGGGTGAAGACATGCAATTAAAAGGATCTCTTTTTCACCCTTTTCCATCCCAGCTTCTGGCGTGGCCAGCCGATGTCCCTGAGGCCGTCACTGTCGTCACCATTGCTCCAGATTTCCATGGAGTCCACCATGGGTACATAACGAACTTGAAGAAGTTTACTGCTTACTTCACATCAGTTCTGTGTTTCACCACTCCGGGGGACGGGCCTCCAAGCACGCCTCAGCTCATACGGACACATGAAGACAGTGAGTACGCCTTTCCAAGTGTCTTATCAATAGTCTTTAGTCAATTGTCAAAGAGGTTTGGGCCACTGTCGTATCCGGCACAGGGCAAGAGCAAAGGTGGGTCACTAGGAAGTTCCATATTCTCAGTGTGTTCACAGACTGCTCACCCTGAAGAGATAAGTCATTGAAAGTAGTAATAATGTTTGGCAGAGATGCTCTGTGGAGTATGGAAGGAAGCCCGGCTAGAGGAAGGAGCTGTGAGGACAAGAGGGACAGTCCAGTCCCAGCTGTACAGTCAGCCTTTGGTCTTGTCTTGCTAGACTTCTCTTCACTCAGATTTCAACTTACAATCCCCTTACCTTCTTCTTGAGTCTCCCCTTAAAGCCTCCCAGCCCATGTCTTCCCTGACCTTCCCCAGGGGAATCTCACCTGCGCCTCTCTAAGACCCTGGACATTCCATTGTCTCCAGCTGGTCAATTCAGATCAGCTGTTTCTCTGCCCCTAGGCCAACTGATGCTTCTGGAAAACATTTTCTGAGAAAATGATCACAGATGTGCACAAAGATTTATATACAATGAGGTTAATTACAATTATTAGTAATTGAAAAAAAATGAAAAACATTCAAATGTTCCAAAGTGGGATAATTGAGAAACTATGAATGACAATATACTAAATATTTTCTAATTATTAAAAAAAGTTTTGTGAGGAAACGGTCTTGATCTAATGTTACATGGTAAAAAAAAACAGTATACAAAACTATATGAGTTACAAATTTTATACAAATATACTTGTATAAGACCATATTAGCTGAGAAAAGACCTTCCGACAGTTGTTATCTCCATGTGACATGATTATGGGTATCTTTTACTATTTTCTTCTTATTTCTCTGCATATTCTCTTTGCTACAATGAGTATGTACTCTTTTATAAGGAGAATTAAAACTTAAATAAGTTTAAAAGGGCTGCCGCTTGTCTCTCCTCCAGCTTCCTCCTCTCCCACCTCAACTGGGCTCTGGGTGTGGTCTGACCTTCTGTACTTATCTCTGCTCAGTACTGTCATCCACTGCTCTGCTCTGCCCTGCCCCCTGAGACCCAGCTTCACTGTCCTCCCAGCAATGACATTTACAGAGGTCAAGGCCGTGCAAGATGAGCTTCCTCGCTTTCCCCCTTCCATCTGAGTTTCCCTATGTTCTCACTCTTGGTCCTCTTCCCTCCTCTCTCAGAGGATGAAGAGTCTGACCTTTCCTCAGCCCACAAATATGCTCAGTTCTCCCTCACCCAGAAGTGCCATCTCCCTGACCGTGCTGCCCACTGAGTCACCCACCTCTCAGTGTAAACGATTACTCTGACTCCTAACCTCTCCCGCTCCCCATAACCCATAGCCACCTGGCTTTCACTCCACTACTCTGCTGTAACCACCTTGAATTGACTCAAGGTCTATGTCAAATTAGTGACACAGGAAGAATAGAAATGGATTTCTTGACCCTCTGAGACCACTGATATTCCTTCCATTAAAAAGATAAAAAGTAACTCTGCGTCTATTAACTGATCCCTGATGTTCTTCCCATACTCTGACTTTGATCTGCTGTCTGCTTTTTGTTTAACTGAAATTTTATTGAGATAGTTATAGATTCACATGAACTTGTAAGAAATAATACTAAGATCCCATGTACACTTTGCCCAGTTTCCCTCAATGGTAACACTTGCAAAAGTATAGTACATCACAACCAGGATATCTACATTGATGCAACCCATCAATCCAATTTAGATCTCTGCAGTTTTATTTGTTCTCGTGTGTGTGTGTGCGTGCGCATGCGCACACATGCATGCATGTATGTGTGTTTAGTTCTGTGCAACTTATCACATGTATAGATTTGTGTATCTATCATCACAGTCAAGATACTGTATGGTTCCAGTGCCTCAAAGATTCTTCTTTTATAGGCATATCCATGTCCTTCCGTTTCTTCCTTTCTAATCTATATGTCCTTTATTTCTTTTTCTTGCCATATTGCAATGGCTAGAATTTCTAGTACTGTGTTGAATAAGAGTGGTGAGAGCAGACATTCTTGCCTTGTTCTTGATCTTAGAGAGAAAACATTTGGTCTTCCACTGTTAAGTATGATATTTCTCATAGCTGTTCTTTATCAAGTTGAGGTAATTTCCCTCTGATATTAACTTGCTGAGAGTTTTTGTCATGAATAAATGTTGAATTTTTTCAATTGCTTTTACAGCATCAATTGATATGACCATATGATTTTTCTTTTTAGTTTGTTAATTGATAAGGTGGATTGATTTTCAAATGTTGAACCAACCTTGCATGATTGGAATAAATCCCACTTGGTCATGGTGTATAATTATTGTTCATGTTGTGGGATTCAATTTGCTAATACCTTATGGAAGATGTTTTACATCTAAGTTCATGAGAGATATTGGTCTGAAATTTTATTTTACTGTATTTATTGTTTTTGTCTGGTTTGGGTATCAGCATAATACTGGCCTCATAAAATAAGTTCATACTCTTCTGTTTTCTGGAAGAGATTGTGTAAAATTGGTATTAATTCTTCTTTAAATGTTTGGTAGAATTTTTCAGTGAAATCCTCTGTTCCTGGAGAGTTCTTTTTTGGGAGTTTTTAAATTATAAATTCAGTTTCTTTAATGGTTATAGTACTGTTCAGTCATTTTGGTAGTTTGTGATTTTCAAGGAATCAATCCACTAAGTTGTTGAATTTCTGAGTGTAAAGTTGTTGGTAGTACTTCCTTATTGTTTTTGTAGTGGCTGAAAAATATGTAGTCATATTCCCTATTTCATTCTTCTGTTTTTTGTGGAGGTTTTTGGTCATTCTTCCTAGAAATTTATCAATTTTATTGATTTTTTTGAAGAACCACTATCTTGTTTCATTAATTTTTCTCTATCGTTTTCTTATTTTCAATTTCATGGATTTCTGCTCTTATTATTTCCTTCCTTCTGCTTGATTTGGGTTTATTTTGCTTTTCTGTTTTTAATTTTTTGGGGTAAGCACTTAGGGCATTGATTTGAGGTCTGTCCTCATTTCTGATGTAAGCACTTAGTGTTATAAATTTTCCTCTTCACACTGCTCTAGCTGCATCCCACATATTTTGATATGTTCTGTTTCATCTTCACTGAGCTCTATATATTTTTATTTCCTTTGAGACTTCCTCTTTGACCCATGGATTATTTAGAAGTGTGCCATTTAATTTCCATGTGTTGGAGATTTTCTTGTTGTCTTTCTGCCATGGACTTCTAGCTTGGCTCCATTACAGTCAAAGAACACACTTTGCATAATTTCACTTCTTTTAAATTTATTGAGGTTTGTTTTATGGCCCAGAATATGATCAATCTCAGTTAAGGTTTCATGAGTTCTTGAAAATATAATGTGTATTCTGCTTTGGAATCTGCCTTATAATTATAAACTTTATATAGCCCTCATCAGATTTTAGGATTAAAGGAGACAGTTGGTCAGATGTAGCCTTCTCTTTTTTAAAAGAAGTATTAAGTCTACCTCATCAAGTTCTGTGTGTACTGGGCCTGTCACAATTACAGGGGATTCATTCATCCATCTATCCAACATACAAACATGTATCTGTACTTCCATTCCGAGGTTTGTAGAATACCTGTTATGTGAGAGGTAGCCAGCTGCGTGTTGAAGGGGGAGCAGAGATAAGTAAGCACAGCCTCTGCCTTTAGAGCTCCCAGCCTAATCAGATCTGAGGTGGACAGGACTGAGGTCAGTGCCACTGAGGAAGGAGGTCGTTAGCAGTGGCTGTGGCAGCCCAGTGAGGAGTGACAGAAAATACCAGGGGGAGTCAGGTCAGTCTTGTGGAGGAGCTGAGAACTGAGGTCAGCCCTGATGGATGAGCTTTTGATGCCAAGAATGGCTGAGAAGAAATAGAACCCGTAAAGGCAAAGAGAGTAGAAGAGAGTGTGAGAGGGGATGAGGCATTCAGCTCAGCTTCAGTGTAGTCTGTGGGGTGGGGGTGACCCTAGGGAACAAGTTGGGAGCCGACCCAGGAGAGTCTCAACTGCTAAGTTAAGACGCTTGGACAGAGATCGTCTAGGCATTGGGGAACCACAGAGGGATTTCCCTTAGGGCTGTGACTTGAGTGTTTCAACAGCTCTGTCTGGAGGTTTTGTGATGATGGGCTAGAGATCAAGGTGATGCAATCTGGGAAGAAGGCAAATAATTACGTGCACCTCTACACCCGCGGTGGAGCCAGCAGTGGGGGAGACGCTAGAGGCATGTCACAGAGAACTGGGGGCTGGTTAGACGTAGGGGGCGGGAAGAAGGGCTTCTCCAGATCACTCCACAGACTTCGGCGTGGGTGACGGGGCAGACGGTGACGCCCGTGACCGAAGGGTGGAAACAGGTCCAGGGCTAGGACGCTGGGTTTAGTCGGATCCCATTCACACAGAGGCAGGTGTGGCCAGTGGGCAGCAGAGAGTCCGAAGCCGTAGATTTGGGAGTCCTAGCAATTAGCGATCGTGACCTTATTTCCCCAGGAAAATAATTGAGGGAATGTAATTGAGCCCATGGTCTAACCACAGATGGAAATATCTGAAATCAGTGCCATCCACCTAAGTGGATGCAGTCGCTTTGGGAATCAGGTGAGCGTCAGAGAAACAGGCGGCTCCCTGGGCTCTGGCACCATCACGGTGTGAGGGGAGGCTGGTCTGGGGACAGTGCAGGGGGTGGCGAGCGGAGGGACCTCTGGAAGACGAAGGGAAGTTCTGCTTGCTCGGAGGGTCCGTGCTCCACTCCTCTGTAGGGAAACACAGCCTAACACAGCGTTTACATTTGCAAGCGGGGTGGGAGGGGAGAGTCCCCATAACTAAGGAAGGTGGGAGTGAACTCTAGCAGCGGCTATCAAGCACCCCTCACGGCTCTTCATCATTTGGACGTTTTCCTCTATTTCATTATTGAAAGAAGAGGCCAGGGCCGCATCTCAGCTCCAACCACAGCCAGGTCCAACTGGATATCAGGTTTTACTTTCCAGAGGACATTTGTTAAAAATAAAACATGGCAAAAGCAGAGAACTTCTTCAGATAAATGAGAGAAGACTCCTGGCTGAATTCTTTACTAGAAAAGCCCTATTGTTGCCAGTTAAACAGACAGACACTAACTATGGGGAAGCATCCCATAATGCTGTGCAGCCAGGAAACAGAGCCTTAAAGGCAGCCAGGCCCACCATTCGTAAGGAAAAGAGAAATTAGGAATGTCTTGGGAATTGAGAAAAATGGCAGTGATGTCATCTTTTTAGAATTTTCTAACTGAGCCACCATTTTTTTGATAGGCAGGGAGCCTGTTCATCCTACTTAGAAAGATAGAGCATCCTTGTAAATAGGGACGATCTCACTGAAACGGGGGAGGTAGGGCCGCTGTCAGCTCTGGGGCGGGGGCGGCCTTTCAAAGAGGACTTGGGACTCTGGGTGCTGGAGAAATGGCCCCCATAGCTCTGTAGTGACAGCGCGGACGGCGCCATGGTTAGCCCCACATCCAGCTGGCCTCCTTCTCCAAAGCTCTGATGAACTAAGAACTTGGGGCCAGGGTGTGGGGAGCGGGAAGCTCAGTAGAGAGGAAACAGAATATAAACTTAAGCCTAGACCTTGCCAGCTGGTTCCAGCAGAGCTAGAGGACAGGAATATTTGGGCAGGAATCCAGGAAGCAGAAACACTGAGAATAGAAAAGGAACAAAAAGCTTTCTTTGCTGCTCTATCGATTGAAAAAAGAAAAAGTCAGTTCAAAAATCTGCCGCAAAAAAAAAAAAAAAAAAAAAATCCGTCAGACTGTCTTTCTGGAAACTCACAGTTGTGGGAGGATGAGATGGTCCTGACAGCCGTTCTGCTTTACCACGTTCCACACTCAGAGAGTGAAATGTGGGCTTCCCCGGTGGCGCGGTGGTCAGGAATCTGCCTGCCGATGCAGGGGACATGGGTTCGAGCCCTGGCCCGGGAAGATCCCACATGCCACGGAGCAACTAAGCCCGTGCGCCACGACTACTGAGCCCCCGGACAGCCCTGTGGTCCCTCCAGAGCAAGCAGGAGGCCCCTGTGGCAGGCCCAGCTCTGGGCTTGGTGGCTGTGCATCCTCGGGCAGTTGCTTCACTGCCCTGGGCCTGGCGTTGAATTTTACAGCCACAAAGTCGGGGAGGGATCCCAGCAGATTCGTAATGTCCCTCCGGCTCTGAGAATCTGCCATCTTGGATCTGTTGAACTCCTGTTTTGGCCTCTCAGGACTTTTCTCTCCAGTGCTCTTCAAAGTGACAGCAAGCTCATCTTAGAAATGACTTTATATTCTGATGGTACGATAACTGACACCTAATAACAGTAGCAGCCAACATCGATCAGCATTTGGGCGGTGTCAGGACACCCTAAGCGCTTCCGTGTTTTGTTCCATTTCTTCTCATGATTACCTTGCAGAGTGAGTTATTTTTATTTTCCCCATTTCACAGATGAGCAAACTAAGGCTTAGAGAGCTTAAGTAATGCACAGCCAGCAAGCAGAGGGGCCAGACTTGAACCCTGCTGAGCCCAGCATTAAATCACAGCTCTGCCCTTCTGCACTAGAAGGGGCTAGGGTCAGGGAAACTCCAGGGAAACATGCCGTTTTGCTGGAAATTTCTCGCGCCCGCCCTGCCCCTGGGGCCCCTGGGGAGAGTGAGTAAGGGTTGCGGCCTGGAATTCTGGGTCAGGTCGGCAGGCATCGCCCTGCAGCCAGGTGTGGCCGGGACTGCCTCCGGGCCAGGGCTCCGGGCTCTGTCCCCACACAAGCCAGACACATGACACGGCAGCAAAGCCCTCTAGCACGCGGTTGCTTTCCAGATCCAGCCACCTGGTTGTTCCAATTAGATCAGATCAGGAGAAAGACAGAGAACGGATTGTGTCTGCCTCTCCTGCTGCCGGTGTCTGCCGTTCTCGGCGAGGCCAGGATGAGGCCGAGTGAAATCATTTATGTGACCGTAGCCGGCTCACCTTCAACACCTCGGACTCCCTGTCCCTTCTGGGTTTTCTCTGACACTTCCTGCGGGCTCTGGCCCAGCTCCCTGCCCCCTTCCACAGTGAGAACGTTCCCCACAAATCTGACCAGAGAGTATTGGGCTAGCTTGCTGACAGACGTCTTTGTGTTTAATTGCTAGAACCGGGAGCTGTGGGACACCTGAGTTTCACGGAGATCCTGGACACGTCTCTCAAGGTCAGCTGGCAGGAGCCCCTGGAGAAAAACGGCATTGTTACAGGTAAGGGTCTCAGCCTTCAGGTAGAGGAGGAACGCATTTGCCCCAACATAGAGCGATGGACCCAGAGCCCCAAACACCGCGGCTGGCGGCAGGGTGACCGGCCGCAGGGCCGAGGGCCGAAGGCTCGCTCGCCACCCCCCAGGCGGTGCCACCGAGAGCCCCTCCCCCTCCTGGGCTGCGGCCTCAGGGTTTGGAGATCGGGCCTCCTCGGCTTAGCGCCTCCGGTCAGCAGTGTTCTGGTGCGTCCTCTCGTGGGCCTTTCTCTCCCTTAGTTCTCACGGCAACTCAGTGAGGCGACTGCTGAGATTACGACCGTTTTACAGCTGAGGAGACTGAGGCTCAGGCGGGTGGGGTGACCTTTCCTCGGCAGCTGTGCCCTGGGCGCCCACCGCCGCGCGGTGGCCCCGGTGCCCCGGCCTGCGAGTGGCCAGGCCACGCCTGTCTCCTGCCCCCGATGCCAGTGCCAGGCCGCCGGCCCCCTCGGGACCCTTGGGGCACCTCAGGGTGAGCAGTGCCCTGGGACCCAGGGGCGCGGGACTGGGCGCCGGCTGCCTCTCCTCTCCTGCGGCGGGGTCTCTGGGGAACAGCTCACCTTTGTAGGGCTTTTAATGACTTTATGTTGTAGAAGAGGTTTCTGAAAAACCTTTCAGGTTAAAGCTGAATTTAAATCTTAGTTTGGGGGAAAAAAAATGCAGACTTGATAAAATCCACATGGGCTTCAGCCTCAGGGGAAGCTGGGGAGGACCGTGTTCCAGCAGGTTCAGGGCTCCCCTTGCACACCCCTTCCCCCCTCCCCACACACGGGCATCGAAACACCCTCACGGGGCTGCCTGGCGTGGTCTGCCCCGGGCGGCCCTTTGCATTCAGTAGACAGCACTTGAAACGTCCCGCCAGCCGCGCAGCATTCTCACAGCGCAGGCCCCACTGCTCTGGCAGCCCTTTCTGGGGACTTCACGTCCGTCCGCTGGTGACCCCTCGGGAGCCGGAGCTGTGCCCACCCCTCAGTGACTGGCCAGGTGGTCCAGCCGACCGCCGAAGCCCCTGGGGTCCCTCGTGAGCCCCATGGCCCAGGAAGCGTGCTCACGCCAGCTGCGCGGTCAAGAAAACTGTCCGGGCGTGAGCTGCGTGGACCAGGAGTGATCGGCTGTCCCCGGCCTGGCCACAGGGTCAGGGTCCCCTTCCTCCCGCCCTGTGGCCTGGGTGGCAGCACCTCCCGCGTGCGGGGCCCCCTGAGCGTTTCGGCTCTTGTCTGGTTTCCGAACGACCAGGCAACGCGCGTCTCCTAACCCCGTCTGAGACCTTGCGCAATAACGTCCCAGGGTCACGCGGCCAGCAGGTGGCCAAGCCAGGACGGGGATGCCGCGTCACCTCCTCCACGTCATCAGTCCCTGGACGCGGGTTCGACCCGCGCTGCTCACCCCAGCCCAGCGCGTCCCCGTATCGGGTCCTTGCTCTCAGTGACTCGCTGGGTCCCTCGCCACGCCGCAGGCCAGAGAAACGCCCAGCAGTTCTGCTCGCCAGGTGGTCAGGTGCACACAACTTAGTATTTCTATCCTAGCACCTTAATAGCCGTTTGAAAAGAGAAGACACATTAATTGAAAGAAAAGAATATTTGCATTTCCTTCCCAAATAACCAGTTAGTTCCTGATGGGCCATGTGCGCCCCCAGGTACAGCCCAGCTTCTCCAGCTTTGGAATCAGAGTGGACCTGCCTCCCGAATCTCCGGTTCCATGTCAGTTTTCACATTGTTCCTGTGTCCTTGTCACAGCAACCACCAAAAACTCAGCTTTGCAAACACAGGGTGCATCCAGAGGAGCGCAGCACGCTCTGATCCTGAATTGTGACTCGCTCAAGCTGGAGGGCTGCGGAGTCCCACAGACACAGCCGGGGGGCCGGCACCACTCTCCCTGCAGTGCCCCCGGGGGACCATGTTCCTGCATGAAACTCCCCCTTTCCCTCCCGTTTCTCAGGAAACCTCCCAGCGTCAGCCCCACCCCCTACTTACCTGCTGGGTGCCTCTACTCACCTGGACTCGACCAGACCCCCTCACAGAGTGGAGTCCTCGGGTCCAGATGGGACCTGAGAACTGATGCCGCCTCTAACCCTCACTGTTAAATAAAGTAAATTTACAAATCTAGTTCTGCCCTCAGGAAGCTGATGTTTTGAAATACCCACTTTAAATAATGTTAAGTCCAGGAAGGGGGAAAAGTCACTATTGAAACTGGACCTCAAAACCCCAATCTGTTGCACGTTCTGAGGTCTTCTTAGTAGAGGACTGCAGTGCTGAGTATGTAATGAAGAAGCCCTCCTGTGGCCAGGAACGGAAGGAATTAAACCAGGTGGGTGCAGGAGCGGAGGCTGGAGGTTGCAGACAGCAGGATGTCACTTTAAGGTACACAAAGGGAGGAAAAACAGACTAGTGAGAGGGAAAGCAAGTCCAGAAGCAAATGCTTAGCAGGAGGCTACCACTCGGAAGTAAAAGGCTTTCTAGCTCAGGCCCCTTGGGGACCATCTGTGGCTGAATTAGAGTGAATTAGAGCGGTACCTACTGCTGATTTCAGAGGGGGCTGAGGTGGGGAGGAGCAGACCATTTACCTCCGTCAGCTCAGCCTTTAGGCTTCACCTAAGTGTGCTGCGTTTCAGAAATCTGGCCAGGACGGCTTGGTGGACACACTCCTCAGGCAGGCAGGCAGGCAGGCAGGCCTTGCCCCCTTACAGACACACCCTCAGCCCCACCCTGCCCTTTGGGAGCACCGAGGTCTCGCCTCCAGTTTCCAGTCTTGAAGGAGACCCGCGGGCGTCATCACCCGAGTGGAGCCGACATCCCCAGGCTGAGCGGCGGGCACCAGTCCTCCCGATGGACGGTCACCCGTCACACCGGCTGACAGAGCTTAATGAACCCAATTCCGTGTTTTATTAAACAAATACCTGTAGTTACAGGCAGCAGCTATTGTTTATTGTGGAACTCGGCCTTCGCAGCTCGGGCTGTTCAGAGCTGGGTCCCCCTGCCCCTGGGCTGGGAGCGCGTACGCCGTGGCAGCTCCGAGGGTCTGGGTCGGAGCTGCAGGCAGACGCTCCGCTCTCTTGGGGCCGCGTTGTCCCACCACCTCTGGCCTGTGCTGTCGCCTTTCCCGCCCACCCTGTAGGATGGGCTGCGGGGGAAGAGGGCCTCCCCAGAGGCGGGAGCCCGGCGGTGGTCACCTGCCAGGGACCTCTGCCCTCCGTGGGGCTCTCCCTGCCCTGGACGCTCTGCCCGGACACGCAGGGCGGCGCTCCCCAGGTTGACTGGGTTTCCCATGGAGCACGCCGGCAGCACCCCAGAGGCCTTTTCCAGGCTGGAGGGAGAGAATTTTACCAAGTGTAGCAAAAGAAAAACCGTGTTTGTGGGCACACCTGGCCTCCAAAAGCCCCTTTCAGGAAACGTCCGCAGGGCACCAGCGACCGTCCCTCTGGAGCCGCTCCATCAGCGCCCGAGGCTATTAGAGCAGCTGCCAGGCAGCGTGACGTTGGTCCCGCGAGCGGGCTACTCTGTGGTGTGGACGGCCCGCGGGAAACTGGGTGCTGGGAGCTTCCCTGTGCTGCCAGAAGGAGAGGCGAGCGGCAGGGCCGCCGGGCGCCCGCGCGAACTGCCCACGAGCGCTCCCTGTGAATTCCAGCCTCCTCCTCTCTCCCTACGTGAGCTCTGGGCTGTGAGGGCCTGGATGCAGGCAGACAGCCTGGGATTGGCTGCACTGAACTCCCGCAGAGAGTTCACGTCGGATCCACGCAGAATTAGCTCGGAAGCTCCTCCGGTCGCTAGTCTCAGTTGGGCAGCTGTTTGGAGCAGGTTGGGCGCCAGCTGGGGGCCCCCCGTTCCTGCACCGGAGCCAGAGGGACACTCACGGCCAGGACGGCCCGCTCGGGGCCTTGCCCGCCACACGCCCGCGCTTGGTCCCTCTGTGCGCGGCCTCCAGGCCAGCTCCGTCTCTCTGCTGGTGTTTGTCACGCCCTTTCCTGAGCACACGAGCGTCTTCAGGTGTCCGTTTGGTGGTGTGTGTATCCACGACGGTAGCACACTGGGTCGTCAGTTTCGATGCCAGGAGAGCCTCGTAATTCCTTCCGCTAAAGATGCTGTAATTGCCGTGCTTGGGCTCCAGGTTGCCATGCAGAACAAAAGACTATATTTTAGTAAATTTTGATGAAGAACAGCTTTTAAGCAAATAAAATTGTCCGACAGACAAGGTTGTAACCTTCACAACATACATAACAGCAAGCGTGTGTAACAGCATAACGACCCCCTTCTCCTCCTGTGCGTTCAGGGAAGAGCCTGAGAGTCATCACTCCGTGTACAGATTTATCAGGCCAACCCAGCAAGGCCAGGGCTGGTTTCCGGGTTTACCTGTGCACGTCAGGACTTCCGAGGGCGGGTCGTGTGGAAGGAGGCTCCGTGGAGGGTGAAGAGCCTGGGCTGTTTCCAGCCAGTTCAGGCACCTCTGGTGGCACTGGCTTCCTCCTCTGTAAGGTAGGGGTCATGATGGCTCCAGCCTCAGGGCTCTGGCACGAGGTTGAGTGAATTAATGCAGGTGAAGTGCTCAGAGCACCACAGGAACCTCATAAATACTCTGTGGATCTGAAGTTATTAATCCTCACTGCCCTGAAGGTTTCTCTTTTTTTAATTGTACAATCAGTTCCAAACATCTGAACTGGCCAAAAAGACAGAACGGGTTGATTTTAGGGCATCGTGGTGTTCGTGCCGGCCCACTGAGAATGCGGGAAGCCAGAGGTCAGGACGGTCCCCGGGAGGAGGGAGGCTCTAAGATCCGGAGTCGGGAGATGGTGAGTGGTTGGCCCCCAGAGAGGCAGCTGGAACTGCGGGCCTCGTGGGCTTTAGCGGTCCCCGCGGGCCAGGAGCGCAGCTAGGGACTTCCGACGTGTGGCAGGACCCCCTGCTTCCTCCACTGCCGGGTGCCCCGTCCGTCCCACCCTAGCACAGGAGCCCCCGAGCACACAGAGGTCGCCAGACTGTGGGGCAGCAGACGGGCAGTGGCTTCTGACATTAAAATTTTATTGTTTTCAAAACACTGAGGTCCCGGGACGCTCTCCTCTAAATTCTTCTTTACCTGCGAGTTTCTCACTCTGTTTATTGCTTTCATCAGAGGGAGAGGAACGAGAAGACGCCTCCCAGTACTTCTGTCTCCCCAGTTTATCGGCTGGGAAGACGGAAGAACAAGCGCTTTCAGCACCCTGCCTTTGGCCTCCCGGGAGCGCCCTCCATCTCCACCTCCCTCTTTAGGAGACACTCTTAAATGTTCTCTAATCACAGACGCCCCCTCCCAGGGGGCTGACCCAGGGGCTGGCAGGGTCTTTTTTCTCTAAGCCCCAAACTGCACTGGCTGAAATAATTGTGATGAGGCCCCGCCGGACGATCCGAGTACAGAGGAGATCAGATGTCGCTCGGAAAACAGGCTCGAAGGGGAAGGCAGAGCTGGAAGTGACACTCGTGCCCTGGGGGAGAGAAACTTTAAGGCAAAAAGTGTTTTATCAATCATTTGTACAGGGAAAAGTGGCAGTGTTTCCACAAATTAGTTGCAAGCCAGGAGCAAGCTGCTGATTTAGGGTACCGTGTAATGAAAATATCAGCTTCTAAAAATGGAAATACGGATGAAGCACGTCTATCATTTGACAAGAGGCTGCACCGAGCACCGCAGGCTGCCAGTCATCCCTCAGGCCCCTCCGTCCATGCTCCGGGGACCGAGCTTGCCAAGATGCCAGCCCCGACCTCCTGCCGCCCCTGTGGGTCCAGCGGCCCGATGGAGGGGCCCAGCCCAGGGTCTTATTTCCTGGGGCTGTGGACTCGCAGTGGACTTCAGGGGGCCCGGCTGAGCTCCCTGCTGTTGCTCAGATCCTCCGAGATAAACGGGTGGCCCAGCCTCTGTCCCCGGGACCCCGGGCCTAACCCTGTGCCCTCGCTTGCTTTCCAGGCTACCAGATCTCCTGGGAGGTGTACGGGAAGAGCGACTCGCGGCTGGAGCTCACTCTCAACAGCTCGACGCACGAGTATAAGATCCAAGGGCTGTCCTCTCTCACCACCTACACCATCGACGTGGCGGCCCTCACCGCCGTGGGCGCTGGCCTGGCCACCTCGTCCACTATCTCTTCTGGGGTGCCCCCAGGTCAGTGCGCTCGGGCCCTGGCGTCCCCGCTGCCGCGTTTCCCTGGGCCGTTTCTCACGCTCGGAGTTGACAGGCATCTTTTGTGCAGAAGTCCCTGGGGGCCTTTAAAAGAGGGGTGTCAGCTCCTGGCTCGGGTGGTCGGGGGTCAATGAACATTACAGTTAAGACCAGGAAGCACAAAACTGCATTCACTCAACAAAACAGTGAAAATGTGGGCTTGAGGGAAGGAGCGAGGAGAAGGTAGGCGGGGAGAAAAGGTACAGAGGGGGAGGGGAGCAAGGAAGGGGCGTGAAGGGTGAAGCGCGTGTCTGCGCACAGCAGGGCGGAGGTGACCCTGCTCTCCGGGCTTGCTGGAAGTCAGGGTGCCCTCCGAAACGTTTGCCCTCATCCCGCTTTGGAAATTGCACTCAACTTTTTCTCTCCAAAGTTTATGTTTAAAATGAAAGTGTTTTTCCAAGGAATTCACAAAATACGTGTGGGTGTGAGAGGATGTCATGGGGCCATCCCTTCCGTTCTGTAATTAAAGCCAGAGGTCTCTTGCTCTTTAAAAAATGTCAGTTGGCCTCGTTTTGGTCTTTGGGAACAAAGCGCAAGAGGCTTTGCTCATCAGGCCCGGAAAGGCTGAAGCCAGCATTTACCCCCACGCCCAGTTAGGGTTTTGTAATCTAATTATTTTCTTGGAAGCGTGGCACACCACAGGGGACCTGAAGAGAATACAAAACAAATAAAATGTATACAGTTTTTAAAACTCCCCGGAGGAATAACCGCCTCTCCGCACAGGGACTGTGTTTCGTGAGAAGCCGCGGGGTGGTAGAGAAGGAGGGAGTGTTTCCTGTCCTCTGAGCGCTGTGACCCCACGGGGCACTTTCTACCTTCCTGGGCGTCAGGGGAGCCTTGAGCCCCCAGGGTCCCGAAGCAAGGCTTCCTGTCTACTGATAAGCGGTCACCACTGCCTTCCCTCTCAGGCAGTGACGCTTCTAACGCTGTCGTGAGCATCAGAATCACGAGGGCTTCCCCCCAGATCAGTGCTGGGCCCAGTCCTGCATGGCCGACTCCTGGGTCTGGGGTGAGGCTGGAGAGCTTGCAGTGGAACAGGCCCCAGGTGGCACCCACACTGCTGGTCGGGGACCACGCTTGAGGCAATCCGATGTTTTTTTAAAGATATTTTCAAAATACATGTATCCTTTCTTAAGAAAGAAGTCTTTGGCTTCCAGAGAGATTCAGTTATTCTACGTAAACAGCCAGCTCCCAAAGCACACATTTAAAATGTCGTTAGTACTTTAATAACTAGTGATGATGATGGCACATGATTTAATCTGTTAGACACACGGCTGACGTGCAGCGACCGGGGTAACACGGGGGACGCGTCCCTGTGCGTGACCAGCTTGTTCCCCGGACGGCTTGGACACCATCCAGCCGGGGCTGGGAAGTGGGCGAGCTGACCTCACCTCCGCCCCCAGCGTGACTGTGACCAGCTCTGCCCTGGACACAGATAAGTGCTGGAGGGGACACGGGCCCAGCTGTGCCGAGTGACCCTGATAACCCAGGCTCGGAGGAGGCCCTGGGGCTGCTGTTCCTTCCCTGACGGTTCGAGTCACCTGTAGCCGGGGGTCCATCCTAGGGCAGGCCGAGCAAAATCACGTGATGACGATCCCGTTGGGGGCTGTGTTCCGTTTGCCGTGCTTAAAGTTTACATCCATCAACGGCTGAAGAACCAGCTGAAGAATCCAGAGAGCTGAGAAATATGCAAAACAGAGTCACTTGTCCTTCGATTTAAATATCTTCCTCTTCAACTTCATTAGACGTGATGTGGAAAGGACCTGTGAGGGTCTAGCGACGTTGCCTGTGCAAATACTGAACTGATCACCAAAGAGGTCTTATTGTCCCTGTGCGAGACCTGGTCTTAAATACCCCAAACACGGGCGAGTTCAGGAGCTCTTCCTCAGGTAACGGCGCGGCCTGAGAGCCTTTCTGCTGCTCCCACTGCATCTTTTTCGCCTTCATTTCATCCTGCTGTCTTTCTCTAGAGTGTTTGCATCGCCCAATAACGTAAGAGCTCTCATTTTGAAGTCACGGTATCTCACTTCTGAGTGGGACAGGCTCCTTGGGGGGAGTGGGCAACCCGCCCCAGGGCCTGTGTTCAGCTAGGAGGCTTAGCCGCAGGCAGCCTGAGAGGGGGGAGCCTCGTGCAGGACCCCCCGCCCCTCGTTTAGCTGCCAGAGCGACCGAGCACCGGCAGAGCAGGAAGTGTCCTGCACTCTCACCTGGATCCAGTTGTCTTGGAAACCAGAGCCAGGAAGCCTACGGCTCAGGACCTGCACACCTCCCCACGTCAGGCTGCCTGGAGACGCACGGGGTGCACGCTCCCCCCGCCTCTTTCGAAGGCCCTCAAGGTCATTGTCAGAGGGAGGAGGGACGGTCGGTCCTTTGGGTTCTTTGAGGATCCTGGAAGAACTGCCTTCGTCCATCCTTTCTTCACTCAACAAGTGTCTACTGATCACCTGCTGTTCAGGGAGATGATGAGTGAGACATGACCCGACCTTCATGGTTTGTCATCTGGGAGCCACATTCACAGGTCTCTAGTGACACGGCACGTGGCCTGGAGCCTAACGGGCCACCCCGCTGGAGGGGCAGTCATGCTGTGAGCACATTCCTGGAAAGCTGTGCTTCTCATCTTCGTGGTTGTGAAAACAAACCGTGTTCTGATATAAAGGCGTTTTGGAACTGTTTACTTGCTGACATGTTGATACCTTTCCTAAGCTGTGACAGAATTTAAATCTCCACCTTTCCCCTCTCATTTATCTCCAGAACTCCCTGGTGCCCCATCCAATCTGGTCATTTCCAACATCAGTCCTCGCTCAGCCACCCTGCAGTTCCGACCCGGCTACGACGGGAAGACGTCCATCTCCAGGTGGATTGTGGAGGGACAGGTATGGTCTCCTTGAAGCCGAGAGTTGCAGTTTCCACAGGGTAACACTGGGGCCTAAAGTTGAGAGACGGTTGACTGGTGCCTTTGCAGAGTGATGAATCCATAGCTGGAGCTGCCTCTGGGTAGTTTGGGAGGCGGTGATGTTTGGAGGAGGAGAACCAGAGACTGGAGGCGGCTGGGATGCCGGGGTCAGGGTGTGGGAAGATGGGGGAAAACGGGATGTCAGGCTGGGCTGTTACTGGGGGGTGGGAGAAGTGATCACGGGGTGAACATTCAAGTTGTGGTTCAATATATAGTAAGTTCCCCCAATTTGATGGCGTCGTTGGTTGAGATTCTTCTTTTAATTCTATATCACAATTAGCTACCGAACAGACTAAGAGGATTGTCTGGTACAACTTTTCTCTCAGATGAATGAATGAACATGCATTTACTCAGCAATGTTTGTAGAGCGCGTTTATTTCCAGGCACTATTCTAGGCTCGAGGGGCACAGTGGTAAACAAAAACAGACAGAGTCTGTGCTGTAAAGGAGGAAAGTTCTCTCTCAGGAGAAGGACCCTCAGGTTGCTGGGAGAGGAACATGCACTTTACCTGTGAGGATGGCAGGGGTGCCGGATGGCTGGAATGAGGGCGTGTAGGGAAGAGCCGGGGGCAGGTCACGGGGATCCTGAGGGTCGACCTTAGGGAAAACTTTGCCTCTGACTCAAAGCACGATAGCAAGATAGCAAGCCCCACAGGGCTCGTGCGTCAGAGGGAGGGTCACAGGGGCCTCGGTGAATCCCACCCACCCAGAAGCGCCTTGTTCTAAGAGCCGAGAAAACGGACGAAGAGCCGCATGACGGGGGTGGTAAAGTTTCCAAATAGTTACTGTCCGTAGTAAAACCCTAGTGATGTTCGTGACTGTGCTTGTGCTCTACTGCAAGACAATTCGCTCTTGGAAACTGGCCGTGAATCAGGGCACGAAATCCATCTACATCTTCAAAACTTTCATTAAGCAACTGTTTCCAGAAACCTCTGCAGGATTCTGACAATGGGAACCAGCTATTTGGAACTGATCAATCAATGGGGCTGGAACAATTATTTATGTAGAAAAAAAATCACCGTATGCCCCTACGTCCCATCAAACTGAAAAAATAAATCCCCTGGAAATGAAAACCAAAAGAATAAAAGGGAACTTGAAAACGCATCGAAGAAAATCAAGGAGAAAAATTGTGGTATCTCCTGGAAACCAATCCTGGCGTCTCAGAGTCTGCCAGATGGAGCCAGGCGAGTGCTCGGAGGGACACAGAAGCCGAGAGTCTGTCCTTGGTGTCACTGGACAGCAGTACAGCTGGGCACGGTGAACGCCAAGGACACAAACTCCCAGGGCTTCCGAGGGGGAGTCAGGCCAGGCGGGGCCACAGGAGTGGAGATGCCCACCCCTCCGTGGCTCAACTCAAGATCTGTGTCTTGTGCTTCCAGAGCCAGACCTCGGAGCGTCCACACTCCTTCTGCCTGGGTTCTGTTCGCCAGGACAGCCATGGGCTCCGGGCAGCCGCAGGGGGTCTGGGAAGGGTCCTTCCTTCTGTCTGTCCGAGGAGAGGAAGAGATGGGGGAACACATAGCGCTTCTCTCCACACTCCGTTTGCTTCGAGCTTCTGTTCCATAGCTGATCTCTTGGTCTTTTTAATCTGAAACACTTTAAACATACCCAAAAGGAAGCAGCGTGATCTCATGAGCTCCCACACACACCCATCACCCAGGCTCGTCTCGTCTCTTCTCTAGATCCATCTAGTCCTACTTTTTATTGTTGCTGGAGTGTTTTGAGGTTTTTTTTTTCAATTAAAAAAATTTTTACTGAAGTATCGTCTATTCATACTATTACATTATTTTCAGTTGTACAACATAGCGATTCAATATTTTTATAGATTATACTCCATTTAAAGTTATTACAAAATATTGGTTATATTCACTGTGCTATACATTAAATCCTTATATCTTATTTATTTCACGCCTATCAGTTTGCACCTTTTTAAAGTGAAGTATAGTTGCTGTACAATGTTATATAAGTTACAGGTGTACAGTGTAGCCATTCACAATCTTTAAATGTTGTCCTCCATTTATAGTTATTATAAAATATTGGCTCTATTCCCCGTGGGGTACACCACATCCTGTAGCTTAGTTTGTGCCTCGTACTCCCCCGCCCCATATGCCCCTCCTTCCTTCTCTCCACTGGTGGCCACTGCGTATCTCAGACCACACGTCATTTTATTCCCACGTATTCAGCACTGAATAGGCACAAATTTCACAAGCACAGTGTTGAGCAAGAGAAGCCAGACTCATGACTTGAGTCCACAGGACAAAGTCCCAGAGAAGAAAACATCGTCTTTGGTGTCAGAGCGCTGGTCCCCTCTGGGGCCTCGTACGGGAAGGCTCTGGAATGTTTGTTAGGAATGTTGTCTCTTGGTCTGCATCTGGGTTGCACACCTGTTCTCATCTTGTGCACTCGTCTTCCTTCGATAACTTTACGTTCAACTATGGATGCTTTTCCTCATAATGAGAATGCCATCATCACACCTGACAAAATTAATAAACATTCCTTAATATCATCTAATAATCAGTACACATTCAAATGTCCCCAGATTTTCCAAAAATGTCTTTTTACTGTGGCTTTGATGAGAACAGGATCCACACAGAGTTCACATTGTGCCTCTGGTTGTCGTGTCTCTTAAATCATTAAAAAAAAAATTTTAACAGCTTTTTCAAGGTATAGTTGGCATATAATAAACTTGACATTTCTAGAGTATACAGTCTGTTAAGTTTTGACCCAGACATGCATGTCTGTATACCTGTAAGGCCCTTGCCACAGTCTAGATAGTGAGCAAGCCCATCGCCCCCAGAAGCTCCCTTGCACCCTTTGCAATCCTCCCGAGCACCCCCTCAAGCCCACCCTGTCCCCGCCCACCACTCAGCTGCCTTCTGCCACTAGAGATGTTGCCCTTTTCACCCAGAGCCCCTTCTGTTCCCCTGCCACTGCCTTGTTACAAACCCCAGTCCCCTGTCCCGTGGAATGCCCTCCATCGGAGAAGCATCTCTGATGGGAGAAGCAGAAGCCCTCCCATCTGCATCCTTGTAGTGTCACTTCACGTGTCCCCCTGCCCCCGTGTTTCCTGTAAACAGGAAGTTCGTTCTAAAACCTCCATTGGATAGTTGTCGTGGTCACTGTGGTGGAGAGTAATTCCTGGGCGGGGCTGGGGGCTTCATACGGCGGGACATTAGGACACATGGGGTCTCAGGGTCCCACTCTAGAGAACGTAGGGACACCGCACGATCGGCACAGCCTGGTCCCTGCCTTGTCCTCCCGTCAGCTTTGTATACAGTGGTCTCACCCATCGGTGACCTTTGCCTGAATTCAGTATCATCTGCAGATACTCAAAATGGCAACTTTCTATCAGTCTTTCCGCGTTTAGTAGCTGGAGCTCCGAGAAGCAGCGCTTCCCTCCTCCCTCAGGTCAGGTCGTTACCCTGAGCACAGGAAGGCAGGGCATTGCAGAGCGAGGAACCGGTTCCCAGTCGCTCCCAGGGTCAACAGGTTTTTCTTTCTTCCTTTTTTGCCCAGCTCTCTCTTTTGCTGAATGTCAGTAGGACAGGACGGGTTCTCTGTATTTTCAGTCTGTTTCAGTCACCTACAATCATCATTCTTTTTGAACCTGACACTGACCCATCTTGGCCAGCGGGCAGCCCTTCATGTTCTAGGTGTTTTGACTTCACGATAACTGATCTTAGGTGATTTCCTTGGTTCCTGATGCAGGGGGATTTCCCGGGAGCGTCTTGTGCCTTCGAGTGCCGAGCTGAAGCTGAAACTGAGCCGCTGCTACCTGGTTTTGTTTAGTGTCAAATCGTATTTAAAGCCCATAATCTGGGCACTAAGGGGAGGGGAGGGTGCTCATTGCTGCTGACTGGTCATTGTTTCTAGACTTTTCCGGCGGATAGAGAGAGGAAACGCATATTTTTGGAAACATCGTGAGTTCGTACTGATATTTCCAATTCAAATTTAAGATTACTTAACTTTGAATTTACGTTTTCAGTAACTTTTATACTAAAAGTGTGCTTTCTAGAAATATTAACAAAATTACTTATTTTCTTTATCCTATTATTCTATAAAGAGTTTCAAAATTGCAATGCCCATGATACTGCTAAGGAGCCTGCTGAATGCAACTTATTTGTCCTTAGACCGTATTACACTGTGGATGTACAGCCAAAATACTGAGTCTAGATTCTTCTCTATGTGTTTCTATCACCAACCTAATACAGATTAGCTTCATTCATTTCAGTGTCTTCGTTTTGTTCTTTCGCTTCAATTTTTACAGGTTGCTTTCTTTAAATATCATTTTTACTTTTTTTTTTTTTTTTTTGCTGTACGCGGGCCTCTCACTGCTGTGGCCTCTCCCGTTGCGGAGCACAGGCTCCAGACACGCAGGCTCAGCGGCCATGGCTCACGGGCCCAGCTGCTCCGCGCCATGTGGGATCCTCCCAGACCGGGGCACGAACCCGCATCCCCTGCATCGGCAGGCGGACTCTCAACCACTGTGCCACCAGGGAAGCCCTCGTTTTTACTTTTTAAAAAACTGTTCAAACATTTAACATTTAATTTATTTTTGAGCACGTAACTCATTTGCATGATCTCAAAGTCAAAACTGCTGGTCATATTCAGGGAAGTTTGTGTTCGTCTTTCCCCCTTTACTCTGTTGCCTCCGTCCCCAGAAGCCCCACAGTAGGTTTCTGGCTGGTCCTCTTTTGTCTTTTGCAGCGTTAGCAATGTACGTACCCGTGTCCCCCTTCCGTATGCAGAAGGTGCTTTGCTTTCTTCGTTTGAGGACATGTGAACATCACATGCCTGGTGGGTGGTCTTCCCTTGTGTGGACGTGCAAGTCTGTGTGTGCAGCTGGTCCTCTGGACACCTGGGGTGTGCGTTCCTCTCCTGCTGCTGACACAACAAACAGCCAAAACCCAGCGGCTGGAACAGCACAAGTGTGTTATCTCACAGCTTTGGGCTCCCTGGGCTGAAGTCCAGCTGTGGGCAGGTTGCGTTCCTGTCTGGAGGCTCTGGAACACCACCGTCTCCTGCTCATTCAGGCTGTTGCCGGTGGTCCTAGGACGGAGCTGGCTGTCACCATCCCCAGCTTCTACGGCCACCACGTCCCTCCCTCCACCTTCAGGGCCAGCCATGGTGGGTAGGTCCTTCCCAGGCATCAACTGTCTCCATCTGTCTCATCCCTCTGACCCACTCGGCTGCCCCAGTCTCGCACCTTTCAGGACCCACCCATATAATCCAGGATCATCTCCCTATTTCAAGGCTCTTAACCTTAATCACATCTGCAAAATCCCTTCTGTGTGGAGTAACTACCCACAGGTCCCAGGGATTAGGGTGTGGACACCTGGGGGAGTGGTTGGGAGGATGCCTGCAGGGGGCATTATTCTACCTAAAGGTGTTTTCAGCCTTTTGCCTACTCATTTTGTACCTTTGCCACTGAGTCTTTGGGATAGATTCCTAGGAACGGCATTTCGAGATCAAGCAATGAAAGTATATGTAAATTTCCTAGACATTACCAAATGCCTCTGCTATATAGGTTGTACATTTTGCATTTCCATCAGCAATATATATAATTTGTTGCCATGCCAAAAAAAAATTGAAGTCTAATTTATCAATCTTTTCTTGCAAGGTTTTGCACTTCAAGTCTTAAATAGAAAGGTTTTCCTCCTTCTCAGGTTAAAAAGGAATTCACCCAATTTTTTTACTACCAGTTCTATGGTTTCATGTTTGCATTTAGGTCTCCATCCATTTGGAATTTGTTCTTTTATATGGAGTGAGGTATGAGTCCATTTTTTATCACTTTGCAGATAGCTATGCAATTGTCCCCAGAACATCTATTAAAAAGTCCGTTTTTTCCTCCTCCTGATTTGTAGTATTAAATTCCCATATGCACTTGGGTCTGTTTCTGAACTGTTTATTCTGTTCTATTAGTCAGGCTGTTCATGCACTAACTCTACACTGTTTAATTATAGAGGCTTTAAAATTTGTTTTAATGTCTGGTAAGGTCTTCCCAATCCCCACCAACATACACGCATGCACACACACACAGACACACACACACACACACACGCATGCATGCGCACTGCTTTACTCTCCTTGCTGTGGTCTTATGATGTCGTCTTTCTATCCAAGAACATGATACGTCTTTCCATTTGTTTAAATCTACTTCTGTCAGCTCTCTTCTTCCTGGCAAAAGCACTGGGCTATCTATTCCTACCTTCACTCTGCTCCCAATAAGGCAGGCAAACTGAGGGACCATCAGCATGCCTCAAAAACTGTGATTGGAAAAGTATGGACTGTGCACCAGCGGCCCTGGCCCCCCTTTTTCTTGCCCCCCTTTCCTAGCTCTGTGGTCCTGGACATAATTTAACTTGTGCACAAGCCTCAGCGTCCTTGTCTATAAAACAGGGTCAGTAGGGCTGTTGCAAGATGGTCCGGAGGATTAATCAATGTATGTACATTTTGTTACATTTTCTGACTCTGTTGCTGGCATATAAGATCACAGTTGGTTTTTGAATTTTTTTTTAATTTAATGAACTCTCCTGTGTTCTAAGTGCTTTTACAAACATTAACTCATTTAAACCTCATATTGACCGAGAGGAGGCTGCTGTGACCCACTCCTGCAGACAAGACCCGAGGGACTCAGTTACGCCCCCGGACCACACGCTCAGCCCAGGAGGGCATCCGGCTTGAGTGGCCTGGCCCCTGGCCCACACCTGAGGCTGCAGCTGTGCCACCAGCCAGCCTGGTGTGAGGGCCTCACGGCCAGAAGCTTGGAGAATCTCTTGTTAGTCTGTTAATTCTTCTGTAGTTTTCTGTAAAGAAGTCACATCACCTGTTGCTAGTGACAGTTTTATTTCTTCCTTTGAAACCTTTCTTCCTCTTTTCTGTTTCTTGTTATTTATTGTTCTTAATGGGAGGGCTAGATCGTCCTGTATCATATTGAATTGGAGGAGCGTTAGAACAACCTTTGTTTTATTACTAACTTTAAAGAAATTATTTTAAGACTTTATTATCAAGTGTGACATTTACAACACTTATGGGAGGTTTTGTGTGGGATTCTTGAGGCTTGTTTTTGCAGCTAGTTTGTACTGGGTTCAGACGATGCTTTTCTGATCCTGGTTTGCTAGGAGGGGTTTTTTTTTGCGTTTTTTTTAGGATTAAAAAAATCATAAAGAAGTTTAATTTTGTCAAACTGTTTTTTGCATCTACTGAGTTGTTCATGTTTTTTCTTCCTTCATCTGTTGGTGAGATGATTTATGTTGATATTCTAATGTTCGCCCGTCCCAGTGTTCCTGAGATAAACACAATTTGATGTTTATTTTGTTTGGTTTAGTTTGGGTTTAAGATTTTTGTATTCATGTTCATAAGTGAACTTGGCTTTTCTGGTTGTTGGTTTGGCTTTTAAGACCAAGAGTTCACTTTCTCACCAATTTTCATAAATAAAGTTGTGATTGCTCTGAGGGGAGCTGAGAGGGAGGGGTGCTGACGCCCTGGCCTTGCTGGCACAGACAGGAGCCTCGTGACCATCTTCCTAAGGTAACCAGCATTCTTCATCCCAGCCGCGGGTCAGTGCAGATTCCAGGACACACCAGCGCTCAGACCCCACCTCAAATCAATTCGTCAGCATTTCCGGGCGTGGGGTCCGTCCTGTTTGTATGTAACTTCCCAGGTAACACAGGGGGTTGAAAAGGTACCATGTCTGCTGCTCTGGTCCTGCCTTGGGGTCCCCATGCATGGGGCCTGCAGTAGGACGTGTCAGTGATCCGGCCTCTGCCCACATCTCTTTCCAGAGGTTCCGAGGCTTCATTCCCCAGGGAGGATGATCTGGGCAGGCTCCGTGCCTTTCCCCAGAGGTGGCCGTGCCCCTTCCCCAGGCCTGCACCTGGTGTCTCAGAGTGGCCAGGGCAGTGCAGGTGGGCGATGGCACAGACTCCCCCGGGTGTGCAGCTCCTGGGCTGCCGTGCTCACAGCTAGCTCACCGCCAGCCTGTAGCCATTTCTTAAAAGTTTGAGATTGCCCTGAAGTTCATTTTTACCTTTCACCTTGAAAGTATTTCAAAACCATAGAAAAGTTGCAAGAATACTACAAAGAATGACCCTTCACCCAGACACTCTATCCAAGTTTTGTCAGTTGTCCCCAAATGTCCTCGGTAGCAAAAGGATCCAGTCCAGGACCACACATTGCACCTGGCTGTCCTGTCTCTCCATCCCCCTCACCTGGATTAGTTCCTCGGCCATTCCGGTCATTTCATGACCTTGAGAATTTCAGAGATGACAGGCCATTCATTTCCTAGGTTATCCCTCAATTTAGATGTGTATATTTCTTCATGATTGGACCCAGATTATGCATTTTTGGTCAGAATGTCACAGAAGTGATGCTGAGTTCTTCACACTGTGTCTTGTTGGGTTTAACATGATACCGAAATGCCCCATCTTTGGTGGAGTTAATTTTTTTTTTTTTTTGCGGTACGCGGGCCTCTCACTGTTGTGGCCTCTCCCGTTGCAGAGCACAGGCTCCAGACGTGCAGGCTCAGCGGCCATGGCTCACGGTCCCAGCCGCTCTGCGGCATGTGGGATCTTCCCGGACCGGGGCACGAACCCGTGTCCCCTGCATTGGCAGGCGGACTCTCAACCACTGTGCCACCAGGGAAGCCCTGGTGGAGTTAATTTTGCTCACTCGATTGAAATGGAGTCCACCAGCTTTTGTCCTCTGTGAAATTACTTTCCTCCCTTTCACAATGAACAAGTACTTTGTGGGGAGACACTTCAAGATTATGTGAAAATCTCATTCCCTTTCCACTCACATCCCTAGTTTGTCATTCACCGATTATGTTTTGCCAGAATTAATTAGTATAATGAGACACGTACTTGTGACCTTTCTAATTCAATCATTTCTTCTACATTTATTGATGGGACTTTTATTGTGAAAAAACAAAAGAGCTTTCTCTTCTCATTTATTTATTCGTTTATTTGTTTATATCAGTGTGGACTCATGGATTTCTATTTTATGTAACAGATTGTAATCCATTGCTGTCATTATTTATGTTGATGCTCAAACTTTCCTACATTTGACCAGTGGGAGGCCCTCCAGCCGGCACCTGTGTTCTTTTCACAGGTTCCAGTTCCTGGGAGTACCTCCTTACTTTCTGGCACAAGGTGTTCTTGGATTATCTTATCCTTTTACCTTCCTTCCCAGCCATTCTCCAAGGAAACTTGGATCCTTTCAGTGGAGAGTGGCATTTAGAAACCAAGATCTGGGTACTAGATGTGCTCCTTGCTCCTAGGGTGTCATTGCCCCCAGGCCCTCTGAGCGCACAGAGCTAGGAGACACACGTGCTCACGTGCGTGCAGGGCTACATCCAGGTCTGTCTCTGTATCTGTCTGCATGCACTGAGAAGCGTTAGTTGAGAGCAGCACCTGCAAATACAATTCAGTACCGTCCATTTAGTCAGGCTACCCGCCTTTCCACACTTACACCAGCCCTGCTTTGCTCCCAGTATCCTCATTCTGTTTACTTACTTGCTGAATCCCCCGTATGTGGCCAGTCCTTTGAGCTGAGTGGACACCTTCTTTGCACAGGTCCGGACTAAGCTCCTTTGCCTTGAGCTTCTGGAAGGAAGGATGAAGCCTGCCCTAAAACTTTTAAATGGCAAACTTACGTTATCAAAGTCTAAAGTTAGTTATTATCTCTGTCTTCCTCCCAGTGGTACAGGATTCTAAAGTTCCTTAATTCCAAGTCATACTTGTTATTGTGTCCAGTATTCACTTCTTCCTTGTCTCCTATATCCGCAAAGGCTACGATGACGATTACCATCTTTTCTTATAGTCAGTGCTTGCTTAGATTTCACGGCGAGTTTGGCTGCAGCTTCACCTCCCACTCTGTTGGCCTCCAGGCATGGACCTTGCTTCCCCATGCGCCCAGCCATGCATCTGTTATGCGTCTGTTACACTCTGTCCAGCTCTGCTCTGGCTTTGGGGTCGGAGGCTTTTCGGGTTAGCTGGTCTGCCATATCTCCAGAACTGGAAGTCCCTTGGAAATAGTCTTTCTAAAATATTTTAACATTAACTCAGCAAGTCTAAAAATTCTGGTAGTGGTGCAGACAGTTGGAACTTCAAAACCAGAAAGGTAATTTTTTCTCCTGAAATTCGTTATTTGAACCATTTGTGTTTCAATATTCCTAGAGAGTAAATGTTCATCTATAAAGAGCAGCTTAGTTCCAAACCCCAGGGGTGAGGGTTACAGACGTTTCCTGGCCAAGAGGAGACAAGAGGATGTGTCGAGCATTTCGTCACCCGGTGGGTAGGGGCCCAAGCCGACCCCATCCCAGAGCTGACACACACGCGGCCCCTGTAACGACTCCTCCTGCCACGTGGACGAGGTGCCCCTTTCCTCCATCCTCTGCCCTGACTCCACCAACGGACTGCTACCTGGTTTATGTTGTACTAATCCATTCTCTCGGTCAAATTCGTTGGAGCTGGTTTTCAATCATATACTAAGTTATCCCAAGAAAATATCACAATGATGTGGCAAAGGTTAGCATGAATATCCATTCTGGGGCAAACGAATCCTGCTTTTATCTGTGAACGGTTCCTACTAACCTTGAAGGCATATTACAGCAGGGTGTCCATTCAGAAATCAATGAATGGGGGGCTTCCCTGGTGGCACAGTGGTTGAGAGTCCGCCTGCCGATGCAGGGGACACGGGTTCGTGCCCCAGTCCGGGAAGATCCCACATGCCGCGGAGCGGCTGGGCCCATGAGCCATGGCCGCTGAGCCTGCGTGTCCGGAGCCTGTGCTCCACAGTGGAAGAGGCCACAACGGTGAGAGGCCCGCGTACCGAAAAAAAAAAAAAAAAAAAAAATCAGTGAATGGGCATCTCTTTAAAGGCCTTGAAAGGCACTTCTTTGCTAGGCCAGTGCTCAGTTATCTGCAGACTCAAGGCAGAACATACTTCGACCCACCCCCATCATCTCCTAAAACACACATGGCCCCGTCCAGGTAGAGAACAGACCTGAAGCCTCTGAGGGAGATCTTTCCTTGTGCCACCCTCCTGGCCTTCATCACATTCCATGCATCGGCCTCTGACACCCCCAGGAGGGGCCACGGACAAGGTCCCTGAGGACATATGGTATGAAGAACGACACTGTCAGTGACACAAGGACAGTGCAGGCGTTGGGGCCAGAAAGACCGGACCTTGAACCCCAGCTCTGCCCCTCCCATTCAGGTCCTTCAGCTGTAGAACAGCAGTGATGGCACCTGTCTTGCAGGCTGCTGGAGCACTAGAACGTTCGGTTATATTTATGTATCTAAGATGTGCATGGCTCTGCGTTCTATAGGCATGAGGCACTTTACAAGTAAAATCTCTGAGAAGCCCGTCAGCGCCTCAGGGCAGTGGGAGGCCAAGTCCATGTCATGTTGTCCCCCAGGAAGCCTCAGTGCACCACCGCTACTTCTCTGAGGGTGTCTTGGCACATTGCTGGTCCAGGCAGGCTCCAACTTTCCTAGACTCAACACGATGGGGCCCTAGAGACCGTGACTGGCATAGGTGACGTCTTCTGGAATATTCCACACCTGATTCCCTTCAAATGGATGCAAGCCACACCCAGGCAGGCGCTCTGTGCTGCAGTGCAGTCCCAGCGTTCGCTCACCCAGTGTCTCACCCAAGAAGGGGTTGTCGCCTCCTGCCCTGTGCCTGGCCGCGGGCTGGGATCCTCGGAGGAGTGGGGCTCGGGGGCACCCAGGCCAGCAAGGAGTCGGCCACTGAGCGATTAATCACGTAGAAAGTGGGGAGGTGATTATAGAGGTTTGCTCAGGGTGCTGGCGGACGCTGAGGAAGGAGGGACGGAGTCCTTCAGGTGGCTGTAGAGGCCCACGAAGGGGGTGACATCTGAGCCCCATCCCCAGGGACCTCGACAGTTAGCCAGGGCAGAGGACAGCTGAGCGGCCCCCCAGAGCAAGGACTGGGCTCCTGCCAAAATGTTCTGTGGCAGGACGGCGTTCGCTTTCCTCCGTCTGATCCACGTCTTTGCAGCGAAGTTTCCTTTGAATTCTGACGGTTTGTTAAAGTGCGCTGAGCAGGCTGTGTTCTCGGAACTGTCATCAGTGAATTATGGAACCAAAGATCCTCATCATCGGAGGAGCCCCTTGAAAGGCCCTGTAATTAGCTGATGCTCAGATGTGGGTTAAAATTTTAAATAGCAGGGCTTCCCTGGTGGCGCAGTGGTTGAGACTCCGCCTGCTGATGCAGGGGACACGGGTTCGTGCCCTGGTCCGGGAGGATCCCACATGCCATGGAGCGACTGGGCCCGTGAGCCATGGCTGCTGAGCCTGCGCATCCAGAGCCTGTGCTCCGCAACGGGAGAGGCCACAACAGTGGGAGGCCCACGTACCGTGAAAAAAAAAATTTTTTTTAAATAGCAGCTTTTACGGGTATTTCTGGTTCCGTAATGCTTTGCTTAATTAGTAACCTTTGACTGTAGAGTGAGCAAAACATCTCCTCCCACACTTTCATGGCGTGCGGTAAAAGGGGAGATTGCAAATGGGACGTGTTTTCCTTTGATCCTGCTTGCCGGCCCGGTGTGTCTGGGAGCCCCGCCGTTCGCCGTTCGCAGCTGTTGGCCGTCTAATAGCCAGGATAACACCCGGGCTTCTCCAGAGGCTGCTCTGAGCAAGGTTTTCTGTAATGAAGATGCTGGTGGTACCACTTGGGTGCAGATAAAACTGGTTCCATCCGAAAATGGAAAGAAAAAGGAAAAAGCCCATTTAGTGCTTATTTGTGCCTAATGGTAGCCATTTTCTCAACAGGCACTGTTTCAGGGAGTGTTATGGGCTAATAAAACGCAGCGCGGGCTGCTGAGTGCTGGTCTCTAGATAACTACAGAGCAGCGGAGGTGGCGGGCCAGTGCCCAGGAGCCGTGGGCGAGGCGCTCACAGATGCCCGCGGTGGCCCAGCGGTGTCTGCGGCGGTGGCATTTGGAGACACACCTTCCGCGGAGAACTTGGGGTGCGGGGTGGAGTGACGCTCTGTCTCCAAGTACACGTCCCCCCAAGGGCCCGGCTCAGGGGCTGAAGAGTGGAAGGCCAGGCTTTGTTTCCTTTTCTTTTTGCTGACGTGCTCGCCCGAGAGAAAGCTTTCGGGGTGTATGGGGCCCCGTGTTTCCCCACGGCCTCTCCCAGTAAATCTCTCCTGGCATTGAGTTCTCGGGAAAACACGGTCCTGGCAGGTGTGTGTCCACTTTGCTTTGTCACGGGTGAGGCCCAGGCTGCTGGGCTTGCAGCCAGCGTGCCGCCCAGGAGCTCCAGGCTGGGGGTCCTGCCTGCCCCGCCGAGGCCTCGTCTCCTCCATCCACGCCTGCACCCACTCCCCACGTGCCGAGGGCCGGTGGGCTCCGGTCCCGAGCTGACCTCTGGGTGCCCCCATCTCCAGCGCGGAGGGAAGAGGGACTTACGGAAGAAACAGGGCGCCGGAACCTCACGGCAAGTGAGGGGGAAGCGGACGGCCGCAGGCCTCCGGGGAGGCCTCGCTCCTTTAGAGCGAGGACGGGAGGTGTGCCCGCATCCGGGGAGCAGCTCTCTGAAATGTTGCCCTCAACGGTCCACTTTGCGGTGTGTGCATTCCCAGTGATGTTTTCTCTTTAACAGTCCGTAAAAGTGTTAAATAGCAAGTTGGGAAACATCGAGGCTTAGGAAGATCGGAGGTTCCCTGGAACAAGATACACAGATGCCCGGCTCTGCCCTGGATCATCCAGTGTTCCATCCTCAGCTGGGCCTGGCTGTTCACAGGATGGGACCAGCTGGGACCTGCCGGGAAGTACGTGGCCCCAGGAAGGCCGGGGAGGGACAGGCTGACCAGCGAAGACGGTGCCAGAGTGGGAACCGGGCACATCAGAGAGGATCCGTCCTCAGCACGAGGCTGCTGGAGGCGTAGGAGACCCGTTGCGCTGCCAAGGGCACAGGGACGGGGACGTGGCACGGCCTTGCTCCCTCGGGAAAACGTTGGGAGAGTAACAGCGCCTTGAGAGCCTCAGCACCGGACTCACACTGATTAAGCACTTAATAAACACAGCACATAATAAAAATATTAAAGTCAAGGCAAATATTTGGACTCAAAGAGAGCTGCTTGAGTAGCTGTGGCTCCGAGGAAGGACTGTCCTTGCACCGGGAGTGTTCCTGGGACAGGCCTGTGGAGACAGCGCAGGGTTCAGCCCGGGAAAATGCTGCAGCGTCAAGCCGACCGCCAGGCCAGTCCCAGGCTGGGCCCACCAAGGTCAGCGACCTGCTGGTGCTCCGGACAGGAGGTGCTGGAGTTCCGTGCGGGTCTCCGGTCAAAGGAGCAAGCTGGGCCACGTCCCCGGTGGGGGCAGTGTGGGGGCAGCTGGGAAGGAGCAGCTCGTGCAGCCAGAAGCCAGCTGGGCGTCCAGCTGCTGGTGGGGGAGCTTAGTCACAGGGAGCCAAAACCATCCCGCATCCAGCCGTCCCTGGTCCCCTTTCCCAGTAGAGACTTTCCATCCTTTGTTTATGTATCTCCTACCTCTGAAGGTGTGTTCTGTCTCTGGCAGGGTCACAGGCCAGATGCTTTTTATCTCATCACTTCGAGGTCTGGAGTTGGGGATTTCTGATTGCTAAGTATCTCTCCTCCTTCCCTCGATATGGGTGGATATTAGGGCCGTTTGTGGCCCTTTTGATAAGTATCTGTCAGCATTTCAATTGTAATAAGCCTTGACTGTGGTTGAATTTCTTTTTCATAATAGGAAGAAAAAGTGACATTTTTTCTGAACAGTCTGTCACAAATGCATAAGAGGGCTGTCACTTCTCTGATGGCTCCTTCAACAATGGCCCAGCCATCTGGGTAAATTTGCCGAGACGGGCTTCAGCTCTGTTCTGGTGTAATGCCTCTGCCTGAGCGCTTAGGTACTGAGGGGATAGGTGACAGTGAAATATACACTCGGATATTTCCAAATGTTTATTGTTTGCTTGAATGTCCATAATAACACCCTTATGACGACTTTTCTCTTTTATTTCTCAACTTGCGTAGGAAATCTGTACAAGATGAACGGTTTGAAGTGGCTTTTTTCTTCATTAGTCTGTCAGATCCTTTTAGGTCCTATTATGGGACTTTTAAAAATAAGACAGGAGAAGAAAATACTGCAGTGTAATTGACAGCTCAAGTACAACCGAGGGACACGTTTTACTACAAATGTCATTTTCAAGAAATAGAGGTCAATGCACATATAAATCACAACTGTCAGACTAAATTAAATTTTACGAGAGTAATATTTTCCTGTCCTTTTTGAGGACCGCTCAAAATTCTTCCATCCTAATTCTCTGGTTGGAATTTTAGATTTGCCTGTATGTTTCATTTTTCCGGTCATTAGGTTTTATACTTGTTTCATTTAGTCATACATTGATCCAGCAAACATTTATTAAGCATCTACTGTCATATAGGTTTCAGGATTCATGCTACATACTAGATTACAAAGATGGAAAACTTTTAGTCCCCACCTCCAGAAACTCACAATCTGGAGGGAAATGGGGGAGGGATGATGGAGATGTAATGTAATAATCAATAAAAATGAGGCTTGTGAGAATTGTTGTAAAAAATGTTGCCAAGACAGTATCAGAAAGAAAACGGGTAACAGAATAGGGTAATCAAGGAGGGCTCCATGTAGGAGGTGAACTTTAAGTTGGGCCTTGAAGCTTGCACAGTATTTTGATGGGGAGCAGGACATTCCAAGCAGAGAGAATAGCAGAGTGAAAGCCATGGGACCCGCTGTTTTAAAATGTGAATTCCATTTCTCTTCAGGTAGAGTGAGGCCAGTGGATCAGGAGACACAACTCCCTGAAAGGATCATCTGTTACTCACAGATCCCGAGAGGAGGGGTACATGATGCCAGGCAGGGCCACACGAGGAAGCACCAGGGTCTTCCAGGAGGCAGAGGGGGGCAGTGTGGACCACAGACTTCACTGCAGTTTCCGTGGAAGGAGTGGACAAGGCAGGGTGGGCAGGCTGAGGACTGGCTAGTCTGGATCATTCCAGCGGGCTGTGGGGCACAGGGCCCTTCCCTGGTTTTCTGGTACCTGCCCTGGGCGATGAGGGCAGGGGGACAGTGGTCCAGAGTGTGGGAGCCCCGTGGAGGAGGGGGTGGGGTGAGGGCTCTGGGTTGGTTGGTTTGCATTGGAAAGGTGTGCTCACAGGTGAGTTGTTTGTTATCTCTAGGACCCGGCTGCCCTGGGAGGGGCAGTCCCAGCTGGGTCAGCCAGGCCCCGGATGTCAGGGCATGAAATACAGAAACTAGAACTGTGGCTGATACATGTGTGGTGAGGGCTGAGCAGCTGCGTGGTCGGGCCCCGTGTGAGCAGGTGGTGATGGGAGCCGAGACCAGAGGTGAGGCAGGAGCCGGTGTGAGCAGCCTGCAGCACCTTTACTAAGGGTGGAGATTGTTTGTGTCTGAAAACGCCGGCGAGAGCCCACATCTCCTGGTCTCTGAACACGTGCCAGGGTGTCTGGGCACTCCACACGCTTCACCCCAGCAGAGTCTCCCGATGGACCTTCACTTCGGAGCCCCAAGGCCAGGTCCCCGCATCACACGAGCATGTGTTGGGCCGGTTCTGGTGTTCCAGTCCCTTTCTCGACCCTCCACACACACCCCACTCCATGAGTGATGGGGTCCAATCCTCGCCGGCACTGCACGATCTTAGAAAGTGGCATGAAATCCCGACACGGGGTGCAGGACGGCGTGGGCAGTCCTGTTTGTCCTTGAGAGGCTTCGTGTCTGACAGGAGAGAAGGGACAGACACAGATGCCATCCCCCCAACACTCGTGACGGACACGGAGGAGGCCAGCCTCGCTGTCGAGGCGAGCAGGAGAGGAGCCGGGGGTCCGGGGTCCCACGGCAGAACAGAGACTGCGGCTGGAGGGCGGGCGGGGTGCCGAGAGCGGTCCTGAGCCGCCCGGCATCGTGGAGCTGCTCTTGGGTGCGGGGCTTAGGCCAGGCACAGGGGGCCCACAGACTCAAGGGAGGCAGGCCCCCAGGGGCCCCCAGTGCAGGGACAGTCGTGCGTGCACAGGTGGCTTCCAGGAGAAGCCTCTTCTTGGGTGCGGGAGGACTTTATGGAAAAACTGGTTCCTAGAAGGATATTTCAGGGGGGATGTGAATAAGGTGGCAAAAACCCAGGCGCACGTTGGGGGAGGTAAGACTGGGGGGTCGGCCTCGAGTCTGCGGACAGTGAGGGCCGTTCAGTGGAGCCTGGGCCGGTGGGTGAAGCCGTGTGCCATCCGAACTGGATGATGACCCGGTCCCTCACTTTATGGCCGCAACAGGTGAGGCCCAGAAATTTCTGAGGCCTGAGTGTTGTGGGCATTGTAGGCTGGGCTGTGTAGGGTGACCGATGGGGAAGGGAGTCCTTCCTGAGATCAACAGCCGGGGGCTCCATTTGACCTGTGACTTTCTAGCAGACTCGCTAGGCCATTGGCCACGACTGGACCCAAGGGCAGGCTAGCCGGCAGCCCTGAACCTTTGGTCTGTTTTAAGGAAGAGAGGCTTTTCTAAGAGATGTCTTTCTTTTCTTTTAAGTCACTGAGCTTGACTATCCAAATAGGTCAGGAGCTTCTAAACTGGGGTCCTGTCAGTGAAATCAAGTGAAGGTAAGAGAGGCCGAGGGGCCTCCCAGCATCGGGCAGGGTGGGGGGACAGCAGGCGTCGGGAGGGAGGCCCTGGCTCAGAGGCTGGAAGCAGGACTGTCCTCCCGCGGTCAGGAGGCACGAAGGCCGGGGTCTGAGACGGCCTCATGGAGGGATGCCAGATGCCAGGAGGAAGGAGGCCACTGCTGAGGGGAGAAAGGAGGGGCCGGGACAGACCCGGGAGAGACGTCGTTTAGGGGCCACTGCGGGCAAAGGAGGAAGCAGAGGAGAGGTGGCTGCAAAGCCAGAGGGGACCAGGAGTGCCCAGGGTCACAGACCCAGGAGAGCAGCATTTGAGATGGAGGAACGTTTAAGGCCGAGGACCAAATGGTCACTTCACAACTCTCCTGCCTCTGAAGATAAGAAGAGTGTTAGATAGTTACAAAGTAAACGAATAAGCAACTAGCAAGGTAGTGGGGAGGATGGGGAGGGCGGGGACCCTGCTTCTGGCTGCTTCGGAGCAGGAAAGCTCAGTCAGTGCCAGGGGCACCCCGCCCCGCCCCCGCCAGCTCACGAGGGCTGCAGGCTGTCCAGACTTTTTGGGAGCTGGCCTCGAGCCCTGTCCACCCTGAGTCCCTCCTGGCTGTACATCGATCTGCCAGCAGTGCCACGCAGAGGGGCCCCAGCTGTCCGGGGCTCCCTGGGAGGCTCCACTGGCTCAGGCGTGGGGACACAGCCCAGAGCCCGAGGGGACGCGGGAGCTGTGCAGGTTGCTGGGCAGGCAGGTTTTCCTGCCGACACCGGGGTTTGGCAGCTGTCCGTAGCGTGGAGTCTCGGAGCATCTTTCCCCCTCTCCTTAGCTCTGGACGAACGGGGAGCTGCTGCCCCCCGCCCTCCCCGTCCGGCTCATCCTCCCCCTGCGCGGCTGCAGGTCCACGGGCTTCCTCTCCGCGTGCAGTTACCTTGTGGACCAGGTTAATGCCTGTCCTCTGAGTGGCCACTGATCCCTGGCCTCCGGGTGCCGAGCTCATCATGACAACGGCGGCCATGGCAACTCAGGCTCTGATGGAAAAACCACTTGGCAAGGCTGGCGGGGTCTAGGACCCCAGGAACTAAAAGATCAGGCGTGTCTGAAGGCGCCAAGTGCAGGCCGGCCGTGGGAGCGGCCGCCCAGAGCCCTCCCGTGGAGGTGGGCAGTGGGGCAGCCTCCCCTGGGGCTTTAGCAGAGGACAGCGGGCTCCCTGGTGGGTCCTAATGACCACCCCCGCTGAGTGACATTTGAAATGCGTGGCATTTCTGCTCTTGTAATAAGTATCGTAAAGTGCTGTTTGCTAGCTTTAAAAGAAAAAGAAGGGAAAAAATTTGTTAGAATCCCAGCCTCCCCACGGAGCTCTGGTTTGTTTTATCTTTAAAGAATCCCGCCACACTCGCATCATAGGGAGTGGCCTCTTGCTTCTAGAAAGTCCGTCGTGATGGTCTTGAAATCCACACAGAGAGCCCGAGGAGCCCAGCAGGGATCACAGGACTCCCCTTCCTACTGAGAAGGCTCCTGTCTCTTTAGATCCAAATGTAAACCTCTTATTGTAGAAATTTAACCCCCGCCGCCGCCGAGGTCTAGAACCACAACCATGTTTTCGGTAATAATTTGTTTCTGGAGCTCAGTGCCAGGCAGCCCGTTTTCAGTACTGCCTTGGAAGTCACGCACATGTTTGTCTGTGTGTTCATTCGTGTGTTAAACCAACGGGTCGGGCCCCAAGTTTGGGCTGGACCCTGGGGGAGGTGCTGGGGCTCCAGTGGCGAGTCAGACCCTGCACCCACCTCGGGGGCTCGTGGGACAAGTGACAGCAAGCGTGGAAGACGCCTCGGGAGGAGGCGGAAGACACACCGTGTGCCCTGTGGCGGGACGCGGGCAGGGTAGGTCATGTGGTAAGCACGTAGGTTTGGGGGCCGGGGGGGCTCTGCTGCAGCTTCGCGGCTCCGCTGTGCGAGCATGAACGTGGGGCCGGCCGTACACGAACCGGTGAGCGAGGCCGTGTGCCAGTGAGACTTTATTTACAAAGCAGGAGGTAGGCCGGCCCCGGCGGGCCGGAGGTTGCGGGCGCCAGCCAGAACGAGAGCCTTAAGTCTGCCTAAGGCTCCTCTGCCTTAAGGACCCTGACTGTGTTTGACTTACTATTTAGGATTTGGCCCAGACCCTGTAAAGCGAGGTGCAAACCTGTAGAAGCCGCAAACCCAGAGGTTGCCGCTGTGCTGCTCTTCTAACCGGTTTCCCGTCTCTCGTTGCCGTCTCCGTGCGGCCTCCTTCCCTGCACTGACCAGACTCCGCCTCGGGTGCCCTCCTCTGAACCACCTTCGCACCTGCTGGCTCCCTCATCCGTGAGCAGCGTAAATCTTCGACACGCGCTGTGTGTTTGAGTGAGAACTGGGCGTGATCAGCCCTGCGCTGGGGCACGTGGAAGGTGCCGGCACAGCACAGGATTAGAACATCGCCTTCTGGCAGCTTGTGGGGGGGTTGGGGGATAGTGGGGGGAGAGGGGGTCCCGTTCATGGAGGCTTCCCAAAGGCCTGGTGCTGCCCAGACCCGAAGGAGCTTGCCGGCCGCGTGAAGGAGCAGGGGACTGGGTGCGTTTTGCGGACGTGCGGGCGTTTGGGACTGTATGACGCCATTAGGTCATGACGGCTGGGCCCGCAGGGAAAGCGGCAGGCGGGGTCCGCGGAGACATGCGGCACCCACCTGAGCCCCCAGAACGCGGCCTCCATTCAAATCCAGGTCTTTTAAAAAGGAGCCAGAGCGCTGCTGGGGGCGGGGGGTTGTGACCTCGGGTGTCCCCGCCCTGCACTTGTAGGTTACACTCATCAGAGCAAAAGCCCCACAGCCAACCCGCGGCCGTTTCTGTGGGGTCCCGCACTGAGGATGCGGAGAGCGGGCCCCCTCGGCGCAGGGCCCTGGACTCCGGCCGCATCCTCCCGCTGTCACTTCAGCGGCTCGCTGCTTTGCTGACTCCCAGGCTCATGACCCGCTCTGACCTCCTGCTCTTTCCCTGCCATATGTTTTTGGCTGGTCATCCATATTTTATTTTGATGCTTTCTAACCGAGGTGAAATCATGATAAACGTAAAGTGAACCGTGTCAGCCTGTACGGTTCACGAGTTGGCGCCTCTGCAGCATGCCCCCACCACCTCCGTCTAGTTCCGAAACCTTTCCGGGGCTCCACCCAGCCCCCCCGTGCCCGTCAGGCTGCCACTCCCCTTCCCCACCTCCCCCAGCCCCTGGCGCCCACCCGTCTGCATTCTGTGTCTATGGGTTTACCTGTTCTGCATATTTTATGAAATGGAATCATACAGTACGTGGCCTTTGGGGTCTGGCCTCTCCACATCACGCGTTCGAGGCCCGCCCGCGCGGTAGCGGGTGTCAGGGCCCCCCCTTCCCTCGGCTGAGTGGTGTCCATCCTGCGGCCGCACCACGGTTTGCTTCTCCATCATCCCTTGATGGGCACTCATGCTGCTTCTTCCCTTGGCTGCTGTGAGCAGAGCAGCCGTGAACGTGTGTGTACAAGGACTTGTGAGAGAACCAGTTTGCACTTCTTCTGGGTGTAGACCCAGTGGTGAAACTTCTGGGTCACGTGGTGATCCTAGGTTTTTGAGGAGCTGCCAAGCCTTTTCATGCCAAGCATGCCAAGCCTTGACATGCTTAGTCAAGGGTATTTGGAGTTTTGCATTCAGTTTCTTGGGGACTCGTGCCACCCGGCCCCGTGTTTGCTGTCCCCCTCTCGTCCTCCGCGTCCATTTCTCCAGTTTACCAAGGTCGTTTGAATTCTCGTGCCACCCTCCCATGACCACCTGCCAGCCTGCCTGGGACAGGGATGCAGGGACCTGAAGAGAACTCAGAGGCTTCCCTGGCTGGTGGTGACTCGTGTCCCCCCGTTGTTCTCTCGCTGGGACAGGCCCCAGGGCTCTGCAAGGTGGCGCGAGTGGGGCAGAGAGACTGGGGCAGGCAGAATTAGAAGCTGCCTCAGAAGGTGGCGAGAATCACGAGAGGTGTGGCTCGGGGGCAGGCTGGGTGGTCCTGGAAGGGTCAGAGCCACATGACAATACCTCCAGGGCAGCCAACTGGACGGGAAGTTCACGGACGGGGAATAAAATCAGCAGGAGGTGGATCACTGGGCAGGACCAGAGGGCAGGCAGGGCGCCCCACTTGGAAAGGGGTCAGCTGTGCCCCAAGGCGGGTCTTTACCACCTCAGCTGGTTCCCAGGGCAGCAGCGAGTCCCCTGTGGAAGGACCTCCAGTGTCCCGGCCAGCGGCGGTGTCTTTGGTGTGTGTTTGGGCAGAAGGGGTCAGGGTGGGAGTGGGAAAGACTGAGCCCCCTGCTCAGCTGCAGTGGAAACGGCTCTGAAGCCTCCATGAGGACACCCGGCCACCCAGGTCCCGTGGGGTCCTGGGCAGGCCTTCTCTGACGAGTTATCCCTTCAGCAGGAATGAAGGACCCGACGGCCAGGTCCTCTCCTGCACCCGCGGTCTCAGAGCGCTCGGGCAGTTGTGCCCAGGTCCTGACTGTGAGCTGGTGACTGAAACCCCCCAGACCCAGTGGCAGGGACAGAGAAGCCCACGTCTCAGAGGCCCAAGCTGGGGGTGTGCACACACAGGACTCAACTCGCCCCACTCGTGGGGGACACGGGGCGGCAGCACGTACATGAATGGCAGCCTCCGCCCTGTGTCGTCCAGCCGGTCCCAAGACCTCCCTTCCCCAGGTTGGAGCCATCGGCGACGAGGAGGAGTGGGTCACCCTCTACGAAGAGGAGAACGAGCCTGACGCCCAGACGCTGGAGATCCCGAACCTCACGCCCTACACTCATTACAGGTGAGAGCGGCAGGCCATGAGCCCCACACGAGGAGGGGGTGCCCCCCACAGGTGGCCCCTGTCTGCAGCAGTGAAACCTAGCTGCATGAGTGCAAGCGAGACACTTCCAGGTGGCCATAACAGTAAATTGAACCTTCTGGGGCACGAGACACGGTGGAGTGTTATTCCAGGGAGATGGTACCCGATGATAGGTCAGCCACGTCCCTACCACCAACGTCGCTGGCCAGGCAGCCAGCAGCATGGCTGGTATATTAGGCTTAGTAGCCAAGACCCACATGGTTGGAGATGTGGTGCTTTTCTTTACAAAAGTCCACGACCTCTGGGGACCATTACCGTGCTGTGTGTACACGAAGCAGACATCCTCAGAATACCCTTCTGTTCCCCCTCCCCGCCCAGGACTAGCACTAATCAAGCACTTAATGTGCCATTTAACCTTTGCTCCTTGACCCTGAAACGTATCCAGGCAATACATCCTTGGCCTTTACAAAGGGTGGGGTGATCATGGGCTGTTAGAGACATGGTGACTCCCCATAAGGTCACTGAAGGAGGTGGAATTTCCAGTTATCACCAGATGCTGAGTTTGATAAAGTCACTGTTCTGCCAGGATGGATACATTTCATAAGATCGGGGAACAAAAGACTAAGAATGACAAATTCAGGGAGTAAAAGGTGAAATTACATCTTTACGAAGAACGCTTTTTCAGTACGATCCCAAACTTAGGGTTTTTTTAAAAAAAACCTAATGAGAGATGCTGTTTAACTTACATTCATTTTAACATCCTTCCTAAGATTAGAGCAGATGAATCAAGATACACTTGTTTTTAGAGAAAAACATTCAGCATAAAATGACCTGTTGGGATGCAAGACTTGCCATGTGAAATTATATAAGCTATATAGTTATTTCAGAGCTCAGAAAGTGTGATTAGAGATCAGTGTCCCTGTCTTAAAATCACGTAAATTTAGGAAGCCCCTATAATTAATATGTGTGTCTACTTGGGATATTCTTCTGGTATATAAGTTCAATTCGAATAGTTGTACATATTAATAAAGAAGAGATAAAAACTGAGAACATTAGCATCGACTTTAAAGGACATCTAATTCCACCCTCGTTCTATAGATAAGGAAAAAGGCAAGTCAGTGATGGGGTGAGAGTCGCAGGGTGTGGACTCTGGGGCCGTTGCTTCTCTCCTGAACCAACAGAGAATGGGTTGCAGGGCACCCTTGGTCATTAAGAGACGCTGGAATTTCAAAGCTGTCATCTGGTAGCGACATTGTGACATTCCACTTCCGTTAAAGAGCTACTTGAGCTCTAATCCCCTGGTCTCGCCCTAAACTTGAACCAGCCAAGGGCATCTGATGGCACAGATTCTGGCCACATAACCCATCCAGTCATGCTTCCCTTGGAATGGGAAATTGCTGAGTTGCGGTGCGTTTACCATTCTGTGGAGGCTTTTAGGGAAAGAGGCCATCTATGTAATTCACAGTTTTAATGAAACCAGGTGGAAAGAGTGCGGCCTTGAGCAATGGCCTCTGTGACGCAGGCAGACACATATGCGCCCCCGCCCACCCCGTACCCCCGGAAGTTGTGGGCAGGTTTCCCTCCTTGCACATTACCTCTTGTGCAGAGTAACTCCAGTCGTCGGCTTTGCTTCCAGGTTCCGAATGAAGCAGGTGAATGTCGTCGGCGCCAGCCCCTTCAGTCAGTCCTCCCGGGTCATCCAGACCCTGCAGGCCCCCCCGGACGTGGCCCCCACCAGCATCACTGTCCGAACCGCAAGCGAGACCAGCCTGCGGCTCCGCTGGGTGGTGAGTTGGGAGGTGGGGGGCCTGCGTGGGAGCCCAGAGCTTAGTCATTTCCTAGTCTTGCCTTGTCCCGGTCAAAAGTAATCTCATCATTAAACCAGAAAGTATTGCATTTTACAGTCGGTGTTGGATCTCAGACCAGCCCCAGCTGTCTTATTAATTAGTAGCATGACTCATTGGCTTCTTGGAACCGAGGAATATTCTTTGGGGAGGAAAGCCGATGGCCCTACAGGCTGAATCTGTTAAGTCCTTAAGCCAGGTTGATACGGAACCAATGCTCAGTATTTGTAAGAGAGCCAGGTTGATATTGAATCAGAACATTTCCCCACAAAATTAAGCTGAAATGTATTAAAAGAAATTATGTCCAGCCAAAGTTACTGACAGGACTTCATTTAATTAGCAGAAGAAAAGTTCCAGGGGAAAGTAGAATAAAGGTCATAAGAATATTCACCCCAGAATATCTTTTCCGTGGACTTGGCCCCCTAAGACAGGCCCGTGCGTGGAGACCCGCACGGGGGGCGGCTCCAAGACCTTGGCTCACCGCGGACTGTTGTCCACTTCCAGCCACTGCCCGACTCACAGTACAATGGGAACCCCGAGTCCGTGGGCTACAGAGTTACGTGCTGGCGCCCCGACCTCCCGTCCACTGTGCTGGCCCAAGTCATCAGCGACCGGCTGGAGAGGGAGCTCACGGTCGAGGGGCTGGAGGAATGGACGGAGTACGAGCTGCAGATGCAGGCCTTCAACGCCATCGGGGCCGGGCCCTGGAGCGCGGCCGTGCGGGGCCGGACACGGGAGTCAGGTGAGACGAGGGCCGGCCAGGCCCTGGAGCGCGTCCGTGCGGGGCCGGACATGGGAGTCAGGTGAGACGAGGGCCGGCCGGGCCCTGGAGGGCGCCCGTGCGGGGCCGGACACGGGAGTCAGGTGAGACGAGGGCCGGCCGGGCCCTGGAGCGAGTCCGTGCGGGGCCAGACACGGGAGTCAGGTGAGACGTGTCTCCCTGGAGCCCAAGCAGAGCGTCCGCAGTGTCGCTGTCATCTCGCTGGCTCGTCCCCCACTCCCCTGCCATGTCTGTGTTGACACTTTCCTGGGTAATTCGGTCCAACTGCATTAGAGCCCATGACGCTGCTTTGAAGTTGATGATGAATTCTACCAGGGGCTAGAGTCGCATTATTATCTTTTTAATTAGGGGTAATTCTCACCACCAATGATGAAAAGTAGGAGTGTACAGAGACTCTAAGGAGATCTTTATAATGCAAGGTGTTCGGGACCTCCTCCTGATAAAGTCACGTGTGTGATGTGTTGAGTCTCCCCTGTGCTAGAAAATAGACCCTCAAAAGTTCAATTGCTGTAGCACAATGGTAGTTTATTTCTCTCTCATTACAGCCTAAGATGGGTGTTCTTGTTGTTGGGTGGCTCTCATCCATGAGGTGATTCAAGCACCCAGGCTCTGCTGTCCTGTAAATTAACCGCCATCTGCACGCAGCTGCCAGAGGGGAGGCATGAGCAAAGGGTGGGCGCCCCTGTGTCTTAGCACCTGCCCCGAAATGGCACACACCCCTCTGCTCACGGCCGCGGGGCTCGGGGTACCGCTCATGGTCAGGAAGGAAAGGAAAACTTGCAGTGGTCTCTCTGCAGGATGCTCTTCTTCTAGGCTTTGTGGTCAACAGTGGTTTGCAGGACCCTTACTGGCCTGGTTCGAGTTTGTAGAAACACAGAAAAGAGTGTTGCTAACACTCTTTAAGGATGCACAGCACAGCTCTTTCCACTAGTCTGAGATAGGGAGGTTTTCTCCTGAAAAGGAAGAACATCTCTGCACCTTTCACCATCCCCTTACCCCATGACGCTCCCCCAGTGCTTGATGTATCCGGTGGGGGGGAGGGGCGGGGGGGCGCTGTTCAGTACCTTCCTGACCTCCACCCAACGAGGGGTGAGAAGAAGGTAGAAACTCTGAGACGGTGAACTAGCTCCATTGTGACTTAGCTGTTTCCTCGGAGGCTTCCTGAGCCCAGGGTGTGTCCTGTCTTCTCAAGGCTCCACAGGTACAAAAAGAGAGAGGTCACCCTGGAAGCCCGTGTGGGACGGGAGGGCAGCCAGGGGAAGCCAGCACCTCCCAGCAGCTGTTTCCACGCTGGACACCTCAAAATGTAATAAGTACATTTAAATTAATTAAAGACTTTTAGTAGGAAGATGAATAAGTTCTGAGTAACCTTATGTACAGCATAGTGATTAAAGAAAGTTGTTAAGAACTGAATGACTGTGTTGAACAACTGGAACCAGTATAATACTGTATGTCAGTTATAATTCAAAAAAAGAGAGAGAGAGAGAGAGTCACTAAGAGAGTAGATCTTAAACATTGTCACCACAAAAAAGAAAAATAAACAGTAATTATGTGACCTAATGGAGGCGTTAGCAAATGCTATGGTGGTAATCATCTTGCAGTATATGAGATTAAAATGTGCAACATGTTGTATGTTGTACACCTCAGTCTTACACAGTGTTATATTCAAATCATATCTCAGTAAAACTGGAAATAAATATTAAAGTTTTTAATTATTAAAGGAAAGCATGAAAACTTTAAGTAGAGATTAAAATACCATTTTAAACAGTTTTGGGGTTTTTTTTAGGAAAAACAAATAAAACACAGTCATTGAATAAACCACTCTGAGGTAAAAAGTAGGTTAGACACTGACAAAGAGGGAATTACCAAACTGGAAGCTGGAAATGAGTAAAAAAACCCTCAAAATACAGTGCAAAGACATCAAGATTGAAAGTATGATAGAGAGGTTAAAAGACATAAAGAATAGAATGAGAAGGTCCAACATACATTTAATAAGACTCAGAAGAGAAAGGGGGAGGAAATGAGAGGGAGGAAATATGTGGAGATTATGGCCGAGAAATTCCAGAACTGATATAAGACATTACATATCAGACTGAAGACATGAATCCTGAACAGAATAAATAAAAATAAGTCTGCACCAAAATGCACTGCGCTACAACTGAAAATACGAAAGCGAAAGAGCAATCTTAAAAACATCTGGAGCAAAGGCATCTTACCTACAAAGACCATTTGAAGCCAACTTCTCAAGAACAAGAGAGGCCAGAAGACAATGGAATAAGGATCTTGAAGGCGCTGAAAGAAAATAACTGTCAACCTCAAATTGTACACCTAGCTACACTTTTCAAGGATATTGTTCAGAAAACAACAAACTAAATGTTATGTAAAGATTAAGAAAGTGTCATTAAAAACAGAAAATAGGGCTTCCCTGGTGGCGCAGTGGTTGAAAGTCCGCCTGATGATGTAGGGGAAACGGGTTCGTGCCCCGGTCCGGGAGGATCCCACATGCTGCAGAGCGGCTGGGCCCGTGAGCCATGGCCACTGAGCCTGTGCGTCCGGAGCCTGTGCTCCGCAATGGGAGAGGCCACAGTAGTGAGAGGCCCGCGTACCGCAAACAAACAAGCAAACAAACAAAAAAAACAGAAAATAATCCTTTGGGGTAAGTTTTCAAAGAACAAAGTAAACCCGTGGCAGAACTGCTGCACTGAGACTATATTTTGTAAAACTCCTTCCAGCTGCTGAACAGCCGTCTTTACAGTGGTCAGAGGCCGTCACTCTATGTGTGAACTCACTCCAGTGTTTCCTTCTACTACCTCTGCTCTCCTCGGACAATCTTGGATCGTCTCTTACGTGGACTCTGAAAAGACTTTGCTGAGCAGGGTCGTTGTCTGAGGTATAAATTTTGTATCCAGAAAAGCACTGTGGGCTCGCTTTTGTCTCGGTTGACAAATGTGTGTACGTGTGGCCAGGAGAGGACCGTGTGCAGGCCAGCGGAGCTGACTGTGGCCGTGCTCATAGTTCACTTGCTGAGAAAGCTTCTGATCTCGAGGGAGAACTGTTCCTACAGCTTACACTTTGCTTTGCCAGCTATCCCGTTCTTTCTACTTTTGAGGGTTATGGCTTACAGAAAATTATCTTTTGTTTTTAACTGAATGTTTATTCAGTGAGAAATTTTGGTTCAACACATATCTCTTGGAGAAGAAGAGAACAGTTTTGGTTCAGCAGGTGTTTCCATTACAACTTGATAACAGGGTTATTGATCTTCATTTCAAGATATGGGTGGTTCAGATTTCAGATACTTTTAATACCAGAAGAGTGGGCTCCTTGAGACCCCTTATGGGCTGTTCTCTCCTCTAGGGAAACTGGTGCTGTCATGTTGGCCCCTCCATCTGGGGCTGGTCCTGGAGGGGTTCAGTACCCCCACCTCCAAATGGAGCTTCCAGAACCTTCTGCTGCAGGAAGCTTCTCACCCTGACCCACAAGCCTCTCCCAGCTGTGGCAGCTTTGATGTCTTGCCTTCCCTGGTGCTGCCGAGGTTGGACAGGTAGCCTCCCCAGCAGAGAAATCAGCCCCTTCAGAGGACTGGTCCTGCCAATCACTGCTCAGCATTTGGCGAAGAGTGTGAAGGGGCTACACGGGCCCACTGGCCAAGTGCTCCCACCACCACTGATGGGGACAGGGAGGGGTCGGAGAGAGCTGGGGAGGAGAGGAGAGCTGCACGCCCACCTCTGGAGCCCAGCGTCACCTCAGTGAAGATAGCCGTCCATCAGTGCTTAGAAACAGCACGGTGCGCAGACGCGCTGAAAGCCAGCCATGGAGGCACCGAGCAGAACATCTTGAACCACATTTAAATGAGGTTTCCAGTTTTGAAGTGCGATCGAGCTGGTCTCATGACACCTTATGATATATTGTAAGGGTAAATGAGGCCCTAAAAATCAGAGAGACTACGTGAGGAGTAGCTGTGAGCTGCAGGGTGAGAAACCCTGTAGAGGAGAGAGAACTGAAGGAAAAACGCATTTTAAATGGTATTGGTTTTAATGAAAGGGGAGATTCTAGGATGGTCTCAAAACTCAAGATATCAGGTTGGGAAAGAAGTTGAATCTCCTTCAAGTTAGGTAATGAGTAAGATTTTTTTTTTCAAATCTTAAAAACATGAATACTTTGTAATTAGATGGCAGAGTTTATCCTGGTGGGACTCGAATCAGCTGAAATGTTCATCCTGAACACTGCGATTTTCTCTGCCTGTCTTCTCGTTAGGAAACCAGCTGTGTTCTAGGCGCCGGGGCTGAGTTGCTGTGATCACAGGGTTGCCCTCATTCTCTGGAGATGTGGATGGCCCGCCAGTAAATGGATTCACCTGTCACTGCATCTTAGAAAATCAGCTATTATTTTTAGATCTACAGTGAGAATTGGGCACTTACGGTTTCAAAGATTAACCCGAAGGAAACAGCTAAGGATTGAGAGGTTGACCGTTTGTGTTGCTATGACAGTGGCTTCTCTCTTCACAGACAGGGATGGGAGTTTAGAACACAGCACTAGTATCTTGGGCATAGAGTATATTTTCTGCTCTCACCTGATTCCAAATAAACTCAGAAAACTTCGTTAGATAAATGGGAGGCTTACCTTCTCTGTGAACGATAATGACTCCTTTAATTCACAGTTGGTTCTGGGTGCCAGCTTATCACTCAGTTTTTTATAAAATAAGCACGGGTGTAAACAACGTCCTGGTAACTGCCTCGGAAGTTACGACACCCGGTGGGAGCCCCCAAGGCACAGAGAGCACAGGTGACGCCATGGGAGCCACCGCCAGAGGCAGGGGGACACAGGGCGGCATGTGTGACAAGCATGCTCCCCTTCAGGGGGCTGAGCTGACCGGACACCACGAAGATTCTTTTCCTGCGACACTTATCTGCTCAAATAAATTAATATTATTTTGTTGAATGACTGAATAACGGAATGAATGACTCTCAACTGACATAATTGGGAAGAAAAAATTGTGATCGACCCAGTGGGCTGACTTGCATCTTCTCTCTCCAGAGATGTCAGGAGGGCCCCTGTGCTTGGGACTAACAGGCACCAGCAGTGGCATCTCTGTTTTGTGGGCACTGGCAGCCGGTCTGGTGCCTGAGTTCTGAGGACAGTCAGTGTAGCAAGTGGACAAAGGGAGGGGGGCCACTGCCTCCTGGGCATCGAGCCAGGGAAGTCGCCCTTTCCTGGGGCTTGCAGCCCTCCCAGGACACAGGTGGTTGAGCTCAGGTTCAGTGTCCCCCAGAAGCTCGCCCTGTGAGGTGGCAGCCTGTGGCTGGACCTCCTCTTCTCTCCATCTCAGACCTGCCAGTTGTGGGAATGACCAGGTCAAGCTTGCAGACAGCAGAGCAGTACCTCTTCCAGGCCCAGCATGAATCCTGGCGTTTTTTCTTAAAGCCTGTGTTCATTTCCTGGGGCTGCGGTAACAAAGGACCCAAACTGGTGGCTTCAAATAGCAGATATATATTCTCTTCGTAGTCCTGGAGGCCAGAAGATGGAGACCGAGGTGTCAGCAGAGCCGTACTCCCCCTCTGGAGGGGCCGGGAGGGTCTGTCACAGCCAGCCCCCAGCTTCCAGAAGCTCCTGGGCTGTGGCAGCAGCACAAGCCTAGTCCTGCCAGGGGGTTCTCCCCACGTGCACATCTGTTTCTTCTCATATGGACACCAGTCCTATTGGATTAGGACCTACATTACCCCCATGTGACCTCATGTTATTAATTACGTCTGCAACGACCCTGCTTCCAAATAAGGTCACATTCTGGGTAGTGGGGTCAGGATTCCAGCATAGGAACTTGAGGGGACACAGTTCAACCCATGACAAAGACCGAATCACTTCAGTGTAGGAACTCTAGGAGTCATAGGTTGGGAACACTGTCGTCGTGCAAACACACATTACTTTCCGGATTCAGACTAACTGGCTAACAGAGTCACCTTCACAGTGGCTGTGCCATGAGGAGGAAGTACTTATGCGTGAGTGAGCGAATGGATGAGTGAGTGAATGGATGGATGAGCGAATGGATGAGTGAGCGAATGGATGGGTGAGTGAATGGATGGGTGAGCGAATGGATGGATGAGTGAGCAAGTGAATGAACAGTGAGTGAATGAATGAAAGAGTGAACCAGCCCACAGGGCGGTCCTGGGGGGTGACTAAGATGCCAAAGCCCCATCACGTGTTATGTACCCATGAGATTCGTGAACTTGACGTGTTCTCCTTTTCGACCGTGGAGGCTCTGGGGGGGTGCTGAGAGCTGCCCTTTTCTTGGTGCCTGTTACCCCCACACAGGGATGTGCACTTGGTAAACCTCCCCTCCCCTCCCCTCCCCTCCCCTCCCCTCCCCTCCCCTCCTCTCCCCTCCCCTCCTCTCCCCTCCCCTCCCCTCCTCTCCCCTCCCCTGCCTCCCCTCCCCTCCCCTGCCTCCCCTCCCCTTGGTGCAGATCAGAGCCTCACCTCCTCCCCTCTCCACCCACCTGCCCCCCACAAAGTGCCCCGTTTAGAGATGTCAGTAAACTGGTGTCTGAAAGTGAGGATTTCCATCTAAGATGAAAGTCACAGTTCTCACACATTAATATAAGAATCAGACGAAGCTTATTTTCTTGCTGGGTGGACTCAGGTAAAATTGAGCTCCTAAATACCCAGGATTTATGGAATTTGTTGCTAATATTAAAGAGATTTACATTTCTGTGCAGGTTTAATCTGATCACTGCAAAATGTTCAGAATACATTGCTGTTTCAAGGACAACTTGATTATGTGGGTAAAACTTAGACCTTTATTTGTAGAAGCCTTTAGACTTGGCTGCCAATCTATTTAACCCATTCTCCACAGTTCCTTCAGCGGCCCCTGAAAATGTGTCAGCCGAGGCCGTCAGCTCCACCCAGATTTTACTGACGTGGGCTTCGGTGCCCGAACAGGACCAGAATGGGCTCATATTGGGCTACAAGGTATGTGCTCAGGTGACCTTCCTCTGCTCATGCTGTGAAGGTGTTGTCACCTGTCTGCCCAAACCCGTGAGCTCACGTTCTCCTGCCGATCTCCAGCTCTGGCCTATTTCCTGATTCCACATCACTTGTCTCATCTACCTTCATCACAGTCTGGAGATGAGGCATCGGTGGACCCTCTTCACGTGGGCCAAGACAAGGCACTAAGAGTTCTGAGCCTGTTTCCTCACTTGTAAAGTGGGAGGAACGGCGGTAGCTCCCTCCCAGGGTTGGTGTGAGAAGTGGCTTATCCTGTAAAATGCTGAGGACGGATCATTAGATCCCTGCACATGTGTCTGCACGTGTGTCATCAGCGGTGAGGGTTGGACACCTTCCAGCTTCTCTGGAAGACGTTTCTGGGTTTAGTCTTGTGTGTGTTTACCCAGACCCTTAAAAACCTACTCTGTTTTTGTTCCATCCCCTCCCCCAAGAAGCAGGACAGATCTTCCTGGATTTGGCCACAAGGCCACGCTTGTCTCATGCACTGCTGCCTTCTCCTCCCCCCTTTCCATCATTTAGATCCTAGTCTCTGTTTCCCCCACCTGTTCTCATGCCCTCCCCCAACCCGGGCATTCTGATGGCTCCCTTCTGGCCCCTTTAGACATGGTGATCCCACTGAGTGGGCCCAGTGACCAGCACTCCACACCCCCTACCTGGACCCTGGAGAAAAGCGCTCGCCAAGCCCTTTTCAGAGTCCTCCCCGATGACCCCCTCTTTTACGGCCTTCTGGTCACTGATCTGAGGGACCAGTTCCGAGAGGGTGAGCTTAGGGAATAAGGGGGAGCAGGCGGACCGTGGAGGGGGCATCTCAGCGTGCTGTGTCTGCAGCATGGGCAGTAAATAGCCCAGGGGCGGGGCCTTGGGTTCAGGGGGAGAGCACAGGTCTCCTGAGGCAGGAGCTTAATCTCCCAATAAGCCAGGCAAGTGAGTGGCTGCTGGCCCCTTGTACAGGAAGCAGAATATCTCTGTGTTCCTAGCGAGCCCTGGTTTTAGTGGCTGCCGCTGGGCACCTGAAACCCTGTGAATTACAGCGGGGCGTTTGGCTCTCCCAGTCCGGCCGTGGCTGGGACACAGCTCCAGCTGCCTTACGGTCTGGAGTCCAGTTGCTTCATCTCCATCTTTCCCCCAAAATGCCAGTGAATAGGAATTAGATCCCTAAGCCCTCAACACAGCTGCCCAGGGGGAGGACCCTCAGTTGCCTGGTCCTTGACATGTGGTCCTGAGACACAGGCCCGCCGAGGCCCCTCCTTGCACACCGTCCTCCTGACCGCCCCGCCTGGTGTGTCATGCTCAGATCCTGTTCCGCGCCAGAGATCTGGATCCTGAGCCCAGGAGCCACGTGGTCCGAGGGAACCACACGCAGTCCGCGCTCCTGGCGGGTCTGGGCAAGTTCGTGCTGTACGAGCTCCAGGTGCTGGCCTTCACCCGCATCGGGAACGGGGTCCCCAGCTCGCCCGCCATCCTGGAGCGGACCAAAGACGACGGTACGTCGACGGCTGTGCCTTTGCCCGTCTCCCAGGTTTGCTGTCGCCATCCAAACCCTTTGGATGGTTGTCATTTTTAACTTAATTTTCAAAACACTCTTTTTTCTTCATTTCAGCACAGGAAAACAAAACAAAGTTGTTTTCTGGTCACTGAGCGCTTCTGTGGCCAGTTTCAGCAGGAGTGAATGTTCACAGCCTAATTAACAGCCTGAGCACAATTGCATCGCAGCTCTGCTGTAGGCAGAGCAGTAAAGGCCGGGCAGGCTGGGCCAGAAAAACCTAAGGCCTGGTGGTGTTGGCAGAAACCTGGCTGAAAAACCCCACTGCAGACCCCGTGCCTCGATTCTAGATTCTCTGGGCTTCCCGCTCTCGTTTGCATAGTAAGGGATCCTTAGAGGCCCCACAGAGTGCCGTGTGTAATGGGCTCCCAGAATACCCGGGGTTCGCAGCCTCAGTAACAAGTACATCTTGACGGCGTTGTCTAAATCATCACTCCACTTTGCAGATGTCAAACACTTAAAGGTTAGCTGCTTTACATGATCTTTGTTAAATAGACTGTGATGAATATTCTGGGGGAAAATGCCAGTCTCCCCCCAAAAAAACCAGGCTCAGAAGCAGCTGACAGAGGTGAAACATCCATAGATTTTCTTAAGCATCTTTACTGAAGTAATTAAGTCAACTCCCCAACGCACTCTGACCGCTGGGTTGACAACATTCTCTCCGTGTTCCTGGCAGACACCCGTAGCTGGGCCTCCCCTGGGTCAGAAGAGGGGTGCCTTGAACCTGGTCCTTCCCTGGGAGCTGGTCTCAGGGCGGCTGGGGTCTGAGAGGGACCGTGTGACCTCAGGGTCATGTCTTTGCAAAACGATTTGCTCTGTCGAGGGCCACACACATAAAAAGTGACAGGGGCTTTTAGTAACTCTTCCTCAGACTCGGGCAGTTATCATTGTTTCTTCCCGAAGTATAGGCTGGGGAGTCATGGACTGATTTCTCTTTCTCTCTCACAATCCTGATATAAACGTGTTTCTCCTTCCCCTCATTGTGATGCAAATGATCAGCCTTGGGGACAGGGAGGGGGCAGACACCACAGAGGACAGACAGCGGCAGAGTTTCCTGTCCGTGAATTGGTCCTGGTGTGTGAGCCCGTGGCCTCCGTCTTTCATTTATTTTACCTGAACCCAGGGGTCATAACACATGTTTATAATTTAAAATACCGTTCTCAACTTAATAGCTCGAGGCAGAATTCAACAGCCCTGGAATGACTGTAAGGCCCCTCATTTTATTTTTGTATTGATTGCTGCATGCTCATTGCCTCTTACCGGGGAACCAATCAGTTCTTAAGTTCCAATGAGACGTTCCCATGCTGGCCACACACTTACTCGCCTCCCCATTTAAGTAAATATATTTTACGATGGCCGTGACCCAATTATTCAATGGTGCCAGGATACGTAGCTGGTTTTTGAATTACTGGTGCACCAGACCACCCAGTAACACTATTACATGTGTTTGCGGACATCAACTCTTAATTTTCTGGGATAATGCAGGAGAGGGGTCGTGTGCCTAAGAGAAAAATCATTGGTTTTAGCCATGTTACTTGGTCAATAATTGTAACCTCCATTTGGAGGTGGGAGGGACCTTCGGCCACCTTATTTATCTGACACCTGCTTGGTGGATGTCCAGCCCAGGAGAGGAATCGGCTCAGATGGGTGAAATCTCTCCTGTGACTTGACGTACCCTCTACGATGCTGTTTAGCGACTGGGCAGCTAGCTTTAGGTAACACGCTCGCAGGACTCGCAGCGTAGCTCATGAGCACTGCTTACGCTGCTTGGAAAGCAGACGCGCTGGATTCGAAAGGAGGCGTTTTCTCAAAATCGTTAGGGAGACACACAGAGATTCCAAAAGTCACTTTCCCAGAACTTAGAGTAACTCACCCCTGAACCGTGTCATCGGCAGTCATGACTGTCCTCGGCCAGCCCACAGAATCCTCCCCCACGAGGCCCCGTCGTGCACCCACATGACGTCCCAGCAGTGCCTGGATCACCGGTCTTTTTTTCCCTTCAGCCCCAGGCCCACCCGTGAGGCTTGTGTTCCCAGAGGTGAGACTCACGTCTGTGCGGATCGTGTGGCAGCCACCGGAGGAGCCCAACGGCATTATTCTGGGTAAGGGAGCAGCGGTGACTAAAGAGGTCACGGCTTAGAGAGAGAACAAATCGGTCGATCTCATCTATTTTTATTAGATGTCTAAGAGGTTAAAAAAAAATCCTGTCTACAGCAGCCTGGCATCCTCTGAACTGAGAGACTGCAGCCCTCTAACTGTGTCCTGCACTAAGGTTTCTTTGCAGAATGAAATTTACATTTCGTTAGCCCAGAATTTCGCGTTCGTTCGTGGTTCGTGGCAGTGTACCATCTGCAGTTGACCTTCCGTCCGCTCTGAAATACCCCAGCTATTTTGATGTGTGTTTGGAAAACCACGGGCTTGTTTTTCATGGAAGATTCACTCCCAGGCTTTGCTCCGAAGTCCCGGAAACGTCTGTCTTCTGCTGCAGGGCCCGCACCTAACCCTTTGAGGAAGCTTCCCGAGTAAACTGCATGCTTAGGTCTCAGGGAGATGGTTTACTCTGAACTTTGCATTCAGAGCGCCAGCTCTGATAACTTTGACGAAAAGCCTTAATTTGTCCTAGTTTCCCAAAGGCAGCAAATTTTATTTAAAAAAATCATCAGCCCCTTTATTGGTTCACCCTTTCACTAGGACAAATTAAGGGCCTCGGATATGCCAGGCCTCGTGCCCAGAGTGGTAGGTAAGGAGTGAATAAGATGTAGGTGGGCCGTCCTCGCGGGGTAGACACCAGCGACACTACCACGTGGTCACGAGGCGGTAGGGGTTCCAGGAAACGCCCTGCAAGCTGCGCCTCCTGGGCCAGGGGGCTCAGTGGGCGGAAGGCATTGTCGGGCTTTATCTTGAGGATGAGTGGTAGCAAACCACAACCTGGGTCCGCTAGCCCGCGCCCAGTAAAGCCAATCTACCGACACTGGGTTGTGGTGAAGGAGAGCATGGCCTTCGTTGCAGGGCAACAAGCAAGGCGTCCGGGGCAGCTGGTGCCCAAAACACCCCAACTCCCTGAAGCGTTTCAGCAAAGCATTTTTAAAGGCCAGGCGAGGGAGGGGGGGTCACGGGGCGTGTGATCAGCTCACACTCAGCTGTCTGGGTGGTTGATGGTGAGGTCACAGGGCAGTGTCACGGGGGTTCACGTGATCAATCCTCGGGCTCCAGTAGGTCTGGGGACTATGTTTCGTGCTCAAGGTCATCGAGTAGATAACGTCTTCCACGTGGTGGAGGTTTTAGCATCTGTAACACAACTCAGGGTAAGGACATCAGATACTGTTATCTGGGTACCTCAGAGAGAAGCTATAGCAGAGGATACGGGGAGGGTCCGTGCTGGGAAAGCCCCACAGGGTCCCGCTCGGTTGCATAAGTGGTTTCCAAATCCTTGAATGGAGCGCTGCCTTTTGCCTGTGGGAGCACAGACCTCCCAGAGGGAGATGTGGGATGGGCCGGACTGTGAACCACTGGGAAGGCCATGCTTAGCGTGCAGGAGGGGCCAGAGGCCCAGACCTTTCAAAGTGAGCCTTTAAAGGCCAGGCACGAGGCCCGGTGTGTGCTCCAGACGCAGGCAGTGCTGAGATGTGGTGGTAACCTCCTCATCACCCACAGCGGACCCCATATACGCCTGCTTGGGTTATCGGGGGTTGACGGTAGGACCACAAACACGGCTTACAAACAGCAGTAAAATGCACCACTTAGACCTGCTTTTGAGCTGAGGATTATAAGATTTGGTTTAGAAAAGGGTTTCACTTCATTTTTTTTAAAATTTGAAAATCTGTGCTGAGGACCTTGAGAAGCGAAGTGACATGATCGGATATGTCTTTTGGATAATACCTGGCAGCCGTGAAAAGGGTGAACAGAGAGGCAGCTATTTATTGGGTTCTGGCTTCATTAAGACAGAGCCTGGGGCTCCCACGTCATCTACGCAGCCGGCCGGGGCCCCTCGGCTCCACCCTTTCCTTCTGCACTTCCTGCAGCCACTTCGCTGTGACGACAGTGTTTCTGAGCTAGGTGACCTCTGGAACTGCAGGTTCTCGCTATTAAAATCACGATAAACAGCCGGAGAAGGCTCTGTTGCGGTGTGCGTTTCGGATCCCGTCCGGCTGAGGGACCGTTGCAGGCCGGTCTCAGGCCCTGGGGCGGCCACGGTCTGCGGAGCTGGCTGCCACTCGCCAGGCTTCCTGGAGCCCGCATGCCGGCAGGGCCTGCCCCCGACTCAGTGCCCAGCCTACAGCCTTTCCTGCAACAAGCAGGACGAACCGTCTGTTGACCCAGGGGATGCCCCAGCACGCTGTGGAACAGGAAACATTTTCAGAGCACAAGATGTGACATTCCACCCGTCACTTCCGGCCCTAGGAGCCGTCCAGAGCGGCGTTCTCTGTGGGGATCGGGGGCCCCGGCTGCTGGGGAAGGAGGCCCTGCTGCCCCAGGCCCCCGCCACCACTGCTGCTGATACCCCGGCTCGTCCCGATGCTGGGATCATCTCTGAGCTCTCCGCAGCTTTCCTGGGCCGATAAGAATTAGTCTGACAGCAGGACTCCAGGGGGATGTGCAGAAGGCAAGTGTGCCCTTCACGTGGGATTCCCTCTTCGCGTAGACAGCCGTGTGCTCTGGTTTTGTTGCCCTGACTTTGAACTGCTCATCCGGGGGCTTCCCTGCCCACACGCTGAGGTTCCGGCCCCAACCAGCTCTGAGCCGTGGTACTTGCCTGGTTCTTTGCCAGGAGAGACCCCCTACCCCGGGCCGCTGCTGTTCCTTTGACAGTCACGTCAGGTGGCATCTCTGCCTGCGGCTTTACCCCCTCGCCCATCCCGACCTGCGCTGGGCCCTTCTCTTTACTCCCAAAGCACCTGCACTCACAGTCACGGCATGAATCCTCCGTCCACAGGAGACCGGCGGCTCACTTTAGAATCGTGTCACCTGCTTTTAAGGGTGTCTTCCACATCAGCTTTTCTGATCGTAAAAGCACGTGTACAATGCAGATACTTTGGGTAGCGTTTCACATTCATCCAGTTTAGAACCACAGAAAGTGTGACGATCCCCAGCCGAGGGGAGGACTTGGGGTGCAGCGTCACGCACTCCTGTTGGGAGCATGGCCTGGCACAGCTGCGGCGGGGCGATCCGGGCGTGGGCGCACCCCGTGCCCCGGCCGCTCTACCTCCGGGTCTTAACCCTGGAGAAATCCGCACGCCTGTTCCCAGGAAGAAACGCACCAGGAGATCCACTGCAGAGCTGCGTTAAAGAACAGAGAATTTTAAAAAAGAAAGAACTGGAAGCAATCCAAATGTCCATCAAGAAGGCAATGAAAAGGTAAATTGCGGGCTGTTCATTACAGCAGAAATCACGGTAGCAATTAAAGTAACGAACAAGACCTAGCTGTGTCAACATGAATAAGTCTCACAAACATCTGTTGAGTGAAGAAAAGCAAGTTGCAGAAGAATATATCCAGCTTAAGCATGTCTCTGTACATTTAAGCACTCCACAGACATTACCATGTATCACTTATGGCTACATGTATATAGTAAAAGTGTAAAAACTTGGCAGGAATTTGCAATAAGTTGGGAATAGGGGTTACCTTTGAGGAAAAGGATCCAATAAGACCACCAGAATAGCTTCAACTTTTTTCTATCATATTTTCTCTCTTTAAATGAAAACAAAAACCATAAAAATTTGGCAAAATCTCAAGATTTGTTCAGTGTGTGATGAATACATGGGTGTGTGATCTATATTATTCCAAGTATTTTTCTGCATGTTTGAAATACTTTATAATTTAAAAAGGACAACTATAGGGGCTTCCCTGGTGGCGCAGTGGTTGGGAGTCCGCCTGCCGATGCAGGGGACGCGGGCTCGTGCCCCGGTCTGGGAAGATCCCACGTGCCGCGGAGCGGCTGGGCCCGTGAGCCATGGCCGCTGGGCCTGCGCGTCCGGAGCCTGTGCTCCGCAACAGGAGAGGCCACAACAGTGAGAGGCCCGCGTACCACACACACACAAAAAAGGACAACTATAAAATAAAAATAGCATATTCACTATAAAATTCTTAAATAAAATTCACAAAAGTAACAAGAAGAAAATGGAAATCACCCACAATTCCACCACCTAAAAATAATGTCAACTTTTTTCTCCCAGTCATTTTTAGTATTTGAACTATAAAATAGTTCATATTTACAAAGGAATCTCTTCATGCTAGTGTATTTTTGTTATAGTGAATAATAAAAAGACACAGATGTCCCTGCGCCCAGTTTAAGACGTAGAACGCCACCAGTACTGTTGAAACCCCAGCAGGAGGTAGACACGGCCCTGAATTTTGTGTTTGTCATTGCTTTCTTTTCCTTTATGATTGTACTAGTGTTATATTGAAGCCCAAACAACTTAACATTAGCGTTGCACGCTATGCACTTTGTATAAGTTCCTGTTATATATTTTTCTGTGACTTGCTTTTTCTTTCAACCTTGTGAAGCTTGCTTGTCTCTATGGCGGCATCAGCATGCTCCCCGGTGGTTCAGTGGTCCAGTCCTGCGTACAGCAGCTCATGTTCTCTGACATGGACACTTGGAGGCTCCCCTCTTGGGGCACCTGTGCACACCTAGGCACAGCCTCCTTGGGTCATAGCATTTGCACATTTTCAACTTTATGCAATGACGCCAGACTGTTTTCCTAAGTGGTAACGCCAGTTTACACTCCCATCAGCAGGCACGTGGGTCCCCGTCACTTGATACACCTTTGCCAACACTTGGTAGACTCAGACTTTAATTTTTTGTGCCATCCTGGAAGGCTCAGTGGTGTCTCCTTGGGGTTTTATGCTGGATTTCCCCGACAGCAGGTGAGCTGGCCCGTCCTTGTTCATTTATCCCTGGGCTGCCCTGGGCATCTTGAAGTCTCTGAAATGCTGTTCCCATTTCCTTTCTAGTCCCTATCATTTCTCCTTGTCTCTTGCCAGTTCAACGGTGCATTTAGAAGGTTTCCTTTACTTAATATCGTGTTTATTTTTTTCCTTTCTATTATGGTTTATTACAGGATATTGAATATAGTTTCCTGTGCTGTACAATAGGACCTTGTGTTTTAAACCCTGCGTGGCAGACAGGCTGGGTGGAGGGGGCAACCCCGCAGCCACGTGGCCAGGCGCCGACCTCGGCAAGTGAATTCCCACCAGTCACTTAGTCCCTGTGTGCCTGGGCTTCCCTGCCCTCCAGGGGGGCGGCATGTACCTCCCTGGTAGGGCCAGTACGCGATGCACAGAGAACCCAGAACAGGGCCAGCCTCCCAGCAAGTGCCTGGTCAGCGCCAGCTGGAACGCTGTGGCCATTCGGTATCTCACCCCTTCTCTTGGACCGGGGAGTGTTCTGCGTCACTGTGTATTTACACTCAGTATTTCTCCGTACCCACCAAAGGCGTGTTGCACAGCTTTGCTCTCCGCCACCCTGGCGGCTGGAACAGAGGGTTTATGCTGGAAGGCAGCATGGGGCCAGGTTACAGGACGCCCCCGAGGCACTGAGAAGTTTGGGTGTGGATCTGTAGTCCCTGGGGGTCACTGAAAAACCACAAAACTCCAGGTAAGGAGGGAGTCGTACTGTAATCCTTTCACGGTTCCAACCGTGGCCAGAGGCTAAGTGAAACAGTGTTCCGTGTCCCTCCAAGGTGGGAGACATCACACTTGAGCCTCTGTGGCTGTACTGGCGTTGAGTGGTCATTGTAACGAACGCTGTCTTGGGTAACCTGTCACCTGGATATCATTACAGCCAGCGCACTAAATGGTAGATGCTGTAGGAAAGACGGGCAAACAATTTCTAAAGATTCAGACTGGTGTCCACAGGGGACAAAGGAAAACATCTTTCTTCCAGACTCACTTTGCATCCAGGGGCCTTGAATCAGTGTTCCCACTCCGGCGGCGTGGCCTTCTGAGTATATAACCACCTCTGAAGCGAGTGCTTTTGTAACCTTTACCAAAACGTGTTCTTGCATTTCCAAAAGAGATTAACAGCGTGAAACACTGGAGGCGCCTAGAAGGAAAAACACTTGTTTATTTGTGTAAATATTTTATCAGGCAAAGCTGGCGGCATTCAGAGCCTTCCTTTGGGGGGCGTGGTGGGAGCCACCGGAGAGTGGCCACCCCTCCCCCACTCGCCAGCTGCTCCACAATCCCTTAAATGCTGTCACAGTCAAGTGACGCACGTGGTCTTCAAACCCATGCGGGTCTGCCCTGCCAGACACGCCAGATCCCCCCCCACACCCAGTTAGAAGTCAGCTTGCCCACGAGGGCTGAACCTTGACCTTTAGCTTGTCACACAAGGGTGTGCGAGAACTCTGCTGGGAATTAGGGGCTCGACTGAGTATGATCCGAGTTCGCAAATGCATCGTTTCCTCCACTGTTGCACTTGTCAGCCCCCAGCCCTCAAACGGATAAGCCATAGAACCAGCAAGCCAGGTGGCATCTGGACTAGGCTGGCGCTGGCTCGCAGGGAGACTCAGCTGCTGTGGGTTCCGAGAACCAGGAATGGGCGTTGGTGGGGCTGTCACCAGCCACACCCCCCGACAGTGCCTGCAGAGGGGTCGGCAGCATCGGACCCCTCTCGTGGCCTTGGCCTCGAGGCCCCAGGGATGGTCACCACACAGGCGACTCTCAGGTCGACGCCTTTTGTTTGCCCAGGAAGCATCCAGTCTTTATAAAAGCCTGCCACCACCTAAAATGTCTACACGATTCTCTCAGAATAATTCTGGGACCCTTCGACAGCCAGATCATTGAACCGAGGCAGCCGAGACCCCCCGCCGGCCCCCCGCGAAGGCCTCCTGTCCTCAGCGGCATCTCTCAGACTCTCCTGTTTGCGCCTCCCCCGCGGGTGGCCCGGAACCTGCCTCCTGCTTGGAGCCCCGACCTCTTTGGGTCCTGATTTTCTAGATGAGCCACATCTCCTCATCTCCCGGGCACTTCGGAGCTGCTCAGGCTTCTCTCACCCACGGTTTCCATCTTCGCCGTGGGGCCCCGCGGCTCGTAAGTGGCCTGGCTTCTCCAAATGCCCGTGTCACTGCGATGCACCATGACCTTCAAGGGCGGCTGCTCTGGGCACCTGTCCTCCCGCCGTGGATCCCGCCCCATTCCTTCCTCGCGTGCCTGCAGCCTCTGACCTCACGTCGCTGAGATTCAGCTCGTGTTTCTGAGCTTCCTGGACCCAGAGTCACATAACGAGCCTTGTCCCGCAAGCGCCATCCTTGTTCCTGATGTGCAAGCCCGCGCTCGCCTGTTTCTCTCGGCCGTTTCTGTAGAGAAGCCTCTCTTCTGCTGTTCATCACGTCCGTGTCAAGGTGAGATGCGGGTATTCATCTTTATCAACACACCACAGGATGGGGACAGTAGGGATATTGTCTCTCTTTTAGGGCAAATAACGGGAAGATACAGATATATCCCTCGGGCCGAGGAATCTTCTCCCAGTGGCTCCATGTGGGACCTGGATCAGATAGAACAGCCCAGATTTCATGCAGTTCTCTGGGTAGACGGGAGCCCTCGGGGCTCAGGCAGAAATACCCAGCGAATGGGAAGCATCTCATGTGGGGCAGAGCCCCAGCCCCTCACACCTGCCCACCCGGCTTGCGAGCTCAGTGCTCACCTCCTGGCAGCTTGGCCTCGGTGACCCACAGCGGGCCTGTGGACTGGGACATTCAGGGCATCCATCCTTTGTGTCACTTTGCTGTCCCGCTGCACACCTTACTGTCCTCGTGTCCTGCCTTTACAGCCTGCACAGCGCCCTGGCTGCGGCCGGGCCGAAGGCTGGTCTCCGCAGCCGTGGGTGAGCCCGCCTGCTCCTTGCTGCCTGTCTGTCCCCCCCTCAGACGGGGCGGCTTTGGCTCCAGGCCCTGCCACAGGGGACCTGACCCGGCCCTCACCTGAGCCCCTCCCTGCACAGGCACCCCGAGGCTCTTCCAGGCACCCCATCTCTTCGGCTACTGCCTGAAACAATGCGTCCCCTCCAGATGGAACGTCGCCCACGGAGGTTCGTGCCTGAGTCCAGCCTCTGGCCGGGCAGCGTGCTTCTGGCTGCATCTAGATGCGCTTCCACAGCCACCCTGAAAATACCCTGCTGAGTGGCCAAGTTGTTTTCTATTTTGTCCCCCTTTCCTTGATGTCATCAGGATCCTGTCATTTTACAGCAGGAGGGAGCTCTGTCCTGTTTACTGGGTGCCCCGTGCCCCCGTCCTCGGGTGTGACACGGAGACGCTGTCATGTGCCCCGTGGACCGTGGACCATAGACCACCGCGAGGTCTGCATATGGCAGGAGTGACGTGCCTGGGGCCCTGATGAGTGGGGGCTGATGTTTTCCTTTATTCGTGGCTAGAAACAAAAGGTCGAGAGTTGAAACTTGCCCGAGGTGAGAAAAGCTAGGCTGGGTTAGGACCCGGGTCTCCTGACAACATCCTGCTATGTGGTCAGGGGCTTCTGAGAGACAGACAGACAGACAAGAGACCATCTAGAAGCATACAACACGCCATCCAATGCCAGGATGGCGAGGAGGCCAGCAAGAGACAGGACAGGAGTGAGCAAGGGACCATGTGAAGGAACCGCCCACGGGGAGGCGAGGTCAAGGGTCACCCTAACGTCGTGCTCTGGGGGCAGGGGAGGGCAGAGGTGGAGCCTTTGATGGAGAGCAGCCCTGAGCCAGCCCAGGAAGGGGAAGGGACGGGAGGACCTTCGGGGAGACCGGTTCCCATTTCGTCCCCAAATCCCAGCTCACAAAGATGTATGTGCCTTTGAACAAAATCTGAGTTTCATCCCAGGATTTTTTTTTTTTTTTTTTTTTTTGCGGTACACAGGCCTCTCACTGTTGTGGCCTCTCCCATTGCGGAGCACAGGCTCCGGACGCGCAGGCTCAGCGGCCATGGCTCACGGGCCCAGCCGCTCCGTGGCATGTGGGATCTTCCCGGACCAGGGCACGAACCCATGTCCCCTGCATCGGCAGGCGGACTCTCAACCACTGTGCCACCAGGGAAGCCCCATCCCAGGATTTTTAATTCCAGTGGCAGATAATCTGAGAAGAGATGAAACATCATAAAGAATAAAGGATACAGAAAGCACATCTGTAATCATGTCCTGTTCCTAAAAGTGTATAAATCCTCATTAATTCAGGCTTACTAGGTGAAAGGTGATTTGAATTAATGAGGAGTCTTAATCACTCACACACATGACTCTCCGAAATACGAAGGGACATGTTAAGGGACCGAACGCTGGCTGGTGGGGGTCGTGAGGGGAGCTCCCTGACGGGTGTCGGGGGCCCCCGGGACGCCGAGTGTTAACCACACGCCAGCGGCCGCCCGATGTTCCAGGTGCCTGGGCGTGCTGGTCAGATGGTTTCTGCGCCTCCCGCCATCTCAGCTGTAGGCACGCTGTCTCACACTCTGAAAAAGAAACCTGGTCAGCTCAGTCCTACGCAGAAATTCAGTGTCTACGCAGACAGGGCCCGGGTCTCAGACATACATACATTCATCTGTTTTTAACGCAAAGTTACTTCCTTGTTCTTTGGGGAGGGTTGGCGTCTCTTCATCACTAGGAGTGGTATTCGAATGGCCGTACACACTTACCCTGGGCCACACCTCCCTCTTGAGGGTTTTAAAGTATTGTTTGATCATGTTCTTGTTGGTGGTCTGTGTCTGCCTGTGTAGTCTTTGTGCTGGATTGTGAAGTTCGGTTTGTCTGTACAAGATACCTTTCCTCAGTTCCTTGCTGTAGTTTGGGAATGTGCGTGTGATAATGACGTTGGTCAGTTGCTTTCGTACGGGGCACAGGCAGACTTTCCTCCAGTGGCCAGGGGGACGTAGAGGTCCCCAGTCCCCCATGAGGCTTGCTGTAGCCTCTGTGGATGAACCACGTGCCCATGCGGACCGTGCCGCCCTCGGACAGAGGCTGCCTCCAGGCCGTCTGATCTCCCCCTGTGCCCCTCGAAATCTGCCAAACATGGGCGTCGCTTTTCACCTGCAAATCCTGACAACATAAAAATAATAATGACACCTAAAAGCTGGCGTAGATGTACTGAGGCTAGAGCTGGTGTAAAAACGTGGATTTACATCACTCTCGTAGCAGTGGGTGAGCTTCAGAAGAGAGCTGGGGCTTAATACATCAAATAACAGAGAGAGAAATGGATCTAAAGTGTAAAGGCCCAGGCCAGGGAATCGGGACGGATGGTGTGACAGACAAGGGGGAGGCAAGCAGCACGGGAGTCTCGTGCTTCCACCACGGTCACGGTGTGGAGCCAGCGGGTGCTGTCAGAAGTCGGGGGACCGAGTTCACCACATCACCTGGGACTAGCTGGGGTGAGGACCAGAAGGACCGGGGATCGGAAGGGAAACCGACTCTGACAAAGCAGATGCCCACCGCAGAGGTGTTAGCGGTGACGCAGAAATGAGCAGCGGGGCCGACGGCGGGCTACAGGGGGTGGCACGTTCTCCTGGAGCCTGGAGCGGAGCCCGGACACAAGCTCCCACATCCTGTGGCTGCGGGGGCACCGTTGTCCCTGGGAGACATGCTCTTCTCGTGGGGCAGGACGCCAAGGGCCCCTACTCCCTTTGCTGGGAGCCTGGGGTGGATGCTTTCGCTTCTCGGGACAGTATGACTCCGTGGAGAGTGAAGGCTTTGGAGCTGGACAGACGCAGGGCTCAGGCCAGCTCTGCTGGTGACTTTCTGTGTGACCTCAGGCAGACTGCTGACCTCTCTGAGCTCTGCTGCTCCCTGGCAGGACCTCAGGAGGCTCAGGAGGAGAGCACCGTCAGGCGGGCAGCAGGAGGGCTCTGCTGCGGTGGCCACACTGACCACATGGCCCTCGTTTTCAGAACGCTAGGTGTCCGGGAGTCTCAGAGCTTGGGCTTGGGCTCCCGATGCACCTGAGCTCCAGATGCCCCCTCCCCGAGGACCAGGCAGGGGCGAGGGAGGTGCTAGGGGAGGTCCAGGAGAAGAGCCCCCGGTCGTCAGTCAGTGGATGGGAAAGGACAGGTGTCCAGCAGGACACCCCGGGACAGCTGGCCGCCACGGTGGGGAGGATGACCATCGGAGGCAGAACAGAGCTGTCAGAGCCTGTCCAGGGTCCTGCAAACACGCTGTGACGGTGGTCACTGTGGACAGGGCTGGGCTGCCAGCCCCCATCTGCATGGCCATGGTAGTGACCCGCAGTGGTTAGGGGCTGAGTGCTAGGGCACACTCTGCGTCTGACCCCATGGGATTGTCCTCCTGGCCCCCCACATAGCGGGCAGGCTGAGGCTCCTTATGCAGGCGGGCAGGTGCCAGGAAGCTTGGCCACTGATGGGGCCAAAGGCTGTGCGAGCGGGAGGACCAAAGGAGCCCAAGGAGATGCCCGAAGGAGCAGAGATGCCCACCCGGGGCAGGGAGGCCACGGAGACGCAAGCTGCTTGAGGCCCGGAGGGCCTGTCCCGAGGGCCAGCAGCCCATCTCCACAGGGGCCGTCACACCCACGGGACGCCCTGCGAAGGGAGAGCTGGGTTTGGCGCTGCTGGCCTGGTCCCCTGAGGGTCCCTGTTGAACTGAGTGGCTTGGCTGTCATTAGCAGTGTGGAGGTCACGGCACCGCCACTTCTGGTCTTAGCGCGGGACTCAGCGGCTGGACCGCAGTTGTCTGGGAGCCCAGGAGGCTCGGGCCGGGTCTGCAAGTCCGCTGTGCCTCTTCAGATATGGGCAGAGGGGCCCCAGCAGGGCCTGGTGGGGGAGGCCTGGTCCTTAATGAAGCCCGATCAACCATGAACCCTTGATGATCAGGGGACTTTGAGAGACGGTCAGAGGCGGGGCCCTGCCCCGAGCTGATGTACTCCCTTCCGCTTCCTCGACAGTGGGGCGAGCTGTTTCAGGGGAGCCCCCGGCTCAGAGCCGCAGGGGTGGGGCTTCTGGGAGGGGCAGGAGCGCTGGGCTGGCTGGAGGAAGCGGGGTGTGCAGACAGACAGACAGACGTGGTCTGAGCACAGGTGTGAGAGCCTCCAGGGCAGCCCGCTCCAGGGAGAAGGGCGCTCCAGGAAAGAAGAGCCTTGGAGGCTGAAGGCAGGGCCACTGGAAGGCGGGCGGAGGGGCAGGGACAGAGAAAGCGGCTGCCATCCGCGCTGCTCCCTGGGTCCTCCGGGCTCCGAGAACCATAGGGAAGAGGAAGCTGTTTTCACATCTAGTTCCGTGAAGGAAGAAGAGGGGACTTGGCGCCCCGAGGCCCTCCCTTCATCACGGAGCCTGAATTCGCTCCCAAGAGACCCAGCCTGCTGCTCAGATGCTGGCCTGGGAGAGGGAAACAGCGCAGAAACACGTGGCTCTGTAGGGTTTCCCGGGTGGCGGGACTGGAGGCTGCCCTGTGAGTGAGGGCACAGCTGACCAGCAGCCCTTGTGCCCCCCCACAGGGTACCAGATCGCCTACCGCCTGGCCAGCAGCAGCCCGAACACGTTCACCACCGTGGAGGTCGGCGCCACCGTGAGGCAGTTCACGGCCACTGAGCTGGCCCCGGAGTCCGCGTACGTCTTCCGGCTGTCGGCCAAGACCAGGCAGGGCTGGGGGGAGCCGCTGGAGGCCACCGTCATCACCACCGAGAAGAGAGGTAAGACGGGGAGGCCCAATTCCCTGCCGGGCCGGGGGAGGGGAGGTCCCGCGTGCCTGGGGAGGGTGGCCGCGCGAACTGCGCGTTCCTTAGGCACCGCTGAGCCTACCTGGAGCTGGACGCACAGCGGGTCTCACAGCCCAACACTCGCCCCAGGCTGGGCTCTCAGGCCTCATCCTCCCAGGTCCAAAGATAGAGAGCTCTCCTCCTCCCCAGGGATACCAGAGCTTCCTGCAGGCTCCTCCCGCCGGGACTCGGTCAGGCCAGCACTTTCAGGGTGTGGGGAGCAGCCAGGGCTGAGTTTCTCCCCCAGGCAGCTCAGAGCCGCAGGCCTTGTTTCTTGCCCTCCTCCTTAGACTCCATGCAGCCCCTCGGAAGGAGGGGGAAAGAGGTTTGCTCACGGTCTGATGTGACTTGAACCAAACCCGAGTGCCAGTACTGACACGAGCTCCCCTAAGGAGGCAGCCCTGTCCCCTACCCACCACGTGCCCCTGCCTGCACCGTCCCACAGCTGGAACAGCCGCCCTGCCAGCGCCTGCAGGGCGTCGGTCTGCGTGGCTCAGGGAGAGGGGGCCCGGGAGAGCTTTGTCCCTTCCGGTGGGTCCGGGAGGGGCCTGAGAAGCAGGGGCAGGACTGAGGCTGCTGGAGGCGAGAAGAAGCCGCCCGGCTGAAGTGTGTGCTTCAGCGAAGGGTGCTGATTACGTTAGATGCAAGGGCCCCCGGCCGCCCATCACCTGGGGCCGGCAGTCAATTGCTGCTTTATTTCACGCCACACCTTCTAATCAGAATCGATACTCTTCATGATAAACAGTGAAAGAATGATTCCTCCCTCTGTGGAGCTTCTCTATTGAAATCAATGGGGTGAGGAGACAGGGCGACGGGCAGACGAGCCCCATTCAGAAGCCAGGTCCCGGCCCCGCTGCCCACATCCCAGTCCCCATCCCTGCAGGCACGGAGTGGCCAGTGACAGCCCCCAGGCACCCCTGCTCCACATGCCTTTACAGTTTCAGGCCCAGGTCAACTTCCAGGGAGAGGAGATTAGTGTTAAAGATGCATTCATCCCAAGATCAGAAAGCGCGAGAGAGTCCAAAGGAACCTGGAGATGCTCGGGGCGCCCAGGTGTCATTCAAGATGCCTTACACGGCGGTGCCGTCGGGGAGCATGGGTGGGTTCACCTCCAGTCTGTCTGTCTGTCTGCCTGTCTTTCTCTGCTCTGAGGATGGACCATTCCAAGAGCCAGCAGGGGTCTCCAGTCAGATCCAAGCTGGGCCCCGGCCGAAGTCAGAGACCCTCATGTCCCTGCGGAACCAGGGACAGTCAGTCTGCAGATCGTCTAATCCGTGCAACCGGCTCTCTGGGCAGCCACAGTGCCTCCCCTGCTTAATTTCACTGCGAGCCTCTCACGTGTCCCTGATCTGTCCTCTTTTGGTTGCAGAGCGGCCGGCGCCCCCTAGGGAGCTCCTGGTGCCCCAAGCGGAAGTGACCGCACGCAGCCTGTGGCTCCAGTGGGTCCCGGGCAGCGACGGGGCCTCCCCCATCCGGTACTTCACGGTGCAGCTGCGCGAGCTGCCCCGGGGACAGTGGCAGACCTATTCCTCGTCCATCAGCCACGAGGCCACAGCCTGTGCCGTTGAAAGGTACGCAGAGGGCCAGGGGGACCCTCCCCCGGGGTACGGGGGCCCTGCCCTCCCCAGCCAGCTCCTGCCCATTGAGTAGGGAGTCTGTGCAGGACGCAGAGACGCGCCACCGAAAGCCCATGTCTCCTCTTGTAGTCAGCGCTGCTGTGCCGGGACCCGGTAGTCCTTGCATCCCGCGTCCGGGTGCAGACGCCCACTCGGGCCACTTGCCCACCAGAGTCCTTCCGAGCGGCCCGGCACAGATGGTCCGCCCGCCCCAGGCCCCGGGGACTGACGAGGCACAGATGAGCAGGCAGTGGGGCCCTGAGCCCGGGAGGGACTGAGGCTCCCCAGTGCCCGAGCGGCACGGAGTTGGGGGCGGCGGGGAGGGCAGCCCAGCCTGCCACTGTCACTGTGTCACAGGCCGGAGAGAGGCCCTTCTCTGTGCCGTCTCTGCGTCAGCAAGGTGGACAGATTCCGCCTGGGGGCCGCCGTTCCTTAGTGACGGCGGATGGGGCAGGATCAGAGCCCCGCCCCCCGAGCCAGCTGTCTGGTGAACTGCTGGGCAGGAGGGAGGGGCTGCACCGCCGGCCGCAGCTGGACCCGCTGCATCGTGATCCCACCTGGGCTCCTTCTCTCGGCTGCCCCCCTCCTTACGGTGAAGGAGACTAGGGCTGGGCGGGGTTACGTCGCCCGCCAGAATCCTACAGATGGAACAGTCTAGACGGGCAGGTCTAGGAAGTGGCCTCGGGCCCTGCGTCCTCACGTCCGCCCGCGTGGAAGACCCCGCCTGGGAGGGTGATGGCGGCAGCCCGGGGAGACGCCTTGGCATCTTCACTGTACTTCCCGCCCGGCCCTGGCCTTGTCACTTTCTGCCAGGCTCATGCTCCGGGGCTGGGGAGCGGCTACTAAGTAGTGGGTCCCACTGTCCCCCGTGGGTGCTAGAACCCCTGCCAGGACCTCCCAGGAGGACGGAGGAGGCCAGGACCATGGTTTCCTAGGCGGACCGAGGTCCTCTCGTCGTTCAGAACGAGCCCCGTGCCGGGTACCGTGCCGCACTCACGTCCACCTGCCCGTGGAATCCCCACGACCGCTCCAGGAACTGCCGTCCCAGTTCCACGGGTGAGGAACAGGGTCAGAGGTCGCTTTGGTACCTTGCCTGCAGCCCTGCCCAGCCAGCAGGGAGCACATGTGGGCCTCCCTGGGCACGCCACCCTCCCCCTCGCAAGGCCGCCAGTCTGCTGTCCGCGGAGCAGAGGCCATGAGCTGTGCCATCCTCAGAGACCCCCGGAGGCGCAGCTCAGGGATGGGGTTGGAGCGTGGATCTGTCACTCCCTCCTACGTGTGCCAGCAGCGGGGCTGAAGGAGAAGGGGACCACGCCCCCTGGTCCAAGGAGCCGGCACCGACGGGGGTGAAGCTGGCGCCCACGGCGGGTGTTGTCGGCTCCAGGCGGCGGTGGCCACTGTCACTGCCCGCCCGGGAGGCTGTGCGGCCGGCCTGCACCCTGATGGGATGAGCAGGAGTAGCGCGGGCGGCTCGCAGGGACCTCCCGGCAGCTCTGCTTTGGCGCACGGAACGCGCGCCCCCTTTGGAGGTGACCTTCAGAGGCAGCCACGGGCCCAGAAGGAAGGCAGCTCACCACTTAGAGCTGCGGCCTCCTGGGACCCCAAGTGATATACCTGGTCTGAGTGACTCCCTCATCCCATGACCCAAAAAGCTCTCAGCTCTGTCTGAAGATGAGGGATGGACGGTCCCTATGCACACGTTCTGCCCCCGGAAGGGCCGAGGTCACTGCCTGCCACTTAGAGGCGACATTTGTTCAGGTCCGTCTGCTGGTGAGTAGGGGTTTAGAGCGCTAGTGACAGTCACGGCAGCTGTAACCACCCTCCTCGTGGTGGGAAGATGAGGCTGGAATGGCATCAGTGTGGACGCGCCCCTCCGAGACGCTCCCCACGGCGGCCTGGTGGTGAAGCCTCCCGCGCCATCTCCCTTGCTGTCATTGTCATCGCCACCATCACCATCTCAGCATCACCCAGCCCTCCATCAGTTCCAGAACAATTCCCACGTGTTGTCCCCCAGGTCGTCCACGTGGAGAGAAAGGCCTATGGGGTACAGACCAGACTTTTTATTATTTCCGTCGTGCAGACGAGGACAGGGGGCAGCAGACGTGTCTCAAGCAGCGAAGGGGCCTCAGCTTCTCTGAATGGGGGAGGGGATCCCTTTGTGTTTCGGACGTTCCCTGGGCCTGTAGCCCCAAGCTTCACGGATGCAAACCAGCACCCAGCTAATTTACGCGGGTCCAGATGTAGCAAACAGTGTTTATCATCTACACCCCAAGCTCTCAGCAGTCCGTCTACCCCTGAGTGGCCATGGGACCTTGGAGGAGCGAAACACGGGCTGGAGGAACCATCCTGTGGTTCCTCTCAGCTCTGGGTCGAAGATTTGCCTCAGTGACCAACAGCAGTGAATGGACGGCCAAGTAACAAGGCCCCCAGAATAGTCAAAGCCTGTCCCCGCGGAGCCCGCCAGCCTTACGACAGCCGTGGGAGCCACAAGGCACAGCTCCTCCTGCAGAGGAAGGCACTCTGCTGCAGACACACACCCCGGGCCAGGATTCTCCTGTGCCGCCTGGGGGTTGGGGGTTGGGCGAGCGTGGCCAGGATGCCCAGCTTACTTTGTACAGCACACTCCAGTGCGCTGGGCGCCTGGCTTCGTTAGAATGTGCCCTCGGTCATAAATAACCCCACCTCCTCGTGTAAACATGTGAAAGAAGAGCGATAAAATCCAACTGCCTCTCCTGTCATGGAGCCTCCAACAGACCAATGGTGTGCTTGGGACTTTGCGTTGGAAAGGAGAGGTCCATGTTTCAGGACAGACAGTTTAATTTGGTGCAGGAGACACTGTTGTCAGTTTCCTAGTGGGCCAGAACCAGGACACATGGTTCCCCCCCCTCAGTAGAAAACATGTCGCGGGCAGGATCCCGGGAAAGCGACGTCTTGTTCACTGCCACCGGGTCATCTCCCTGCCTGCCTCATCGTCCTGACAGCTACATTCTCCTTCTTCTTTTTTTTTTTTTTTTTGCGTTACGGGGGCCTCTCACTGCTGTGGCCTCTCCCGTTGCGGAGCACAGGCTCCGGACGCACAGGCTCAGCGGCCATGGCTCACGGGCCCAGCCGCTCTGCGGCATGTGGGATCTTCCCAGACCGGGGCACAAACCTGCGTCCCCTGCATTGGCAGGCGGACTTTCAACCACTGCGCCACCAGGGAAGCCCCACTCCTTCTTTTTTTTTAAACATTCTTTTTACATTTGACTTTTGCCAGTTGCACGAAGTCTGCTAGTGGCCAAAAAAACATAAAACATTTAAACAAAAGTGTAAAACAAAAAGTTTAACGATCCACATCTTGTACCTATACCTACCTCTGGTGACTGTGGGTCCAGAGCACTGGGAGGGGTTGGGTCTGAGGGACCTATTTCAGCATCACCGGTTTCTGGTTGATGGTTGCATCCCATAGAAATGCAGTGTAGCTGAAGAGAAGAGCTCTGAGCACAGAGCCACGTGGACGTTCTGGATGTCCCTTTAGGACAGAGCAGGGATGGCGTGGGCTCCAGTGACAGCTGTGTGTCCAGTAACCGTGGGCCCTGCTGTTCCCCTGGACCTGCCCTCTCCGGCAGCCTCTGGGAAGACAGGAAAGAGAAAGTAAAATGTATTGAGCGCCTACTGTGTGACTGATTGCCAGACTTCATGGGGTGGGTTGTGTCATTTAACTTCCCCTGGAAGCGTGGGTATCATTACCTCTGTTTTCATAGATGAACTGAGTGAGACTCAGAGACATTAAATGGCGTGCCCCAGTTAGGAGTGGCAGGGCCAGAATTTAACTTCCTGCTTGGGGCCGACTCCAAAGCAGAGGCTCAAGGAGGCCTGGAAGAGTGAACAGAGGGCAGAACTGGGGGACATCGGAGGGCTTGTTCCTTATTCATTTATCAGGCAGTCGTGAAGTCCTGTTGTGCCCAGGGGCGAGCCCGGAGGGAGCGAGGGGCTGGGATGGACGGGGCGATGAGGGTGTGCTCAGGGTAGAAGGTAGACCAGTAATCCAAAGGAGCAGCTCCACAGACATGAGGCGCCTGCGGAGGACGGAGACCAGGAGGCGGACACGGTGACCGTGGTAACCTCTCCAGGGCGATGGCCGCTCCCTTCACGGCCTCCAAGTCGCTCTTCGCCTGTTTTCAGGCGCCTGGCAGGGCTTCCTACTGAGAGGGTAAGTCCTGCAGCTCAGACGCCTCCCTGTCCCCTGCAACTCCCAGGGACAGTCATGGGTCCCGTGAAGCGGGAGAGCCTGCACAGCGCAGGTCTGATGCCGGGAGCTCCGCTTCCCAGGCTCCTCGTCCCAGCCCGTCTGTCACAGACCTGTCATCAGATGTCATCCAGCCATCAGACATCCTTTACTGCTCCGCTGCTGTGCCCCCGCCTCCTGGAGACCCCGGAGGTCAGGAAAGAAAGGGTGGTCTTCAAGAGCTTGACCTTTGGCCTCAGCTTCCGGAACCATTAGAGAACAGTGACGTACTGAATATAATGTAATAAATCAGATGCACTGCTGTGTTCTAAATGGCAGCGCACTAGATAATAAAAGTGCTCCATATAAACACAAGGGTCATTGCCGGGGCACCTACCACCTGCCGGACCTGTGCTGATATTCACGTGTCCTCTTATTCAACCCTCCCAAGAAACTTCAGAGACAGATAAGGTCACCCCAGCCATTCATCCCTTCTGCGGGGATTCACTGAGCACCTCCGGGGTGCCAGGCACTGCCATTGGTGCCGGGGACAAGGCAATAAATGAGGCCTTGGTCCCTGTCCCCAAGGAGTCCTGAGTCTTGTAAAGAAGACAGTCGTCAAGGAAACAGTTACTTACAAATTGTGATGGAGGAGACGAGGAAATGAACGGGGCGTCGGGGACAGTGGGCAGGGGCCAGGCATCGCCTGGAGCTGGTGAAGCTGGCACCTGCCGGGCAAGAGCACTACGACCACTTCTCGGTTCTGAGCGCCGGCTGTGGGCCAGACTCCCCTCCGCCCCAGAACCCATCCCAGCAACAGCCTCATGGCGTGGGCGCTGCTGTCAGCCCAGATGGGGAGACGGGGTGAGATGGAGGCCGGGGGAGGAAACACGTGGTTACCTCCACCATTCGTGACATCCCTCCTGGGAAGCTGGGGACAGATGGGAGCTTACTTGTCTGTTTTAACTGAATAAAGGGTGTCGCCCCAAAACCAGACCGTCCTTCAGGGTGGGACTTCAGAAGCGTCTCCACTAAAGCCAGGGCCGAGGCAGCGTTGGCCGTCAGCGCTGTTCCTGGCTGTGGAATCGGGGCGCCGATGGACTAGCGAGCAGCAGGGTGCACTCGGCTCTGGGGGGCTGGGAAGCAAGAGCGCCCCCCGAGGTGTCAGCTCACAGAGGACCGCTGTCATCGGTCTTACGCAGGAGGCGATTTGAAAACAGAGGCAGAGAAAACTTTTCTGATCTTGGTTTCCAAAAATGGTTGTCAGTGTTTCAAAAAGCAGAATCCTTTCTCTAAACGAAGTGTCACCCAGAACCAGTTACAGACCAGATGGAAGTGGAGCTGCTGTTGGTTGATGCAGGGGGAATGGAGGCCCCGGACACCCAGAGGGTCCCTCGGAGTCTCAGGGGTTCCTCAGTGCTCAGTTTGAAAACCACTGGTCTACAGGCTGGGTCAGAGCCAGGGGAAGGGCTGGTCTGAGGCAGCGAGGGCTGTGCTTAGACCAAGTTGAGGAAACTTGGGGATGGTTTGGACTCGAGGGACGGGGAGGGAGCGTCTAGAATCACTTCGGATCTTCGGGTCCGGGAAATGGGGAGGACAGCGGGGCCACTGCCTGAGACACAGCCGCTGCTGGGAGGGAAGGGGGGACGCAGGGCCCTCGTCTGCTGCTCTGGAAGTAAAACCCAAGGGGCGGTGACAGCGGCCGGCCAGCCAGCTGGGTGCTGAAAGGGGCTGAGCTAGGGAGGCGCCGCCGGGGCACTGGGTGAAGGTCTGTGTGTCGTCCACACGGCGGAGTTTGTCTGAAGCCTCAGTCGTCAGTGTGGCTCTGCGCTGAGCACACGGACCGTCTGGGTGGGTGGGAGGATGGATGGATGGATGAGACGGAGGAAGGATGGAAGGGAGAGGGGAAGCCTGCAGTGGTGGCACCAAGGAGTGCATTGATGTCCCGAAAGTCTCATCCGTGGGCCGAGGGGGACATCGTTTCACATGGACAGCCAACACTGTCTTGGCCGTACTTAAGGTGGGAGGCAGTGTCACTTCAGGGCGAGACCCCTCTTCCGGCCTCCGACCCCCAGCCACTGACCAGTCCTCGGGCGGAGGGCGGGGGCCTCTATCTCCTCGCCGTGAAACAGGAATCGTGACGGCTCTACCCTGCAGAGCCGCCCTGCGGCCTAGATGGGGCGGCGCTGCTCGAGCGCGGCTCCGTCGGCGGGAGGGGGAGGGGCAGGGGCAGCCCCTGGAGCCAGGCCCCGGCGGGGCTGGCACGGAGCTCCGCGGAGGAGCGCTGGGCTGCGGGAGGAGGTGCGCGCCTGCTCCCCGTGCTCCGATGCTCCGAGCCTGCGCCGGTGTGATCAGCGTCTCCCGGGAAGTCCTCCGCGCTGCTCCGAGAGCAGCGATTTGCTGCGCACAGGTGTCTCTGAGTGCAGGAAGTGGTAGTCCCTTCCCAGGAGCCCTAGGCAAGCACTCCAATCCCCCTGCTGGGAAGTTCTGGGCTCCCCCCACCCCGGGAATCTCCTGTCTCCCTAGACCGGCCAGTGAGCCAGGGCTGGTGCTGGGAGCTGCTCCCCAGACAGTCCCGGGCGCCCGGCTCGCTGCTGCCGGGCGAGATTCAGCCGCAGCCCCAGAATGCCCGCTCCTCGCGGCCACCCGGGCCCGCGGACAGGCGGAGGGCTCTGCGGTCACGGGTCCCTTCCGTGTTTCAGGCTGAGGCCCTTCACCTCCTACAAGCTGCGCCTGAAGGCCACCAATGACATTGGGGACAGCGACTTCAGCGCGGAGACAGAGGCGGTAACCACGCTGCAGGACGGTGAGCAAGGGGGCCCGCTTCCCGCTGCCGCCTTTGTGCCCCGGAACCCTGGCTCCTAGAGAGACCCACTCTCATCTTGGGCCAGGAAGGGGTCAACCCGGGGAGTGGGGGCAGTGGCCGTGGGCAGTGGAATTCAATTAGCAGCAGAAGCTGGGCGCTCCTGTACAGCCCAGGGCCGTAAATCGAGACTTCAAGGGCTTCCAAATGGAGGAGGTTTCTTTGATTGGCTTCCAAACCCCGACCGACCATCCATTAGCATCCCTGAGACTGAATAATTGATAGGGTCATTAAAGATAGATGTCGTGGGGTAGTTGCGTTTTAAGAGGTTTTCCCCATTTTTCTCATTCACAAGCCACCCAGTTTTGTCACTTGACAAAAGCACAGTTAAGTGATGGAAGTGAGACCCCCTAACAGCTCCAGGTGGCTTTGCACCCGCCCTGTCCTGCTCAGAGGAATTGGGCCTGAAGATCCGTTGTGAGTTTGTTTGGCAATCGATAATCAAACCAGGCTCAAGGGATCTGGGAGACGGTCTCCTCAAGTCCGCCCAGCAGACAGGTGGGTGCTTGGGTTGGAAAGGAATGCTGCTGCGTAACAGTGCTGGGCTCTGGTCCCGGACTGCAGCTCGCCCAGCGGTGCTTTATGATAATCCCCAGACCTGCCCCGAGCACCCTCTCCCCCCGTTAACGCAGCAGGGGAACGAGGCTCAACCCAGCCCGTGTCCGCCCACTCGCCCCGGGACCCCCCACCTTCAGCTCTGCTCTTTCTGTAACCTGGGAGGGCGGCTTCTCCAACACCAGGCCGCCAGTGACCTGAAGGTCCAGCTAAGGGGTTCCAGGGACCCTTCTAGCTCTTCAGGGGCACGCAGAGACTATTTGCAACAGAGCAGAAGCCACCAGGGCCCGCTGGTGATCCTGACGGGGACGTGCCTGCTGAGCTCACAGGAGCCTGCAGCCCTACCTGCGGGGAGGAGGGGCGGGACCTGGCCCTGGGGACACCAAGGTTGTCTTTTGTGGCTCCCGCTTTAACCCCACGTTTCACACAACCAAGGTTCCACTTCAGCTGAGCACTGATGGTTAGAAGAAAGAAAATGCAGCACGCTGGTTTGGGGGGGGGGTCTCGAGAAGGACTGTGGAAGCAGGACGCCCCCTCCAGCCCCCCTCCGCCCCTCACGGGCTCAGTCAGAAGACGGCCTCTCTCACCCCTTTCATATTCAGATCACTCCTTTGGATGCCTTTATCGTGTCATCTTCCTTTTCGGAGATTTGCGATTTCTCTTTGCCATGGAACGGCCTTGTGTTTTCATTGCATCCTCTCAAAGTCCAGCTCTAGGCAGAGACTGACTCCAGGGGTGGGCAGCCTTGTGCTGGGGAAGGGGCTTGGGAGCCTGGGGATGGTTTGCTAATAAACGTTTCCTTATAACAGTGTTTAGGGTACTGAGACCGCCCCGTAATTGTAATCCTGTGTGATCAGGAAAACTGGATCAGGGTCTTAAGATAGAACAGCAGGAGGTCGGAGGGCGCAGGGTAGAGAGCTGTCCCTGGGCGGGACGGGGAGGCCTGGCAGGTGCAGGGGAGACTCACAGAGCAGGGACCCGGGGCCACGTCGGGATGGTGTGCCAGACACACCCTGGGGGCGGGGCGGGGCGGGGAGAACTCCTCATTCATTCTCCTCAAAGCCTACTTCTGAACCTTAACCGTGTGTCGGGTGTCAGGATGTCACCGTGGGGCAGCCGTAAGGAGGCCAGTCCGACTGCTGAGACAGGGCCGCACAGGCCCAGCGGGGGCGGAGGTGGGGAAGGGGTGTCAGGAAGGCCTGCTGGGCATGGCAGACGCTCCAGAGAGCAGGGCAGGGCTGTGGGCAGGGGTCACCTTGTCCCCCAGGGAGCAGGGCAGAGCCGCCACCGAGACCCAGCCCGGGGCCAACGTCCCTCCAGCCCCCGGAGGTCAGCCTCCGTCCCTGACAGTCACGTCCGTGTTTAAAGCCAAGGGCACTGTGGCCTGGCTTGATCACTTGTCCTGTTCGGAAGTCGCTCTGACCTGAGTACCTCAAAAAAATCATGCTCCTACTCTGGGGGGAGGGGTGGCCCCCGGGGAGATCTGGGAAGTGCAGGGGCTCTCCGGGCACCTCCTCTGGTGTGAGCAGCTCCCCGTGGAGAGATCCAGACTCGCGTGTCTGTCTTGGGGGTCCGCCTGGGGGGAAGGTCAGGGACGTGAGCTGTGATCGCCCGACCGGGATTAGGTTCCTTCTCTCCTGGACACAGGCTGGCGGGTGGGGGCAGGGCATCCCCAGGGAAGAGGGAGGCTGGATGCTGGCTGGCCAGCTTTCCCCGGCTCTCGGGGGCTGGGCCTGGCCCTTCCTCCTGACCGGGACCGGGAGAGAGCTGGCCCAAGCGGCCGCCGAGCACAGGCAGAACCGCCTCATCCTTGCCTTCTTCTTTCTCGTATTTCAGTTCCAGGGGAGCCTCCGAGCTCTGTCTCTGTGACGCCACACACCACCTCGTCTGTTCTGATCCAGTGGCAGGTAAGGGCCCCAGAATCCCATGGTAAAACCGTTCATGCGACCGTGTGGTCAGCTGGCACCTGCTGGGCCCCGGATCGGGGTGGAGTGGGACAAAGGGGACACGCCAGTCAGGCTTGCACACCGTGCGGGGAAATGGTGAGTGTAACTTCCAAGACGGGAAGTGCGGGACTGTCGCGGCATGCGTAATGGACTCGTGCCCAGCGCACTGAGGGGACCAGCAGGGCGGCAAGGGGGCTGCCCAGAGCACAGACGGGCTGAGCTTTGGAGAAGGATGCAGACAGAGCAAGGCTCCTGTGGCAAGATTGGTTCACGTCCTACCGGGTTATCGTTTGTACAGAAATTAATTCCAGCCAGGCAAAACATCAACAGGGTGACATGTATCTTTGTTAGTTCCAAGTGTTTAGTCAAACCAAGGAACCTTCTCCTAAATAATCAAACGATCCTCGGTGAGCTGTTAACAGCGCTCTAACACAACACTGAAAGCACCTGCTCCCCTCTCTTTGCCTTACTTCCGCTTCTGGATCATTTTCGCTAACACTGAGGTGCCTTGAGGGCAGAAATAACGAGGGGCAGAACCGCCAAGGCAGGCTGCCCTGCCCGAGGGCGAGCCCAGCGGAGGGCGAGGGATCCAGCCAGGGCGCGGGGGGCTAATTCAGGAGCAGGGCTGGAGCTGGACCGGGCAGGCACACAGACCGACGGGCAGGGGCCAAGGGCGGTGATGAGCATGGGCACAGCATCTGGCCAACAAGGGAAGCTCCTGCGTCCAGAATGGGGGCCGCCGTCCTGGGCGGGGGCAGTGCCTACAGCCAGCAGGCCGTGGGGAGGGCAGACAGAGGGCAGGGCTGTGGTCTGGGTTCGAGCCATGGGCAGCTGAGGTCTGCCTAGGAGTGGCCTCTGTGGTCTGTGTGGGCAGGAGAGTCTTCCTCTGGGTTGATGATAATCGTCTAGATAATGCCGGAATCACATCCAGAATCAGCGGGAACCAAGCACAAATAACGGTCTGGACGTGGCCTTGGAGAGTGGAGGGGGCTTATCTCAGCCAGGTGCACTGCACTGGCACAGGAAGAAAGGGCGGGACGGAAAGGGGCAGGGAGCCCCAGGAGAGGACCAGGGCCCGGGCTCAGTCTGCAGGCCCCAGTTTGCCATTGCGTGACTCTGATCCCCAGAGGCCTCTCTGGCTCCAGCTTCCTGCTCCATAAAAACAGGAGGTCAAAGGTGACCTCTGACGTCACTGCAAGGTCTCTGATCCAAGGCCTGTTAGACCTCAACAGCCCTGACTTCCATCTGGGTCTCTGATGGGAGGTGGGAAACATTCAAAATGGAAATTCAAGGTCCCGAGCGCTTCTGTTTCCCACCCTCCACTAATGTGATCAACCAAAAGCAGATGGGTCCTTCGGGCTGTGCTGAATGCTGCCAGGTTTGTGCTTTGTGGTTCGGCTTGGGGTCTGGCTGCCCAGTAACTAGGTGAGCTCCTTTTCTGTGAAGGCAGCGGCTCAGGGCTATGTCACCTCACTGCCCCCGCATACATGGCCGTGGACGAGGTGCTGGCTGTCAGCCCGGCCATCCCACCTCTGGCCGCTGGGCTGCAAGCCCTCAGCTGCGGCTAGAACACTCTGTGAAGTGGCGAGAACCGCACGAAAGGCGCTTGGCATGTGTGTCTGTCAGCTGTCCGCCTTCAGACCCCAGCAGAACAAACTAATTCCAGGAAGCCTGAACAGGAGGTGGTCAGGATGATGCATTGTGGAAATAAATGCCTGTCAACTGCCAGGCAATTGAAGTATAATTAAAATTACGAGTAATTTACTAAATCAGAGTGAGCAGAACAAAGGAACTACATTTAAATATAGATTTGCATTCCAAATGAAATGTTTCACCTGTAAACTTTTTTTTTTTTGTAATCTGTTTAAAAATGAAAACACTGCCTGTAATTTCAAGGCCGTTGACCCATTTGAATGGGCTGCCTGTCAGATGTGATTCCTCTTAGTAGGATGATCAATCTGTGCCTTTCGCGGGTCCAGTGCTGTTTGGAATCTGAGGATTTGCATGTCTATTCTAGACGGCGGTGGCTTTGTGTGCACACTGAGTACAGCTCATACTGGGCATTCACATCCCTGAATTGATCACAACATTAAGCTGGCTGTTCCGAAACCTCCAGCGGGCCACACAGTCTGTCACTCAAATGCATTTCCCCTCGTGTGACTGCAGTGGATTTTGAGGCTGTTTTCTAGCAGAGAAAACGTCCTAAGGGACAGATCACATCATGCACGATGGACTCGGGGGAGGGGGGACTCAGTGCTGTACAGGACGCCTTCCCAAGAGGAGTGTTGCGGCTGCCTGGGCAGAGGGGGCAGGACGGCGGGGCCTCTTCAGGACAGCTCTTGGCCTTTGTCCCTTTCCTCACCACTTGCTCTGTTGTCTGCAGAGGACCAGCTCCGGCTTGGGGTGCTGAGCACCTTGAGGTGAACAGGACAGATTCCAGACCTTGAAGACCTTCCATGTAGTTCATTGAGCTCTATGCGCATTAGTGCGAAGCCAGCAGAGGGGAACAGCTGAGTCTGGCCAGAGGGAGGTGGGAGGTGACAGGATGAATGGTCCTCCTGATCTCAGGTGGCCTCGGCCTGCGGCGGCCTGAAGCAGCATTTCAGTTCCCCGGCCAGAGATTGAAGTCAGGTTGCCACAGTGAGAGTCCTGAATCCTGGCCACTAGACCAGTGGCCAAGGACAAGGCCCTGGCCCATCGGCTTTATAGAAGTGAATTCCCACAAAGAGATGGAAAGTTGTGAAACGAGTAAAGTGTTTATTAGGAGGAAAAAGGATATGTGTGAATGGACTCACACGGGTGGACGCAGAGAGAGAGCTGCGCCCCTGTGGTAGTTTGAATCACTTCTATGGGGCATTTCTTCCAGGTTTCCTTTAGCCAGTCATCTAGCTTTGCCTGGTTCTGAGTCCGTATTTGGTTTATCTCGGAGTCCTCCCATGTGTGCGCGCGCATCTCTTAGCCAAGGTGGATTCTGGTGAAGAGGCCTATGGGTAGGTTGACATCACCTGCTGTGGGGTGGCACCCCGTCCCTTTTGACCTCCGAGGGGCCTTTCTGCACATGTGTAGTCGGGGCAGGTCTCCTTGACCTCAAGAATGAGAAATACGTGGTCTCTTTATCTTTTATCTGGGCAGGGCTCAGCTTCTCTCTGCCCTTGTCCCCCCACAGGGGACAAACTCCAGCTGCTCAGCCTGGGGCCCATCTATCGCCTGCCTCACTCCCCCAGTAAAAGGCAGGAAGACGACTATGCAAACATCACGTACAGCCAGAGCAAACGCTTGGAGGTGTGACGGCTACCGGGCTTTGGTTCTGTGTTTCAAGGGAAGGCACGATGGAGCCGGGTTCTCTAGGGCCTCCTGTGCTCCACTGAACCATCGGGACTTAACCCCACAGGCGTCAGAGGGAATCCCTGTTCTGTGCTCCAGGAAACGGAAGTCACGGGAAGTCATGGGCTCAGGCCTCAGGACGGCAGCAGCTGAGTTCCAGTTCTGTCTCATACTCACCGTGAGGCCTCAGACTCCATGTGGACCCTCCCCAAGCCCAGGTCCCCCCAGACCTGCCTGGTCTGGGAAAGCCCGCTGCACCGGCTCCAGCCCATCGCCGAGTGCTCGGCCAGGACTGAGGCTCGTGGTGGGAGTCCTGCCCCCTCCCCACCCGGGCCCTTCCCTCCGCTCAACCCTGCCGCCTACAAGACGCCCGCCCTCATCCTCCTGGCCGTCCCCAGCTCTCGGTTCCCTTCCGGCCCACTGGAGTGGGCCATCAAGGCCAGTGCACTCTGACCAGCTCATCTGCATTTTAACGGGGGCTTCGAAAACTGAAAAACTGCTCTGGACCCCCAAAAAGCCTGCTGGTAGAACTTCTGACGTGCAAAAGGCAGAGTGAAGATGATTTTAGAGGGGACCCTAGCCCCTTCAAGTGTCTGCCCGTACAGATGGCTGATCCAGGATGAAGTCAGCCAGAGGTGGTGTCGCCTTGACGTGAGCACACCCAGCACACCCCCACAAGCGCTGACTAAGCGCCTGCTGTGTCCCAGGCCTGGCAGAGGGGCTGTGGGAAGATAGAAACGAACACGACACAGGCAAGGCCCGGCCTCCACGGCACATGCTAAATCAGAAACCACAGGAACGGCAGCGTCAGGGCCAAGGGCTGGGAGAAAGGTCTGCACGTGCGAAGAGAGACTTCTGTTCAGAAACCCCCTAGAGACCACCTAGGCCAGCTTCCACACAGAGCAGGTACAGGGTTGAGCCCCGGAGGTTGTGCACCAGCCTGAGCCTGCCCTGCAAGGCCATCGCAGAGCCAGGACTTGAACTGGGCCCACTGCTTCTGGAACTCTCTGTGGGTCACACGGAGCTGCCCTACTGGGACCTCCCAGGACACCCAGAGTCGTAGAGGCCTCTCACATATGACAGATGGTTTATTCCAAGCTTGAGGAACAGAAAGTGTGGTTAAACCCTGTCCAGGATCCCACGCAGGCAGGCGGGCCTTGTGCATCGCCGTGGGTCATGAGAGCCTCACTGAGTGAGGCCTTCAGAGAGGCCGCCCTCCAGGCTGTGCGACCACCTGCCCCTCCTCCCCGGGCTGGTACGGCTCCTGCTGGGAGGGCATCACGGGGGGCACGGTTTCTGGTGCGGCCAGGTGTGGACCTGCCCGCAGCTGCAGCAGGTGTGCCTCGGGACTTGGGGCTCGGCCTCTCCTCACACCCCTGCAGCATCCTCTCCTCCAGGAAGGGTTTGAGCCTGGGATCGGCAGCCTCTGCCCCTTCCCCTGTCCCCGGCACCCCAACCCCCCTAGGTGTGGACATAGGCTGGGGACCGGGTGTTTGCCGCTGGTTCCAGAGCCGCATTTGGTCCCCAGGGAGGACATTGTTATTTTCGCAAACTCCCAGCATCCTGCCTGTTGGATCTTTTGGGGGAGTTGAATCCAGTCCTTCCCATTCCTCCCAAGCTCCCCACTCCCTGAAAGTCAATTTCTCTCACTGTCATCCCATCTCAGGCCTGCGTGTCTGTAGGGTCAGGCCTGGGCCTTTGCAGGCTCCCTGCGGGGGTCTGGGTGCCTGCAGCTGCCATGACCATAATCTGGGCCTGTGTAGAGGCCTGGAAGGTGACCAGGGTGACATTGCTGGGCTGGGACTTGAGACGGCTCTGCCCACCTGCCTGTCTTCAGCTCAGACCCCAGAGAGGGAAGCCTGGGGTTTCTCATCGTCACCGCCCCTCCCTTCCCACCTCCTCTGCAGCAACGATGCCCCGGGACTCTCAGGCAGGACGCTGGCGTCACCTGGGTGGACCGGGGCTCCCTGGGTGCCCAGCCGGTGCCTCACGTGAGCCTGGGTGCCGGGCACAGCCTCCCAGGAGAGGGGAAGCAAAAGCCCCCCGCCCCAGGTTTTGTCTCTCGTAGCCGGGCATCTTCCCGATTAACAGGGTCCTATGGACTTGAGGACTCTCCGTTCAGGCCCGTCTCCTGGAGTTCAGCTCCAGATGGGCCTGGCAGGGCCGCCCACGCGGGGAACGGCGCAGGACCCAGCCTGTCCCGGCTCAGTGCCGATCGATGCCCTGGCCGGTTGCTCCTAGTGACACCGCCCCCCCTGCCCACTGCCGCCTGAGCCCCGCCCATCCCTGCACCTCCACTAGGTGGGCTGCCTTTTCTCCCCCATCAAAGCCCCTCCTCCCACGAGGGCCAGCTCCACGGTTGCGTGCCCTGTATGTTTCTCTCTGATGCTCCAGTCTGCGGTGAGCCCTCCCTTTCTGGCGCTTCGTGTGTCATAACTCAGGACGTGTCATCGACCTGCTGAGTGGGTCAGCGCTAGAAGACAGGGCTGGGGCGAGCGCTGTGCTCCCCGGCAGTGGCGCAGGGCTCGGTGGTGCAGACAGGTCCCCCCTGCAGCAGAGGAGCTCTGCTGACCACCTGGTGGGCCTCAGCCTAGTGTCTCCACTGTGGGGGGACTTGTGGGGTCCAGGCCTCCCCCCTCCCTCAGGGGCCGCATCTGTGAGCAACCTGGGGTCCCCAGGGTCAGAGGCCCTGGAATTGCTTGGCCTTAGTCGGCAGAGGGCCACGGAGAATGCATCGCCGTGTCCCGGACCTTCTCTGTACAGCTTAGGTGTTGGGTGGAGAAACGTCTCTCCTTTTATTCTTACACGTAGACTTTTCCAACTTTTCCATCCATTGCATTTTTTAAAGAAGGGGGTGAAATAAACGTTCTGTCACATGTTATAAGAGTTGTGTTTGAAAGGAGCCCTACAGAATAAGGATTGTAATTGGTCTCCACTGTAGCCAATAAGAAAACAGGACTAGAGTTGACGGGGCAGATTGCCACCTTCCGTCCTTATGAATAGATGTGCGTGTGTTGTGCGCACACAAACACACACACACGATTTGCGTCTCAGCCTCTGTTGTGATGCATTAGCACCGACCCTGTCTCTGGCATCAATTAGCGTTAAACGCTGAGTGGTGTCCGCCTTTACCACACGGAACCAATGTTTAAATAGGGGAGGGTGGTACAACATAAAAACCCTAAAAGCGATTCTGAAAACAACTCTGTGAACTCTAAAGGGAGAAATCTGGGAAAAAAAGAAACAAACAACACGTCGGCAACGCCCCGTATTAAGGGAAGGATCTGAAACGCTGCAGTCCTCAGAGTGGGACAGCAACCAGGACAGGAGCCCAAAGGCTGGGCCGGCTGGAGAGAAAGCAGAGGGACATCCCAGGACGCCCGGTGATGGGCCCTCTCACAGGGATGCTTCCGCATCACCAACACTGAGGTTTTGTCCATCAAAATTGGTAAGAAAGAAAAGGACAAAATTTAGTAAAATAAAATAAAATAAAAACCATAACAAGATGGGCTTCCCTGGTGGCGCAGTGGTTGAGAGTCCGCCTGCCGATGCAGGGGACGCGGGTTCATTCCCTGGTCCGGGAAGATCCCACATGCCACAGAGCGGCTGGGCCCGTGAGCCATGGCCGCTGAGCCTGCGCGTCCGGAGCCTGTGCTCCGCAACGGGAGAGGCCACAACAGTGAGAGGCCCGCGTACCGCAAAAGAAAAAAAAAAACATAACAAGAAACAGAACCTCTCACCCGCCCCCCAGTCAGACCCCCGGGCTTCACCCCTGTCCTCACCTCCCTTCCTGAGAGCACTCAGCTTCCCGCGTTCCTCGCTGTCTGTCGATTTGGGCTTCGTTTTGGGAACGGCTGAGGGAGAGATCAGACAGCCCAATGCTGTAGAAAGTGGTCAAGGTCGTGGTTCAGCCACTGGGGCCGGACAGACAGGCGTGTGTCCCAGGGACCCTGTGTGCCCTGCTGGTCGCCTGTCCACACACGCCATCCAGGAGACACCAGGTCTGTGCTGGTCCACCTTGCCTTTCACGTCATTAACTCTGTGACTGTGAGTGGATTTTAAAGACATTTCCACCTGTGGGTGTCAGTGGCCAGCACTCAGGCAAAGGGGCGGCAGCGGTCACGCCTTGGAAATATCGGGGGTCTGGTTCCAGACCACCACAATGAAGAGATTCTGGCAGTGAAGCGAATCACACGCCTTTTTTGGTTTCTCAGTGCATGTAAAAGTGATGTTTACTGTAGTCTGTTAAGTGGGCAATAGCAGTATGTCAAGACAAGACAATGTACTTGATTGAATGAAAAATACTTTATTGCTAGAAAATGCTGACCGTCATCTGAGCCTTCAGTGAGTCATAGCAGTCACACCAACGGCCACCCTAACAAATACAACAGTAATGAAAGAGCTTTAGCTATTGTGAGAATTACCACAATGTGCCACAGAGACACGGAGTGAGCAGACACTGCTGGAAAATGGCGCTGATAGACTTGCTTGACTCAGGGCTGCCACGGACCCTCAATCGGTAAGAAACACAGTATCTGTGAGTGCAGTAAAGCGAGGTGTGCCTGTAGCTAGCCCGCCCACGTCCCGTTAACGTAAACTTCACATCGATGACGGTTCTGAGATTCAAATTCAACTGGGTGCCCGGTGTTTGCATTGGCTACATCTGGCAACCCTGTGAGGGAAGAGCAAAACGGGAGACCCACCTGACCTGGCAGTCCCTGGGCTCTGGTTTTGCGGTTCTGGCCTGACAGTCCGCAGTGTTCAGGGGGGGCCCCAGGGTCCTGCTAAGGCGGCCAGAACCAGAAGGGAAGGGGCTGGAGGTGAGCCAGCCCCCAGGTCCTCTGTGCTGGGTGTGGTGGCTGAGAAAGGTCGGCAGGGAAACGGAAACAGCCCCTCCCAGAGAACAGTCCTGCCCCGAGACACAGCTCCCCGTGCACCCGCGGAGGGTCTGGAGCCAAGGCCCGCACGTGCCCAGCAGCCCGTCCCCTCCGGCCCCTGGTGGGCAGAGCCTGGACAGGCTCCTCAAGGAGACATGCTCGGGGCCATTGGCGGCTCTGACGCGGCCCTCCTGGTGGCTCTCTGCCCCTGAGCTCACGCTGGGGTCTGTCGCCCCTCAGCCAGGAGGAGTGTCGTTTAATTGGATTTGCTGGGCTCCTCCAACAAGATGGACACGTGGGGATTGTCCATGTGGCGAGTCCGCTCAAGTTTCCCAGGCACGCGTGTCTGCGTCTGATGGGGAAAGTGACCTGCCGAGGTGCTTATCGTGAGGTGAGGAAGTCACCGAGGACCCGGGAAGCACCGTGAGGATGTCAGGGCCGCAGCAGAGCCGCAGTGCAGCGCCCGGGCTCGAGGGAGCACGCGGCAGCTGTCGCTGGCGACAACGTGGTGACTCTGGCACGTGCGCCAGTGTGTGCAGGGCCCCCCCGTGTCTCGGGAACCACGCTTGCTGTCTGCGCTGTCCCGCTGGAGAGTCTGGGGAGCCAAGGATCCCACACTGTCCACATCCGCTTGGTTCCTGGGTTTGGGACGGAGTAGCAAGAAGTCACAGAGAACGGACTCGTGTGAACATCAGATCCTGGGGGCGCCTGGGTTCAGGGACTAGGACTGAAGGGTGAGAGTTCGGACAGCAAAGCCCGCGGGTGTCCCGGGGCTGCCGTAACAGGTCACTGCAAACTGGGCGCCTGAGCACAACAGGGCTCTACTGTCCCACAGTTCTGAAGGCCAGAGTCCAAGATCAAGGTGTCGGTTAGCTCTGAAGACACAGGGGGCACCCTCCCTGCCTCTCCCCAGCTTCTGGTGGCCGCGGCCGTCCTCGGTGCTCCTTGGCTTCTAGACGCATCCCTCCAGCTTCCGCCTCTGCCTTCACGTGACATCCTCCTTATGTCTAAACGTCCTCATCTTTGGGTCTGTTTATAGTCTCAGCATTTGTCAGATAATGGCTAGATTGTATATTGCCTCTTAAAATGTGCTTTGTCTTCATGGATCCATCACGTTGAACATTTAGGTGCCCGTGCGAATTAACTTATAATACCTGACGGTGTTCATGAGTCCAAAGTCTGAGATTATGTTTGCAAGCAATTTTGCTGTCAGTGCCCTTCCAGCTGGAAGGTCGTCCTGTTGTCTTCGTGTCATTGGAAAGACCCAGAGAGGATTGGTTTAGGCGTTGTTTTCTTTGGGGGGGGGGCGGGGGTTAGTCCCGAGCTTGTATTTGTAGGACTCAGGACAGCACACCTGCAAATGTTTGTGTAGCATCGATTTCCAGACGTGTAACTGCTGAATTAAAAGGCAAGTGCATTAAGGACTTAGACAAATAAGATGGAATTGCCCTCCCAGAAGAAGCCAGTCATTTCCTTAGGGCCCTCCCTACCACTGTGTGGCCTCTTCCTAACTTGATTACATCTGCAGAGACCCTTTTTCCAGACGAGGTCTCACGTCCATAGGTACCGGGGGTTAGGACGTCAGCGTATCTCTTGTGGGGACACAGTTCAACCAACAACAGAGGGGCTTTCCTACCAAAGCTGTGGCCTCCATTCAGGCACCAGGACGCTGTGTACCAAGGCGCAGTGGCGTCACTTAGGCAGTGGCCTTGTAGAGTCACAGGAATCCAGGGAGCGTCCCTGTCCCCGGCCAAGGCCTCGTGACCCCTCCAGCCAGGGGTCATGGGCATGCCCTTGGTCCGTCTGTCTGGTCACAGTTTGGGAGGTTTGATCCTTTACTCGCTGAGGATCCCAGAGGGGAAACTGGAGCCCGAAGCCCCTAAGACCGGGGTCGGTGCCGTGGCCTCACTGGGATTCCGTGTGGAATGAGACGACCTTTCTTCTACTGACAGATCTGTCAGCCACAGGGAAAGGGACAGTCGGCGGGGCCCCGCCTGACCAGACCCTGCGCCCAGAGTGGGTTTGCACGGGTCCTGGGCTCACGTTCTCCCTCGAGCTGAGCCTCATCACCGAGCTACCTGTCACCTGGCTTCCACCGGGTTCTTAAGAGTCAGACGAGCCCCGCCGTCATGCGCTGACATGGAAGAGGGAGGTGTGGGTTCCAGCCTGTGCCTGAGTCGGGCAGAGTGGGGGTGACTGGGCACACGGAGGGGTCAGTGAGGTTCCCAGTGAGACGGCCACGGCCTGGGTGGACAGAAGGGACAGGGACTGAGGGGACGGGGTGAGGCCAACAGCGGACGATGCAGAGCCAGGCCACATCCCCGGTTCCCTTCAGGTCCTGGGTTGGCCCACTACAGCCAGCTTCCTCACCCGTCTGTGACCTGGGCCACGGTCTCTGGCCTCAGCCCTGGGGCTCGGGGGTTTGGACTGGACGTGGATGAGATGCCTGTGCTGCACTCACCAGCACCAGAAGCCCCAGGCTCCAGGGAAACAGCCGCACAGCAGGCCCTGTCCCCCCCGAGTGCCCTCATCAGTGTGACACCTGCCTGTTTTCTTGCAAACAGCTGAGGGCCCTCCGTGTGGACTGGTGCACCCCTCCTAGCCAGGCGGCCACACGTGAATCCAGGTGCCCTGACTGGTGTCTTTGCAGCCCCCGAGGGACGAGAGCCTGAACGGCCTCCTGCAGGGATACAGGATCTACTACCGGGAGCTAGAGTACGAGGCGGCCTCGGCCACTGAGTCCAAGACGCTCAAGGCGCCGTCCGCTCTGCGGGCCGAGCTCACAGGTGAGCCCTCTCGTCCCCCTGCCCGGGCCCAGCAGCAGGGAGGTTCCTGTGACCGCGGTGCATCCTCCCCCCGGGCCTGGGCCTCGGGGGCTAGAGGAGGTGCGGCCCTGCCCCCTCCCACCGACGGCGCGCACGGCCCAGAGGTGCCGTGAGCAGAGGCCCCCGGCCGGTGGGGGACCGGGGAGGCTGCCCGGAGGAGGAGCCATCTGAGGTGACTGTCGGGGTAAAAAGATGTCACTGAGGATGAGACGGGAAGCGGGGGACGCAGGGCCCAGCACAGCTCGGTGCGTGTAGGCAAGCAGAGAGGCAGGGACTTGGGTGGGGCAGGGGTCAGCCAGCCAGCGCAAGGCGTGTGCTGTGTGGGGCTGCCCCAAGTGGAGCAGGTTTGGGGTGCGCCGGGGCGGCTGCAGGGAGCCCCGGCTTCTGTCCCGGCTCCTCTGCTCGCCTGCACCCTGCCAGGCCCCTCCGCGGACTCTGACGGTCCTTCCAGCAGCCGTCGAGGAAGCTCTGGAGCTGCTGGGCGGGCAGCCGCACTCCCCCCTCCTCTTTCTTCCTGGCATCCCACACGCTGTCAGAGGAGATACTTGAGCCTTAACCCCTGCGCGCCGGGGTCGGGGCAGGCCGGCCGGGGAGCCGGGGCCTGCTCTGCCGGGGCCTGCTCGGGCCCCGCGTCTCGGCAAGGGTCCCATGTGCTATGGGCAGCTCCCGTGCTCCCTCCCCAGCCCGCCTTTTGGGGCCTCGGGGCTGCAGCTCAGCCCTGGCCCCGCCAGGAGGAGGACCGGCTCAGTCATGACCCCCAGTCTCAACGTCATCCCGGGTGTCCCTTGCTGACATCCAGACCACAGCAAGCGTCTCCCCGGGCTGTGTCACAAAATCAGATCTGTGGAATAAGAGGGTGCGGTGGGGGTCTGTGCTCCTGGCCCCTGTTTGTCATCTGCTCGCCCCCTTCAGCCCGGGGCTCTACCTGAGCACAGGTAGCCTGACGAGGCACCTGTGCAGGCATTGCCCAGGAGACGCCGATCTCCATCTCCCCCTGTGCTGCTTACGCTACCTCGTGCCGGAGGCAAACTTGACCCGTTTAATCTGAGGGGTGAGCACACGCCACCCCGTCGTGGGCCGGGGGGCCTGGCAGGTTCTCCAGGCAGCACGGGGGCCCCGGCGAGCGGACCCCGCCACGCAGTGGGTGGAGAGGCTTCCTGGCCAGGCCCCGGCCCCACGCCCGCAGCCCGTCACGCGACAACTGCTCCCTGCGTGCTGACCGCCTTTTTGCTCTGCTTGCCCCTAACAGCCCAGAGCAGCTTCCAGACCGTGAACAGCAGCTCCACGTTAACGACATACGAGCTAACACGTAAGTGGCACCGCCCTCAGCAGGAGCCGTGTGGCCACGTGGCCGTGTGGCCGTGTGGCCGGGAGCAGCCAGGCAGCGCCGCGTGGCCTCTCGGGGGGCCCAGTGGAAGCAGCTTGGACTCGTGGCTCTTGTTTCTGGGATTCCCCCTCAAACGCTGCTTCGCAATATGCCGGAACCACCAGGGAGACAGGAAAGGAAACTTCTAGAAGCAGAGGCTGGTAGTGTGGGGTCCTGGCAGCTGGTCTTCGAGTTTGGGACAGGAGGAAAGGCAGAGTGGGCGGATCTCCTCTCTGGTTCCTTCGACATATTTTTTAAGCCCCTTTCTTATTGTGGTAAAATACACATAACACACAATTTGCCATCTTCACCATTTTTAAGGGTCCAGTTCAGGGGCGTTAAGCACATTCACACTGTTGGGCAACTGTCCCCACCGTCCGTCTCCAGAACTTTCTCATCTTCCCAGACTGAGACTCTGCCCCCACGAAACATGGACGCCCCGGCCCCTCCCCCAGCCCCTGGCCCCCACCCCCTACTTTCCATCTCTGACCCTGGCTCCTCCGGGGGGACCTCACAGAAGTGGGATCGCACAGTGTTGGTCCCTCTGTGTCTGCTGGGTTCACTTCCGGTTTCACCCGCGCTGTAGCGTCAGGGTCTCCTTCCTTCTCAAGGCTGAGGGACAGTCCCCCGCGTGCTCACAGCCCAGGTATTTATCCATCCGTCCTCCATTCCTCTCCAACCAAACTGCTTCCCCTTGGATTCCTGGCTGGGGACGGGTTTCAGCAACCGAGGGCAAGGCTGAGGGGCCCCGATGCGATTCACTTCAGCACAGAGAAGTGGCTGGATTAGAAAGAGGATAAATGGGGGAGGGGGAGCCGGCCCTCCCCCGGCCCCAGGTGTGCAGGCACTGGCTGCCAGCCCATGCCCTTTCATCCCGCCACCACCTGGGCCAGCTGACCAGCCTGGCAGCCGGGGCGGGGCTCACGGAGCTGTCCCACTTCCCCAAGCTTCACCTCGTCCATCCGTCGTGTGCTCACTCACCCCCACCCATTGCTCCCTGGTTGTTTCCTTGTCTCTCTGCCAAGTCCCTCCTGGGCCGGGCACTCCCCCAGATGTGACCTCCCCGAGGAGCCAGGTGAAGAGTCCAGTGCAGGCCCGGCCCCAGTGAGGAGGGCTCCCTCCCGGGGTCTCGTCCAGGCCCTCCAGTCGTGGTTATGAAGTGCGGGAGGGGCGGCCCCGACCACGCAGCAGCGTCCACTCAGGTGTGTCTCCGTGGATTCCCGGGCCACACGAGTCCCGGGGTTGAGATGAAGCCTGGTGGTTTGTCTGGCAGCACGGCTGGACCACGTGGACAGAACCTTGACCATGAAATGTACACATATCGGCAAACCGAGGCCTTTGAGGTTTTAATGGCCGTGTCCTGGGAAGAAAATGACGTGTGAATCCAGACACCTCACCCAGGCCCTGTAGCCAGGCACGAGCTCTGTACTAGCCAACATGGTGAGAGCAGCTGGCCTCTAAGCCAAAACATTCTGGAAGGTTCTCCCCGTTGCGTGGCTTTCCCGAGGCCCCAGGTGCGTGCCGGACCACCTGGGTGCAAGGTTCCTGCAAATCGTGCCTCCCAGCGAGTGGCTAGCTCAGCAGAGGTGTGGCGGATCCGACCCCCAGGCCCTCCCTTGAAGGTGGTCAAGGTTCTGCCTGCCCTACTGGGCCAGGGTCTCACTCCGTCTGTTCCTACGCTTACTGAGAGATTCTGGACCAAAAGGCAAGCCCAGGTCAGGCCCTGTATCCTAGCTTCTTTCCCTCAGAAGAGGAGCCCGCTGCCGCCTTCCCCTGAGTGCAGGATGGGCTGCGTCTTTGCCTCACGAGTGTCACTAATGCCAGGACAGAGGGTGGCAGGCCCCTCGCAGACCTCTCTCTGCCAGAAAGAGCTCTTCCCCCGCGTCTCCTCAAGGGGCACTGGTCCCTCAGCGTGGCTCATGGAGGGAGTTTTCTAAGAAAGGGAGGGGGTCCCGCCAGCTGACCGCTGTCCCCTGGCCCTTGCAGATCTGAAGAAATACCGGCGCTATGAAGTGGTCATGACAGCCTACAACGTCATTGGCGAAAGCCCGGCCAGCGCGCCCGTGGAGGTCTTCGTCGGCGAAGCCGGTAGGTCCTGCGTGCCCACCCCCAGCCCAGAGCTCAGGTGCCAGCAGCGTCCCCCTCGATGAAGTTCATTTTGCTGGTGGGGCAGGAGGCTTCCGGTCATGGCTGGAAAGAGGCCGAGGGCTGGGTGTCCCGACGGGGGCAGCGGCCAAGTCTTGCTTTTGAGATTCAGGGGTGTTTAGCGTCTGGATTGATCAGGACCTGCTCTAGGGGAGCGACGCTGTAGCCTCCATGGAAACCTAGGTGTGTGGGAACCTCCGTGTGTGGAGGGGGGATGCTTGTCAGCTGCCGTCTCTGGCTGGGCCCGGGCAGTGGCCCCGGCACTGAGTCAGCCTGACCATCTGTAACAGGCCCTTCCCAGGTCTTGAAAAGCCACGCGGATCCATGTTTGTACCCCTTTTAGGTTAGACGTGGCCCCTGAGTTTGTCTCAAGGACCATCCCTTCTGTGGGGCTAACCCACAGGGAGACGTCGTGTCCTCTGTGGAAGCCAGGGTGCGCCTGCCCCCAGCTGCCCTGCAGCGAGCTGTGCCCCCTGCCCTCTGGCCCACAGGGCGACCCCTCCCCCTGACGCCCATCGCTCGCCGACAGCCGTCTCCTCTGAGCTTGGCAGATGGCCTGAGGGTTCTGCTCAGATCTGCTGGTGCGGAGTTGGGAGGGTGAAGGATGGTTGGAATCCCTCTGAGCACAGAGACCCAGGCCTGCCGGAGGACAGAGGGGTTCTGGTCACTCGGCCGGTGCACAGAACACAGGTGACCTTTTGCAGTTTGGAGAGGTTATCGTCGTAAACCAATCAGCACTGAGGGCCTAGCTTAGCAGGGTTTTTCTGGAACAGTCCCACAGTATTTTCGTGTAAGCGCGGATAAACCAAGTGAGCCACCAGGAGGTCGCATTGGCCTCTACACAAAAGTCTGTCTGGGGGGGAGGTGGAGGTTCCTTGGAGCAGGTGGGGCAGGGGCCAGGCATTCCAGGAGGACGTGGGCCTGGCCACAGAAGAGCCTACGCGGGCAGATGGGGGACGTGGCAGGGAGGGGACACTTCAGGGAGGGGACGTGGCGCGTGCCATCCGTCAGAGCAGGAGCTCTGGGACCTCACTGGGCATCAGTGCGGGACTTCGTACCGCTGGGTTGAGGGGCACACAGCCGGCCAGCTGCGACCTGCAGAGCTGACCTGCCTGCCACCAGCCTGCAATCCTGGGAAAGGGCCCAGCCTGTGGGGGCCCGGGCACTCCGGACAGGGCCTCAGGCCCAGGACCAGGGCAGATGTCCAGAGAACACGGCTGGAGCCTGGGCGGGAGACCCGGCTGGCACTGGGGCCGCAGCCAGCCAGTGGGCGACCGTTGGTGTGCCCAGTTCATGGGTCTCGTTCTGCGTTTGCTTGTTTGTTGTTTGTTTGTTTTGTGGTAAAGCACCGTTAACGTGAAACGTGCCGACCTCATCACTGGCAAGCGTCCAGCTCAGGGGCATGAAGCACATTCACCTGTTGTGCGGCCACTGTCCCCCCCGTCTCCTCTAGGGTCCTGCATCTTCCCAAACAGGAGCCCCTCGCCTGTCAGCAGACCCTTCCCTCTACCCTCCCCCCCGCCCCGGACGGCCTCTAATTTACCTTCTGTCTGTGAATTTGCCTAGTCTGGGTACTTCCTAGGCGGGGACTCACCACCTTTGTCCTTTGCACCCGCCTTCTCTCAGCATGTTTTCTTGGTTCATCCATGTTGTAGCAGGTGTCGGACTCTGTTCCTTCTCATGCAGTAGGCGTGTCCACGGTGGGCAGACACCACATTCTCTTTACCTGTGGGCCCATCAGTGGACACCTGGGTTGTTTCCACCTCTCGGGTTTGTGCTGGAGCTGCTGTGAACTCGGGTGGACCAGGTGTTTTTCCCAAGTGCTGAGCTGAGGCTGAGCCCATGTGGCCTGGCCCTGATGCAGGGCGCTGGCCGCTCCCGCCCCCTCCACGGGGGCCCCTCTCCCAACACACACCTGCCCCCATGCTGACTCTCCCCGGGGTGGGGGTGTCGCGGAGAGGGATGGAAGGAGGTTGTCCATTGGCTCTGCCGCCGTGGCGTGGGCGGCAGCCTCCGTGTTCCTCCATCAGGAACACGGAAAGCAGGGGCCGGGACACAGAGGTGGATGCTCAGCCCTCAGCGCGTTGCTCTGCCGTCTGTGTTTACGCTGCCAGAGAACGTTCTGAAAGGAGGATGCCAGTGCTCCCGGCATGGCTGCCAGTTACCCTTTGCCTCCCAGTCTCCACCTCTCACAGCCCAAGGGCCCTTACAGTGGTTTCGTTCCGATGCTGAGCCGTGCCGCTAATCAGGCCTGCAGAAAATAAAGTTCACTGGGGCCAATTTCCACTCACCTGGCCAGACGCTTCATCATGTCACAAACTGGTCGGCATGAAACACTCAGACTTGTGTGAAAACAGCCTGGAAACAACACGGTTTCCCCAAGTTAGACCGCCCTGAGCATCTGAGTGTCGGCTCGGCCGGTTTCCGGCTGTGTGATGCAGGGCCAGTTACTTCACCTCTCTGAGCCCTGGCCCTGAGGACCATGGTGCAGAGGGGAGAGCTGCGGGCTAGGAGTGAGGAGACTGGGGTCCTTGTCCCAACTCTGCCCCCAACGTGCCTGTTCCAACTGCAGGATAAATGTCCAGGACACGCCTGGACTGGTCAGTCAGTAAGAGACCCTGTGTGGTTACTGGATCGGTCTGGCCCATCTACAGAGCAATGAGAGGTTGAGAGTTAATGATCTTCAGGTCCCCTTCAGTCCAAATATGTAATATTTAAATCCTTTTAACCTCAGAGAGAAAGCGTAATCTTTAGGAGATTTCTCATTGAAATTGATTTCTGAGTCCAGGCATTTCAAATTGGTAAAAATAATACATTAGTAAGGACTCCAGTTTGCAAGAGATAGAAACCCAAACAGGCTTCAGCTGAAAGAATCAATTATCAATTCACATAACAGAAAAGTTGAAGAGCCTGGGTTCAGCTTCAGGCATGGCTGGATCCAGCACCCTAGCAGGCTGGTCCCATGTCCCCACTTGGTTCCACTCTCCTCTCAGCTCACTCCTGTCTGGGGCAGGCTCCTCATCAAGGTGGCCCTGTAGCTTCAGGCAGTAGAAAGAGAGTTTCCTTTTTCTACAGTGCCTACAGTGGCAGTCCACTGGCCCCCGTTAGCCTGCCTTACATGCCCATCTGCTGCAGCCAATGGCCTGAGGTCCCAAAGCCAGGGGATTATGTCATCTCTACCTGGACCACATGGACCGAATGGGAGGAAGGGTCCCCAGATCCCCAGGGGAGATCTGGATGCTGCTGCCAGAAGGGGACTGGGTGTTTGCTCTAGCTGTCAGCGCGGCACTCACGGCAGAGTTTTCCAAGGGGCCAGAGCTGCTTCTGGGAGATGTGTCTGTGGGTTCCTCAGCAGGACTGCTGTGCCAGTCACCCCCACCCCCGCCCCTGTGAAATCTCCAGGCCCAGCTCTGTGTTCTCGGGGTTCTACAGCTGAAAGGAGCCCATATCCTGGCCTTCAGGACACTTACTACTGGAGGACAGGCCCCACCTTCAGGATAAGGCTGCCCTCCTGCCTGGGGCACATCTGTGTTTCCAGACCTCCCAGGCTGCTCCCCCGGGACATACGCCATCCCACCCACACCGCGCTGCATCTGCCTGGGACCCCTGCTCTTCCCCCCAGTCCCTGGGAGACCCCGCAGTCTTCCGCTCAGCCCACCTTCCAGGCCAGCCCCTCAAGGCCTGGCCGCCCTGTCCCCGGCCTGGGCAGAACCCGGGACCCCTCTGCTCCGGACACGCCCCCCGCTCTGCTCTCGGCACCTGCTGTCCGTGATGCAGAGACCCTCTGACTCACCCCAGTGTCCAGGGCGCTCAGGGCTTCATGGTTGCCTGGAGCGCAGCAAACACTGAAATGTTGGGGGGGTGAAGGGGGGGAGAGCAGATTCAGACGGAAAGGAAGGAGGGGGCCACGCAGCCTGCTCGACCCCCGGGGCCCGGGGAGGGGAGGGGAGACCCCCTGGGGCCTGGGGAGGGGAGGGGAGACCCCCGAGGGAGGGCTCCTGCCCGAGGCGCCTACAGCCCCAGCTCCCGCCTGCCCTGCAGGCTCTGCGCTTTCAGGGGGCGTGCTGGCTGAGAATCCCCAGGGGCTCTGACACCACGAGGGGCCCCGACAGCAGCAGAGCAGACCCAGCCCCTCCTAACAAAGCCTGAGGCTTCCATCTGGGCTCTTGTTCCAATTGGGTCAAAAACGGATCCTTCCCTGAGCACCTTGTAGGGAACCATGAGGGCAGAGCGTGTGTTGCAGGCTCTGGGGGTGGGGACCCCTCCCGGACCCCGTCAGCGGCTGCCCTGACCCGTACACCCCGGCAGCCCCAGACTGCACTCCGAGCTCGTCCGTCTACTGCACGCAGCCCCTGCCCCGGCCAAGTGCTCGGTCCCTGGAGGTGCCTCTGCAGCCCCCATGAGTCGGGGTTGATTCCCTGAGGCGCAGGGCCCGGGGTCCCCTGTCACAGGTCACGGTGAAGATTGTTAGTGGCTTCCCTTCCCGGCCACCTGACCTAGGAGGGCCGGGGTGGAGGCCAAGGTGAGCAGCCCCTGGCCCCGTTCATCCTGCTTCCCCCTGAACCTCAGCCCAGTTTTAAAGCCAGAGCGGATGGACTCTGTCCACATTCAAACCACGCCATCTGCAGAGCTGAGACGCTCACGATCCAGGCAGAGGAGAAGAAACCCAGTGCGATCCCCAGGCGGGTCTGGCTAGACAGGTTGCTGTCAGGCAGAGGCAGTTCCGGGCCAGAGAGTGACTGAGTCAGCCAAGTGCTGAGCCTGGGCCGGACCTGACGCCCAGACGCACCTGATGTTCGCAGACTGTCGTGGGACCAGGACTGCCGGTCTGGGGTGTAGGGAGGGGGAACTCCGCACAGCCCAGCAAAGCGCACGTGGGCTCTGCGGCCTGGTGTGCGGCCTTGGGGCTGTGTCGGGTGGAAGAGGGGGCCGGGCGCCACGGGGTCTGCTAGTGGGGATGCCTGTGCGCGAGCCTCGCCCCAGAGGGGGAGACCGAGGCCAGTCTTGGCCATCACCTTCCTGCCGTGGGAAGTCGCCATCACAAAGGTCCCCATGCAGGGACTTCGGCGTGGCACTGGCCTGTCTCTCCCTTTTCATCTCTTGCTGGAGTCGGTGGGTCCCTCGGTGTAGGTCTGAGCCACAGCCCGCAGTTTCCTCGTGTTGTTCTGTGATCCCAGATGTCCCAGCAGCTCACCCCTGATCAGACCCAGGGCTGAGGTCTGCCCTGTCCCTGAGACCCAGCAGGAGGAAGAGCGTTGTCGGTTCTGCAGTGAAGGAGCCAGGGCTCACTCTGCGTCCAGTGGGCCGTGCCCGTGAACGCTCGGGTCGGCGGTGGAACGTCCGGACTGTGTTACTGGTTCCACGATTTTCGGGGAAACAGGCGGACATGCAAACTCAGTATTTACGACCCCTCAGTCATTTCAGAGTGGCATCCGGGTTTCCTTTGGTGTACACGTTGCTTCGGAAGACAGGAGAGTATCTTGAAACTCTTGGTCTGGTTGTCGTTAAAGACTCAGAAAACTGCTCGAGGACTGCGGGTTCCGCCTGTCTTGTACGGGCTCCAGGCGTGTGATTACCGTCGGTTGGGACGAGAGGAAAATCCCACGTGTGTCTGCTCCCCTTTGTGGCAAGCGAAGGCAGCCCTCGAGCCTCGGGGGACAGTGAAGGGTTTTGGAGGCGCGCTGGCCTGAGCCCGCGTGTGATGCACCGTGAGCGGCGCTCGTCTGAGAGGCGTTAGCGCGGCTTCCCTTCCCACAGGGCACAGGGCCCTGTCCCCGGGGGTCCCCAGGGCAGTGCTCGTGGAACACAGGCCACGAAGGTATGAAAAGCACGGGCAGGTGCTCACCGTTTCAGCGGCCAGCCTCACCTGCTGCCGCAGCCGGCAGTACTGGTGCAGGTGGAGGCGTGGACTCACACCTGGGCCATCACCGGGTGGACCGGCCAGTGGACAGCCTGCCGTGTCCCAGGCGTGTGTCGGCACCGTCGCTGTCCCCATCTCCCAGGGGAACAGGGGACGCTCCGAGGTCGTCACCCAGTCTCCCAGGGGCTCTGCCCGCTCGGCGCGCACACCCACGAGCCACTGCCTGGAGCGCAGCCCGGGGCTCCCGCGGAGGGGGCGTCTGCAGCCCCCGACCCAGGGCCGCGGGGCCTGGAGGTGGAGTGGGTGCAGAGTTGGCCCATCCCCTCGCCGTGCCGGGCCTTTGCCGCCTCTCCGGGCTCTCTCCCCTGCACCCCTGACCCCAGGACGCCTGCTCTGAGGCCCGCGTGGGGAAGGAGACAACGAGTCCAGCGTCCGCGTTGGTTTTCAAGCGCCCTGCAGGCGCAGTGGGGGCGGGGTGACAGGAGCAGATGCGCCGAGAACTCAGGGTGCTCCAGGGACAAGGCCAGTAGAGCAGTCAGACACGGCCCCGGGGGCGGGCAAGAGGGAAAGCGACCGGCCCTGGGAGGGCCTCGTTAATACTGGGACAGAGGGTGGGGCAGGGCCCGCCCCGGGGGGTGAGCTGGCCCCCAGGCCCCTCCCGCGGGAGCCCTAGGAGCCTCTGGAGCCACCCTCCACCCGTCCTCCATGCCCCGCTGGACTGACCCTTCCTGGGCCCAAACCCCATCCCGTTGTTTTTCTGGTTCCTTCCTTCAGTTCATCCCCGTGTCTGTAAGGAAGCACGATGCATTCCTGAGAGGGGCCCATGGGAGCCTCCGGCCCCACCCAAGGCTGCCCCCCAGCAGCACCTCAGCTGCACCAGGCCCACCCTACGTTCTTCCCGCCATGGTGGGGTCAGCCGCTCCCCCAAACCCGGGCATCCCTCTCACGCTCCCCGGGCTCCCCACGCCGCCCTGCCTGGGTTCCGGCCTTTCCTAGAAGACATGGGAGCCCAGGAAGCACTGGTAGAGAAATGACATTATTCATAACTTTATTTCCATCAATGTAGGAAGGTTATAGAGAATATTCTAACGCATAGCTCTTTATTTGGAAAGGGTCGCAAACGCCACACAATTCAGAGTCCATGTCCTCGGCCAGAGTCTCCAGAGAACCCTGCGGTTTACCCGACCGGTGGCTCGCAGCGCACCCCCCACAAGGCCCTTGAAGGCGGGGAGACCCCAGTCCTGCCCTGGACGAGGGTGCCCTCTGGGCAGAAGGGAAATGGCCTCCCGCGGGTCCTGGAAGGGGCTGAGGCCATCCAGGATCAAGCCACACGAGGTGGGCCTCTGAGTGTCACAGAGCTCGGGGTGGACAGGAGCGGGGCTGCAGCTGAGCTTTGCAGGCAGAGTGGACGCTGGATTGTCCACACCAAGGAGGCACCGTCTCCACGTGGGCAGCTGGGGAGACGGCCACCCAGGGTCGGGTATTCACGCTGCCCACTGGGCTCCCAGCAGCACGGACGGAGCCGGGGATCCAGACGGGCCGTGACCGTGTGTCCCACCCGAGCCCAGGTCTCACCCCGAACGCTGGCCCAGCTCTCGCCTCTCCTTCCCAGTCAAGCTCTTCGTGAAAGAACCTGCTTGCTTTCGTTTGCCTTATATTGTTTAACTTGGGGAAATGAGGGAAATTTGAAGTAGACTGGGACACAGAAGGCTGTGCACTCAACCACCAGGCACCGTGACCGTCTTCCCCCGTCTCGCCACCCACCTGCATCTCTGCTCGCCTGTTCTCAGACACATGTCCTTTTTTGTAAACATTGTGTCATTTTATTCAAAAATACCTGAATGTGTCTCTAAAAGAACTCTTTCAAAAATATGTGTATATAACCGCAAAGCCATTATCACACCCAGAAAAATTAATAACAGTTTCTCAATATCATCAGTATCCAGTCAGCACTCAGACCCCCAGGGAACTGCCTACTCTTCCCAACCCCAGTTCTCTCCTCCACGGCCACCCTGCCAGCTCCCGCCCCTCTGCCCTGGGAGCTTCTTATCACCAAGTCGAGTGGGTGCTTCTCAGCCCTGGTCTCGGCCTGACCTCTGACCCTGGCCGACTCCAGCTTGTTCTCCATGGCACCTGGACGTGGGAATTGGAGGGAGACCCCTCCACCCCTGCTTGTGTCCTTTGCCTTGGCTCACAGACGCACCACACCTGAGGTGTGGGGCTTAAAGTTTACCTTTGTTTTACAGATGAGAAAAACAAGCATCAAAGTTTCCAGAGGGTTCTCCAGGAATGCTTAGCTGGTCAGGGGTCCTGGGATGCACCGGTGTGGCCACTGCATCCAAGGCCACTGTTTTTCTCTTAGAGAGCAGGGCCCCTCTGGAATCAGCATCAGAGAGGAGAGACACGGGGTTCAAAAATGTGGAAAATCAGCGGGTTAACCAGACTGTGCCGTAGTAGAGCAGGGTTCTGGACCAGGCTCTCAGGCCAAACCCAGCCAGTGCCTGTTTTTGTAAATAAAGTTTTATTGAGACGCCCACTCCCTTACATACAAAGGCAGAGTTGAGTCCTTGCAACAGAAACCTTCTGTCTCTCGAAGCTTAAAATGCTGTCTGGCCCTTTATGGAAAGCTTCCCAACTCTGCCCTGGGGAAGTAGCTTGGGCCCTAGAGTCGGCAGACCCAAGTTCAAATCCAGTCCGTCCTGGGACAAGTGACTTAACTCCTCTAAGCCTGAGTTTTCTAAGGGGGGAGATGAGAATAAGATCCTTTCCCTACAGCTTGAATTCTGTGAATACAAACTACATGGGATGCAACTGGTTAATTAGGGACCGTGAATTGTGTTATGCGGACCAGGTCGGCTACAATACAGTCGCGGTCTGTCAGGACCTGGATCTTGCCATGATGGGAAACTCACTCTACAGGCAAAGAGGGAAAAAAAGAAAACCCACAACAGTCGCGAGCAATGTAGCCGGTTTGCTTGAGTGGCTTCTAACTTTGCGTCTCGTAACGGTGGTAGCAGTGATTAAGCTGATAAGATGGTGTGAGCCGTGGTGATGATGGGAAAACAAAGGTCACTGCTGGATGAAACCAATGCTGGGTTTGTTCGGCGCTAACCTTTATCACGGAAATATCTGTGAGAAAAATATGCTTGTTCTTATGAGTCTGGAACTCTCTGGCCTCACCTCCTTTCATACTGAAACCACTGTTTTTAAAATACTCTTTGGGCGCTCGGTGTCCAAGGGCTGCCGCTGCCTGGTCCGCAGCTGGAGCACCCCTAATTCTGTGCACACGTGTGAACGCGCTCTGTCAGAGCTAAGAGCCCTCGTTAACTCACCCCGTCCTTGGTCCGAGGCACCTGTAATCAGAACCGCTCAAACTCCTGCACTGCTCCAGAATTCTGCAATTCTGCCAGGACATCCACCAATGAAAAGGCCAGGAGCTTATCTTAGATTTCCTGTGCAAACTCATGGGGCCAAGGCCACGGCTGGGTCTGGGCTGGTTAAGAGGACATGTTGACCTTAACAGAGGGTGTTTCGCTGGAACACCATGAAATCCTGCATTTACAACAGGGGCCACACCAAATTCCAGCCAGCCTCTGGCAGCCCAGAGCGTGCAGTCTGGCCTTGGGCTGGGTGCTTTCCCTGAGGAGCTCGCACTGGTCAGGGTGTATTAGTTATCTGCTGCTGGGTAACAAATTGTCCCAACGTAGCTGCTCAGACAGCACACACCTGCTACCTCGCAGAGTCTGTGGGTCAGGAATCCAGGCTTAACTTAGCTGGGTCCTCTACCTTGGGTCTCTCACAAGGTGTCGCCAGGCCTGCAGCACTGTCCAAGGGCTTGACCAGGGAGGGCCCCTCTCTGAGCTCACGAGTGGTTGTGCACGGGACCCCGTTTCCTGGGCTGATGGGCAGAGGCCTCCCCGAGGTCCTCGCCTGGCCACCTCTCCGTGGAGCATCACCATAACGGGCTGGCTTCCTTAGAGGGAGCTGGTGGGGGGCGAGAGGAGCCAGGAGGGGGCACCAGCAGGAGGGGCAGCTCAGGCTTCCTGACCTGCCTGCAGGAGGCTGCCCACCCCACCGCGTCTGCCATATCCTACGTGTCAGAAGGACCGCGTGAGGCTGTGAGCACCAGGAGTGGGGTCCCTGGAGCTGTGACCGGGATCCATGGTGACACACCTGGGCTGCCCTCGGTTCACACGGGAACCACCAGGGAGACGGGCATCTAGACACGTCAGCGCGTGGTGACTCGATTACCTACCGTCCCTACGGGGACAGAGCCCACACAGAGCAGTGCCCTATGTGCCCAGTGCCCAGACAAACCCTCGGGCGATTATCTGGACAGAGAGGTCACCTCGGGGACGAGCTTGGGGGCACCACGCGCCCCTGGCCAGGCCTTGCTTTGCCCTCACACCACCCATTTCATTTCAGCTCGAAAACCCTTTACATCTGATATTTTCTCCAATCTTACAAACAATGGAACTGCAGCTCAGAGACTGAACAGAGTCCCACGTCCCACCAGCTGAGCCCAGACCTTAAACTCGCCAGCCAGGGCTTCTTCCAGAGCCTCCCAGCTATAAGTTTTCTATAGCCTGGAGTACATGGCATTGAGTTTTTAGAAAATAGTTTTTGTGACCAGTTTCCTGATTCTTCTTGCTAAGCTTCCTTGGAGTTGTTTTTGGTCCTGGCTCAGCAGTGAGGTGACAGAGGACAGGCTGGGGGCCGGAGCTCGGAGGGGAGGACGGCAGCAGGGGTGAGATGTCCCCCCTACCCACCCACCCCACCCACTACCCCTGCCCCGGCCCCAGGAATTCCCCTGGGAGGGAGGGACGGAGGCTCAGAGCCAGGCTGCCTGGGTCTGTACGAGGCCAAATCCCCACGCTTGCTGTGTGTGTGACCTCGGGCAGGTTACCGGAGCTCTCTGGGCCTTAGTCTTCCCGTCTGTGTAATGGGCAGTGACTTGTACCCACCTCCCTAGGTTAGGAGGATGAAGTGAGCCCAGATGAAGGGTTTGGAAGAGATACCTGATCCCCTGGTATGAGGGGAGCACCATCGGTATCGGCATCAGCGCTGTTCACATTCCAGCTGACGGATCCCTACATTAACCAGAAGTTAAAGCGGACGTTAGCACCACCGTATTTGTCTTCACAAGTCCTGGGGGTTCTGGAGAGATGGGGGCTGTCAGTTGAGAGAAGGGTGGTGCGTGTCCCTCACGTTCGTTACAGATTTATCAGATATGATCTCACTTTGTCTGTTGTAAGCTCTGTGAAAAATTACTTTGTAATGTCAATGGAAATGCTCATTGACGGACCTGAGTTCCTGCGGGCGGGGCTCACAGCTGCCTGGCGTCCTGGGTGACCGGGCGTTGGACGTCCCGTTTGGTGGCAGCAGTGACTCACAGCCTTCTTCTGGAGGAGGAGGGGGCTGCACGCCTGCCCGGACGTGGCTCCTTCCTGGATCCTTGCGATCCGCCCGCTCCTTCCTTCCTGGGCCGAGTCGCTGCTTGTCCCTCGGGGCCGAAGCCCCGCCACCCATGTAAACCTTCTTTATGGACTGAGGGGGCCCAGAGGCCACACGGTTACCCAGACCTGGAGTCCCTCCCCGCCGGTTAGCCCTGCTTAGGGGAACAGATGTGGTGGCAAAGTTTGCTGAGAAGGTGAAATTACATTCGAGAATTCTGTTTCCTACTCACTTTTTTTTTTTTTTTTTTTTTTTTGCGGTACGCGGGCCTCTCACTGTTGTGGCCTCTCCCGTTGCGGAGCACAGGCTCCGGACGCGCAGGCTCAGCGGCCATGGCTCAGGGCACAGCCGCTCCGCGGCATGTGGGATCCTCCCGGACCGGGGCACGAACCCGTGTCCCCTGCATCGGCAGGCAGACTCTCAACCACTGCGCCACCAGGGAAGCCCTCCTACTCACTCTGACAGGAAATCAGAAACAGTGTTTGACCAGAGAAATGTTGGTGTAATTAACGTGAACTGATGAATGTACAATTTTTTAAAGATCACATAACGAAATACTTATTTCATTATATTAAAACACTAACAATGATCCTCAGATTATCAGTTAAAAACTTGCTCTACCCAAGTAACAAATCACTGGCTTACGAAGAGTGAAAGTCAAAACCGAGCATGGTCCGGCCTGGTCCAGCAACAGCAGTTCCAGCCCCCAGACGCCCGTCTGTCGTGACGCTGGCAGACGCCCTGCCCCGCAGCTCTCCACTGCTCCATCCCCGCCTCCCCGGCCCACGGTCCCGCGTTAAGTGCCCCCCATTCCTGAAGAGCCAGCTGGATGTTCTGTTTCCAGGAAAGACCCCACGTCCCCCGGCCAGAGGTGACCCCTCATGGCCCTTCGACCCTGTCCTCACATTCCACCTGGTACTACGACTACTGTGAATTATGTCTCCTGTTGCACCTGTCTTGTCCATCCTTGTGTCCACCCGCCCCACCGAGCTAAGCCGAGGGCCTGGTTGATATTCAGGAAAACGTCAGCAAAGTCGCTCCGTGGCGACAGATCACTCCCGAGTCTCAGCGCCTGAAACACCACCCGTGTGTTTTCTCTCGCGCGTCCCTGTCCTTCACGGTCAGCTGCGTCTCTCGTGCTCCCAGACACAGATGGGGATCAGCCCCCCTGGGGGCCCCGCTGGTCTGGGGGTGGGGAGAGGTCGGCGCCGTGGAATGCTCTGGAAGCTCCTGCTGGGAAGTGCCCTGCATGTAACTGCTGCTACCCTGTCGTCAGCCTGGCCAGTGTCGGAGGCATGCAGCTCCCTCGGGGGGGACTGTCGGCAGGGTGGGTGGACGCCCACCGCCACGCCACGGGGGCAGAGTGAGCGGGCGAGTGGGGGCCGGATGGTGAACGGTCCCACCCGAGCAGCTGACGAGCCCCTGCCATCCCAGCCTCGGCTGTTTACCAAATGCCTCTGAGGCGTTGTTTCCTCTCCTTGCCGTGGTTTCAGCACACGGCTGCCTGTCCAGCTGCCTCCCTGGAGCAGAGGTTCTGAAAGGTTGACGTGGGGGGGCCCCGATGAGCCCAGGGCCGCCCAGGGTCTGCGGGACGCCGAGGCAGGAGCCCGTGAGCCAGCGCCCCCTGTCAGCAGCAAGCCTACACCGGGCCAGGGCAGCCGCCGTGCATCCCTGACGCCTGATGGCCACGTCGGGGCCGAGCAAGCTGGACAAAGTGCTGCCCTCCCTGCTCCGTGGGACCCGCCTGCCGAGTCCAGCCCACAGCACCCAGCTGTGCAGGGCCTCTCCCAGCGCTCAGCCAGGATCCCAGAAGATTCTAGAAATCGCTGGGATTCCACTACTGCTGTCAGATGCAAGGAGCCCCCAGAAGTCCAGGAAGCTTCTCTATCACCGCCCTGCCCGGACCTCTCTCCGGGGGGCTGGGGTGGCGGGAGTGACCCCTCAAGACCGGTGGGTGACAGCTGTGGGAAAGTGTCGTCTGCCTGGGCCAAGACGCTGGATGGAGAGAATCTCCGCTCTGTGCCCTAACCCTGCACCCGCCTTCCAGCGCTGTCCGTGGGCAATCTGCGTATCAGCAAACACCAGGGACTGCCAGGCCGGGCCAGCGTGCTTTTAAAAACTAATTTCATGCATTTTAACACAGCATTCTAAGCTGATGTTCGTGTGCGCCGTACTCCACAAATGCTAAGGTTGGAGAACAAGAGGATCACGATCCATCGGACGCTCCATCGGTTTCCAAACTGAGCACCTTCATGACAGAAGAAGATTGCACGGGGGGTGTAGACAGACGGCCTTCCTGAGAGTCAGGGTCTCCCATTAGGGTGGAGACCCTGAGGATCTCCGGAGCCAAAAACATAAGTCTTGAAACCGGCGTGCTTTGCTCTGTGTTCACCTGGGTTTCTCCCTCCCCTGCTGTGTTAGCATCACAAAAGTCCTTGTCACCTGCAGCATTTTTGTGGCCGGAAGGGGCTGTGCTGTAGGACAGCTGGGGGGCGTGGAGACAGCTCAGCCTGGGGACAGCAGCACCTGGGGCTCAGCCGCCCAGGATGGGACCGGGGGGTGGCGGTGGAGGGAGGCTTTGTCCAGCCCGTGTCGACCCCAGAGCCGTCGTGGTGGGCCCTGGGTTTGGCTGTGCTTCGAGAGGGAAACTTGGGGGACTGGGGCGACCACGCCCAGATGGTCCTAACCCACCACCAGGGTAATGGCTGTGCTCAATTTTGCCTTTCACATTTTAATCGTACAACAGTAATTTTGTGATAGAGTCGCCCATGGCAAACATGCAGAAGACATTAACTTTATTTATGTTTTGGATTATTAATGTGGCTGTTAAAATTCCTCCAGTTAGTTTTGATTGAATTGTTTTTTTGTGGGATTCTGTTGTTTAATGGAGCGGTAAATAAGAATTTCTGTTAATGAGGCTGAGCATCTGTCACAACAACCTGGTGTGGGTTATTAACATTTCCATTAACGGCAGGGTGGGCAGCGATCATACAGGAGCCACACAGTTAGAACAAAATAAATAGTCGGTGTCAGGCTGAGTGGGTGTTAATTACCATTTTATTCTGCACTGATGGTGGGGAAGCAGGGAGGGGAAGATGCGGGGGAGAGGTGCCTCAAGGAGGTCATCCTCTCCCCAGGAGGCCTCTCCAGAGAGACTGTGAGCTGGGCTGCCTCCCTCAGACGCTGACGTGTGGTCCTTTCCATTCATGGCCCTAAATAGACTTGAGTCAAGAGGCAGCGCCCGGGCCGCAGGCAGGGCCGCGGAACGTGAGGGTGCTGGGTTGGCGCCCTGCCCCTGCAGCCATGTCCCCAACAGCTCCGTGGAGCTCCCCAGGGTCCAGCCCAGCGTGGAGTTCACTGGGGGAGGGGTCACCCAGGTGGGAGGAAGGAGTAGCTCCTTGGAGGCAGAGGACAGACGGGCCAGAGGGGAGAAATGTCCCCAAATGTACACGTGCGTCGTTCCCAACTTACCCGCGGCTGCCTGCAAGGCCACGAGGCCACGGCCATGGTGCCCTGTCAGTCACCTTTCACCTTTGACCTGCACAGTGTGGCCCTGCTGACACCAGCACAGCACCCGGGGGCGCTCGGGGTTGGGAGGGAAGGAGTGGGACCGGGTCCTCCTGGGGGGCGCGGAGCAGTGGCCTCTGTGCTCCGTCCCCGAGGAGGGGCAGCCCCGGGTCTGCAGACGTCAGCTCCACCTGGAGCAGGGCTTCGTACCCCAGGATCTGGGACTCGTGGTGGGAACACAGATGCCTTTCTTTCTTTATTTTTGGCCGCGAGGCCTGTGGGATCGTAGTTCCCTGACCAGGGATCGAACCCAGGCCCTCGGCAGTGAAAGCGCAGAGTCCTAACCACTGGGCCGCCAGGGAGCTCCCACAAATGCCTTTATTTTCTCCGAGTTCCACCTGGAACTGAGCATCTCCCTCGGTTATGAATGTGACGACGTACCAGTGCCGCATCACTGGGGCCTGGGACTCTCTCAGCAGCAGGGCCCCCAGGTGTGCCCCCGTCGCGGCGAGGTTGGCTGTTGCTGTGCCATCTCTGCTCATCCCACCTGACCTCAGAGCCGTCGCTAGAGCAGCTCCTAAGCCTGACTTCAGAGCTCAGTCACAAGCACAAGCACGTGGGTTATTATGTCACACCTTCGTTTTCCAAAGCTCTGCTGTGTCTCGATATAATCGGTTTTCTTTGGGATTCTCCAGATTTCATTTCATGCATTTAAAGGCGTGGTTCTGAGAAGGGTTTGTGGTCATGCTGGCATACAAGCGGGGTGGTCCAGGGCAGGGTCTCGGGACTTCTCAGCGGACCCCGCTGTTCTCTCCGCAGCCCCGGCCATGGCTCCGCAGCGCGTGCAGGTGAACCCCCTCACAGCCAGCCAGCTGGAGGTCACGTGGGACCCGCCGCCGCCCGAGAGCCAGAACGGAAACATCCAGGGCTACAAGGCAAGGCGCTCTCTCGCTTGGTTTGGCTCTTCCTTCCAGGTCACTTGTGGGCCAGGGTCAGTGGCCTGAATCCCCAGATCTCCCGAGGGCTCCGCTGGGACCGTGGCCGCCCTCGGCTCACCCTGCCCTTCTGCTTCCCATCCTGACTCAGGCCGACGGACCCTTGGCCTCCAGAGCCCGGGCATCGCCGAGCGGCTGGAACGGGCTCAGCCTGCCCTTGCCTCTGGCCTGGGAGAGCGGGGCTCAGTTCCCCGCGCAGCCAGCAGCGCCTCCCTCCCCTTGCACCCCCTCTGGGAGTCTCCACGCCTTTGCTGACAGTAAAAGGGAAGTACTCAAGAGAACAGGTTCCCCCGCTCCCCAAGCCCTGCCCTGGGTCCGAGTCTCTTGTTCGGTAGGTCCAGGATGGGGTCCAAGGGTTTGCGTGCTCCTGGGAGCCTCACTTTGAGAACCCTTACACTGAACTGTCATGATTCCACATTAAATATCCCAGAGGTGGAATCCAAGAAAGGCAGCAGCCCGTTGCAGTCCGAGCATCAGGTGATGAACGATGACACAGTGTTGGTGGGGGCAGGAAGCCCCCCGCAGTGTTCCATCTCCAACATCACCCCTGCATAGGGGGCTCGGACCCCGTGAGATCAGCTAAAACCGTCCTGAAGTGCCTGCCGTCCCTTGAAAACTCCCCACCTTCCTCCAGAGTGAATTTCCTTGTCTGGTCTGTTGAGCCCAAGTTGATCAGTCATCAGACTCCATGGGCTGGCCTACCCTGCAGACTACTGGACCAATTAGATGTCCCTTTAAAAATGGCATTTGTAGGTGTTTTGTGAAAATAAATACCATCCTCCACGGCAGGGCACCTGCAGTGGTTAATGAGGTCACGGCAAGTGCTCTGAGCCCGGAGGCAAGGTGCTGTTTATGTATGTCCAAAACATGTTTCCTAATTCCCTAATGATAGAGACATCGAACCTGGATATTGATTTCAAGTTAGTGAGGCCTGTTCAAGCAGAGCATCTCATCTGGTCAGTTCAGAGAGCAGAAGCTGAACTGCGTCTTGCAGGTGGATACAGAGAGGCTCCCCCGCCAGCTCCGCTCCGGCCTGGCCGGGCATGCGGGCACGGGAAAGCAGGCCCCGGGCCCCGCGCTGCCTGGCAGCCTCGGCTGCCCTGTCCGTGGGCCAGCGGCTCTCACGGCCTGGCCTGTTGTAGGCCCACAGAGCCGAGGTGGATCCATGGATTGGGGTTGTCTTTGGGTGGCCTGGCTGGCACTGGCTTGGGCAGTGGTTCTCGGCCAGCTGTCTAGGGAAGCAGTTCTGATGACCTTAGCAAACCTTTGTATGCGGGCATCATGTTCGCCCACGAGTGCGTTAAAAACTAGAAGAGAAGAAACGGAACCCAGGAGAAACAAGGGCTGCTCCAACAGGGCTGAGCCCTACGTGGTTCATCTCCACGTTATTTTTGGCTGTTTTCATATCCAGAGTATTGGGTCACATTGATCCAAGGCTTCGATCTCAGCCTTAAAGAAAACGTGGGAGCGTAGGGTAGAGGTTGGGGGCTTGTTCTCCCCACAGGCTGGAGCAGGGGGTAGACTGGTCTCCCTTCTGTCCAGAAGCTTGGGGGAAGGGGCACGGCCCCCACAGCCAGCCCTGTGAGAGAAAAGGCACTTTCCTGGCAGCCAAAGGAGATGCCACCTCCATCCTCAGGCCCCGTCCACCCTGGCCTGGCCTCAGCCACCCCCGGCTCTGCAGAACACAGCTCGGCCCCCAGGAGCACTCAGGTCCCCTCTGGCTCCGTGGCCACCTGTCCCCAGGCTGAGAAACAGAGGGGGCGCCACCCCTTCCCTCCCATGCTGGCCTCCAGCCTCTGGCTCTTTCTGGCAGATCTACTACTGGGAGGCGGACAGCCAGAACGAAACGGAGAAGATGAGGGTACTGTTCCTGCCCGAGACGACGGCGAAGCTGAAGAACCTCACCAGCCACACCAAGTACCTGGTCAGCATCTCGGCCTTCAACGCTGCTGGAGACGGGCCCAGGAGTGACCCCCAGCAGGGCCGCACCCACCAGGCCGGTAGGAGGACAGTGTGTTTCCTTTCCACAGCCTGGGTCACCTCCCTGCCCTGGAGCTGTTCCCCGACCCTCCCTCTCCATTCCCTCCGCTCTCCGCTCTGCCTGTCCTGTAAGCCAGAGCCCGCGTAGCTGGGAATTTCTGGGTCCGATTCATGTGGTGTCCCCAGCGCCCAGCCCAGGCCTGCTGCGTGGAGCTGCCCCGTAAGCATCCACCAGTGTGAGCAGCGTGGGCCGTGGGGGGCCGGGTTCCATCTGCACAAGGCCTCATCTGTCACCAGCAGGACTTGCTCCAGGCCCCCGGGGGAGTCTCTCAGGGTCCAGATCCCAGGGCAGGGGAGCTCCTTGTATGTTGATGTGCTGAGCCCAGGCCGCAGTGTTGGCCTCCCCGGGCCTCTGGGCCACAGAGTCCCCTGGAAGCAGCTGGCAGGCCGTCTCTCAGACACAAGCCCCGTGCAGGTCCTAGGGCATGGCCAGGCTGCCCTGCCAGGGTTCACACTGCCTGTGACTTCCTCTCCTCATCTGGGGTACGTTCTGAGCCGCTCACTCACTCTCCTGGCGACTCGCAGAGTCCCTAGTGGTTTGGGGCGCTTCCTGAGGCTGACCAGGCTTCCCGAGGGAATGGCGGCTGGGCCCTGGGTCCCGGGAGCTCTGGGGCCTTCTTGAGATGCAGGGAGTGGAAGGCTGGCAGTGTAAGGTAGGGAGCCCATGGGGCACAGACCCACCGGCTCTGGGCTCCCCAAACCTCTGTGGGTTCAGCCTTCCCGGGAACAGGGGCTCCTGAGCGTCAGGCCCCCTGGGAGATGACCATGACTGCATTGCAGGGACTGTGTCCTCGGGGCCCGTCCAGCAGCCCGGGAGGGGCTGTCTGTGGACTGTGGGCTCTGAACAGGAAGGGTATGGGCGGACCTGTGGGGCTGAGGGTAGGAGGTGGAGGCCCTCAGGCACTGCAGGCCTGGCGGGTCACAGGGCCAAAGGGCCCCCAGGGATGGGGGAGGACCGAAAGGGGGCAAGTAGGGGCCGATTCAGTGGGCATTTCTGAGCACGGAGGGGAACCCAGCTAGGGGGGCATCCGTGCCCACTGGGGTAGGGGCAGCTCTGGGTGCCAGCACCCACCCGGCCCTCCCACGGGGCCCAGGCAGACGGGAGCTGTGGGTGGGGTCGGCGTCCTCCCTGGCCACACAGCCTGCCTCTGCATCTGCCAGGAGCTTCTTCCAGCTCAGGGTGGCGCGTGAGCTCCCCCATCTCCAGACCAAGGGGGACAGTGAGATGGCTGGGCGCCCGTGGGATTTCAGATGAGGACCAGTGTGCGGGGGGTGTCCTCGGAGGCCTCTGGGCCCCCCAGGAGGGGAGGGGAGGGGAGAGCCCCCCCCCAGAGGAGCAGGACTGGAGCCCGTGGAATCCTCCAGCAGGTGCTAGAAGATGGCACTGTCTGCACTTCATTTTCTGTTTCCATCCATTATTCGTTTTCATGCCTTTGTCATTGCATCTCTCAGGCTCCTTTGTGTTTAAACGCCGCCGTTTTCTCTGCTCTTCTCGGGAGGGTCTGAGTTTCTGATTGACCCTGGGAAGTTCGGAGATGATCAATAAATCTCCTTTTCATCCACGGCATTGAGACTTCACTAAATTGGAGATACCATCTAATAAGATCTCTGTTCCATGCGGAGGCGTGGACACTTATGTAGATGACGTAAAGGGGCTTTGGTGAACGTCCTCTCTGTCCTGTCCTCCAGCTCCCGGGACCCCCAGCTTTCTGGCATTCTCGGAAGTAACCTCCACCACGCTGAACGTTTCATGGGGGGAGCCCACGGCAGCCAATGGCGTCCTACAGGGCTACCGAGTGGTGTACGAGCCCTTAGCGCCTGTCCAAGGTAAGCCTCCCGGCTGCGTGGCAGCCACCGTCTACACGGCTCGGCGCCGGGAGGGGCGGGTGAACCGCCTGAGTGCGTCCGGGGCTCCACACGGCCCTCTCCGCAGGGCCCCTGACCCGGCCTCTGTATCCCCCAAGACCCGCCTCTCCTGCTGCGCCTGAGCTCTCAGTGCTCGTCCCAGCCTGGGTGCCGCAAGCTGGAGCCACGAGGGCAGCTGGGCCCGGACGCTTCCCTCAGGGGCTGCCTTCATTCTTCCGTTTACTCAGTGAGGCTTTTGTTTGTTTTTTGTGTCGGGGGTGGGGGTTTTTTGGCCCGCACCTTGCGGGATGTTTCCCCACCAAGGATTGAACCCCAGGCCACTGCAGTGAAAGTGCCGCGTCCTAACCACTAGACTGCCAGGGAACTCTGGTTAGCAAGTCTTTTTTAAGCGCTTGCTGTGTGCCAGGTGCCGTTCTAGATGCTGGAGTCTGTGGATCCAGGGAAGCTGGGATCTGAGCTGACCTGTTCATCGAGATCCTTGCTTTCCTGAGTGCAGTGAGCTGTGCTCCAGGGAGGAGAGAGCCACACATGAACAGACACACACAGAGTCTGATAGTGATCAGCGCTGCGAAGGAGGGAGTGGGGGCCTTCCCTGGTGGCGCAGTGGTTGAGAGTCCGCCTGCCGATGCAGGGGACACGGGTTCGTGCCCCGGTCCGGGAAGATCCCAAATGCCGTGGAGCGGCTGGGCCCGTGAGCCATGGCCGCTGAGCCTGCGCGTCCAGAGCCTGTGCTGTGCAACGGGAGAGGCCACAACAGTGAGAGGCCCGCGCACCACACACACACAAAAAAGAAGAGAGTGGGACCGCGTGAGAGCGTTGGGCGTGGAGCGGAGACAGGCGCCGAGAGACAGGAAGGGCCCAGGAGCCCAGCGTCCGAGGCGAGACTGGCCCACAGAGGCTCGGTCACGCGGGGCCTGCAGGGAGGGGGCAATGCTAGTCGTCCGGGCGGCCGCAGGGCCAGTGACGTGGGGCTGAGGTGGAGCCAGAGGCACTGGGTCTGAGTTATAGGAGACCGGGATCCCCAGCTGAATCAACCCTGGCGCCACCAGGGGGGCTGGCTGGGGGCTCTGGGAGGGGATGATGGACGGGAGAGGAGAGGACAGGTGCAGGGGCGGACAGGGTGGGCGGGAGGGAGCCGGGCCGTGATGGCAGAGCTCTGTGCCCGCGCCCCTGCTGCGGTTGGTGCCGCCAGCTCTGTGTTGATTTGATTTCTCATCCACTCATCTCTGCCCACTGCCCAACTCCCGGAGCGCACACTGAGGGCTGAGCGGGCATTTCTTTCTGTCCCCACTGTGTGCCCGGCACTGTGGTGCAGAGAAGGGAGGTGAAGCCCTGGTCGTAGACCCAGACAGACTGTAGAAGTTATGGATTATTTAATGTCTGGGAGGAAAAGACATCGCCCACCCATCAACTGATATTGGCTCTCCATTTAAAGCCGTGATAAAAGCTTCCTTTTAAAACAAGCACATTCAAGTAAAACAGGGAGTTGATTTGAAGAAGAAAAGTCAAGCCCTAGATTTTATTTCATCGAATCTACACTGCCATGGCCTGTGAGATTCATTGTTATTTTATGAAGTGCTAAGAAAGAAAAAATGCTTCCACTAAACCACGGCCCAGTCCTCTTGAAGCATCAGTTCCGAGCTGCATCCCAAATCAGAGACGTAAAAATGCGAGGGGGATAAAGTGCGTCTCGGAAAATCGATGAACTTAGGTAAATAACAATAGAGGTGACAGAGGGTCCTTCCTGTCTCTCACGTGAACTTGGGTAAATAACAGTAGAGGTGACGTGTGGAAACGGTTTGTAAAACAGCCAAGAGGCTGGGGACCCGCACTGATTTAGCACACTCTGCTGTGTCTTTTCAGCACCCAGCACCTATCTGGGGACAGGTGGCCTGGGCGTGGCTTGGGTCAAGGTCCAGAAGGAGACGGGCCACGTTCCTGCTCGTTCAGTAGGGAGGGAGGGCCGAGAATTAATGGAGACTTTCATTGTGCTCACCAGCGTCCCCTGCACACGCATGCACGCACGCACGCGCATGCACACAGATTGCAGGAGCCCAGGTCCCACACACCTTTTCAAGGATATTCACCCACTAGTGCCGTTCAGACGGGAAAGGGTTGCCAAGAACGGTGCCTGACCGGCCTCCGCCTCCTTCCTCACCCCAGACCATGAGTGGGGTTTCCCACACTTCCCCTGGCAGGTGACTGACTGCTGAGCAGAGCATCTGTGTGGGGAGGTTTGCACCGTCTTTCCAGAAACTCCACGGCCCACACCTGTCTCCTTGGCCTCCCGGCAAGGCCACGGCCCAGCCGGATTCCGCCGCGGGGCCTGGCTGTGCCCCCTGTTACCCTCCTCTGCGCGGTCAGGCGCTAGAATTGCTGCCAGGTTGCTGCAGAGCTTCCCCACGCCTGCCCCCCGCCCCCGCCTCATCCCCAGGGGCACATCAGCAGCTCGGATTCCCAGTGTCCTCGGGGCTGCTTGTTTGTTTCACGTTGTTTGGACACTCGGGTCCACCACAAGCAGCTCACAGGGTTCTCCCGGTGCCCCCGTCAACGCGACCCCACCAAGCACGCCGACCGGTAGGTGCCGTCCCTCCAGCACTGACTACACGGCAGGCCGCACCCACCGCTCTCGAGTGTTCTCTCCTCATCCTCACCACAGCCCTGCGGGGCGCGCTGCATCTATCCTCATGCCACAGACAGAGCAGTCGGGCTGGGCTTCCCTGGTGGCGCAGTGGTTGAGAGTCCGCCTGCCGATGCAGGGGACACGGGTTCGTGCCCCGGTCCGGGAAGATCCCACATGCCGCGGAGCGGCTGGGCCTGTGGGCCATGGCCGCTGAGCCTGTGCGTCCGGAGCCTGTGCTCCGCAACGGGAGAGGCCACGACAGTGAGAGGCCCGTGTACTGCAAAAAAAAAAAAAAAAAAAAAAAGCAGTCAGGCTTCGGGCCCTTAAGACATTGTCCACGGCCTACAGTTGGGGAACAGCGGGGGGAGAAGAGGGATTCGAACGCAGGCGGGCGAGTTCAAGAGCCGAGGTCTTATCTGTCACGTGATGGGGACCGTCCGGAGCACTTGTGTCTCTGAACGTGATGGCAAGCAGCAGAGATGGAGCCCGAGGGCAGTCAGGAAAGCATCTTGCTTTCCCGCCGCGGGTGGGGCTTGCCGTTCCCTGGAGTGACAACAGGTGGAGTCACTTCGGTCACAGCCGTCTTCCCCTCGTTTCACAAGTAGCGAGATATCCGCCGTCCGCAGCAGCATCCCTTGTCTGTGGGGAGGGCCGCTGCTCTCAGCCTGGGTCTCCGGCCAGTGTGCCAGCCCTGCCATCGGAGCAGGGACGGGGGCTCAGCCCTGCGCTCACTCAGCCGCTGCCTCGGCTCCTGCACCCTCAGTGGCAAACTGTCCAGATGCCAGGCTCTGGCTGTGCACGTCCCAGACCCACTGACGCCTGCTTGCCTGTCAAGTGGCCGGTCCAGGGCTGGGGCTACCCCACGTGACAATGACGGTGACAGGAAGTGTCCAGTCCCGCCTGAGTCGTCGCAGGGCTGCCTCTAGCACCAGGCCGACGCTAAGCCTGGCCGCCAACCGCAGGCCACCCCGCCCCCCGACAGCTCGGGCCCTGCTCCCGCTGGGGTGAGGCTGGCCACAGGCCTCGAGCCTCCCCCGGCCTCCCTGGCAACCAGCAAACACCCCTTCCCCAGGAGCAGAGCTCACCGACCCACTGCCCTGGTGCCGCCCTGGTGACCCTGTGACCTTCCTGAAGTGCCCTGCTCACCGCCAACCCACCATCACGTCCCAGGATCCCACCACGAGCCCGCCTGGACCACGGCCTCTGCCAGAACCCCTGACTTAGCCAGATGTACACTAGTCCTGGGCCCTTCCAGCAGCCACAGCTGGCAGCCAGAGAGGAGCACGGCCCGGCCGAAGTGGGGCCATAAGGAGGCCATCACACAGGGCGTGGGCAGTGGCTGCCGGTGGCAGTCCTCCTGCTGGTGGGTGTCATGGGTCGAGCACAGGACAGCCCCAGATCGAGCCCCATTGCGTTCCTCCAGACTTGGCTATGAGACTCACAGTGACCACTGGAGCAGTAACCGCCGTGGGGCGGGCGGAGGTGTGGAAAGCGTTTGCACGCGGGAGGCACCCTGTCCTCTCGTGGACACGCCTGAGCCGGCCCTCGGGGAGATGCCGGGGACGTGACCTCTCCGTCCTCTTGCCTTGGTGGACAGCCGACCACCTGCCGGGCACGTGAGGACCAGCCATAGCTGCACGCAGGAGCCCGGCCACGGTCGGCCACGCCAGCCACCTCCCAAGGCCTGACCAGCAGGGTCGTGAGCTGAGCTCCACGGTGGCCGCCATAAGCCCTGGGTGCTGGGGCAGCGTGGCCGCCGCGGAGTGTGAGAGCTGCAGCTAGGGACCCAGGTGGATCGCAGCGCCTGGAGTTTAACGTGCTTTCGAACAGTCACTGCAGGGTCTGGATCCGGCCCTCCTGCCACTGCTGTGAGGTGGGCACTGCCCACTCAGGACTGACGGGAAACGGAGGCCTGCAGAGGTCAAGTGCATCGCCCAGCGTCACACGGGGAAGAAGTAACAGGCCTGGGACAGGCTCCAAATCCCGGGGCGTCTGCACTCCCCGCCCCACTGGCCAACCCTGCGAGTTTCAGAGGGAACCCGCCCTCAGCCGATCATGGAGCAGTGGCGCTCGCCCTGGGCGCCTCTCTGCCAGGACTCTTTGGGGCATTCTGACCTAAGACCGCGCTGTTGCCTAGCTGAGCAGGCCCGACACCGTGGACAGAGTCGTGGGTGGGAACAGAGAGGCTGAACGCCAGGCCGTGGCTGTGAAAGCACCACACAGCTTCCCGGACCCGCTGAGGGCAGGCTGCCCTGCGTCCCCACACCTGGGTCCATCCCTCCCCAGCGGCCCCCAGTTCCCCGATTCTATATCTCCTCCCCTTAGGGCGGCTGGCTGATCTGATGGGTGCGCAGGCCTCTTGGAGGGCGTCTCCTGGGGAAGCCTGGCCCGCAGCCCCCTCGCTGTTGGATCTGGGATTTAGGCAGGGAACCATGAAAGTAGCAAGCGGGGCTCCGAACCATTTCTGTTCTCTCATATGCCTCAGAGGACCCGTGCATCTCCCAGAGATATGGCTGCAAACGCAGGGAGAACCTCGAGCATCTTTATTTTATATTAACTCTCTGTGATAACGCCAGTTCCCTTGTGAAGATCACCGAGGATATGATATTTATGTTGATAGACACGTACACAACTTTGTGGTAAAGACAGTAAAAAAGCAGTTGTAAAGCAGTGACCTCATCCTGGGGTGACCCTTCTCCATGCCCCCTCCCCCAGGCTCAGGCAGCGTCTGGAGGGACACCTGTAGACCCTGGTCGGGCAGCCTGCAGCCCAGGCCCCAGGAACAGGGGCGTCGACGTGGTACTGCAGTGCTGTGGACCCCGGGTCCCTGCACCAGGAAAATAGGCCTGGCTGCGTGGGGAGCCCCCAGGCCCTCGGAACACTGAGCCGTGTCCTTGGGAATCTGATTCCATAGAAGATCTATTTTTATGTTTTCTTACATGTTTGAAATGGAAGTATTTCAGGCGACTGCACCCTGAGGTTTGGAGTGCAGGGCATGGTTTTAAAGTTGACTGAATAAATAAGACGCTGACGTGTTTGGGATGGGGGAGGGGGAGGGGAGCAGACCAGCTCCACCTCTTGGCGGGACAGAATTCACAAAATCTGTGCACAGGGTTGGTTTTGCTCTGAGGAGAAGGAGGGCATTTTTTAACAAAAGAAGGGGCTGCTCTCCAGGAAAACTTTATATCCGGCAGGATCCCGTGTGTGTTCACTGGTGACAGTCAACCGTGGGTGCAGATTGTCATCCCTGAAACCCCGTTCTGGAGCGATGCAGCTGAGGGGCGGCCTCTCTGTGCAGAAATGACCCTGCTTCTCTACCGAAAAGCCCCAGTCACGCAAGAGAACAGCCCAAATTGCTCCGAAATAACTTGGAAGAGAATCATGTAGCTGAACAAATGTTTCATAAAAGGCGCAACATGAAGACAGTAAACCAACTAGAAGGGCTTCTGGAGATCTGTAGGGTCAGAGGAATTTGCTTGGATGACTTTGAAAGCTGGACCCACTTTGTAGCGAGGACGCACGTTGCTGGGCTCTTCTGAGGTCAAGGCCGCCCTAGGATTCAAGGTGCAGATAACACCGGCCGGTCGCAGCGAGGGCAGGCGGCGCCTTGGTCTTGGGAAGCCCGGCCGTTCTCTGTGTGTGGGACACGGTGGCGCAGACGCTGGGCCCAGGACAGCAGGCACCCGGCGCGTCTCTTCCACACGACCTCTGCTGACTAACGAGTCCTGGAACTGCCCCAACCTGACATCCTCCTCCAAGAGGTCCTGACAGACATCGGTGTGTTGAAGGCTCTGAGAAGTCCCGCAGTCTAGAGCTTACGTAGCTTTTTTTGTTTGAATGCTTCATTTTCAGACTTGTTTTACCAAAGAACCCTATTTTCCCTTCTGGAAAATGCTGTGTTTGTGTACTTTTCAGTTTGTATCCCCAAAGTATCCAACCTCTACTTTCTAATTAAACCCAGTACACCCGGCATCACATCTGCTCGGTGTCTGTGTTGGTGAGGGAAGCGTCTCTGTGCTGGCACAGGTCTGTGGAGCTGCGTCACCACCGCTCTCTGTGGTGACAGGTTCGTCATGTTTCAGGGTCTGTGGATGAAGTTGTCATGCATTGCCAAAGCCCTTAGGCCGCAGGGTGGGCCCCGCGGGGCGGGGGCGCCTTCAGCCCATGCAGAGTCTTCCTCCATCTTCTTCCTCCACGTTCTCTCCCCCGGCTAAGCTGGGAAGCCCGAGGTTGCCTCCGACGTGACACAGGGCTTTGTGCAGCTCCAAGCCAAGCGGGGAGGCACCCTCCAGATGTCGGGGGCCTGCCCCCACCGTGGTGCCAGTTGCCGGGGCTCCCTCCCCACCGACGTGGCCAGTGAGCCGGGGCCTCCTCCCGCGTGCCATGAGGGTGGTTCTTCCCCGTGTCAGCACCCGCTTACCAAGCTTAGACTCTAACGGCACTTACGTGTGCTAAAAATCGGCCATTACCGGCACTTACAGTCCCAGTGGTGAGAAACGCTTCCTCAGCAAACCTCGCGGCCTCCTGGTGGTCAGAGCCGAAGAGGCGGTGCTCAGGGCCCCTCTCGCCCTTCCCGGCGGCTCTAGGGGTCAGCAAGGTGGTGACGGTGGACGTGAAGGGGAACTGGCAGCGCTGGCTGAAGGTGCGCGACCTCACCAAGGGGGTGACCTACTTCTTCCGAGTGCAAGCGCGGACCATCGCCTACGGGCCCGAGCTGCGGGCCAGCGTCACGGCCGGGCCGGCCGAGGGTGAGTATCAGGCCTCCTTCGTCTGGCAGGGGCTTGGTCTGCACTCCCGTTGAGCCGTGCTGGACGCTCAGAGCCAGCGTCAGCTCAGGACTCTTTTGGCCCCGCCTTCCAAGGCGTGTGTTAACTGAACGTCTGCACGCGGATGCATTCAGTGTGGGCGAGCAAGTTGTTAGGTGTTGAGCGTGTCCAGTGTGTATTTGTTTTCTGGAAAAAAGCGAAAAGAAGTGCATTCCATTTTTGAAATAAGATACATAGGAAACATTTGAAGTTTTCCTGGCATGAAGTGGGGCCACGTGGCTCCCGCTGCGCAAATGCCCTCGGCCTCTGTGTAAGTGCTTTTGGAGGAGAGGGCAGTGGGTCGAGCGGGCACCTCCACGCCTCAGCTCTCTTGATGCTCTGATGGACCCTGTGAGGCCAGTGTCAGCCACACCCCGACTTTCAAGATGAGGGACCGGGACTGACCCAGGGGGAGCCCCGCCTGGAGACCTAGCAGCAGAGCTGGCCCCTCTGCGGGCCCAGGAGTCCTGGGCCAAAGCCCACCCACTCTTTTCTCCTCTGTCCACAGGTTCCCCGGGCTCCCCTCGAGACGTCTCGGTCACCAGATCCGCCTCTGAGCTCACCCTGCAGTGGACGGAGGGCCGTGCGGGCAGGACGCCCACCACGGGCTACGTCATCGAGGCCAGGCCCTCAGGTAGGTCGGGCGAAACCCCGAAATGGTGTGTCTGCATCTGTAAAAGAGGGGACGTGTCAGAGCTTGGGGCCTCCCCGGCCCAGCATTTCCCTGATGACATGGAGACGGAGGGCACTGACTTGAAATGAGAGGCTCCCTCTCACTCCCCCACCCCCCGCTGTTGATTTTTTAATATTTATTTATTATTTACTTATTTATTTTGGCCGCGCCGGGTCTCAGATGTGGCACACGGGATATTCGTTGCGGCCTGCGGACTCTTAGTTGCGGCCTCCGGGATCTAGTTCCCTGACCAGGGATGGAACCCTGTTGTGAGCGCGGAGCCCTACCCACTGGACCACCAGGGAAGCCCCCACCCACCCCCATTTTCATAACCACGGCCGCGCTAGCAACCTCATGGGCCTCAGACCCATGGTGTTCTGGCCACGTTACCCAGGCTTAGGGAGAGGATGATTGTCACTTGGATACACGTGCGTGAGAACTTAGGGTCACTTAAGGCCGTCCTCGGCTCGGCGGTGAGACCCACAAGCGTTGTCAGAGGCTCCTCTCGAGATCTCGGTGGAGAGCGTGCTGCTCATTTCGGATCGTCATGAACCTTCCTGTTAGCAGTGAAACCCACACGTCACCCACGGAGAGCGAGGCTGAGATCCGCCCCGACCCCATCCGCCCCAAGAGGGCTTCCGCCTTCTCTCTGTTCAAGTAATGCCTGAGGGCGGACGTCGCTGGAAAGTGAACGATGGTTTGAGTCGGATGTTACAGCTGGAGCTGGGGGGGCGTCACCCTCGAGGAGCCCCGGGCACATTCCCCGCGACCTTCAGACGGCCGTACGGCTCAGCATGAACATACACGGCGTGCCAGGGACGCACTCGGAAAGCGAATCGCCAGGCCCCGCCGCCAGATGGACGACAGCGCTGTGAGCACTGCAGTGCGCTGTTTAAAGAAGCTGTTGGACCGAGAGGGAAGGTCCCCGGAGTTGCAGACGTCACAGGCGTCCCTCCTCCCCGCCAAACGGCTGTTGAAAGATTACTGCTTAGAAGTGCCTTCTAGAAACTTCTAAGGAGAAACCTAGTACATAAAACCAAAACAGCGTCTACGTAAAGGCGATGTGAATCCTTCTTTGGCTCAAGAATGCCCATGTTCAGCCCCCGGGCCTGGGGGACCCCGACAGTTTCTGATAAGCAGGGCATGTGTCCTTTTCTGGAATTGGAGGGTCCCAAATCCGTGACGGGGCTGGACTCGCCAGAGGCCTCTGTGGTCACTTGGTCCCCCCGTACCTCTGAAAGCAGTGAACCCAGAAGAGCCAGCCAGCTCTCTGCTGGCGACATCTGACCCGGGGCACTTTCGGAGATCAACAAGTGCCGTGGCTGAGAGGCCCTGTGAGGTCTGTGCCCAGACTGAGGCAGTGGAGGCTGCACTGACCCCAGAAGGCAAAGCCGCTTGCTCCCCAAATCCAGGGAGAGCGTTTGTTGCAAAGGTTGCCTGGCTCAGGCCCACCAAGGGGCTCCATCAGCTTCGACGGGAAAAAATACGTTTTTATCTTCACGAGCCCTCTAGCTGAAACTTAGCTTTCCCTTCACTTATAAACACGTGTTAGTTTGCTTGGCTACTGTAACCGAGTAGCAAACACTGGGTGGCATAGATAATAGAAACGCGTTCTGTCTCAGGTCTGGAGGCTGGAACCCCAGATCGAGGTGTCGGCAGGGTTGGTTCCCTCTGGGGGCCGTCGGGGAGGATCTGGTCCAGGCCTCTCCCCTGGCTTCTGGCGTGTCGCTAACAACCTTTGCAGGTCCTTGGCTTGTAGCAGAAGCATCAGTCAGACCCCTACCTTCCTCTTCACGTGGCCTCCCCACTGTGTTCCTGTGTCCAAACTTCCCCCTTTTAGAAGAACCCAGTCATACTGGATTAGGGCCCACCCTCATGACCTCATCTTAACTAATTACGTCTGCAAAGACCCTATTTCCAAATAAGGTCGCATTCTGAGATACTGAGGATTAGGCCTTGAAGGTATGAATGATGAGGGGACCCAGTTCAGCACATAACCGTAGGTGAGAAACCACGTAAGTAATTGCAGTGCCCGTGAAGCCGCCAGCGGCAGGAATCACGCCATGTGCCAGCTGTGCAGAGGCTTCCCAGGGTCGTTCGTACTCATCACGGCGTTGAAATTATGGCCGTCTGCAGACCCTGCTAGACCTTCTTACCAACAGCGTTCACGAGGAAGCGAAAACGTCTGAGTTCCCTGGGACAAGGGTGTCACCTCAGTGCACGTCTCTCCCCCACATCTTCCAAGGACCACGTAGCTTAACAAGGGTGCAAAGAAAACCCACGTGATCCAGACCTTCTGCGTACCCAGGAGACGGACGTGACTGTGAACTTGCGGTTACTGCTAGGCATTTATGAGCATCACCGATATAACTGGTTTCCTTTCCAGTTTTATTTTATGCACGAAAACCATTCTGAGATGGGGTCCTTCAGAGTCAGCAGGTTGCCAGAGGGTCCACGGCACCAAGAAAAGATTAGGAAGCCTTGCTCTAGAGGACACGCACCCAAGACTCCCGGCTTGTCGTTTCCTTCTACCTGAAGGTTTGTCTCCCCGACAAGAGTTAAAGATCCCAGTGGACACGTGGCTATAAAAGGGCCACACGAGGCACCCTTGAGGCGATGGAAATGCTGTGGATGTGTTACCGACCAGGGTTCTTGGCCTCCTTCCTCAGTAGAAATCGATCAGAGGCCAGACAGGAAATTCAGGCAAGGCTTTATTGGGCTTTCTTGGCTTTATTGCTGCAGCAGGGGGGTGCGAGAACGAGCAACAGCTTCCCTTGCTTGCTCACTCCCTGACGGGGGCGGGGCAGGGGGTGGAGCGAGCTTGTTCCTTACATGGGGTGAGGGTAGGGGTGTATCCAGGAGTCGGGCCAGAGGGGAGGCTTAGGTGTTTTGCCCACCTCTTAGGTGGCGTTGTTTGCAGGGGGCATGCTCAGTACCCTGCTTTTGCTCCCAACCCCCTGCTTTTGCTCCAGTCTCTTCAGAAGTGGCAGTTGGGTTTTCGGGTCTCTGTATCTTTTGGGTCCAGAATTTGTCCCAGCTGGGCATGCACGTAGTGATTTTTAGTCTCGTACAGTTTCTTTGGTTTTTGTTTCTCGAGGAGAGACGTGTCCAGGTGCAAGCATCGCAGCAAAGGGTCCCGTCAGGACTGTGTCAACATCAGTTTCCCGGCTGAGCTGTACTGTAGTTTCCCAGCATGACCCCCTTGCGGGGGAACGGGGGGTTGGAACACTGGATAAAGGACACGTGGGATGCCTGTGCTATTTCCCACAGCTGCATGGGAACCTACAATGATCTCAAAATAAAAAGCTTAGCTTAAATTTTTTTTTTTAAATCTCCACGGATGGTCGCCTCCCCCTGGTCAGTCAGGTGCACCGTCTCTCTGAAACGAGCACCTTCGTGTCAGTGATCGGCCTGCGGGGAACGGAACTCCCCACCAGCCAGACGCAGGCACGCGGGCCTGGGATCTTAGCCCTAGTGAGCACCCGAGGCCGCCCCAGGGTGGGGAGGGTGGGTTCTCAGGCTCCCTGGGGAGCTGGTTCATTTCCCCTTGTGCTGTCACTGCTCATCCATCTGCTGTGATGCAGGAAACGGGGTGCTTGGTGGTTACAAGTGCAGCTTCAGGGAGTCTGGAAGGGACGTCACCCCACACCCGAGGGCCTCACCCAGACACGAGCCCTCTGCCGGCAGCTGACGGTCTGACTCCCCGGGTCACTACCAGAAGGTGGAAGCTGACCCACGGGGACCAAGACACGCCAGGAAACTGACCTGGAGGACGCTGTCGTTTTCAGCGAGCCCCGAAGATTCTGCTTCACTTTCTCAACATTGGAAAGCAGGTTGCCAGCGATTTCGACTGGGCCAGAGCAGCCTGCCGGCCTCACCGTCCAGCCACTGAAAGTTGAGGGAGACGCCCTCTCCCCGCCACCCTCCCCCCTTAACGGAGGCCTGCAGCTGCTTGGAGTCAGATGAAAAGCATTTACGGATTGTCCGTATTTAAACACCTTGCCAGTACCCTGGGCTTTGGATCTCAGCTGTCATCTAGTACAGGCCTCATGACACAGAACAGTAAATGCTGCAGCATCTCACTCTCGCCCCGAAGCTCCTTGGCGACACCCTCTCCGGGCAGGGCAGTGGTGTCTGAAGGGAGCCTGGTAGTGGTGCTGGGCCCTGGAGGGGTAGTTTTTAATAGGGGGCCAACCGGCTTCCCGTCACCGCGGGCGTCCGGAAAGACTGAGCCACTTTGTTGGGTGGCCCTGGGGGCCGCAGGCTGCCTGCCATCTCCCCACCAGGCCTCATCTCCATCTTGCCCTTGGAAGGCATGGAGCTTGTCCGCTTGGCTGGCGCGGGGAGGGTGGCCAGCAGGCTCCAGCGGCCCGGGCAGGTGGCCCTGCAGCCTTGTGCATCTTCACTTGAACCCCTGCAAATTCTGCTGATGCCCTAACATGAAAACACCGAACTGAACAGCAGCTGGTGACATTCACGTGGGACTAGGACACACACCCCCCCTCACTCCTGGAGAAGGGCGGTCAGCGAGTGTGGACACGGCCCCAGACGCCACAGGACAGCCTTGCCGAAGGTGCGTGTCTCTGGTTGGGCGAAGGTTTCTTCCCAGTTGGTGTTGCTAAGCTCCCAGGAAGGCGATGGAAACTATGCAGGGGCATATGCAGATGATTTATTTACACAAATTGTCCCGAGGCATTTTACTGTATAGATCAGGAAACCTAATTTACATATTTACACAATAGACCAGAATGGCACTAAAGGAACTATAAATATATTTTCCTCTCCACAGCAGCCGTGAAATACATATTTAGGATGTACCCAACGCAAGGCAGACATTGTGTTGCTCTTTTCACGAGTAATGTATTTAGCCCAGAGAGGAGAGGGGGTCAGATGGAGCAGGGCCCCTGTCCCCGTGGGCCCCTCCCTGCCCACTTGCGGTCCTCCTGGGGCCCCCCAGGCCCCTCCCCACTCTTTCTGTCCACTTCTGATCTTTGCCCGCGGGACTTTTCAACGGAACAAAGGAAAACAATCAGTGCTTTTCAGAAGGTTTAAAATCCATGGAAGTTGCCAAGTCAGCGTCCTCAGCCCGAGGGCTGCGGCTGCAGTTCTGACTCTGTCCCTGGCCTGCGTTCACTTCTCTCCTTCACGACCCCGAGTTGACATCCTGTCGGGCTCTGCAGCCGTTTCTCTCTGGGCTGGGTCCTGGTCCTGGGCCATCCTTTGCATTTCGACGTTCATCTCACTGGTGTCCTACCTTCAACAAGGATCGGATAACATACAAGTATTTTATCATCCGATGTATTTAGCCTCAGGTGTAAGCCCCACCTGTTTCAGCTCAATTTCCGACCCAGCCCAGTTACACCAAGAGAAATGGCAGCGTTTAGGACATAAGCAGCTACCAGGCTCAGAGCTGCAAGCCGACGTCACGGCGCTGGTTACGTGAGTTAGTGGAACCAGAACCTTTGGGCCGTGAATGACAGTTTCATTCAGCGTGGAGACCCTGCTGGGTTGTCCACGAGCTCAAACGTCTTTCTTGGCGTCTGCCTTGAAACCTGCCACAGACATACGCTTCTGGGCGTCGGCAGGGTAAGTGGAGCGCAGACCCTGGGATTCGGGAGGACGGTGTCCCTGCTCCCCTGTTAAGGGCACGGCCGGGAGCAGATGTGCCTGGGAGGCAAGGTGCTGGCCCCGCAGGAGAGAAGCTGCCTCGCGCCAAGCGCCAGAAACAAGTGCGGTCGGGGCAGCGACCCGTGTGGACTGGAGGCGCTTGCTCTCCTGGAGGATATTCAGTATTAGCCGTTCTCCTTTTTTAGTAAACAAATGCTGCCATAGGGCAGCCAGGACCGAGAGCTTATATCTTTAAAGGAAAACCAGCCAGTGGGGCGCACGTGCGTGTGTGGACCCTCACGCAGCTTTCCTTCCGAGCCCGGCAGGGATGGAGGTGTGTGACCGGAGTTCGGCTTATCGAGCCGCATTCTGCCACGTGTATTTCTCCACGGCTCCCCCGCCTTCATACCTCGAGGTGGCGTCTTCCCAGCAGTGTCACAGTAAGGGGAGGCCAGGAAGGTGCTGGGCGTCCAAGAAGGGGACCCAAGCCCGGCAAGATGCCACGGACACCCCGCCACAGACATCAGGAGGCCCCGGCCTGAAGGTCGACGTGTCTCCCAGGAAGGTCGAAGTCCTGGCACCGCCCGCAGGGCTGGTCCTCAGGCCTCTGGCATTGGCCATCCAGAGATGTGGCTTTGGGAAACGAGCGACTGCCCTCCTCGGGCCAATCACGAGTTCCCCACACGAGGGTGATGTAGGGGTAGGAGCGCCCCCAGTGGGGAGGGAAAGCAGGCTGGGGTCTGCTGAGCACCCGGCGGGGTGGCCTCGCCTGGGGTCTGACAGCCGGCTGAATGCATCCCCAGAAAAACACAAGGGCCCGCACTCCCCTCAAGTATTGATTGAGAATGTAAATCCAGGCCCGGGGATTATCCTGGCGCATGGAAAATCAGTTGCACAAATCTCATTATGTTTAATAGTTCTCTAATGTTATTTTTCCCCCTAATTTGTAGACATACTTTTCTCCATCAATGATTTATTGAGATATTTAACAACATAATACAAGCGAGGAAAGCAATCCACAGAGGAGAGACAGAGTGGAGGCCTCGGCAGCCGCCAGGGTTTTCTGCCCACCGTGATCGCGGTGTGAATATGCGTGTGGATAAATAGCCCAGGGAATCACAAGTGGAGCCTAACATGCTGAGTGTGCTAATTTTGGAAAGGCGGAATTAAGCAGAATAAAAGTGCGATCTTCCTTCAGAAGGAAATTCTCTTGGTATGACTCCTCCCCTCGCAGCGTTTTTCAATGTAAAGTAAATCGTGTGTTGAGATTCTGTATCAATATTTTTAAATGTTTTTATGAAAAATTCACATAATTCCTGGAGCTATGACAGATTGCTTAAAATAAAATGTGGAGTTTAGGTGACAGGAGAGGCAGGGGAAGTAATTCTTTTTCTTCAGTAGCAGGAAAGCATTACAGAAACATTAGTGTAAAAGACATCCAGAGAACCCACTGCAGCAGTGTTCAAGCCTGCTGCAGATGGTCTGGGAATGCCTTTCACACTCTTAAGTCCCTTAATTTCAATGGTTTTAGGCAGTATCCAGTTTACAAGAGTCTGTATTTTTTTCTTCAGTCTCTTTCACTGCATAAAATTATCTGTCTTTTTAGAGGGAAAACATTGCACAATTTATTCAATGCTTAAAGCCCTTGGCACAGTGACTTGCTCATAGTAAGTGCTAAATAAAATGGTGGTGGTTATTATTTCTGAAATTTCCCTGTGCCAGGCCCTGTGAAAGGCTGTGGGGGCACAAAGATGCATGGATGGATGGATGATGGATGGATGGGTAGATGGAGGGATGGATGGAAGGAGGAAAGGGAAGGGAAGGGAAGGAGTAAGGAAGGGGTGATGAATCATGTCAACTGATATTTATTGAACTCCTGAAAAATTCAAGAGCCCAGTGGTGCAGACAGACAGGTAAATGTAAAGAAGTGTTCTGGAGGCCCCTGGGCAGAAGCTGCTGTCTCTTCCTGGAGTGTAGGAGTGGGTCAAGGCTGGCCTCAAAAAGATGAATCTGAAAGGGTGCGACGACCTTGTTGATTTTCCTCCATCACCCCCCTGCCCCAGAGACTTATAAACAGCTCACTGAGAACAGGAATCTCACCTGATCCCCTGCTGGCTGGAACAGGGCCTGACCAAAGAGGGAGCACTTCAGTATTTGTGGATCGAATGCATGGGTGAGTGAGAGGGGGTGGAGGGGGAGGAAGCCTGCCGCCACACGGGGACGGGGACTCCAGGCAGAGGGAGTGGCTCGTGCAGAGGAAACGCCCCCTCCGTGCCTGTTATTCCCCGAGCATTCTTGCCAAACCAGAAATAAATCACATATGACAATCATGAGTGTAAACCTTAATATGTTTAGAAGGAAAAGAAAGGCTTAAGCTATGATTTGCCATTTGGACATTATTAGTGGTAATGGGTCACTTGGTGAGAAACTACTATAAATGTGAATATTTAGAAATAAATCATCATCTTACTCCCTTTTTGCCTGTACAGAGATTTATGCCTTGAAAGTCTCATTCACATCCATTCCTTCATTAACCTGTGACTACAAGGACTTAATCGGTGCAAACTCGAAACCCTACGCAAATACAACTTACACACTAGCGATCTCTTTCTGGTTACTGTGGGGTTGACCCTCTCAAACATACCTGGTGTTCCAAGGTGTGTGATAAGGTTGGTTTCCAGATAACCCCCCGCCCCCCGTAAAGCTGTCTGCACGTATGCATGCATATTCAAATGTGCATGGAGATTCCTCTCCAGATCTCCTGCTGTTTTTAAAAGATCACAAACCTGTGCCTATAAAAGAATTTATAATTCATGAAGGAGCACTATTTCAAATGAACATTTTGGGCCCTGAGCCCACTTTTTACTGAAAGACCTCCTTAGAGATTGGATTTATATTTTATTTTGCAAACACTCACAGAGTGTACTGCTTACTAAGCACTTTATCAGTATTAACTTGTTTAACCCTTGCAACACGCCTGTGATGTAGATGCCCTTTGTTGTCACCGTTTCACAGATGAGGCACACAGAGGTTAAGTACTCTCCCTAAGGTCACACAGCTAATGTGTGGTGAGGCAGTCTTCACACCAAGGCTGTCTAGCTTCTTCCTTTCTCTCTGCACCTGATTTTCTGGCTTTAATTTCAATTTTATTAATGTTTTCCTACTTGTCAGGACTTAAAGAAATTCAATATGTATTTTCATTGTAGTAAAATACATAACATACAATTTACCATTTTAACCATTTTTAGGTGTACAGTTCAGTAGCATTAAGTACATCCACGTCGTTGCACAACCATCACCACCACCCACCTCCAGAACTTGTCCATCTTCCCAAACTGAAACTCTGTCGCCGTCAAACCCTAACCCCTATCCCCCTCCCCCTCCCCCTGGCGCCCACCCTGCTACTTTCTGTCTCTATGAATTTGCTCTAGGGACCTCCTATAAGTGGAATCATACAGTATTTATCCTTTTTGTTTCTGACTTACCTCACTGAGCACCCTGTCCTTGGGTTCACCCATGTTGTAGCAGGTGTCAGAGTTTCCTTCCTTTTTAAGGCTGAAACATATTTCATTGTATGGATGGACCACCTTTTCTTTATCCATTCTTGTGTTGGACATTTGCGTTGCCTCCACCTTCTGGCTACTGTGAATAATGCTCTATGAACATAGATGTGTCGGTGTCTGTTCAAAATTCAGTCTATTTTTTAAAATTTGTACCTGTATTCGGTAGCACCTGGGCATAGATTAAATAGCTACTGGTCTTAGGGCAGGTTTGATGCTGCAGCGCCTCCAAAGGATGCTCAGACTCGAGGGCGGCACTTGGGGAGTTCGGTTCGGCAGGTTAAGGCAGGGTCCCCAGGTGAGGGAACCAGGCCCCGGCAGGGTTGTCCCAGAGCACGTGCACCGCCATGCCAGTTGCCACTCGGCGCCTTCACCCCACGAGAGCACGCGACCCGTTATCGATTATGGAAACTTGTGCCGGGCACACTGCAGCGACCGCCCCAGGCGGTGGGGACAGCGTGACAGCATGACTGCAAGGCTGGCAGCCGGCTGGCAAGAGAGGCTTCGTTCATGGACGTGTACACACAACCACACGGGAAACAGAGGGCTAGTGGGAAGCAGCCGCAGAGCACAGGGAGATCGGCTCGGTGCTCTGTGACCGCCTAGAGGGGTGGGATAGGGAGGGTGGGAGGGAGACGCAAGGGGGAAGAGATAGGGGGACATATGTATATGTATAGCTGGTTCACTTTGTTATACAGCAGAAACTAACACACCACTGTAAAGCAACTATACTCCAATAAAGATGTAAAAAAAAAAAAAAAGAGGCATTCAAAGCTTTTTCTTTGACCCGCCGGCTGGATTGTCGTTTCCAGTTAGAAAGCAGTGGGACTGAGAACTCAGGTCAGCGGCTGGTGCACGCAGGCGCCACTGGGCCAGTGGGTGTCCTCGGTGAGCCTGAAAGATGGGCTTAGGGACACGCAGCAGGAGGTGGTCGGTGGGCAGCCGGAACCCTCCACCGAAGGTGAGATCCAGTCAGAAACCAGAGGCCGGAGAGCATTGGGGAAAATGCTTCTGCCCAGCTTGCAGCCTTAGTGGAGTCCAGTCACCAGGGGGAGGCCCCTCTCCCGCCTGTGCCCCCGGCCCCGCAGCTCCCCCAGCCTCAGGCTCACATCCGTACCCCGGGGAGGGAGCTGGGAGCTGAGGGCAGGGTGGGCATCCATGCGCAGGCGCCCTGACCTCTGCTCTCTCTGCCCCGCAGATGAAGGCCTGTGGGACATGTTTGTGAAGGACATTCCACGGGGCGCCACATCCTACACCGCCAGCCTGGACAAGCTCAGGCAAGGAGTGACCTACGAGTTCCGGGTGGTGGCCGTGAACCAGGTGGGCTACGGGGAGCCCAGCAGCCCCCCCGCTGCCGTGTCAGGTAGGAGCCCTGCCCGGGAATCCCGGGGCGATGCCCCTCCTTCGGGGGCAGGGAGGGTGACCTGGAGCCACGGTGACGGAAGGAGGACTGGCGCGTGCCTCCCGAGGAGCTGGGAGGACGGCACGGGCCCCGCGCGCTCCGCACTCCCGACCACGCTGTGCTCCAGCCGTTCTGAATTCTCATCTCTCCCTGAGCGCTGAAGCCACCAGCTCCAGCTGGGCGGGGTCCCCCCAGGGAGGAGGCTTCTCAGGCAAAGTGGAGCCCAAGACCCTCCACGAGGGGACGCGTCCTCATTGTGGAGCCATGGGCCGGTCTTGAAAAGCAAAGATCGCCCCCAGCAGCCACCGGGGAGTGTGTTAGCCCTTGACACGCGGTCGTGTCCGACAGGGACCCCGGCGAGCCCTGCGCCTGAAGTGGGAGGTGCCAGCCCCCCGCCCTGCTCTGGGTGGAGCAGCAGACACGGGGGAGGCCAGGCTCCCTTTCCCAGAGCTCGAGTGTCAGTGGAGACAAACTCTGTGCTCACCAGTGACGTGGCAAGGGGTGTAACAGCTGGGGGTCAAAGTGACTGCCTGAAAATCAGGAAGGGCTTCTCAGAGGAGGGAGCCTGGGTCTGGGTCTTGAAGGGTGCAGGGGGACGGCTACAGGGAAGGGAGAGCCTGGGACGAGGCAGAGGAAGTAGCAGGTGAGGAGCCCGGTGAGGATCAGCTGGTGGGGAGGGGAGGGCAGGTGAGGCTGGTCCCAGGCGCGCGTGAGAAGCGGGTCTCCACCCCGCCTGCACCTTAGGGTCACCCCTCGGGAATGCCTAGAAAACAGCCACTCAGGGCCCCACCCTGGACAGCAACTGCATCGCTGGGGGCACAGGTCTGGGCTTGATGATTGTCTAGCTCCGCAGCGGTCCTTACGTGCAGCCAAGATTGCGAGCCGGGCTGTAGAGGGGTTGAGTGAGGGCTGGCCACTGGAGGTGATCTGGAGAAGGGAGCAGGCCAAGTCCGGGCCAGAAGCCACGAGAGCCTTCCTTCCCATCAAGACAAATATGTTTCCCTTCCCTGCAGTCACATTTGTCCAAGCTGCTGACTGCACTTGTTTAAATTGAAAGCATCCTTCATCCTTTCCCTGTCGTGAGTCTGGAGGAAGGGTAGCGTCTTGGGCGCTCAGGCCCCTGGTCTCGGAGCAACGTGAATCCCAGGGGCGCTCAGTGAGAGGGGCTGCAGGATGGACCCGGGCACCACTCGCTTGTTTAACGAACAGTACGTAGAAAAGTCAAATTTTCCTTGCTTCCTTCATCTTTATTAAGAAAATTGTAAACACACCCCAAAGTAGAGAGAATAGAATAAGGAACCCCCAGCACCCATCACCCCAGTTCATCAATTCAAGATATGCCTCCCTTGGTCCATGAACAAGAAATCATTAGAAAGCAATTCCAAATGCTCAGAGCTTTTAATTCTGCACACGCGGAGCCAGTGGCAAAGGCTAGTTCCTACGTAAGCACGCGGATCCTGGCCCTTGAGGTCATGGGGCACCGTGGCTGGACCGTTCCTCTGAAATCCGTTGCATCCCCGCGCTGGCCTTGGCTGCCAGCTGGTCGGCAGTCTGCTCATCTCACGGTTTCGAGAAGCCAGCAGGCCGTCACCTGCCGGCACCCCTCAGGCCCCGCTGTGCAGACCGGGGGTGGGGAGCCCGACTCGGGGCCGGAGTCCTGTAGCCCAGCCCAGGCCTTTCTGCCCAGGCCCGCTCTGCACCACGGCCCAGCGGTTGGGTTGGACGTGTTGGCCTTATTCGATGGGAGACCTAATGTACAGCCTGAAATCCAGCTCATGTATTTTGGATTTAAAGTGCTGTCATCTGTCAGGCCTCCCTGTGCTGTTACATGATCCAGAGCAGACGTCCCCCTCGTTCCCAGGGTGCACACGCTTCGCATCCATCCAGTGAGGTATTTACAATAAGGGAGAGGTCTTTTCTGGGGGTTTCTGCTCCTGGGAGCCAGACCTTGGGCTCCACCTGTAACGGGCTTCCTGTTCCATCCCTCACGTCCGATGCCCCGAAACAGGGAAGCTCGTGGAAGGCACGAGTGGGACCCCTGGGCCGTCCAACACCTACCGAGAAGCAATTCCCATTTTTCTCATCTTAGTAAACAGAATAAAACATGAGGAAGACGATCCTTCTTCAAAGCAACTTTCAAGTGAAACCTTTTCTGTTCGTTCTGGGAAAACGTTATCTAAGGGGGGCCCGTTGTTCGGCTCAGTTTTGCTGGAGGATCGAAATAAATAAAACACAGCCCAGCCTCCGGGGCTGGGGGCCCTGATGCAGCGGAGGAGGCCGACAGGTAGTCAGGCAGGCCCACCCAGCCGGAGGGTGCGAGCAGAGGTTTCTGGGCAGGTGTGGAAGGGTCCGGCACTCGGCATGGGCAGGGCTCGGGTCGCGGGGTTCCCAGGCTTAGACCGACCACACCCCGAGGCCAGTAGGGGCATCACTGAGGCCTTTTAGGAGGGGCCGACTTCCCACCTGAGAACGCTCTCTGTGATGTCAAGGGTTTGAGCACAACGGGAAGAGGCGACACAGTTGAGCAGTGGTTCCGGTGGCCCGGGCGGCAGTGGTGGCCCGGGGGGGTGGCAGCGGGGATGGAGGTGGCTAGGGGACTTGGGGGCTGTCTGGGAGGGAAGCCCCGGCACTGGGAGAGACGAGCAAACCCAGGCGCTTTTGTTCCTCCCTCCCTTTAACCCAGATGAAATTGAGAGAATATAAGCACGATGGCCAGGGGCCAGGACAGTGAAGTCTCTGGTGGGGGGTGCGGGGGACAGGAAGGACCCTGGGCCCAAAAGAGACGGTGGAACCAGAGCCTTGTCTCTGGGTCGGTCTGCCCGTGACAACCCAGACCAGGCAGGGGTTTCACCCTCCCCGTGCCCGGGGCTGCCCCTCGAGTCCTCCCCTCCCCCGCTCTCGGCAGGGACTGAGCTTCTGTCCCACGTGACCGAGTCCGTGTGCCGTGTCGCCCTTCAGCTCAGGTGGAGAGCCCGTTCTACGAGCAGTGGTGGTTCCTCCTGGTGATGGCGCTGTCCAGCCTGCTTGTCATCCTGCTGGTGGTGTTCGCCCTGGTCCTGCACGGCCAGAACAAGAAGTACGGGAGCTGCGGCCCAGGTGGGACGGCGCCTGCCTTTCCCCATCTCCCCACGGGGGAGCTCTGTGGAGCTGAAACGTTTGGGGCTTCCCTCCTGGATCCGGGGTGCCCACATCCACATTCCATTTCATTGGATAAAACAGGCACCGCAGACCCCCCCTTCGGAGGCAGCGGGTGCAGGGAAACAGGCGCTCTGGACCTCGGCCACCAGAGTCTGTCTGAGCTCTGCCCTCAAGCGGGCCGTGTGTCCTTTGGGTCATTTGGCCTCTGTGAGTCTGTTTCCTCATCTGCACGGTTGCTCAAATGCAGGAGTATTTTGTTAAGTGATGATTAGAAAGTGGAAAGCGTTAAACAGATGGAAAATCGCACTTTTCAGTATCATGAGAACAGTGAGTGGGGCACGTCTCAGGCATCCGGTGTGGCTCGGGGATGGTACAGAATCGTGTCTGTGGCCCAGCCCTCCTCACTAACACAGGGGGAGTACCTGCCTCAGGTCCCACGTCGCAGCTCTGAGCCCTCTGTGGGCCGGGTCCCCGGTGTACCCAGCACAGCCTGGCGTGGCGTGTGATAGGTGCTTAGTAAGCGTCCGTTGCAAAAGGAATCACCATCATTAGAGAAATGGACAAACTTGGGCAAAGCCAACCACAAAAGGGCACATACAGTGTGACTCCGTTTACAGGAAGGTCAGGAGCAACCTAATGAATGGATGTTTCTAGAAGGCAGGATGGTGGGTGTTCTTAGTGGAGAAGTATAAGGAGCGAAGGTCCGCGAGGGAACCTTACGGGGTGCCGGGAACACTCTGATACCTCTGTGCAGCAGGGGCCCGCAGATCCCCCGACCCCAGCCCCCCGCACCATTGTCACGGCACCAGAAGGGTTCATAAAACTGGGCACCTAAAGTGCCTGCCATTTGCTTTTGTAATATTAAGCCATTCATCCCTCCAAGAAAGGATTTATTTTTTTCTGTATAAATTCACTTCTAACAAGTGTTCGTAAATCAGATTTTTATTCCTACAGGTTTACAGTGTAGGAATGGCATGTCATTTTACTGAGTTAATGCTATTACAGAATCCTAGGTCTGGCGCAGAGAAAATCTGCCCGCTTTCACTTTTCTTCTCCATCTGGGAAACAGACCTGAAAAGTCCGATCTGACCTGCAGCTTCTGATACTCAGCCTCCCCCTGGAGCATTAATATAACGTCATCATTGAAGCCCAGGGGGGAGAAAAAAAGAAAAGAAACACTTGTCTACCAGAACGTCTCCCTGCATGCCCAGGAGACACACAACCTAAACCTTTGCTGCTGCAGCCTGGTTCTAACCCTGCTGCTCATGCTGCCTTGTACGACGTCAGAGTCCCCTTCTGATAGCAGTCTCCACCTGCTCTCCTCCCATCAACCCAAATCCCTACTCGCAAGCAGCTTCATCTTTCATTCACCACTCTCTGTGTTCTGCTGGCTTTTCCCCGTTGCACACGAGGAAAACATTAAGGTGAGGTGAGGGCTGTGGGATCCCCAGCAGAGAGGACCCTTGTGGTTTAAAAAGGCTGATGAATTTTACAGACACACATGGAGCCCCTGGTGTGTGCTCGGGCAGCGTCCCGGGGGCTGGGATGTAACTAAGAGCATAATTGTGTGAGCATAACTGGGTCTGTGCTCCAAGAGTTTATAGTCTGGTAAGGAAGACAGACAGACGACCGCAGGGAACAAGCCAGCGCAGGAAAAATGCAGACGTGGTGATGGCACCATGGAGAGAAAAAACACAGGGCGAAGACTTCAGGGTCTGAACGTTCTCTCTGGTCTCACGACCCTTGAGCTGTGATCTGAAGGAGGGGGTGAGTGATAAGTCAGGAAGATGGCTGGGGGAGGGGCTCCCAAGGTGGGGGAGGGAAAAGGGGGGGTAGACCAGCCCGAGCAGAGGGACAGCTGTGAGGACACCAACTCTCATGCCAAACGAGGTCAGAGCCACCAGGACCTCTTCGTGTCCTCGGGTTACTTGTAACTTTGGCCGGCTAATGTATTTTAGAATATGTCTTGATATGTATTTATAGACTTGTTTTAAGTGGTTTTCAGTTACATTCACAGACACGTGTGACCATCATCACCACAGTCAGGTTTGGAGCATTTTCATGACCACAGAAAGAAGCCCTGCACCCTTTAGTTATCACCCCTTATACACTTACTCTCCACTTACTGTTTTGTTCTGTGACTGTGAGGCTTTTATTTTGAAATCTATTGAATATTTAATTTCCTCAATGGTTTAAAAAGTTCACGTATTCTGAGTACTCTTTAATAAAATACTGATCAAAATACTCGTATTTTGGTGTCAAGCAGAATAAACACCCAAATACTAACGTCATTTTGCTGCAGGGTTGACATGCAGCCTTCCTCCGCAGCCTGACTCTGCCTGCCTGGCTGGCTGACGCAGGCCGGCCCGGCCCTGGGCTCCATCCAGCAGGCCATCGGGCAGCAACTTACTGAAGCATCTGTGCTCATTTCCCCGCCCGGCTTTAGGTAAGAGCATCTCCAACATGGAGGAGTCCGTGACCCTGGACAACGGGGGATTTGCCACCTTGGAGCTCAGCAGCCGCCACCTCAACGTGAAGAACACTTTCTCGAAGAAGAACGGGACCAGGTAGGGCTGCAACAGCTCCAGCCCCCCGTGCTGTCTGCACCTGAGGGCCCGCTCGGCCGGGCCCACACCCACGGGCCCCCCAGTGGGGCAGCGCCGAGCCGGGGTGGTGGGGAGTTAGGGATGTTTTAAAGACATTTCCAGAGTCGGAAAAAGAGGGCAGGTCTCAGGTGCAGCGACGTGGTCTCGTGAGATCTCCTGGCCCCAGATGGGGCAGGCGTCATGCGAAGCTGCAGGGGGACTGCGAATTGTTTGCATTGGGGGCCAAAATGGTGCCGGAGGCGGCGGATTTCTCCCACTCAGCTTCGAAGCAGGCCAGAGGGTGGGTCGGGAGGCCTCAGTGGGGGGGGTAACTGGTGTCCCCGTCCCACCCAGGTCCCCGCCTCGGCCCAGCCCCGGTGGGCTACGCTACTCAGATGAGGACATCTGCAACAAGTACAACGGTGCCGCGCTGACTGAGGGCGGGACCCTCCAGGAGAAGTCGGGGGATGCGACGGAGTCTGAGGTGGGTGCCTGTTATGCGGGGCCCCCGCCCTCCCCAGGGGCCCTGCGACCGCACGGGGCAGGCAGAGCCGGGGACAAGCGGCTCCCCTGCCCGGACGAGGAGGGTCCTCGCTCGTCTCTGGCCCCCAGGTCCCTGGCTCGAGGCTGGCTCCTAGGTCAGTCACTCCCCCAAAGTGGACGCCGATCTGCAAACCATCCTCGTTCCATTTCGTTTTCAGAAAGAGACCCGGAGTTTTCTGGAGGTCACCGTGGAACTTGGTGGCCTCTAGACCTTGGCTGGGTAAGGGGGGCCCTGAGCCTGCCCAACTGGTACCACCGGGGACCCCCGCCCCGGGTGGTGGCTTCCCCTCCCGCCTCCCTGCTTGCTTCCCTGTGCTGAAGAGGGGACTTTGGTCACAGCGTCGCTGGGTCAGTTAACAGGGTCAGGTGAGCAGGACAGGAGCCCTGGGGCCAGGGAGACCCCGCCCCGAGGGGCTGTCCGCCTCTAGCTGAGACCCCCGGGACTCTGTCCTGCCCGTCCCAGGCCTCCTTCGCGCCTGGGCACTCTCCGTGGAGCTGAGTGAGCCCTGGGTGAGGCCTCCGTCGGGGGTGGGCGGGAGGCGTTCCCTGGAGGCAGCCGTGGCGGCGTCCCCGGGAGGGGCTCCGCTTCCCCCACAAGCGCCCCAGTCAGTCTCTCACGTTCAGGAACAAAACCGGTTGAAGCAGCCGGTAGAGAGCTGGGGCCCGGTCAGTCCCAGACTGCTTGGTTTCAGAGGTGCTGAGCCTTGACAGGGATGAAATACACCAAGCTCTTTGATGGACACGCAGGCCCGCCCCACCCCTTGGCATTCATACTCTAAATCAATATTTAATCTAAAATAATTCTCACCTTCATTCTGATCTGAATTTAGGCCTTATTGAGCCCTGAGGCTCAATAAAATGGCTTCTTTTAAATTGTGGCTTATGTATGAGGTCACAGTGGGACCGGGACAGCAGGGGGATGGCAGGGTGGCACCAGCTCGCTCGGTCGGCCTCACGTGCTCTGTTGACAAGGACGCCGGGCCCCCCCGTCTGTACCGCAGCCATGGGCGCGGGGAAAACAGCAAGCAGCACTGCACATGTTCAGAAGGAACATTTGTCTACAGTTGAGGGGCTTTAGATTTTCAGGTGAAGAGCTGCAGACACTGACCTGCCTCCTCCTGATAAGGACGCCGCAGCTTGTACCAAAAGCAGCACGTTGGGAAGGGGCAGGTCCGCCGTCCAGCACGTTCTGGGTCAGCAATTAGAGACAGTCACCAGCGCCTGCCTTGATGTGTCCTGGATTCCTGGGCCTGCTGCGCTTAGACCGTCAGGCCTCGTGGATGGTGTTCACAGTGACCGGGCATCAGCTCTGCAGGCTGCGCGCTTCACGGCTCCGCGCGTGCTGAGCACTGACTGAGCGCCTGCTCTGGGCTGGGCATGCTCGTTCTACGCTCACACCAGCCCTGCGAGGTAGAGCGGTTCTCATCCTTGTTCACACCACAAGCCTGAGGCCAAGGTCGTTTCACATGCAGGTGCTGAGGCTGGACACACAGCCCCACCCCACGAATGTGTCCAGAGCTTACTGACCCCCGCCCTTACCATCTCCCGCAGCCCAACTCCCAGGTGCCTGTGGCCATTCCCAGCGCTGCCAGGACTGGATTCATCAATTCTGGACTCTTTGTTCATGAAAGCACTCTCAGAATGGGTTGATAGGAGGCATTCAGTCTGTTTCTCCTCTCACACATGCGGGTGTTTTGAGATTCAGATTTCAGCTGATTTGCATGGAGGATTATTAAATGCGTACAGCCACTGAGCAAGGCATATACACACATGCATATGTGCACGCGTACATGCATTCCTAAGTACATACACATGTACACATGTGGAGGAAGAAGGCAGGGAGGGAGGAGGGGAGAGGGACGTGGAATCCACAGTACGTCCTGCAAGGAGGTTGTTCAGATCCTCACGTAATAGATCAGAGAGCCAAGGCTTGACGAGGCTTTTTGCGCGCGCGTGTGTGTGTGTGTGTGTGTGTGTGTGTGTGTGTGTGTGTGTGTGTGTGTGGTGCGCGGGCCTCTCACTGTTGTGGCCTCTCCCGTTGCGGAGCACAGGCTCTGGATGCGCAGGCTCAGCGGCCATGGCTCACGGGCCCAGCCTCTCCGTGGCATGTGGGATCTTCCTGGACCGGGGCACGAACCCGTGTCCCCTGCATCGGCAGGCGGACTCTCAACCACTGCGCCACCAGGGAATCCCTTGACGATTTTGAACGTCTTCCCCAGACGCACACTGATGGGCCTCGGGCTCGCAGCTCCATCTCTCCTGCCAGACCTGCTGTGCAGAGCTGAGCTGTTGTAGCCCTGGGACGTGGCTGAGTGAAGGAGGGGCCTTGGCAAGCCCTGTGCCTGGAGGAAGGGGTTCCTTCTATGATTCCCACAGATGCTTTTTGGGTCCTAATGCTTTTTGGTTCAAGAAAGTTGATCAAAGGTGTGGATGCTCTCTCCATCCAGGATTTTCACCTTGAATCTGGGGCTCCAGCCCCCGCCCCGAAGCCTGTGGTAGTCGCCTCCAGCGAAGGCCTCATGGAGTCCAGGCTAAGAACTCGCATGTCTGGGCTCTCTGTCTGCTCCTGGGTTCTCAGGTAGATAGGGTGAGGCCCATCTTTCTTCCAGAATTCTGTGCTCTATAATCTTGCTGGGTCCCGACTTTGACCCTTATGATTTGGGAGAATTGTAGGCAGATGCATGGGATCCCAACAGAGGGATCTTGGAAGTGCCAGCTCCAATGGGAACATTTCCTTTGAACCACATCTTTTAAACAACCAGATTGAGATGTAATTCACATACCACACAAGTCACCCATTCGCCATATTGGTTATTTAGGTGTGTGTGTTTTAGTTTCCTCAGATTTATGAGCTTCTCAAATCTTCTTCTGTTACTGATTTTCAATTTTATTCCATTGTGGTCAAAGAACACACTTTGTATATTTTCAACCCTTTCAAATTTATTGATTCTTGTTTTATGGCATAGCATCTGGTCTGTGCTGCAAGAATTCACTTGAAAAGGGTGTGTTGCTCTGCTGTTGCTGTGTGGTGAGTTTCGTGTGTGTCTGTTATGCCTGGTTGATTTACAGTGCTGTCCAAGTCTTCCACACTCTTGATCTCCTGCCATCTGCTGCACTGAAGTCTCCAACTATTATTGTTAACATTGTCTATTTCTCACTTCATTTCTGTCTGTTTTAATCTCATGTATTTGCAGGCTCTGTTTTTAGGTGCATATATGTTTATAACTGTTGTATCTTCGTGATGGATAGACCCTTTTTATTAGTACAGAGTGTCCCTCTTTTTCTCTAGTAACAATTTTGTCTTAAAGTCTATTTGGTCTGATATTAGTACAGCCAACTCCAATTCTCTTTTGGTTCCTGTTCACATAGTGTATCATTTCCATCCTTTCACTTTCAACCTGTTTGAATCTTTGGATCTAAAATGTGTCTCTTGCACGCAGCATATAGTTGGATCATGTTATTTTATTCATTCTGCCAATCTCTACCTGTTCACCAGGTTGTTTAATCCATTCACATTTAATGTAATTACTGCTAAGGCAGAATTTACCTCTGCCATTTTGGTGTTTGCCTTCTATAAGTCTCATATCTCTATTTCTCTATTTTTCCTTCGCTGTCATCTTCTCTTTTGAGTGGATATTTTCCAGTGTACCATTTTAACTCCCTTGTTTTGCTTTTACTATATATTTTTTCAGTTATTGTTTATAGTGATTGCCCTAGTATCAGTATTTGCTTCAGATTTATACTAAATCTCTATATTTCTAGATAGATCTATTCCCTCCTCCCCTCTTTATGTTATTATTATACATATTACATCCATATATGTGGCAAACCCAAGAATGCATTTTTATAGGTATCATTTGATAGAATTTTGTGTCTTTTCAAGAAGTTGAGAGAAGAAAGGTGAGCAAGTATCTATTTAGAGTTTATCATTTTAACCTTTTTATTTACTATTTCTGGTTCTCTTCATTTCTTTATGCCTCTTTGCACAGCTATTGTTAAGTATGTTACATTTCTATATATTATAGGCCCAACAATACAATTATATACACATTATTTTATGAAATTGCTATTTAAATCAGATAAGAGAAGAAAGGAGAACAAATAGGTAATTATACTGCCTTTTGTAATTCCCTATGTAATTACCTTTGTCGGTACTTTTTGTTTTTTCATGTGGATTTGAATTACTCTGTGGTGTCACTTGCTTTCAACCTGACAATCTTCCTTTAGTGTTTCCTGTGAGGCAGGTCAGCTAGCAATGAATTTTTCGGGTTTTGTTTATCTCAGTATATCTTTATTTCACCTTCATTTTGAAAATAGTTTGTTGACTATAAGATTCTTGGTTGACAGTTTTCTTTCAGCACTTTGAATGTGTGACCCCATCGTCTTCTGTCCTCCATTTTTTCTGATTAGAAGTCAGCTGTTCATATTATTTGAGTTCTGTCGTTCTGGGTAAGTCATGTTTCTCTTGCTGACTTCAAGAGTTTCTTTTTGTCTTTGTCTTTCAGAATGTTAACTATGATGTGTCTGGATGTGAATCTTGTTCCATTTATCTTACTTGTGGTTTATTGAGCTTGTCAGGTGTGTTGACTTTTTTTTTTTACCAAATTTGGGATGTTTTCAGTCATTATTGCGTCCAGTGTTTTCTCTGCTTCCTTCTTGCTCTTCTCACCCTGGTTCTCTCACTATGCTTCTGTTGGTTCACTCCGTGCGTTCTCACAGTTGTCAGGTGCTCTGTTCGTTTTCTTTTCTTATTCTTTTTTCTGTTTGTTTTTCAGATTGCATAATCTCTACCATTCTGTCTTCAAGTGCACTGAGGCTTTCCTCTGTCAGCTCAAATCTACCACTGAGTCCCCCTGGTGAATTTTTAAATTTTGGTGATGGTATTTTTCAACTCCAGAACTTCTCATTAGATTCTTTTTAAGTCATTTCTGTCTCTTTATTGATATTCTCTACTTGGTGTGGTAGTGTCAGCATACTTTAATTCTTTACACATGGTCTCCTTCAGTTCTTTGTTAAAGTCCCCTACCATGATGGTGTTACTGTCAATTTCCCCTTTTATGGCTGTTAGCATTTGCCTTATGTATTGAGGTGCTCCTAGGTTGGGTGCATAAATATTTACAATTGTTATATCTTCTTCTTGGATCGATCCCTTGATCATTATGTAGTGTCCTTCTTTGTCTCTTGTAATAGTCTTTATTTTAAAGTCTATTTTGTCTGATATGAGAATTGCTACTCCAGCTTTTTTTTGATTTCCATTTGCATGGAATATCTTTTTCCATCCCCTCACCTTCAGTCTGTATGCATCCCTAGGTCTGAAGTGGGTCTCTTGTAGACAGCATATATACAGGTCTTCTTTTTGTATCCATTCAGCCATTCTGTGTCTTTTGGTGGGAGCATTTAATCCATTTACATTTAAGGTAATTATTGATATGTATGTTCCTATTCCCATTTACTTAATTGTTTTGGGTTTGTTATTGTAGGTCTTTTCCTTCTCTTGTGTTTCTTCCCTAGAGAAGTTCCTTTAGCATTTGCTGTGAAGCTGGTTTGGTGGTGCTGAACTCTCAGCTTTTGCTTGTCTGTAAAGGTTTTAATTTCTCCATCAAATCTGAATGAGATCCTTGCTGGGTAGAGTAATCTTGGTTGTAGGTTGTTCTCCTTCATCACTTTAAATATGTCCTGCCACTCCCTTCTGGCTTGCAGAGTTTCTGCTGAAAGATCAGCTGTTAACCTTATGGGGATTCCCTTGTGTGTTATTTGTTGTTTTTCCCTTGCTGCTTTTAATATTTTTTCTTTGTATTTAATTTTTGATAGTTTGATTAATATGTGTCTTGGAGTGTTTCTCCTTGGATTTATCCTGTATGGGATTCTCTGTGCTTCCTGGACTTGATTAACTATTTCCTTTCCCATATTAGGGAAGTTTTCAACTATAATCTCTTCAAATATTTTCTCAGTCCCTTTCTTTTTCTCTTCTTCTTCTGGAACCCCTATAATTCGAATGTTGGTGTGTTTAATGTTGTCCCAGAGGTCTCTGAGACTGTCCTCAGTTCTTTTCATTCTTTTTTCTTTCTTCTGCTCTGCAGTAGTTATTTCCACTGTTTTATCTTCGAGATCACTTATCCGTTCTTCTGCCTCAGTTATTCTGCTATTGATCCCTTCTGGAGTATTTTTAATTTCATTTATTGTGTTGTTCATCACTGCTTGTTTCCTCTTTAGCTCTTCTAGGTCCTTGTTAAATGTTTCTTGCATTTTCTCTATTCTATTTCCAAGATTTTGGATCATCTTTACTATCATTATTCTTAATTCTTTTTCAGGTAGACTGCCTATTTCCTCTTCATTTGTTAGGTCTGGTGGGTTTTTACCTTGCTCCTTCACCTGCTGTGTGTTTTTCTGTCTTCTCATTTTGCTTAACTTACTGTGTTTGGGTCTCCTTTTTGTAGGGTGCAGGTTCGTAGTTCCCATTGTTTTTGGTGTCTGTCCCCAGTGGCTAAGGTTGGTTCAGTGGGTTGTGTAGGCTTCCTGGTGGAGGGGACTAGTGCCTGTGTTCTGGTGGATGAGGCTGGATCTTGTCTTTCTGGTGGGCAGGTCCATGTCTGGTGGTGTGTTTTGGGGTGTCTGTAACCTTATTATGATTTTAGGCAGCCACTCTGCTAATGCGTGGGCTTGTGTTCCTGTCTTGCTAGTTGTTTGGCATAGGGTATCCAGCACTGTAGCTTGCTGGTCATTGAGTGAAGCTGGGTCTTGGCGTTGAGATGGAGATCCCTGGGAGATTTTCGCCATTTGATATTACGTGGAGCTGGAAGGTCTCTTGTGGACCAGTGTCCTAAAGTTGGCTCTCCCACCTCAGAGGCACAGCACTGACTCCTGGCTTGACCACCAAGAGCCTTTCATCCACAAGGCTCAGAATAAAAGGGAGAAAAAATAAGAAAGAAGGAAAGAAAGAAAGGGAGGGAGGGAGGAAGGAAGAAAGAAGTAGGATAAAATAAAGTTATTAAAAAATAAAAAATAATTATTAAGAAAAAAAAGCTTTTTAAGTAAAAAAGAAAAAAAAAAAAAAAAACCAGACGGTCAGAACCCTAGGACAAATGGTGAAAGCAAAGCTATACAGACAAAATCTCACACAGAAGCGTACACATACATACTCACAAAAAGAGGAAAAGGGGAAAAAATAATATATCTTGCTCCCAAAGTCCACCTCCTCAATTTGGGATGATTCGTTGTCTATTCATGTATTCCACAGATGCAGGGTACATACGTTGATTGTGGAGATTTAATCCGCTGCTCCTGAGGCTGCTGGGAGAGATTCCCCTTTGTCTTCTTTGTTCGCACAGCTCCCGGGGTTCAGCTTCGGATTTGGCCCCGCCTCTGCGTGTAGGTCGCCGGAGGGCGTCTGTTCTTCGCTCAGACAGGACAGGGTTAAAGGAGCCGCTGATGCGGGCGCTCTGGCTCACTCTGGCCGGAGGGAGGGAGGGGCACGGAGGCGGGGCGAGCCTGCGGCGTCAGACGCCGGCGTGACGTTGCACCAGCCCGAGGCGCACCGTGCGTTCTCCCGGGGAAGTTGTCCCTGGTCCCGGGACCCCGGCAGTGACGGGCTGCACAGGCTCCCCGGAAGTGGGGAGTGGACAGTGACCTGCGCTCGCACACAGGCTTCTTGGTGGCGGCAGCAGCAGCCCCAGCGTCTCATGCCCGTCTCTGGGGTCCGCGCTGTTAGCCGCGGCTTGCGTCCATCTCTGGAGCCTCCTTTAAGCAGCGCTCTGAATCCCCTCTCCTCACTCAACAGGAAACAAAGAGGTAAGAAGAAGTCTCTTGCCTCTTCGGCAGCTCCATACTTTCCCCCGGACTCCCTCCCGGCCAGCCATGGTGCACTAACCCCTTCAGGCTGTGTTCACGCCGCCAGCCCCAGTCCTCTCCCTGCGCTCCGACCGAAGCCCGAGCCTCAGCTCCCAGCCCCGCCCGCCCCGGCGGGTGAGCAGACGAGCCTCGGGCTGGTGTTTGCGGGTCGGCTCCGGTCCTCTGTGCGGGAATCTCTCCGCTTTGCCCTCCGCTCCCCTGTTGCTGCGCTCTCCTCCGTGTCCCCGAAGCTTCCCCCTCCACCACCCGCAGTCTCCGCCCCTGAAGGGCCTCCTAGTGTGTGGAAACCTTTCCTCCTTCACGGCTCCCTCCCACTGGTGCAGGTCCCATCCCTATTCTTTTGTCTCTGTTTATTCTCTTTTCTTTTGCCCTACCCGGGTACGTGGGGAGTTTCTTGTCTTTTGGGGGGTCTGAGGTCTTCTGCCAGCATTTAGTAGGTGTTCTCTAGGGGTTGTTCCACGTGTAGATGTATTTCTGATGCATTTGTGGGGAGGAAGGTGATCTCCGCGTCTTACTCTTCCGCCATCTTCTCTCGAAAACCTCCTTCAGTTCTTTGAACATATTATAATAGCTACTTTCAAAGTCTTTGTCTGCCAATATTTGGGGCTCCCCAGAGGCTGCCTGCTTTTTTTCCTCTGTATGGATCACACTTTCCTGTTTTTGGAAAACAGCTCATTTTCGATAATATATTGTATCAGCTTAGAATACTGATATTCAACCCCCCTGGTTGTTGTCATTGTTGTTTGCTTATCTGCTTATTTGTTTAGTGACTTGCTGGACCAGTTCAGGGAAGTCCGTTTCTTCAGCAATGTATACCCTCCGATGTCACCCCTCAGAGGTGCAGCCTTGGGCACACGTGCAGTTTCCCTGACAACCAGGGATGACAGGTCTTAGCCAGGGTCCCCTTGTCTCTTGTTCTTGCCTCCCTATTGAGATTCTGGATTGTCTACCACCACGGGTATCACACCCAGCTGTTAACCTCCACTACCTGATAGCTCTATTATTTTTGACAATGCTCCAGGGTATAAATTACTCCATAGTTTGATCCAGTTACAGCCCAGACCTTTTGCAGTGGCAGGATGTTGTTAACCTTTGAATTTTTCTCTGACCCCCAGAGGGCTCTCCTTAGCTGTCTCTTTGCCTGGTTCTCGCTGCTAAACTTCTGGCCGGTTTATTATTACTTCACTTGTCGCTATCATGGAGCTGCCAGCTTCCTCTCAATTTCTCACCCCTGTGGTCGCCATTGTTTCCAGCAATGCCCTTAGGCCTGCTCTGGTCCAAATACAGCCATTCCCCTCGGGCAGAGCAGGGGAGCTCTCTATTCTTAAGGACTGACTCTCCCCCTAGCAGGGCCTCTGTGTCACAGCACCAAAGCTGGAGTGGGGCCGACAGCCCTCTTGTCCATAGTGACGCACTTGCTGAACCAGTGGGGCGCTGGGTGGAGACGGTAGCCCCTGCTCTTCTGGGCAGTGTGGAACTTCTTCCGTACTAGCCAGCTGGGATGGGGGCGATCCGGGCTCAGTATTCTCGACCTGCTATGCCGGGTGCACATCATCCAGCCTCCCAGCGAAGATGGGGTGAGGGAGGAAGCCCAGTTCTCTTGGCCATACCTGCCTGGAATAGAGTTCCACACTGTGGAGCTGGGGGTGGGCAGTTGGGTGAGAGATGCTGGCAGCTTCCTGCTCCAGGTGAAACCAAATTGCTGGTCTAGGAGCTGGGTCTTCTTGGCCACGTGTGCTCAGAGTGGAGCTTCTGTCACCCTGGGCTGAGGGGGAGGGGGAGCAGGTCATAGGTCAAGTGGCTCAGACTCTTGCTATTTTTAGTGATTTTAGATTTTCTGGAATAAGTCTTCCCCCCTTTGCTATTATGCCCTTGGCAGCAATTCCAGGGACTCTAAACGTTTATAATTTTCCCCAGTTAAATCATTGTCCCACTAGGGAGAGGACCTGCTGGCTCCTCCGGCCATTCTGGAAGGATCTTTGTATTGATGATTTGTCGACTGGGGTGGGGTCTCCTGACCTCCCTTCCTGCCCACCCGCTCCTCCAGAGCCAGAAACCCTATGAGGTCTTGGCCGGAAGAGCTCTTTTGCGAAGCTAACATTTCACTAAAAAAAAATAGTGATGCCATCCTTTTCTCCCAATTTTCAGAAATATTGCTCAAGTGAAAATTCTAAGAATCCGTTCACAGGTGCGCAACAACCTGACTGATCAGAGTTGCTCTGAATTAGCCCATCAGCGTCACATGACACGTGCTGTGGCTCTTTATGTCCCTCTGTTTAGAAATAGGAGGCTCTGTCTCCGTTTTATCGCACAGATGCTTATGAATTACATCAGGGCTACTGTTCAAATCGCATCTTAAAAATTGTTTTCGAAATCCAAAGAAACAGTTTTCAAGATCTCTCCTCCAACCAACTTAGAGCAATCCCCTCATGCTTAACTAATTCTCTAATAATATTTGAGTCTTTCATCTTGCCAATATGGTACCCAAAGTGCTGAGGTGATCTCTATTAGCTGCTTGCCAGGCATCCATGCACCTTTAGAAACTCTCACAGTCCGTCTGCCAGCACATCCAGTCACAGGCTGGCCTTCTGCGGTTTCCTGGGAAACCAACACACAACGCTATTTCATTATCACACAGGAAACTTAAAAAAAAAGACCCTGCAGTGTTTCCTTTTTGTCAATAAGTCTAAATCACTAAAATACATCCTCATTAAAAAATAATAATGTCATATAAACAATAAGCCGGGCAGGCAGCAGAAGGACGAATGGCATTTTAATTCAATGCCTTCTTGTGAAGGCAAAGGCAAGACCTGAGCAGGAGCCAGGAGGCCCTCGCCCCGGGCCCCACCCTTGCCCCGCCCTCACCCTCGCCTGGCCCCCACCCTCGCCCCCACCCTCGTGTGTCGTGAGACCTGGGTACGCTCTCACTCTCCCTAAATGAACAGCAAGAAGCTAAAGGAGCAGCTCTTAGTCTCTCCTCTCCTTTCTGCATGATGGTTTTGTTCTCTCACAGTGGCTTTTGGGACCACTTGGCTGGACCTGCAGCCCTGCCACTCAAGGCTGACAGCTGCCTAGCTTGGTCCCCACACGAAGCACTCTGCTCTTCCAGATGCAGTGGGAAAAATCCCAGGGCAGGTTCTGACTGGCTCAGCTTAAGCCACATGCCCACCCATTAGCCAGTCACTGCTTTCTGAGGGTCAAGCCCTTCAGCCCATGTCACAGGGAAAGGTGGGACAAGGGTCACTTCCTTCAAAGGGTCACAGTTCAGACACAAACCCTGGGACATCACTGTGAGCTGGACAGCCAATCCCGACTGTCTCCTGCCAGGCCCTCTTCTTAGTGCCCACATTTGTCACAGGCCTAGAGGACACTGAGATCTGTGGTTGAGAAAATGCATAATGACACATAGCTACTAAGAGGTCTCCAGTGAAACTACGTTTTGTTAATCACGTGAACATACACGTGAGTCTGGGACACGGGATGTGTTCATTCCCGAAGCAGCGCTGGACGTACTCTGAGAAGTGCTGGCTCCTGCAAGAGCTCAGAGCCCCCTTCCAGGCCGCCCCTTGGTGCCATCTGGTGACTGCGCACCCGGCTTCCCCACATCCTGAACAGCTGCAGGAGGGGGCACAAGGGTAGAAAGAGGGGAGAGAAGTGCCCCGCCCACACCCTGGGTGTGGGACGTGTTTATAAAACGAGGGACCGCCGCATATGAGGGCCTCTCCATCACCAGAGAGACCTGGTGTGAGACCCACCCATCGAAGTGTCTCTAATCTTTTGTACAGCTGGGGTCGAACGCGGCCCCGAAGGGTCACTGAGAAGCCTCTGTCTCTGCCACCTGGGCTGCGACGCCAGAGCTGGGTCCGCCCCCACTCTGTCCCCAGCCAGGATGACCCTGAGATGGTCACTCACTTCTGTGGGCCTCCATTCTCTCCAACACAAAGTGAGATGGAACCCAATCGCGACTTCTCACATTCGTCCTCACGTGGTTGGGACGGTGGGTGGGGAAGACCCTCAAACACTGAAGGGTGAAATCTTGAATCTTAACGTTCAGTCTTCAGATCATCATAAACCCTGACCCCGTCTGAGAAACCAGGAACCATATTGCTGTCGTCCAATCCTGAACGTTCCGTGAATTTTGTAAGGTCGGATCTTAACAAACGGCACCGCGAAACAGGAAAGCTTCAAGTGAGCTTTATTAGGGGGCGCTCCCAGGCGAGGTTCACTGGTCCGAGAGAAAGGGGCCAGAGAAGTCGCACCCGGGCGAGGGTTGGGCAGGATTTTATAGGGCAAGAAGGGAAAGGGGTGTGGTGAATCTGGGAGGGCGCAGGGTATTCCTTATCTGGTGGTCTCTTCGGGTGTCGTGGCACTATCTGGTGCCGATTGCATCAGTCTTGGGACCGCTAGTCCCGCCCCTCGAAAGGCGGGAAGGCTGGGCCGGGTGGAAAGCCCCCAGGTCAGTTCCTGGAACTGGGTGGTCCATAGAGTTTCGGTCTGATGCAACCTGTGAATCCGATTGCGTTCCCCTGCCTCGGGCCAGTTGGCCTTACAAATTTCTCATGAGGAAAGAGGGCTTTGGTGTCTTCCTTCCTCTGAGCTTCAGGAAATTTAGAACTAAAGTCAGTGTCTGAAGAAGTGACAGACCCAACTCAGGGACTGATAACAGATTCCTCAGCTTCTCTCCATGACCTTTGTCCTCCTTTCTCTGAGTTTACACAGAGCTTGGCCTCGTAAGCCCCTCAAGGCCTCTAGAAAACAGAGGAAGGATAAATCTTAACCACCAGCCACAGAGGCAGGTGCCTGATCTCTTATCTGAAAAAGATCCACTTTCAAGAACTGGGTGTTCCTCAGGTTGGGGCTGAGTCCTGTGTCGGGTCACATCCCCAGCAGGGCCAGGGGGGCACTCTCCTGGACCCCACTGTGTTTCTGCAGCAGCCCCTGAGGACACCCGCACCAGCTGGCCTCCCAGCAGTTCAGCTCGGGGTCCGCGGCACTTGAGCTCGACGCAGGTCAGGCTGTGCCTCCACACGAGTTGCAAAAACAGCCTTTGGTTTTCAGAGCATCACAGGCTTGGGACTGACCACTAGGGGCTGGTGAGCCTGTTAAGCCGCGTGCAGGAGGGGCTTGGAGCCGGGAAGCCTGAAGCCTGGGTGACCGGGCTCAGGGGCCCGGGGCCCACACGGCCCTTTTTCATCCATAAACCGGAATCCGAACTCCCAGCTCGCAGGGTCACGGTGCAGCGACAGAGGTGGCACGAGGCTGCTCTGTCGGGAGCAGTGTCCACAGGGAAGAAGCCTGTGCTGCCTCTCGGCATCGCTGTCCAGTGATGGAGGAGCTGTCCTGCGCCTCTGGGATGTGTTGGGAGGGCACGTTTGTCAGCCCCCGTCTCCAGGAGCTCCGCCTCAGCCATGTACGATGTCACAACACGAATGGTTTACATTTAACGTGCTGAGAATTCCCAGATCTGTGACTCACCGTCGTGACTTTATGTAAATATTCCATTTAGAGCAAGGGTTTCAGTCTGTGTCCGAAAAATCCCAGAAGTCTCTGGCTCCGCCGTATGTACACGAGGGGTGTCTGCACAGCCAAGAGGCCGCCCGCTCTCACAGCACAGAATGCTGCTCCCCGGGTGCGGGACAGCGTGAGCCCTCGGGTCCGAGCTGCCTTCGGGGGCGGCCGTCACCACCAGACCACCAGGTGAAGGCCGGAAGGCGACTGTCCCCTCCTCCCCTGCCCCCACCCCAGCCTGGCCACTGCTCAGAATCCTCCCAGAGCCTCCAGGGAATACACGTTCCCAGGCCCCATCCCAGACCCACTGAGTCCGGAGAGCAGAGTGGGAGCCGCCGCCCAGGAAGCTGTGCTCTTCCAAGACTTCCCCGGAGATTCTGAGCCAGCATTAGGGGGACACTCGGTCCTTTATACCGCCCAGGCCTCCGTCACCGTCCGGGGAGAGGAAAAAGGGCACGTGTGGCTGAACCTTTGACGGCTCGGCCCTGGAGCCCAGCGGGGAGGCGCCCTGCCCGTGGGTGGCTGGAGTGTGAGGGACCAGCCAGTCCCCCGCCCACTGCCCACGGTGACCTTCACCTGGCAGGGTGCCCCGCGAGGGGAGGGGCTTTACTCGGCCACGATTCCGGTCCCCTCCCTGAACTTGAAAGGCTGGAAGCCACCGTACCTGCAGACCCATTTTTGGCACATGGACAGTGGCCTCTGTGAGGTCCAGGGTAGCGGGCGCGGGGCGGAACCCCTGTGCTTTCAGGGTCTGGGGAGCGTCTTGGGTGCAGGTCCTCACAGCAGAGCCCGGCCAGCCTGGGTGCCATCCCCACCCACCATGGGGCAGGAAACTCCCAGGATTCAGGGGAGGGGCCCCGGGACCACCTGGCAGGTCTGGGACAGGGGAACCGGGAGCCCTCCCCACTCTGGGAAAATACTTCGGCCTCCACTGTCTGGATCAGCCCACCCTCCAGCACTGAAAATCTACTCCCAAGACCACACAATACACGGCATAGAGTTTTACTTCAAGAAAATGAACATAGAAACTGTGCGGGCTAAATGCTCTTACTAGAAACTGCTGCTTTGTTTCGTAGAAAGAAAGGGGGGAAAGACCTTCAGAGGGACTGATCTTGAACCATCAATGGGTGGCCCACTTCCTCCACCAGCTGCTCTGGGGCCGCATGGTGAGGGGTCAGGTCCCTCAGTGCCTGGAGAGGGAGGGGCCCGAGCACTTTAGACACCACGACACCGCGTTCATTTACGGTGTCCTTTCTTGGCAAGCTCCCCTCGGAGATCGGCATGGATGTGACACTCCCTGGAAATGTGTGTCCCATGAAGGACAAGCCTCCTCCTCACCCCCTCTCAAGCTCAGGATCGGGTCCCATTGGTCTGTGAGAGCCTGCGTCATGGTCTTGGGCCGGCTTGGCCCCCAGGCCTTGCACATTACCATGCTCTTCTGTATTCTCCACTGCAAGGATACACACCATCCCCTTGAGGCTGCGTAGACCCTCCTGGGTGGGAGACGGGGTGTAGACCTCTCCTGCGTGGGAGACGGGGTGTAGACCTCTTCTGGGGTGGGAGTGCTGTGTAGACCCTCCTGAGTGGGAAATGGAGTGTAGACCTCTCCTGAAGCAAGAGTGCAATGTAGACCCTCCTGGGTGGGAAGTGGAGTGTAGACCTCTCCTGAGTGGGAGATGGAGTGTAGACCTCTCCTGGAGCACGAGTGCAGTGTAGACCCTCCTGGGTGGGAAGTGGAGTGTAGACCCTCCTGGGGTGGGAGTGCTGGTGCAAGCTCAGCCCGGGTCTCTTGGGGCGAGGTCTGGGGGGTGGTCTGGGGGGTCCGTGCACGGCTTGTGTGGAGTGTAGGAGGTCTGGGGTGGGGGAAGCGGGAGGAGACAGTTGACCTGCACCATCCCACCGCGGGCGGCCAGTGCTGGTTCCCTTCCTGGCCCTGCCTGTTCCCCGCTCAGCCCTGCTGCCCACGGCTGCCCTCCCGCGTAGCTCCCCCCGTCCGCGACCGCCCCCCGTGTCCACGACCCCCCTGAGCTCCCCCCAGCCCCCCAGCCGCCTGGCTGATGCCTCGCTGTCCATCCGTCTGTCCGCAGGGCACCGAGTCCGAGTCCGAGGACGCGCTCCCCCAGCACTCCTTCGTCAACCACTACCTGAGCGACCCCACCTACTACAACTCGTGGAAGCGGCGGGCGGGCGCGGCCCCGCACAGGTACGAGGCGGTGGCGGGGGCCGAGGCCGGGCCGGCCCCACGCGCGGTGGTCACCACGCAGAGCGCTGTGTTCGCGCCCGCCCCCCACGGCGCCCGGACTCCGCTCACCGGCTTCTCGTCCTTCGTGTGAGCGGCGCCGACCCCGCGGCGACCCTTGTTAAGACAATCAGCTCCGGGAACTGGGCTCCAGCTTGGGTTTAAGAGGATCTGACGCCTGATGATTGATTTTACCCACTTGTGAACGCGAGATTTCAATTAGGAAAGTTTTTTTTTTACTGGCTTTTTGTAACATCGCTGCAGGAAGCGGGTTTCTTTGTTTTTCTTTTCTTTTTACGAGAAGGTGTGTTTCACTGGTGCAAGGGCTTGTCACCCCGACCTGGGAAGACCTGAGCCCTCGGGTCCCGGGCTTCTCCATCCTGCGCCGACTAGGAAGGCTGGTGGGGAGGGAGGGGGGTCCAGGGAGGCCGCGCCTCTTGCAGGCCGCTCCCTTCTCTTCTCTAACCCCTGCCCGAGAACCAGCGGCCCACCTGGGGCTCCATCCCACCGTCTCCGTCTCCGGCGTGCGAAGAGCATGTGTGTGACCCAGGCTCAGGGCCTCCGGACCCAAGGGCGGCCATCTCTGAAATGTCCTCACTCGGCAGTTTGTAGGCGAGGAATCGGCTTTAAGGTTCCCGGCCGCGGGGCCACAGATTCCAAGGTTCCGTTCGGCGTCCTTCCAGGGGTGAAATATTCGGGGCTCCCCGTACCTTTCTTCCTTTCGACCGCGCAGCGCAGGAGCGGGAAGCACCCCTGCGGGGAGCCACCGCCGTGGCCCTCGGCAAGCCCGCTCCTCCCCTGACCGCACAGCACACAGCCAGCCCGCCAAGCCGAGCGAACGAGGCAGCGGCTGCAGAATCGCTCGCTGTGTAAGAGGTGTGCATTGTTAACCAGAGTATTTTTAAAATCTTTTTATCTTTTTTTAAAATACGTCATATGAAATGAATGAGTCTCAGCTGTCTCCAGGTGCCTTTTTATTAATTGTTTAGCTTTGTACATGGGAAAGACGAAGAGCGACAGTGTCTCCAAGTATAGCAAAACGGCTCTGAGAAGACGGGGTCCCCAGCCCCTCTGCCCGCCCCCGTGCCTGCCAGGCCCTGCCATGCGCGTGGCCCGCGGCTTTCCTTGCAGCGCGCACGGCCTGGGGCCTCCGGGTTCCCGCCGCTGCCGTGACTGGTGTGGCTGTCCCTTTCCCGACCCCAGGCCAGCTCTTAGCCTTAATGGGTTTTCTGGAAACCGTTTTTTACTTTAACTGTTACTGTTTTGTTTTCGTTTTTTAGCTACATGGAAATAGCGTGAACTATTTTGAAACTCCAAACCGTACCTCTGCCTCTAGCCCATCACATCATTTTTTGCAAAAGGTGTGTGAGGTACAGGGGGTCAAGCCGTGGTCCCAGGGCCAGATGTTCCCGGAATGCTGCTGCTGTCAGTGGGGTGTGCCCCGCCCCCCCGGGGGGGGGCACTGCAGAAGGACCCCGCCGGCTGCCCGGTCAGCCAGAGCCTGTCCACACCCCCCAGGGCACAGGACGGGCCTGCAGGTCCCCAAGGGGGAAGGGCTGGGCCAGCCACCCACGCCAAGGGGAGCCAGTCTCGTGGCCACCTGCGTGTCACGTGGTCTGCGGGGTCCCTTCCTCCCACGCCTCCTCCGGGCAGAGGGCTGTCTTAACCCTCTGATTTCAGAGTTGCTGGGTGCGGTCTCCCCAGGAGACCAAAGAGAGTTTTGTGTTGCTGAAAAAAGGCCTCTTCTGTTTGAGAGTTTTGTGTTGGGTAAAAAAAAACCTTTCAGCTTCTCTAAAAGTAGAGGTAGGAGGTGTGGAAAGGTTCCTTTCTCTCTCTCCTCCTCCTCCTTCCTTCTCTCTTTCCTCCCTCCCTACCTCCCTCCGTTCCTTCCTTCCTTCCTTCCTTTTCCGTGTAGAGGGGAAACGTTCTAAACCAAAAATCCTAGACGCTCTGCCCAAAGCCTCTCCTGCATGAGAATCGCTCCCTGGACAGGACCCACCCAGGGCACAGGGCCAGCCACCTCGGTCCTCTCGGTCCCGGACGGGGAAGTGGACAGGAAGCCCCAAGGCTGCAGCTCGAGTTTCTCGGAAGACCAGCGATCGACGGAGAACGTGGACGAACGCCGCCTTCCGCGCTCTGGCCTCTACGCCGTCCGCCCGTTGCTTCATACACGGGAAAATGCTGGCACGTCCTAGCGTGGGGACGGCTTGCGTTGAGGCGTGTTTCGGGCTTTTGGGCTTTTGTGACAACAGGACGCCTTTTCCCCAGGCTCATTATACTTCATGTGTTTTCTCTGCTCTGAGCGAACTTCTTTGGGACGGAACAGGCGGTCCGAGGCGGCGATGGGCGTTGGCGTCCGCGCTCCGCCCAGTGGCACCGGCGCTGTGGGCCGTGGGAGCTACTGGACCAGAGGAAGAGTGGGGTGTCTCGGGTTAGATGTCAGCCTCCAGGTAGTGTGGGCGTTGAGAAGCGTCGATTCCTAACGTCTCGTCTTTGGGGAGGAACAAAGAAAATCACAGGATAGGAAGATGGATACTGGATTTTAATCTCGGCTCTGAAAAACAGGACGAGCACCGTTTCTCTAACCGAGGCCAGGAGGAGGGTCCCGTCGCCTTCTGAGCCATGATGCCCTTCCGGTGTCTCGCGCTCAGCTGTCGCGGAGTCCCCCGTTAAAGGCCCCGTGATGGGCAGGCGAGCTGCCCCTTCCGTGTGAGGACCCGCAGCTAAGCAGCCGCAGGGATGGGTTTGTGCGGGTTCCCGTCCCCACTGGGGCCTCCGGGCACAGGTTTCCAGGCCAGTGAGCGGCCGGGCGGGGCTGTGGGCAGTCCCTGTGGTTAGCGGGCCGCGTGGGGCACATCTCCTTGACTGCACCTCCTCCTCCGAATAAATCGGTCCAAACCAAGGCCTCCCCTTCCCGGCCATGCTTTCAAGGAGCGCTCGGTAAATGTCGCGGAAGAGACGTGATGTGGGACAGCTCCGGCGGAGACCGCGGAGGGTGGCGCGCGCTCCGTAAACCCCTGCGACGCTGTGCCTGCCCTGGACCGCGACGGGACTGAAGCATGGTGTTTGCGTAATGTTTCTAAGGCTTTGTAGCATGGTTTTCAGTTTTACGAATTCCTGGCACACTAGTCCTTGTCCCAGTGAGCGGTCATATCCACGTATCCAGATGCGGCTCTTTGATTCAGCATCCCTGTAGCGGGGACCCTCTGAAAGGTGGGAGCACGTAGAAATCCAGGAACTGAGCTGGTCTGCTGTGCGTGCCTCATTTCCTGTCAGCCTCGCCTGCTGGTTTATCGGGGGCTTAGGTCAGTCCTGAAGTCTTCCCGGCAATTTTCTGGACTTGTGCAGAAAACTAGATCTCCTTTAAAAAAAAAAAAATTGTAGGAAGACAGGGAGGTGCTATGGGTACAATTTTTAATAAAAGCATCATTTTGTTCCTTATGCGCCTGTGATTTTCTTCAGCAAGTGTTGATGAAGTGACTCATGAATTCTAGGGCTGTAGGATCGAAGACTGAAACGTCAGCCCAGTGCTGTGCTGGCCCCTCCTGGAAATGCAGGTGTGGACGCACAGCGGAGGTGAGGTCAGAGGGGTTCAGTTTTAGATCTCCCAGGGAGAGGCACGCCGGGGGAGCAGCCCGGCCGGGTGGCCAGGGTCCTGAGGCGAGCAGCCTGGGGCCCGCACACCCAGGCGTGGCCAGCAGCCATCCTCAGTACAGCCCCCCACCGCCCGGAGTACCCCACAAAGACTCCACAGGTGCCTGGAGGGGAGACTGCTCTTTGCCAAACTTAGCCTTGACTGGGGGGAGACTGCCCCCTCCGATGGACCCTCCCCTCCCCTCTCCATGAAGACCCAGAAGGTTCCGGGAGCCTGAGGCCCTTCCCGCTCCTTCCAGCTGGGCCCGTGTGCCCTGGGGCCAAGTTGCCATGGGTGCCAGGGTCCACCAGGAGGGGCTCGGCTTTGCCCTCAGCCTCAGCTCCTCCCAGCCTCAGAGCGCGGCTCTCCACATGGTGCTTAAAAATCCCAGTGCCCGGCCACACCCAGGCCCAGGAAGACAGAACCTCTGGGGCTTGGGCCCAGGCATCCAATTCTCGGGGGAAAAGCTGCCCAAGTGATTCCAGGTGCCACCAATGCGCTGCGAGGACAGGGCCCGGGGGCTGGGTTGAAGGAGGGAGAAGGGGGCCTGTGCTTCCGACTTGGCCCTTTTGCTCCAGAAGCAAACACTGACAAGCCAGAGGTGAGAACATTTCATTTTCTCTCTTTTCCCCACATTGTCTGCCTACATTCCGCCCCCATAAATATGCACTTAAGGTCAGCCCACGTTCCAGTATTTTGAACACCGCAGCTGCCGTGTGAAGGGTACCGTTGCCGGGTGGCGCAGTGTGCTCTGCTTTCGTCCATCCGCAGGGTCCACCATGCCCCGTGGGTCTGTCAGGGTCCCATTTTGCAGGCGAGGAAACATGCCCAGGGTCAAGCCATTTGCCCCAGGTGGACATGGGGCAGAGGCAGGGTCCAGACCAAACAGTCAGGGGCTGCAGAGCAGGCAGAACCACTGCACGGCCTGCCTTCCCAGAGGCCATCTGCCTTCCCTAAGCTTTCCTCCCGTCAGGGACAGCTGGCCTCGGGAAGGCAGGGGCCCCTGCACACAGCGCAGGGTCCAGCGTGGGGACCACACCTGCGCAAAAAGGCACCTGGAGCTCAGAATTTATTCCCCCCCCCATGGTTCTCTCCTTTGTTAGTAAAGAGAAAACGCAGGAGTTCACTTGCACAATCTGGCCTGTTCCAGGCAAAGCGTGGCCGTTGTTACTGTTACCGTTGTTATTACTGAAAAGTTAATGTAAAAACTTTAGAAATGCAGCCAGTGATCACAGAGAAAAGAAATCTCCATTACCTTGTGGATGACAGTTAGATGGACCTCCCCAAGAAGGAAAAATGACTCGGTGGGGGGGGCCCTCACTGCACCCAGCCGGCTGGGGAGCAGTGGCGCCCCAGCTGTGGTCTCCAGAGCTCAGTGTGACCTCTCCATGCCCTGCAGGAGGGGAGGGAGCCATCACCTTGATGCCTGCACCTTCCTGGGAGAAGCACGTTGTTCCCGGGCTTTTTTTTTTTTTTTTTTTTTTTTTTGCTGTATGCGGGCCTCTCACTGCTGTGGCCTCTCCCGTTGCGGAGCACAGGCTCCGGACACACAGGCTCCGCGGCCATGGCTCGCGGGCCCAGCCGCTCCGCGGCATGTGGGATCTTCCGGGATCGGGGCACGAACCCGTGTCCCCTGCATCGGCAGGCGGACTCTCAACCACTGCGCCACCAGGGAAGCCCTGTTCCCGGGCTTTGAGTCCCGCGGAGCCCAGCCCAGACTGTGGAAGGTGGGCGTCATGGGCTGGTGGGCCCTGCGTCTCCACGAGGTCAGATTTCTTCTGGAAGGAGCTGGGGGTCTGGGTCCTCTCCTCCACAGAGAGCCCAGTCCACGAGCAGGTGAAGACCCGGGCATTGCCCTCAGCAGGGCACCTCTGAGACGAGCTGGGCCCCCAGGGCAAGCTCGGGGGTGAGGGGGCCCTAGAATGTGTCCCTCCTGCCCCACGCACCCTCGCTGCTCCTGGGGCGTTGCCTGTCCCCCGAGTGATACTGTTGGGGCAGGACGACCTCCCAGGAGACAGGTGAGCCAAGCGAGGCTGAGGGGGCAGGTGCCCCTCCTGGGAATGAGGCCCCCAAGTGGGGGAGGAAGCAGAGGCGCCTCTGAGGGTCCTCCCGGCTACAAGAGCAGCCTTGCTTCCTGCCAATTCCAGGGCTCCCAACAGCCTCTCAGTAGGTTCCCCTGTTTAACTGAGCTGGAGACCACTCCCCTGCTGGCAGCTGGAGGGGTCCTGGTCCCCAGGCCGAGCTCTGGGCATCTGTAAGGCCACCCCGGGGGCTCCGGCAGCAACGCCTGGGGGCCCTCAGCCCCAGGAGAGCAGTCACATCCTCGGCTGCCTGGGCTCAGGAGCAAATCCAGAACGACCTGGGTTCCAGCTGGGACAAAGGGACGGTCCACATTATAGACAGGATGCACCAAGCGGGCAAGGGCTAGAGCACAGCTAGCTGTGGATGTCGCCTTACGTGTGTTTTCCACAAAACAAGGCATTTCTGGGGGGGAGAAAACACTCTGTGAAAATCATGAACTATATTTTATCTTTTTTTTTGATTGATTGATGTTCTTTACTTTTTTTTTTTTTCTTTTTCTTTTTCTTTTTTTGCGGTACATGGGCCTCTCACTGTTGTGGCCTCTCCCATTGCGGAGCACAGGCTCCGGACACGCAGGCTCAGAGGCCATGGCTCACGGGCCCAGCCGCTCCGCGGCATGTGGGATCCTCCCGGACCGGGGCACGAACCCGCGTCCCCTGCATCGGCAGGCAGGCTCGCAACCACTGCGCCACCAGGGAAGCCCTTTACTTTTTTTTTTTACATTCCTTTTTTTATAATATTCTTTTCCATTATGGTGTATCAAATACTGAATACTGATACTGAATATAGTTTTCTGGGCTATATAGTAGGACCTTGTCGGTTATCCATTCGATATATAAAAGCTTACATCTGCTCATCCCAACCTCCCACTCCATCCCTCCCCCAAACCTCTCCCCCTTGACAACCACCAGGCTGTTCTCTATGTCCGTGATTCTGTTTCTGTTTCATAGATAGGTTCATTTGTGTCGTATTGTAGATTCCACATATAAGTGATATTATATGGTGTTTGTCTTTCTCTGTCTGACTTACTTCACTTAGTATGATCATCTCTAGTTGCATCCATGTTGCTGTGAATGGCATTATTTCATTCTTTTTTATGGCTGAGTAGTATTCCATCGCATATATGTACCACATCTTCCTTATCCGTTCCTCTGTCGATGGACATTTAGGTTGCTTCCATGTCTTGGCTATTGTGAATAGGGCTGCTGTGAACATAGAGGTGCATGTCTCTTTTGAATTAGAGTTTTGTCTGGATATATGCCCAGGAGTGGGATTGCTGGATCATACGGTAGCTCTGTTTTTAGTTTTCATGAACTATTTTTAAATGGCCCCACCCGAAGTGTCCTCTAAGTCAGCATCGCTGTGCCCACCCACGCAGAACATCAGGTAAATGGTAACAGGGACCAGTTGCCCCCTGTGTACACGCACCCCTTCCTCCACCAGAGCTGAACCCTTCTCCCAGGACAGAGGCAGTGATTCTCTCTGCCTCCACCAGTGATGATCTCCCAGAGCACCCGCCTGTGGGCACCGGAGACCCCCCAGCACCAAGAACAGGCAGAGCGACGGGGGGCTCTGAGGTTGGTGACGAGGCCTCCCCGGACGTCCCGGGAGAAAACTGAAGTTTGACACGGTTGTTGCCAATTTCTGTGACATTGGCACATAAGTTTTAGAGGTTTAGTTTTGTCATGAAGTGAAACCATTTTCAGATACTTTATTTGGGAGCCGCAGCAGCTTTTGCAAACCTTCTGATCAACTGGCCTGTTTTCCGAACACGATCGGTTCGCCAGACGCCTATTTTAAAATGATTTGAACATGTCCATGGCTTTGCTTGTACAAGAAGGACCTTAGGGTTTGCCAAAATCTCTTTCCCTTTAATAGCTGGAGTCAGTTAACAGCCAGCATGGGCGAAAATTCCAAGCTGTTCATTTTGGGCTCTGCAGTCTTAAAAATGTCCTGCTTCTCCTCAGATAAGACAATATTCCACAGTCATTAAGCAAATAACGACATTATGGGGTTGAATCTAATCCAGACTCAAATAGTTTAATTAAAAAATGCATATTTCTAAGGCATCCTGAAAATGTTTCTGTGGGATTCTCCAACCAGCGAACAGCATAATTGGCCTGCTGACTTGGGGGTCCAGACAGCCCCATGGGGCCCCCAAAGGGAGCCCAAGAAGAAACCCGATGGAGCCCCGGAGTCTGTGGGGGACATTCCTGTGCCCCTCTTGGTCTTCAGGGACATTTTTTTGAGAACGTCGAGGGCAGGAAGACTGGGGACTTGCAGCTCCAGAGATGAGGGGTGACAGAAACCAGACAGAAACCCAGCAAGCCCTCCAGGGGCATCTGTGATGGAGAAAGGGGCCCACACAGCCTCCTGGGGACCCCAGCGAGGGGGGCCTCGTCTGCATCTCAGGGAGCCCCCCTTTCGTCATCCACCTTGGTGGCGCCCACTCACCCAAGCAGGAAATGAATCCTGCTGCATCCACACACTGGAGCCTACGCAGCTGTTTCAACAAGATGAAATTACACACACAGGTGCAAAGCAATCTCGAAGTTATACCATGCCGTGCAAAAATAAATATGCTCCCACTTGTGTGTGTGTGTGTTTGCACACGTGCAGACGTGCACATACGCCGGCGCAGAATGTGGAGAGACTGTCTGCGGAAAGATGGACAGGAACTTGGTAACAGTTACCTCTAGAGAGGGGACGAAAACGGGGGGAACCAGGGTGGAGTGCGACTAACCTTGGCACCCTCCGTATTTTTCACCAGGTACATATATTATCTTTTCATGTAAAAAAGAGAACAATGGACGGGCTTCCCTGGTGACGCAGTGGTTGAGAGTCCGCCTGCTGATGCAGGGGACACGGGTTCGTTCCCCGGTCCAGGAAGATCCCACATGCCGCGGAGCAGCTGGGCCCGTGAGCCATGGCCGCTGAGCCTGTGCGTCCGTAGCCTGTGCTCCGCAACGGGAGAGGCCACAACAGTGAGAGGCCCACATACCGCAAAATAAATAAATAAATAAATAAAAGTGAAGTGTGTAGGCTGCTCGGTGGTGATAAGCAGAGAAATAGAAGGAGAGCGGGAGAGGGGAGATGGGGGCCGGCAGGGGCAGTTGTCACTTTAACTAAGGATGGTGAGTGTAGGCCTCAGTGAAAGAGTGGTTTCCCACCAACAATTTGAAGGAGCTAAGCCTGCTATTATTTGAGGGAAAGTAAATGAATCTGCTACATAGATACAGCCTTCCAAAATACAGAGTTCAGGAAAAAAGAGTTCAGGGGAAAAGATAAATAAGGCTCTTTAGAGAAATCCTTTGAAAATCCAGGGCATAGTTCATTGTGCTATTTGGTTCGTACAACAAACCCTCCCTGAGAATTTAAGAGACAGAGGTTTCTTCCAGGAAGAATGGAACACAGGCTGGACCACTGCCCAGTGGGGTCAGGGTGGTCCCAGGAGTATGCAGACAAGATAGCAGCCACAGGCCACATGCTGCCCACTGCCACTGAATGTTTTTCTAAGGGCTTTATTGAGAAATAATTCACGTGGGTTTAAAGTGTGGAAGTCAGCGATTCTGACTCGTCCCTTTACAGAGCCACAACTATCACCTTATTCAAATTTTAGAACATTTGCCTCATCCCCAAAGGAAATCTCATGCCATTAGCAGTCAGCCGCCATTTTCCCTGAGCCTGCCCCCCTCCCAGCCTGGGCCACCACAAATCTATTTTCTGTCTCAAATTTGCCTGTTCTGGACATTTCATATAAATGAAATCATACCATACGTGGAATTTTGTGACCAATTTCTTTTGCTGAGCGTGATGTTTTCAGGATCCCATGCTATAGCACGTATTAGTACTTCATTCCCTTTCTTTGGCCAAATAATATTCCACTGTATGGATATCCACATTTTGTTTATCCACTCAGCAGTTAAGGGACAATTGGATTGTTTTGGGTTTTGTCCATTATGAATAATGCTGCTCTGACCATTTGTTTGCAAGGCTTTGTGTGGACATAGGCTTTCACTTCTTTTGAGTATATACCTAGAGATAGAATTGCTAGGTGATATGGTACCTCTACATTTAACATTTTGAGGAAATGCCAGACTGTTTTCCAATGTGGCTGCACCATTTTACATTCCCGTCACCAAAATATGAGGGTTCCAATTTCTCTACATCTTTGTCAACACTTACGATTGTATGTCTTTTTTATTCTGGCCATCTTAATGGGTATAACGTGGTATCTTGTGGTTTTAATTTACATTTCTCTAAAGACTGGTGGTTGAACACCTTTTCGTGTGCTTGTTAGACATTCATACATCTTCTTTTGAGAAATGGTTATTGAGATACTTTGCCCAACTTTAAATTCAGCAATTTCTCCTTTTATCACTGAGTTTTAAGGGTTCTTCATGTTTTCTGGATACAAGTCCCTTATTAGATATAGGATTTGTAAATATTTTCTCCCACTCTGGGGTTGTATTTTCACTTTCTTGATGGTGTCCTTTGAAGCACAAACATTTTTAGTTTTGATAAAGTCCAATTACCTGTCTTCCCTTTATCATTTGTGGTTTTGGTGTCATATATAAGAACTCGTTGCCCAGGGACTTCCCTGGTGGCGCAGGGGTTAAGAACCTGCCTGCCAACGCAAGGGACACGGGTTCGAGCCCTGGTCCGGGAATATCCCACATGCCACGGAGCAGCTAAGCCCGTGTGCCACAATTACTGAGCCTGTGCTCTAGAGCCTGCGAGTCACAACTGCCGAGCCCGCACGCCACAGGTACTGAAGCCCATGCGCCTAGAGCCCATGCTCCACAACAAGAGAAGCCACCGCAGTGAGAAACCCATGCACCGCAACGAAGAGTAGCCCCCGCTACCGCAACTAGAGAAAGCCCACACACAGCAACGAAGACCCGATGCAGCCAAAAATAAATAAATGAATTAAAAAATTTTAAAAAAAACCTCCTTGCCCAGCCCCAGATCACAAAGTTTCTGAGAAAGAGTAAACAGGAAGAGCCAGTTTAGGTGTCTTCAAGACATTATATAGCTGCAGTAATCAAGATGGCATGCTACCCTGGTGGTCCAGTGGTCAGGACTCTGCACTCTCACTGCCGAGGACCCAGATTCAATCCCTGGTTAGGGAACTAAGATCCTGCAAGCTACACAGGCATGGCCAAAAAAAGACAGTGTACTATTGACAGAGGTTTAGATACATAGATTCGTGGCACCAAATAAAGAACCCATAAATAGCTCCACATTTGTGTGGCCAACTGATTTTTGACAAAGTGCAAAAGCAATTCAATGGAAAAAGGAAATTCTTTTCAAGAAATGGTGCTGGAGCCATTAGACATCCACACGCCAAAATGAACTTCAACCTCCCTCATCCCCACTCTCGCCTTCCTCCCCTCCCTGGGGGTGTCCCCTTGGCATCAGCATGGGTCTTAAAAAGTTAAACATACACCTACAGTGTAATTTAGCTCTTACACTCGAGGTATTTACCCCAGAGAAATGGAAGGTGGTGTCTATACAAAGACTTACATATAAATGTTAATCATGGCTTTATTTGCAATTGCCAAAGTAGGAAACAACCTGAATGTCCATCGCCGGTGAATTGATAAAGCAAATTATGGTCCATTCATACAGTGGAAGACTACACAGCAACAACCAAAACAACAAAATGGACTGCTGATACAGGTGACCTCACAAACGAATCTCAAAAACACCGTGCTAAACGAAGAAGCCAGACAAAGCAAGGAACATACCGTATGATTTCATTTTATATAAAATTCTAGGAAATGCAAGCAAGTGACGGAGGCAGGTCCTCGGTTGTGGAGGGCAGGTATGAGACACTTCGTGGCGGGCAGAAGGGAGTGATGAGAGAAGAGTTTGGGGGCAACAGATAGGTTCCTTATTGTGCTTGTGGTGATGGTTTCATGTGTATGTGTATATATCTCTCACGTTGTCCTCTTTAAATACATGCAGTTTATTGTATGTCAATTATACCTCAATAAAGCTGCTAAATATTGAAAAAATATATATATTTATGGATTATCTGTGTAACGGTAAAAAGTGGGGGAAGAAGATATGTTTTAGGGAGAATGGATGCTAGATCAGAGTTCAGGGTGGCATCCACCTGCCCCCCTGCTCCCACCCAGGCTGCCCCCCACAATTCTGTGGCCCGAGGCATGGCCCTGAGGTCACTGTCAAATTGTAAATCGGGTAGAGGTTTGAACTTCACAGCGGCAGCTGCAAAGGACGGGGGCCACAATGAAACTTGATTCTGTGTAACTGAATGGAACCCTCAGCACCATTCCTCCTATTGGTGCGGTGGGTGGCCGCCCCTGTGTGAGCTCTGCCTGTTACGGGCCACTTCCACGGCTCTCAGGGCCTTGGTGCATCTCCCTCCCCTGTTTTCCGGGAGCCAGTCCCACGTGGCCAGAGCCCCGATCCCTCTTCAAACCTCCCCGCCTCTGAGAGCCACTCTCGCCACGGACACTCTGCCCACCCAGCTCTTGTGTCACGACTGGCAGCCGCTGTGAAAACGGGAGAAGGTGGAAGGTGAGGAGGGCGCATTTACGTGTAAAAACGTCATTCTTAACCGCACAGACCCATGCTGATGCCCCGGGGACACCCCCAGGGAGGGAAGGAAGGTGAGAGGGGGAACGAGGGAGGTGGGTACCACGCTGCCCACGAGATGCTGTATGTGGTCCTGTTAGCGGGGAACCAGCAACAGCGGGTCTGTGCAAAGCCTGGTCTTCAGGGCCCTGTGACCTGCGGGCTGGCAGGAGGCGTGTGGTCCTCACAGGACTCGGGGGTGTCCCTGGGGTGGGCTGTTGGCATCGAGCGCTTCCTGGCTCGGGGACAAGCCCAGCATATTGAAACCAGAGCACACATCCTGCCTGTGAGAGGGTGCAAACCCTCCCCCTCGTCTTGTGCAGCAGGGAGATGGTGCAAGAGATGCCTCTTTTCATGGTTTTCTTCTTTTGTCGTCCCAACATTCACGTTTTTAAGTGATGCGGCTGAAGTTCATCTCGCTACCCAGCCCTAGATCACGTCAAGAAGTTGGGAACTTCCAGCCCGTCGGGGAATTTTCATTCCTACCATGTTCTTAATCCACAGTCCAGGCCTTGGCAGACCCCAGCGCTTCCTTCCGGCTCCCGGCCCCGGAGGGACCACAGCAATCACGGGGTCCTATTTTCAGAGCCCATGACCCACCCACCTCCAGAGAAGTGGACCGAATCGCTCCCTGGGAATGGTTACCTGCCCGGGAAGACGGAGGACGGCCGAGCCCAGGACACCTCGAGGGACGCACCTCTCTTTCAACACACAAGTAATCTCCCAGTTTCTCATCGATGGGGCCGAAAACACAGATGAAGGCAGAACGCCTCTTTCTTCAAAGGACGTGTGAGAGGCAGCTTCAGTTGAAAGACGGGACACATTCTGTCTTTGAAATAGAAAAGCTGACCAAACTTTGAATGTGGCTTTAGACGTGCGAGAGACCACCGTTCTCAGGGGACAACACACCTGAGAACACTCACCTGCCTCTGCGTCCCGTGCCTCCCGGGCACCATCTCGACAGCGGCACGTCTTCACCTCCACATTCATCTTTCTAATGTGACATCTTAGGGGTTTTTCTCTGTCAAGTGAACGTGGGCTTCACTGAGGGCTGAGAAGACCTGATCCTCGTGGGCAGGCTGATGAGTTCTGAGAGCTGACCATACCCCTCCCTACTTTTGGTTTCATGCCCCCTCCCCACGCACCCACCCCCTAGACAGAACTGGCTTTCCTTCCTCAAATCCCACTCTCACTCTGCATCCATATGACACTACCATGTCCACAAATCCCCCTGATGCCTCATTGCTGAGGAAGAAAGGGGGAAGATGGACGGAGGGGGTGTCTTGACTCATTTCACTATTTCACTAGCCCTGAAATGCATTCAGTCTGGAGCTGTGCTCTCCGTACAGCAGCCACCAGTCACATGTGGCTACTTAACTTTATATTAATTAAAATTTAAAATGTACTTCCTCCGTCACACTCATCACTGTTCGAGGGTTCAGTATCACATGTGGGTAAAGGCCACCATATTAGCACAGATGATGGCACATTTCCATCACTGGGGAGACTCTGTTGGACGCAACACCTTTTCTACAGCCTCTCTCTCCATCACAGGTGTGGGATATGGGCGAATAATTTTTTTAAGAAACTGGGCATTCCTGGCCCCAGGCCTCTATCATTCACCGGAACATTTTTGGAACATTGAAAGGTGAGTGTGTTTCAGAGTCATTTTCCCCCAGCGGTTGGGACCCTTTGGCCCGTCCACCTGATTCTAATGGGGAGGTGGGGTTAGGAAGGCAAAGAGGAAAGGAGGCCGTAACTGGGACCCGAGGCAGTTGTTGGGTCTCCACAGGGGAAGAAGGTTTGACCAGCTGGAGATGGAAACATGGTGCCTTTCCAAGCCCTTGGCCCAGGTGGATTCACACCCTGGAATTCCAGGGTTTGTCTTTTCTAATTTTCTGAAAGCAATGTCTGTCCTCTGTGCTCTGGGGACACAGCATTTTGCTTCCATCCAAAGCTGTCTCAGCACCAAAAATGCAGAGGCACAGCCAGGAGCGTGGAGATTGTTTCTAAGATAAATCCATCCACTGCAGCTCAGTTCCACTTCTTGGACTAGTTTGCAAATGCAGATGCCAACTGGTGCTAATTTTTCAGGTTGAAAAGTGGCCAAACCTCACAGACAACTGTTGGAGAACACTTCCTTTCTAGTCCCTGGGTGGGAATCTGATGATTTCCACGAATGCCTGAGCTCCTTCTGGGCATGATAGGGGATTTGGATAGTCCAGTGGTTTTCCAAATTTTTGACATTCACCTACTATCATCACTGTTTTCACCCATCTCCAAATACTATCTGTACTATAATTCACTACATGATTTTCTTTAAGTCAACCTTTAATTTTTTAAACCTAAATCAATGTAGCTTTATCTTATGAAATAATAGCTTAGAAATTCTGGACCACATGCACTAGCTGTATGTTTTTCTAACTTACCTTAAAATAGTTCCTGTTAACCTAATGCATGTTAGTCCACGTACCACCCAACTCATCTTGCGGCCACTTTGGGAAACAGTGGATTGGGAGATGGAGAAGGGTCCCTGAGTGTCTGAGCCATGTGGACTCAGTAGAGGATCACCTGTCTAACAGGTCTTTCTTCTTCTGTGGGGGATTTTGGAATCTGAACTGTTTTAAGAAATACGGCAAAATATGGGGTAAGCCTCTCACCGTGACTCCTCTCCCTCCATTGCAGCAAGATAAGGTGGGCGGGGCCTTGTCCAACTTGCAGTGCAAGCACGGTGACCACTGTCGTCTCTGCTATGTAACACCCTGGTCTCACTCATACAGGGGATGCAGAGGCATTGCCGTGTCCTCCTCAGTTTGAAAATTAATCAGCCGGTATTTGGACCACAACTGCATGCAGAGCCCTGAATCAGGTACAGGGCAAGGGCTCATATTTCCAGAATCTTCTTGGACTGGGTGATATCTGAGTAAGGTCTTGAGAAATTCGTAGGAGTGAGTAGAAGCTGGTTACATAGAAAATCTTGGAGTCCATTGGGGAAGATGGCCCGATGCAAATACAACACTTGGAGGCGGGCTACAGAGGGTGCTGAGTGAGCCAGGAACCCAGCTGGTCCCGGGTGGCCTCAAGGATGAGCAGAAGGCACCAGTCCTTGCAGCCAAGAGGACCCCCTTCTCCAGTGTGCACGCCCAGGTCCCAGCAGAAATGTCCTTATGCAGGTTGACTTCTTCTTTAAAATCCTTCCCTGTGAGAGCCACAACCGAGGCAGCATTTTGTATGCTGTGGCTGGTCCTGCCCCAGTTTCACTTTCTCCCTCTATCCTCTCAGGATTCAAGCAAAACAAATTTCAGTGCCCGCTGTTTTCTGCTAAGAAATTTGAGGGCAGGGGATATGATATAGGACACCATCCGTCAGTGTCTTGAGAACACTTGTATGCAGTTTGACCTCGATGTCTCTTGCAATTCCCATTTTAACAGAATCAGAAATGCCAAGATTTCAAAACCAGAAATCAGCGTCGAACCCCTTCTCTGCTTCTCATTCATTCATCAGACTCTTTGGGGGCTTTTGCTGTGGGTCAGACACAGTGCTAGGCACTAGAGACATAGGACGCACAACTTCTGTCTTTAGGGATCTCGTGGTTCTGTGAAGGAAAGATGATTCAAAGTCAACACGAAGCCCATTCTAGTTCTACAGGGAACACAGGCAAAGCCAGAAAGCCACATAGAAAAGGTGGTGTCTGAGCACTTGAAGGACAAGTAGGAGTTGGTTAAACAGAAAAGGAGAGAACTCATTAGAATGGCTAAAGTAGAAAGGATTGGCATCATCAAATGTTGGTGAGGATGTGGAGCAACTGGAATGCTCACATGATTGGTGAGAGTGTAAAATGACTCCACCACTTTGAAGAACAGCATGTTATAAAGTTAATCATACATTTACTCTGTAACCTGGCAGTTCTTCACCTAGGTATTCACCCAAGAGAAATGAAAACGTGTCAGAAGCAAACAATCTGCTCAAGAATGTTCACAGCAGGCTCCTTCACAATCCAAATGTTCATCAATGCAAAATGGATAAACAAATGATGGATTAGTTTGGAAAATGGACACAGTCCATACAATGGAATCCTACTCAACAATGAGAAGAAATAAACTCTTGATACACTCACCAACGTGCGTGAATCCCACAAACATCATGTTGTGCAGAGGAGTCCAGACACAGTAGACTACGTATAATATGATGTCAGCCTTGTGAAGTCCAAGAAGAGACAAGAAAAATGAATCTATGGTGGTCAAAATCAGAAGGTGGTTTTGAGGTAGGAAGCTGAGTGGAAAATGGACCGTAACTTTCTAGATGGTGGACACGTCCATGTCTTATTTTGGGTGGTGGTGATCACAACTGCCAAAAGTCTCAAAACTGAACTCTCCAGCTTACATGTCCCAAAACGGAATGGGGGGGGAATCCCAGGAATATTCTGGATACAGTAAAGACTAAAGATTTCAACATGACTGGAGACATGATGCCTGATAAAGCACTGGGGAGGTGAGTGGAGGTAAGATCATGGAAGAAATCCTATCAGGCTGTGCCCTTAAAATTCATACGCAGGTTTTTTATACTTTAAGGGGGAAAAGAAATGGGGGACTTGCATAATAATAAAGTTCTCAGAGAGGAAATGCCAGGCTCGCTAACCAAGACATCTCGGCTTCTTAAATAGCCATTGCCCGTTTTGTTTTGTTTTGGTCTTGCATCTGCAGCAGCATCTGTGAAGGCACAGCCCGTCCTGGTCGTCCTGGGTCCTGTCCTCATCAGGTGAGTTCTCGTGCAGGTGTTTTGCACCCTTTGTACCAACCGAAGGGTAGTTTCCAATGTGCGGTTGCTCCTTCTCTTTGTGTTCTTGACCAGAAGTCAGTTCAACACGGGCTTTGTGAGCTGGCAACTTCCTTTCCCTCCCTCTAGACCCGAGACAGGAATTAATCATCAGCTAATAGGCTTAAAGCCCTTTTTCATATTCATCGTTCATGTCATACTCAGATGGCTTTGAAAAATATGGTTTGGCTTGCTGCGATCACGCCAGCATCTGAGATGTGGAAAATCTGCCTGTGAATCGGCGATCATCTTTGGAAAGTAAAGGCAAGTAACTGTGGAAATGACTACATCCAATGGTGGCACCCAAAGTAACACGATTTATCTCTTTGCTGAAGTTAAAATAGTCATATGTCAAGGCAGCTAGGATCTGAGTGGGTTCCATGTGTAAGATTACAGGCCTTCACCAGCTGGCAGCCTCCTATATAGGGGATGGGAGAGGTCCCAGGCAGACCTCTCCCCAAACTCTCTCTCCTGTCCACTGGTCAGGAAAACTACATTTCTACCTTTGGCTATTAATTTGTCCCATTTCCCACCCCACCCCCAGCAGGGACATGGGGAAGTGGCGTCTTGGGAACCCTGCCGGCAGATCCCAGTGACACGGAGCCTGGCAGTGGGAGGCCCCACGTGGGACCTTCTCATCCGTCAGTTTTTCACCTGCACTTGCCTTTTAGGCAAAAGGGGCCAGAAGATAGCAGAGTAAACACATAGCTGAAATTTTTTTAAAGTAAAACTAAAAGGTCTCCTGGGAGTGTAACCGCTGGCTTGTACCCCCTGTCAGAGCCAATCGTGCCAAACTCACCCCCATGTCACATTCAGGGATGTCACACTGCAGCCTGAGGTCATCCCCAAAGGAGGACTGACACCATGGAAACTGATGAACACCCCAAACCAGAGCCTGTTCCCTGGAGAGTTAGTACCTGCCCAGCAACAATATCCCTCCACCTAGAATTCAAGCCAGTCTCCTCTCCTGCACAGTGATGACGTCAGCTAGCATGATCTTTAAGTCCTAGAAAGATTTCTATTCAGAGTCCGGACCTGCAAAAACAGGAAAGTCAATTCAAGCTTCAGAAACATGTTTAGAACCATCGTGAAATGAAAGCCCTTTTCTTGCTCAATTTAAGTAATGAGAGTATCTGTTGCCTCTTTCGGTTCACCCGAACCCCAGCCCCTACCCCAGTCCCCGCCCCCCATGCTTCAGCAATTCTGGTTGACAGAGGTTTTGTACTAGATGCACCCAAATGTCTTTGGGGCGCTGGTTGCACCAGTGGCTAAACACTGAATGGCTGTGACTGTGCCTCAGACGTTTCCCCTTGTCCAACGCCAGGGAGACTTCCTGGTGCAAAACATTGGGAAGGAAGGGGCTTGGAAAGACTTGGAGAGGGTGGAGGGTCGTGTGACCGCTGGGGAGGAGGGAGGCAGCCTCTGGGTCTTTCCAGCGTCCTGGAGCTGGAGCACGTGGATGGAAGGGGCTCTGGTCCAGGAGCCCGGGCATCAATGGTCACGATCTTCTCTTCCTCTTTTTATAGACTATCATGGGAAGCCACATGAGCCCCATTTGTTTCTTCCCAGGCCTGCACATTGTTAGGATGGCCTAAGAGGCCCAGAGCCCACGTGAATTGAGAACCGGTATGAAAATATGGAGCTGGAAGTTACGACCCGGGGCCTCGGTCATCTGCGGCTCCATGCACCTGCAGGCCAGGCCGCGAAGCGTGGCGACACGTCCAGCTGTGCAGATGGGCATTGTGGGCGACTGCGGGAAAGCTGGGGGGGTCAGGGCTGGGAGACCCCGGGGGACTGACTGAACATTTAGGGATCATGTCACAGGGCTGGATCCTGCTCCGGCTGCCACACTGTGCTAGGGGTCTCCCGATCGTGTCCTTTTTCCATTCCTTCTAGGGTGTTCCCTTGCCTTGTGCCGCCATTGGTCCAGCGGTGGACAAGCAGGGCGAGAGCTGTAGCCTCAGGATGCTCGCCTTCCAGGTGTGATGGGCGGAGACGGGCTGGCTTCCAGGTGGGGGCCCTGAGCAGGCACACGGGGCCACATGCTTGATTTGCTGTTTTGCTTAAAATTCTTATTAATTCCTGAACAAGGGGACCTGCGTTTCCATTTTGCCCTGAGCCCTGCAAATTGTGTAAATGCTCCTGGGTGGGGAGGTGGCAGAACGGCAGCAAACAAGTCGACCGACAGAGAAGCAAGATAAACGCAAACAGTGAGCCATTCGGTGAAGGCAGCACGGAGGACCGCAGGTTAGGGACTGGGGGCTTGGCTGGAGGTTACACCTGGGGTCACGTGTTCTGGGAGGCATCTCCGAGGAGGCAGCCTTAGGATAGAGCGTCCCGGGTGGAGGGGCAGGAGGTGCAGAGGCCTTGGGGCAGCAATGGGCTCCAGGAACCCAGGGTGAAGGCCAGGGTGGCTGGAGTGTAGAAAATTCAGGGGAGGCCAGGGAGGAGGGCAGGGTCCAGATCCTATAGGGCTTTGTAGATGAGATAGAGCTGGGCTTTTGATCTCTCTGCAGTGGGAAACCACCGAGCAGTGGGGGGGGGGATGGGATGGGATACATGCACGGGGCAAAAATGGAGGCAGGGAGGCCAGTGAGGATGTTGAGGTCCAGGTGGAAAGAGGACAGCAGTGGACACTGAGAAGCTGATTGGATTTGAGAGATTTGGGAGGTGACATGGATGAGATTTGCTGTTGGATTGGACAGGGTGTGTTTAAAAATAAAGAACCAAGGGCACGTTTAGGGTTTGTGTCTGAGCAAGTGGGTGGAGGGCAGGACCATGGACAGAAAGACAGGAGGGGAGTCAGGAGGAACCGTCTGGTGGGGAAAGAGAATTTTGTTTGACCATGTTGAGTTAGTCATCCCAAGGAGACACTGAGTAGACTTCGGATATCCATACACATATACGCACAGTCTATTCTGAGAAAGGAAAGGTTATACCAACGCTAAAAGAAGCCTAAAAGTAACCACCCCTAACCCAGTGCAAGAGACACGATGGTAAATACATGATGACAGCCAATGACGTACGGGACGGTCCAGCTCGATGTCACTGCAGCTCACAGCATCTTCTCTTGTGACAGTCATTCCATTGGCTCTGAGCAAGCAGAGGTGCCTAGTAGAATTCTGAAAGACAGAGTTATTTTTCTTAGCATCCAGCGTTGGACACACTCCATAACCACTTAATAAGCACCTTTCTTTCCAGCAGGTGGACCCCTGGGGGTGAATGAGCCCCTCAGGCTCTAATCCTCAGCGGACGTCTCGAGAGCGTCTGTAAGAAAACTCCAGAGGTCCATGGGGTGACCCTCCCCAAGGGAACACTTGTGATGATCCCCATCTGCATTCTGCACCCCAATCCCAAGCACTGGCCAGAGCCTGAGGAGTTCCATTCTGAAAGGTAAGCGGGCTGGACACTCAAATTTCTGGTAATTCTCGGGGGTGTATCATCTTGGAACTTTGTTTGATTATGAGATAACACTTACATACAGTGAAATGCCCAGGCCATAAGCGCAAACGTGGACGCACTTTGATAAACATATATCCCAATGGGACTACCGCACCACTCAAGATATGGAATATTTTCATCACCCTGGAAAGTCCCCTTGTGCTACTTCCAAGCCAGGCTGCACACCCCTATGAGGAACCACTGTTCTGATTTCTGTGACTATAGATTAGTCTTGCTGGCCATTGAATGTCAAAAAATGGAATCATCCAGTATGTACTTTTTGTGTCGTTTGTTCCCTTTTACTATTGAACAAGAGTTCCTTGTATGGACGTACCACAGTGTGCTTATCCAGTCTCCTGTGGGCAGACACTCGAGTTGTCTCCTGTTTGGGACTAAAACCAGTGATGCTGCTCTCATCATTCTTGAAAAAGCCTTTTGTGGACCTATGTCTCCATTTCTCTTGCATTGATCTCCAAAAGTGGACACATCATAGAACTTCTTAAAGGAATGTACAGGCACCACTTTCCACCCAACCCCAGATGGCCTCTGCCCACTCTATGTTGACACCATTGTAAAAAGATAATTCGAATGTTCGCCCAGATGCATCCAGCCCACTCTCTCCAGCCAAGGAGTTTTATCATCTCCATTTGCATGCTGTGCTCGCAATTAACCATGTTGAGGAAAGTGACACCAGGACTGACTTAGAGCAGCTGCAACACTGAGGGGTTTATCGCCACATATTAAAACCAAAGCCATGGGGAGATTGGCTCGGAGCCAGGTACATCAGCAGCAAGAAGGGTAAAGGTGTGTCGAAAATAAAATTTAAATTTCCAGCTGTGGTCATGAGCAAGCCATTTTCCGAACTCACTATGGGGTCACAGCCTAACGAATGAGGCCAGCCTGGAGGATGCGTCAGAGCAGAGAGGACGCAGCGGCCCCCGCGTGGCTGGATCTGTGCGGAGCGCAGCCCCCAAGAAGTCTGTGTCCTTTGCATAAATTCTCACGGGCACAATCAAGGGAATCGGAATCACCTGGAACCTATTTAACTAGCCGGCTTTTTACCACAGCTCGGGCACAGCAGGAATTAATCCTGTGTCCACCTGGAGTAAGGACGGGCCAGAGCCTGTCCCTGGTCAGAGCAGCCATGCAGTCGAGCACGTGGCCCCTGCAGGACGCAGCCTGACCCCGCTCCAGCCTGTTCCTGGATGCGTACCCGCTTCTGTCAGCTCTGTGGCCCAGGCAGGTCTACACATGAGTTCTCCCTCATTTGTAATTGAGGCCAAGACTCATGGTAAAGGCAGAATTGCTAAGTGTGGTCTTTGGCAAACATGGCTCTCCTCCCTCTGTGCTCCTGGGCAATAACGGGTCATGACAGGTAGGGAGACATTCCTCCTCTCTACCTTGAACCCCAGGATAAGGAGACTTCTCTTTACAGCTCTAGTGAAAAGAGGACAGGCCCAGGAATTCCCTGGCGGTCCAGTGATTAGGACTCTGGGCTTTCACTGCCAAGGGTCCGGGTTCAATCCCCGGTTGGGGAACTAACATCCCACAGGCCACACGGCGTCCCCAAAAAGAACAGAATAAAAAAAATAAAAAGCACATTTAAAAAAAAAAGAAAAGAGGACAGGCCCAGAAATCTTGAATATATACCTAGGAGTGGAATGGCTGGGTCATATGGTAACTCTATGTTTAATTGTCTGACAAACTGCCAGACTGTCTTCCACAGCATCTGCACCATTCCCACCAGCAGTGTATGAGGGTTCTGATTTCTCCACATCTTTGCCAACTCTTGTTTTTTAGGATCTGACTTTCTGATCCTAGCCATCCTACCTGGTGTGAAGTGGTATCTCATTGTGGTTTTGATTTGCATTTCCCTGATGGCTAATAATGTTGGTTTCTAAAGTTCTTCCCAAATTCCAAAGTCCTATGATTAGGGGCGTGATGTATCCAGATTCTAGACCGTATTTTGTAACAGGTTTACCTTGCAGTGTGGGGTATGAGACAGGAGTCTTCCAGGTTAATTTCTGGGAAATCTGTATGGGTCCCTCACTGTGGCATAAAAACTTTAACCTTGCCGCCAAAGAAGTCTGGCCCTTGCCCTCAGCATTGGGAAGTGATCTCAAAGCCCTTGGAATGTCATGGCTGATAGAAGTGTTTGTTTTGCCGGGGGTCTTGGGTCACAGCAAGTAGTCAAAACGTGAATTAGGCCTGGGGCTTTGGGTTTTGCAACGTTAGTCCAAGCTCCAGAGGGCCTGAAGGCTGAGCTCGGCCACACAGGGAGTCAGAAGCCCACGTGCTGGCGCCCAGTGAAAACCCTGGCTCAGAGGAGCCTCCCGGGCTGGCAGTGCTCTGTGTGTGTTGTCACAAGGAAGTAATGCTGGCGTTCCTCGAAGGGCCATGTAGGAACTTTCCTGGCCTCCGCCCTGGGCACCTCTTCCCTTGGCTGATTTCAGTCCGCATCCTGTAACTGCTACACCATGACCGTAACCAGAGCTCAGCTTTCATCGAGTCCTGTGAGCCCTAGAGAATCATGGAACCCGAAGGTGGTCTTAGAGACTCCTGAGCTTGCAACTGATGTCAAAAGTGAGGGTGTCTTAGGGACTCTTCCCTAACCTGCATCTCCAAAGGGGCTGGCTTCTTGCAGACACAACCCAAAGACCATGGTTCTTTTGAATCAAACTGGGTTGAAAGTGGAGAGAATGCTTCTCCCCAGAGCATTCAAAACATATGCCCACACAAAAATTGTCAGGAATGTTCACAGCAGCATAATTTATAAGAGCCAAAAAGTAGGAACAACTCAAAGGTCCATCAGCTGGTGAATAGATAAATGAAATGTGGTCTGTCCATGAAATGAAATGTTACTCAGCCGTGAAAAGGAATGAAATACTGATATATGCTAGAACCTGCATGAACCTTGAAAACAAGCTTAGTAAAGAAACTAATCAAAAAGACCACCTCTTGTGTGATTCCATCTATATGAACTCTCCACAGTAGGCAATGCTATAGAGACAGAAAGTAGGTCAGTGGTTGCCTAAGGGGTGTAGGGTTTCTTTTTGGGGTGATAAAAATGTTCATGGCGCTGGATGCACAGCAATGTGAATATACTAAAAAACCATTGAATGGTATGCTTTAAGTCAGTGAATTATAGGTATGTGAATTACATCTGAAAGTAGAACTGTTTAAAAATAGTAATTTAATGCTTAAAACAAGTTTACTATTCTCTGCATTTGAGAGGTTGGGAGACCAAAGCACAGAGAAGTTTCAGGAGATGAAGCCCAGAGTCTGTTTCATAATTTCTGTTTCTCCAGGAGCATTTCACACCACCCACTCCTCATTGAGGAATGAAGCAGGATTATTAGCTAATTGAATAAAAAGAGTTTCCTTCCTTGCTTTTTATATATTAAAAGAAACCACATGCTTTAAAGAGTTAAATCTAAAAACCAAGCCAACAACTAGAAAGAAATACAAGGAGTCTCAAGGTAGAAAGGACTTTCTAGGCATAAAAACATGAAATAGCAACAGAGATGAATGAAATTATACTAATGTACTGAAAATAGAAAAAAAAAACCTCACAAGCAAAATTAAAAGTGGAAAGGCAGAGGAGGAAAAATATTTGCAATGTGTACGAAAAACTGGCTTTGAAAGCAAGTTCTGACACTAGAAAAATAAATAGCTATCAAACGTACACAATATCTGACTTATTCAAAAATTTAAAACATTGCAAAATAAGGTATTAAAAATCCAATATTTGAGCCCCCGCCCTGCAAATAGCATACAGTGTTGGTATAAGAACTATGAACTAGACATTTCCATTCAACCTTTCATAGAAGAGAAAATCTCCCAGTATTTCTGGAGCACCATTTAGAAATAAGCATCCAAAACTTATATAATATTTATACCTTTGAGTACAAATCTTACTTAGCAATTCATTCTCAAAGAACAATTAAATAAACACACAAAGAATTATATACAGATATTAATTTATAACAGCCAGAAACCTCCTAAATATGTACAAATAAGTAAACAGTCAAATAAACCATGATAAATTTGTATAACAAATTATACCTGCCAGTTAAAGAGCTACTGAATGGCGTGGGGAAATGCAAGAATGAAAACATCAGGTAACAAAAGCAAGATACAAAATTAAAAGTGCCGTACGTCTTAATTCTGAAATAAGTACATACAGAGACATAGAATCACAGAAAAAAAGTACTGAAAGGAACAGTACTTGACTTATAGTCAGCCTCAGTCATACAGTGGAATGTTTGAAAATTCGAATGAAACAAATACATCGAGATACGATGCCTGGCTTTTGGGAGGTGTGATTTGGGGTAGTGTTTGTTTTGTCCGTGATTTTTGTGCATTTCCCAAAGTTACTACAATCCACATGAATCGACCTTATAATCAGAAAATAACAGCAATTCAAGTACGAAAGCCTGTAGAGATGTCAAGTAAAATATTTAACAGCAAGTTTAACAAGGAGGTGAAAACAATCAAAAATCCAAACGAAACAAAAGCAGGACAGAGAGAGGACGGGGCGGAGGAAGGAAACTCGCTCTTTGTATCTTTATCCTTTAGATTTATAATAAATTAGTTTCGAGGTAATTTTCAGCCCATTGTCCCTGTGTGGAATAAAAGCCAAAACTGTTACCCACAACAAAAACGTTTTAGTGGGTTTTCTTTGCTGTTTGAGGCCCAGCCCATAATTGCCTGTCCCTTTCATCAGAACAGGTTGTCACTAGTGGCCCATAAGAGGTGGGAAATTGCAGTTGCTTTGTCAGAAATCACAGGAGTGTTTCAGAGGCAGGTGTGCCCCGTGTAAAACACGGCGCAGGTGCTGGCCCTCCAAGGCCAATTGCCTTCGACAGAGACCTCTTCTTCCACCTGTGAATTGGGCTGGATTCCTTTGACCACCAGCATAATCACAGCAAATGAACACGGACAGTGAAAGTCCTTAGTAATGCACAAAATGACCCAAATTTCCAGGGAGTAGAGATATAAAAATGTAACAGTGAAATCCTAAAACCCTCTTAGGTAGGAGAGCCAGGCTCTCATAGTCTGTCTATAAGGGCAGCTAAAATGTTTCTGGAAAGCAGCTGAGGCACAGATAATAAAGAAGATCTGGGATCATTTTTGAGCCAAACAAAATAAGGTGATTCATTTAACTAGCTGCTTAATGAACCCAGAGTCATTCTGTCTCGTTTATCCCAATACCTACTCCAGAAGAGTATTTTTTCCACTCATTTACATTCACGGTCCTAAAACTATGGTTTCAAAGTCTAGATATTTGAGGAAATGTAAAACAGCATAACAACGGCAGCCTTCTTCCTAAGGGGTGACAAATCAGGGTCATTCACTAGACCCACCCTGGGGGAGGGCTGTGTCAGAATTAAACTTCAAAGAGATGGTTGATAGACCACTGGCATCTCACCTCTTTGTAGCTCCCAGTGCGACTTGCTGGTGGGTTACAGTCTCTTTGCAAGGTGCATTTTTCCTTCTGCTCCAGGTGTTTGTTGGTGCCCCTGAAGATCAGGACCCTGAACCAGATTTGACACAAATACTGGTGCTGAAGTAGGGGTTCCCTACGTCCCTTTGCGCATGTCCCCCCGGGAGGAGCCCCATATGACATCCAGAACAGGGCGTTGCAAACTGGCCACCCAAATGTGGCTGTGGACCCTTCACCTGCAGTTCCCCTGGGTCTTGGTCTTCCATCTGCCTGCTTCCCACATTCACACACTCGGTCCAGCCCCGAAGGCATTGGTGAGATACCTGGTGGGGACTGGAGCTCCCCCAGAGGGAGACGCACTCAGTACATTTCATGCTGTCCATTCTTTGTGCAAATGAGGACCTTTCACGGAGGAGTCCCCAGCACTGCGGGGGGACGGCAATCTGAGGAATCGTCCGTTTGGAGAGGTGCCGTGAGCATTCATAGAGTCTCCTGTCTTCCTTTTTTCAGTGTGGAATGGCCACCGGAGTATCAGGAATAAGTAAGTGTCACCCATTGTTGGCTGTGAGAATTCATGGAGAGGGTGTAAGAGCACGGCTCGTGAGCTTCTATGCCTTGCACCACTCCAGGGGGAGTTATTCACACAAGAGGGCACCCTCTGCATAGATCACACTGTGAACACTGCCCCCTGGAGCTGTGCATCAGGACAGCCCGAAGATGTGACTCCTGTATTTCAGCTGGCGTCTGTTCTCATGTCCATCTCCAGGGGTGGCACGTCAAACCAGGGGAGGGTTTGGGGTTGTTTGGGGCTTGACTCTGGCTCTCAAATTGATTGAGGCTTCCACTCTGATGAGTGCATTGGGCCAAAGCCAACATCACACACACCAAAATACGAGCTGACCGAGAAGAACTTACCCCAGAATATCACAATCTTTCAACACTCACAAACAACAGTGTCAAAGGTGACCGCAGTAGGGCCTCCCTGGTGGCGCAGTGGTTGAGAGTCCGCCTGCCGATGCAGGGGATACGGGTTCGTGCCCCGGTCTGGGAGGATCCCATATGCCACGGAGCGGCTGGGCCCGTGAGCCATGGCCGCTGGGCCTGCGCATCCGGAGCCTGTGCTCCGCAACGGGAGAGGCCACAACAGTGAGAGGCCCGCGTACCACAAAAAAAAAAAAAAAAAAAAAAAAAAAAAAAAAAGGTGACCGCAGTAGAGTGATCATGTGAATCAGCCAGAATCACGTGCTGAGTCTTTTTTTTTTTTTAGGAGCCTTATTGAGATATAATTTATGTGCTATATAATTCACCATTTAAAGTGCACAATTCAATGGGGTTTTTTTTACCATTTTTATTGAAATATTGTTGACTCACTATGTTGTGTTAGTTTCAGGTGTACAGCAAAGTGATTCAGTTATACATATATATATTCTTTTTTTACATTCTCTTTCATTATAGGTTATTACAAGATATTGAGTAGAGTTCCCTGTGCTCTACAGTAGGTCCTTGTTGCTTATGTTTTATATATAGTAGTGTGTATACTTTAATCCCAAACTCCTAATTTATCCCTCTCCTCTCTGCTTTCAATGGTTTTGAATATAGGCACAGTTTTGCAACCATCAACAGATCTAACTGTAGAATGGTCGCATCACCCCCAAAAGGAACACTGTGCCTGTCGGCAACCACCCCCATTTCCCTTCCAATCCCACCCCTAGGCAAACACTAATCTACTTTCCGATTCCATAGATTTGCCTGTTTTGGGCCTTTCATATAAATGGAATCACAATGTGTGGTATTTTGGGACTGAATTCTTTCACTTATTATAATGTTTTCGAGGTTCATCCATACTGTAGCATGCTTCAGTAATTCATTCCAGTTTATTGCTGAAAAAGATTCCACTGCATGACCATAGCACACATTGTTTAATACATCATCCGTTGACGTACATTTGGGTTGTGTTCACGTCTTAGCTATGACAAATGATTCTCCTATTAGCATTTGTGGACTCGTTTTTGTGTTTTCGTTTCTATCGGGACTGTATCTAGGAGTAGAACGTCTGAGCTATATGATAGTCATACGTTTAGCATTTTGAGGATATGCCAGGGTGTTTTCCAAAGTGATGGGACTATTTTATGTTCCCACCAGCAATGCAAGAGGGTTCCAGTTTCTCCGCATCTTCACCAACACTTGTTATTGTAGGTCTCTTTGATCATTGCCATCGTAGAGGGTGAGAACTGGTATCTTGTTGTGGTTATGAATTGCATTTCCCTGATGGTAAGCATCATCATGTCGTGTGTTTTTTGGCCATTTATATATCTTCTTTGGAGAGATGTCTATTCAGATTCTTTGTGCGTTTTTTCAAATTGGGTTATTCTTTTAAAGCATTATTACTGAGTTGTAAGAGGTTTGCATACTTGGGGTACAACTTCTTTTTCAGATGTAGATTTACAAAGATTTTCTCCCAGCCTGTGGGTTGTCTTTGCACTTTCTTGATGGTTTCATTCCAAGCACAAAGGTTTCTAACTTTGATGAAGTGCCTTTGGTGTCATGTCTAAGAAATCATTGCCTCACCAGAGGTCATGAAGATTTACTCCTGTGCCCTCCTCCAAGAGTTTTACAAGTTTAGCTCTTACATTTAGGTTTATAATCCATTTGGTTTAATATTTATGTATGATGGTGAGCAAGGGTCCACTTCATTCTTCTGCTTGTGGCCATTTAGTTCTCCCAGCATTGTTCATTGAAAAGACTGTTATTTCGCATTGAAATAATGGGGCACCCTTTTCAAACATCAAGTGATCATAAATGTAAGGATTTGTTTCTATACTGTCAATTCTATTTCACTGAGTTGTGTCTATCCTTATGCCGATACATTATCTTGATTACTGTAACTCTGTAGTAAGCTTTGAGATGAAAAAGTGTCACTACTCATTTTTATTCTTTTATTTCAAGAGTGTTTTGACTATTTGGGGTCCCTTGAATTTCCATATGAATTTTAGGATTAGTGTGTTTATTTCTGCAAAACAGAGTAACTGGGATTTCAATAGGGATTGCACTGAATGTGTAAATCAGTTGGGGGAGTACTGCCATCATAACAACATGTCTTCCGGTCCATGAATATGGGATGTCTTCCTATTTATTTAGATCTTTAAAATTTTTTTCAACAATATTTTATAGTTTAAAGTGTACACATTTTGCACTTCTTTTACTAAATTTATTCATAAGTGTTTTATTCTTTTTGTGCTATTGTAAACGGAAATGTTTCCTTAATTTTATTTTAGAATTGTTCATTGCTAGTATATAGAAGTACAAGTGAGAAAGTGGAATAGGGCCGAAAACTCATTCAGGTGATTATTGCAGTAATTGGAGGAAAGTGGTAAGCATATAAATTAAGGCTGAAGTAACACTAATAAAAAACAATAGACTTTGACATATTTAGAAATTGGCCAGTTCTATGATGGAAATTTTTTAAAATGAAATGATTCAGAGGTTTGTTTGGGCAACTGAAGGAATAGTCACAACATAGAAGTAACAAGTGATTTTTTGTGTGTTGATTTTTATCCTGAATCCTTGCTAACCTCATCATTCATTCTAATAGGTCTCTCTTTTTTTTAAGTGCATTCTTTGAGATTTTGTAAATACAAGATTATATCTCTGCAAATAGAGATACTTTAACTTCTTACTTTCCAACGTGAATGCTTTTGGTATCTTTTTGTTGCTTAATTGCCCTGCCTAAAACTTCCAGTACAAAATGGTACAAAAGTGGTGAAAGCAGGCATCCATGTCTTTTTACTGATCTTAGTGGGAAATCATTAAATTTTCACCATTAATTATGATGTTACTTGTAGGTTTTTCATAGATGTTCTGCATCAGATTGAGGAAGTTCCCTTCTATTCCTAGTTTGTTGAGTTTTTTCATCATGAAAAATGGATTTTGGATGTGTTGGATTTTGTCAAATGCTTTTTCTATGTCTATTGAGATAATCATATGGTTTATGTCCTTGAGTCTATTAATATTTTTATTATGTTGATTTATTTTCACTTATTAAACTACCTTGCATTCCTGGGGATAAATCCCAGTTGGTGAAGGTATATAATCTTCTTCATATGTTATTAGACTTTATTTACTAATATTTTGTTAAAGACTTTTGCGTCCCTACCCATAAAGAATATTGGTCTGTAGTGTTGGTCTCCTTTTGTGGTGTCTTTGTCTGGTTTTGGTATCAGGGTAATACTGGCCTCACAGAATTAGTAAGTGTCCTTCCTCTTCTGTTTTCTGGAAGAGCTTGTTAAGCATTAGTGTAAATTCTTCTTTAAGTGTTTGATAGAGTTAATCAGTGAAGCTATTTGGTTAGGAGCTTTTCTTCATGGGAAATGTTTTTATTGCTAATTCAATCTCTTTACTTGTTATAGGTCTATTCAGATTCTCTACTTCTTCCTGAGGCAGTTTTGGTAGTTTGTGTCTTTCTAGGAATTTTCTTTCACCTGTTATCTAGGTTATTTATATAATTATTCAAAGAATTCCCTGTAATCCTTTTTATTTCTGTGAGGAACTATTTATATCCCCTGCTTCATTCCTGATTTTAGGAATTTGACTTCTTTTTTTCTTGGTCAGCCTAGCTAAAGTTTTGTCAATTTTGTTGACCTTTTCAAAGAACCCACTTTTGTTCCACTGATAATCTGTATTGATGTCTAGTCTTTATTTTATCATATTTCAACTCTAATTTTATAGTTTCCTTATTTCTATTCGCCTTGGGTTTTGTTTGCTTTTCTTTGTCTTATTTCTTAAGGTTGAAAAGTTAGTGATTGATTTGAATCTTTCTTCTCCCCCCAACCCGCCCACTACTGTAAATTTCCTTAAACACTGCTTTAGCTGCATTTCATACATTTTGGCTGGTTGTATTTTTTTCTCATTCATGTTAAAGTATTTTCTAATTTTGCTTTTAATTTCTTCTTTCACCCATTGGTTATTTAGGAATATGTTTTTAACTTCTAAGTCTTTGTGAGTTTCCCAAATTTTCTTCTGCTATTGATTTCTAGTTTGATTCTATTGTTGTTGGAAAGTGTACTCTGTATGAGTTCAACTTTTAAATGTATTGGGGTTTGTTTTATGCCTAGAACAGGGTCTATCCTGGATACTGCTCCATGTGTACTTGGGAAGAATGTCTATTCTGCTGCTATTGGGTGCAGTGTTCTATAGATATCTGTCAAGTCTTGTTGATTTATGGTGTTTTTCAAGTCTTACAGATCCTTGATCTTCTGTCTAGTTTTCTATCCATTTTTGAAAGCAGAGTATTGAAATCTCCAACTATTATTGTTGAATTATCTATTTCTCCCTTTTTTTTTTTTTTTTGGCTGTGTTGGATCTTCATTGCTGCACGCAGGGGCTCCTCTTCGTTGTGGCGCATGAGCTTCTCACTTTCAGTGGCTTCTCTTGTGGTGGACCACGGGCTCTAAGTGTGCGGGCTTCAGTAGTTGTGGCACACAGTCTCTAGAGCGCAGGCTCAGTAGTTGTGGTGCATGGGCTTAGTTGCTCCACGGCATGTGGGATCTTACCAGACCAGGGTTCGAACCCATGTCCCCTGCATTGGCAGGCGGATTCTTAACCACTGTACCACCAGGGAAGTACCTCTCCCTTCAATTCTATCATTTTTTGCTTCATATATTTTAGGACTCTGTCTTATTAGAAGCATATATGTTTATAATTTTATATATCTTTCTAGTGGATTGATCATTTTATCATTATAATATGTCCCTATTTATCTTTAGTAACATTTTTGGTTTTAAAGTCTATCTTATCTATTAGGATAGCCACTCCAGGTCTCATGCTTGCTGTTTGCATGGTATTACTATTTCTATCCTTTTATTCTCATTCTACTCACATCTTTGGATTTGGAATATGTCTCCTGTAGAGAACACAGATTGTTGTTTGTTTGTTTGTATATTAGTCTGACAAGCTCTGCCTTTTGAATGGCTTGCTTCATCCATTAACAGTCAACATTATCATTGATATGATTGGGATACATCTGCCATTTTGATTTTTGTTTTCTATATATCTGTATTTTTGTTCCACTAAACTCCTTTACTCCTCCCCCTTTTTTGTGTTAAGTGAATATTTTCAAAAATAATATTTTAATTCCTTTGAGAAATTTTTACCCAATTTTTAAAGTTATTTTCATATTGGTTTTTCATGGGCTTACATCTTAACCTATCAGAATCTACTTCAGATTTATACTAACAATTCCACTGAGATACATTTCTGAGTAACAGAAATGTTACTCTTACGCAGTTCTAATCTCTCTCCCCTCTTTTTGCGCTATTATTATATACACCATGTCTATATGTGTTATAAACTCCACAAAACATTGTCATAATTTTTACTTTCTGTGGTTGTATGTCTTTTAAAGAAACTTAGAAATCAATAATATATTTATGGAGTTTGTGATAGTAACCTCCTTATTTACCACTTATGAGTCTTCATTTCTTCTGCAGTCTCATGGTGTCACCTGGTGTCATTTCCTTACCCCAGAACAGCATGGTTCCCACTGCTTCCCCTGTGCTGCTATTGTTAAATACACCATATTCATATATATTGTAGGCTCAGCAATACGCCTTAAAGGTGTTGGAGCTTTCTTCTGGCCTCCATGTTTTCTTATGAGAAATCTGTAATCATTCAAATCCTTCTTCCTCTATAGATATTGCATTGTTTTATTGTTGGCTTTCCTGGCTACTTTCAACATGTCTTCTTGTTTTTAGTTTTCAGGGGTTTTAAAATTATTATGTGCCTGAATTCCTTCAGGTTACTCCTGTTTGGGGCTCACATAGCCTTTGAATCTGTAGGTGTTTGTCTTTCTCCAAAGTTAGGAAATTTTCAACCATTAGTTCTTTAAATATTTTTTCAGCACCAACCACCCTCTTTCTCCTTTCCTTCTGAGACTCTGATGACATGAATGTTAAACATGTTACTATCCCAGAGGTCCCTGAGGCTGTATTCATTTTTTTTCAACCCTTTATTTTGTCCATTGTTGGGATTGGATTATTTCTGTTGATCTATCTTCAGTTCATTAAGCCCTCTGTCATCTCCATTCTGCCACTGAGTTCACCCAGTTAAATTATTTCAATGATTGTAACTTTTTCATTTCTAAAATTTCCATTTTTAAAAATATCTTCTATGTCTTTACTGAGACTTCCTATTTCAATATATATTCCAAGAATACTTGCGATTGCTCATTTGATCATCATGAGAGTTGAACTTTCTGTGGTTCTTCATACTCTAAATAACTCTGGATTATATCCCAGACATTTTTAACCGTAAGCTGTGAGACTCTGGGTTCATTCAAATCCTATGGAGAATGTTGATATTTTCGCTCAGTGAACAACCAACCTCATGAGGTTCAAGCTGCAAGTTCCGGGGCCACAGCTCCAGTGTCGTTCAGCTTTCAAAGCCTTCACCGTGCTCTTCACTCGTCTGTCTGTCCTGGGTGTGTTCCCCCCGGGTGGTCAGTCTGGGGCCTGAAAGGTGGCTTATCCACTAGTTCACGTCTCAGGTTTTGGGGTATGCTAATTAGGACCAGGCATCCCCCCACAGACCCCGAGGGGATCCTGGGGCTCACAATGGACTGGAGACACTTCCCGGCTCCTCCATCTGCCTGCTGCTGCCTTTGTAGGTCCTCTGTCCAGAGCTTAAGGCTCCAGGCACAACCATCTGCTGGGCACTTCTATGACCAGGTCTGCATCTGGGCCCAAGTGGTGGGAGGACAGAGAGAGAAACACAGAATCCTGGTTGGTTCCTCCTCTCAGGATCACACCTCCATGAATGCAGAGGAAAGTGAAGCCAAAGCCGAATCATTAGCCAAATCCATCGCACCCGCCTCCACCAATCAAGGTCTTCACGATGCACGGCCTCCAAGCAGCACGGAGCCTAAACGATAAGGCATTTCCCCGAGTTGTGGTCCAGGAGCTTGGAGCCAGCTGTATCTGGTTCCAGCTGAGCCAGTTAAGACCCTCCAACTGGGCATGCGCGAGTGTCCGCTCCGTGACCTTTTGACGTCAGAGGACCGAAAACTCCACCCTCAGGTCGAGGGCCGTGGCTTAGTTACGCCTGCACAGAACGACCTCGACCACACCTTTTCCCATCCCCTCTGCCCAGGCTCCCTACGCCTCCACTGCCCCGCTGCTTCGTTCTTCATCCCACAAACACCCCAGCCCCTCACCTTCGGGGTGCTGATCTGAGACCTATTGTGTCTCCTCGCGTGGCTGCTTTGCCAAGAACCCCCCTCTTTGCTGCAAACCTGGGCAAACCTGCGCATCTTGGCATCGGGCAAAACGAAGCTGATTCTGTAACAGAAGCTCCCCTCTCCGGGAGTCTTGGCTCCCGCTGGGGCTGTCTGAGAGCTGGGGTGTGAGAGGATGGAGAAAACAAGGGAGAAGGAAGGAAAGGAAACCTTGGGGATTTATGTTCTCTCTCTGAGGATAGGAGTTACTGTTTTGTCTTTGAGCTGGAATCAGCCACTTTCCCTGGGTTCGCGCTCGCTCTCTCTCGCTCTCTCTCCCTCTCCCTCTCTTTCTCCCTCCCTCCCTCCGTCTCCCTCCCTCCGTCTCCCTCCCTCCCTCTCTCCCCTCACCCAATCCCCCTCTCCCCACAGCTCACTTCTGGGTTTACAGCTGCATTAAATTCAGGCTGGGGACACTGGAGGGGGAAAATGGTAAATCCACCATCCCTTTGGTGGTACTTTAAATTCTGGTCTTCTTCCCCAATCTGACGGCTACTGCTTTCTCTTCAAAGTCCTCCAGTAGCTGCTCTGCATTCTGTACAGGTTTTATAATTACATACAGTGGAAAATAGGGGTGAGATACTATTCCATCTTATCCAGAACTGGAATCCGAATTGGATTTTAGAAACCAAAACTAAAAAAACACAGATTAGCACAAATCCACTATTTTTACTAGAAAGATAATTAACTGCATTGTTTCCTGGTGGTAGGTTAACAACGTCATCTTCACCTGCAAAGGACAGCTTCGATAACCACCTAAATCTTATGCTCCAAGCATATCTTTATCTATTTTTGCTTTATTTGAAAGAATATTCAAATTCATTGAAATTTCCAGCTGCTCCTAGGCTAGGTTGAATAGATGAATAAATGATTCTTGGAGACTTCCTTTTAAAAGATATTTCATAGCCCGCATACTCTAGGATTCTTCTAATTTCTACGGCTGGGGTTCTTCAGGGATTATCTCAACCCACTGTCTTAAATATTGAGCTCCATGATTGATAAAGCTGATGGCAAGGCTAACTCAAAACACGTGAATTTAAAACACTAAATCACATTGATTAGAGGTATATGGGTGATACTCCCTACTGATTCTTTAAGAGCTGGCCTAGCAAGACACAAGGAGAGCTCGCTCACCTCACCCAGCCCCCACCTCGCCGAAATGCAGAATTCACATGGCGGAGACCATAGTGCCCCCAGTCAAACATCAGAGAATATTGTTTAAAATACTGATTTGCTCCCCTCATTGATGCTATCAGCATTGGAAAATTTGGGGCAGGGAGGGAGACAGGAGGTATTTGCCAGATACTTTGTTTCTGTACCTGGTTTAGTTTCAAAAGCTTAAGCTCATTGATAGTATAGTTTGAAGAGAGAAGTGAGTTTCTGGGGGAAACACAGAAGCAGAGGGAGAGTTTCTCAGCTAAGAAAGCAGCATCTCCTGGGCATGTGCAGGAGTGGCTACAGTTCCCCTCAACAGCGGGGGCCTGTGTCAGACCTTTATACCCCCAAATGGTGCCCAGACCCCAGAGGCATGGCCTCACGATGTCCCTGGGGTGTGGATCTCAGCCTGGACCCCCAGCTTCCCCAAACCTGGTTCGGAGGCAGCAAAGAGAGCTCCAGACTTGGAGGGCCCATAGGAGCTTGTACTTGGGGGTCTCTCTTCTCACCCATCTCTGACCCAAGCAACACCCCAGCTATCTTTGCCCCACCTGGAACTCCAAATCCTAGGCTCAATTTCCAGAAGAAGCCAGGGTGGGAGCGTGTCATCAAAGCTCCTCTTATTCCCACCCAGCCAAGCAGGACGGGGACTCGGAGACAAAATTAAGTTGATGTAAAGACCCTGAAGGCATAGACACTTCTGGCACACCCGAGTGGTGGACGGAGATTCCCCTCCACCAGACTCCCACTCCCAGCCCCACCTGCACAACAATAAATAGTAAACAGAGACATAACCTTTGTGGAAAGAAGAATTTTTAGCAGATGTACAAAGCTGCCACAGCCAGGGAGTCTTATTCGGCCAAATGGTTACAGCCTGGGTGTTATTTCTGAGCATCTTTTTAGCATTATGCTGTCACCTGTAATAAGTGGCTTTGCCTGTGCAAACAGTGGAGGATCCTAACTGGCCCCGGCGAGGGGAATTGCAACATACGCAGTTACACTAATGGTTTCATTTTTTAAGATACTGAGTATTGTTTATTGCGTGCAGGTGAAACAATTGCTCTCCCAAGTGGAGGGCCGCATACGGGGGGCTGGGAGGCTCCCTGCATTTGCTAGCTGCTACCAGCCCCCCTGATTGTTGTTTCTCTCCCCTTATGAGGTCAGTAACCAGCTCTGATTTCTGCTGAATCGTTTTGCTGTGATCTGTCTTGTCCTCCCTCCCGATGTTAATTATGTCTCCAGAGGAGTGCGGGACTAAAATACAGAGCTGATTCCAATAGTGGAAAAATGTATTTCTCCTTCTTGGACCTTCCTTCATTTTGACTTTCAGCTCCCTCCCCATCTGGCCAAGGTCTGTAATCAATAGTCACGTGGCTCCTGGTCCTTTATCTGGGAGAGATGGGGAGACCTTGGTGGTACTTTCTTTTCAGACTTCAGAATCTAGAGTTAATGTACGGATAAAAGGCCTTTATTCTCCATCCCTTTTCAGTGAAATGCCCTCCTCGTTTTAAAACAGCCCTCCCTTCCGGAAATCTGCTACATGTCTTCCATCTTCTGGGAATTTATATGGTTCATCTTATGGAAATAGAACGTTGCCTCCAGGTGCCCAAAAGTAAGAGTAAAGTTCAAACAAATAACTTCCCCCCAAAACCCCTTTTCTTAAAGAGAAAATAATTTTTTGTCCAATTTGGAAAGAGAATAGATGTCAGGTGCCTCCACTTTCCCAGAACTTCGGGTGTTTATTCCCCAAATGTACTGTGTGGGTTCGTGGTGCCACCACTATGTGGTGCCGTGGGTTCGTGGCCACCTGAAAATGAAGATGTGCCCGCCTCCAGCCTGGCACGAGAGTTATCCTCCACTAATGGTCATTAAGAGAAAATGAAGGCCACTAGGTAAGCCCAAAATATTGATCATGGGACTTAAACTCCATGCGGAGGAAGGAGAAGTTACCATCTCTATTGTCCGTGGCAGTGAAGAAAGGTTGATGAAATCAGCACACGAACAGCAGAGGGAATCAAGAGATGCCCCTTGATACCTTTTCTAATCCTATCTCCACCTTTTGAGGCCCAACTGCCAAAAAACCATTAAGTAGAAGCACCCCTAAGGTGCCCCTCAAACCTTTGCCCCGTTAGCATCTTACCAACTTAGCCTAGAAGCATCTACAGCTGATTCTCATCATTCCCAGTAATTATGTCCTGTAAAGTCTCCGCCAGTATGGAACCATCGCTCCCAGGGGCAATACGCCATCCCCAGGGAGCCTCTGGGCACAGCATATGCAAAACAGATCAATGCAAAACCTAGTGTAGGTGCGTTTCCATTTAAAGACACCTTATTTAATCCACGTATATTGTTTATTCATTAACACTGAATAGAGGGCCAACAGCCCTCTATCTCATGCCTGGACGAAGCTCACCTAACATATACAACTTGCATTTAGGAACTGGGACAAGCACTGAGGTTGGGGCCATTTTATGACCCCATGAATGTGCTGCAAGTGTTGACTTTGGGGTTACAAATAAATGTTAAGGAGTCGGTGAATTTGTAACTGTGGAATCCGTGAATAACGAGGAGGAATGCTATATCCTAAACCTCTTCATACCTTTCTTATCCAAATCTCTCCATCTTGAGTCTCCGTATTGGTTTGCTGGGGACACCATAACAAAGCACCACAGACTGGGTGGCTTAACAACAGAAATCTATATTCTCACAGTTCTGGAGGCTAGAAATCTATGATCAAGGTACCGGCAGGGCTGATTCATCCTGAAGCCATCTCCTTGGCTTGTAGACGACTGTCGTCAACCTGAGTCTGCACGCCGTCTTCTCTCTGTGTGTATCTGTCCTAATCTTCTCTTCTAAGGACACCCATGTTACTGGATTAGGGCCTCCCAATGACTTCATTTTACCTTAATAACCTCTTTTAAGGCCCTATCTCCAAATACCAGTGCATTCTGTGATACTGGGGGATTCAGACTATAAAATGTATTCCCCCTCTCAGAACTACTGTGTTAAATTTTAAGTGTGAGCAGAACAGACTTCCTTCTAATCAGAGTTGGGATCAGGGTTCCAGGTTTGGGCCCATAATGAAGATGAAGATCTCAAGTAAAGCAGACAAAACAAACCTCCAAGCAAAGTGTCAGGCATCTTCTCCCGTGCAAGTCAGTCACTGGGGAGACCAGGAAAAGCAGCCTCATCCCAGGCTGGACCAGAACAAGGCCATGTCTACTAGGAAGACCTGGACCCCGAGTCCTTGGGCAGCCCTGCAGGTGATGGATATTGACCTTGATAGGCCCGATCTGCTCGCAGGAGCCTTGTAACCTCAGCCTGGGGGTGAGGGTGCCATGGGGATGCCCACAGCCTAGGGCAGGGACTCCACCCGCCTCTGGGCCTCAGACCCTGGAGGAAGGGAGGAGAACTTTCTCTGTGAACTCAGTCAGTAGTTCTGCCTTCCACGCTTGGTCCCAAACTCACCTACCAGGCAGCCCCAATGTTACAGGTTCAATTGTGCCTTCTTCCTCAAAAGATGTTACAGTCCTAACCCCGGTGCATTTCCTTATTTGGAAATGGGTTCTTTGTAGAGGATCCAGTTAAGATGAAGTCATTAGGATGGGCCCCAATCCGATATGACTGGTGTCCTCATAAAATGGGGAAATTTGGACTCAGATTCACACACAGGGAGAATTCCATGTGAAGATGAAGGCAGAGAGCAGGGTGATGCTTCTACAGGAATGCCAAAGACTGCCAGCAAAATCCCAGAAGCTCATGGAGGGGCCTGCAACAGACGGACCCTCACAGCCTCAGAAGGAACCCACCCCACCCATACCTTGATCTTGGACTTGTAGCCTCCAGAACTGGGGGACATTAAATTTCTGTTACTAAGCCACACAATTTGTGGTATTTTGTTACAGCAGCCCTAGCAAACTAATACACCCAGAGAAACGGTTTTTAAATCAGATTCCTTCTCCCTGCCGCTTCAAATTTACTATTTTACTTAGGAATTTATTCACCCTCCCTACAAAGGCAGACAAGCCCCGCAAAGCCTGATCTTTGCTGACATCTACCCCATTTTATGTCTCTCCCTGAAATTCAGTACACTCCAGGCTCACCAGACGCCCTATTCATCCACAGCCATACCAGATTCTTTGCTACCTCAGGGCCTTTGCACCAGCTCACATCTTCCTCTGGACCGCTCTTTCCCCAAGTCCTTTGCCATTTTGGTTTCAGTAAAAACATCACCCCCTCTGGGAGTCCTCTCTGACACCCCCACCTAAGCCAGTGCATCCCAAGACCCCAGGCCTGTTCTAGCCCTTATCCTGTTCCATTTCTTGCATAGAACTAAGTGTGATCTGAAACTAAAAGAACTGAAATACAACCACTGGTAACATGGTGGCTTATCTCTGATGAGAGGATATATGGCATGATTTCAAGTTTCTCTCTGCTTTCCAGAGCTCCTACCATTAACGTGTATTATTTTCTAATCAGCAAAGGGGCAATAGCTGCTCAAAAAACGGTCAGCAATTTACTGGCATCTGTGCCTTCAACACAGCACTGGTGGCTGGCAGAATGCTGCCCTTCTAGGGGGTTCTCTCGCAGGATTTCCTTCCAGATGATTGTGGTGGTTTTAAAACACTTCATTAGAATTCTTTGATTCTTGTCCCTCCAGTAAGAACGAGGCTGACCTTGGTGAGTTCTTTGTGACAGAACAGAAGTGATGCTGGGTGACTTCCAAGGTCAAGGCAGAAAAAGACCATTCTCTTCGAACGTTTGCTCTGGAGGCAGCTAGAGGAAACCAGATGCCACGTTAGGACAAACTCCACCAGGCTGAAGAGGCCACCAGCTCTGACGACCACCAGACCATGGGCGAGCCACTTGGGTGCGCCATCTTGGAAGTCCATCCCAATCCAGTCCCCAGACAACTGAACATCCCCACCGTCTGATGGCAGCACATGAGCAGAAAGGGCTCACATAACTCTCGCCCAGCAAGGTGAGACTCAGCATCATGCATGTGAATCCTTATGCCCGACCTCACTGCATGACATGTTTGCCGTATTCCATTGGATCTGGGGAACGTGTTTCAGAGTCTTTCACCAAGGAGCTTCCATGGTAAAGTGACAACCACAGGACTTTGGAGGCACACAGCTCTGAAAACATTTTAGCTCTGCTCGGCTACTTTATCAGGCATGCATTTTGGCTGCAGTTAAGAGAAAATTTGAATAACCAGGGTTTTTAAAAGAGGGAATTATTTTTCTCACAGAAATCTGGAGGTAGGCTTTTGCTGGCATTGCTTCAGCTGCTTTAATAATGTCATCAGGGGCTCAGGCTATGTTAGCTCCTAGACTCGTGATTTTTTTTTTTTTTTTGCCTCAGGGTCACAAAATGGCTGCAGTAGCACCAGATATCACTTCTGCTAACAAGGCAGTGAGAAGGGAGGAAGCATGAGAAGTCATGCTAGCCACATCTTTCCTTTTTTTTTTTTTCTCTCTTTAACAAAAAAGCAAAAGGTTTCCCAGATGTCCATGTAGCAGTCCTCTCCTTAGGTTTCATGGGTCAGAAGTGGATCACATGGCTTCCCCTAGCTGCAGGAGAGGCTGGGGAATTGGGAAACAGCTAATTCCCATGATCATCTTAGCTAATCATAAGTCTCATAAGTCATCACTTGGGGCTGGGTGCATTGCAGTATTAAACTGAAGTTCCTCTTAGCAAGGAAGCATGGGATGACGAGTTTTAGGTGTCTGGTGAGCAGTGTCCACTCGAGCCACCTGACCAGGTTATGGCTTAGTGACGTAGAACAAGACCCTTGAGCCCTGTGAGCCTGTTCTTTGTCCCTGAAACGGAACAACACCATGTCCTCAGCCCCCAGCAGGGTGGCTGGGTTTCGAAGGATGTCCTGAATGAAGGCATCCCTGGAAGAAAGCCTGGCCGTGTCCTCTATCCAAATACATCACACACTGTCCAGAATTAACCTGGTGGTGGGTTTACATTGTGGGGACACAGAAATGTTCACAGTTCTGGCTCTGAGACCAGCAATCTGCTTCAAAAGGGAAAACACAACAAAATTGGATGCTCCAGAGAAACCTTAGTGCTGCAAGTCACAATCAGGTAAGGAGGTGAAGTGAGCTGCACTTGCTCTGTCTTTATCGGGCTGGAGACCCCAGATGGAGGCAGACTTACAGCCCTAGCCGCACTTCTGTCAGCTCTCTGCGCTCGGTCCCTTGATATCCCGCGGTTACGATGCCCAGCAGGGGACAGCGGTGCCCACCGACATCCCTCTTTGCATTCACTCAGTGGCACTTGCACATTGATTTCCTTGGAGTTTTTCCTTTTTTTGTAGAATCATAACCTACCTCCAAAGTGCGTCTGGGCAATTGTCTGTGGAGAGCCCAGGCTTATATTTTTCCCAGGGCAATATTATCAAAGCTGTCCCCGGGGCTGGCAGTCAGGAAGGCACGAACCCAGACGCATCCTCTCCTCCCCATCTGCTCTTGTTGTCGTCAATCAAGCTGATTTTCAGTCACCGGCCTAAATTGCTACTTGGCCACCGTCTCTTTGCCCTCCAGAGAAATCCCTTCTACTGCCATTTCTCAAGAGGCTAAGACCTTGGCTCCTTCTAACCAGAATAAAGTGACTCGTTAAACTATCCCATTGCCTTTCATAATGAACACGGCTGCATAAGAACATTTTTCTACCTCTCCTCCTGGAAATCATGCATAAGGAGCAAGGAGAATGTAAAAAACCCATAAACTCCATTTTCGGAGAAACCAGAAAATAGATATAGTCCACAGACTTCAAAGTACGTATGCAGACTGACAGAGCAGCCGGAGTTGAGCAGGACCTGACAGGAGGGAAGGAAGTGAAGAAGTGCGGGGGCACCAGTGGCAGTGGAGGAATGCACCCTTTGTGCAGAATGCACCCCTAAGATGAGGGGCTCACCCTGAAACACAGCAGCTGCACCGATGTCGGCATCAGTGAGCATGGGAGCTGGGGCAGGAGGCGGTGGAGGAAGCTCCCTCAGCCCCAGTTTGCTTCAGAGAAGCAGAGGAGGCAGGGCTGTAAAGGATGGGTGAGAAGCAGGGAAATGCAGACCCGAACCACAGCGAGACAGGATCTCCCACCCGCCAGAATGGCCATCATCAAAAGGAACACAAATAACAAATGCTGGAGAGGATGCGGAAAAAAGAGAACCCTCCTGCACTGCTGGTGGGAATGTAAACTGGTGCAGCCTCTGTGGAAAACAGTACGGAGGGTCCTCAAAAAACTAAAAATAGAGCTACCATATGACCCAGCAATTCCACTCCTGGGTATATATCCGAAAACAAAAACAAGAACTCTAATTTGAAAAGATACATGCACCCCAATGTTCACTGTAGCATTATACACAATTGCCAAGATGGAAACAACCTAAGTGTCCATCAACAGATGAATGGATAAAGAAGGTGTGGGACATACACACAATGGAATATTACTCAGCCATAAAAAAAGAATGAAATGTTGCCATTTGCAGCAACATGGATGGACTTGGGCGTTATACTTAGTGAAATAAATCAGACAGAAAGACAAATACTGTATGATCTCGCTCATAGGTGGAATCTAAAAAATACAACAAACCAGTGAATAAGAAACAGACTCACAGACAGAAAAAAACTAGTGGTTACTAGTGAGGAGAGGGAAGGGGGAGGAGCAATAAAGGGGTTATTGTGAGATTATATGAAATCATCTGGGTGAAACTTCTGAAAACTGTAAAGCACTGTAGAATTTAAAGAATCTTTCGTTCAATTACAAAAAAAAAAAAAGAATGGATGAGAAGTAGCCTCACTCTGGCAGGAGAGAAGAAACACCTGCCTGGGGCTGACATCGTTCCGCCGTCCCTCAAGGACTTCTTGCAAAGACCGCTCCCTGTCTCCCCAAATTCTCTCTCCTTTTCCCGTGTAAACGGAGCTTTAGCCATGAGCACATGGCCACCCGCAGAGACTACACCTCCCAGCCTCCCTTTCAGCTCCACGTGGTCATGTGACTCTGAAGGACCAATGGGGTGTGAGCAGAAGGGGCGCGCGGGGCTCCGGCCTAAGGCAAAACACCTGTGTCGGAGTTTGGCGTTTTTCCTTCTTCTCCGAAGGCCGGAAGGCGGACGTGGGAGCAGTGCTGCTTCCGCGGTACTGGATGTGGACGGAGTCTGAGGGGAAGGGAGTAACAGAACCGAAGGCCCTTGCGTCCCGAGTGACGTCGTGGAGCATGGAGAACCCTCCTACCCCCCAGCAGCAGCCAGGACTGAGAGCCACGGACACTTGTGTAAGCGAGACCCTCACGGGAGCCATGCTTCCTGTATCCTCAGCCCACACTCTACGTGATACATCCTTAATATAAATGTGCACCCAGAAGTGGGGTGCGGCCATGGCAAAAACCTCGCATAGTGCCTGGGGGGGCGCCCAGAGGAGTGGGGCGAGCCGGGTCCTCCTTCCAGCCCTTCTGCATGGAATCCCCCCCTCCAGGGGCCACGGAAGCCCAGCGTCTCCAGGTCCTGGAGCCCGCGTCTTCCCCCTGCATGATTACAGGAATCTCTCACCCTCTACACAGTTGCCAATTAACTTCCAAAGTTTGTTCTTAATCAGGATCCCATGTTTCAGAGATGTTTGCCCAGAAAGCCTCAAAATTGTTTTGAAACGCGCAGGTGTTTTCTCTGCAACACCCCCGCTGTGAACATTGCACTGTCAGCTGCCTCTAATCTCCCCGCCTTTCCTATCTCACAGCTCCGGGAGGGCTCCTCAGGCTTCCGGAATGTTCCGCGAGACAAGAGCTCTCTGAGCAGGACGAGTGCAGCTCACCGGGGACAAGCAGCAACATTCCGGGCAAGCGGCGTCACCAGCCGGACCGCGGCCCCTGCAGGTACAGCCTTGTGCCGGGGTCTGGGGGGCATTCCGCTGAGTCTCGCGGGCTTCTGCGCCCACGCTGGGCGGCCAAACGTTTGTTCGTTGATTTTCTAAAATCTCAAGCTCTTGACTGTGAAATGGTTTCTAGCTGGAGGATGTGCTTGGTTCAGAGAAAAAGAGCTGACCTGACGTTTCCAGTCCGTGTTTCTCAAATGTTGTTCTGGAGAAGAAACTCTTCTTTTTCTCCCGAAACACAGTCTTAGCCAAAGCGTCACTGTGTAAAAAGAGACGAAAGTGGGTCTGACTTACGTAATGGGTTTGGAGGGCACAAGGGCCCCCATCCCCCGTTCCTCAGCCAGTCTCCGGGATCAGAAAAATCCTTGTTCGAAGCAGTGAATTTCCCAGCCTCTCTGTGGGTCCATTATGGACCCCCTTGATCCTGTCACAGTGAGTAGAAGTCACAGACGAGCTGCTAATGCTCACAGCAGCAGCGATGAATCTCACGAACGTCTTGCTAAGTGACAGAAGCTAGGCATCAAAAGTACATACTGTTGCATCCACTGACGTGAGATTCTGGAACAGGCAAAACAAATCCTGAGTGACAGAAGTAAATCAGTAGTTGCTGCTGGGGGTGGATGGAGATGGGGAGGGACCTGAGAGAATGACCGGGTGATGGAACGTTCTATGTCTTGAGAGAGGGTTGCCTCACACAGGTGTGTGCACTTGGCAATGCTCTTCAGATCCTAACACTTCAGACTTGTGCGTTTCACTGTGTGTAAATTTTACCTAAAAAAAGAAGCAGCGTCAGCAAACAGGGAGCGTGAGTGCTGAGGGTGGGCAGAGCAAGTGGCCTGTTGTAGCCGAACAGAGTGAGGGTGGGAGGTGACAGCGAGAGCTGAGCCCCCGACAGACCGGCTGGAGCCCACCCCCGAGCCGTCACCAGGTGACGGGACTCTGGTTTGCATTACACGGGACGCACTGAGTTTTAGTGTAAGAGCACGATGCCACCGACGCTGCACAGGCACACCCCGTCCTGTTGGGCTTTGCTTCATTGCACTTTGCAGATACTGTGGGTTTTTACACATTGAAGATCTGTGGCCACCCCAAGTCCCGTACGTCTGTTGGTGCCGTTTCTCTGATGGCATGGGCTCACTGTGTGTCTCTGCGTCGCGTGGTGGTAAATCTGGCAGTATTTCAAACTTTTTATTATTATTGTACTTACGGTGATCTGTGGTCAGTCTTTGATGTTCCTGTTGTAGTTGTGGGGCGCCAGGATCTGTGCCCGTGTGAGATACAGAACTTAACCCACTGTTGAGATGACAACTAAGGCTTTAGAATATTACATAAACTTAGTTGATAAGGCAGCAGCAGGGTTTGAGAGGATTGAAGTTTGAAAGTAGTTCTGCGGTGGGTCAAATGCTCTCAAACAGCACTGCAGGCTACAGAGAAATGGTTCGTAAACGGAAGAGTCCATCTATGCGGCAGACTTCATTGTTGTCCTATTTTAAGAAATTTCGGCAGCCACCCCAGTCTTCAGCAACCCCCCGACCCCGATCAGTCAGCAGCCACCAATGCAGAGGCAAGACGCCCCCACCAGCAAAAACTTTAGGACTCGCTGAAAGCTCAGATGATGGCTGGCATTTTTTAGCAGTGTTTTTTCTAATAAGGTTTGCCTATTGTTTTTCTAGACGTAATGCTCTTGCACACTTAATAGACTCCAGTGTAGTGTAAACGTCACTTTTCTATGCCCTGGGAAACCACGAAGTCCGTGTGACTTGCTTCATTGCAGTGGTCTGGAACGGGCCGCAGTCTCTCCAGGGTCTGCCTGTAGTTGAGGAAGATAGTTGGTTTGTTTGTCACTATGTCAAGTGGACACATCCCACTTCTCGTGCTGAACGTGGCCGTGCACTTTGGCCGCCCCACCTGCGCCTCTCCTGTGTGTCTGGGGAACTGGGCACCGGGCCTCTACCTCCCGCAGACAGACTGGAAAGTGGACAAGGGCTTGTGGTCTGGGCTCCAGTTTCTCTAGTCTTGGAGTCGATGCCAGGAGGCCGAAGAAAAGGGACCTCCTGGGTCCATCCTGCCAAGAGTGGCCATGGCAGAGCAGCTTTGTCCAGTGTCCGGAGCCAACCATAGAGGCAACCCCAACGTGTGAGATCCAGGCGGTGCCCCAGGGTGGGGACTGCAGCGTCTTCCAGTGTGAGGTGGGGGCATTGTTTTTTTTTTGTTTTTCGTGTTTAATTAATTAATTTATTTTTGTTTTTATTTTTGGCTGCATTGGGTCTTGGTTGCTGCGCAGGCTTTCTCTAATTGCAGCGAGCGGGGGCTACTCTTCATTGCAGTGCGCGGGCTTCTCACTGCAGTGGCTTCTCTTGTTGCAGAGCACGGGCTCTAGGAGCACGGGCTTCAGTAGTTGTGGCACGCGGGCTCAGTAGTTGTGGCTCGTGGGCTCTAGAGCGCAGGCTCAGTAGTTGTGGCGCACAGGCTTAGTTGCTCCTCGGCATGTGGGATCTTCCCGGACCAGGGCTGGAACCCATGTCCCCTGCATTGGCAGGCAGATTCTTAACCACTGCACCACCAGGGAAGTCCTGTTTTTGTTTTTTAATTGAAGTAGAGTTGATTTACAGTGTTGTGTTAGTTTCAAGTGTACAGCAAAGTGATTCAGTTATATATACGTATATTCTTTTTCAGAGTCTTTTCCATTAAAGGTTCTTACAAAATATTGAATGTAGTTCCCTGTGCTGTCAGGAGGTCCTTGCTGTTTAGGATTTGGGGTGTTGTTATCGGCAAAGCAGCCTCCAGGGCGTGAACCAGATTCCGTCTCTGTTGCTTGTAAGTCAAACCCCTCACCCAGAGCACTCTTCTGCTTTGAGGGTTGGTCTCTTGCGTTTGAAGGTAGCTGTGGCAGAGATGTCAATAACGAGATCCTTGTTTTTATGTCTCTGGGCCTCCTCACCTAAGAATGCGGGAGTTCTAGCAAGTGATCTGAAGGTCTCATCTGGCGTTACAGACGTGAAAGTCATTGCTAATAGTACTTGATGCCTCCACTTGGATGGCTGCACTGGGTTGAATGGTGATGTCATTGCCCACCTGCCGCAGGGCCCCTGCACTGAGGGGCTGGGGGACCCCTGGGAGAAGCAGTATCCCCGAGGGTCCCAACAGCGGTGCCACAAAGGCTATCTGTCACCAGCCTTCTCTTTGTCCAACATGCCCACCTCCACCCCCCGCCAAGACTTTGGCCCAGAGAAGGGAGGTTGGGGATGCCCATCTTGCCCCTTTGAGGGCAGAGTCCATCTCTAGGCCCTTGGCTGAAGTATCAGAACTAAGAACTGGGACTTCCTGCTCAGCCGTATGGCTGTGATGCAGTAAAGGACCTCATCACTTGCTTCAGGAACTTCTTCAAAATCGACTTATCCGAACCACAGATTTCCCAAACTGACCCCTTCCAGGACACGCGACTGCTCAAGTGGGCAGAGTGTTTGCCCACCAAGTAACTGTGTCTTTATCAAAACTCCTGCTAGATCCTTGCCTTACTGTGCCCGTCAAACCTGTGCTGTTACAGCGAGAGCTTTGCCTGATCATGGTATGATCTCCCTTGTTGAAAGACCCGCCTTAAACCACTGGTGACACATAGTGGGCTGAAGGGTGCCCCCCCCAAAGATATGTCCATGTCCTAATCCCTGGACTCTGTGAGTGTGGCTTTATTTGGGGGAAAAAAGGGCTTGGTAGGTGTTTTTAAGGATCTGGAGATGAGGAGATCATCCTGGATTATCCCGATGGGCCCCAAATCCAATGATGAGTGTCCTTACAAGACACACAAAGGAGAGACACACAGACAGAAGAAGAGGAAGCAATGTGACCACACAGGCAGAGACAGGTGTGGGACCGGCACCAGCTCAGAAACACTGGTGCCCCCAGAGCCAGAAGGGGCCTGGAACAGATCCACCCCCCGAGGGAGCGTGGCCCCGCTGGACTTGGACTTCCGGTCCCCAGGACTGTGAGGGAAGAAATTTCTGTTGTCTTAAACCTCCTAGTTTGTGGAAGTCTGTTAGGGCAGCCACAAGAGACAAGTATAACAGCTAACGGTCAACTCATGTTGACGTGTCCAAAACTGAGCCCCACGTCTTCCTCTGAGGCCCCGGCACCCAGAACCTTCCCCTCTGCGTTGATGTCGCCTCCTGTGTGCAGCTGCTCAGGATAAAACCTTGGAGACACTCTTGACTCTTTCTCTAAGATTTCACAGACAAACCATCAGGAAATCTTGTAGCTCCCACTTGGAAAGTATGAACCCCGAATCGGAGAAGCAGAATCTCCCCCTCCACGTGCTGGATCAGGAGGTCCTTTCTCACTGGTCGGTCTCTCTCTCTCTCTCTCTCTCTCTCTCTCTCTCTCTCTGCCCTTTTTCTCCCATGTGCTCTCATTCATCCCATTCCAGCCTCTTTGCTGTCCCTCTAACACCCCAGGGCCTTTGCACAGACCACTTCATCTGCCTAGAGCACACTTCCTTGACAGCTGGATGGCTCAGCATCTCTCCCCCTTCAAATCTTTGCTCAAATGTCACCTCAATAAATTCTCTCTTGACCACTCATTCCAAATACCAGCCCTGCCACCAGCACTCCCCATCATTTTTATCCTGCCCTATTTTCCCCATAGCCCGTAACACCTTCCGTCATGCTCTGCCCTTTATTTATGTGCTGTGTTTGTTTATTGTCTGTGTCTCCCCTGCTAGAATGTAAACTCAAGACCAGCAGGCATTTTTACTTTCTTTATTCTCCGATCTGTCACCCAGAAGTGTGCCAGACTCAATAAATATTTGTTGAATAAATAAGTGGGGGGAAACAGTGTCACCTGTTTCTTTCATAATAGAATGCATTTGTGGGGATCTCAAAATAGGTGGAAATCATGTGGTCATCAAAACGAATTGTCTGTGGTGTATTTGAAATATGAAGACCTTCAGCGTTGCTCAACTGGTTGTCATTTTTTCCCTCTTATCAGCTACATTGAGAAGCCTCCCCAGTTTGTAGAACAGCAGCATTTTTCTCCCGAGTGTGGGCCAGGATAACCATTGTCAAAGGCAGGCACGTCTGTAGCCCCTGCACACGCTCCCGAGGATAGGCCAGGTTAGGCTGCGGCAACAAACGGCCCCAAAACTTCAGTGGCTGCAGATGGAAAGGGCTGGTGTCTTGGTTGCCCCGGAGTGCCTGGGGGGCCTCGGTGACCGTCCAGGCGGCTGCCCTCCGTGTGACGGCTCATTCTTCTGCCTCCATAGTAAGTGTGCTGCCACGTTCACATGGGTGGGGAAGAGGGCCCTGGCGCACGGGCTTAGTTGCTCCGCGGCATGTGGGCCCTTCCCGGACCAGGGCTCGAACCTGTGTCCCCTGCATTGGCAGGCAGATTCTTAACCACTGCGCCACCAGGGAAGTCCCTGACCCTGGATTTTGAGCTGGGGTAAATATGCTTTATTAGGTGTCCGCGGTGGATAAGATAGTATCCAGCCATCCCTATTTCTTTGGGTGCCTTTTGTAAAATGAGAATGGATGTTGAAAAGTTTTAAATACCCTTTTAGCATAAAATGAAGTTTATCTTTTCCTTTCCCTTTAAATTATATTATTTATTCGATTTCTTCAAATTGGATTGTCTTTATATTCCATGATAAAGATGGTCATGATGTATTTGAAACTGTTACTAGATTCACTCACTAGTAGAAATTTTGCATCTGCATTCATGAGTGAGAGTAGCTGATAGGTTCTTGTCGTTGTTACTGTATCGTCCGTGGTAACTGGTGATGGTTGTATCACGTCTGCTACTGTTGCAGTCTGTTGGGTATCAATATCAAGCTTATGCTCTTTTCATGAAAAGAATTTGAAACATTTGCTTCTTTTTCTGGTCACACGCTGCTTGGCTAAAGTAGATCTGCTACTAATTGCCCCAAGAAGGACTCATAGAATGATATTTTATTAGCAAAAGGCATTTTTGTGGCTGGTCTTTACACTTCAAGGATAGTTTGGCTGGATGTAAAATCATGGCTCGCACCCTCTTTCCATGAGAATATTGTAAGGATTTCTCTCTCTCTCCATCTCTCTCTCCCTCTCTCCCTCTCTCTCTCCCTCCCTCCCTCTCTCTCCCTCCCTCTCCCTCCCTCCCTCCCTCTCTCTCCCTCCCTCTCCCCCTCTCCCTCCCTCTCTCCCTCCCTCTCTCTCCCTCCCTCCCTCTCTCCCTCCCTCTCCCTCCCTCCCTCCCTCTCTCCCTCCCTCTCCCTCTATCTCTCTCTCTCTCTCTGTCTCTGTCTCTCTCTCTCTCTCTCTCTCTGTCTCTGTCTCTCTCTCTCTCTCTCTCTGTCTCTCTTTTGCTTTGAGTGTTACTGTGAAAACACCTGAGACCTACTTGGACTTTTTCCTTCTAAGAGTCTTCCTTTACTTGCATGGCTGCCCAAAGGAATTTTTTCTTTATCTTTGAAGTTTAGTAACAAACTAGAAATGTTTCAGTGTCGACTGCTTAGAGTCATGTAGTATGTTCTTTGATTACATAGATTCAAGTCTTCTTTTACTTCAAAGAAGTTTTCTTGAATTGTATCTTCTCATAGTTCTTCTGTTCCTTTCTGGGTTTCTTCCTCAGGGACTCCAGTTACCTGGATGTAGCGGTCACCTTACATAGCTTGTGCATCATTCCCTCCATACCCTATTTTAAAATGGTCTCTTTTTGGTTTTTCCTTTTTTTTTTTCTTTCTGCTTCTCTATGTCAGCTGTAGACTACAACTTTTACTTTTTATTGTCTTTATTTGGGACAGTATTTATTGTGGCAGTCTCCCCTTTCTCCTTCCAACTCTACATTTCCAAGATGGTTTTACTCTTTTCTTCTACTTCTTTCCCAAGTGCTGTCAGCTTTTGCTTTATCCCTCTTGCTCTCTCACTTGAGATTTTGAATATTTTACTTATCGTCTTCCTTAGTTGCAGTTGTTTCATTCACTTTTTGAAAACAATGCCTGGTGAAATGTTTGTTTGCAGTTTTCATCTGTATACTCTGGTGTGGTCGGCAGGATAATGACCCCAGCCCCCGCCAAAGATAGTCACGTCCTAATTAGTGGAAACTGTGCATACGTTATGTTGTATAATAAAGGGGAATAAATGTTGCAAATGGATTAATGTTGCTAATCAGATGACCTTAAAATGGGGAGGTTACCCTAGATTATCTGGTTGGGCTTAATGTACTCACAGGGGTCCTTAAATGTGGAAGCAGGAGGTAGAAGAGGAGGTCAGGGTGATGCAACATGATAAAAAACTCAACTGGCCATTGCTGGCTTTAAATGTGGAGAAAGAGGCCATGAACTAAGGAAAGCAGGCAGCCTCTAGAAGCTGGAAAAGACAAGAAAACACTTCTCCCCTCAACCCTCCAGAAAGGAACACAGCCATACTGGCATCTCAGTTTTAGCCCATTTTGTGACTTCTGGCCTTCAAAATAAGCCACTTATTTTGTGGTAATTTGTTACAGCACCAATAGGAAACTGATACACATTGCAGAATATCTGAGTACTCTTTGTAAAAAGTTTTGCTGCTGTTTTTCTCACTTTTTCCTCTTAGTCCATTTATGTAGATGTTGTGCTGCTTCTACATATTTTTATTACTCATTACCGAATGAGTTAGGGCTTTGTACCAACCACTGTGAAGACAATCCTGTAGGTGGGAAGGGAAGTTCAGGTAGCATTCCAGCCTTGCAGGGTCTCATGATGCAAAGTCTTGCTTTTTGTCAACTGCAGCAAGAACAGATTTTTTCCTGTCACGTGGCATGTCTTCATGATCCTTTGTGTAGACTTCTGTAAATTGGAATGGTTCCAGTGGGAGCGTTTGTCACCCTCCATTTCTCTGTCCACATTGCAGCAGCAGGTGAAAAGCTTTTGCTCATCAGTTCTCTTACCTTACAGAACTGCATTTTTGCTGGTATTTTCTGAGATTTGCAGCACCTGGACTGTCACCATTTGGATCTCTCCTCAACGTCTCTCCATTTCCTTCTGCCAGCTCTAGGAGGAACTCAGTTGCTTTTGGCAGCATTTTACCTATATGCTAGAGTTTATCTTCATTGGCTGAAAATGAAGTGTGCATTTTTTACTTTTTTTTTTTGGAGTATGGGGGAAATTGAGTTTCATAGATATGTTCATAAGATAATTCTCATCTGAATTTTTAACAAGTGTCTCAATTGACTGAAAGAAATCTTTGGGCCACACTTTGAGAAACATCTAGAAATTTTTCATCATTGAAGGGAGAGACTTGATCTGGAATCAAAGATAAGTTCCAGCCAACCCAGCACCTTGCACCATGCTTGGCAAACACAAATGGCTCCATAAACTGAGTGGACCAAATGGGATTTTTTTCTAGTTCTTCTGCAAGGAAAATCCTACAGGCAAAATTTTTTGTTTGTTTGTTTGTTAAATCAGAAACTAACAACAGGACTTCCCTGGTGGTGCAGTGGTTAAGAAACCACCTGCCAATGCAGGGGACATGGGTTCAAGCCCTGGTCCAGGAAGATCCCACATGCCGCGGAGCAGCTAAGCCCATGTGCCACAACTACTGAGCCCGCGCTCTAGAGCCTGCGAGCCACAACTACTGAGCCTGCGAGCCACAACTACTGAAGCCCGCGCACCTAGAGCCCATGCACCACAACAAGAGAAGCCACCACAGTGAGAAGCCCGCGCACTGCAACGAAGAGTAGCCCCTGCTTGCCACAACTAGAGTAAGCCCGCGTGCAGCAACAAAGACCCAATGCAGCCAAAAATAAAATTAATTAATTAATTATTTTTAAAAAGAACAATTATTATTAAAAAAAAAAAACTAACAACATGTCAAGTAAGGTAGTTTAGCCCCAGCCACTAGCCGGATGAAGCACTATTTATGAAGGTAGCTCTTAGGATCCTGGTGAGAAAAGATCAAAGGCAAGTCCAATGGCCCTGTTTGCCCAAAAGTATCTCTGAGTCAGTCTTCAGGGCTTGAAAACTCCCACCATTCAGTGGGCTGAAAAGTAAGGGGGGAGGAATTGTCTCTAAAAGTACATGAGAATGCCTGGTCAAAAAGAAAAGGACTGCATCAAGCCCTACCATAAGATGAGGAGCAGCCTTTGTTTATAATAGCATGAAACAACTGCTGATGAAAAACATCTTTGATTAATTCGTTAACGCACCAAAGACTGAAATGTAAGACTTGATACCATAAAGCTCCTAGAAGAAAATGTAGGGAAGAGCTCATCAATATTGGTCTTGGGAATGATTTTCTTTAACATGATTCCAAAAGCACAAACAGCAAAAGCAAAAATCAACACACGGGACTACATCCAACTCAAAAGCTTCTGCCCAGCAAAAGAAACAATTAACAAAATGAAAAGAGAGCTTACAGAATGCGAAATTTTTGCAAACCATATATCAGATAAGAAGTTAATAGATAACTATATCCAAAATAGGTAAAGAACTTACAGAACAATAACAAAAAACAAAGTCTGATTAAAAATGGGCAGGAGGGGCTTCCCTGGTGGCACAGTGGTTAAGAATCCACCTGCCAATGCAGGGGACACGGGTTCAAGCCCTGGTCCAGGAAGATCCCCACATGCCGTGGAGCAACTACGCCCGTGTGCCACAACTACTGAGCCCGTGAGCCACAACTACTTACTGAGCCTGTGCTCTAGAGCCCGTGAGCCACAACTACTGAACCCGCGTGCCACAACTACTGAAGCCCGCACACCTGGAGCCCATGCTCCGCATCAAGAGAAGCCACCGCAATGAGAAGGCCGCACACCTCAGCGAAGAGTAACCCCCGCTCGCCACAACTAGAGGAAGCCCGCGCGCAGCAACGAAAACCCCATGCAGCCAAAAATAAATAAATAAATAAATAAATTTTTAAAATTTTAAATTAAAAAAAAAATGGGCAGGAGAATGAAATAGACATTTTTCCAAAGAGGACATCCAGGTGGCCAACAGGCATATTAGAAGATGCTCAGCATCACTAATCACCCGGGAAATGCAAATCACAACCACAAGGTGGTACCACCTCACACCTGTTGGAATGACTGTCATCACTAAGCATCTATGTTGTGCCAGGACTATGTGGTCAGATTTATCAAAACTGTGAGAGCTAGTCTCAGATTTGTTTAGACAATAAGTAAACGTGATGCTGATAAGAGAGTGTGTGCCTTGTGAGTAATGGTGGTTTTTCTCTACTTTTGATCAAAATATCATTCATGGAATATCTAATGTTGGCATTACTACTCTGGAAAGAGTTACAAATGCTGAGTCCTCCTGAACTTGTCCTTTATTCACGGGGATGGTGTGATGTGCTGAATTGTGTTCCACTCCCACCTCAAAATTAATATGTTGGCGTCCTAACCCCCTTAGAATGTGACTGTATTTGGAGACGGGGTCTCTAGAGAGGCAGTGATGGTACAATTAGGTCACTAGGATGGGCCCTAACCCACTATGACTGGTTATAAGACGAGATTAGGACACAGACACAAAGAGGGGTGACCATGTGAGGACACAAGGAAAAGACGGCCATCTGCAAGCCAAGGAGAGAGGCCTCAGAAGGAACCAACCCTGCTGACACCTTGACCCTGGACTTCCAGGCTCCCGAACCGTGAGGAAATCAATTTCTGTTGGCTCAGCCACCCAGTCTGAGCCGGAACAAACAGGCGTGGACCCCGTCACAGAACATCATTGATAAGCATCACCTGACTTCATCCTTGGACAATCTTGTTCTCCTCACAGCAGTCTCCCGCTGTCATGCTTTTCTTTGACCTTCTTGTAACAAACCCCTAAAGAAATAATAAATATCTTGAAACCCAAGACTGACATGAGCGGACAACTTGGATAAATTTATGTCAGGATACCGACAGAGGCCTGCCTTTCAGACAGGATAATGAAGGTGGCTATTCCCAAGTTCTGTCTGGGTTTCTACGAAGCTTCTGACTTAATTCCCCCCTCCCCCCAACAGCAGGGGTTTATAGACGAAAGGTCAGCTGGGATTATGGGCTTTTTAACCTAATGCAATCAATGACAGCGACCTCTCCAAGTTTATTTCCAACTCAAAAAAGATGGGCAATTATACGAAATTTATGCTCAGCTAAGAAGAAAAGCAATTATAATGATTTTTGCGTGCACTTGAAGAATATTGATGCATTCCCCACAGGTGTATGGAAGCTAATTAGCATTTCCATTAATATTAGTTAACATGATTAATATTTACTTCTCCGTGCCAGGCACCGTGCTCGGTGCTGCAGACAGACAGAAGAGATCTGGTGCGGGGATTAGTGGAGCTTAGGATCTCGTGAGAGAACCAGACGCTGATGAAACAAAAACAAAGATGCTTCACAAACTGTGATAAGCATGATGAAGGAAAAGGCAGGGCACCCTGAGAGAGTGGGGCTGGGGAGGGAGGGGCAGACCCAAGCAGAGACCCACGTGAGCTGCATCTGAGAAAAAGTATGAGCACAGAAAAGCAAAAGCATCGCAGTGGGCAGACAGCCTCCCCTGGGTCACTCTGTAGCCATTCAGGGCTCCATAGCCTGCTGGAAAGACTCCTAACTTGATAGTAAAAGCAGTGGGATGGGTGTGTGTGTGTGTGTGTGTGTGTGTGTGTGTATATAAATTCATCTATTTATTTATTTTTGGCTGCGTTGGGTCTTCGTAGCTGTGCGTGGGCTTTCTCTAGTTGTGGTGAGCGTGGGCTTCTCATTGTGGTGGCTTCTCATTGTGGTGGCTTCTTGTTGCGGAGCCTGGGCTCTAGGCGCTTGGGCTTCAGTAGTTGTGGCTCGCGGGCTCTAGAGCGCAGGTTCAGTAGTTGTGGCGCACAGGCTTAGTTGCTCCGTGGCATGTGGGATCTTCCCGGACCGGGGCTCGAACCCGTGTCCTCTGCATTGGCAGGCGGATTCTTAACCACTGTGCCACCAGGGAATCCCTGTGTGTTTTTTTAAAGCAGCTTTATTGGGCTACAGTTCATCCATTTAAAGTGTACGGGATCAATGGCTTTCTGGATATTTCCGGATATGTGCAGCCATAACCACGGTCAATTTTAGAACATTTTTATCATCTCAAGAAGAAGTCCCATACATGTAGTCATGACCCCACTGTTCCCCACCCCCATCGTAGCCCCTGGTAACCACTAATCTACTTGCCATCTCTATGGATTTGCTTGTTCTGGACATTACATGCAAATGAAATCATACAGTGCGTGGTCCCTTATGACTAGTTTCTTTCAGTGAGCATCATGTTTTCAAGGTTTATGTTGTAGCACATGTGTCAGTTCTTCATTCCTTTTTATGGCTGAATAATATTCCATCGTATGAATAGACCACATTTTGTTTATCCTTTCATCCATCAGTGGACACTTGGGTCGCTTCTACCTTTAGGCCACTGTGAATAATGCTGCTGTGAACACGGGTGTGCAAGTTTTCACGTGGATATACATTGTCATTGCTTATGCGTGTATAGGAGTGGAACTGCTGGGTCGTACGGTAACTGTGGTCAGTCCTACAGCCACCAGACTGTTTACCTCAGCGGCTGCACCACGTTACGTTCCCACCAGCAGTGGATGAGGGTTCCAGTCTCTTCGCATCCTCATGGACACTTGTTGTTGTCAGACTGTTTGATCTACCTGTTCTGGAGGGTGTGAGGGGTATCCCACTGTCTTTGAGTGCCTTTAAGCTCAGAGATGCCAGGACCGTCCAGGGCTGTGGTTTAGTGCTACAGTTCTCAAACTTGAACGCTCATCAGCATCACGGAGGGAGATTAAAATGCAGAAGACGGGCCCTGCTCCATAGTCTGATTCGGCAGGTCTGGGGTGGCCGGGAATTGCATTTCTGATGAGTTCTCAGGTGATGCTGCTGCTCCAGAGACCACACTTTGAGAACCACTTTGCCAAACTACTGACGCTGTGGGTAATCATTACTCAAATCCATTTCCCCTGCCTTCACTAATTAAGGTCGTCTACCGAAGACTTGCACGTCCTCCAGGCAGCACGGAGCCTGAACAATCAGGTGTTTGCCGGAGTTGTGGTCCAGGAGCTTGGAGTCAGCTGTATCTGGTTCCAGCTGAGCCGGTTAAGACCCTCCAACTGGGCATGCGCGAGTGTCCGCTCCGTGACCTTTTGACATCAGAGGACAGAAAACTCCACCCTCGGGTCGAGGGCCGTGGCTTAGTTACGCCTGCACAGAACGACCTCGACCACACCTTTTCCCATCCCCTCTCCCCAGGCTCCCCACGCCTCCACTGCCCCGCTGCTTCGTTCTTCATCCCACAAACGCCTCAGCCCCTCACCTTCGGGGTGCTGATCTGAGACCTGTTCTGTCCCCTTACTTGGCTGCCTTGCCAAGAACCCTGTCTGTGCTGCAAACCCAGGCACCGCAGCGTTTGGGCTTGCTGTGCGCGGCCAAAGCAAACCTGGTTGGCTAACAGCTTTGAGAAAGGAAGCAAGAGTGGGTTGAGTTGAGAAGCGAGTGGGAGGTGAGGGAAGAAAGGCAGAGACAAGGAAGGAAATGGAGAAGGAGCCGTAGGGAACGGACTGAGGCGTCGAGACTTGCCCGTGTTAAATACAAAGACCTGCCCCTGGATGCTCGCAGCAGCTTCACCGAAGTCGCTGAGAATTGGAAGCAGCCAAGGTGCCCTCAGCAGGTGCATGGATACACATGGTTCATCCAATCAACGGATTATTATTCAGCACAGAGAAGAAATGAGCTGTCACGCCGTGGACAGGCTTGGCGGAACCTTCAATGCATGTCACTGAGCGAAAGCAGCCAGACTGCAAGGGCCATAGGCTGTGAGGCCAAGCGCGTGACATCCTGGAAAAAGTGAAACTGTGTAGACAGTCGGAAGATCAGTGGTTGCCAGGGGTTGGGAGAAGGAAGGAGGCAGGGATGAATAAGTGAGCACGGAGGATATCCAGGGCAGTGCGAGGACTCTGATGCAGTCACGGTGGATGCATTTGTCAAAACCATGGATTGTTTGATGCAGAGTGAAACTGTGGACTCAGTTCGTGACAAGGCAGCAATATTGGTCCATCGGTTGTAGCACACATCTTGCACAGATAAGATGTAAACAACGGGGGAATGAAGGAGGGGCTCAAGGGCACAGGGGAGGGTCAGGCCCTGATCTGGGCCTCCCCCCCCACCAAGGGCAGCAGGTGGAAAGGAGGAGGCAGCCCAGGCGTAGGGCCCAGTGGGCACAGCTGGGAAAGTGAAGGAGTCTCACACTGGCGGCTTTCGTTTTCTAGGTGGAGAAGGGTGCCAAGTTATTGTCTTAAAATGGGGCGGGGGGGAGGATGCGGGGTTTGAGAGTCAAAGCAAACATGGGATCACAGACACGGAAGCTGATGAGAGGACCTGGTGGGCGTGCTGGGGGCACGGAGGGCCTGGCCCTTAGCCGGCCAAGCTGGCTGCCTGCAGACGCAGGAAGTCTGTTCCTCACACCCTCTCGAAACGGGCATTTTTTTTTTTTTTTTTTTTTTTTTTTTGCGGTACACGGGCCTCTCACTGCTGTGGCCTCTCCCGTTGCGGAGCACAGGCTCCGGACACGCAGGCTCAGCGGCCATGGCTCACGGGCCCAGCCGCTCCACAGCATGTGGGATCTTCCTGGACCGGGGCACGAACCTGTGTTCCCCGCATCGACAGGCGGACTCTCAACCACTGCGCCACCAGGGAAACCCTAAAATTTATTTTTTATTGAGGTGAAATTCATATCACATAAAATTGCCCACTTTAAAATGAACAGTTCAGTGGTATTTAGTACATCCGCAGGGTTGTGCAGCCACCATCTCTAATTCTAGAACTTATTCATCTCAAAAGGAAACCCTGTACCCTTAAGGAGTCACTCCCCGTTCCCCCACCCCCACCCCCGACCCCTCCGCCAGCAGATCATGACAAATGCTAATCTGCTTTCTGTCTCTATGGATTTGCCGATTCTGGACCTTTCATATAAGTGGAATCATGTAATATGTGGCCTTTTGTGTCTGGCTTCTCTCACCTAACATGTTTTCAGGGTTCATCCATGCCGTAGTGTGATCGGTATTTTTTTTTTTGGTATGAACGAATAATATTCCATCAGGTGTGTAACTATATCATCCATTCATCTGTTGGACGCTTGGGTTTATCTACCCTTTGGGTTGTAAATAACGATGCTGTGAACACACGTGTAGATGCCCTACTTTTGAACAAACACTGGCCTGTGCCACTTCCCCACTCACCTCCACCCTGTCCTTCTGTTCCCTCCAGACTCCCAGCCCAGTTACCACCAAAGCCCTCGCCAAGCCCTGAGGAAAGGGAGAATGGAGTCACAGGGGCCCTGCCGCTCGCAGAGTGTTTCCAGACCTTTTTCTATGTACTTCTATTTGCATACACAAACATGCAACGGAAGGAAACACTGTGTTTCTATGAGAGAGAGGGAGTGAGAGGGAAACATCGATGAAATTATTCTGGACCTTTCATATGGTAATTTGCTTTTTATTTTCTTAACGCTTTGTCTCAGTGGTCTGTCCACAGTAGTACACACAGATGCACTTAATTATTTTTAGCTGCTGCAAAATAGCCCCGCGTCCCAGTCACTGCTGCTTAATGAGCTCCTCTCCTGTTGATGGGCACATAGGAGGTTTTCCATTTTTCACTCTACCGAGTCATTTTGCTACAGGCATCGTTTAAACGCTTCCTCTTGTAAAAGTGCCACGATTTCTGCTGGGTTGATTCTGAAAGAGGTCTCAGTCGCCGGAAATGTGCATTTTTAGTTTGAATAGAATCTAACAATTGTCCCCCTCCTTCCCAGTGCTTGTCCCAAGGCTCCACTAGGAGAACCTGTCTCCCTGTTCTTTTGTCAACACCCTGCGTTCTCCAACTTGATGCTATTGCAAATCTCATGAGGAAAACAGTTCTGAATTTTTGTTTTCATCTCCGTTTCCCTGGATGACAACCACATAATTGTCTGTGGATTGGACGAAGGCAGTGGTTCTCAACCAGGGGTGATTGTATCCCCTCCAGCAACAATGTAGCAAAGTCTGGAGACATATTCGGTTGTCATGCTGGGTGAGCAGTGCTCCTGGCATCTAGTGGGTAGAGACCAGGGATGCAGCTGAACATTCCACAGTGTACGGGACACCCCACAACAAAGAAGATCAGTGAGGCCAAAGCTGAGAAACCAAGGAGAAGGCAAATATAGTGTACGAAACCTATCACTGTAACTGAGCGCACCCTAGAACAAGGCATGTGGTTTTTATAGAAAACGAGGATGATGAGACATTTCTCAGCAAAACCTCATCTCCGTACACGAGCGTTGGAGAGCCGCCCTCTAGGATGAAGTACACCAGCCACAATGGCAGTGAGGACTTCCTGTCAACGGGGATTAGCAGTGCGATTGCCCACATGTAATTCAGCATCTCCAGCCTCAAGTGATAAGAACCAGGTCAATGGGATTTGCAGACCACAGTCCCTCGCTGACCCACAGTGCCCTTCTGTTATTTCCTATCACTCTCCTATCCCCTCTGTGCTGGGCACATGTCCCTACCTGAACGATTCCAAGCATCCCTTCACTTTTTGTGCCTTGCCTTTATTTCACAGGCAGGTATTCGAAAATGCCCATTAAATTATTCAACATTTTCTGCTACATAATGCAAATTTATTCCCCTCCACTTTCCCAAATCATCTTAAGGGAAAGAATTAACTGTTGAGGAAACAAATTTATGCATATTATTCCTGACCTCTGCCTCTCTTCAAAACGTTAAAGGGAAATTCTGCACCAACCTGACAAAGACGAACCTTAAAAACAAATTTCACTGCATAAAAATCCCCAGGATTAACTTCCATGGGCAAGAGCTTGGAAAGGGCCCATCTCCCTCGGGTTTCTGTAATGAAATTCAGCAAATAATCAAAAGAACAAACATTAGGAACAATAATGGGCCAAAATATTTTCTCCTTCATAAGCTTTGTTAATAATTCCCGTACATACGCCCACACTCATCCTACAGCTCTGGTTTAATAAAACACGACGGTCGACAAGAATTTCATAAGGTTTCAGCCTTTTGCTCCCTTTTGACGCGTGAGTGAATGTTAATACAGTAGACGCGGATGGGGTCCGGAGGCGGGTTCACCCACATGGCCCCGTGTTGCCTCAGTTCACCAGGGAACCGAACATCCCAGTCAAGGCTGCTGTCCATTTATGGCATGGACCCTCCAGGTGGATTTGAAACAGTCAGTGCTGCTTTTAAAAATGCGTGGGGGTGGGCTTCCCTGGTGGCGCAGTGGTTGGGAGTCCACCTGCTGATGCAGGAGACACGGATTCGTGCCCTGGTCCGGGAGGATCCCACGTGCTGCAGAGCGACTGGGCCCGTGAGCCATGGCCACTGAGCCTGCGCGTCCGGGGCCTGCGCTCCGCAATGGGAGAGGCCACAGCGGTGAGAGGCCTGCATACCGCAAAAAAAAAAAAAAGAAAGAAAACGGGTGGGGTGATGTAGAGGCACATGTGGGAAACAGCCTCCCAAAGTTCGTTCTCACATGTGAGTAAATGTGCAGTTGCTAAATTCTACACAGTTAACGAGGAATCTTTCATAATTTCTTGAATAGACCATATTTGCTGATTCCACAAATATATATGGGGTAGACTGAATTACTGGTGTGAATTCTTCCCTCCCTTGTATTGTACATCCAAATATTCATGGTGGGCAGAGTATTTCCCCACCACTGGACACTGGCCTTGGCCGTATGTCATGCTATGGCTAATAGGGTGTTAGCAGGCGACATGCTAAGGCTTAAAATGTGCTCATCCAGTTGGGCTACATGCTGCATGCCTCTGGTGTCCCACTAATCCCAAAATAAGAAGCACAGAGCAGGCAAGCTCTGGCCGAGCAGAGCCAAACCCAGCCTAGATCAGCCAAATCCCCACCAACTGGCAGACACGGGAGCCAGAAATAAGTGCTTGTTATTGTTAAATGCTTGCCATTGTTCACTAGTGAGTTTGGGGTTGATTTGTTACACAGCGTTATTGTGGCAATAGCTGACCAATACACTCCTATAGTACTCTCAAACTCGGTGCAAAGATGAAAAAAGTTTTATAAAAGAAGATCCCAGTGTTTAAGGGGCTTGAAGTCGAGTGAGGGGTGCAGACTTGTAAACTGATGCAAAACTGACAGAGGTGCTGTTACCAATGTATGAGCCACGGTCGTAGGAACCTAGAGGCAGGGCAGGGTGCTGTGCTCCTTCTAAGAGATCATGTTCCCGTGTCCAAGCTCGTACTACTCACCCACGACAGGCCAGTAAATCAAGATACAAGCTGCTGGGGCGAGGAAGAGCGACTTTATCTGGAAGATAAAGAACCATCTTAGCCAAGTCAGAATTCAGGCTCCTTTTATACTAAAAAGGGAAGGCGATGTGGCTGGTCGAGGCCGACTTCTTGGTGTCAAGAATCCTTTGTTCCTGCAGCTCTGCACGTAGGTCAGGTCACCGTGTTCCTGTAAACCTCCAACAGGACAAATGTCTTTCTCTGTTCTGCAACTTTTTATCTAAATGGAAAAGTGTTATACCCTTAAAGGTCAGAGCCTTGAGAATGGGCTCTCCTGTGTATTTCAGGCTATAGGCAACATTCTTAACTGGAAGCTAAAGCAATAGAGTACAAAGGTTAAAAGTAAAAGAAACAGATCCAGTATGGAGTCAGATTTATTCTTCCCTATTACAATCAGGGTACCCTTCCTTGGGAAGGCAACGCAAACTGAGATTTATCAAGCAACTAAGGGAGAAGAAAGAGCTTTTAAGCAAAGAGAAAAAGTGGGTGCAGTGTCCATGGGTCTGCTGGCATGCAGTCTGGCCAGAGTATGGGATGTTAGGGGCAGGTAAATTGACAAATGGGGCCAGAACTGGGGCCCTGTACCCCACTGCACCCCATTGCAACCAGACCAGTAGCCGCTTCTAAAGTCCTTTGGAAAAAATCTGATGTAAAAACCTGAAAATGATTAAAAAGAGACTTTGAAATAGTGAAAGAAAAATTCAATGTGAAATGAGTATAATAATAAATAGCAACCTTAGACAATGCTGGCATCTCCAGATGAGACTTGATTTTTCAGCTATGCCTGATAATGGACAAACTGAGGGTCATGGAAGCAGAAAATATCATCCAGACCGATAGGGTGTGAAAGTCAACAAAGAATTGGAGCAAAACACCAAAAGGATAAAAAGCTTGTAAGTGGGCTGAAATCTCCCAGACAGAAAAAAATGTCAGTTGACTGAAATCTAAGCTTCTGCACGCTGGGTGTGATGTCCCCTACTCACCCTGTCTCATCTATGACAGCACTAAGTATCTGAAGAGCTCCCAGGGCTGGTGGCAGGACGGTGTGTTAAAGGATCCTGCAGCCCAAGAAGAGCACCTTGCAGTTCACTACGTCCAGGGTCAATGCCTGGAAAGGTGTACATGGGAAGGACCGAGGCACAGACTCACCACCCACCAGGGGAGCCTGGCAGCCAGCATAAATGCAGGCCGCAGGCTCAGGTTAGGACAGTAGGGCTTGGTGGGGACTGGGGCTCACAGCCCAGAAGGGCAGCTGCTGCTCAACCCCACCCACCTGTGGGCAGGCGTGTTTGAGGACCCTGTAATGCTGCATCTTCTGATCGTTTTGGGACAGGTCACTTATCGTGTAAAAGCTGTTAACAATTCAAATGAAAACAAACAAACAAAAAACAGATAAGTACTGCATGTGTCAAAGTAAAAACCTGGAAAGATTAAGTCCCAACTGCTGGCCAGCAGTTGAAAGTTTTCATTTAAATCCCAAGGGGTATGGAAGGGCTCGCTACCAGCATAGGATTTCAAAAAGAGCCAGATTTTACCTGGAATCCAAAAGCCTCCTTTGCATTAAGAGTCAGACTAGGAAAGGCTTTGTAAAACCTTGGGAGGAAGAACACAAAAGGCAAGAGCAGAAAATGTCAGCTGGCTTCAAAGTATTTCTGAAGCATCTGTGCCAGGTCTTGAGAATAAAATACAGATACAGTGACCGTGTTTTCCTCCAAATGTGGCTTTGTGGGATCTGGGTGGCGGGGGTGTTGTTGGCTTGGAGTTTGTAGAAGTATCATACAAAGGAATAAAAACAAAATCGCATTTAGTTATGAATTTACCTGAGGGTTTCCCTATGTATTCTGAATACCAGCCTTTTTCACAGTATTATGTCATCGTGAGAACCATTGCAGGGGTCTTAACCATTTCATAACTTTTTCTTGGTGCATCTGTCAGGGTTCAATCAGGGAAGCAGGGCCACTATGAGAATTGTGGAACTAGGGGTTTATTCTAGACATTGGACCTTTACCCACCCGGGAAGTGAAGGCTTGGAAGGTGCTTCTGGGAGATCACAGAAAAGTCATTCAGCAGTTTTCCCGGAACATGGAGCAGTGGGCAAGGTGGGTCCTTGGGGGAAATAAAAGAAGTCAAGCACACGCGGCAACTTTAGCAGACTTGGCTGGGAATTCCATGGAGAGGATGGTGGGACACACACCTGGGTGGCTACTGTCCCTCTGGACCATGGCCAAGGGTCTGCAGGTGAAAAGAGTAGAGGACGCTGTGACATGGAGCCCAGAGGATGTCTGCACCCGCCCCGGGCAGGGTGGAGAGTGTGAGGGCCACTGGCCCCGGGGCACCTCGCGTCTGCCCATTCCAACCGCTGACCGGCAGCTGCTGCTCGCCCCTCCCTCAAATCCCCCATAAATTCCTCTTCCCACCAACTCTAACCAGAAGCTTATAGGGCGGAGACGGGGAAATGTAGTTCTCAGCCTCAGCCAAGCTGATCAGGTGATTCTGCACACATGGTGAATGATAAAGTGAAGTTAAAACACTTTATTTAGGTCAGTATAATTTTGAAAGCATATTTAACACAAGTTACTTTATAAACATTTATTTCGTAAAATATAGAGAAATAGGTGGGGTTTTCCAATAAGCTATACAAAAAGCTTGATTTGTTTACTTAAAATTTTAAAATAAATAGTGAATATTGAAATCTACATTGAATTTCAACTACCTGTTACATCCTAAAAATGGACAAAAGTTGGCTAGATGTTTGAAATTCTTGAATCTTGGATTTCAAAATCATTAACGGTTTTATTTTATTTTATTTATTTATTTATTTTACATCTTTACTGGAGTATAATTGCTTGACAATGGTGTGTTCGTTTCTGCTTTACAACAAAATTAATCAGTTATACATATACATATGTTCCCATATCCCCTCCTCTTGCGTCTCCCTCCCACCCTCCCTATCCCACGCCTCCAGGCGGTCACAAAGCACCAAGCTGATCTCCCTGTGTCGTGCGGCTGCTTCCCACTAGCTATCTACCTTACGTTTGGTAGTGTATATATGTCCATGCCGCTCTTTCGCTTTGTCACAACTTACCCTTCCCCCTCCCCATATCCTCAAGTCCATTCTCTAGTAGGTCTGTGTCTTTATTCCTGTCTTACCCCTATGTTCTTCATGACTTTTTTTTCCTTAAATTCCATATATATGTGTCAGTATACAGTATTTGTCTTTCTCTTTCTGACTTACTTCACTCTGTATGACAGACTCTACGTCCATCCACCTCATTACAAATAGCTCAATTTCGTTTCTTTTTGTGGCTGAGTAATATTCCATTGTATATATGTGCCACATCTTCTTTATCCATTCATCCAATGATGGACACTTAGGTTGTTTCCATCTCCGGGCTATTGTAAATAGGGCTGCTATGAACATTTTGGTACATGTCTCTTTTTGAATTATGGTTTTCTCAGGGTATATGCCCAGTAGTGGGATTGCTGGGTCATATGGTAGTTCTATTTGTAGTTTTTTAAGGAACCTCCATACCGTTCTCCATAGTGGCTGTACCAATTCACATTCCCACCAACAGTGCAAGAGTGTTCCCTTTTTTCCAAGTGAAAAGATGAGAGAGATGGTTTCAAGTGCTTGCTGCTGGCATCTCTTCACAAAGAGCTCAGCAGAGAGAGATGGGTAAAGACTCTCCTGGGAAGAGTCAAGTCAGGCGGGACTATTGCTTCACTCTTTGTGACACGTTTTTAAAAGAGAAAGGAATCTCAATGTGTCATTTTTGATACAAAGACAGCAATTTATGGCTCTTGTAAGGAGCTACTGAGTGTCATCTAGAGACAAATCTGAAGTCTCCCTATTTCTTTTTTATTCTCCTATTTAACTTGTATTTAAAATTCAGCATTCACTATGCGTCCCATCTTTGAACAATGGTCTGGTCCATGTATGCTTTAAGCTGTGGCTAAGGATGACAGCCATGTAAAATTACACAATTAAAACTTTTAAAACTTTATAGTGGTCAAGCCTGCCTTGGTGGCCTGAGTCATTCTACGACTGACAAAGCAGATGGAGGAGAGATGGCCACATTCATTCGAGCTCAGGTTGCCCGTCAGGGGACCTGAGGGGCCAGTTTCTACCTTGCCTCATATGGGGCACTGGCCGAGCTGGCAGTCGGACACCAGTCAGAACAAGAGATTATAGGCTCCCCCGCCTCAAAAAAAAGACGGGACATCTGGGCAGTGAGGAACAAAGGCCCAGATCCCTACCAGGCTGACTGGTAAAGGTCTTTCCAGTCAAAGCCAGTCCATAACACCTGAGGTAGGCGGCTGTTTCTTCAAACATGCAGACACTGATGCAGAGCTACAAGCAACACAAAGAATCAGGAGAACAAGAGAACAAAATAAACCTCCGGTATCTGACCGTGGATGTCCATGGGCCGTGACACGTGCCCATCATCAAGTGGCACTCAGTGAATGGTGACTGAGAGGATAGAGGGGGGTCATTCCCTGAGTCACAGGGGAAGATTTGGGGCCAGATGACTGAAGTCAAACTGGTTTCTTACAAAACAGCATTTATTGCTTTGTATAGCCAAAAATCCAAGGGGAGACCTCACCTTGATCCAGGGCTGGTGTCATCAGGCCCAGCCCGGCTCCATTGCTAAGCTCTACTTTCACCATGTTATCTTCTATATTGACTAGAATCGTCTTTGACTGCAAATAGTGAGACATCTGAGCAACAGCAGCTGCACAGCACAGGAGGAGCCTCCAAGAACACTTCTGGCAAAAGCGGGGCCTTCCCTTGTTTGCAGCAACATAAATCAGATACCTGCCCTGGAGACAGAGGTCCCCCTGAAAGGGAAGGTTGAACGCGAGAAGCAGGGCAGATGGGACAAAGTGGAAATCACAAATAGAAGAGAGACTTTTGCTTTGTATAAAACTGCAGGCAAAAAGAAAAGAAAAAATATTAATACATAAAAAATGTCTTAACATATAAAACAACTAATTAGAATATATAACAGAAGAAGTAATTCCCTTAAAAAAGCAGGAACATCAACAGCAAAGATAAAATACCTAAGAATAGGGCTTCCCTGGTGGCGCAGTGGTTGAGAGTCCGCCTGCCGATGCAGGGGACACGGGTTTGTGCCCCGGTCTGGGAAGATCCCACATGCTGCAGAGTGGCTGGGCCCGTGAGTCATGGCCACTGGGCCTGCGCGTCCGGAGCCTGTGCTCTGCAACGGGAGAGGCCACAACAGTGAGAGGCCTGCGTACCGCCAAAAAAAAAAAAAAAAACCTAAGAATAAAATATGCAAGGTCATTATGAAGAGAACTTCAATATGCTGCTCAGGGGCACAAAAATAAGCCTAGAATAAATGGGAAAATATATCACATTCTTACATTGGAAGATCTACATAATAAGATGCCCATACTTCCAAAATTAGTGTGTAAATCTATCATAACCCCAATAACAATACCAAGAAGGTGTGTGTGTGTCCAGTATACACAGCTGATGTCAAGTTGATGTGGAAAACCAGGTAAAAACAGACAGGAACATCTGAAAAAGAAGGGAAAAATCAGTCCTACCAGATATTAAAACATATTTTAAACTTACCTTCCCTAAAATAGTGTGGCACTAACACGTGAATGGACAGGAAAATCAATGGAACAGAATAAAAAGTCCAGAAATAGACTATTTATGACAAGGTTGGCATCTCGATCAATGGTTTTAGATCAATTGGACAGCCATTCTCACATCCACGTAAATAATAAGTTAGAACAAAGGTTTAAATTATTTTTTAAAAGGAAACCACAAAAGTAATAAAGAATAATACATTAGGTTTAAAAAATAATCTTGGATTTGGGGAGCTGTATATCTGTGATACAAACTCAGAAACTGTAAGAGAAAAAAACAGATTTGATCACATAATAACAATAATAATCACACCTTCTGTATGACAATCCACCCTAAGCAGACTCATGAGACAAACAACAAACTTAGAAATATATTTGCAAGTTGTATCACAAAGGTCTAAATTCCCTAATAAGAAGACACTAGTCACAAAAACCTTAAAAGGACAAAGGCTATGAAGAGACAGTTCAAAGAGGAAATTTAGTGCAGAGAAACCAGAGACACTTTTGCCATTCTGCCTGGAAATCTTAACCAGATCCATCCGTTCATTACAGACATTTCCTGTTTCTCATGTTACCACAGCAACCATTCAGCTAAGCTTTCTGCCGCCCCGGAACCAGGGTCTCCATCCCACCAGCTCCCACCAGCATGTTCTCAACGGCAGCCCAACCCTTCTACCCACCACTGTATGCACACGTGTGTACATGTGTATATATATCTCCATGCACATACGTGGATACACACATATATACATATACACATATATACCCACACCTGCACCTGGTTGGTTGTACGTAGAAAATATGTCTGGAAATATATACAGTTGTCCCTCAGTATCCACGGGGCATGGGTTCCAGGACCCCCAGAGGATACCAAAATCCACGGATGTTCAAGTCCCTTGTATAAATGATGTTGTACAGTCAGCCCCCTGTATCTGTAGTTCTGCATCCACAGATACGAAGAGCTGACCATACACATGTATGATGACAAACAAGAACAGTTGCATCTGGAGAAAAGAACTAAGTAGCATGAGACGGGAGTAGAAGGAAGATTTTCACTATGTCCTATTTTGTAGCTTGTGAATTTTGAACCACATAAATGTAATATCTATTCAAAAAGCTGTTATCAACTTGGAAGAGGAAAAAGTTTTAACTTTAAAATATATATTTAAGGTTGTTGTATCTCCATGATTATGAAATAATTATTGTTCATTTCCATAAAAGAGACCCAGTAAATGGATGAGAATTCATGAACTTCCCTGAAATGCACAATAATCAATTAAAACATTAGGTACCATTCTATCAAAAATTGGTGTTAAGAGGTGTTGTCAGGAGGAATAAAGGAAAAGCCTCTTCACTTTCTCGGGACATGGAATGGTCAGTTTTTGCTAAGGAGGGATTCTGTCTGGGCCACACCCTTGGTTTTACAGCCTGCTGCTAATGAGGCCAGCATCATGAGGTCAGTATTTCAGGGAATTGTAAGAAGGACTGCTCACCCCTTCCAGCCATCCTTTAAATCCCAGCCAGTGATCCAAGGGGTTGCCCGTTAAGAGGGCAAATGTCTCAGTGTAAATCGTTGGTCATTACTGGCAAAAGAACAGAGGCTCTGGGTCTCACTGATGTGGGTCAGTGGTGTCATGGTTTTAATGGGCTTTGCTTCATCCTGCAGTGGCAGCACTGGTCTGTCACAGAGCACCAGTTCACACAGCGAGGCAGCAAAGCCCGGGCAGCCCCAGTGGGCTCTGGTCACCCTCCCTGCTTCCGTCAGCCTCTGCCATGTGTTCAGCGCTAAAACGAGGAGTCAGTGAAACTTGTGTAAGGGATTTGAGATACAACTGAGTTGAGAAAAAATCGGCCCACAGAGCATGAACGGAGCTGGGTTCTTGGTGAGACATCTCTCTCCTCAGTCTCTGTTTTACCCACTTAGGCCTCTGAGATCCAGGGCCTGTTCTCCGCAAGGTGGGGCTGTGATTCGATCACACTCTGGATATTTGATTGTAGATGTGAGGAATAGACCAGACGCTGGGCTTGGTGACAGTCTAGTCACCCTGCACTTCGTGGCTTCAGTACTGGGGAATTTGCCTGCTCGCTAAGACGCAGGTGAAACCCCAGGCCAGTACTGACGGTGCTTACACGGCCATCGTGGACACACGCAGAGCAGCAAACGTTGGAGTCTCTGTATTAGTTTACCAGGGCTTCCAGAACCGAATACCGTAGACTGGGGGCTGAAACGGCAGAAGCCTGTTGTCTCACAGTCCTGGAGGCTGGAAGTCCAAGATCAAGGTGTTGGCAGGGTTAGTTTGTCCTGAGGCCTCTCTCCCTGGCTTGCGGACGGCCACCTTCTCCCTGTGTCCTCCCCTGGCCTTTCCTCTGGGCACAAGTGCCCCTGGAGCCTCTCTGCGTACTAATCTCCTCCTCTTATAAGGACACCAGTCCTGTTGGATGAGGGCCACCCTAATGACCTCATTTTAACTCGGTCACCTCTTTAGAGACCCCATCTCAAAATACAGTCACACTCTGAGGTCCCGGGGGTTAGGGCTTCAACGCGTGAATTGGAAAGGACACAGTTCAGCCCAGGCTGGTTACCTGGTGACACGTTTCCAGCTGAGGTTGAACAGGTGATGCTCTGCCTTCTCAGTTCAGCTCACACTTCAAACAAGCATGTTTCCCACGGTCTACCTGGTGAAGCTCGTTCACATTTCTGTGCTTTCTGGTGGTGGTTTTGCTGTTGAAGAAGGCCCCAAGCCTGATGCCGAAGGGCTGGCTGGTGTTCCCAAGCCCAGGAAGGCTGTGATGGGCCCCGTGGAGGAAACACACGTGTTACATGAGCTATGTTCAGGTGCACGTTACTGCACTGCTGGTCGTGAGTCCGATGTTAATGAATCAAAAGTATCACTGAATTAGGTGTCCTGAAAGAGAAACACACATAAAACAAAGGAACGTGTTGATTGGCGAGAGTGTTGTGACCAGAGGCTCACAGGAACCTGACCCTGTATTCCCCCCGTGAGAAATGGTTCCATATTCACTAATTCCACGTTCGCGGCGAGTTTATAGGACGTAACTACCATGAGTAACTAAAATCAACCGAAGCTTGAGCCCAGTTTGGTCTGAAGGAGATGCGTTGGCCTGTCTTCAGCTTATTTATTCTATTGTTTCCTCCCCCGCCCCCTGAGGTAATCCTCCTCACCGTGGGGTGGCCTGGATGTCCAGATGTTTTCATAGCTTTCTTCATGGAGCTTGCAAAGCCTTCTCTACAGTCATTCAGGTACAGGTTGTTTCTTCAGAAGAGGGACCACTAAGAAAAGATGGGGCTTTAATTCTAGATAGTTTAGAATCTGTCTCTTGAGCTCATGGTAATTATGCATCAAATTGTCATTCAGATTGGAAGATCTATATTTATATACTATTTCTTCCATAGAAAAGAAAGAAAAAGTACCTGATGTATTTGAGAAGAAAGAGAAAGAAAAAGGAAGACGGGGAGGGAGGGAGGGAAAAGGAAGGAAGGAAAGAAGGAAGGAAGACTACGTCCAACACATCATCCATACCGAAGCCTCCTATGGATGAAGCTCCCCTGAATGAGGCATTTCAGCCAAGTTCTCACTGCAAGTCTCCTGGAGAAGGAGGCACCTCAGTGCATCAGGTTGGCCATCCAGAAGCCTACTTAGTGAATATTACCCCTGTCTTAGTTTGGATTGTCCCTAATGCAAACCTTGAGACAAGGACGTGGGTACAAGCATCCTCCTTGAGAGCAGTCCCAGGGAGCACAGTGAGGTCTTGGGAGGATGAGACAGGGAAGGGAGGAGGAGAAGTGAAGGGTATCACCACGAGAGATGGCGTAGGATACTCAGAACTGCCCTCTCACGTGGGCGCGGGAGCTGGGGTATCTGTCCGCCAAGCCCCTTTCTGCACTGGTGGAGGGTCTCTCCTGGGGTATCAACTCCTTGGCACTTCCAGCCTGGCCTCCACGCACGGGCCAGGGATGCTCCCGTGGCCAGAGAACGGACTCTGGCAGGAGACGTTGGGAGCTGCTGGTGTGTATAAGACCCCCTTTCAGGGATCTCTGGAAGAATCAAGGGGATGGGAGTCCCCGTCTTACAGATGAAAAATGGGAAGCAAGGTGCCCAAGGTTACCGAACAGTACCTGGGAGAGATGGTGTAGTAGTCACGTAGCAAATTATCCCCGAACCTTGAAGCTTTAAGCGTCGTGCATTGATTATCTCACACAGTTTCTAAGGATCAGAAATCTGGGAGTGGCTCAGCTGTTTGGTTCTTGCTTGGGGTGGGGGGTCTCATGAGTTGCAGTCAAGCTGTTGGCTAGGGCTGAAGTTGTCTGAAGCCTTGACTGGGTTGGCAGATGGGCTTCCAGGTTCTTGGTTATGGCTGTTGGCAGGAGGCCTCAGCTCCTTACCAGGTGGGACCCTCCAAAGGGCTGCTCAAGACAAGGCAGCTGGCTTCCCCCAGCGTGTGGGATCTGAGAGGGGCAGATCAGGATGGAAAAGGCAGTGTCTTCTGTAACCTGATCTAGACAGTGACAAGCCATCACTTCTGCTGTGTTCTAATCCCCCAGGCCACCTTGGTGCAATATCTCTCACTGTAGATAGAATTTGAGCCCGAATTTTCCTGACTGCAGTGACCATATTCTTTTTGTTATATGTGGTCAGTGTTCCCACAGTGGGGTGAGGTAACCCCTTTGAAAAGGCAATATCTAAAATTCAAATCTCCGTGCTCTGAGGGAGTTTATAATAAGATGTGATGGTGTGTCCTCTTTTCTTTGCTGAGCTCACACGTGCAGACCCTGCGCCCACTTCCTGCAGCCTTCACCTGGTGAGGGGCAGGGGGCAGGAATCTCTCCAGCATCTAAACTTCTGCTGTCTTTCCAAGCGTCTCCTCCTCCACAAATGCAGGGAAGATTTATTTCCTCTGGAGTGACATGAAGTTTGGGGGTGTTGATGCCACAGTGCTTATACCAAATCCCTCTGTCTTATATCTAAGCCTTGGTTCTTTCAAACTTAAAATTCAGTGATTTGATTTGATATTCCTGCCCCCGCCCCCACCTTGGACTGAGGGCTGCAAGGGAAGCCCTCTAGTTACAAGTGACAACATTGAGGGTTTAACAGAAGAAGAAAAAGAACATGGTAAATTCTTCACAATATCGCCCCCAAACTTGGATGATCTCCTTTCCTCCCTACTAGTTACCATCCTTACTTTGCAGGTGAAGAAATGGGTGCAGAGATTGGTGAAGTGACTTGCCCAAGACCACGGGCATTGTGGTACCTGAGTCCAAAATCTGTAATTTTCCACTTTGTGTCACTCAGCTATCTCTTGAATAGAGGAACAGATCGTTTTCATGGTTGACTGGGCTTGTTCCTGTAGCTCAATGCTGAAATTATAACATAGAATCTGAGCAAAAAAACAGAATATTTGAAATCAGAGCTGTCATGTAAACTCTGGGGCATGTAGGTGCCATGCTGAGTTTTATCAATACTAATACAATTGCATCCGTGTTGAGTACTATTAAATGTGATTTTTCTTCCTCATCTATGTATTTTTAAGCATGCTGTAATTCTTTTATTGTTTGGAGTGACTGCTGTTAGCAGGAACTGGCTCCATCCTGGGTAAAGCATCAATACTAATACGGTAGCAGGGCATTAGACACTCATAATACACATTTTAGATGTGTATTTTCTTCCCACTTAATCTATTTTATTTCAGTATTCCCCACTCTACGCGCTGTCAACGATTTTTCTGCACTATTGTTTCCCAAGGACCTTAGTAAAAATACTATGTAAACAAAAAAATATACGGTAAATGCATAAAGAACAAACAAATGAATTAATTCATCAGTTTTCTGGACCAAGATGCCGCAGAACAAATGCAGCATATTCCAAGAGGAGAATCCTTATGAAAAAGTGTGACCCTACGGCATTCATGCTTGCTCGAGAGAGAGAGATGAAGAAAGATAGACAGAGACAGAGACAGAGAAGGAGGAAGAGAGAGAGAGAGCCCTTCACACTACTGTTGGGTATTTTCTTTGCAGACTCTGGGGACACACTATAACACAGTGCTGAAGGGAAAGAGTCTGACATAAGAGCAGAGAGGTATTGACTGTCAGCTCCCCGGAAGATGACTTACCCATGGACCAAGCAGAGCTGGGTTTCTCACCCACAGCACTTCAGTCTGACCCCAGCTCAACGGAGTCTTAGTGCTTCTCAGGGGAGAGGGTCAAGGGTTGACATGTGTACGGTTTTGAGGTCTAGGCTTGTATCGGTTTCCTGTGGGTGCTGTAAACGAACCACCACATACTGAGCAGCTCAAAACAACAGAAATTTCTCCGCTCACGGTTCTGGAGGCCAGAAGCCCAAAATTAAATGTTAGTAGGATCACACTCCCTCCAAAGGCACCAGGGGAGCTTCCATTCTTTGCCTCTGCCAGCCTCCGGTGGCTGCCGGTGCTCCTTGGCTTATGGCCCCATCACTCCAGTCTCTTCCTCTTGTCACACTGCTCCCGCCTCTTCTGTCTCTGTGTCTCTTGGATTTGGGGGCCACCAAGATAAGCCGGGATGATCTCCTCATCTCAAGATCCTTAATAAATCTATGAAGACCTTTTTTCCGAACAAGGCCACACTCACAGAGTCCAGGGATTAGGAGGTGGACATATCTTTGGGGGGGGCACCCTTCAGCCCACTACATGTCACCAGTGGTTTAAGGTGGGTCTTTCAATGGGGAGATCATACCGGGATTGGACAAAGCTCTCACTGTAACAGCACAGGTTTGACGGGGCCACTAAAGCAAGGATCTAGGAGAAGTTTTGATAAAGACACAGTTGTTTGATGGGCAAATGCTCTGCCCATTTGAGCAGTCGCATGTCCTGGAAGGGGTCTGTTTGGGAAATCCACGGTTCAGATAAGTTGATTTTGAAGAAGTTCCTGGAGCAAGTGATGTCAAAGGGAGATGCTGTTAGGATCCAACATCTGGTGGGGGGTCTCGGCCACACGTCTGGGGTCCTCAGCACCAACACCACCAAGGTGGGACCCTGCTAGTAATGGCCAAGCTTCCTGGGGACAAGAAAACAAACCATGGTTGTCCTAATAGAAAGGAGCTTCACACACCCAGGAACGGGACGAGGAACCCCACTTCTCAGTGGACGGCAGCCAGAGGACCCACAAAGGACAAAGCAGCCCCTCTTCCTGGAGACCAGCAGGTACAAGGCCAGGGGCTCTCCCGGACCCAATGCCCTGAGGACGTGGATGCCCCTGGACCCACAGCTGCCTCCTTGGGGAGGAGATTGAATGCTGGGAGATTGAATGTTTGCCCCAAAGATGGTATTTGGAGTGGCAGAGGCTGACTGGACAAATATGTCTCCCTCCCACCCTTCCATCCTCCAGGGGGGCACCTAATAAGGAAAATGAGACCTGTGGTAGGAAACAAAGAAGCTGCATCTCATTTCCACATCTGAGGGGGTCACACCTGAGACGCTGCAGGTTTTACATGGTAACAGCCCATCTGAAAGGGGTGAGAGGAAGGGATGGGGGCACCCAGAGTCAGGGACGGGACTGTCTGAGTGACCACTGGGCTTGGAGGGTCAGCTAAGCAGCTTTGACCCAATGGTTCCTCGAAGGCTGCTTCCAGGGGGCGCTCAGCGTTCGTACTGCAGATGGAGGTCTGCGGGGAAAACTGGCTTTACAGTGTGTAACTGTTCCCGCCTACGTTCATTTCCCCTTGGATTTTTTTCTTTTTTTGTGGGATAACCGAGGTTGGGGGATACCACATAACCAGAGCAAGAAGAAAAGAGATCCGAGCCCCAAGCCCTGGGCAACACCAATGTCTAAGGGATGCACTGCAGAGGAGGGACGGGCAAAGGCACAGAGATACGGTGGGGGATGCTGTGGAAGATGCTGCTGAGAAGCCAACAGACAAGGAAGCTTCCAGGAGAAAATGTCTCTGTTGTTCGACCACGGTTGCCTTCGCTCCAAGGAGCACTTCTGCAGGGGGGTTGGAAACACTGTTCTCTTGTTGAGGGGTCGGTGGGTCAGCGTGCCCTCTGTGCTCACAGGCACCAGCCCCGGCCCACAGCATCCGTCCTCTGCCACCTCCCACGAAGGACTCTCTGTCTTCGTCCTCTCGGATGTTCAAGACCCAGCTCACGACGCATCTGTCTTCCGAGCATCAGAGCTTCCCTGGCCTTTCCAAGTCCACTTTCCCTGGCTCATCAGCGAAGGGGTTTCTTCTTGGAAATGCAGGATGGCATTACCACTGCCCAGTGAGCTTTCTCTTGCGAAGTGGATGGTGGTGTCGCCCTGGCTGCTCCTGGAAACCAGAGGGCAGAAGAGCAGGGCTGGCAACACCCTTTGTCCCCCGTGTCTGAAGCTGGAGTGGTCCTGCGCATCTCGTCAGACCGTGCTCCCAGATGAGGCGGCACACTCAGCCCCGGGGGTAGGGGGTGTCCTCGCTGGGCTCCCCGACAGCTGCACCGCGTCCTCTCTCCACGTCTCTCTCTTCCAGCAGGTGGAGGGGCCACGCAGAGCCTCGACAGCATCACTTGGGTTCCTACCTCGGAGGTAGGATTCCAACACCTGAAAGAGAAGTCAGTGACCAGTAGATTCATCTCTTCACCCGAAGCAACTGAAAGTTTCCACGTAGACTCACACCTCCTGACGCCGCCAGTCTCTCAACAAGGATTAATTCACCACGATGGGGCTTTGTTCACAGTAACGAATTTTCCTGCAGAGGCAGCCAAAGGAGCAAGGCTGGGTGTCCAAGCATCAGACTCTGTCAGGATTGAGAGAATACTTACCTTGTCAGTGGGAGGGCTCTAACGAGAACTGTGTTTCAAATGCAAGGCTTCCTGGTGAGCCTAAACGTTCAGAGCAGCATTACTCACAATAGACAAAAGGTTGAAACAACCCAAGTAACCAAGCCACAGATGAACGGATAACCAAAATGTGGTCTATACGTTTTATATATGGTATTTTATTAATAGTGTATTCCATTTACACATAAAGGAATACATAAATGGAATATTACTCAGCCTTAAAAAGCAGTGAAATTCTGCCACCTGCTACAGCATGGATGAACCATGAGGACGTGATGCTCAGTGAAAGAAGCCAGACACAAAAGACAAATCTTGCAGGATTCTACTTCTGTGAGGTCCCTAGAGGAGTCAAATTCATAGAGACAGAAAGTAGAAGGGTGGGGGCCAGGGGCTGGGAGGCCAGGGGCAGTCAGTGTGTAATGGGGGGCAGAGTCTCGGTTTGGGAAGATGAAATGAGTTCTGGAGATGGACAGTGGTGATGGTTACACAACAGTGTGAATGTGCTTAATGCCACAGAACTGTTCACTTAAAAATGGTTAAAATGATAAGTTTTGTGGTGCATATATTTTACCCACATTAAAAAAAAGTCAAAGGCAGTTATCTGTGAAGAGTAGGACTTGGGGATGGGAGGACTGATCTTCCTTATAAGCTTTGTGGTACTATTTGATTTTTTAATACATGCACATGATACTTTGATAAATATTTTTAATTAAAAAATCAAACACAGTAGGTGATATCTTTTAGCTGGAAGGAAAGAAAATCTATATAAGAATATAAACTACCATTGCTATTCCATGTGTCTTATCTCGCCAGAAGAAGAAATAACATATTTTTCCTCCCTGATGGAACTGGCAGAAACTTGGAAGCCGTTTGGAATGACTTGAGTTTGACATCAGAGGTCCTTCTCTAATGAAAAGACGATGCTTTTAGTTCACATTTTTCAAAGTGTGCTCACAGATACCACCTTATTCAATATCACACGTTTGTATTATGAGCCAGAAGTGCTTGTTATCCTCATTTTTAAAATAAGGAAACTAACACTTAGATTAATTCTAAGTTCCCAGAGTAGAAGGCTTCTCAGTACCCAGTCAGACCACACTGCGCTTAACATTTCACAAAATAGTAAATTTGCCAAATATTAGTGGTCAGCTTGAGCATCGTTGGTTCTAAAATTCATTGACAATTAGCAAAACAATCAGGCAGTCTATCATCATCTATCATCTATCTACCTGTCATCTATCACTTAACTATCATCTATCTATTGTCTATATCTATGTGTCATCTATGAATCATGTATTTAATCATCTATCATCTATGTGTTATCTATCATTTAGTTACCTATCGTCTATCATTATTTTTCATCTCTCTCTTCCTGTCACCAATCTATCTATATCTCTATCATTTATCTATGTATCATCTATGTGTCATTGTTGTTGAGCCCAGGTTCACGTGCCTGATGCACAGTGAGGCCAAACAAACTGAAACATCAGAGTTTGGAGCAGAGAAAGGTTTATTGCAGGACCAAGCAAGGAGAATGGGTAGCTCGTGCTCAAAAGACTCAAAATCCCTGGTGAGTTCAGGGAGGGAGTTTTTATGGACAAAATCTCGGGGGAGGGTTGCAGGGTGTGTAACCCTCCTCTGGTTGGTTGGTGGTGAGGTAACAGGGATCTCAATCATCAGCCTTCTGGTTCCAGCCAGTCTGGGGTCCCCGTCTTTGTGCTTAGCCTGAAGCGACGTTCTCCACCTGGGTGAGGGCCTTCGTTGCTGTGTAAGAGCTCAGAGACACGTATCAGGTTGGTATGCGTACGCCCACAGGAGGAACCAGGAAGTGCATCTTTCTTCATTTCCCTAATAGGTAACTGAATCTGCCCTTTGGAGCTCAGAGAAGGTCTAGGAGGCTGAAACAAGAAATGGGGGACGTGGAAATGTTCTTATGCCAGGGAGGGCCCCACAGGGTCCTGCTCAATTTCAGTCCCCCCGTTGTCTTTGATTCTCCTCTATCTAGAGGGGAACAGGTGTTGGACAAGAAAGGGAATAACATTTTGGATAGAGAGGTGAATCACAACCTCGGCAGAGAAGCTCAGCTTTAGAGGGACTTGGTTTCATTATCTGTCATCTGTGTATCTATCATCTATCACTTATCTATTTATCATAGATACAGAGATACAGATATAGATCTGTCTCTTTTCTGTCATCACTAGAGTGACCCAACTTCCTGATTTGCCTGAAATAGTGTCAGTTTATTTCTGTGTTCCAGGTCAGCACTTGTCTAGATTTCTCACTTCTGAGCACCCAGGGCTGTAATCGCCACATCAGCATAGGCCCAGATGGAAAGCACTCTCTGTGTACGTGGGGCTTCAGCCCTCACCTCGCCCGGTGGTGTGTGCGACATACATGCAGGAGATGGAGTTTTCACTCTCACATGTGACGAAATCTGAAAGCTAAACTGAGATCATCCATCCCTTTTTTCCACATATTTCCAACAGAAACTGATACCTGTCTTTCAAGGATAGCATGTAGGAGACCCACTGAGAAAACAAAGCAGGCTTGCTGATCAATGGAGTGAAGTCAGGAGAGGCTGGACACGGCTAACTCCTTCCAGTTTGGGAATGAGGGGGAAGTATTCAGTATAGCTGCCTGTGCTTTGACCTGCAAAATGTGTGAAACGACCAGGCCAGCGGTTGGTGAGGCTGGTAAGCAATGGGGGAAAATATATGTAGGTGCGTGTGGAATTTATGTGGGAAATAGAGACTGAGCCCCTGCTGGTGAGTGTGTTAGAACCATCTGAACACTCTTGCTGTAGAAGTACGGACACTTATTGCATGGAGTAAATCAACAACTAGTTATGTATGTTATGGCTAGGTAATGCCTTTTTATTTCACAGCAAACTCCTACAGTAATAATAAACTGGAAATGAAAAGCAAAAGTGCATGTTTAATAAAAACTAAGGACTGAATTTCCATTTCTCCAGAAAATTGATGACAAATGCATAATTGACACAAAATGCTTGTTGACATTTACCACTCACCCCGGGGGCCATGGGGATTGTACTTCCCCCAACGAAAACCAGAAAAAAGGCCAACCTGCTGAAGATGCTTCAGTATCTACTTCAAAAGTTAATTGAGGGACTTCCCTGGTGGTCCAGCGGTTAAGACTCCGTGCTCCCAATGCAGGGGGCCCGGGTTTGATCTCTGGTCAGGGAACTAGATCCTGCATGCCACAACTAAGAGCCTGCATGCCGCAACTGAGAGCCCACACACCACACATAAAGATTCCACATGCCTCAACGAAGATCCCGGGTGCTGCACCTAAGACCTGGCACAGCCAAATAATAAAATTTGTTTAAAGTTAATTGAGGACTTCCCTGGTGGTGCAGTGGTTGGGAATCCGCCTGCCAATGCAGGGGACACGGGTTCGAGCCTTGGTCCAGGAAGATCCCACGTGCCGCAGAACAACTAAGCCCGTGCGCTGCAACTACTGAGCCTGTGCTCTAGAGCCCGCAAGCCACAACTACTGAGCCCACATGCCACAACTACTGAAGCCCGTGGGCCTAGAGCCCGTGCTCCACAACAAGAGAAGCCACCATGATGAGAAGCCTGCGCACCACAATGAAGAGTAGCCCCTGCTCACTGCAACTAGAGAAAAACCCGCGTGCAGCAACAAAGACCCAACACAGCCAAAAATCAGTAAAAATGAAAATGGCCATGATTTAAAAAAAATTTTTTTAAATAAAGTTAATTGAGCACAGCCTTCTTAAAATGACAAAGATGACAACACAACGTCCAGCTGCAGAATGTCCATTTCTATGGCACTCCATGGAGCATGACTTTTCATTTAGATCAAATGACTGTTCTTCTAAATCAGTGTTGCTAATTTTACTCCCAAGTTTTACTACATATGTATAAAAAGTGAAGGAATAGCTGCTAAGTTGTCAAGTTCATTGGCAGAATAATTTCACAAACAGTTAAATGATGCCAGTATTGTATCAACATCATGAGATGTTTCTAGTAGAAAATCAGTTCATTCCAGTAATAGTGTGATCTTTTTCATCCAATTCACATTATCAAAGTAAAGCCTTTGAAAATTCATCTATTTGAAGGTGAAACCTCTAAAAGTATTATAAATACTATTGAAAATTCAGTTTAAAAGTTCAACACTGAAGATAAAATAATTTAGGGGACTGTAACCATACAGTACAAAATTTTATGAAGAAAAATGTTGAGATAAAAATAGCGTTCTTACTAAATTATTGAAATCTGTGGAGCAAAAACATACTTGGAACTGGTTGTGGTGCCCACAATTGTTTCCAAATATGAAGTAAGATTCTAACAATAGAAACAGAAACTGTGCCTGTCACCATTTACGGATAGTTTTTTTATGCACAGAGTAACTGAACTACAAAATTATTTAAATGATGTTGATGCTAAATTTAAAAGAAAAAATTTCAACACTTTCTATCTTTGCTTCCCATCATCAATGCATTTTAGAAATATTTCCACTGTTAGAGAAAACTATTTCATTTAAGCATCCTACAATGGTAGTGAATGTTTTTGGGTTTTTTTTTGCCTTTTTATAAATGAATCTTCCAAATTTGGGGCCCATTTTTTCCCAAATACGTTGGAAATTTTAAAGTAATCATGGAGTGCCAAGAGATCTTCAGCACTTTAAGATCTTAGCCAAATGCAATTACTGAAAACAAAGTCTGCAAGCAGAAAGGTATTAAAATTTGTTGCCGTAAAAGTAAGCAAGGAAATAAATGATGTGAGAGTTCAAACCATGTACAGGATTTAATTTTAAAATTCTAAAATTGTGATTGGGAATATCTAGACTTGCAGAAAGAATCTTCTGATGGAGCTCCTATTTTTCATTTGATAAAGTGACAGACAGTACTTAGAATTTCTCAACATTTTTGATGAGTGACACACTTAAGAGAGTCATAAATAGAATAAACTTACTTCACAGAAGTTTTTTTAATTTTTATTTTATATTGGAGTTGATTTACAATGTTGTGTTAGTTTTTGGTGTACAGCAAAGCGATTCCATTATACACATACATATATCCATTCTTTTTCAGATTCTTATCCCATATAAGTTATTACAGATTATTGGGTAGAGTTCCCTGTGCTATACAGTAGGACCTTGTTGAATATCTATTTTATATATATTAGTGTGTATATGTTGATCTCAAACTCCTAATTTATCCCTCCACCAGCCTTTCCCCTTTGGTAACCATAAGTTTTCTATGTCTGTGAGTCTGTTTCTGTTATATAAATAAGTTCATTTCTGTCGGTTTTTAGATTCCACATATAAATGATATATGATATTTGTCTTTCTCTGTCTGACTTACTTCACTTAGTATGATAATCTCTAGGCCCATTTATATTGCTGCAAATGGCATTGTTTCATTCTTTTTTATGGCTGAGTAATATTGCATTGTATACATACAGCACATCTTCTTTATCCATTCATCTGTCGATGGGCATTTAGGTTGCTTCCATGTCCTGGCTATTGTAAATAGTGCTGCAGTGAACATTGGGGTGCGTGTATCTTTTCAAAGAATGGTTTTCTCTGGATATATGCTCAGGAGTGGGATTGCTGGATCATATGTTAGCTCTGTTCTTAGTTTTTTAAGGAACCTCCACACTGTCTTCATAATGGTTGTACCAATTTACATCCCCACCAACAATATAGGAGGGTTCCCTTTTCTCCACACCCTCTCCAGTATTTATTGTTTGTAGACATTTTGATGATGGCCATTCTGAGTGGTGTGAGGTGATACCTCATTGTAGTTTTGAGTTTCATTTCTCTAATAATTAGCCATGCTGAGCATCTTTTCATGTGCTGTTTGGCCATCTGTATGTTTTCTTTGGAGAAATGTCTATTTAGATCTCCAACCATTTTTTTGATTGGGTTGTCTGTTTGTTTTTTATTGAGCTGCATGAGCTGTTTGTATATTTTGGAGATTAATTCCTTGTTGGTTGCATAGTTTGCAAATGTTTTCTCCCATTCTGTGTGTTGTCTTTTCATTTTGTTTATGGTTTTCTTTGCTGTGCAAAAGCTTTTAGGCTTAATTAGGTCCCGTTTGTTTATTTTTGCTTTTATTTTTATTCCTCTAGGAGTGGATCCAAGAAGATATTGCTGTGATCTATGTCAAAGAATGTTATGCCAGTATTTTCCTCTGAGAGTTTTATAGTATCTGGTCTTACATTTAGGTCTTTAATCCATTTCAAGCTTATTTTCATGTTTTTTTTTTTTTTTGCCGTACATGGGCCTCTCACTGCTGTGGCCTCTCCTGTTGTGGAGTGCAGGCTCCGGATGCACAGGCTCAGCGGCCATGGCTCACGGGCCCAGCCGCTCCACGGCATGTGGGATCTTCCCAGACCAGGGCACAAACCCACGTCCCCTGCATCAGCAGGCAGACTCTCAACCACTGCGCCACCAGGGAAGCCTTCCTGTATGTTTTTAGAGAATGTTCTAATTTAATTCTTTTACATGTAACTATCCAGTTTTCCAAGCACCACTTATTGAAGAGACTGTCTTTTCTCCATTGTACATTCTTGCCTCCTTTGTTGTAGATTAATTGACCGTAGGTGCATGGGTTTATTTCTAGGCTTTCTATCCTGGTCCGTTGATCTATAAGTCTGTCTTTGTGCAGTACCATATTGTTTTGATTACTGTAGCTTTGTGGTATAGTCAGGTCAGGGAGCCTGATTCCTCCAGCTCTGTTTTTCTTTCTCAGGATTGCTTTGGCTATTCAGGGTCTTTTGTGTTTCCATGCAAATTTTAAGATTTTGTGTTCTAGATCTGCAAAAGAAAAAACAAAGTTCTGTTGGTAATTTGATAGGGATTGCATTGAATCTGTAGATTGCCTTGGGTAAAATAGTCATTTGACAATATTGATTCTTCCAATCCAAGAACATGGTATATCTCTCCATCTGTGTCATCTTTGATTTTTTTCATCAGCATCTTATAGTTTTCAGGGTATAGGTTTTTGCCTCCTTAGGTAGGTTTATATCTAGGTCTTTTATTCTTCTTGATGTGATGGTAAATGGGACTGTTTCCTTAATTTCTCCTTCTGATCTTTTGTTGTTAGTGTATAGAGATGCAACAGCTTTCTGTGTATTAATTTTGTATCCTGCAACTTTACCAAATTCATTGAAAACTCTAGTAGTTTTCTGGTAGTGTCTTTAGGATTTTCTATGTATAGTATCATGTCATCTGCAAACAGTGACAGTTTTACTTCTTCTTTTCCAATTTGGATTCCTTTTATTTCCTTTTCTTCTCTGATTGCCATGACTAGGACTTCCAAAACTAGGTTGCATAGAAGTGGTGAGGGTGGTCATCCTTGTCTTGTTCCTGATCTTAGAGGAAATGCTTTCATCTTTTCACCGTTCAATAACAGAAGGTATTCTGAATGGAAGCAAAAAAGACAGGCTCTGTAAAATTTTGGACTGAAATATTTACACATTTTAACACAAAAATAATAAAATTGATAATAACCTCCATTTATCAGAATTGTTCTGAGCCTACCAGATACCTCAGCACCTGTAGAGAGGAATATTTTTGTAACCTAAGATATTACGATTGACTGAGAAAAATTGATGGAAGGTGTCAGCAATCTCAAATGCATTAGTCATAGAAACCACTTTGAGGAAGATTACAGGCAATTTTATAAAAAATAAAATAGAACAATATTGAAAAACTTTCTTTTTCAGAAAAATACCAATGAGATGGTGTTAGAAGTAGAGATGGCTAAAAAAACTGAGGGAATACGTGAATAGCTGCCAAGAATAATTATTCTTCCCATGTTGTTATCTAGTGTTCAGATGATTAATATAAACATTTTAAAATTCTTTTTCCTTTAATGCATGTAGATTTTGGTTAATTTTTTAAAATATTTATTTCTGAAAGAAAGAACTACTTTAGAGCTGCACCAATATCATGAAACCAATTTGCAAGTCAATAAATAAATAATTTTAAAGTTATTTATATTTTAGCATCACTTTTTAGCTTCAAAATTTTTCCAGTCAGGACAAAACAAAACTATATGGTAACCCCATCTTGTAACCTTTCTTGTTCTGGAAGAGATTTAAGGCAACATCAAAAGATATGGAACATCCCAGCTTTTAAGTTTACTAAATCACTAAACCTCACTAAAGATTTTGGGAGCTTAAAGTTCTTTTCAGGATTTATCCTGCTTTTAGTTAAAGTAACCAGTTCCAAGCTAGAATAATTTTACCTTGATTAGCTTTTATGGTAAATAAAATTAGGGTGACTAAATAGTTCTAATGTTATTTCGTATTTAATCATTTATCTGACTACTTCCTACCAAGAAGCAAATTACAAATATGGCATAGAGAACGTCCATCTTCAGGTGCCATTCAGGTAGCTTACTTTATACATTTTTAATTTGAAAATCAATCAACCCAGCAGTTATTGGAACCCCGCCCCAATTTGTAGGGTAGCATGACCTTCCAGAATACGATGATGGGGGAGACAAGTGCATAACAAAGTCCTTTATCAAAACGGTTGGGTAGAATTTTGTTCAGAAACAAGTCCAATTTGTTCTAAGGTATTTCAGAGTCTGAAAGTGGGAAAGGGAATCTTGTCTCCCATTGTCCTCTGGCATGAGTTGTTTGAGAAGGACAGCAGTAGCTCCTGAGATTTAGCAGAGGCATTTTATGGGGATAAACTTTGTTCAGCATGATCAGTGAGTGAGTTAGCCAAGCCATTAGGAAACCGATGAGAACATATCCCAGAGATGAGAGCCTTTCTTTCTTTCCCATGAGCCACAGAGAAGAGGGTGCAGGGAGTCAGCTGAGAGAAATGAGTGAATTAAAGGGACAATTCATGCTTCTTGCTACCACTGGAGGGATGGCAAGCCTGCTGGGGCACTTACAAAGAATTTGGGGAATGTTCCCAAAGATAGCTTGTTTCAAGCCAAGTCTTAGACTTGGCTTCCCCCAAAGTCTAGCCCTGAGGCAAGGACTGGGGCCCACATCATCTTCCTGGAAGGAAATGTGAAAATAATAATAATAGTAGATAATAGGGCTTCCCTGGTGGCGCAGTGGTTGGGAGTCCGCCTGCCGATGCAGGGGACACGGGTTCGTGCCCTGGTCCGGGAGGATCCCGCGTGCTGCAGAGCAGCTGGGCCCGTGAGCCATGGCCGCTGAGCCTGCGCGTCCAGAGCCTGTGGTCCACAAAGGGAGAGGCCACAACAGTGAGAGGCCCGCGTACCGCAAAAAAAAAAAAGATCGTCTATACCAATTTTTTCAGATTCCACATATATGAGTTAATATTACAATATTTGTTTTTCTCTTTCTGATTTACTTCACTCTGTGTGACAGACTCTAGGTCCATCCACATCTCTACAAATGACCCAATTTCATTCCTTTTTATGGCTGAGTAATATTCTATTGTATATATGTACCACATCTTTTTTTTTTTTTTTTTTTTTTTGCAGTACGCGGGCCTCTCACTGCTGTGGCCTCTCCCATTGTGGAGCACAGGCTCTGGACGCGCAGGCTCAGCGGCCATGGCTCATGGGCCCAGCCCCTCCACGGCACGTGGGATCTTCCCGTACCGGGGCACGAACCCATGTCCCCTGCATCGGCAGGCGGACTCTCAACCACTGCGCCACCAGGGAAGCCCTGTACCACATCTTTTTTATCCATTCTTCTGTTGATGGACATTTAGGTTGCTTCCATGTCCTGGCTATTGTAAATAGTGCTGCAATAAATATTGGGGTGCATGTGTCTTTTGGAATTATGGTTTTCTCTGGGTGTATGCCCAGTAGTGGGATTGCTGGGTCATAGGGTAATTCTATTTTTAGTTTTTTAAGGAACCTCCATACTGTTCTCCATAGTGGCTGTATCAATTCACATTCCCACCAACAGTGCAGGAGGGTTCTGTGGCAGCTTTTAAGAAGCACCACTTCGTGGCAGCTTCTGGAACATTCCAGGAGCCTGTGCATGTGCATTTACTTCTACCTGGAATTGGAATGTCTGTCCTTTCCCTCCACCTTCCACCTGTTCACATCAGTCCTCTTCTGAAGCATCTCTCTCCCCGCGTGCCAGGCTGAGACGGGTGCCCCTCTATGTGCGACTTGTCACAGGGCAGGAACTGTCATTGTTGTCACTGTTCACTGGGACAAAGATGTGTGAGGGGCTTCCCTGGTGGCACAGTGGTTGAGAGTCCGCCTGCCGATGCAGGGGACACGGGTTCGTGCCCCGGTCTGGGAAGATCCCACATGCCGCGGAGCGGCTGGGCCCGTGAGCCATGGCCGCTGAGCCTGTGCATCCAGAGCCTGTGCTCCGCAATGGGAGAGGCCACAGCAGTGAGAGGCCAGCGTACTGCAAAAAAAAAAAAAAAAAAAAAAAAAAAAAAAAGATGTGTGAGAATGACTCAGGGTGGCGGTGTGTTCATTTAGTCCCTGAAGCAGCTCCTCCGAGGACTGGGTTTGACATTTGATGAAATGAGTTCTCTGCCACATATATCTTTTGGAAGTTGACGTTTTCTGTAATGAGCTCAAGGGACATTCTCCATAAAGCCCACCAGAAGATTCCAGGCTGTAGGATGTAGGGAGCACTGCTTCCCACATCTTCCCAGTTCCTCACTGGGGAGGAGCTTGGACTGGTGGCGACAAGGGGCTGCTTGTCCAGGGTGTGGTCCCACTGGCCACAGGAATTCCTGGTTGGGGTCTCTCCATGCCTGCAAGACACCCAACTCTGTTACCCTGAGACCGCAGCATAAATGCCTTGTGCGCTTTCCCCGGACTTGCTCCTTGGTCACCGTCACATTTCAGAACCCAACCCGTGCCTGTGACTGGATAGAAACTCAGTAGACGGCTGAGACCAAATAGATTGGGAAACAGTGTAATTGCATCCGACGCACACTTGCCTTCATACAGTGTGTGTAGCCAACTATGAGAGCGTGTGATTCTCACTGTCAAAGATGCTTATTTTTTTTTTAGCCTGCACACTCTAACTAACCACTCTGTGTATACATGAAACCATGGATACTACGTTATCAATTATGGGTATATTACTATATGTACATTATATATGATATACAATATAATTAGTAGTGTAATTTTATAAATAATATATTGAATATTTACATATATGCATTATTGATTATGCAAATTACAATTATATAAGATACACTGATTTTTATATTTATTTTAAAGAATTGGCTCACACAGTTGTGGGGTCTGGCAAGTTCAGAATCTGTAGGCGAGGCCAGCAGGCTGGCAGCTCAAGTAGGAACTGACACTACAGTTTTGAGGCAGAAGTTCTTCTTCTCCAAGAAATCTCAGTTTGTGCTCTGCAGGCCTTTAGCTGATTGGAGAGGGCCGACCAAATGATGCAGGATAATCTCCTTTACTTAAAGTCAGCTGACTGTTAGATATTAACCACAACGACTCAAACCTCTGTGACAACACCTAGATTAGTGTTTGATTATATACCTGGGTCCTGTAGCCCCGCCAGGCTGACACATCAAACTCACCCTCACATAGGACATTTCCAAGCATACTATTGACTGAACCACACTTAGCAACTTTAAAATCAAACTCTGAGAGGGACTTCCCTGGTGGCGCAGTGGTTAAGAATCCGCCTGCCAATGCAGGGGACACAGGTTCAAGCCCTGGTCCGGGAAGATCCCACATGCCTCAGAGCAACTAAGCCCGTGCCCCACAGCTACTGAGTCCACGTGCCACAATTACTGGAGCCCACACACCTATAGCCCGTGCTCCACAACAAGAGAAGCCACCGCAATGAAGAGTAGCCCCCACTGGCTGCAACTAGAGAAAGCCCACGTGCAGCAACGAAGACCCAACGCAGACAAAAATAAGTAAATAAAAATTAAAAAAAAATCAAACTCTGAGAAAAATAACCCTCCTACACTGTTGGTGGGAATGTAAGTTGGTGCAGCCACTGTGGAAAACAGTGTGGAGGTTCCTCAGAAAACTAAAAATAGAGCTACCATATGATCCAGCAATCCCACTCCTGGGCATATATCCAGACAAAACTCTAATTCAAAAAGAGACATGCACCCCTATGTCATAGCAGCTCTATTCACAATAGCCAAGACATGGAAACAGCCTAAATGTCCATCAACAGATGAATGGATAAAGAAGACATGGTACATATATACAGTGGAATACTACTCAGCCATAAAAAAAGAACAAAATGATGCCATTTGCAGCAACATGGATGCAACTAGAGATTATCATACTAAGTGAAGTAAGTCAGAAAGACAGATACCATATGATGTATCACTTACATGTGGAATCTAAAATATGTCACAAATGAACCTATCTATGAGACAGAAACAGAATCATGGACATAGAGAACAGACTGGTGGTTGTCAAGGGGGAGGGGGTTGGGGGAGGGATGGACTGGGAGGTTGGGGTTAGCAGATGCAAGCTTTTATATATAGGATGGATAAACAACAGGGTCCTACTGTATAGCACAGAGAACAATATTCAATATCCTATGATAAGCCATAATGGAAAAGAATATTTAGAAAGAATGTATATATGTATAACTGAATCACTTTGCTGTACAGCAGAAATTAACACAACATTGTAAATTAACTATACTTCAATAAAAAAATCAAAGTCCAATATATACACAACTTCCCTGCATACCTAAGCATTATAATAAATGTCCAAGATTAGGATGTCAGTATTGTTTGGGGGGGCCGTTATTCAGCCTACTGAATAAATCAGCAAGTGGTTAAGAGCATAGAGGCAAAATGTGTAGTTCTTGTGGGTTTAAGAAGCAATATGTATCTATAACATCTATACCTCACTTAGCAATCTTCATTTACTTCTGAAAAACCCTACCCCTGAGTGAAGAGCTATGAAGTGAAAAAAATGTTTCCATTATTCAAAGTAAAAATTGTGATGTGTTCCATCCCAACCTAAAATATCCAAACAATTTTCACAGATAAAATACAAATTGAGCAAGGAAAACAAAGTTATAAATAGTAACACTCTTAAAGTAAATAGATACAGTTTGTCCATAAAATAAAATGTAATAAAGTTTTATTGCATTTGCTCTTTTGTCTTCAGCACTTTCTTCACCAATTTTTCAACCTTTTAGGGGGTGCCTGATGACTCAAAGCAAACTTAAAAATAATGACGCATAAAATCACCTTGAGGGCCAAATAAAGGCAAAACAGAGAAGTGTTCAAAGCTAAAATGTGGAGATAGGGCATCCACAAAACAGACTGAAGACTTGTTGAAAATACCACCTCTCAGCTGGCGTACATAGGAAAGCAAAATATGCTGGCGTGAAATTAAAGTGGTTTTTAAAATTTATTTATTTGTTTATTTGTTTATTTATTTATGGCTGTGTTGGGTCTTTGTTGCTGCAAGCGGGCTTTCTCTAGTTGTGGCGAGCGGGGGCTACTCTTCGTTGCGGTGCACGGGGCTCCTCATTGCGGTGGCTTCACGTCATGGAACACGGGCTCTAGACGTGCAGGCTTCAGTAGTTGTGGCTCACGGGCTCAGTAGTTGTGGCTCATGGGCTCTCGAGCACAGGCTCAGTAGTTGTGGCGCATGGGCTTAGTTGCTCCGCGGCATGTGGGATCTTCCTGGACCAGGGCTCGAACCCGTGTCCCCTGCATTGGCGAGCGGATTCTTAACCACTGCACCACCAGGGATGTCCCTAAAGTTTATTATACAGATATTCTTCATCAAGAAACTGGGTCAAGTAAGTTGTATGTCCTTGCTTGAAACTGTCATATCAAAATATGACATCTTTATAGCATATTTATTTAGTGTGATTTTGGTGAAAAAGTCATGACGCACGTGTGCACACACATATATACACACAAGGAGTCATTGTTTAAAAAGTGCTGTAACTTTCCGAGAGCTATCACAGCCAAAGCTTGTACTCTGAGGCATTGTTATGTGAGGTCCATGTGTGTCTGCTTGCAAATTCACAGAATATTTCTAAAAAGATACACAGGGAGGAGGACTGGGGGACGTGATAGGAGCGAAATTTTACTTTAACTTAAAACCTTTTTTGGAGTGGAGAAAAAATATATAAGGATACCAGCAGGAGCCCCTGAGTGGGTCCCTACGGCCTCAAACCAAAGTACACACTGAAAGGTATCATGGTGACTTGTTTCCCTGCAATGCCATCCTGTGGAAAAAGAGTGAGATTGTTTGGTGAAGACTGTTGCTTTCCCAGCCCCTTGATGAGAATTCACAGTATTGTCCTGTGCAGATGGGCCTGTGGAGCAGACTTTATTGCCGTTCCTTCCTCCGCCCTCTTCCCAGCTGGCAGAGCCTCCTCCCACCATAGCAGCTGAAAGTGAAAAACATGTACATTGCAGCCTCCCTTGCAGCTAGGCTGGCCCAACTCCTGTCCAGTGGATCATCAGAGGACATCTGCTGAGAGAAATTCCCTGGTCAAGCAGGGAATGAGAGAATTAAGTCCTCCTTATTCTTTTGGACATGAGTGGGTAAAGATGTGATGTCTGGAGCTGTGGTAGCCATCTGTTGACATGAGGAAAATTACCTAAGGGAGAAAGCTGAGGATGACTGAGCAGAAAGAGAAAATTACCCAGGTTTGTGATGTCTTCATGGTTCCACTGAAATAACCAGTCTTGGAACAACTTACTGTTGGACTTCTTCCAATGAGAGAGACTAAACTCTTGTATCATTTAACCCTAATCATCCTAAACATCCTATTCACTTAATCAAGTTTTCAGTTACTTGTAGCTAAAGTATCCTAGCTGATGTAGCATGTCATAAACTTTTAAATAATTATTCTAGACTTACCATGCCAGTGAACGTGAATTTCACTATGACCTATTTTATTTGTAGAATCAGTGAACAAGAAACAAATTTAAGGGGTGAGTACTTTATTAGAGGGCCAAAGTCCAGCCAGTGTTTTATCACCAGGGATCTACATAATGTTAATCACGGACAAGTATGTTTTGGGAAAATGTCTCTTTGAGGTTTATCACTTCTAAAATTTCTTAAAAGTAGCATATATTTTATCACTACATCACACTACTTACAGATCTCTTTATAGTAGAGGTAGCTGTCATTAAGTAAACCATGCCTTGGAAAACAGTTCCTGTAAGTTTGTTAAAGTCTGCATTCACCCAACCCACTAGGCTTTCACTGCCTTCATCAGCTCCCTCCAATGGGTGGAGAGTATAGAGGGAACTAGAGGTCTTAGAATTGGAACACTTGGGTTTGAGTCCAAGTTCTGGTGCCCCAGTCCTAGCTAGGTGAACTTAAGTTAGTAAACTCATTTGTGCCTCACTCTGTTTGGCCCCAGATATAGGAAAGACAAGAAGCAACCATGAACATGACTCATTAACATCCTGGAGACAGTCTGGAAAACCAAGTGTTTACTTTACAGGTGTTCAGTGATACTGTGTGCTGGTTATGGTATCATTTAGAGCACCTCAGCTTCAAGTAACAGAAAACTGAACTCATAGAGGCTTACTTAGCAAGGAGATAGGTGGTGACTGCCCTTAACTTAAAAGAGTTGTCAGGGATCCAAGATCACTCCATTCTTTGCTTCCTTCATCTTTACAATGTGAGCTTTTTGATCTGATGTTTGTTGCTTCATGGTCACAAGATGGCTGCTGCAGCTCCAGGCATTGTTGCCTTATTCGAAAGCAGGAAACAATGGGTGCAGTGGCAAAAGGTCGTTTTCTGTAGTGGTTCTCTTTTATTACCACCAACAGAAAAACTTTTGTTGAAGCACTTCAGCACGTTCCCTTGGGACTATGATATATGACAATCCCTTGTGGCCAAAAATAAACGAACAGACAAAAAAACTGGGAAAGCAAACATCTGGCCATTTTACATTCTCTCAAGTGGAAAGTAAACAAAAGGGAAGAGAGCTGGGGATGGTTGCTGTCTGACAGTGAACATCTATTTTAATTAGGGTTCATTCCAGAGATGCAGTGACTCCCAAACACTGGTGAAGTAGGTTGGTGTCATAGCCGCAACCACAAAGAGTCAGGGTTAGTAAACAAATTCGTATTGAGCATCTGTTCAACGCCAAGCAATGTACAAGACAGAAGATTCCAGTCCTCAAGGAATGTAGACAAGAAACGTGTGCAATTAAGTAAACATCATTTTAAATGGCGATATACACCTTGAAGAAACGAAGAGTGTAAAGAGGTAGAGAGTGATGCCAGAAATGTGAATCATTCTGGCCAAAATATAAAATAACACTGATGAAAAATGATACTGAGCACCCAGTGTTCTCAAAAATCCGGTTGCTTCCTAACTGAAAGTGATGATGTGACTTTGCTTCCATCCTGAGACTGTGCTTATCCACTTCTCAGGATGTTCCTTTCATTTATACAAAGTTTTCTAGGCCCTTTATACTCTACCACCCAGTGAAGCACTATTTATGAATGAGTTTCATGATCATTATTCATTTAAGAACATGTGTTTCCTCTCCACGGGGAGGCCCTGCTTCCTGTGCAGGTTTCTTTTTGACCGTTTTCTTTCAATTTTGCTCTGATCCCACGAAGAATTCTAGGACTTCTCTGGGGAGGTGGTCTATATTCAGCATTTTAAGAAGAGGGGCTGGGAATGTGAATACAATTGTGAAAAGAAAAAGAACACACGATGGAAAGGGAGGTGTCCTGCTGGAGCATCTGTCTGCCTTGACGTTATCACCAGGATGAGGTGTGCTCACTCCCTCAGATTATGTGACCACAGTGACTGTCACAGAGCCCACGGCAAAGTGAACGATGGGGTCTTAGAGCTGCAAGTGACCTAAATCGTCTCACGCAGGCTTCCTCGTGCGGTAGAAACCCTCCTGATAAATGTGCAGATCTATTTCCTTGGACCGGGTCCCATAGAGGGGAGGCTCCTGTGGATAAGCGTCCACCGCGGGCAACCCCAGTTGCCTTGTGCTCTTTCTTACAAAACCATCACCCGTTAGTCCTGATGTTGCTTCTGGAACCACTGCACTTCCCCTCTTCTAACATCTCTCAGGCCGACTCCAATCAGAGTTTTCAAGACCATTCCGTCTCAACGGCGCTTTGTCGATTCCACCAAGAGCTGGTCACCCGCTTCTCATCCAGCTGCTTCCTTCATTTGGATTCAGGATGCCAAACCCTCTGGGTTTCCCTCCCACCTCCCTGGCTGCTCCCCTGGAACCCCTTTGCTGCTTCCTCCTCTTCTCCCCTCCCTCCAGTCTCCAGGGCTCTGTCCCTTAGCGGTCACCTCTTCCAGGCGGAAGCCGATGGCCCCGAGTGTACATCCGCAGCCTGGTCCTCTCCCAACCCTCGGGCTCAGAATCCCACTCCCTTCTCCCCACGCACTGCCTAACAGGCTTCCCCGCCTTCATGGGGCTGAAGAATGGAACCCCCCGCTCCCCCGCCACTCAGCTCTCTCGCTGGGCTCCTGTCTCAGTTACTACAACACCGTCCTCCCATTGCTCAGGCCCCAGAATGAGGATTCATCAGTAAATCCTGACCCTCTGCCCTCAAGATCATTTCCTGATGAGATACCATCACATGGCTCACATGCACCCCTCATGTAGTCACATAAGAAGAGTCCATGCACACAAATACTGCACATAGCTAGATGTTAGCGCTGCCTTCCCAAACTTCCATAACACTTACAGCTTTCTGCTAGTATTTGTCCCATGCCACCTTGTGTAATACCTATTTGTGGTCATGCCTTATCTTCCCTAAGAGCATACAAAGCCCTTGAAGACAGAGGTTATCCTCCACATATGTTCAGCCTTCATAGTGTAACATTCGTAATCAGGCCCTATAAGTATTTCCTGAAGAAGTGGTTATAAGTCTTACCAATTAGAGCTCAGTCTCTTTTTTTCCTTTCAGTATTTTCTAATGTATTTTTAAATTGAAGTATAAGTTGATTTACAATGTTGTGTTAGTTTCAGGTGTACAGCAAAGTGATTCCGTTATATAAATATATATATATTCTTTATGGGTTATTACAAAATATTGAGTATAGTTCCCTGTGCCATACATAATTCGAAAAGATACATGCACCCCAATGTTCACTGCAGCACTATTTACAATTGCCAAGGTATGGAAGCAACCTAAATGGCCACTGACAGATGAATGGATAAAGAAGATATGGTATATGTATATGTACAATGGAATATTCCTCAGCCGTAAAAAAGAATGAAATAATGCCATTTGCAGCAACATGGATGGACCTAGAGATGATCATACTAAGTGAAGTCAGACAGAGAAAGACAAATATCATGATATCACTTCTATGTGGAATCTAAAAAAAAAAAAAAAAGATATAAATGGACTTATTTACAAAACAGAACTCAGTCTTAAATACCAAAACCTAGGAGTTACTTGGGAAAGGTACTGTCAGTTGTGTCTGAGCACTAATGGAGGAGGGCTGGATCCACGAAGACCACCTTTAGGGAAGGATCATCACAATGTCCTTGAAGAGACAATGCGGTAGCCCCCTGTTGACCCCAAAGTCCGGTGCAGATTTCACAAACCCCATCTTCTAAATTGTTCCCAGTGATCCTATCTCATCTAAGACAGGGACTTTTTTTTTGCTGCCCTCCAGCAAAATAAACATCTGTTCCCCAACAGAATAAACAGCAGCAGTACTTGATCAAAATGGGACCTTTATCACAAAGCCATCTAGAGATCAGTCTCTCCAGTGAGCTCCAGATCAGTCCATTCATCTCCAATTTTAAAAAACTGAAAATTCCCAGACTTCACTTTTGTATTTTTTCCTTTAAATGGATTTATACCTTTTAAAAAAATCAAGGGCCAAGTTAATGCCTATCTTTTCCTGTCTATTTGTTTGTTCTTGAACATGATAAACTACTTGAGTCATAAATACACTTAGGAAACTAATATAATTATGTTGCATATTCTTTGGATAAACTCTGTTTCCAGAGTTAAATCGAGTTGAATTTATACAATAGGGATTTTTTTTAACACTTAGACACAGAGAGCATCAGTGGGCCTTCTCAAATGGAGAAAGCTGAACAGGTTATGACCTAGTTCTCAAGCAAACTGTCCAGAAAACATTCTAATTGGGGAAAATAGCCACAAGGGTCCGGTGCTGCCAACACTGAGCCGCCCAGCCCGCTGAACTCCTATTTTTCATTCCTGTTTCTGCAACTTGTAAGGGATTAAACGGGAGCTAAGAGCTTGGCAGTTGAAAAGGTGAGCGTTTTTCTGGGTGGTTCGAGCCTCATCTTTTAGAGGATTCCAATCTGTGAAGGTAAAACTTGCCAAGGGGCGAGGTGGGCAAGGCTGGGAGGGTGGTGTGATCAGGTGAAGTCGAAGCCAAATCATTAGCCAAATCCATCGCACCCGCCTCCACCAGTCAAGGTCTTCACGAAGCACATCCTCCAAGCAGCACGGAGCCTAAACGATAAGGCGTTTCCCCAAGTTGTGGTCCAGGAACTTGGAGTCAGCTGTGTCTGCTTCTAGCTGAGCGGGTTAAGACTGGATAGGACCACTGACCCTCCAACTGGGCATGCGCGAGTGTCCGCCTCGTGACCTTTTGACGTCAGAGGACGGAAAACTCCACCCTCAGGTCGTGCTGAGGGCGGTGGCTTAGTTACGCCTGCGCAGAACGACCTCGACCATACCTTTTCCCATCCCCTCTGCCCAGGCCCCCCACCGCCGCTGACCACCCTGCTTCTTTATGCTTCATCCCATAATTTCCCCAGACCCTTGGCTTCAGGGAGGCTGATCTGGAACCTTCTCCCTCTTCGCATGGCTTCCTTGCAAATAACGCCCCTCTTTGCTGCAAACCTCGGTGTGTCAACGTTTTGACCTGCTGTGTGCGCGGGCAAAACGAATCTGGTTTGGTAACAAAGCCCCAGATTCCAGAATTCAGCACGGTTCCCCCTTACCAGTGGCTGAGCAAGTCGGCCTAGAAGGGCGCCAAGGATGCTTCTTTACTGACAGCTTGTTGCGTGCTCTTTGTGGTGTTTTGTCACGTGGGCGTTTAGGAAATTGTGATGGAGAAGTTCCAGTAATGATCATCATAACAGAGGTCCAATTGGACGTCAGATTTGCTTCTCTTTAAAGAAGAGGAGGCTCTTCTTTTTTTTTCTTTTTTAAAATTTTGTTTTATTGAAGTGTAGTTGATATGCAGTATTATAATTTCTACTGTACAACAAAGTGATTCAGTTACACATATATGTACATTCTTTTTCATATATTCTTTTCCATTATGGTTTATCACAGGATATTGAGTATAGTTCCCGGTGCTCTACAGTAGGACCTTGTCGTTTATCCATCCTGTATGTAACAGTTTGCCTCTGCTAATCCCAACTCCTACTCTATCCTTCCCCCCCCTCCCCCTCCCCCTTGGCAACTACAGTCTGTTCTCTGTGTCTGGGAGTCTGTTTCTGTTTTGTAGATAAGTCCATGTGTGTCATATTTAGATTCCACATCTTTATCATTCTTTTATTTATGTATTTATTTTATTTGTTTTTGGCTGTGTTGGGTCTTTGTTGTGGTGCGCATGCATCTCATTGTGGTGGCTTCCCTTGCTGTGGAGCACGGGCTCTAGACGTGTGGGCTTCAGTAGCTGTGTCACGTGGGCTCAGTAGTTGTGGCTCACGGGCTCTAGAGCGCAGGCTCAGTAGTTGTGGCGCACGGGCTTAGTTGCTCGGCAGCACGTGGGATCTTCCCGGACCAGGGTTAGAGGCTCTTCTGAAATAGCATCTGATGGACGTGCTGACTCCAGGGCCCGGCTGGGCGGGCTGAGGCTTGGTTGGCCTCTTGGGCAGCTTCACTTTTTCCTGCTTCCTCCCGTCTGTTCTCCGGAACTGGTCCCTAGTGAGCATCACCACCCACGTCTCCATCTCCGACTCAGCTTCCAGAGAACCCAAACTGCTCGCCTGGGTGCTGAGATGGAGTGTTTGTTCTCTTAAATGGTTCATCAGGGCCCAAGAGTCTAACCAGTAGTTCGTGACCTCTTTTAGGTCTGAGACCCTCGCCAAATGACAAAGATAAACCAATTTAGTAGCGAGTTCAATGTTCTTTAATTCAAAGGAAAACAGTGCATGGACTCAGGGAGTACAGTGCCTCACAAGCAGGGGAGCACCGTTCCCGAGGGATTTGGGGCAAGCATGAGGTTTATGGAGCAATAGAAGCAGGCAGGGGTGGCTGGGAGGTGGGATTTCCTTCCTCATAAGGCTGGATGCTCAGTCAGGGAATAAGGCAGGAGTACTTGGCTTAAGCTTGATTGGCTGGGGTTGCACATTTGGACTTATTTAAAGCAAGGAAATCATGACATTTTCTTGGCGTTTGTGGACTGGCGTTTCAGGTCAAGGGGAGCATTTACGGGGACACAAAAGTTACCTAAGTTTCCATTTGCTGACACAGCATCCAGGGGCAGGAATGGCTCCATCTTGGGCCTAGAAACTTCAAAACCCTTTCGAAAAAACGATGCCTACATTTCCCCCCAGAAAAATGTACATAAACACTTAAAATTTTGCCTGCAGTTTCGTGGAATTCAGAGCACCTCTGAAACCCTGAGAGACACAACCCCCAGTGTTAAAATCCCCACCCAATCCTCCCGTGAGTAAAGCTCTCAAAAATTCCTTGGACTCTGGGCGTTTTTAGGCATATGGAGTGGTAAAAGTTTGCCTGTCAAGGTAGATGTTTGAGGAGTTGAGATAAGCCATGAAGGTGATGGTGACTCTTTTTTTAAAAAATTTCACTTAAGTTTTATTAAAAGCTTTGCCTTTTGTATAATATTCTCTATTAACCTCACCTAACCATAGAGACATAACCTAACCTCTCCCAACCATTGAGAAGACATCGTTTTAATCCCTTAGAGAAAAATTAAGCAGTACAGATGGTGACTCTTGAATTAGGAAAATGAAGTATTGACTTGGCTTAAGCTTTCCTTTCCTTTGAGAAAAACCCACGTAAGAGATTTATCAACAGAGCTGGCCTCGGAGTAGCAAACAAGTCACCTTTTTTCCTTCCCGCTACTGACTCCTCACACCCCTCTTCTTGACTAGTCCTTCTCACCCCTTAATGAAATCTGAGGCAGATCACAGAGATGTTTGGATCACTTCCAGAAAATATAGACAAGTAGCGTTTTCAGGGGATTGAATTTTCTAATTTTATTAAATCTCCCGTTTTCTTTCCTCCATCAGCTCAGGCTGGCTTTGGGGTTAGAAACCTCCCATGGAAAGGAGAATGGTCTTCTGTTTCCTACACAATAGCTGTTGCTATTAGTTCCCCAGGGTCAGGCAGGGAAGGAGGAGGACAGGGGAGGAGGTGTTACTTGGCTGGTGCAGTTGTGATCTGGTGTCTTTGGGGTCCCCCTAGGTAATCCCTGCTGGGAATCTGACTACATTTCCCAGGTACAAGCGGTACCTCCTTCATCTGACTGCTTTCAACAATCCCAGGCTTCTTGCAATCCACCTATCAGCTGAGTCACTTTGCCTGCCAGGCAGTCTTCAGAGGCTGGGAGCGACCTTCCGAATGACTCACTTGTTCCCAAGGCAGCCTTCATTGCTTTGCGCTGCCACCAGGGGGCGCTCCACAGAGCCCTCTTCCATCTCTAACTACACGGGCTTCATGGCAAGTCCCCAGAGTGTTCTCTCAAAGGCACCCTCCAAAGAAACCCTCCCTTTCCAGCCTCCTGAACCCCCGTAACAAATTCCCTGCCTTCTCGTTTGTAGCTGAGGGAGGATGGCCTGATGCTGGCAGATCCATCAATGTCTGCCTGTCCTGACAAAACTCCAAGACAGACAGGTTTCCAGGTCACTGTCCTGGGACAACTCCATGACTTATTCTTTAGAATAAAGACTGTCTGTATCCTTTCTTTCCCTCTGAACTGTGAGCCATGTGGGAAAGGAGACAGTGATTTTTCTATAGTAGAAATTCTAGCATCTTGAACTATGTAACCATGAGCATCTTATAACCACTTTTGGCTGATTAGGAATACTTTGAAATGCTCAAGGGACTTGCCCATCTGTGTCAAAACCCCAGAGAGCATATACATTAAGAAAATAACCCTTCAAAGGACATAAATGTCCAGAGCAGCAGAACCACTCTTTCTTTAAAATGAGTCCTACATCCTCAAGATTGCTGAAAGGCAATGGCCATGAACCTATTTTTGGAAAGCCTAAGATCATAGAATTTCACACTTCCAGCACAAGCCCATGAGTTACCTAACACATGTTTTAGGGAAAGAAGGAGAAGTTTTCCAGCCCTAACTTATTGAAAGGCCATTACAGTTCGAAGAGCATCAAAGAAATGCACCCCAGGGATGCCCACCTTTGAATGTCCTACAGGGCTGGGTAGCATTCCTAAAAATCAAGAAAAACCCAAGAATAGAAAGTTGTGGCAGAAATACCAGAAATGAGCACTGCCTCTGCCTCATAACCTTGAAATATAGTTACCTGAAAGGTAACTTCTAAATAACATTCCAGCATCTACAGAACAAGTAAGTGCTAAATGATGTAGCAAAAAGAGTGCTTAGGATGGGTGGGAAAGAAAGGTAGGTCCTGATGCAATGAAAAGTTTCATTTTGATTTATTTAGGGGAAGATGTGGTTATATTAACAGGATATACATTTAGTAAGCAACCACTGAAAAGCAGAAGTCCTACTGAACTTGATTTAATGAACCCATAAAAATTATTTGGAATTCACATTTATATCTCTATTTAAATCCATACTTAGAGAACATACATATATTTTTCTCAAGTTTACTTTTTTTCCTGGTGTGATTCTTACCCTTTATTGTGTTGATGATAATTAAACATTCACAACATGATTTGTATATTAACATTTGTTACAGCTTTGAGTGGCACGAAAAGAGATTTGTCAATAGAAATCCAGCTTATGTGGTAGCAAGATGCTGGTTAGAAACTTCAAATGACAGGACCACTGGGTTTGATAAAAAATAGTTTAGGCTTTGCTGGCTACCACGTGGTCTCTGTCCAAATACCCATCTCTGCTGTGTAGCCTGAAAGTAGCCAGAGATGATGTATAAACCAGTGATACATTTATGGACATCAAAATCTGATGTTCACATAATTTTACATGCCCTGAAATATTATTCTGTTTGGTTTTTTGGTGTTTATTTTTATGTTTTTAGCAATCATTTAAAAAGGTAGGGACTTCCCTGGCAGTCTAGTGGTTAAGACTCCGTGTTTCCAATGCAGGGCATGAGGGTTCGATCCCTGGTCGGGGAACTAAGATCCCGCATGCCGTGCGGCACAGCCCCAAAATTTAAAAATAATAATAAATAAATAAATAATAAAAATATAAAAGTCATTTTTAGCTCACAGGCTGTATGGGTAGAGAGTCAGACTTAGCCAACAGGCCCCATTAAACCATATAAAGGCCACAGCAATCCAGGAGGCGGTAATACTGTAATCGTCCCCTTATGGATGAAGAAACTGAGCCTGGGGATATTAAGTGATTTCCTCAATTTAAACAGCTGAGGATGACAGAGCAGCGAGCGGGACAGACGTGTCTGCCTCTGAGACCCCACCTTTAACGCTGCGTCGGATCCGTCTCTGGCAACCGTTTATATAGTGTATTTATAGATCAGTTCACCACCGTGGTACATGATGTCATTAGTTAAATGAAATTCTCCACCCAGCACGGTGTTTGACTTCTGACACCTCCAAAGTTTTCCGTGATCGAATTTATTAACAACGAAGCAGCAGTTTGCAGTCAGCCTAGCAAATAGCCTGTGACAGAGGATGCTTTATTTTCACAGGCCTCAGATTCAGAAGACATTATCATTGTAATTATTTACTTATGTATTTACATCCTACAATGTTCCTAAGAGGGTTTTAGCTAACGAAGAGCACTGTAACCTCATAAATTAATGAAGTCGTTATAAATGGGTGATGTTAAATCTTCATAAACCATAAGGCCTGGGGCATGCTCCTGCGGGGTTATTAACTTGGTTTCTTTCTCTTTCCAACACTTAAACAAGAAAAGTCATTCACCCACGGGAAAAGCCAGAGGTGGGCCTGGCAGCCTTCCAAGTCATGGCCTTGAGTTTATGAGAAGGTGTTGACAATTCCCTTCCACGAACATTTCCTCATTGCCACCTTGTGTTCTCCCTGCTATGGCGAATTATTTGAGAAATTCTAAAAAATTACTGGACCCAACCCTTATGCTCAGGAAACTTACAACCACAGAAGAAATGAGTTCCAGATGAATCCAGCACTTAAGAAATGTCACTGTGGCCGTATTTGCTTGTCTTCAGCTTTTAGAACACATCAAGCAGTGACCTGCCTCAGGACCTTTGCACCTGCCTTTTCTCCTGCTCAGAACAATCTGTTCTTTACAGAATGGGCTCCTTCTCATCCTCCAGGTCTTGGCTTGAGAGATCTGCCCTGAGCAACTGTGTAAGGTATTTTCGTTTTGTTGGTCTGTTTCACCAAATTCTGTTTCCTTCGTAACCCTGTTCACAATCTGTAATGACACGATGCACACTCATGGTTACATCCTTATCTGTCTCCTCCTCCAAACTGGAAGCTTCAAGGGGATCACGTCTGCTTGCTTGCTCACCACTGTTTCCCTGGCACATTGCACAGGGCCTAGCACATAGTAGATGCTCCATAAATAGGTAAGGAATAAACACGTGACTGAGTGAATGAATGGAGATGAGTGGGGAGGGGACCACGTTGGGGGCTTCAGCCCCCCTCCCTCACCCCAGCCCCAGACACAGCAGGTCAAGTCTTGCTAGATTCACGTGTGGGCGTTCACAGAATTTTCTGTTTTGATTTCTAAAAGCAAAAGCAATGAGGCAAACCAACAAAAAGAGAAGAAGTTGGCCTTGCTAAACCGGAGAGACCCTCCCTCCCCTCCCTCCCTCCCCTCCTCTCCCTCCTCTCCCTCCTCTCCCTCCCCCCTCTCCCTCCCCCTCCCCCCTCCCCTCCCCTCCCCTCCCCCCTCCCCCCTCCCCTCCCCTCCCCCCTCCCCTCCCCTCCCTCCCCTCCCCCTCCCCTCCCCTCCCCTCCCTCCCTCCCTCCCTCCCTTCCTTCCTTCTGCAATGCCTTCCTGGGTTCTTTTCTCCTGCATCCCATTTATCAAAGTCATCACATCTAGGAAAAGTTGTGTGTTTCCTAAACACCTCCACCTCAATTTGTTCTGAATTCCCTTCATTCAAACTGAACAGAGACACAAACATTAAAAACACACACACATACACACAGTTAATGGATTGGGGAATACATTTACCCTTCTGTACTAGCCTAGAGATGGGCGGAAAGGTCGTTTCAAATAATTATCACCCTGATAACTGAGCAGATGGCAATCACCAAATCCAGCCGTCCCCCCGCCGTCAGTGCCTCTGTAGCTAATTCACCTTCATGCCTGGGCAATTTATTCTAACTAGATTCCACTTCATGATTGCAACTTGTATCATTGCTTTACACGGTGCCCCAGAAACTGAATTTGCAAAGGGTTCGTATGTCACAAGAAGCTATTCCTACAGAAAGTAGGAAAATTGGCATGGGTCCAGAGACCTGCTGTTGGCCACGAGACATCAGAATTAGACCCAGTCATGCCTTTTTTCATCACTGCCTGTGTCTTTGCCGAGCTGTGCCTCTCCCCTGTATTGTCCTCTTCCTTAAGCCACAGAGGTCTTTCCTAAAAGCTTCTGCAGAAGTGCTCCACACAGAAAAGGTGTTCAGTCTCTCCCATGTTTTAATGACTCAAATCCAAAGATGAGAAAAGCAACTCAGTCACAGTTACCATTCTTCTTAATTTGTCATCCTGGAGACCAACTGTTTCCCTTATTTTTTTCTACCTTTTCCTTTTTGTTTAGCTCTTTTTGTAAGAATTCTAAGGGGGTTGCCTACCAGAGAAAATTCACCTCTCCCAGGAAACCAATCACCCACCATGGCAGGTGCTCCCTCTGTGAATGCGTTATTACTCTTCGGCAGGGACGTGAATAGTCCATTTACTCTGAAGAAATTAGAGAGAGTGTAGCAGCAACAACATATAATCACTTAATTTGGAGCAGATCCAGGACTGAATATAAGCACCTTTGATTTAAAGGGAAAAAAATCAATTAAAGGCAGTTGGCAGAAAGTTCTTTCAAGTCAATGAAGTCATTCAATCAGTCCATAAAAAATGACTAGTTTTTGAAAACATAATTTGATTTCAAGTGAGAAGAGAAGGGCGGGAAGCAAAGATTGGCATCCATGAGAAGGAAAAAAACCAAAACCAAATGATAGACGATTTAGGAATTTCCATGATCTCATTGGCTTTCTAATTCCGTTTTGTTTTCCAGTCAAGGGTCCCTTCTTGGTGTGCGTTTGGGGTGGGGGGGAATGGAAGAGACAGCTCTCGAGACCAGGGCTCAAGATGCCAGACACTCACTTTCCCAGCCTCCCTTGCGGCTCAAAATCAGACAAGTGTTGCAGGAAGAGGGACACCTTCCAGGGCCCGAGAGCTGGCTCTGGTCTAACACTCAGAAATGAATTGTCCGTGAAGACACACGTGCTCACAAAGCAAAAGACTTTATTGGGAAGGAGCGCCCGGGCAGAGAGCAGGGGGATGAGGGGACCCAGGAGATCTACTCTGCCACGTGGCTCGCAGCCTCGGGTTTTATGCTAACGGGGTCAGCTTCCAGGTTATCTCTGGCCAGCCATCCGGCGTGGCCCATATTTGGTCTGACTCAGGGTCCTTCCGGTGGCACGCGCATCTGTCAGCCAAGATGGATCCCAGCGTGAAGGATTCTGGGAGGCTGGTAGGATATATTACGGGCTGGCGTATCCTCCTTCCTTTGGCCCCTCCCGAACTCTCCTGGGTAGTTTTCGGGGGCAGCACCACGTTCCTTATCAGGACCTCCTGTTGTGAGACAGCTCATGCAAGTGGTCACCACCGTGCCTGCCCCAAAGCAGGCAGTTTGGGTCAACAGTTCCTTAACAAGTGGACCTGCACCCCCTAGTCAGCACAGCCTGATTTTGACTCCTGAGCTAGTGATACCAGATGCAAGGGGCGGGGAGCTCTCCATCCTTCTAACTGTCCTCATCAGGACCAGTTGTGAAGCGTGGACAAGGAATTTCCCCAACTTGAGACTACGTGTTATCTGGGAGGGGAGCATCTGTGAAAAAGAGAAGGGTGGGGGGGAAGAGGCGCAGACAGAAAACCAAGAGGCTAAATATGGCACCGTTTTGCTTGGAGGTGAAGGAGTTCACCTTGTAGCAGAAGGAGCCTCAGGTGGAGTCTGTTCTGGGAAAAATTAGAAATTTGCTTTCAGTAGAAGTCTCCCATCATTCCTTTCTCTCTCCCCAAACTGCCCCGAGTGCCTCATGAATGTCCATGGCCCCGACTTTGCTACCAGATACCCACGAAGCGCCGCCCACCTGAGTCCCCCAGCCCTTCACCTTCCCCCTCCCAGAGTTGAGCCCTCTGCTTGTAGGCTGAACTGTAACTGCATTGTGTCATATTGCCATTAGAGGCCTTATCCAACACCCTTGGGGCCGTACATGCTTTCGCATTGAGAACTTGGCAGCTTTCCAAAGAATGCACGGCCGAGGCTTTCTATTACATTATAGACACAGAAGGATCCAGGGACGGCAACCTGTAATCAAACCCATGAATATTTCTGTGGGAAAGCACATGAATATTCAGACTAAGCAGGGGAAAAAATGATTATAAATAGCCTCTCATCAGGTCAGGTCAGACTTTGAAGAACTTTTGAATTCTGGAGTGGCATGTAAGGATTATGCACCTGTGTTTACAGACCTTTCTACCCCACCAGACTGAACAGAAGATGGGAGACACTGGCTCCCCAGCCATCCATAAAATTTGAAGCCTCAGTACAATGAGTAACTAAGAAAATGCTGAATGCAATTAAAGGTAGTGCTGAGGAATCAAAGGATGTCCTTCCCTGCTCCGAAGTGCCGCTTTCCTCTGGGCAACTGGTAAACTGACAACCTGATCCAGAGCTGGATAAACCTTTTCCGTCAAGGGCCACAGAGTAAATGGTTTTCAGGCCAGATGGTTTCATTTGCAGCTACTTAACAATGCCATTATAATGCAAAAGCAGCCTTAGACAATATGTAAATAAACAAGTGTGTCTGTGTCCCAATAAAACTTTATTTATAATAATGGGCTGAGGACCTCATTGGCCCAGAGACCATGTTTGCTGACTCTTGAACAAATCCATACAAATGTCTTACCTGATGATTCACTCAGCAAACACAGGACTTCTGTCATGTGCTAGGCACCGTTCTTGTGCTAGAAATTTAGCAGTGATTAGAAACACAAGTTGATGGCCTCATTAAGTTTACGTTCTAGCTGATTCCAGGCATTAGATTAGAATCTTCAGATCATCTCAGCTCTGTGCTTCACTTTGTCTCTATAAGAGTGGACCATAGGGGCTTCCCTGGTGGCGCAGTGGTTGAGAGTCTGCCTGCCAATGCAGGGGACACGGGTTCATGCCCCAGTCCGGGAAGATCCCACATGCCACGGAGCGGCTGGGCCCGTGAGCCATGGCCTCTGAGCCTGCGTGTCCGGAGCCTGTGCTCCGCAACGGGAGAGGCCACAACAGTGAGAGGCCCGCGTACCGCAAGGAAAAAAAAAAAAAAAAAGAGTGGACCATGTCCGAATATATGAACAGACACCTCACCAAAGAGGATATACAGATGTCAAATAACAGTATAGAAGATGCTCCAAATTATATGTCATTAGAGAAAAGCAAATTAGAACAGTGAGATACCACTGCACTCCTGTTAGGACAGGCAGACTCCTCAACACTGCAGCGCGGAATGCTGGTGAGGATGTAGTGCAGCAGGAGCTCGCATTCACTGCTGGAGGGGATGCAAAATGGTGCAGCCACTTTGGAAGACAGTTTGATGACTTCTTACAAAGTTTAACTCTACTTTTACCATAGTACCATGGGATCCAGCAGTGGCGCTTCCTGGTTTTACCCAAAGTGAAACTGGGGGTAATCTTTAGTTAAATCCATTTCACCTGTAACCTGCCTTTACTAATCAAGGTCGTTTTAATTGTTGCTGCAAAAGACTTGCACGTCCTCCAAGCTGCGCGAAGCCTAAACAACAAGGTGTTTGCCTGAGTTGTTTTCCAGGAACTTGGAGTCAGCTGTGTCTTATTCGAGCTGAGCTGGTTAAGACTGAATAGGGCCACCCACCCTGCAGTTAGGCATGTGGGAGTGTCAGGTGACCTTTGCTGCAAACCTTGGCTTCTTAGTGTTGTGGCTTGCTGCGCGTCAGGCAAAATGAACCTGGTTTGCAAACAAAAGGAGTGGAGAACGTCTGTATACACAGAAACCTGCACATGGATGTCTGTAACAGCTTGATTCATAACTTGGACGTAACCAGGATCTCCTTCAGTAGGTGAGTGGATAAATAAATTGTGGTCCATCCTGACAATGCAATATTACTCAGTGCTAAAAAGAAATGAGTTATCAACTCATGCAAAGAGGACATACTGTGTGATTCCAACTATATGACATTCTGGAAAAGGCAAAACTATGGAGACAGTAAAAAAGCAGTGGTTTCTGGGGTGAGGGAGAGATGAATAAGCAGAGTGCAGTGGATTTTTAGGGCAATGAAAATACTCTTTATGATATTATAATGGTGTATATATGTCATTACACATTTGTCCATACCCGTAGAATGTACAGCAACCAGAGTGAACAGTAATGTAAACTGTGGTCTTTGGGTGATGATGATGTGTCAATGTAGGTTCGTCCTTGGTAAAAAATGTACCATTCTGGTGGGGATGTTGATAATGGGGGAGGCTGTGTGAGGGGTAGGGGAAGTGGGAAATCTGCATACCTACACCTTAATTTTGTCATAAACCTAAAACAGCTTTTTTAAAAAATCAAGTCTTAACACAGAAAAAAAACATCGGCACCTGCAGTTGCTGCCTTGTATCTGCGGGTTCCATAATCCCGAATGTGCCTTCACCCTAAAACTTACTGGTAATCCCCAAATCAGCACTTGCAGGACCGCCGTGCAAAGCAGAGAAAATCTAGAGACGCCTAATGCGACCCCTTGCCTTCGTGTGTCAGTGCCTGTTCTGTACACAAGCAGTCTTCCTGCGGTCTGTGTACGCCATGGTTTGCACTTTTATGCTCTTTGCTGTTGGAAATACCCCTAAACATGGTGCTGGAGTGTGGTCTAGGGTTGCTAAGGGCCTAAAGGCTGTGATGTGCATTTCAGAGAAAACACGTGTGTTAGATGAGCTTCATGAATGCCTAAGTTGCAGCGCGGTTGGCTGTGAGTTCAGTACTAATCGACAAAATAAAATAAGGTGTCTTTTAACAGAAACACACATAAAACAAAATTACGTACTGATCCGTTGATGAAAATGCTGGGACCAGAGGCTGGCGGGAACTTAACCCCAAACGTCCCGGGAGCAACCATTAATTCAGAGTTTGTGGTGACTCTATAAAACATAGATGCCAGCAGTAACAGAAATCAACTGCATTTGGTAATAGTGTTCTCTTATCTTTTAAATCTCGGCCTTATCCATAAGTATGATTCTTTCTTCCTTTATAACATTATTTATCTGGGAAATCTGCATACCTACACCTTAATTTTGTCATAAACCTAAAACAGCTTTTTTAAAAAATCAAGTCTTAACAAAGAAAAAAAACATCGGCACCTGCAGTTGATGCCTTCTCTTTTTTTTCTCGATCGGTCTTGCTAGAACTTTGTCTATATGGGTTTGTTTGGTTTGGGTTTTTTTTTTTAAGAATCAACTTTCGGCTTTTTAAGATTTCTTCTCTCACCCACAAATTGTTTAGCAGCATGCTTTAAAATTCCCAACTACTGAGCATTTTTTGATTGTCTTTTCACATTAGCTTCTAACTTAATAATATGTGATCAGAGAACAAGGGCTGTATGTAAACTATCCTGTGAGATTTACAGAGGATGCTGTGTGGCCTGGTAATGACGCCGCTAACATTGGTGGGTGCCCGAGGGTCCTGCCCATCTTCAGCACTGATTGCAGGATTCCACGTGGGTCCATTCAGCCAATGTTGTGATTTGTTCAGATCTCCCAAATCCTTGTTCATTTTTTGTGTGATTGCCTTATCAATAACTGAAACAACTGTAAGGGTGGATTTATCCATTTCCCCTCCAGTTCTAACCGTTTTTAGCTTCCTCCATATAGGGCTGTTTTGTTGGGTGCATTCATGATTAGAGCAGCCGTATCTTCTCACGAAATAGAACCTCTTACCATTTTGCAGAGACCAGCGCCATGCCTTATCACGCTTTATGTCTTAAAGACTAATCTGTCTAATATTTAAGAGCAGCAGTCTTTGGGGTAGTATATTACTGATGGGTCTTTTGCTCCATCCTTTTATTTTCGACCTCTGCGTGCCTTTTGCTTTAGATGTACCTCTTAAAAACAAGAGACGGAGGGTAGAAGAGAATAGTTGGGGTCATAGCAACGTCTCCCCTCTCCCAGAGCAAATTATAAAATCCCTGACGGCTGCAGACACTGCTTAGATTGAAGGAAGGGGTTCACTTCCTGCCCCAGCCTGCCCTCTGGCTTCCCAGATGGAATCATAGGAGTGGCTGGGGAAGAGCCAGCTTCATGTGCACCATTGGACGGGCCAGAGGAGTCCATTTTTTACACAAAGGGTGGAGACCGCAGCTCAATCTCTTTCCTTTTCCTATATTTTGACTTGTTTTAGTTGCCTTCATTTTCCATGAGATCAGACACGGGACTTGGGGACCAAAGGCAGAAGGGGACGCACAGAGAAAAGAACCAAGCGAGCCAGTGGGAAGCCCGCCCCCAATCAGGGCAGAAAGTGCCCCCTTCCCAGGTCCATTCGTTCTACAAAGCTCTGTGAAATAGAGTTCACCTGAGGTCACTTCATACGTTCCTTATTTGCATGTAAGACCCTTTTCTTCTAAACCAGAAGAGATTTAGAACAAAACTCATAGATAGTGTAGCCAAAATTTGGCCTCTGTACACCAGTACCGAGCTGAATCCCGGAGACAGAGTTTGGGGTGAAGTAGGAGAGAATAGCTTTATTGCTTTGCCAGGCAGAGGGGGCCATTGCAGCCTAACCACTCAAACCTGTGTGTCCCGACCTGGAGGCGGTAGTGAGGAGTTTTATAGGAATGGTTCAAGGAGGAGGGCGTGGTCAGCTCGTGGACACTCTTCTGATTGGTCGGTGGTGAGGTAATTGGGAGTCGGCATTACCAACCTTCTGGTTCCAGCCGGGCTGGGGTCTACGTGCTTGTGGGCAGCACGCAGTTAACTTCTTCCAGTTGGTGGGAGTTTCAGTATCTGCAGAACAGCTCAGAGATACTCTGTGTATCCCTTGAGGGGAACAGGACCTGCCCCAAGGCTGCACTGTTGTTTCTCGACTGCTCCTCCCTTGTCTCCGCATCCCCTCCCTTCCCTGATTAGCCACTGTTTGAACCTGCCCTTCGGAGCTCAGGGAAGGTCCTGGAGGCTGAATGAAGCTTCTTTCCTAAAAACAAGAAACGGGGGACACAGAAAGGCTTTTGTGCCCAAGAGCCCCACAGGGTCCTGCTCCAATAGGGCCATAGAAACAAGGAAGGGAAAGTAAGTGAAGCAACCAGGCTTAGTCATTGGGGAACAGTGCGGACTATGTGAACAGATGTATTGGTCCCACCTAGAAGCTGCCAGTTTCCAACCTGTGGAATTTCCCAGCCATTGGGAGGTGTCTAGTGATTGGAGATCGGTACTGGTTTGTTGGAAGCAATTATTGATGTAGGGATGCTGAGCTGGGAGGGGATGAGTAAGGTACTCAGAGCACGTGGGAGCTGAGTCTCAGCAGAGGTGCGGTAGCACCGTCTGTCTCTCTTTTTTTTCTTTCCTGCATATGTGTAGATGTTCCCCTCTAATGAACATTGAGTTGAAAGGACCAAAATTCCAAGTTTTTGATTGAGTCACAAGGACATCAAGCTTTTAGAACCAACTTACAAACTTGAAAATAATAGCCTTTAACATCAAGAGAGAGACTCAGATACAGTCTATGTTTCAATGGTGACATGATCATCTTATCAAAATAATTAAAGCTTTAGAGAAGACATTTAAAATTGAAACTCTGGAAGTCAGTTTACCTGAATATATCAAGTGCTTTATTCAAAAAGCATACATTCGACCTGAAAATTCCACACATAGGAACCTGTCTTAAGGTCAAAATGGGACCGTTGGACATAGGTGAATATATGATATTATTAACTGCATTACTCTTTTTTTTAAATGTTACATCGTACTTTTTGGGGGGGGCTGCATTGGGTCTTCGTTGCTGCGCACGGGCCTTCTCTAGTTGGGGTGAACGGGGGCTAGTCTTCGTTGCAGTGCGCGGGCTTCTCATTGCAGTGGCTTCTTTTGTTGGGGAGCACGGGCTCTAGGCGCGCGGGCTTCAGTAGTTGTGGCTCGTGGACTCTAGAGCACAGGCTTAGTAGTTGTGGCACACAAGCTTAGTTGCTCTGCAGCATGTGGGGTCTTCCTGGACCAGGGATGAAACCTGTGTCCCCTGCATTGGCAGGCAATTTCTTAAGCACTGCACCACCAGGGAAGTCCCTGCATTACTCTTTATATTAGAGAAAATAAGAAAATAACTTAAAAGACTATTGATAGAAAATTGATTAAGCAAGTCATGGCACAGCCATGCAAAGAATACTTTTCAGCTATAAAATTATGCTGCAGTTCAATAATCATTGACATGGAAAGATGGCCATGTAATATTAAGTGAAAAAAGCAATATGATATTATTTTTCTTTGAAAAAGAAATATGTGTACGAAAATACACGTGCCTTGGGACTTTTCTGGTGGTCCAGTGATTAAGCCTTCGCCTTCCAATGCAGAGGATGTGGGTTCGATCCCTGGTCAGGGAGCTAAGATCCCACATGCGTCACGGCCAAAAAACCAAAACATAAAAAAGAAGCAATATTGTAGCAAATTTAATAAAGACTTAAAAAATGGTCCACATCAAAAAAAAAATCTTTAAAGAAAATACATGTGCCTTGAAAAAATGTCTGAAAGGTTATTGATCAAAATGTTAAGAATGGTTATTTGAAAGTTAGGATTACTGGCAATGTATTTTTTTCTTTGTTTCTCATATTTTGTAAAGTATTTGAAGTAAACACAAATGATTATAATAACTTACAAAAGTAAAGTTACTAAAGAGTGCATTGATAATTTCTCTCGGCATTTAAATGAATAATTGATCTATTTAGTGACTCACTAAATAACTAATTATAACTCTAAGTTATAAATTCACAAAGCGTGGGAGAGTGTTTTTCTTCTCTTCTCCCAGCAGCTCCATACACAGCCCTGCAGGGAACAAGAACTCCATTATGGCTGTTGACTGACTGGGTATTTAGATGTGAAGGGCTGAGGAGATATTAGTGAAAATAGCTAAGAACTGAAGTGCACGGCTGAGGCTTTGGCACTCGAACTTTCATAATTGAAAACTAAAACCTTCAAGTCATTGCATTTTATTATAAATGAACCCACCCCACAACTCTCCTTCGGTTTTGAAATCTTGCCAAAGTGTTGGTTATGATCCCATCCCTCTACTAATGGAAGAGTTTTTAAAGCTGCTTAACGACATCGTTTTCTGCAAATCATAATGAGGGAGACAAATGTGAATCAGGTGTTTGAAAAAGCCATGCATGGACCTGTGATTTCTGATACAGGAGCAGGGCCTGGCTGGGCAACTTTGAGGTGAGAAAAGTATATTTTGCATCCCCAGCTTCCTCACCATTGTCGTTGCCTTCTGCATCAGTCAACTATCACTGCATAAGGAATAATCACAAAAATCTCAGTGGCAAAAAAAAAAAAAAATTGCATGTGTTTGTTGATCTAGTCTGGGCTCATCTGGGGGGTTTCTACTGCTTCAGGCTACGAGTCTAGCTGGCCTTTCCCCCTTCCCCATCTAGTCTGTGCCATGTGGATTCACTTGGGATCCAGGTTAAAGACGCAGAAGCTATTCAGGGGAAGCTCTTCTTTTGTCAGTGATAGAAGGTCAAGAGTACATGCCCAACCTCGCAAGCACACTTTGAATCCCTGCCTGTGTCATCCCACTGGCCAAAGCCAATGCCCAACAACCATGGGCAGGAAAGACCACAGCAAGGGTGCATTACAGGAAACCATAACCAATTATTCAACTGACCAAGCCCTTATTCTCTTAGAAGGTTCTCTGGTGGGGGAAGGGCGCTCCCCAAGCTGTTGTAGGCATGGCTTTTCTCATCTCTTAGTTGTAGGGGCACAAAGGGATTTCCCAGCGTGTATAGGGAGCATCCTGGGGGCTGAGGGGAGACTAGAGTCCATTTCCCTCCAAGTGAGATGACATGCAGCAAAAGGCAGGAGGCCCCTTGTGTGCAGCTCTGCATGGGCACCAGCCAAGGAGTATTTCCATTTCCCTCGAATTGTTGGGTAGCAACAGCATTCACACTAATAACTCCTTGCTTTAAATCTCCAAGAAAAGCGTGTGCAGTGTTACTCTCTGAAGTCTTAACTTAGGCTGGGTTCTTGGGGACTGTGGCGAAGTGTGCATCAGGATGTACACAAACGCGGACGATATTGGGAAAGTTGAGAAGAAGGTGCGAGCGACAGGGTACGTTGCAGCCTTTGGTGACTGACAAACGTCAGGGAGGCTTTCTTCTTTTTCCTCCCAAGTCTAGACACCAGTTGGCAATTGGTGTGTCTATTGCATCCTAAACGAGGAGGGGCACACAGAACTCCCCGAGGCTTAAATGTGGCCAGGATGAGAGGAAAACAGGAAAGTCTAAAAAACAATACAAAGCAGTGCATGGGAAAATCTAAAGGATGGATCAGAGCAGGGGGTCCTCAGACCATCAGCCTCAGCATCAACCTGGGACTTAGAAATGCAGGTTCTCGGGCTTCACCCCAGACCTGCTGAATCAGAAACCCTGGGGATGGGGCCCAGCTACACATGTGTTTACAAGCCCCGCCCCCCAGGTGATTGAAATTGGAGAATCACTGGAGAAGGACAGTCTGTAGAGGAGAGAAGGATGGGCATTCCCGGGGTGATGGGTGGGGTGAGCTGCGGGGGAGGGAACAGCATAAACAGAGACAGATGGGCACTGCATGACCCTGGGGCAGTGGTTTGCTAGGGCTGCCATCACCAAGTGATGACTGTGCAGCTGAAATAACAGAAATGTGTGGTTTCCCAGTTCTGGAGGCCAGAGGTCCATGATCGAGGTGCGGGCAGCGTGGGTTCCTTCCGAGGCTGCGAGGGAGTCCTTTCTGCACTCCTCTCCGTGCTACAGGTGGTTTGCTGTCAGTCTTTGGCGTTCTGTGGCTTGGCGATGCATCACCGCGATCTCTTCCTTCTCCCTGTGTGCCTTTCTGCCCCTGTGTCCAAATGTCCTCTTCTAATGAGGATCTAGATCATAGTGGATGAGGACCTCCCTAATGACCTCGTCTTAACTTGATCCTCTGCAGAGATGCTGTTTCCAAATAAGGTCCCATTATGGGTGCTGGGGTTGGGACTGCAACTTCTCTGGGGGAAACACAATTCAGCTGCAGTTCAATCGCTGACAGTAGTGATTAATGCAGGGATGAGTATGTGACCCAGTAGGAACCAATCGGATGCAGTGAGATTACAGCTAAGAATTCTGGATTTGACCTTGAGGGGACGTGAGGTCTGGAGGCGCCCCAGCCTTCTCCGGCCTGTCAGGGAGAATAGGAGTCCAAGAATATGAGGGAACCCCCCTCCCCTTGGTGGTGAGTGGGACCAGAGAATATAGGAAAACAGTGGGTCCAGGTGATACCATTTGAGTCATTAAAGCCAAGACTCTTCCTAGACTTTCCCAGTTCATGAACCAGTACATCTCCTTTTTGTCAGAGTCATTTTGGATTGTGGGTTTTTGTCCCCAGAAATCTAAAGAATTTGAACAGATACAGATAGTTCAGGGTCTATAAAGTCAAAGCTAGTTCGTACCCCATACTGGTAAGTGTAGAAAAAAAACCAAAACCACTGGAGTAAAAGTATGAGGCTGTTCTTGGCTAGAGGGAACCAGTCCAGAGATTCAGGCCGCCCCAGGCCCTACCCGTCTGCAGAGAGCGACGTCTTAACTCCTGGGGCGCATGCCTGGCAGACCGTGTCTCCACTGCCTACTGCTCAGACTGGGGTCCACCGGGCCAGCAGCAGCTGCATCCCCTGGGAGCTGGTCAGAAATGCAGGTTCCCAGGTCCCGCCCTGGAATTTCTGAATCGGACTCGGCGTTTTAACAGGATCCCCGTTGATTCATATGCACATTAAACTCAAGAAGCACTGTTCCAAGCTAATAAGCAGGGAAAGTCGTGGTGGCTTGAATCCTGGCTCTTTTAACAATCAAATTGAATTTCTGCTTAATCTGATCGAAAGCTATACCCCCAAGGATTGAGATCCAGGACTGAGATCAGACAACCAAGTCATCCTATGACATAATGATATCATACTATATTATACTATATTATATTTATATATGACATAATACATCAATAGTAATTTACATTATGGTGTAGTATCGTATATGGATTCCACTTTGAAGAATGCAAGGCATCAGACAGTTTTGTTTTGTTTTGTTTTTTTGTTTTTTCTCCGGTACACGGGCCTCTCACCATCGTGGCCTCTCCCGTTGCGGAGCACAGGCTCCGGACGCGCAGACTCAGCGGCCGTGGCTCACGGGCCCAGCCGCTCCGCGGCATGTGGGATCTTCCTGGACCGGGGCACGAACCCGTGTCCCCTGCATCGGCAGGCGGACTCCCAACCACTGTGCCACCAGGGAAGCCCCAGTATTTTTTTTGTACGTGTCATGTCTTTATTGAATTGCATCATTAATTCCGTTAACCATGATTGTCAGCATCCTGAACAAAAGCTGCTAAGCAGTGGCTCAGCTCTTACCTTCATACATTTCCATTCACTGAGTGTCCAGAGCAGCCCACTGGACACTTCATCAGCACCAAACTAACCATCCTTAGAAACCTAGACAGCCAAAAGGGCAGGAGACATGTCCAGCAATTCACCTGCTAGGGAAAGTAAATTCCGTCTTGCTTCCTGAATTTCACAGTGATTTTTTCCCTGCCCTTTCACTGCATTAAGTCCTCTGGGAGTGAGTTTCTACCTGTTGTCACTGTTCATGGCTCAGTTTCAGGGTAAGGGCACCAAAGGTGTCAGGGTCCCTGGGTGCCACATTTCCGGGGTATCAGCAGCAGTCCATAGACGGCAAATAAACCAAAGTTAAACTTATCCTCACTGGCCTTTTCACATCTCTGACTCTATATACTTATTTTGATCAGAATGGATGCCGTCAAAGAATAAAGATGATCAGAGCTTAGACAAAACATGCAAAGCCGAGTCCATTCCAGTGCAGACAAAGGGGCATGTGTCCCTGAAGAAAAGTGCTGAGCAGAAATGCAGGGTTTAGATTGTAGAGGGGACCCTGGTAGTTGTGCTAATTAAAGATTGACAGCTACCATTGTGAACAGAACAAGTCCAGAGGTGTGTGCACAGTGGGTTAACACGAGTCTTGTCATTCACTGGTCCTGCAAACATCTTCAGTTTGGGCCAGTCGGGGTCAGGGGTCAGTCCATACGCGTGGTCCTTCAGCAGCAGCAGCAGCCTAGGACCAGTTGTATGATCTGGCCAAGCGGTGCCGTGAGTGGAAATTTTTTATATACAACATCAATTCACTTAGTCAACATTTATTGATCCTCTGATACGGATTGCTTCATTCTGATCTCAGCTCAAAAGGCATCGCCTTGGAGAGGCTTTTCCTTATCATCCGATCTAAGATCACACACACCCGGCCCCGCCCACTCCCCACCCCCTGCTCTGCAGCCCCTGCCTGTTAACCCTGTTCTGTGTGTGCTTGTCGGCTGGGCTGTGGTCTCTTCCACTCCAAGCTGCAGCCATGGGGAAAGGGCTTTGTTTTGCTTCTGGCTGTGTTTTCACACTTAGAACAGAGAGTGGGTGCCCCGTATGTGTTTCCCAGTGAAAAGCCTCAGGTGCTAGACAAAAGTAGAGCTTCTGAAAACAGTATGATAAAGCCAGATGCTCTGTATTTTAGTAAAATATTTTTTTAAACTCTGTATTAAAAGCAGAGGGAAATGAGAACACTTGTCACTTGTATCCGGCTTTGGAAGGCAATCTATCAGCATCCGTAAACGTTTTATTTTTATTATTTTTTTTCTTTCGTAGTTACGTGTTTTATTTATTTATTTTTATTAGGTTCTGCTTTATAACAAAGAATCAGTTATACATATACATCTGTTCCCATATCTCCTCCCTCTTGCGTCTCCCTCACTCCCACCCTCCCTATCCCACCCCTCTAGGTGGTCACAAAGCACTGAGCTGATCTCCCTGTGCTATGCGGCTGTTTCCCACTAGCTATCTACCTTACGTTTGGTAGTGTATATATGTCCATGCCACTCTCTCACTTTGTCACAGCTTACCCTTCCCCCTCCCCATATCCTCAAGTCCATTCTCAAGTAGGTCTGTGTCTTTATTCCTGTTTTACCCCTAGGTTCTTCATGACACTTTTTTTTTCTTAAATTCCATATATATGTTTTAGCATACGGTATTTATCTTTCTCTTTCTGACTTACTTCACTCTGTATGACAGACTCTAGGTCTATCCACCTCATTACAAATAGCTCAATTTCGTTTCATTTTATGGCTGAGTCATATTCCATTGTATATATGTGCCACATCTTCTTTATCCATTCATCCGATGATGGACACTTAGGTTGTTTCCATCTCCGGGCTATTGTAAATAGGGCTGCTATGAACATTTTGGTACATGTCTCTTTTTGAATTATGGTTTTCTCAGGGTATATGCCCAGTAGTGGGATTGCTGGGTCATATGGTAGTTCTATTTGTAGTTTTTTAAGGAACCTCCATACCGTTCTCCATAGCGGCTGTACCAATTCACATTCCCACCAGCAGTGCAAGAGTGTTCCCTTTTCTCCACACCCTCTCCAGCATTTATTGTTTCTAGATTTTTTGACGATGGCCATTCTGACTGGTGTGAGATGATATCTCATTGTAGTTTTTTTTTTTTTTTTTTTTTTTTTCTTTTTTGTGGTATGCGGGCCTCTCACTGCTGTGGCCTCCCCCATTGCGGAGCACAGGCTCCGGACGCGCAGGCCCAGCGGCCATGGCTCACGGGCCCAGCCGCTCCGCGGCATATGGGATCCTCCCAGACCGGGGCACGAACCCGTATCCCCTGCATCGGCAGGCGGACTCTCAACCACTGCGCCACCAGGGAGGCCCTCATTGTAGTTTTGATTTGCATTTCTCTAATGATTAATGATGTTGAGCATTCTTTCATGTGTTTGTTGGCAGTTTGTATATCTTCTTTGGAGAAATGTCTATTTAGGTCTTCTGCCCATTTTTGGATTGGGTTGTTTGTTTTTTTGGCTCTTGAGCTGCATGAGCTGCTTATAAATTTTGGAGATTAATCTTTTGTCACTTGCTTCATTTGCAAATATTTTCTCCCATTCTGAGGGTTGTCTTTTCATCTTGTTTATGGTTTCCTTTGCTGTGCAAAAGCTTTGAAGTTTCATTAGGTCCCATTTGTTTGTTTTTGTTTTTATTTCCATTTCTCTAGGAGGTGGGTCAGAAAGGATCTTGCTGTGATTTATGTCATAGAGTGTTCTGCCTATGTTTTTCCCCTAAGAGTTTTATAGTTTCTGGCCTTACATTTAGGTCTTTAATCCATTTTGAGCTTATTTTTGTGTATGGTGTTAGGGAGTGATCTAATCTCCTACTTTTACATGTACCTGTCCAGTTTTCCCAGCACCACTTATTGAAGATGACCATTCATCTTCTTATTATCTACATATATATGATACAAGTCCTTTGCAAGATGTGTGTATTACAGATATTGCAAACAAAGTGACTTGCCCTGTTGTTTACTTAATGATGTTTTCAATAAGACGTTTTCAACATCTTGTAAAGTCCAGTTTATCAATTTAAAAAATTTTATAATTTGCTTTTTGTATCCTATTTAAGAAATTCTTGGTTTTTTAATTGAAGTATAGTTGATTTACAATATTGTGTTACTTTCAGGTGTACAGCAAAGTGATTCAGTTAAATATGTATTTATATTTTTTCAGATTCTTTTCCATTATAGATTATTATAAGCTATTGAATACAGTTCCCTGTGCTGTACAGTAAATCCTTGTTACTTATCTATTTTATATATAATAGTGTGTATATGTTAATCCCATACTCTTAATTTTTTTCCCTTCCCGCCTCCCTTCCCCTTTGGTAACCGTAAGTTTGTTTTCTACGTCTGTGAGTCTGTTTCTGTTTTTTTTTTTTTTTTTTTATAGATTTATTTATTTAATTTATTTTTTATTTTTGGCTGCATTGGGTCTTTGTTGCTGCGCACAGGCTTTCTCTAGTTGTGGAGACCGGGGGCTGCTCTTCGTTGTGGTGCACGGGCTTCTCGTTGCGGTGGCTTCTCTTGTTGCAGAGCACAGGCTCTAGGCGCTCGGACTTCAGTAGGTGCGGCTCGCGGGCTTAGTTGCTCTGCGGCATGTGGGATCTTCCCAGACCAGGGCTCGAACCCGTGTCCCCTGCATTGGCAGGCGGATTCTTAACCACTGCGCCACCAGGGAAGCCCTGTTTCTGTTTTGTAAATAAATTTGTTTGGCTCGCGGGATCTCAGTTCCCCAGCCAAGGATTGAACCCAGGCCACAGCAGTGAAAGCCCAGAATCCTAACCATTCGGCCACCAGGGAACTCCCTGTATTATTTTTTAGATTCCACATGTAAGTTATATAATAATTTGTCTTTCTGTGTCTGACTTATTTCACTTAGTATGATAATCTCTAGGTCCATCCATGTTGCTGCAAATGGCATTATTTCATCCCTCTTTATGGCTGAGTAATACTGCACTGTATATATATATATACACCACATCTTCTTAAACCAGTCATTTCTTGATGGACACTTAGGTGGCTTCCATGTCTTGGGTATTGTAAATAGTGCTGCTGTGAACATTGGGGTGCATGTATCGTTTCAAATTAGAGTTTTCATCTTTTCCAGATATATGTCCAGGAGTGAGATTGCTGGATCATATGGTAGTTCTATTTTTCGTTTTTTAAGGAACCTCCATATTGTTTTCCATAGCGGCTGCACCAATTTACATTCCCACCAACAATGTATGAGGGTTCCCTTTTCTCCACACCCTCTCCAGCATTTATTATTTTTAGACTTTTTGATGATAGCTACTCTGACTGGTGTGAGGTGATACCTTATTGATTTGCATTTCTCTAATAATTAGCGATGTTGAGCACCTATTCACGTGCCTCTTGGCCATCTGTATGTCTTCTTTGGAAAAAAATAAATAAATAAAAGGAAATTCACATCTAAAATTCATTCCCATTTTATGACCATTTGTTGGCTAATAAATGATTGACTATAGAATGAAAAAAAATTGGTAGCTCAAAGGCAGCAGCATGATATGGTGATTGGACTTGGCGGCAGACTGGGTTTATATTCCAGATTCACGTCTTATGCTTAAGTGATGTGAGCAGGTCACTCCGTTTTCTTGTCTGTCTTCTCTATAAAGCAGACGATCCTTCCCACCATGCAGGGGTGCTGTGAGGCTGGGGTGACATCACAGATGTAAAGTGCAGCCAGCAAGGACCTGGTATATTGCATGGGAAACTCCCTGGTGGTCCAGTGGTTAGGACTCCGCGCTTTCACTGAGAGGGCACAGGTTCGATCCCTGGTCAGGGAACTAAGATCCCACAAGCCACGCAGCATGGCCAAAAAAAAAAGGACCTGGTACATTGCTGCCTCTCAGTATATTATTTGCCTCCTTATCTGTTTGATGAAATTTATGTATCTAAAACTCCCCATTCTCCATGAGGTCTCACTGTCTTGCTATTTCTCTGACTGGAAATTTTAATACACATCTCAAAAAAGAAAAAATCATTGCATGCCCTAAGTTGCAAATATTTTTTTCCTGTGCATTCTTCTAGGAGCTTTGTTTGAGCTTTCACATTTAGGTGTGTGTTTCATTTTGAGTTAATATTGTGTGTGGCCTGGTATAAGGGTTGATGCTTATTTTTTTTCCACATGGATATCCAGTTATTCTAGCACCATTTTTTCTTCAACTTTTTTTCGGAAGTATAGTTGATTTACAATGTCGTGTTAGGTTCAGGTGTACAGCACAGTGATTCAGATATAGATATAGATATATACATACATATTGTTTTTCAGATTCTTTTCCCGTATAGGTTATTTACAGAATATTGAGTATAGTTCCCTATGCTCTACAGTAGGTCCTTATTGGTTACCTATCTTATATATAGTAGTGTGTATCTGTTAATCCCAACCTCCTAATGTATCCCTCCCCTGCTTTCCCCTTTGGTAATCATACGTTTCTTTTCTGTGTCTGTAGGTCTAACACCATTTGTTGAAAAGACTTTCCCCCCGTTGATTTATTTGCTCCAGCATCTTTGTCAAAAATTAATCCTATATGCATGGATCTATTTCTAGACTGTATTTCAGCATAGCCCAGTAGAAATATAACACAAGTTATAAATGTAAGCTATGTGTGTAATTTTAAATTTTCTAGTAGCCACATTTTAAAAGGCAGGCAGCTATTGGGATACCATCTTAATAACTCGTAGTTTAGTCAACCAGGAGTACCTACCCACAGGTACTGTTTTATGAATGGATCCAGACTGACCAGCACAGGTGATGGTGCATAATGAAATATGTATCAAGTAAAATAAAACAGATTCAGTTGGTCCATAACCTGGAGCCTCAGCTGAAAGCAGAGCCCATGAGTTGTGACTTTCAATGCGATGTTATATAATCAACGCTAAACATTTCCTCCCAAGCAAGCTCAACAGAGCAAAGAGCAAGATGCGAGATCCATAATCAATACCGTGAGTGATATGAAGTTTATTTAACTCCAAGAGGCAAGCAATTGTTAAAGACTGAAATAAATCTTAAAGGTTAGTCAGAACTAACATACGATAGTCTGTGCCAGCCTCATGGATTAAGTTTCTAGAAACAACTGGATGAGATTTACTGGTTAACAAAGAGTTAATGGAGAAGTAACATTAGGAGAACAAAGATTGTGAATAAGCATGTCTTTAGAAGTATCGATTAGTTAACAAAAGATAAACAGCAGAGACATAACAAAATGCTGGACTAAGCGTCACTTTCCTCTGCAACTTCTGTAAAATGGCAGAAAATATAATTTTAATGAGAATAAATATATAATAGTACTAGACTGTAGAAGAGTGGTGGTTTTTTTTTGCGGTATGCAGGCCTCTCACCGTTGTGGCCTCTCCAGTTGCGGAGCACAGGCTCCAGACGCACAGGCTCAGCGGCCATGGCTCACGGGCCCAGCCGCTCCGCGGCATGTGGGATCCTCCTGGACCAGGGCACGAACTCGTGTCCCCTGCATCGGCAGGCGGACTCTAAACCACTGCGCCACCAGGGAAGCCCTTAGAAGAGTTTTTAAAATTTTATTGAAGTATAGTTGATTTATAATGTGTTAATTTCTGCTGCACAGCAAAGTGATTCAGTTATATAGTACATGTATACATTCTTTTTTATATTCTTTTCCATTATGGTTTGTCACAGGATATTGAATCTAGTTCCCTGTGCTCTACAGTAGGAACTGGTTGTTTATCCATCCTATATATTATAGTTTGCATCTGCTAATCCCAAACTCCCAATCCTTCCCTCCCCAACTAGAAGATTTTTTGAAGTATGGAAAGTACACAGGATATGATCTATGGAGGGAGAAAAGACAACAAAAATAAGCCCAAAAGCAACAGAAAAGCTTATGTGGTTCAAGGATGCTCCCAGCCCAGAGCAGAGCTGTGATTAGAACCCAGGACTCCTGGCTCCGTCCACTGATTGCTCCATCACATTCCCTGTCTCTGCCAAATGTTGTCTTAAATAATTTAATATTTTAAAAGTAATCTCAAGTTACAAAACTTTGGCTTTAAAAAACAAACAGAAAAATTGCCCCATAAAAAAGCATCCCATAAACAACAAGGTCCTACTCTATAGCACAGGGAACTATATTCAATATCCTGTAACAAACCATAATGGAAAAGAAAATAATAATAATAAATAACAATAAAAACTAAATAAAATTACAACAGAAAGAAAAAAAAAGCATCCCAGTTTATTACCACAAATAACATTTCTTTTATATTTTCCTATTTTCAGATATATTTTACATATGCATAATTGTAAGAGGAATATACATACAAATTTGTCCTGTTTTTCATTTAGCCTTATATAATGTATTTCCCATCTTGCCACTGAATCTTTATAACTATCGTTTTTAATGTCTACATAATATACGTTGATTATGATTTATTTTTTTTCTTTCTTTTTGACCTTTTGGGTTGTTTCCAATTTGTGCTATTATAAATAATACTGTAATTAACATCTTTATTTCCTCAGCTGAATTTAAATCTGTTTCATGAATTAAAAGCAGCTGAATTGACTTCTTTTTCATTCCTTTTTGAACAAAGATGGAATGTCCTGGTTTCATAACAAGGAATGGTCTAAATTTAGGGTTACAGATGGGGCTCTGTGACAAGTTAGAATCGCAGTGGCAGAGTTCTTAAAGCGTTTCAAACTGTGTCTGTTTAGCTTGCTTGTCCCTCTTTGGGGAATACAGTAAGTCCGTGTTACTCTGGTTTAAAATGAATCTCAAGATTTTTAACTTTACCCTTGACAGGAGTAATTTTGTTTTTAACAGTATGACTTCTGGATGTGTTACTTTCTTCAGATCTTTCTGCACATGACCAAGGTTAAGGTCAACTATGAATGCATAGGTCTCAAACCATTTGAAATACTGGGTAACACTGACAAGGTTTCTGTTTTTTCATGAAGTATTTTGTTTCCCCAGATAAAGCAATGCCTAGTGAGATTACAGCAGATCCGGAGGGGGGGGGGATGACTTTTTTTTTAAAGAACCAATTAAGAGTCTTAGAAATATTGAATATGATACTGAAAATTTTAAACTCAACAGATCAAATTAATAGTAGATAGATGGAGCTAAGAACTGATTATTTCCTGAATAATCGAACCATTCCAAAATGAATTTCCTAAGTAGAGAATGAAAGCATGGAGGAGAGGAAAAAAATTTAATAATAAACTTATCCAGAGTTAAAGAAAGACACAAGGATTGTGGTTGAATAGGTTCACTGAAAGTTGATCAGAATGAATGAAACAGATAAGCAAAACAACAGGAGGAAGGGGAAGTCCTAAAAGTTTACAAAGCAAGCAGGAGAGAGAGAGAGAGAGAGAGAGAGAAGAAAACAGATTGCCCACAAAGGAACAAAAATGAAACTGGGTTCTGCCTTCTTGTTGGCAACAGTGGATGCTAGAAGACAAAGGAGCAGCAACCTCAAAACTCTAAGGATAAAAATTACTTTGAATCCAGCATCTTATACACCATCCAAAACTAATATTTAAATGTGAGATCAAAATCAAGACACTTTCAGACATACTAGGACTCAAAGCATTTACCACCCAATAAATCTTTTTTGAACAAATAGTTAAGGATTTGCTCCACCAAAACAAACAAAAATAATGAATTTAAGTAGGCAACATAAGATGCAAGTAACCAAAATGAGAAAAAAAATAAAATCACTCTAACAGTCTCATGAGTTTCACGTGTAGACAACTGAGAAAATGGAGGGGAGAAAAAAATTATCTGTTGACAATTCAGGATGCATAATATTTTTAAATGTGTTATTGAAAACTTTAAGCTGAAAACATTCCAAAAGAATTCAACTTGGGAAAGGTGTGTTAGCAAGAAGAGGGGGAAGACTGGTAAGAAAATAGGGGAGTAAAATTATACGAAAGGTCTTGTCTTACTTAGGAGAAAATAAAAATTCTGATTAACTCTAGACATTTTTTAAATTTAAGAACAATTAGTAGAAAAATAGAAATATACATATAACTTGATTTCAAACTGCTGGAGGAATAATAATAAAACAATAATATGATCAACCCTCGAAAGACAGGAAATAAAACATAAAATAAGACGGGAATGTATTAAAACATATTGGTAACCATAAGTAAAAAACCAGTTAAGTTCTGTGAAGAGACAAACATTTTCAGAATGTATCAAATAATAGTCAGCTACATATAGTTAAAACAAATCACCTGAAACAAATGACACAGAAAGCTTGAAAATAGAGATGACAAGAAGATGGCTTCTAGTTAACCTTAAGAAAACAGGTAATTACTGTGTTATTTAAGCTATATGTGGAGTAAGATGGAAATATTTCTAATTCATAACTTTAAAACCTGTTCATGTTAGTCCAAAATTAAAAAGGAAGACCAAAGATCAATGAGACCAAAAATCAGTGAGACCAAAAATCATCTAATCATCTCAAGAACTTAAAAAAAATTAAACTGCAAATAAACTAAAGAAAGTAGATAAGAAGGAAGTATTAAAGAGCAGAAATTAAAAAACAAATATACAGTAGGCAGGATGAAAAAGCCAAAAGTTGTATCTTTGAAAAGACTAATAAAATCAGTGGTTCTCTGGCAAGAAAAAGAGAAGGAATAAATAGATATTAGGAATGAAAAAGGTAACATTTCTATAGATATTTAGATGTTAAAATAAAAATAAGAGCAAATTTGCTAATATGAGCAGAGTTATAAACTTCAAAATTTAGATGTTTACAAATACCTAGAAAAGGGGCTTCCCTGGTGGCGCAGTGGTTGGGAGTCCGCCTGCCAATGCGGGGGGCGCGGGATCGTGCCCCGGTCCGGGGGGATCCTGCGTGCTGCAGAGCGGCTGGGCCCGTGGGCCATGGCCGCTGGGCCTGCGCATCCGGAGCCTGTGCTCCGCAGCGGGAGAGGCCGCAGCAGTGAGAGGCCCGCGTATTGCAAAAAAAAAACAAAAAACAAATACCTAGAAAAACACAACTGACACAAGAAGAAATCAAAATCAAAAATCTGCATAGTTCTATAACTATTAAATGAATTAAATCTATAATTTAAAAATTCGCCACAAAGTAAACTCTAGGCCCAGATTGTTTTCACTGAGAAGTTCTATGAAATGTTTAGAGAGTAAATAATGCAAATTTTATACAGACTTTAATAGAGAATATAATAAAAAAGGAACACTCCAAAACTCGTTTTATGAGGTTAGTATACCAGATCCTGACAAAACCAATTACGTTCATGAATTTGAGTGCAAAATTCTGAAGCAAAATATCAAAATTGATCCCAGTGGTAAATAAAAAGAAAAACAAAAACAAAAAGAATAACAGTTAATGACCAAGCTGGGTTTATTCCAGGAATGCAATGTGGATCTACTACTCAAAAATCAATGAATGGGCTTCCCTGGTGGCGCAGTGGTTGGGGGTCCGCCTGCCGATGTGGGGGATGCGGGTTCGTGCCCCGGTCCGGGAGGATCCCGCGTGCCGTGGAGCAGCTGGGCCTGTGGGCCGTGGCCGCTGGGCCTGCTCGTGCAGAGCCTGTGCTCCATGGCGGGGGAGGCCACAGCGGTGAGAGGCCTGCGTACAGAAAAAAAAAAAAAAAAAAAAAAAAAATCATTGAATGATACTATAGTATCTGCTCAATAGATGCAGAAAGTTTTATAAAATTTATCATCTATTTGTGATTTTAAAAACTTTTAGCAAACTAAGAACAGAAGGGAACTCCCTCAAATGATAATGGATATATTTCTTTAAAAAATTACAGCAATACCAAACTACATGAAATACTTAATGAAATTTTGAAAAAAAAGTTTTAAGGACAGGAACAAGAATACCAGCTGTCACTTCAATTCAACATTGTAATGAAGAGCCTGTGAGATAAGAATAAGGCAAGGGGCTTCCCTGGTGGCGCAGTGGTTGGGAGTCTGCCTGCCGGTGCAGGGGACACGGGTTTGAGCCCTGGTCTGGGAGGATCCCACATGCCGCGGAGCGGCTGGGCCCGTGAGCCACAATTACTGAGCCTGCGCGTCTGGAGCCTGTGCTCTGCAACGAGAGAGGCCGCGATAGTGAGAGGCCCGTGCACCGCGATGAGGAGTGGCCCCTGCTTGCAGCAACTAGAGAAAGCCCTCGCGCAGAGATGAAGACCCAACACAGCCATAAATAAATAAATAAATATTAAAAAAAAAAAAAAGAATAAGGCAAGAAAAAGAAACAAAATACATAAGACTTGGAAAAGAAGAAATAAAAAGGGCATTATTCAGAGATTAATGGTTTGTAGAAATCCAGAAGAATCTACAGAAAATAATTACAATTAGTAAATGAGTTTAACGAGATTGCTGGAAACAAGGCCAATACCTAAAAGTCTATTCACCCCTACCAGCAACAAAAAGAAAATAAAGCCTGTAAAAAGATAACATTTTAATAACACAAAAAGTTCAGATACCTAGAAATGCATCTTATAAATGTTATACAGTTTATCTCTAAAGAAAACTGAAAAGCATTACTGAGAAAAAGTAAAGAAAACCTAAATACTATGTTCATGGAGTGGAAAATTCCGTATTGTAAAGCTGTTACAATCGCCTACAATCGCCTTTGTTCAATACAAAGATGTTAGTGGAATCTACAGATTCAAGTTCCAGTCAAAATTATAATTTTTGTAGAAATGAACAATGTTTTAAAATTTATGTGGAAATGCAGAGGGCCAATATTAGCCAAGACAGCCTTTGGGGAAAAAAATAAAAAACAAGAGGAAATCCCCTGGGGGAGGTGAGTCCAACAATTCTCATGACTATGGTGTGTCCTAACTCTCCATCTGGTTGACTTATGTGCTGGAGAATCTGAAGAACTAGGTCATCTGGATCTCTGGGCTTCAGCACTGGTTCCTGGACACCCCTCTCTGAGCCCAGGCACCTTGAAGGGTCACCTGGGGGCGCTCAGATCCACAGACCCAGCTGAGCTCCAGCTGTGTGAGTGCACCATCTTGGATGTCCATTCTGGTCCATCCTGGAGATGATGCAGCCCCAAAACCATATGAAGGCAACCCCGTGAAAGACTCCAGGGAATACTGCCCATCCCAACCTTTCCCCAATTCCTGACCCACAGAATCACCAGAAAAATAAAATGGTGGTTGTAAGCTGCTAAGTTAGGGGTTAATTTGTTAACTAACAACAGATAACTGAAACAGCCACCCAAAGGAAACATGCATTCTGTGTGGACCTAGAGAACAGGCTTAGAGAGGACAGAGTTGGCTTACAATAGCACCAGCTCTCGCCTTTTTCCCCTCATGTCTCTCCAAGCTACAGGTAGCTTGTTGTGAGAAGCAGGACAGGGAACAGATGAGACCAATCGGGTCTCCACGTCAGGCTCCCAGCCTGAAGCAGGTCCAAACCAGAATGGAGATTTAATGCTAAAACAGGCTTGGAGTTTTGATGAATATCTCAAGTCGGATATGTTGATCTGAGATTGCTTTTGCTTCTTAAACTGACCTGGGAATGTCTGTCATGTAAGAATGAACCAAAAACTCATGGGCTAGCCACATTTTTACTGGGAGACAGAGGAAAGTTACCAAAACAGCAAAAATTTTAAAAGGTATGTTTTGATTTTTGTCTGGAATCAGGTTTTATTCAACACACTGGGTAAAGACTTTTTTTTCTTTTCTTTTCTTTTTTTTGGCGGGGGTAAAGATTTTTAAAAATTTTTTCCAGTACTACTGACATATAATTGACATATAACATTATGTAAGTTTAAGGTGTTGTACAATGTGATTTTTTTAAATTTATTTAATTTATTTATTTTTGACTGCGTTGGCTCTTCATTGCTGCACGCGGGCTTTCTCTAGTTGCAGCGAGCGCGGGCTACTCTTTGTGGTGGTGCGCGGGCTTCTCATTGCAGCGGCTTCTCGTTGCAGAACACGGGCTCTAGGTGCACGGGCTTCAGTAGTTGTGGTGCACGGGCTCAGTAGTTGTGGCTCGTGGGCTCTAGAGCGCAGGCTCAGTAGTTGTGGCACACAGTCTTCATTGCTCCGCAGCATGTGGGATCTTCCTGGACAAGGGCTCAAACCCATGTCCCCTGCATTGGCAGGCAGATTCTTAACCACTGAGCCATCAGGGAAGCCCTGCAATGTGATGTTTTATAGAAGTATATATTGTGAAATGATTTCCACGATAGAGTTAGTTAACACATTCATCAGTTGCATAATTATGATTTTATTTTGGGGTGAGAACACTTAAGATCGACTCTCTTAGTAACTTTCAAGTGTGTGATATAGTTTTTTAACTACAGTCACCATGCTGAATACTAGATTCCCCAGAACTTATCCATCTTATAATTGGAAGTTTGTACCCTTTGACCAGCATATCCCTGCTTCTCCCACCCCCAGCCCCTGACAACCACCATTCTACTTTGTTTCTATGAATTTGGCGTTTTAAAAATTTCACATATAAGTGAGATCATACAATATTTGTCTTTCTCTGTCTGATTTATTTCACTTAGCATAATGCCTTCCAAGTCCATCCATGTTTCTGCAAACGGCAAAATTTCATTTTTTATGGCTGAGTAATACTCCGTGTGTGTGTGTGTGTGTGTGTGTGTGTGTGTGTGTGTGTGTGTGTGTACGCATCTTTTTTATCCATTTATCCATTGATGGACACTTGTTTCCATGTCTTGGCTATTGTGAATAATGCTGCAGTGAACGTGAGGGTAGAGATATCTCTTTGAGACAGTGATTTCATTTCCTTCAGATAAACACCCAGAAGTAGGATTGCCGGATCATGTGGTAGTTCTACTGTTATTTTTTTGAGGAACTGCCATACTGCTTCCCATAGTGGCTGCATCAGTTTACATTCTCACCACAGGGCTTTAGGGTTCTCTTTTCTCCACATCCTTGTAGACACTTGTTATCTCTTGTCTTTTGAAGCCATTCTGACAGGTGTGAGGTGGTACCTCATTGTGGTTTTGATTTGTATTTCACTGATAATTAGTGATGTTGAGCACCTTTTCATGTACCTGTTGGACATTTGTATGTCTTCTTTGGAGAAATGTCTATTCAGGTCCTTCATCCACTTTTTAAATCAGATTATTTGGGTTTTTTGCTATTGAGTTGTTTTGAGTTCTTTATATTTTTTTGCATATTAACCTCTAAACAGATAGATGGTTTGCAAATATTTTCTCCCATTCCACAGGTTGCCTCTTCATTTTGTTGATTGTTTCTTTTGCCATGCAGAAGCTTTTTAGTTTGATGTAGGCCCCACTTGCTTATTTTTCCTTTCGTTGCTTATGCTTCTGGTGTCATATCCAAAAAAAATCATTGCCAAAGCCAATGTCAAGGACTATTTTCTCTGTTTTCCTCTAGGAGTTTTACAGTTTCAGGTCTTATATTTAAGTCTTTGATTCATTTTCAGTTAATTTTTGTGAGTGGTGTAAGATAGGGGTCCAGTTTCATTCTTTTGCATGTGAATATCCAGGTTTCCCAACACTGTTTATTGAAAATACTTTCTTTTCCCCATTGAGTATTCTTGTCTCCCTTGTCAAATATTAGTTGACCATATATGTGTGGGTTTATTTCTGAGCTCTTGATTCTGCTCCGTAGTCTACGTGGCTGTTTTTATGCCAGTACCGTACTGTTTGACCTACTACAGATTTGTAGTATAGTTTTAAATCAGGAAGTGTGAGGCCTCCACCTTTGTTCTTCTTTCTCAAGATTTTTTTGGCTGTTCAGGATCTTTCATGCTTCTATATGAATTTCAGGATTTTTTTTTCTATTTCTGGAGCCCAGTTACAGGGCCCTTTCAGAATCTAGTCTGACTTAGTTTGGAGGACTCACCTCCACGGGCTCCTGGACCACAGCCAAGAGGGGCTGGGGCCAGTTCACGGGCCACTTCAAGGCCCACAGCCAGGACCAAGGTCTGTACACCTAACACCCGACCTGTGGGTGGGCCTGGTTCCTCCCTTGGCATGTGGTGCTGATGACAGGACCAAGCCAAACGGGGCTGTAGCCGAGTTCTCAGGGGATACAGAGCTGTCTCTGGGTCCATAGCTGGGACCGTGGTCAGCACATCTGCTGCCGGGGTGCAAGCCTGCCTTCTCAAAATCCTCTCCTTCATCAGGGACTGCATTGAGCTTTTACAATGTCATACCTGGATCCCAAAGCTCCTACAAGAGTATTTCTGTAGGTGGATGGACCCCAAACTGTTGTTGAGGTGGTAGGATACACGTGAGGAACGTCTTATTCAGCATCTTGCTGACGGCACCGCGGGATTTTCGTTTCATAGATTGGTTCTAGATCCCCTCATCATGCTGGATCTTTTTATTTGATTACGCTTCACATTTGTCTGGGATGTTTTGTTTGTTTGTTTGTTTGTTTGCGGTATGCAGGCCTCTCACTGCTGTGGCCTCTCCCGTTGCGGAGCACAGGCTCCGGACGCGCAGGCTCAGTGGCCATGGCTCACGGGCCCAGCCACTCCGCGGCACGTGGGATCTTCCCGGACCGGGGCACGAACCCGCGTCCCCTGCACTGGCAGGTGGACTCTCAACCACTGCGCCACCAGGGAAGCCCTGTCTGGGATGTTTTCATCCTAAAACAGAACACATGTAGGCTTACACTTAGAATCGCAGTTTTTCAAAGTCTCCCTGTCTTGATACTGTTACCCACCCGTAGACTTTCCTGCCCGGCTTTGTGGAGGGATTTAATTCACCAGAAGGTGGGGAGGATGACCATATTCCTGGGGTGATGGTTTTACAGGCCCTGGGAGGGACACAGACACACCCCAAAATCAAACATTCTCCAAATCCATTCAGTGTCGCTCATGAATTCCCAAAAGAGAGTATTGGTGCATTTGATCCCTGCCATCCTCACACCGGGTTACTCGGTCACATCAGAGTTGCAGTTCACATCCCTAGAGCAAGTCAGGCAGGTGAGGAGAGGACCCTTGTTAGCAGGTAGAAAGGTATTCCCAGAGTAGCCAAGTCTTTGAACTTTTCCCCAAAAGTCAGAAACCTGAATTCTTGTTCTTCCTGATTTCTGTACGTTGCCCACAAAATAAAAATAATTCTTAAACCTTCTATGAGCCAAGCAAAAGTAATATATGCACCTGATTCAGAACAGACGTGCAACCCCTGATTTACGGAGAGGGCTAATCAGTGGTGAATCACAAGGGTGATGAAATTTCCAGGGCCAGGACTTTGGATCCAGCAGAGAAAGGGCGGAGAGGGGCCGGGCAGATGAGAGGCACAGCCATCTCTTTGCTGTGGAAACCCCACGGGAGAAGGGTTAGTTGTTTTGGGGTTTTTTTTTTCCTGTATTAAGAGATCAATGGGAGATTAATAATAATCCTGTACATTGATGGAGCACTTTCAGACTTGAGTGCTTTCTCATCTCTAATCGCATCTGATCCTTATAACAGCCCGTGAGCTTGTCAAGAACATCCAACACTCTAACCCGATGAGAGGGAGATAAGGACGCACACCATTGCACTCACGGAAAGAAAGAGGAGAGACAAAAAGTGAACAGGAGGACCCAGATTTCAGTGGAAACCTCAGAAATAAGTTCATTTTTCCCAACTTTCATCTGCTCCCTCTTACCCTCCCTTTGTTTGATAGGCTGTCCTGGTCCGTGGTTGCAGTAGACCAGGGGGTGGGAGTGGGAGGCGAGGGTCCATACAGGGAGGCGCACGGCAGGCGCAGCAGTCAGGACGCCGGCCAGGGCAAGAGAACACATCTGGTGAGACCTGTAACGAAAATACCACCTGGTAGTTCAGGGTCCGGAGATGGTCCTCACTGGCTTGTTGATAGCCAAAGAATCAAACCTTGACAGACGTCAGTCAAGTCCATACTCATTAAAAAAAAGTGGGGGGGGCTTCCCTGGTGGCGCAGTGGTTGAGAGTCTGCCTGCCGATGTAGGGGACACGGGTTCGTGCCCCGGTCTGGGAGGATCCCATATGCCGCGGAGCAGCTGGGCCCGTGAGCCATGGCCGCTGAGCCTGCGCGTCCGGAGCCTGTGCTCCGCAACGGGAGAGGCCACAACAGTGAGAGGCCCGCGTACCGGGAAAAAAAAAAAAATTCATTACCTGAAGCCAATGTTTATACTCTGGTGGCTCAGAGGTAAATGAGTTTCCTGAAAAAGTGGGGTGAATCTACCCATTAGGATGGCGACTGTCCCCCCAAAAAGAAGAAAATAGCATAAGTGTTGGCCAGGATGGGGGGAAATTGGAAACGTTGTGTGCTGTGGATCAGGGTGTAAAATGGTGCAGCTGGGCTTTCCTAGTGGCGCAGTGGTTAACAATCCGCCTGCCAATGCAGGGGACACGGGTTCAAGCCCTGGTCCGGGAAGATCCCACATGCTGCCGAGCAACTAAGCCCGTGAGCCACAACTACTGAGCCTGTGCTCTAGAACCCTCAAGCCACAACTACTGAGCCCATGTGCCATAACTACTTAAGCCCGCGTGCCTAGAGCCTGTGTTCTACAAGAGAAGCCACTGCAATGAGAAGCCCACGCACCGTAACAGAGTAGCCCCCGCTCACTGCAGCTAGAGAAAGCCTACACACAGCAATGAAGACCCAACGCAGCCAAAACTAAATAAATAAATTTATTTTAAAAATAAAATTAAATGGTGCAGCTGCTATGGAAAACAGTATGGTGGTTCCTCAAAGTATTAAAAATAGAATTACCATAGGATCCAGCCATTCCATTTCTGGGTCTACACCCCGCAAAAATTGAAATCAGGGTCTCAAAGGGACGTTTGTACACCCATGTTCATAACAGCATTATTCCCAGTAGCCAAAAGGTAAAAGGAAGCAATTCAGTGTTCATTGACAGATGCATAGATACGAAAATATAGCATATACATACGATAAAATAATAGCCTTGAAAGGGAAGGAAATTCTGATGAAACCGTGGGTTAGATCCATTTCACCCGCGTCCACTAATCAAGGTCGGTTTAAGACTTGCACATCCTCCAGGCATCACGGAGCCTAAACCGTAAGGTGTTTGCCCAAGTTATTTTCCAGGAACTTGGAGTCAGCTGTGTCTAGTTTGAGCTGAGCTGGTCGTGACTGGATAAGACCACCGACCCTCCAACTGGGCATGCGCGAGTGTCGCAGGGTGACCTTGTAACATCGGAGGGCTGAAAACTCCACCCTCGGATGGTGCTGAGGCCCGGGAATCAGCTCCGCCTGCGCAGACCCACACTTCTCCCCATCACCTCTCCCCCCGCCCCCGACCGCCCTGCCTCTGTATTCTACTCCGTCAGTATATCCCATACACACCCCAGCCCTTGCCCTGGGAGAGGCGGGTTTGAGATTTGTTTTCCGTCTCTTTGATTAGCTGCCTCGCGAATAACCCTTCTCGATGCTGCAAACCTCGGTGTCTGGCGGTTTGACCTGCTGCAAGCGGGCAGAACAAAGCTGGTTCAGTAACACCTGCTACGACATGGATGAACCTGAGGGCGGCTCTGCTAAGTGAGCTGTCAGTCATGAGAAGACAAGTGCTGTGTGATTCTATGATAGAGCAGAATCTTCTAGAGAATGGTGGTGATGGTTGCACGATAATGTGAATGCTCGTAACACGGCTGACCCTTACTCTTAAAAATGGTCAAGATGTATGTGTATTTTACCACAATTGTAAACTTTTAAGTGGGGCAAAGTCACAGAACTAATGCGATCCCTCTGGCCTCCGCTTCCCTCTGCTCCCATGTTAGGCTTCACAGTTTGACCCTAATTCCTAACCCGCTGGCGATCCTCTGCTGGTCTACACCTGGGTAGGTTTGCCAATTCTGTTTCCTCTCCCTGGAATTCTCTTTCCTGCTCTTATCCTGTTGTTTGACCGACTCCACCTCAAATGTCAGCCTCCTGAAGGCTTTCCCCATCCGACCACCCACAGCCTGTTCCAAGGGTTACTGGTCTCTTTCTGGGCCTCCTCTTTGTCATGTCTGTATTCCTGTAGCTGTCCTTTCACATAATATTTTGGCTATGCGTTTGCTTGTCTACATTGTCTCCCCAGTAGACGTGGGCTATGTTGGGGAGGGCGCCTGACGGCATGAGGGTAACTGGGCATTTTCTCAGCCATTCAGGGCTGAGAGTGAAGACCCAAATATTTGGAGATAGAATGTAATTTAAATGGGATTATAATGGCCATAAACACACACACTCTGTGACTTTGTGGTGACTCTCCTACATATCTGTGTTATAAGCAGAGCAGAAGGTCCTAGGCTGGTATCACTGCAATTTTGGGCATCCCTAGGGGCCATCAGGGTCTCAGGTGGGTCCATGGAGAGATGAAACCCATGGGAGATGAATGGGTTCCTGGCCTGGCCCAGGTTTAAGATTCCTAGTAAACTGTGTCCAGTGGGGCAGGAACCCATTCTTAAAGAAGAGTTCCTGGTAGATACATGAGGCCTGGGAAACTGGGATGGGGGATGGGGCGGGAGGGGGAGAATAATTAAAATACTTGCAAAGGACATCCCTGGACACCTTTGTGCACCTCACCTGACCCAACCCTTAAAGATACTTAGGCCAGGGCTTCCCTGGTGGCACAGTGGTTGAGAGTCTGCCTGCCGATGCGGGGGACACAGGTTTGAGCCCCGGTCTGGGAAGATCCCACATGCCGCGGAGTGGCTGGGCCCGTGAGCCATGGCTGCTGAGCCTGCACATCTGGAGCCTGTGCTCCGCAACAGGAGAGGCCACAACAGTGAGAGGCCCATGTACCGCAAAAAAAAAAAAAAAGATACTTAGGCCAGATTCCCAAGAAAAAGAGATTCTATAGGAAGCAGCCAAAGAAATACATTTTTTAAGTGATATCCCCAGGAATATTTAAGAACCTATTGAAAGGATAGAAATATAGATAGAAGGAGGAAATGAATTCAGAAATAGACCCACATGACTTCCCTGGTGGTCCAGTGGTTAAGACTCTGCACTTCCACTGCAGGGGGTGCAGGTTCGATCCCTGGTCAGGGAAGTTCTGCATGCTATGGGTTGTGGCCAAAAAAAAAAAAGAAAGAAAGAAAGAAGTAGACCTACATATGCACAGTTCATTGATTCATTACAGAGGTGCCAAGGCAACCCAAAGGGAAAGAGAATGCCTTTTCAATAAATAGTGTTGGAACAATTGAACATCCACACAGGGCAGAAAAAGAAGTTAATCCTTGACTCACACTGTATATAAACATTAACCCAAAATGGATCAGAGACCTAAGTGTAAGAGCTAAATCTATGAAACATCTAGAAGAACAACATTAAAGAAAATTTGTGTGACTTTGGATTAAGCAAAACTTTCTTAGATATGACAACAAAAGCATAATCTTTTTTAAAAAAGTGATAAATTACACTTCATCAAAGTTAAAAACGTTTGCTCTTCCAAAGACACCATTAAGAAAGCAAAAAGACAAGCCACAGACTGAGAAGATATTTGCAAATCATGTATCTGATTAACTTGTAACATAACAGATTATTAAAGACCTTCTATAACCCAACTGAAAATGAGTAAAAGAGTTGAATAGACATTTTGCCCGAAAGTTATACAAAGTTTGCATACCCTCTCAATAAAGAAACCATTGAAGTTCACAGATATTTTTAAAATTTGCTTACAGGAGCGCCTCTTGCCTGGTGCCCCCTTCAGTCTGGAACAGCTAAGACCATGTCACATTCCACGACAGCAACAGTTGCCTCAACTATCCTGTGTAAGACTTAGAGCCACAAACGGTAAGAATCGCATCAATCTGGTAACCCGGGGACCAGGTTGAATTGAATTGAGTTGAGTTGAATTCTGTGAGTTGAATTCAGGGTAGGAAGGTGGACCTCAGGGGTGCTGTAAGCAGGGGTGTGCCTGTAAATGCTTAACACCTGCTCTCCAGGGGACAATCCTGATTTCTCGTGTTTGCCACTTTCCATGGTGTAAATACTCCCATCCTGGCTAATTTCAAGCTAATGTCATGACATCACCAAACCCAGAATTGGGAAGAGATGCATGTGATCAGCTCTCCTGAGCAGCCCAAACCAATTCCAGCATGTGCCTGTTAATGAGATGCCACTTCAGACAACTAATTGGCAAATCAACAAGCCTGACAATACTGAGCGTTTAATATAAAGATGCATTAAATGGTGGTGGGAGTGAAAATTGGTACATCCGCTTTGGTGAGCAAGGTGGCTTTATCTGGTGATGCTTGTAGTCTACAGTCCAAAAATGTTTGCAGTTTTCTACCAGATGTGTACACAGGGCTTCTTGCAGCATTGTTGGAAAGAGCAAAAAAGTGGAAACAACCTAAATGTTCATCAGTAGGAAAATGTATAAATAAATCATGGAATGGTCATTCAGTAGAAGAATGGCCTACAGCATTTAAAATTAATAAGCTAATATATGTATCAAGACAGCTATATCTTGGAAAACATGTTGAATAAAAAAATCAAGCTTTAGGATGTTATGTGATGCATAACAGAACTTCTTTAGAAGTTCTAAATGCATAAAATGCTACCCTGCGATATGGTATAGAGATATATATTCATTGAAACGTGATAAAATCATTTTAAATAGACTAGACAAATATATACCAAATTTATGATAATATTGCCTCTGGGGAGAGAAAAAGGAGATTGAAGCTGGGGATGGATACAAGGGGTACTTCGTATTTATTATATTATTCTAGCTCCTTTAAATGTTAAAAAATAGTGATTTGAAATAAAAATGACAACATATTAATGGTTTAAATTCTGGATTCTGAGAAATAGGGCATAGTGCTGTTTACCTTTTTCTTTGTTTTCTTTTTTTGTGGTACGTGGGCCTCTCACTGTTGTGGCCTCTCCCGTTGCGGAGCACAGGCTCCGGACGTGCAGGCTCAGCGGCCATGGCTCACGGGCCCAGCCGCTCCGCGGTATGTGGGATCCTCCCGGACCGGGGCACGAACCTGTGTCCCCTGCATCGGCAGGCGGGCTCTCAACCACTGCGCCACCAGGGAAGCCCCTCTTTGTTTTTTTGATATTTCAAAAACTCCTTTGAAACATCAAGCCACAGTCTTTTATGACATGGGATTGTTAATTCTATCCCTGTTCACTGGCAAATCCCACGAACCAAAATACTCAGGTGGAGAAGTGCCATTAGCACATGACCATGTGGGTCCTTTCCTCTCAAGTGGATGGGACCAGAGGGGAACTGTTTATGTCCCCTTCACTGGAAGCCCCTCTTGACTTCCTCCTCTGAGCTTGTGGTGGCATTTCATGAATGTACCTCTGGTGACATTGGTCACTAATTGTACAATAATTAACATTTCCATCTCTCTCTCTCTCATTAAACGTGAGATCCTCCTGGGTGGGAACCACAGTGTATTCATTTCTACATTCCTGGGGTCTTGCATGTGCCCCAGCAGGCGATGTGATTTTGAATGAAATCGGGAATGAAGGAATCATCTCCTTTTGCAAGACCACCTTCTAAATTTAGTAAGACAGTGCTATGGTCTGAATGTTTGTGTCCCCCAAAAATGTGTATATGGAGATCCTCCCCCCCAGAGGGAGCAAGGTGGAAGCATCAGTGTCTCTTCTGACCCAGCCCCAGTGGTCACAGAACACCATGTCCACAGGATCCCTGTGGCTTCACAGCTCAGCCCTAACCATGTGGGAGGAGACCACACAAGGATGTGAATGTGTCACCAAGTCCAAGCTTGTACTGCTCGCCACATGACAGGCCAGTAAATCAAGAGACAAACTGTTGGGGTGAGGAATAGTGACTTTATCTGGAAAGCCAGCAGACCGAGAAGATGGTAGACTCATGTCCCAAAGAGCCATCTTGCCCAAGGTAGAATTCAGGCTCCTTTTATACTAAAAGGGGAGAGGGAGTAAAATCAAATACTTCCTGGTTCCCATCACCCTCTGGAGGGGATGTGTTCATTTCTTCCTCCCTGCAGTCATTCACAGGTGGGCCTGGTCAGGAAGTTTCCCGTGAGCTAAACAAAGGTATTTCAGCTTAATGCTCATTACCTGGGAAGCAGGGTTCCCAGAGATGGGCCATTATGTATCATTTAAGCGTATAGGCAACATGCCTTTGGGGATTCACTTGGAATAGAATACAAAGCTTCTTCCCTGTTACAAATGCCAGGAGGAGAGAGTCACTGGGGTGCTCTTCAAAGCTGGCTGCCACAGCCTACAGCCACGGTGTTGCCCTACTGGAAGGCCTGCTAGGGGTAGAAGGCTTGGGGTGAGGGACCCTAGCACATGATAGGTCCTCAGTAGGGTCAGCACCCTCTCTTTCCCTTTTGTCCTGACCATGTGACCCTCAAGGGCCATCCCTGCTTAGGCCTTGTCACTCCGTCCTCCGAGCTGACCCACTACCCCACTGCCGCCTCCATCAAGTGATAAACATGACGGTTTATCACTTCCTCCAGTCCCCTCCGTTCTCCTCTCTCTTCTGGGCCCTACACATCTTACTCTCAAGTGAAGGAGGAGTCTTCCAGTTGTCTACTGTGGCCTCACAGACCAACCCAGAGCAGTGACCTTTAATTTGCTCATGAATCTGGTGTTGACAGGGCTCAGCTGGGCAGCTCTTGCTTGGGGTCTGCCATGTGATTGCAGACAGGCTGGAGCTGGGGTCATCCCAAATGTTCTCTTCAGGATTTCCCTGGTGGCGCAGTGGTTAAGAATCCGCCTGCCAGTGCAGGGGACACGGGTTCGAGCCCTGGTCCGGGAAGATCCCACGTGCCGCGGAACAACTAAGCCCGTGCGCCACAACTACTGAGCCTGTACTCTAGAGCCCGTGAGCCACAACTACCAAGCCCGCGTGCCAGAACTACTGAGCCCGTGTGCCAGAACTACTGAGCCTGTGCTCCAGAGCCCGTGCTCCACAACAAGAGAAGCCACCGCAATGAAAATGCCACGCACCGCAACGAAGAATAGCCCCCGCTCGCCACAACTAGAGAAAGCCCGCCTGTAGCAACGAAGACCCAACACAGCTAGAAAGAAAGAAAGAAAGAAAAGAAGGAAGGAAGGAAGGAAGGAAAGAAAGAAAAAGAAAGAAAGAAATGTTCTCTTCATATGTCTGGGTTGGAAAGACTCAAACAGCTAGGGGCTGGGGTACCTGGGGTTCCTGAGACATTTCTATCTTTCTAGATAGATCCACAGATGATGAAAATAGATAGGTAGATGCAGATAGATGATAGATAAATAGGTAGATAGAATGAAGATAGATATAGATGAATGAATGATAGGTATAGATGAATGATAAGTAAATGATAGATAGATAGACAGGTGATAGATATAAATGGAGAGATCAAGAGAGACACAGTGGTATGTTGTAAATATATCATCCCTGTTCTCTAGAACCAATTGCTAAATATTCAGGAATTTTGTGAGCTGGTTGCCAAACCACTGGTAGCTTGAAATTGATAGTGATGAGAGTATTTATGTCACAGAAATAAGCTATACATCAGATCTTTTTTTTTTTGAGAGCAAGCTTGTCTACTTCACTGGATGTGGATAGATAAAGAAACGTTTTTATTCTCAGTTCTGTTTAAACATACCCAGTTTCCCAGCTTTGTCCACTGAGCAAGATGCAAAGGTGAAGGGAAGTAAAACCTTCTCCCACTGGCGTTTAGGGAACAGGCACCACATCACACCTCTCCCCTGAGCTCACCAGACCTGCAGCAGCTCCAAAAGGGAGCAGCCCCTGCAATCAGCTGAGGTCACTCTACAAAATCATCAAGGCCATCAGCCCCCCGGAAACACTCCGGGTTAGAAATATCCCACATCTGTTCAAAGTCAGAGGAACAGCATCGATAAAGCAATAATTGTTTATACTTCTATTGAAAAGCCTTCACTTAAAATTGAAAGAAGCAAACTCCACACTTGCAGAGAAAGTTACAAAAGCTGAGCAGAAATGGTTTCCCCTTCTGTTTACCTAAACCCCCAAGGCCCTCTTTAGAAAGGACATCTTAAATCCAAACTTTAAATGAAGGACTTTTCCTTTTTTTTTTAAATTTTATTAGAGTATATTTGATTTACACTGTTGTGTTAGTTTTAGGTGTACAGCAAAGTGATTCAGTTACACATACATATATATTCATTCTTTTTCAGATTCTTTACCCATACAGGTTATTAGAGAATATTGAGTAGCGTTCCCTGTGTTATACAGTAGGTCCTTGTTGGTTATCTGTTTTATATATAGTAGTGTGTGTATGTTAATCCCAAACTTCTAATTTATCCCTCTCCCCAACATTTCCCCTTTGGTAACCATAAGTTTGTTTTCAAACTCTGTGAGTCTCTTTCTGTTTTGTAAATACGTTCATTTGTGTCATTTTTTAAAATTAGATTCCACATATGAATGATATCATGGTATTTGTCTTTCTTTGTCTGACTTCCTTCACTTAGTATGATAATCTCTAGGTCCATCCATATTGCTGCAAATGTCATTATTTCATTCGTTTATCTCGTTCGTTTTTATGGCTGCGTAATTTTCCATTGTATATATATATACCACATCTTCTTTATCCATTCCTCTGTTGATGGGCATTTAGGTTGCTTCCATGTCTTGGCTATTGTGAATAGTGCTGCTATGAACATAGGGGTGTATGTATCTTTTTGAATTATAATTTTGTCTGGATATATGCCCAGGAGTAGGATTGCTAGATCATATGGTAGCTCTATTTTTAGGGGGTTTTATTTTGTCTTTTTTAAACTCTTTACTTTTTTGTTTTTTTAAATTATTTTTGGCTGCGTTGGGTCTTCCTGGCTGCGCGTGGGCTTTCTCTAGTTCCAGTGAGCGGGGGCTACTCTTAGTTGCAGTGTGCAGGCTTCTCATTGTGGTGGCTTTTGTTGCAGAGCATGGGCTGTAGGCGCGCGGGCTTCAGTAGTTGGCAGCACGCGGGCTCAGTAGTTGTGGCTCACGGGCTCTAGAGTGCAGGCTCAGTAGTTGTGGTGCACGGGCTTAGTTGCTCCACAGCATGTAGGATCTTCCTGTACCAGGGCTCGAACCCATGTCCCCTGCATTGGCAGGCGGATTCTTAACTACTGCGCCACCAGGGAGTCCCTATATTTAGTTTTTTAAGGAACCTCCGTACTGTTCTCCATAATGGTTGTACCAATTTACATTCCCACCAACAGGGAGGGTTCCCTTTTCTCCACACCCTCTCCAGCATTTATTGTTTGTAGACTTTTGGATGATGTGAGATGATACCTCATTGTAGTTTTGATTTGCATTTCTCTAATAATTAGTGATGTTGAGCATCTTTTCATGTGCTTTTTGGCCGTCTCTATGTCTTCTTTGGAGAAATGTCTATTTAGATCTTCTGCCCATTTTTTGATTGGGTTGATTGGTTTTTTGACCTAGAGCTGCATGAGCTATTTGTACATTTTGGAGTTTAATCCCTTGTTGGTCACTTTGTTTGCAAATATTTTCTCCCATTCTGTGGGTTATCTTTTCATTTTGTTTATGGTTTCCTTTGCTGTGCAAAAGCTTTTAAGTTTCATTAGGCCCCATTTGTTTATTTTTGTCTTTATTTCCATTTCTCTAGGAGGTGGGTCAAGAAGGATCTTGCTGAGATTTATGTCATAGAGTGTTCTGCCTATGTTTTCCTCTAAGAGTTTTATAGTGTCCGGCCTTACATTTAGGTCTTTGATCTATATTGAGTTTACTTTTGTGTACGGTGTTAAGAGAATGTTCTAATTTCATTCTTTTACATATAGCTGTCCAGTTTTCCCAGCACCACTTATTGAAGAGTCTGTCTTTTCTCCGTTGTATATTCTTGCTTCTTTTGTCATAGATTAGTTGACCATAGGTGCACGGGTTTATTTCTGGGCTTTCTGTCCTGTTCCATTGATCTATATTTCTGTTTTTGCACCATTACCATACTGCTGTGATTACTGTAGGAGGACTTTTGCTTTTAATTAGAAATGAATCATGTGGGAAAGGGGTAATGGCAGGCATTTATGAGCACATATTAGAATGTTCTGGAATAATGCATTTTATGCAGTTAAAGGTGCCCTAAGGAAGGAAAATGGAGAAAAGGAGAATAGTGAGACACTGGACAGAAAGTGATGCCAGGGGTCCCTGGGCCTCAAAGTCTGGAGAAAAGTGATGACCTGCAGCTCTCCAGACCTGATTCAGGCTGTGGATCTGGATACCTGCTGACATCTGGGATCCCTGGTAGAACAAGCCTCCAAAGCTTTATGATAGATGGCTTCATCTCGAGAAGCTCTGGACTGAGATTGTCCTCCACACCACAAAGGGGGACCACATCATAACAAGTCTGTGCAATGGAAGCTTCCAGAATACTGACCCCCCCACATGTTCCCATACATTTTTAAAAATTTATTTTATTGACCTGTAGTTGATTTACATTGTTGTGTTAATTTCTGGTGTACAGCAAAGTGATTCAGTTATACATATATATATTATTTTTCATATTCTTTTCCATTATGGTTTATCACAGGACATTGGATATAGTTCCCTGTGCTGTACAGTAGGACCTTGTTGTTTATCCATCCTGTGTATTATAGTTTTGCATCTACTAACGCCAATTTCCCAGTCCATCCCTCCCCCCCTCCCTCTTGACAACCACAAGTCTGTTCTCTATGTCTGAGTCTGTTTCTGTTTCATAGATAAGTTCATTTGTGCCATATTTTAGATTCCATATATAAGTGATATCATAGGGTATTTGTCTTTCTCCTTCTGACTTACTTCACTTAGTATGATAATCTCTACGTCCATTTTTCTATACTTTTTAAAACATTTTTTGTCAAAAATCCCAAAAACTCTGCAAAGAGAAAGAAAATAAAATTTGACTAATCTAAACATCCTGAACCCTACCTCTACTAGGGGCAAAAATGACTTGACTCCCGTGAGATCAGGCTTACTATTTTTCCCTGGCAGTTGGAGGGAAGCTCTTATTCAGAGATGTCTTAGAGGAAAGGAGAGAAAATAGAGGAGATGTTTGAAACAGAATTTAAAATCACTCTTGAATTTTCTTTGAGTATTGTAGATACTGAACACTCACCCTTGGCAATGAATACTAAGTAGCTCCTTGTCTTTCTGGAGGGCTTTTGCTTGTGCTCATGTTATCTCTAAAATCTCATAATCTTCTGAGTTAATCCTCCATGGACAGGTGAGGGGAAATTAGAGTGGCCCGCACACACTTTGATCTCCTAGTTAAGCAGCCTTTTCATTTATCTCATGAGCCCTCTCTTGAATTCTAGCAGAATTAGGAAGTTAAAGTACCAGTGACCTCTTTTGGTCTAGCAAATGTAAAGAAGTCTAAGGGGTATGTGGTGAGTGAGAAAGTGAGGGAGTGACAGAGTGGACTTCCCTTCTAATTTTCTAGCTCAACACCGAAAAAGTGGGGAGATGCCACAGCTCAGCAAAGGACAGTGCAGATGAAAACACTTACCCTGAGTTTTCACTCTTGTAACTTAAAAAACAAAAGACCTTGTCGCTGAGTTTCTGCTGTGATATTGGATGCTTTAACTTTATAAAAGAGAGTCCCAGAAATGTGGGTCTTGGTGTGCATCCACTAAGGAGTTCATCTGGAAAAGGTGGAGAGGAAATTATTGCTTCTTCAGAGGGAAAAGAGTTCAGGAAGTTCTTAGGCAGTAGGGAGACAGTGAAGACCTCCGTCAGGAGAATCAGGATCTGAGATACAAGCTCCACATCTGCAGGAAAGGAAATCCGAGGCAGAGAGCAGCCTGCTCGCAAGGTCATCTGGATGCAGCTCATGACCTTCAGCTCAGGGGCCAGGCCCTGGAGGAGACATCGTGAACCACAAAGGCTCAGCCCAAATTCAGTGTCACCCAGTACATTCCGTTCAGTTAAATGTTTAATAATTTTGTCAGATCATCTCCTTTCTAGTGGTCTCGTATAAATGATTCTGCCTTGTTTTTTAAAAAAGGAAAACACAATTTATTTAGTGGTTAAACATCTGAAGTCGATAGACAACCACCACTTTGCCTCAGTTACACTCATTCGTGCTCTGACGTACTAGGTGCCTCCTTTGATGGCACAGATGCAAAACAGAAAGCTCTTGTTCCACCTCTCAAATCCCAAAAGATGTCACAGGTACAAGTGGTGGAGTAGATCGTGGAAAAAACTGCAGGCATTAGCAGTTCTTAAGAGAATCCAAGTGCATGCAAACTACCGGATGGTGAATCCTCGGGCTGCCTTAGAAACTGAAATTTCCAATCAATCCAGGAGGAAGGAAAAAAAAAGGCTACCCGGAGCTCGTGCTACCAACAGGAAAGCCTGACTCTAGTGTACACAGCTTAAAAAATTATATCCCTATCCAAAATCATCCCTCAGAAAGCTGCAAGATGGGAGGTGAAGCACATGTTAACTAATCTTACCAAGGTAAACATTTCACAGTACATACGTGTGTTACATCATCACATTGTATACCTTAAAGCTACACAATATTATTTGTAAATTATATTTCAGTAAAGCTGGGAAGAAAAAGAAAAAGGTGCCCAGGTCCAGGGTGCTGGTGGAAAACAGATGATGGAACAGAGAGAACTCATCAGATTACAAAAGGAACTACTGAATCCAGAGAAAATGAAAAAATGTCAAGGACAGAAATGGAAGCATAGAAGTGTGCGTGGCTCCAGCGTGAATGATGAGAACTTAGGTCATGATGATGCAGACACCAAATGGGAATCCTTCCTTTCCATGTTTTGGGAAGGCCGGAAGTGGGTGTGAGGCGAAGAGGATGTCAGAAACCTGAACTCTCATCAGGAAACAGTAGGATACGTGTGTCATTTAATAACATGGTTATAAACACCAGAAGAAACTTCTAAATGGGTTGAAAATGGACACTGGAGGGAAAAACTAGAGTGGGGTCAGGGAGAGCAAGGCGCCACGAATTTTGTTGTAAACCATGGAGGACTGTTCCACTTCTTCAAGCATGTACATATATGAATTTGATTTTTTTTAATAAAATTTTAAATCCCCGATCAGGTGTGTCACCTCCTCCCAAACCCCTTTGGGATTAAGCACTCCGTCTCTTGCTCCTAAAGCACCGGGGCCAACCTCCCGCCATATTGAATCAGTCTGCTCATGGGTCTGACGTTTCCCCACCAAACTGGAAGTGTCTCGTGCCTGACCCAGAGAGGTGCCCAGGAAGTCTTTGTGGATCCAAACAGAAGCCCGGACAAGAACCCCCTGCTGACCTCCCAGAAGTGTTTGAGGTTCAGATGAAACTCCTGATGGGGGGTGCTGGGAAATCCCCACATGGCGTAAGGCTGAGCGGTGCCTGCGGGCATCCATCAGGTGGTTCATGAACAGCCAGGAGCTGTCCTCACAGAGGGCCTGCAATGTGCTCAGCAGCGTGCTGGGCCCTGAGGGGACACTCGCGGTGCCAACATTAACCTCAAAGCCCCCCCTGCCCTTTGGGTGACCCACCCCAGCAGGGGGACTAATGAGGTTGTTTGGAAACAGCACAGCTGAACGGTTAAGGCCCCAGGTCTGGAGGGCTCTGCCCTTGCTGGTACTCTGACCTTAGGCAAGACTGGTTATGGCAGTCCTCGCATGGAAGAGTAGGTGTGTGTCGTTTCAACCCACCCAGTTTGTGGTGTTTTGTTACGGCAGCCCTGGGACGCCAATACAGTCACTGTCCAGCTCAGCCATATCTTAGGCCTCTGATCTCCTGGGCCATGAAGATCAAAATAATAACAACACGTGCTTCATGAGACTGTTGTCAAAATTAAATGAGAAGACACATGACCAACACTTAGCCCAGTGACTCACGATTTACGCTCTCAAAAAAGGTGAGGTTATCTGATATTGTCGTCACCACCACCACCATCATCATCACCACCATCACCATCATTTTTGATAACTTCCTTTGGGCCAAGTAGTGATTTGGGGTCCAAGCAGTGGAAGCCAGAGTTACAAGATCCTGTGACACAAAGCAGGACAATGTGCATGGGAAAACCCACCTGCAGCCAGTTTTCTGGGTAAAGTTAATGAACTCGTTTGATCATCAGGGACCTGGAGTGGCTTCAAGAAGCAATCGGCGGGGGGGCTTCCCTGGTGGCGCAGTGGTTGGGAGTCCGCCTGCTGATGCAGGGGACACGGGTTTGAGCCCTGGTCCAGGAGGATCCCACATGCTGCGGAGCGGCTGGGCCCGTGAGCCATGGCCGCTGAGCCTGCGCGTCCAGAGCCTGTGCTCCGCAGCAGGAGAGGCCACAGCAGTGAGAGGCCCGCATACCGCACAAAAAAAAAGCAATTGGGGGGCTTCCCAGTTGGCGCAGTGGTTAAGAATCCGCCTGCCAATGCAGGGGACACGGGTCTGAGCCCTGGTCCGGGAAGATCTCACATGCCGCGGAGCAACTAAGCCCGTGCGCCACAACTACTGAGCCCGTACTCTAGAGCCCACGAACCACAGTTGAGCCTGTGAGCTGCAACTACTGAAGCCCGCGCGCCTAGAGCCCATGCTCTGCAACAAGAGAAGCCACCGCCGTGAGAAGCCCACGCACCACAACGGAGAGTAACCACCGCTCGCCACAACTAGAGAAAGCCTGTGTGCAGCAGCGAAGACCCATCGCAGCCAAAACCTAATTAATTATTTTAAAAAGAACCAGTTGGCTGGGAATCCGACCCAAGCAGCATATTAATACCACAGCAGAACCTGTATCAACAGCAGCACCTGAGTGGGACCTGGGCGGGTGCTTTCCAGCAAGGAAATGGTCCGTTCTCTCACCTCTGCTCAGGGGGTCAACCTGTTCAGTCCCATGGGGGGCATTCTGTAGCTAAGTCACACAGGAGCATCCTGAGGAGGGGGTGCCCAGGTTCCTGTTTGGAGGGGCAGGAGCCTTCTAGGTCAAGATAATCTCTGCCTTGTCCGTTATGTCAGTGTCCCTTGCATGACACCCACTGGAAAAATTCCTTTTGTAGTTTAAAACCAGAAAAGATCTTTACTAACAAATGGACCAGCATTCTTCCCTATTAAACAGTGTAACGTAGGCAGCCCTCTTTCCCTCAATGCCCAGACCAACGGGAATCCCAGAGCCCAAGGTAAAATTTAATCACAGTAACTTAGTCCTAGAAAGAGCAGATTTGTTCCTTTTTATGGTTTTGATTTATTTTTCTTTTCCCATCATCTTATTGCATGCATCTTTCATTCTAAATGGTCTTAGTATCTCTTTGGGAATCACCAAGTCTGGTCCATGAAAGCCTTGCAATAAATGGGTTTTGGAGCCAGTTAGTGAAAATTACAAGAAAGAGAAAGTAGTCAAGTCATGCCTTGAAAAACAGTTTTCGGAGCCTTTCCCAAAGGGAAATGGGGAAGGGAAGGAAAAAGAACAATGCTCAGAGCATAATGGCTAGAGGCAGAGAGATGAAGCCCATGTGGGTGTGGAAGATTCAAGAGGAGAACCAACATGAATAAGAGACAATATATGAGAAAAAGGGAGGGAGGGGGCACAAAATTGGAGATGCATTTGTGTAATCCTAAGAAATAACTGAACATTTGTGAGCTCTGAGGGAAATGGGAGCGATTTCCTGGAGATAGGAAAATAATTATAAATATGTATAATATTTTGATGTAACAAATGTATTTTCATATGAAGCATATTTTAGATTTATAATCTGAAAAATGTTCTGCCGAGTCTGAGGTTTAGATAAAGCCTTGTAAAAACAGATGACAGGCTTGGCTTGCTCAGGGTCACTGCCCTTGAATTTGGAGAGGTGATGCTTGAATTTGACTTTTGATAATGAATTTTGAGAACTTTGATGCAGAACCTTGGGGCTGAGAGCAGGGATCCGCAGGCTGCATCCTCTATTGCTGTATCTGACGGTAAATTTAAACCAAAACAGGCAGGACCAGGGGGTGTATAGCTTATCTGGCCTTCTGAATTCCAAATGAAATGCAAGGGGGGCTAAATTTCAGTAACAGAATAGAGGCCATCCCTAGGTAACCAAATTAGGCCTTCCTTAATGAACGGTGTATCATGAAGAATCAAGAATCAGTCAGCCGCTGAGATACAAACATGAAGATCACCATGACCTAGGAGGAGGTGAGGAAGGGAAGGAACCTCTGGCTTTGTAACAGTTTTAGCTTCAGCTAAAGGAAGGAATTGACAAACATCTCTTCATCAATCATCTGTCCCCCAGACTTCCTCTCACTCCTGGATACATGTCCACCACCATCCCTTTCTTCTACCAGACAGTGTTCCATGGTGCGGATGACAGAAATCCTGGATCTCCCGGTGAGATGCTCATAGTCACCTCCAGGGGCTGAGTGCACGCCTCCTGCACAGGGGGCCCTGATACCTTCTTCCTGGCGCTGGATGCACCCCAACCTCCCCACCCTTCCACCCAACATAGCCTACCAGCTCCTGGGATCTCCAACCACCTAATTTCCAGCTAATTTTCAGAGGTTTTTCTGCAAAGATGTATGTAAGTGTATAAACAGGACAATCAAGGTGGGGAAGAAGACCCCATTAGCTGACCAAAGTCGTGGGCATAATCCTACGTGGAAGTTTGGCATCTGTGCAGCCCCACGATCCCAGCCTGCACGACCCAGCTGCCAGCCAGACCCTGAAAGAGGACTCTTCAGGTGCTTTCCTTGTTGTAGGCAACGTGAGTGTTACTGTGGGTTGAATTGCATCCCCCATTAACATACGTCCAAGTCCTAAGTCCTAGTACCTGTGAACGTGACCTTATTTGGGAATAGAGTCTTTGCGGATGTGATGAAGTGAAGGATCTTGAGATGAGATTATCCTGGATTGTGGGTGGGTCCCATATCTGAAGACTGGTGTCCTTAGAAGAGAAAGAAGACGTAGGTTTGAGACACAGAGAGATGCAGGGAAGATGGGGGCAGAGATTGGAGTGATGCAGCCACAAGCCAAGGAATACCAGGGGCCTCCAGAAGCTGGAAGAGGCAGGGAAGGATTTTCCCCTAAACCTTCCTGGGGAAGGTGGTCCTGCTGACAGCTTGACTTCCAACTTGTGGCCTCCAGAACTGTGAGAGAATAAATGTCTGTTGCCTTAAGCCACCAGCTTCTGGTAATTTGCTAGGGCAGCCCTAGGGCACTAATACACGTGCCATCCAAGCCTGCTGTGGCAAAAAGAAGAAAAGAGGGTTCAAATAAGATTGGCTTCCACTGGGCATCTTCTGAACCTCCTGCTGGAGTGAAGTTGTCAGAGAGCCACAGCTCTTAAGGAAGAGACACGCTTGTCATCTCAGGAAGTGCCAGCTCATTACCAAAGAGGCCCAAGTAGGGAGAACCCACAGGTGAGGTCAGCAGCCCGATTCACACGTCATATTAGTGAAACGGGGGAAGAGAGAGGAAGGCGAGGAAGGGGAAACCTCGGGAGAGCATGAGGCTGTGGGACATTCAAGGAAAGAAGAGTCACACATTCAACCAGCATTTCTCAGCACCTGCTCTTGTCTACCAGCCTTCAGAACTTTCAGGTAGAAAAATCACAAGAAAGTCTTTCTCTACAAGAACTCGAAGTCTAGTTTAAAAAATAGGAATACAGTTACTTGATTAATGGTTGTTTAAAGCTAGAAAAGATCTTAGAAATCAGCCCAGGGTGGTCCAGATTTCTTCATTCATCAAAGTGTTTATTACCTGCCTGTTCTTTGCCGTTCTCTGTGCTTGGCATTTCAGATACAGCTCGAGCAACAAAGTCTCCACCCTCAAAGAATTTGTATTCTAGAGGAGAAGGTAGACGATACACAAACAAGAAAAAAGTATGGCCAAGAGCAATGATGACAAAAAACCTAGACAGAACGATAGGAAGTGAAGAGGGTAGTTCAGGATGGCTGCTCAGCAGAAGCTTCTCTGAGGAGGTCGTGTTTGTGCTAGGTCTTGTGTTTTTTTAATGTTTGTTTTATATTGGAGTATAGTTGATTAACACCTATAGGTCCTTGTTGATTATCTATTTTATATTTACTAGTGTGTATCTGTTAATCCCAAACTCCTAATGTATCCCTCACCCTCCACCTTTCTCCTTTGGTAACCTGAAGTTTGTTTTCTATGTCTATGACCCTCTTTCTGTTTTGTAAATAACTTCACTTGTATCATTTTTTTAGATTCCACATATAAGTGATATCATATGATATAGTCTTTCTCTTTTTTTTTAAGTTTTTTCTTTGATGTGGACCATGTTTTAAAAGTCTTTATTGAATTTGTTACAATATTGCTTCTGTTTTATATTTTGGTTTTTTGGCCCCTGAGGCATGTGGGATCTTAGCTCCCTGACCAGGGATTGAACCCACACCCTCTGCATTGGAAGGTGAAGTCTTAACCACTGGACTGCCAGGGAAGTCCCTGTCTTTCTCTTTCTGACTTACTTCACTTAATATGATAATCTCTAGGTCCATCCATGTTGCTGCAAATGACATTATTTCATTCTTTTTTGTGGCTGAGTAATATTCCATTGTGTGTATGTACCACATCTTATTTATCCACTCATCTGTCAATGGATATTTAGGTTGTTTCCATGTCTTGGCTATTGTAAATAGTGCTGCAGTGAAAATTGGGGTGCATGTATCTTTTCGAATTATGGTTTTCTCCAGGTATATGCCCAGGAGTGGGATTGCTGGATCATATGGTAATTCTATTTTTAGTTTTTTAAGGAACCTCCGTACTGTTCTCCATAATGGTTGTACCAATTTACATTCCCACCAACAGTATAGGAGGGTTCCCTTTTCTCCACACCCTCTCCAGCATTTATTGTTTGTAGATTTTTTGATGATGGCTGCTCTGGCCAGTGTGAGGTGATACCTCACTGTAGTTTTGATTTGCATTTCTCTAATGATTAGTGATGTTGAGCATCTTTCCATGTGTCTTTTGGCCATCTGTATGTCTTCTTTGGAGAAATGTCTATTTAGATCTTCTGCCCATTTTTTGATTGGGTTGTTTGTTTTTGTTTTTTTTTTTGACAGAGAGCTGCATGAGCTGTTTGTATATTTTGGAGATTAATCCCTTGTCGGTTACAAAGTTTGCAAATATTTTCTCCCATTCTGTGGGTTGTCTTTTTGTTTTGTTTATGGTTTCCTTTGCTGTGAAAAAGCTTTTACGTTAGGTCCCATTTGTTTATTTTTCTTTTTTTCATTCCTTTAGAAGGTAGATCCAAAAAGATATTGCTGTGGTTTATGTCAAAGGGTGTTCTGCCTATGTTTTCCTCTAAGAGTTTTATAGTATCCACTCTTACATTTAGGTCTTTAATCCATTTTGAGTTTATTTTTGTGTATGGTGTTAGAGAACGTTCTAGTTTCATTCTTTTACATGTAATTATACAGTTTTCTCATGTATTGGGTCTTGAATGACTGCTCAGAAGGCCTGAGTTGCCCAAACCCTGCACCTTCCAAAGAAAGGACTGGTCCTGACCAGCTCCAGGGAGATAACCTTTAAGGTCATGAAATATCTTACCTGATAAGAGTGTCTTTGTATTACATGGGGACCATGGGCCACACCAGATAGTTTATGCTAACAGTATGAATCATGGTTGGGGTCTTGGGCCCTGCTGTATCAGTTTGACCTCTGGAAGGGCTGGAGACTGAATAACTGAAGTCAGCCACATGGACAGTCCATACTTATGTGACTGACCCCAGTAACAAACCTGGAAGCCAAGGCCTGGGTGAGCTTCCCTGGATGACAATATGTCATAGGTGTCATTACACATCATTACTGGGAGAATTAAGAGCTGTCTGTACCATTCCACTGGGAAAAGACAATTGGAAGCTTGCTCCTGGTCTCTCCTGGACTCTGTCCTGTGATTCTTTTACCTTTGCTGATTTTAATCGGTATCTTCGTACTGTAATAAACCATAACTGTGAGCGTAACTGCAAAATTGAAGGGGAAGGCCCTGTCGAGACACCCCTCAGTGTTAGACTCTGGTCATTTTACACATTCTTTCGTATTTTTCTCGTTCCCAGTTGAATCCACCTGTGGAAAAGATCACCATTTTCCCCACACCCAGTGCTTTCTCTCTTCATCTCAATTTGGGTCACCTCCACACTCTTCTTACCACTAGATTTAGCACTACAGAATTACAAGAGTATTATTATGAAATACTAGGGTGAAATGCAATAAGGTGTTCAAATCATTGATCAAACATGCCCTGCTGGTCAGAAAACAAAGATGGCGCTGCCCAGAATGACTGGGCAGGGCCCCTGGCATGCAATAGGTCATTTGATTGGGTGACAGATGGACATTTGGACTCACTGTAGGGGAAGGACGTCTGTTAGGGCTGCCCCTGAGTCGTGTCCGAAAGTGGCGGGCCCCAGGAGTCAGACTTACAGCAGTAACCGGAGGAGTAGGAGGTAGAGACTGGTTTACAAATAGAAGATGACAACGTGTGTGTCAGCCACCCCGGCTGCTTCCCCGCATGCGTCCTGCTGGGTCACCAGCTTTATCTGCTTGGACGTTCCCGGCCACAGATGCTCACAGCCACGGGTTTGCCTCAGCCTCTCCTGGTCCGGACTGGCCCCTCGGAGCTCTCCTGCCCCCGTGGGCCACCAGTCAGGAGTCCTGGCTCACCCTACCCAGTTTGGCCCTCTTGGCCAAGCCCCGAGATCAGGCAGGATTCCACACTGTGGACTGACTCCTGCTGCAGGGTTCCGATGAGTCGGCCAGAGATCGAAGGCAGAGACTGACTCTTGCTCTCCCACCAGCTCTGGCTGACTTGGGTCTGCAAGTCACAGGACTTGACACGGGAGCAAGTTAGCCTTGTTTGCCCCCTCAAGCTGCTGCTGACCAAAGCTGGCCGGATTCCACCAGACCCAAAGTCTCCTGGATTCACCCTGAGCACTGCCGGCTTTAGGGCACCAAGCTCAACTTCCAGGAGATATTTCTTTCCGACCATGACAGGCACGCTCGTCACCATCTCCTACCTTCAGCAAGCCCGAATCAGTTTCTGGGATGTGGCCATTCATCCAGCAAACATGTTCTTAGAGCCTCCTGGGGTGGGGGGCTCCTCTACTGGCCACCGTGAGGGGTTAGGAACCCAAAAATGAGCGCAGAAGAGGGTATGACCCAGTCTCAAACTCCAGGGGGCATAGAATTTGGGGATTTTGAATATGAATGTAATTCATTCGGTTACCCATTACACTGTTTATCGAGTGCTGGGCACGCTCTGCATCGGCCAGTCTACGGTGCACTTTTCCCGCCATCACTGAACTTGCACAGAACCAACAGGTGAACCACAACTAGTAATAATCACAACAGCAGCAGGAAAGCTGACATCTGCCGACCTGGGTGTTACACAACCTTGACCCCCCACACCCTCACCCAGACGGGTGGCATCATTACTGCCAAGTCCCCAGTGAAGACACCAAAGCATGGAGGATTTCAGTACCTGTGACTCCCAGAAGTGTTTGCAAAGTCGGCCGGTGATTCATGTTTCCTTTTTTTAAAAAAATATTTATTTATTTGGTTGCGCTGGCTCTTAGTTGCGGCGTGTGGGCTCCTTAGTTGCGGCATGCATGTGGGAACTCGTTCCCTGACCAGGGATCGAACCCGGGCCCCCTGCATTGGGAGCATGGAGTCTTAACCACTGCACCATCAGGGAAGTCCCTCAGTGATTCATTTTTCTAACATTTGGAAACATTTGGGGACATTATGACTTCTGATTACCCTCTTTCTTGGATGTTCCATGGCTGGATTTGACATTTCCTTGGATGAAAGTTCATAAGACATTAGAAGTTAAACATAGAATATTGGATCATTGTCACCTATTTCCTCTTGGGCCACTAATAATAAATGAACAATTTTTTAAAATTAAAAGTCTTCCCAAGGTCACACCCCTCATAAGTGGCAGAGCCAGGCAGTGGACCCCAAGCCCTGGCCCCCAGTCTTCTCCACAGCCTGTCCTCTTGACCATGACATTTGCTGAATTAATCACATAGAGTCTGTTCGCCACTGCCAGAAGCCTGAGCTCACTCCAATTAGCGAGCACAGATTTAAATGTGCTGAGTTCACCCTCCACCTGGCTCTGAGATGATGCTGTAATGCAGTGCGATCATGTTTTTGAATGATTAACTAATGCCTCCTTTTTTCTTTGTTATTGGGGTGTAACCCACATAACACAAAGTGAACTTTTTTTTTTGAAATGTACAATCCCATGGCATTTGGTACATTCACAATGTTGTACAACCCTCACCTCTAATTTCAAATCATAGCTGGCGTTTTCTCATGTCTGTTATCTCCTTTGACCTTGCTTTGTGGTGCCTCAAGGAAAGAATGCAAAGCAGAAATGCAGAAAAAAAAATGAGCCATTGCTGTGGTCTGGATGTTTCTCTCCCCCCGAAATTCATATGTTGAAACCCTAACCCCCAAGGTGATGGTATTAGGAGGTGAGGCCTTTGGGAGTGATTAGGTCATGAAGATGGAGCCCTCCCGAATGGGATTAGGGTTCTTATAAAAGGGGTCCCACAGAGATCCCCTGCTCCTTCCACCATGTGAGGACTCATTGAGAAGGCTCCAGCTATGAACCAGGAAGCGGGTCCTCACCAGAATGCAACCATGCTGGCCTTGATCTTGGACTTCCAGCCTCCAGAATTGTAAGAAATAAATGTCTGATGTTATAAGCCACCCAGGCTGTGGTATCTTGTTATAACAACCTGAACAAACTAAGACAGTCATTTCTTGGCTTTTAGTTTCAAAAACCTGGACCCCAGAAACATAGAAAGTTCTCTCATATATAGATAGAGATTGGGGGAATAGGATGAATAGGATTTTAAAAAGCATCCTGATCCACCAGAGGGCAGACAGCAGAAGCAAGAAGAACTACAATCCTGCAGCCTGTGGAACAAAAACCACATTCACAGAAAGATAGACAAGATGAAAAGGGAGAGGGCTATGTACCAGATGAAGGAACAAGATAAAACCCCAGAAAAACAACTAAATGAAGTGGAGATAGGCAACCTTCCAGAAAAAGAATTCAGAATAATGATAGTGAAGATGATCCAGGACCTCAGAAAAAGAATGGAGGCAAAGATTGAGAAGATGCAAGAAATGTTTAACAAAGACCTAGAAGAATTAAAGAACAAACAGAGATGAATAATACAATAATTGAAATGAAAACTACACTAGAAGGAATCAATAGCAGAATAACTGAGGCAGAAGAACGGATAAGTGACCTGGAAGACAGAATGGTGGACTTCACTGCTGCGGAACAGAATAAAGAAAAAAGAATGAAAAGAAATGAAGACAGCCTAAGAGACCTCTGGGACAACATTAAATGCAACAACATTCGCATTATAGGGGTCCCAGAAGGAGAAGAGAGAGAGAAAGGACCAGAGAAAATATTTGAAGAGATTATAGTCGAAAACTTCCCTAACATGGGAAAGGAAATAGCCACCCAAGTCCAGGAAGCGCAGAGAGTCCCATACAGGATAAACCCAAGGAGAAACACGCTGAGACACATAGTAATCAAATTGGCAAAAATTAAAGACAAAGAAAAATTATTGAAAGCAGCAAGGGGAAAATGACAAATAACATATAAGGGAACTCCCATAAGGTTAACAGCTGATTTCTCAGCAGAAACTCTACAAGCCAGAAGGGAGTGGTATGATATACTTAAAGTGATGAAAAGGGAGAACCTACAACCAAGATTACTCTACCCAGCAAGTATCTCATTCAGATTCAATGGAGAAATCAAAAGCTTTACAGACAAGCAAAAGCTAAGAGAATTCAGCACCACCAAACCAGCTCTACAACAAATGCTAAAGGAACTTCTCTAAGTGGGAAACACAAGAGAAGAAAAGGACCTACAAAAACAAACCCAAAACAATTAAGGAAATGGTCATAGGAACATACACATCGATAATTACCTTAAACGTGAATTGATTAAATGCTCCAACCAAAAGACACAGGCTTGCTGAATGGATACAAAAACAAGACCCATGTATATGCTGTCTACAAGAGACCCACTTCAGACCGAGGGACACATACAGACTGAAAGTGAGGGGATGGAAGAAGATATTCCATGCAAACGGAAATGAAAAGAAAGCTGGAGTCACAATACTCATATCAGATAAACTAGACTTTAAAGAATGTTACAAGAGACAAGGAAGGACACTACATAATAATCAAGGGATCAATCCAAGAAGAAGATATAACAATTATAAATATATATGCACCCAACATAGGAGCACCTCAATACATAAGGCAACTGATAACAGCTATAAAAGAGGAAATCAACAGTGACACAATAATAGTGGGGGACTTTAACACCTCACTTACACCAATGGACAGATCATCCAAAATGAAAATAAATAAGGAAACTGCTTTAAATGACAAAATAGACCAGATAGATTTAATTGATATTTATAGAACATTCCATCCAAAAACAGCAGATAACACTTTCTTCTCAAATGCACACGGAACATTCTCCAGGATAGATCATATCTTGGGTCACAAATCAAGCCTCAGTAAATTTAAGAAAATTGAAATCATATCAAGCATCTTTTCTGACCACAACGCTATGAGATTAGAAATGAATTACAGGGAAAAAAATGTAAAAAACACAAACACATGGAGGCTAAACAATATGTTACTAAATAACTAAGAGATCACTGAAGAAATCAAAGAGGAAATCAAAAAATATCTAGAGACAAATGACAATGAAAACAAGACGATCCAAAACCTATGGGATTATAGCTATACGAGCCTACCTCAAGAAACAAGAAAAATCTCAAATAAACAATCTAACCTTACACCTGAAGGAACTAGAGAAAGAAGAACAAACAAAACCCAAAGTTAGCAGAAGGAAAGAAATCATAAAGATCAGAGCAGAAATAAATGAAATAGAAATGAAGAAAATAATAGCAAAGATCAATAAAACTAAAAGCTGGTTCTTTGAGAAGATAAACAAAATTGATAAACCATTAGCCAGACTCATCAAAAAAAGAGGGAGAGGACTCAAATCAATAAAATTAGAAATGAAAAAGGAGAAGTTACAACAGACACCGCAGAAATACAAAGCATCCTAAGAGACTACTACAAGCAACTCTATGCCAATAAAATGGACAACCTGGAAGAAATGGACAAATTCTTAGAAAGGTATAACCTTCCAAGACTGAACCAGGAAGAAATAGAAAATATGAATAGACCAATCACAAGTAATGAAATTGAAACTGTGATTAAAAATCTTCCAAGAAACACAAGTCCAGGACCAGATGGCTTCACAGGTGAATTCTATCAAACATTTAGAGAAGAAGTAACACCCATCCTTCTCAAGCTCTTCCAAAAAATTGCAGAGGAAGGAACACTCCCAAACTCATTCTATGAGGCCACCATCACCCTGATACCAAAACCAGACAAAGATACTACAAAAAAAGAAAATTACAGACCAATATCACTAATGAATATAGATGCAAAAATCCTCAACAAAATACTAGCAAACAGAATCCAATAACACGTTAAAAGGATCATACACCATGATCAAGTGGGATTTATCCCAGGGATGCAATGATTCTTCAATACACGCAAATCAATCAATGTGATACACCATATTAACAAATTGAAGGGAAAAAACCATATGATCATCTCAATAGATGCAAAAAAAGCTGTTGACAAAATTCAACACTCATTTATGATAAAAAACTCTCCAGAAAGTGGGCATAAAGGGAACCTACCTCAACATAATAAAGGCCATATATGACAAAACCACAGCAAACATCATTCTCAATGGTGAAAAACTGAAAGCATTTCCTCTAAGATCAGGAACAAGACAAGGATGTCCACTCTCACCACTATTATTCAACATAGTTTTGGAAGTCCTAGCCATGGCAACCAGAGAAGAAAAAGAAATAAAAGGAATACAGATTGGAAAAGAAGAAGTAAAACTCTCACTGTTTACAGATGACATGGTACTCTACATAGAGAATCCTAAAGATGCCACCAGAAAACTACTAGAGCTAATCAATGAATTTGGTAAAGTAGCAGGATACAAAATTAACGCATAGAAATCTCTTGCATTCCTATACACTAATGATGAAAAATCTGAAAGGGAAATTAAGGAAACACTCCCATTTACCATTGCAACAAAAAGAATAAAATACCTAGGAATAAACCTACCTAGGGAGACAAAAGACCTGTATGCAGAAAACTGTAAGACACTGATGAAAGAAATTAAAGATGATACCAACAGATGGAGACATATACCATGTTCTTGGATTGGAAGAATCAATATTGTGAAAATGACTGTACTACGCAAAGCAATCTACAGGTTCAGTGCAATCCCTATCAAATTACCAATGGCATTTTTTTACAGAACAAGAACAAAAAATCTTAAAATTTGTATGGAGACACAAAAGACCCCGAATAGCCAAAGCAGTCTTGAGGGAAAAAAACAGAGCTGGAGGACTCAGACTCCCTGACTTCAGACTATACTACAGAGCTACAGTAATCAAGACAATATGGTACTGGCACAAAAACAGAAACATAGATCAATGGAACAAGATAGAAAGCCCAGAGGTAAACCCACGCACCTGTGGTCAATTAATCTATGACAAAGGAGGCAAGGATGTACAATGGAGAAAAGACAGTCTCTTCAATAAGTGGTGCTGGGAAAACTGGACAGCTACATGTAAAAGAATGAAATTAGAACACTCCCTAACACCATACACAAAAATAAACTCAAAATGGATTCGAGACCTAAATGTAAGACTGGACACTATAAAACTCTTAGAGGAAAACATAGGAAGAACACTCTTTGACATAAATCACGGATCTTTTTTGATCCACCTCCTAGAGTAATGGAAATAAAAACAAAAGTAAACAAATGAGACCTAATGAAACTTCTAAGCTTTTGCACAGCAAAGGAAACCATAAACAAGATGAAAAGACAACCCTCAGGATGGGAGAAAATATTTGCAAACGAATCAACGGACAAAGGATTAATCTCCAAAATATATAAACAGCCATACAGCTCAATATTAAAAAAACAACCCAATCCAAAAATGGGCAGAAGACCTAAATAGATATTTCTCCAAAGAAGACATACAGATGGCCAGGAAGCACATGAAAAGCTGCTCAACATCACTAATTATTAGAGAAATGCAAATCAAAACTACAATGAGGTATCACCTCACACCAGTTAGAATGGGTGTCATGAGAAAATCTACAAACAACAAATGCTGGAGAGGGTGTGGAGAAAAGGGAACCCTCTTGCACTGTTGGTGGGAATGTAGATTGATACAGTCACTATGGAGAACAGTATGGAGGCTCCTTAAAAAACTAAAAATAAAATTACCATATGAGCCAGCAATCCCACTACTGGGCATATACCCAGAGAAAACCTTAATTCAAAAAGACACATGCACCCCGATGTTCATTGCAGCACTATTTACAAGAGCCAGGTCATGGAAGCAACCTAAATGCCCACAGACAGATGAATGGGTAATGATGTGGTACATGTATACAATGGAATTTTACTCAGCCATAAAAAGGGATGAAATTGGGTCATTTGTTGAGACGTGGATATTATCTAGAGACTGTCATACAGAGTGAAGTAAGTCAGAAAGAGAAAAACACATATATTAATGCATACATGTGGAACCTAGAAAAATGGTACAGGTGAAGCAGTTTGCAGGGCAGAAACTGAGACACAGATGTAGCGAACAAACGTATGGCCACCAAGGGGGGAAAGTGGTGGGGGTGGAGGTGGTGGTGTGATGGATTGGGCAAGTGGGATTGACATGCATACACTGATGTGGATAAAATTGATGCCTAAGGGCTTCCCTGGTGGCGCAGTGGTCTGTAGAAGAACACGTGGCGCATCTTTGGAAAACCTACTCTGCCACACCAGCTTCTACTGAAGGGTCGTCTCGCCTGGCCTCAGCGTGCCCAAGACAGGCGGCACCCTGTCTCCCAACAGAACTGCCCCTCCACAAGGGACCTGACTCCAGAAAGCTGCCCAGCTTGCATCCGTCTGTGACCTGAAAGAGAAAGAAACGTGCTCAAGGTTTATCTGTCGCAGCAGCTAGCGGTGCTTACGCTGACTCATACAACCATCTAAACATGGGGGCTATGCTTGCCTTGGCTTTCTCATGAGCTTGTAGGAAAAACACACACGGCTGCAAGATTCATTGCCCTAAGATTCTCCCCCCTTAATTCTCGTAATAATCGATTTGATCTCGGGTCTGTTTCAACATTTACAAAGCGCTTTTATCCCCTCTCTCTAAATCAGGGTAACCACACCCAGCCCAAGACCTGTCGATTTCGCCACCCCAATACCTCCAGACCCCATCGGCCTCTCTCTGTCTCCCCAGGCATCCTGGCCTGGGCTGTCCTCCTCTCTGCCTGACCCACTGCAGGGACCTGCTCAGCAGTCTCCACATACACACTCTGTCCCCACTCCATCCTTCCAGCTCCCCTGCTTACAGCCGTGCATTGCTTCCATTCTTCTTAAGGCAGAGTCCAGAATCCTCACCGTGGCCATGGGCCCCCTCTGCTCCAGCCCCCGTGGCCTCGTCCCAGTTCCTCTGAGGCTGCTTAGTCACACTCACCACTTTTCATGAGCCACCCGTGGCCGCTGGCGTGTATTTCCTACAAAATGACGATAAGAGTTCCTTACCAGCTGCTATGAGAACCCAATGAGATAGGATAGGAGCATGCCCAAGGACAAAAAGAATGCACAAGAAAATCTCCCTTTACCAAAAAAAAAAAAAAAAAAGAAAATGAGGCAATTCACATAATAGATTCCCCTTAAAAAAAAAAAGGTGTTGAGGAAGAATATTTATTATGCAAAAAAGTTCATAATATACTGCAAAGAGAAAAAAGGAGACATCCAAGTATGCTGATGAGTATGCCACTAATTTTGTAAATGTGTGTACTTCGTAGTTTTACACAAATATTTAATTTTATAATTATCTATAAATCATTGACAAGTTATAAATACGTATAGTTTATGTGGGTATGGGTGGGTGTATACATATTTTTAAAACCACAAGATCATTACCAAAATATTAGTAGTGGTTATCTCTGAGAGGCAGGATGCATGAAAGATGTTTAATCTTTGTGTTTTCTGTGGGTTGGTTGTTTTGTTTTGTTTTGTTTTTGAATTTTTTTGCATTGAGTATGAGCTGTTTGTAATTAGAAGGTGAAGCTGGCCATCCCCTGCATGAGGAGAGACTGTGCTACTTGGACAAATGGTACAGGATTCTTGAATCTGTGGCACCGGCTGAATCTGTTTAGTATTTTGAATTATAGATAAACTAAACAATCTGTTTAAAACTGAACAAAAAGCTGTTCTACATTATATCATTTGTCTGTGAAAAGTAGTTAAAATAAAGCTGATGTATCCTAATAGACGTTTGCAGGCAAGGAACGTTAGTTAAGTGGCCCTGAGTCTGATTTGCAGGAAGTTGCTTTGTGTCGTTTGTCGGTTTGGCTCTGTTTGATATGACCTGGTTTGAACGAGGCTCAAAGGGACAGTTCTACCTTGACCTTGGATTTTTGACCCGCCTGGCCTCCCAGACACCTGGTGAACCCTCTCTGCTGAGGGGGATGGGAGGGCATCCCTATAGCGTCACAAAGATCTACCTGGAAGGGGACAGTGCACAGGTGTGACAGTGACACAGGAGAGGGGCCCAGGTCGGGGGTGGACAGGTGTGAAGGCATCAGGCAGGGTAGCCTGAGCACAGGTGGGGAGATGGTCTCAGGAGCTGCACTGGACAGAGCTCCAGCTGGACAGACATCTGCTCTGAGCGTAGCCATGATCACCAAGGAAGGGAGGTAAGTGGAAAAGCAAGGCCAAGGCCAGGCGGTGGGAAACGCCAGTATTCTGTGGTCAAGGGTGTGAGAAGGGACCAGTGAAGAGCTCGGTCAAGTGGGAGGACACATGAAGGACTCTCTCCCAGAAGAAGCCAGGGAGCAAGGGAGGGCAGAGACGGGGATGGGACCCAGCAAAGCATGGGGGGCAGGGGTGGGGGGCAGTTCCAGTGGCCCAGGGGCCGCCCTCTGCAGAAGGGCACAGGTGCACCGAATCTTGAGAGAGACCCGTCAAACCATAACCGGGACCCAGGGGATAGAGGCTGAGCACCAGCAGCGTCCCCTGCAGCCTCTGCTGAAGATGTGCACGGCCCTTGGACAGATACAACTTCCCTGGAGAAATGCCCTTTTTCTCACACATCTTCATTCAGGTACCCCAAGGGCAAAGGGTGAGTGCAAACCCCCAGGAGAGGTTAGGGTCCTAGTCCAGAGCGGCCAGCACAACGAGAGATAGAACCTGGAGCTTTCGCTTTAAATGAGCGACCATCTGGTATTTCTACACTTAAGCTGCCTGATTCCCCACGAAGTCAGCAGCTCTCAAGTCTTAGAGTCAAGACAGCAACGTCCTCTCTCACCAGGTCCCTCCAGGACTCCACAGGTCCTCCTGGGATGCTTGGTCGTCTGAGTTCAGCCTCCATCCTAGGACCCTCATTCACACTCTATCTCACGGTCCATTCTCCTGGCAGACTCCAAGCGAACGCCAGATGCCAGGGGGATTCTTTTTCCTTCCAACGCTGTGGAGGAAAAACATCTCCCAGATGTGGGAGCCGCCCTGCCAGTTCAGAAAATGATGGAGAAACCAGAGTCTCAGTGCATCAGGGCACAAAGGCACAAGCCTGGCTTCTGTACTCAGTCGTGTCGCCTGAGCCTTCCTGGAGCGGAAGACCACACTGAGGTCTGCAGACAGGAGACGCTGGACGTGACCTTGTCAGAGCTGGGTGCACACGTCCGCTCACCCCCAGGGGACATGAGACAGGTGCAGAGGGAGCGGTGCACTGGACTGTTTGCTCAAGGGGGACTTGAACAGCCAACAAAAGAGGCTCTAGATAGCACAGCTGAGGATCAGAGCCCCATCGCTGCGCTGCCCCACTGCACTTAGAAAGCCCCCAACAGGGAAGGGTCAGGTGGGCAAGGTGACTCAGCACCTTATCCTCTCAGTACCGGTCACGGGTGGCTGCCCCACACCCACCCCTGCAGGGCCTCTTCCCCGTCTCCATGACGACAACATCTCAAAGGTAGTGAAGGGAACCCGGAGACACGTTCGAATCTCCCTCTTCTTCCTGATCTTTCCTGATTTTCACCGCTCCCGTCAAGATGGTCATCCGATGCCCCAGACGCCTCGCCTTCACCTCGATGATTAAGACCTGCAGGTCTGGGCTCTGCCATTTGTCCTCTGCCCGCACCCACACCTGTGCCTCCGTCACACCTCCTTCTGGACCGCACTCCATTGAATAAACATCTGAAGTGTCTCAAATGTGTCTCCTGGATTTGTTCATCAAGAAGTTATCCCAGGGCTTCCCTGGTGGCGCAGTGGTTGAGAGTCCGCCTGCCGATGCAGGGGACACGGGTTCGTGCCCTGGTCCGGGAGGATCCCACGTGCCACAGAGCGGCTGGGCCTGTGAGCCATGGCTGCTGAGCCTGCACGTCCGGAGCCTGTGCTCCGCAACAGGAGAGACCACAACAGTGAGAGGCCCGCGTACCGCAAAAAAAAAAAAAAACGTTATCCCAGGGCTTGTGCAGAACATTCCCGGGCGCGGGGGGCAGTAAGATGGATTGTGGTAGCCTGAGCAGTGGGCGGGAAGGAGGGTGTGGAGACGGAGCTTTTGAAGGGGATGGAGCGTTCTAGATCTTCACTGCGGGAGAGGTTCCACCTGTCTGTCAACACCCACAGAAGTGCACACTGCAAAGGATGGATTGCACTCGGTGTGAATTACACCTCAGTGCCTTCGATATACAGAAATATAGAATAAAGCATTCGTGTTCAACAGTGACCACTTTTCTCTCCAGATACTCCTGTGCCTTTCACCCATCACATTTCAGAGGCCGCTCCGTGTAAAAGATGACGAACATTTTTCGTTCCGTTTTCTACTTTGTCTGCTCACCAATTTTCTCCTCATTTTCCCCTCAGCATAGATTTTCCTCGCTTCCCTTAATAGGCTCCGTTCTATAATTAGTCCGCTCTGATCATTCTTTTATCACGTATGTTTTATTTCTAAAATATTCACTACCGCGGCTGTCCCATCACGCCTGAATTCCCAATTCCCTGATCAGCATTTTTACAGTCATACAGTAGTAGTAATCTCTTCTATTTCGGTAGTGCCTTTTTTTTTTCTTTTTGTCTGATGAACAAAAATGTACCTTGAAGGTATTTTATATCCCTGGGAGTAGTTGGGGAAGGAAAAGAGATTTTGCAGATGGATAAATATAGGCACAAAACGCTGTGCAGGGCGCAAGTCACGGAAGATGGCGTTGAACGTTGGCCAAAGCTCAGCTCAGAGCCTCGTATCCCAAGAAGGGTGTGGCCCCGTCAGCCCACTGCTCCCGCCTCTGCCCCCTCCAAGCCGGGGAGAATCTAGAGTCAGCCCCATTCACCTCTGGGTGGGAGCCAGACTGAGCCTCTCTCTTTACAAGGTGGAGCACAAAATCAGCCCCCTCCCCACTTAACACAAGAGACTTCCTGAGGGTTAGGGTAGAAGATGACCAAAAATGGAAATGTCATCAGCACAGAGTGCTTACCTGGAGAGAAGTAAGGGATTTCTCCAAATCCAGAGGCTGCCTTTGCTAACCCCTGACTCTGGTTTTGTGAGCACACAGTACCCCCTCCCACCCAGGGGCAGGTCTGGAGCCAAGACCCACCCTATGGGGGCACCTTTGGGCATTGTTTCCCCAGCCAACCCCCCCCCCCGCAATAGCTTTCTGGATCCAAGCCTCTCTCTCAACAAGCACAGGGCTTCTGGCTTGTTGGGCTGTCGCAAATTTTCCCCTTTTCTGGAAATATGTTGTCCCAGCACACAAAGTCAGCACCAAACAGGGTCAGCCTTTAGAGCAACATGGGATGCGTGGGGTACAGACCACACACACAACTATTAAGCTGTGCAAAGTGCTCTGCAGCCAACCCGACCGCCTGTAACCAGTCCTGGTGACACAACAGGCAACCTAACCACTGTTCCGTGAGCTCCCATCTGGGGTGGGCACGTCACACACACAGGTTGCTATGGATGCAAGAAGATGCAGGTCACTCCGGGAATAAGTGAATGAGCTGGGATTTGGACCACAGACCACACTCCTTCTCCTGCTTTCTCTTTACATAAATCATGAACATGGGACCTCGCTGGGATTGGCAGAGGGTTTTCCAAATCTTTTGACCCCCTCATGTAACTACCTCCCTCCAGTGTTATGGCAGGTTTTGTTCTCCAAAAGTGGCCACAGCTGTATCTCCCATCCCAACTGCTCTTCTTAAAATATTACCTTGACACTTCTCCTGTGGAGTGTTGGGGGCCATGTCCCTTCCTCTTGAACCTGGGCAGGTTTGAAAGACTAGACTTATGTACTCATTCATTTTTTTAGGGTTTTGATTTGTTTGTTTGTTTGGAGTTTTTTTGTTTTGTTTTGGTGGGGGTTTTTTGTTTGGGATTGTTTTTTTTTTTTTTGCCACACCATGAGGCATGCGGGATCTTAGTTCCCCGACCAGGGATTGAACCCTGGCCCCCCTGCAGTGGAAGCACGGAGTTTTAACCACTGGACTGCCAGGGAATTCTCCTCATTCATTTATTTTGTAATTATTTCTTGAGCACCACCTATGTGCCTGGCAGCCTCACTCAGATTTTAAACACTTAAGACTCTACTTTTACATTTTAGGAGAAAAATTCCTCCCTAGCAGGGGGCTCCCTGATTTGCTTTGAACTAGAGACAACACCCAAGACAATGTTTCCACAAGGTACCCGGAGGACCCAGTACTGAATCTGCACCCCATCCCTGCCCCGCTCTCTGTGGGGCTGCGCTGTATGGACTATGGGACAGGACGGAAACATCCAAGTCAGAGACTCCCCGCCTGCTTGTGTCAGATCCAGGGTCACTCTTGGATCCTTATATGAAAATGCATACCTCTTCACCACAATCCACAGCGCACACTTGCTTCCCTGAATCTTCTGGAATATTCAGCAGGCAGATAAAATTATGCAGTTTCTAAGATCACTTTGACACTTTCAGAGTTCTATCTGGAGATGGAAGGCAACCACTGAAAAAGAAATCACATTCTATGCAATTGAGAGTGAGAATATGGTGTATGTCGGCATGGGCGAACCCCAAATAATCTATTTTCACATCCCAGGGCGGTAAATCAGTCACTTTGAGCTCAGCCTACCAGTCAGAAGGGCCGTCCTCCTCCTGCAGGGGGCACAGAGAATGTTGCCCTGTACAGTGTTTTTCCCTCCATATTTCTATGGAAATACGAGGAAAAGAGCAATAAGGGTCCCTCCGTCACCACACCTGAGGCTCTTCACAGCCGATTTCGCCCCCTCTTCTGCCCAAGCGCCCCATGTTCTAGTCACCCAGGTGACCCTTATGCCCCCAAACTCCTTGCACTTTCCAGCCTCAGGGCCTTTGCACATGCTGTTCCTCCATCATGAATGCCATCCCTTCTTTGTCTAATTGGAAAAAAATCATACATCCTTTAAGACCTAGTGCAATGTTACCTGGTTTCCAGAACATTCCAACACCCGCCTCCCCAGCAGGGTCGGCTTTTCCCGCATCTGTGCCTCTACAGAACTTTGTCACTAGTGAGAGTGTCCATCTCTGCCTATACTTTGGGCCCCGAGGGTTGGGTTCATACATAAGACAAGGTATGTGACCAGTAAGTGATTTTTTTTAAGGAGGAAATAAATGAATAAGCACATTCGACCCATTTTGACTTCTGCCCCCGGGAGGATTTTGCACACTTAGTGGCCCCCCTCCCTCCGAAGGCTCAGACGTCTCTCATTCTCTGCTCAGAGGGAAACTGAGTTCTCGTGGATGGCGACTCCCACACAATGCAAATAATCACTTTCTCGTGGCCGTAGAAAAGCTTTTTTTTTTTTTTTTACATCTATATTGGAGTATAACTGCTTTACAACGGTGTGTTAGTTTCTGCTTTATAACAGTGAATCAGTTATACATATACACTACCAAACGTAGAAAAGCTTTTGTTTGAGCTGGCCGGCAGCTGTCTTAAATGGAAGGCGCCGGTGCAAATAAAGTGAGCTCAGGGAGCTCAGGACCCACGCACCTGCTGGCCCAGAAGCCGGGAGCCCCTGCAGGGTGAGAGGGGCGAGAAGGGGGTGCCGCTGGGCTCTGGAGACGACTCCTGAGGAAAAGCCAAAGCACCCTCCCGCCTGCCTCTTCCCGCTGCTGTCCTCTGTCCTCATGACGCTGTGTGCCTGCCCGGAGTTGTTCTGTTTTTCCAAAGCTCTCCTGTGATCCTTACTATACCCCCTGCGAGGGCGGAATGCAGCTCTGATCATCCCGCCACATCCCAGCGGAGCCCCAGCAGCAGGATAGGAGTGAATTTACCGGAGCAAGTGTGCAGGCGGGGGCCGCCTCCTGTGGCCGGAATCAAACACGAGCTGAGGCTCCCCGGGCAGGCGGACCACGTGGAAAAGCCGCGCGTGGATCAGGGCCGCTGGCATCTGCCAGTGTGACAACGGCCTCTCAGCGGGAGGGGCAGCCTGCGTCCTGATGGTGAGGATGTCATTGCTTCCCTCCTTTCTAAAGAGCTGCGCGCTCTGAGACTCAGCATGGCGGGTGGCGGGGGGGGGCGCGGGGAATCCATGAGTCAGGACCCAAGCTCCCAGTTCGGGTTCCTGCACGGACGGGCCCTGTGACCTTGTACAGAGCCTCAGCCCCTGCCCCCCGGGGCCTCCTGTAAGAAGAAGATGTGGTGGCACATCAGTGGCCTTTCGCCCACAAGGTCTCGAAGATCAGAAAGACCCGCATTTCCGAGAAAGACGTTCCATGGGCAGAGACAACGCACCAACACATCTGTAATGATAACAAAGCTCCGGTTTCCAACATAGATTTTATCTGGAGCCACCCAGGAAGAGGTTCTGCTTCCAAGTCAGATGGTGTCTGAGCAGAAGCGTCCAGAGCTTGAGTCCTGCGATCAGGAAGACCTGGGTTCAAACCCAGCCCCTCCCACTCAGGGTGATCTTAGGCAAATTGTTTAACCTCTTTGGACTTCGGTTTGCTTGTCTGTAAAATAAGTCTACAAAATGGAGCTGGTAATAGTATCTGCCATAGGGCAGAGAGCATCATTGTGAACATTTAAATGAGGTGATACAGCACGTGGCACAGAGTAAGTGCCCAATAAACACGGGTAATATGATCATTCACATGTAACAAAAATGATAGACAGCTACTTCAAAGGTAGTTGATTTAGGCACTAGATTTTAAAAATTGCTAAGATATACAATTAAGTGAAAAATTCTTGAGTTAATCAAGAAACTAGTTCCGGGCTTCCCTGGTAGCGCAGTGGTTGAGAGTTCGCCTGCCGATGCAGGGGACACGGGTTCGTGCCCCGGTCCGGGAAGATCCCACATGCCGCGGAGCGGCTGGGCCCGTGAGCTATGGCCGCTGAGCCTGCGCATCCAGAGCCTGTGCTCCGCAACGGGAGAGGCCACAACAGTGAGAGGCCCGCGTACCGCAAAAAAAAAAAAAAAATAGTTTAACTATGTAACATACAGATAAGGAATTTTCCACTCAGTCTCAGCCCCCTAACTTGCTAGGCTGCCGCCCCAGCCCTGATTCCTGGGACACCAGAGCTTTTCTGAGACAGTTCTAGATGCCACCTGCTCACCCTTCACCTGCTCATCCCAGCCCCTCCTGCCCCACCCCTCGTGCTTCGTTTCTTGGCCACCGGCTCATAAAGCACCAGCCCCTTTGGGCAGGGCTGTCAGTAAACTCTAGTTGTGAAGGCCCTACTGTTCCATAGAGACCTTATCAGATGGGATTTTTACTCCGGTACACAGAAGAGTGGAGTTGTTTTATCTCACACTCTAATGGTCAGCTTGGGATGGTTTTCCTTCCCTTATCAATGTCAAAACAGTGATCACAAAGGTATATCCGCACAGCAGCAAGGCTGTTACCATAAATAAGTGACGGTGCTTTGGGTGGAGGGGCTGGCGGTCTGGCTCCGCATTGGCTTGCTGTTCTGGTCTCGCTGCTGCCAACTGACAGAGGCTTTGGGGTTGAGGACAGCGGGGCGTGGTAGAGACTGAGGCTAACTGGAGACCCGAGCAGACCTGCCTCTAGCTCATAATTTGAGGATGAGGGCCCACTTTTTCTAGTTTCTCTGATGTTTCAGATTTTTACTTAAAATCCCCCAAATTTTAAAATCAGTAAATAATTTTAGCTCGTTTTTTTTTTTACACTGTGAGTCAAGTAAAACATAAACTGCACACCAGATTCAGCTCGCGAGCCATCACCTTGTGAGATTTCATTAAGCCTCCTCCAGCCAGTCCTCACCATCACCTCCAGCATGTGTGAACAGGAGAGGAGAGAGGCCAGGGTCACCATGTGCGGTCGTCCAGGGAGTGCACTGCCCAAGGGCCCCCCACCTGAGAGGCTGCCTTTTCTATCCCAGGCATCCAAGATTTGTACTATGAATGTCAACCGTCGTCCAGCAGAGGGCAGTAGCGTGTCACGCTCTGACCACAGCACATCACAAAAATTCTCAACAGATGGATGTAAAGTGTCTTAAGGCAGGGATGTCCTTCTTCTCATTCATACAAAAGGGATGTAAGGCCCAGCAGCAGCCCTGAGGGTGGAGAATACTCGAGTGAACGATCCTATCCATTCTGATTGGGTTGCAAAATGGAAGTTCCAAATACCAAGGTCAGTGAGGTTATGGAGAAACCAGGAGCTATGCACTACCGGGGAGCGGGGGCGGGGTGTGAATTGACACACCCCCTACTCTGGAAACCGTTTGACAGCATCTACTCAAGCTGGACATACAAATACCCATGACCCGTGGGACTTCCCTGGTGGTCCAGTGGTTAAGACTTTGCCTTCCAATGCAGGGGGTGTGGGTTGGATCCCTGGTCGGGGAGCTAAGATCCCACATACCTTGTGGCCAAAAAACCAAAACATAAAACAGAAGCAATGAGACTTCCCTGGTGGCTCAGTGGTTAAGAATCCGCGTGCCAGTGCAGGGGACACGGATTCAATCCCTGGTCCGGGAAGATCCCACATGCCGCGGAGCAGCTAAGTCCGTGCGCCACAACTGCTGAGCCCGTGAGCTGCAACTACTGAAGCCCGCGCGCCTGGAGCCTGTGCTCCGCAACAAGAGAAGCCACCGCAATGAGAAGCCCGTGCACCGCAACGAAGAGTAGCCCCCGCTCACCTCAACTAGAGAAAGCCCTCGCACAGCAACGAAGACCCAGTGCAGCCAAAAATAAATAAATAAATAATTTTTTAAAAACTAGAAGCGATACTGTAACAAATTCAATAAAGACTTTTAAACAACGGTCTACATCAAAAAAAAACTTTAAAAAAAATACCCGTGACCCAGCAATTCCACTAGGTGTTAGCCCAACAGCACACATGCATACATGCACCCGGAAACATGTTCTAGAACATCGGTGGGCACGCCCTTTGTAAGAGCCAAAACTAGAAAGAGCTCCAGTGTCCATCAGTAATAGAAAGGATAAATAAACTGTATGTTCACAGAGTGGATACTAGACAGCAATGCAAATGAAACAGGATATGGACAAACCTCATGAAAGTAATATTAGGTACGTGAAGGCAGCCACAAAAAGGAATGTCCTGTGTGATTTCATTCGTGTGAAATGTAAACGGCAGGCAAAGCTCAGCTATGGTGTCAGAAGTCCGGATAGCACTTAGGGGTGCCTGGGTGGTGACCCAAAGGGCACACAGGGACTCTGCTGTGGTGCTGGTAAGGTTCTGGCGCTTGACCTGGTGGCGATGACGCGGATGGGGTCCCTTTGGGAGGTCCACTCGTGGTTTGCTCCCTTTCCGTACACGTATGAGTCCAACACACAAGTGTCACAGCAGAGAATCCCACGTGTGCTTTGGACAGGCAAGGGCTTCAGAGGGGGGAGAGGGAGGAAACCCCCAGGTTCCTGCATCGCCACCTCCAGGTATAACGTTCACTCCAGAACTGCCTGGAATCACAGGTGTTGTGTTGTTACCAAGGAAGACCAGCACCCCTGGATGGGCTGTGTCAACGGGCCTATGTACAGGGTTTGGCGACCAGGAATCCGTGCTTCCCTGAGGCGAGGACTTGTGTGCTAGTCATTAATGTGGGTCGCGGTTCCCGGGAGATCCGTAGGGGAGACAGAGTAGTCGAGGGAAGGCAGGACTTGGGGGCAAAGTCCAGGCCTCTGGCAAGTAGGTTACACCTCAGGGTCTGACTCGGGCAAGGGAGCTGGGCTTTCATATTCTCAAACCTGTCAGTCCTCGGCCGAGGGCTCACCTGGGAGATGGAAACCCCTTGATCTCTGTGTGGGCAGGCAGAGCAGCTCAGGTGCAGGCCATCCAAAGCTAAGCATCCCTTGGTGCTTTCACCTCTTGGTGAAAAGAATCATGGGATCATGGGGGAGCTCGGATAGCCTCGCCCTACTGCGACATGAGGACCTTGAGTCTAGACTTTGACCTCCTAGCTTTTCCCGGCTGTCTCCATTTCAGAACTGGGGAGATGGGAGGCTGCCCGCCTCACTGGAATCACACATCAACTTCATCTGGCTCCAAGACATTGATAAATCGTTACACGATGTGCTGATCGCTTTGGTTTCCTCTGGAAAACGAGGCCAAGGACGCTTTCGAATTGCCGATGCCGGCCCAGAAGTCCTGGCCCGCTTGGCCTCCGGGTCTCCCCTGCAGACCTCCCTGGGACCACGACCCACGTAAATGACCTGCACATAAACCCTCATCTCAGGGCTTGCTTCTGGGGACCCGGACCTAAAACGGAGGAGAGAATGGATTTCATCAACTTGGAGCTTTGGAAACCTGAGACCCAGAGCGGCACGCCTCCTGTCTTCCACACATGCCTGTGGATCCGGTTTTGCAAACAGAGCGAGTCGCTTGCAACAAGCTTGCGAGAGGCTGTCATCGTTTCCAGGATTTGCTCTTACTCAAGCTGTGCTATTTTCTTTGGGAACAGAGATGTGCTCCCCCAGGCCGGACCCCAGGCTTCATTCCTTGTCCCCAGCGTGGAACTCGGATGCATTTTCCCATAAAAATAACAGCGACGGCTAACATCAGTATCCATGCCACCGCTGACCAAGCCCTCTCCCCAAAAAAAGCCTTCTTAACCCATGCATTGCCCAACTTGAATTTGTCAAGTGCTCACCTGAGTTCTTCCTCCAGTTTGATGGGGGAAAAGAACGTTTTCCTCTCCTGGAATCAAGGCTTCTCTACAGGACAGAGAGTGAGAACTCGCTCTGTTATCCGAATAGACCCGGGATCCAGGGCTTCCCAGCTGCCCACCCTCGGACCGGCCAGTCCCCCCGCCCCCGGACCGGCCACTGGCCTCTGTCCTTGGTGCAATGGACCCAAGGACACTAACCTCTCAGGATTATAGTGAGTGTTGCAGATAATACCAAATGGGAAATAGGCATATGGAAAGGTGCTTCACGGCACTAACCATCCAAGAAACGCCAAGAAAAATTACAACGCGATACCAAGTTGGGCAAAAGTAAACTCTCTCCCATCACGTGGTAGCACCACATGGTACAGCTACTTGGGAAGTCTGTTTGGTAGTGCCTGCCGGAGCTAATTATACACATTCCCCATGCCCCAGCCAGCTCACTAATCCGCAAGTGGAAGAAGGGCATGGACCCACCCAAAGAACCATCAGGCGTGTCCCTGCAACTTTACTTACAACAGGCAAAAGCTGGAAACAACTCAAATGTCTGCCAGCGGTGAATGGGTAAGTAGCATGGGTGTATAGGCTGTAACAATGAAATATGATACAGCAGTGAGAGTGAACAAAGCCCATTCCGACAACACGTGTGAGCCTCACATACACCACACTGAGCAAAGTTAGAGCGTATGTGCTGTACGAGTCCATTCAGATCAAGTTCAAAGACAGGCAAAACTGTCTTAGTCCTTTCAGGCTGCTCTAACAAAGCACCATGGACTGGGTGGCTTGTGAACAACAGGAATTTATTTCTCCCAGCTCTGGAGGCTGGAAGTCCCGGATCAGGGTGCCAGCATGGCTGAGTTCTGGTGAGGGCCCTCTTCTAGGTTGCAAATGCCTTTAACTAGAATGACCACACAACCCAGCAATTCCACTCCTAGGTAGGTACCCAAAAGAACTGAAGACAGGAGCTGAAACAAAAATGTGTACACTAATGTCCATAGCAGCATTATTCACCACAGCCAAAGGGTGGAAACAACCCAAGTGTCCATCTGTTGATGAATGGATAGACAAAATGTGATCTATCCATACAGTAGATTTTTTTTACATCTTTATTGGAGTATAATTGCTTTACATTGGTGTGTTAGTTTCTACAGTATAACAAAGTGAATCAGCTAAGCTATACGTATACATATATCCCCATATCCTCTCCCTCTTGCATCTCTCTCCCACCCTCCCTATCCCACCCCTCTAGGTGGTCACAAAGCACTGAGCTGATCTCCCTGTGCTATGCATCTGCTTCCCACTAGCTGTCTGTTTTACATTTGGTAGTGTATATATGTCCATGCCACTCTCACTTCATCCCAGCTTACCCTTCTCCCTCACCGTGTCCTCAAGTCCATTCTCTATGTCTGCATCTTTATTCCTGTCCTGCTCCTAGGTTCTTCAGAACCATTTTTCTTTTTTTAGATTCCATATATATGTGTTAGCATATGGTATTTGTTTTTCTCTTTCTGACTTATTTCACTCATACAGTAGATTTTTTTGATTGAAGTGTAGTTGATTTATAATGTGTTAATTTCTGCCCTACAGCGAAGTGATTCAGTTACGCATATACATATATTCATCTTCATATTCCTTTCCATTATGGTTTGTTATACGATGTTGAATCTCGTTCCCTGTGCTCTACAGTAGGACCTTGTTGCTTATCCATTCTATGTATAGGAGTTTGCATCTGCTAATCCCAAACTCCCAATGCATCCCTCCCCCACCCCCTTCCCCTCGGCAACCACAGGTCTGTTCTCCGTCTGTGAGACTGTTTCCGTTTCGTAGATAAGTTCATTTGTCATACAGTAGATTTTATTCCTCCATAAAAGGAGTCAAGTACTGATACATGCTAGAATGTGATTGAACTTGAAAACGTGATGCTAAGTGAAAGAAGCCAGACTCAAAAGGACACACACGTGGTGTGATTCCATTTCTGTGAAATACGTGCAATAACAAATCCATGGAGACAGCAAGGAGGTGAATGATTTCCAGGGGCTGGGAGGGCAAGGGGTGTGGGGGAGGGGGGAGGACGGGATTTGGGGGCAGTGAGTGCTTCATGTGTGGGGTTTCAGTTTGGGGTGATGAAAAAGTTCTGAAACTTGATAGCGGTGATGGTTTCGCAACACTGTGAATTACTTGATGCCACTGAAGTGTACACTTTAAAATGATTCAAATGAGAGATTTTATGTTGTGTGCATTTTGCTGCACACACAAAAAGTTAAACCTGGAGTTACCATATGACTCAGCAATTCCACTCTCCAGTGTAGAGCCCAGAGAATTGAAAACATGTGTCCACACAAAAAGCTGTCCATGAATGTTCATAACAGCATGATTCCTAACAGCCTTAAGGTGGAAACAATCCAAATAACCATCACATGAGGAATGGATGTTTGGGTTTCCTAGGGTTGCTGAAACAAATTACAGCAAACCAAGTGACTTCAAACAATAGAAACATACTGTCTCACAGATCTGGAGGCCAGAAGTCTGAAATCAAGGTTTCGGCAGGGCTGAAACCTGTAGGGGAATCCTTCCCTGCCTCTTCCAGCTTCTGGTTTTGCTGGCAATCCTTGGCATTTCTGGGCTTGTAGCTGCATCACTCCAATCTCTGCTCTGTTGTCACATGGCCACCTTCTCTCTATGTATCTTGTAAGGACATTGGTCATCGCTGATTAAGGGCTCACTCAGGATGACCTTCTTTTAACTAATTCCTCTGTAACAGCTCTATTTCCAAAAAAGGTCACATTCTGAGGAACTAGGGGTTAGGGTTTCATTTGTGTTTCTTGTGTTTTGGTTTTTTTTTGCGGTAGGCGGGCCTCTCACTGTCGTGGCCTCTCCCGTTGCAGAGCACAGGCTCCGGACACGCAGGCTCAGCGGCCATGGCTCACGGGCCCAGCCGCTGTGCGGCATGTAGGATCTTCCTGGACCGGGGCACGAACCTGTGTCCCCTGCATTAGCAGGCGGACTCTCAACCACTGCGCCACCAGGGAAGCCCTTATTTGTTTTTTTGGAGGACACAATTCAACTCCTAACCATGGACAAATGAAATGTGGTGTATCTACACAATGAGGTATGATCCAGCCATGGGAGGGAATGCAATACTGCCACGTGCTACACCGTGGGTAAAACCTGAAGGCATGATGCCAAGTGGGAGAAGCTGGACTCAAAAGGTCATGTAGAGTACGACTCCATTTATATGAAATGAAATACCCAGAACAGGCACATCCATAGACACAGAAAGCAGCTTATAGAGCCTGTGGGGGGGGACAGGATGCAGAGTGACTACTAATGGGTCTGGAGTTTATTCTAAGGGTGATGAAAATGTTCTAGAACTAAACAGAGGCATCAGTTGCACGACTCTGCAAATATACTGAAAACTACCCAATTGTACACTTTAAAAGGGTGGATTTATGGTATGTCAATTACATCTCAATAGAAAAAAAAATTATCCCATTAAGAGGGCGAAAAAAAAAACAAGCTCCAAAGTGGGAGAAAATATTTGCAAACCATTTATTTACCAACCGACTTGTATTTAGAATCTATTTAAAAGAAAACAAAAGAACTCTCAGAAGTCAATAGTAAAAAAACAACCTAATTAGAAAACGGGCGAAAGACATGAAGAGATATTTCACTGAAAAGTATATACAGATGGCAGGTGAACCCATGAAAAGACTTCAGCATTGTCAGCCACAGGAGAAATGCAAATGAAAAGCCCAGTGGGGTGTGACTACATCCAGACGGCTAAAATAAAAAATGGGGACAGCGCCCAAACCTGGCAAGGATGTGGAGAAACTGGATTGTACGTGGTTGCTGGTGGGAAAGTAAAATGGTACAGCCCCTCTGGAAAATTGTTTGACAGTTTTTTGTTTTGGTTTGGTTTTTTGGCTGCGCTGAGCAGCTTGCAGGATCTTGGTTTCCTGACCAAGGATTGAATCCGGACCCACGGCCATGAAAGCGCTGAGTCCTGACCACTGGTCCGCCAGGGAACTCCCTGTTTGACACTTTCTTACAAGACTAAATACGCACTTTTCATACAACCCAGAAATTACACTTTGGGGCATTTACGCAGAAATGAAAACTATGCCACACAAAAACTTTTGTTCAGAGCAATTTTATTTGTCGGGCCCCAAAACTGGAAAGAACCTAATTGCCTTTAAGGAAACTGTTACATCCACACCAGGGATACTACTTAGCAATCAAAAGGAACAAACTGTCGATACACATAAGAACTTTTATGCATCTCAAGGGGATTATGTTGGGGGGAAGGGAGGAGTGAGTCCCAAAAGGTTACATATTATATGATATTCCATTTATGTAACATTCTTCAGAAGGCAGAATTATAGTGATGGAGACAGATTAGTGGTTTCTAGGGGTTAGGCACGGGGGTGATTGGATAGGAGGCTATAACAGAGCAGCACAAGGGAGACTTTTTTTTTAATTTTATTGAAGTGTAGTTGATTTACAATGTTGTGTTAATTTCTGCTGTACAGCAAAGTGATTCTGTTTTATACATATATATGTATATATATATACTTTTTCATATTCTTTTCCATTGTGGTTTATCACAGGATATCAAATATCGTTCCCTGTGCTATACAGTAGGGCCTTGTTGTTTATCCATCCTGTATATAAGAGTTTGCACCTGCTGACCCCAAACTCCCAATCCTTCCCATGAGGGGGATCTTTGCGGTGGTGATCAGTTTTGTATCTTTTTTTTTTTTTTTTTTTTTTGCGGTACGCAGGCCTCTCACTGCTGTGGCCTCTCCCGTTGCGGAGCACAGGCTCCGGACACGCAGGCTCAGCGGCCATGGCCCACGGGCCCAGCCGCTCCACGGCATGTGGGATCTTCCCGGACCAGGGCACGAACCCATGTTCCCTGCATCGGCAGGCGGACTCTCAACCACTGCGCCATCAGGGAAGCCCCAGTTTTGTATCTTGATTGTGGTGGTCGTTACGCAGATCTACACATGCGGTAAAAATTACATAAAACTACACACACACACACACACACACACACACACACACGTAACTGGTGAAATCTGAATAAGCTCTGGTACAAATGTCAATTTCTGGTTATGACGTTGTATTATAATTATGCAGGAGGTTACCATTGGGGGAAACTGGAGGTAGGGAACAAGTGACCTCTGCATATTTTTTGAAACTTCTTGTGAATCTAGAACAATGTAAAAATAAAAAGCATTTTTAAAATAGCTGAAGAGCCGGTACTGCCTAGACACTAACCAGTCTGAAGAGAGCCCAGGCACAGCCAGTGTGGTCGCCCCCTACTGGCGCATATAGGCCTCTCACAGACCCCAGGATGAAACCAAATGGAGGTGTCGTGGAAGGCTGCATCCCAGGAGGGGATGCACTGAAAAGATTTGGTGCCTTTAAAGATGGGAATGAGGGAAGAAAAGGGACACACTTCCTTGGTGTAAGGCCACTAAATGGCAGAGAAAGAAGAAGAAGAAGGACTCATCTCTCCCCTTGTCCTGCCACCTTCTCCAAGGCAGTAAACGAGCTCCAACAAACCTGGCTACATGGAAAGAATAGTTCAGAGAGTTTGTTTATAACAAAGTTTGTTTATAACAAAGTTTATAACAGTGGAAAACTGGCAACAACCTACGTGCTCATCAATAGGGGACTGATTAAGTAAATGACGATGTATCAGTGCAGTGGCCAGTGGGAAGTCCTTTAAAATTGTCGTTTCCCAGCTAAATCCAAAACTTAGCCAGAGGAGAGGGGGCTCACTGGGAGGGGTCTGGGCCTCCCATTCCAACATGGATCAGAGCAGCTCCATTTTATCTATTTTGTGAACTGAGCATCCCTTTAAGATTTTATTTTTTTTTAAAGCTAGAAAACCGCTAGTTAGTAGAATACTTATTAATATGAATCTATTATTCATGATATTTATCTCTGAATAGTGGGATTATAGGTGATTTTGATCTTCCTTTTTTTTTTAACCTGTATTTTCCTTTTATCCCACAATAAATCTGAAAGCATTGTTTCTATAAGAAGAAAAATATAGTGTGAGCCTTCTTTGGTTGAAAACCATGGAAAGTAACTCAAACTAATCTAGGCAAAAAGAAGGAAGAATATTGGAGGCTGAGACAAAGCGCAAGACCTGCCCACCCAACGTCCATCGTCTAGCTCTTCCTTCCTAGCAGAAGCCTGGTTTTCAGGCCAGGAATGTGTCCAGCTAAATTGCACTTCTCAGTTTCTCTTAAAACTAGGGATTGTCATGTTATGGCAAATAAGATATAAATGGAAATCACTGGGTTGGAATGCTGGGAAAGCTTTTTTTAAGTGGTTGGCCATGCTGGCAAAGTCCTTTTGACCCTCCTCCCTTCCTTGTTTCTCCTGTATGGAATATCATTGTGATGGCTGGTGCCACAGCAGCAGTTCTGACCATATGAGACCTTGAGGATGGAAGCCACATGCTGAGGATGGTTAGAGCAGAGAGGAAGAGTCTGGAACATTGGTGACTCTGTGGAGCTACAGACCAGACCTGGGCTGTCTACCTCTGACATTTAAGCCACTCTTTTTCTGCTGCCTGCAAACTCATCCCTAACCAATCCAGGGCTCACAGGAGCAGTAGGAATCTGGAGAACCAGGCCTCGAAATGAGCAAGAACCAAGGCAGCTCAAGAGTTAAAAAGCAAGAACCATATCTGCAAAGTTATGGATGACCTTATCACCATCACATGATGATTCTCCTTCTCAACGGAGCAGCTGGCTTAGTAAACAGTCATTGGTATGTGAAAACAAACCACACCCTTTCCTGGAAGCTAAGCTATAGGTTGGGATGAGGAGAGAGAACATACCAGTCTATAAATTAGCCTTCTAAAAGGTCCCTCTTTGGAGATTTTGCTTGCCTACTGTTATATTTCCAGAGAGAAACTTACCCTCTCAGTGTCTCAAATAAAACAAGTGTTATGAATAGATGTGCCCACATTTCTCCACTGTGAATGATTTCTCCACTGTGCTGAACTGTAAACTGTAGCCAGTGGCTGGCGCCCACACCTCCACCAGGTAAGCCTTGCCAGCTCAGAGGTCCAGGATGTTTAGACAAGTGATGAAGCCTGTCTCTGGCAGAATTGGAAGTACTATGGGGTATATCCGAATGTGGCTTAACGTAGTGTTTGACAGGGAATGGGTGGATGGCAAAGCCCTCTGGAGTCCTGGAATTTCCATTTTGTAATTAGCAAAAAAATCAGAGTGTGACCTAACGCACAAGGGGTGGGGCCCTAACCCTAAGACAGAAGGTCCCACAAGGAGAGCTGGGGAGGATGGACAAGAACTTCACTCACTTTTATCCTCTTCATTCTTTTGCCCCAGATTCAGTTTCCAGAGGAAGAAGCGTCTAGTTGGGTCTAGTGTGGGTCACAGACTCCCTCTTGGGGGAGGGCAGACTCCTATTTATAAACTCCACCCTGCCTCCACTGAACTGTATCCAATGGGAAAGGGATTGACAATTCCTCAGGGGAGATCAGAGAAAATGGATACCTGGGAAATAGATATATTTATAAATTTTTAAATATGCAAATTTTAAATTAAACTTTTAAAAAAGAAAAATTAATTTAAAATTTACAGAGTTCAAGTTTTCATGCCCAGATGAATCTCGAAATCAACCTGAACACCGCTGTGGTTCTCTCAGGTCACACAAAGATAAATGAAGTGGTCCCCGGCATCAATGAGTCCCTCATCTAGAGGGGGAGCAAGATATACATGGGATAAACCATAAGATGATTTCTAAGACCTATTAAAGGTACCCGACCAGAGCACCGTGGGAGAACAGAGAAAGGGGGTTGTTACTTTTGACCCTCCAGATCAGAGGAGGCTTCCTGGAGGAGGTGACATTTGAGTAGAAGATGAGACTGAAGATAGAGATTTGTACCAAAGGATGTGGAGCTTTGAATGTCATGCTGAAGTTTTCTTTGGAAAATGGAGTGTCACTGAAGGCTTTTGAGCAGAGAGATAATATGGTCTTATCTCAGCAGCTGTGTAGAGATTAGATTGCCCTGGTGGGAAAGGTTAAAAGTTAGGAGACCCGTAGGAATATTGTTGCAGTCATTCAGATGAGCAATGATAAGGGACTGCTTTGGAGACCAGGGAAACCAGGGTAACAACGCAAAACCACATTGCAGGGAGCTAGACTGGACAAGTCTCGATGAATAATTGGATGTTGGAGGTCAAAAGGAAAATAATTCGAGATTTCTGTCTTGGGTGATCTGGTGAATGGTGATGCTGTCCACCAATCTAGGGAACTCAGGAGCAGTGTGAGTGGGGAAGGTGATGAGGTTGATTGGGGTCAGGTAGGGCTTGAGATGTTTGAGAGACATCCTGATGGAAATATTCTACCGGCAGTTGGAAATCTCAGTCAAAAACTCAGGAAGCAAATGTTGGCAGTCATTACCTCTGAGCATTGAACTGTGGATGATTTTTGTTTGGTTATTTTTAGGATCCTTAGCGGGCATGTGTTTCTTGTCTAGTTACAAAAGAGAATATGCTGGGGTTTGTTTGGTTGTGTGTATGTGTGTGTATATATATATATATATATATATATATATATATATATATATATATAAATATTTTTTTTTTTTTTTTTTTTTTTTTTTTTTTAAGAATAGCAACAGCAGGAGACAGGTTGGGATGGACGGAACTCGGGAACGAGATTGCAGAATCGGAGCTTGTTCAGTTCAGCACAGACGACACCGTGACTGAGCACGTCTCTTTGCCAGGCTCTGGGGGCGCTGCAGCAAACAGGACAGTGACCAAGACAGATGTAGTCCCCAGCCTCAGAGAGCCCCGAGGGCTGGGGAGGTGCCAGGAGAGGAGAAATGAACAGACAGCTGTCCCACTTTGCCAAAAAGCCAGGAAGGGTAGATTCTAGAAGCTGCACAGCTGGACGGCTGGCTGGGCACAAATTCCACACTCTTGTAGGCTCTGGGAGAAGAAGGCACAGATAAATGGTCCTTAGGAGACTGCTTGGATCCACAGAGACTGTTCATACCAGAGGAAACTCGTTCCCCTGCCTTATTCCCTTATCTTTAGGATAAGACTAAAGAGACTGCATGTCTGGGTTTCGGCCAGACATTTGCCAGAGGTCCTCCTGATGCCCCTCTGGGCGGGTTAGACAATTATGGGCCAAGGGTAGTTGAGTGAGACTGATTCAGAAGATGCTGAAGGACTGGATGCAAAGTTTTGATGAATGGGTTGACATCAAGCCAGAGAAAAGTCTTGAGATCTCATGGGTCTCCTCTTGCCTCTGTCCTGTTTATCATTAAAAAAAAAAAAAAGGACTTCCCTGGTGGTGCAGTGGTTAAGAATCCACCTGCCAATGCAGGGGACACGGGTTTGATCCCTGATCCAGGAAGATCCCACATGCCGCGGAGCAACTAAGCCCGTGCGCCACAACTACTGAGCCTGCGCTCTGGAGCCCGCGTGCCACAACTACTGAGCCCACGTGCTGCAACTACTGAAGCCCTCGCACCTAGAGCCTGTGCTCCGCAACAAGAGAAGCCACCGCAATGAGATATTGGCTCAGGATAAAGAAGAACTTAAGCAATCAAACGTCTCTGAAAAAAGAACTGGGTGGCCCTTTGTGGTGGGGAATCCCATCACCAGGTATGTTTGAGCAGCCCCTGCATGACCACCTCCATGAACAGAAACACAAGAGTTCAGTCCTGGATGAAAGGGTACAACAACAGCCTCTACAATCCCTTCACATCTGCAAGTGCCCTTTGGACGTATCCATCTAGAAGCCCGCCATCTTGGCAAACTCAACATGTCTACAATTGAGCAGTTTGGCTGTATGGGAGGAATGGGGTCCCTGCAGCCAGTCGTACCTGGGTTCCCATCTGTATCTACACCTGTGCAGGCGTGTGCACTTGGGACAAGGCCCTCCACCCCTCCCTCCAGGGTCAGGCTCACAGCCCCCCTTAGTCCTCTTGTCTGTACTGTGTTCCCACCCTGCCCCCCGCCCCTCTAGACCACTCCATTCTCCCTCAGCCCCTCCTTCCCTCTGAACTCCCAAAGCGGCCATTTTGTAAACTGTTCTTGTTCTTTTCCTTGGTAGTTTCCAATCTTTGCAATAAAATCAGTGGCTCTTTGCAGATAAGAGCCCAGCTAGCACTTCTCGGGATGACCCGGAGCCACATCTCGCACAAGATACAGCACATGCTGATTGCTTTGAGGTCAGGGATTGCCCTGGAGTTTGGGGCCATCCCTATGGAAGAGCTTATGGCACTTTCCGAGTGACACAGTGACCCATAAACTCCAGCTTCGTGTGGCCAAGACCAGTTGTCACCGGGGAGAAGGGGAAACTAAGGAAATCTGTCGTTCGTGCAGACACACAGAGCCACGCTTTATGTTTTACAGTCACTGCGCTTGCTTCCTGCCCACCCCACTCCGCAGAGCTGGCTGCTTGTTTATCCCTTAGATCTCTCCTCCCAGACAAGGTCAAAGCCCCTTCTTCTATCCATTCTGAGCACCGGGCAGCTCTCCTCGGTAGCACTTGTTCATAGTTTTCATGCATTTGGGTGACGCTTCATCACCGACTGTTTTCTTTGCCCTCGATCTGTGTCCCCAGCACTTAGCGGGCTGCCCGTCACACAGTAATCAATCAATAAATGCTGGTTGAGTAATTGAATGAACCCTCTCCGGTTCCAGCCAATGAACGTGAACCTCCCACCAGTGTCTGTCCAAGTCGTCCTGTTAGAGAATCGCACAGGGAGGGGTGCTGGGGTGACTCACACCCCCATTTATCTGGGAAGCCAGAGGTCAGGGGAGGACCTCCTGGAAGAGCCCCGGCGAGTCCTGGCAGTTACAGCTGGACCCATTGGCAAGAAGTCAGGGAGGAGCTGCTGCAGTTTTTCTCAGCTCCGTCCTGTTCAATTCCCATCCTGCAGTGCCATCTCCAGGGCACCAGGGCGCTCCGAGATGATCAAGGGTGCAGCCAACTTGGCTGGAACCGCAAAATCACCCTCATAATCAGAGTTTTTGATCCGAGAAAGGTCAAAGCACTCGAGAAGCATTTGCTCATCGTTGCTGTGCAGTGGTGACACCCACTGCCTGCCTCCTACTCCACAAGCTGGGGAGACCACAGCGCCAGACCAGTGCTGATCCCAGGGTGACACGCCTGGCAAGCACCCGGAATCGTGTAAAATGCAGATTCCATGGCAGTGGCCTGGGGTGGGGCCTGAGAGTCTGCATTCGTAGCAAATGCCAGATGCTGGTGCTGCTGGTCTGACGCAGCAGTCCATCCGCTATATTCAAATTGTGGTCCAAGGGCCAGAAGCCTCGGCAGCAGCATTCCTGGAAGGGTTTTGCTATTCATGGTGCTGTCCTCATTTGGGCAGCGTCAGCATCACCTGGGAGCTTGTTAAGAATAGAGTCTCAGGCTCCACTTCCAACTTTCTGGATCACAACCTGCATTTGAACCAGATCTGTAGATGATTCATAGACATGGTAAAGTCTGAGATGCTCTGCTCAAGAACCATGGTCCTTGAGCTCAGGTGCGCATTGAAACCACCCGGGAAGCTTAAAAAAAAAAAAAAATTGCTGATGTGGGAATCCCTACAGACCCCAATTTAATCTGTACTGGCTGCAACCTGCATATCAGGGATTTAAAAAAATTCCCCAGGTGATTCTAATAGAAAAGTTCAAGCACTTTGCTTTCTATTAGAATGCTTTATCAATATTTTATTAAGTTTTGCTAATGTTTTTCTTAATATCTATTGGAGATTTTTTTCTCCAGGGAAGATATACAAATAGCCAACAAGCACAGGAAAAGATGCTCAACATTACTAATCAGTAGGGAAACGCAGGAGAAAACCACAGTGAGATGCCACTTCCCACCTACCAGGATGCATCTCATTGTAACAGAGGAAAATAACAGGTGCCAGTGAGGATGGGCAGAAATTGGGACCCTCGCACATTGCCGATGGGATGTAGAATGGTGTAATGCTGTAAGACAGTCTGACAGTTCCTCCAAAAGTTAAAATGGAGCTACCGTATGACCCAGCAATTCCACTCCTAGGAATACACTCCAAAGAATTGAAAACGGGAATTCAGATATGTGTTCCTGCGTGTTCATTGCAGCATTATTGACAGTAGCCAAAAAATAGACACAACCCAAGTGCCCACCAATAGATGAATGGATAAACAACATGTGGTCTATCCACAAAATGGAATATTATTCGCCCATAAAAAGGGATGGAGTAGTGATGCGTGCTACACCATGGATGAACCTTGGAAACATCATAAGCTAAATGAGAGGCTAGACAGGAGAGAACAATAGTGTATGATCCCTTTACATGAAATATCTGGAACAGGCAGATTCATGGTGGCAGACATGTGTTCTTCAGGCTCTTCAAGAAGCCATGAGTTTCTGGACTCGCACCTGGGCTTTCTTGGATGTTCTTTTGGACTATTGTGAAGTGGTCAGAGTCCTACTTGATCAGCTAAAACACCTCAATTTTGTCAAGAAAATTCCTTGTGTCTTCCGGTTTTTAAAGGGAGAAAAATCAATCATAAAGATTTTGCATATTTCTTCATTTATTCCTGAGTATTTTCATTTTAGCTTCTACTGTAAAAGGGATCTTCTGTTTTATAAGGAGGTATTATTTGTGTATAGAGCTTCTATCGATTTTTTTTTATGCTGTGTACCCACCCTTCTTATGGTAGTTTTCCAACTGTCTTGGGTTTCTAGGTAGAGCTCACATCATGTACAAAAAATATTAGGTGAGTTCTATGTGTGGTGAGGGACCAGGCTTCAGTCTTCTTCCCAATGTGTTTTGTAAAATAAATGACGTCTACAGAATCCACTCCTGGATGTCATTAAAAGGTCAAATTGCTAAAGAAGTTTCTAAATGCTTATTTCCGATTTCTGTACTTTTTTGTCAGAGACCAGTAAACATTGGACAGACCAGGAGTGGTCCTCAGACTTCATTTGGAGGATCATTGCTTTAGACATTGTCTCCAACGTTATTAAATGTTCGAATTCCAAATCTATACCCTACAATGTGTTCCCACATGTTCAGCAACTGAACTCGGTTTATTACTACAAGATCATACTACTTATGCAAAGTTACCTTGTACTCTGTGTGTGTGTGTGTGTGTGTGTGTGTGTAATGGACTTTTTCTGTCGAAAAGCAGAAAAAAGGGATACCAGTCCAGGGATAGATATATACCTTGATACTGAAGGAGTTCATAGATTTTCTCCAAATTTGGGGGAGTGAGGCAGAGGAAACTGAGCCAAAAACTAAGGTTTAAAAATTACACTTTGGTGGGTAGGGAAAGCTAAGGTTTTAAAAATAGATGCTTCAGTGAAGCTGTCTCCTGTTAACTGTGGACTCGTGTCCCAAGTGGCATTAATGGCCTCACGGCTCCTGCACCAGCAGAATTGTCTCCAAGTCTGGGATCCTGTAATTACATGTTGGCCCCCGCATGTCTTACAAGCTCTTTGTGGTACACTCAGAGGAGTGGTGTCTGGGACCCTGCCAGTTGCTCCAGACTGCTGGCAGGGGGACAAGTCACATGAGGTAGGGAGACCGAGAATTTTTCCTGTGGGATCCTTGGGACCATGGGCCCGGCCGGGCCTCCCCATCCTGCTGGCCGGTGATGAAACTTGTCTGCGGGGCACATGGCATCTTAGTTCCCCAACCAGGGATCGAACCCTCACCCTCTGCAGTGGAAGCGCGAGTCTTAACCACTGGACCACCGGGGAAGTCCCCAGACACACATATTTTAATAAAGACCCCTCACAGCCATCCCCGTTGGACCCCACAGTTGACTAAAGCCCCCCACTTACTGCCTCTTTAACCCGTGACAAGTTTGGGAGAGGGGGAGAGGGCTGTCGTCAGTGGAAAAACGATCCAGTCCGCAGCTCCAATCCTGGTTCTCCCTTCCAGAGCCTTTATTTCCTATTCTATAAAATGGGCCTAAGGGTTGCCGGGAGGACCACGTGGATGTCTATATGGCTGTCTCAGGCGGCAGTTAGGAAGGCCGGGTGAGCCAGCCCTGCGTTAAACCCATAGGCTCCTTGCGGGGGCTTCGGTGATGCTTCTTGCAGGCTAAGCCCTGGCTGGAGGCTGCAAACGCAGCGGTGAGAGACACACGAGGCTCCCGGGAGCGGGCGAGACAGACAATGAACCCATAACCCGAGTGATAAGGGCTGTGAAGGCACTAAATCAGGGTCATGAACCAGAGGGCCTCGCACTACTTGAACTGGGCAGTGTTCCAAAGGCCTCTCTGAGGAGACGTGTGAGCCAAAAGCGGTCGTGAGACTCTGATCCTGAAGCCTCCCTTCCCTTCCCTGTGGCTGGAGCCCAGGAGGGTCGGAAAGATGTGGGAGGCGCCTGGCTCACTCAGCCCAGCCCTGCTCTGCCTGGTAACCCTGGGCAAGTCACTTTGCCTGGAAGCATCATTTTCTCCACCTGTACAAAGAGCTAAGATAACCTGTGCAGTGATTTTAAAACCTGGCTCCAAAAATCTTTGACACTCCTCTCGCTGAGAGGTGGGGTCTCTGTCCCCTCTGCTTTTTTTTTCCCTATCTCCACCAACATTAGGTGAGCTATTCTTGAAGCAATACTAAAGTAACACTAAATTAGTTATAGTCTAAAAGAGGAAATACATAATGCTAGATTGGGTACAGCTGTGTTTAACTATTTTTGAGGACGATCAGTCCATACGTTTCCCAGAGGGTGCTTATGGACTGGTTTGAGAATCTAGGAATCTAGGGTAGAAATGCATTCATGTCATCTTTTCTTTTTCCCCCTCTCCTTGAATCTGTGCAGGTTTCTGATTGCTCCGACCAACCAAGTATGACAAAAATGAGACTACGTGACTTTCAAGGATAAGTCTTAAAAGGTGGTGTCCTTTCCACCTGGTTCCCCTGGGAACCTTGCTTTGCAAGAAAAGAGCACTTCATCTCAGATCACCACGTGGAGGAAGCCACAGACGGGCAGCCCCATCTGAGCTCCCAGCTGACGGCCAGTGTCGCCTGCCAACCCGGACATCCAGCCCCGTCCAGCCTTCAGCTGCCCACAGCCCCACCACTGTCTCATGGTCACCGCATAGACGACCCCCCCACAAGCGAGAACTGCCTGGCTGAGCCATCAAATCGTGAGTCAAATAAGTTGGTTGTTTTACACTACAAGTTTGAGGGTAATTTGTTCCATGGTTTTACTAATGGGAGCACCTGTCTCTCTGCCCTCACTTCTTAAACCTCTCCCTTGCTCAGGGCTCCTACCACCTGCCCTTTTTTCAGTTCCTAAAACACACTGAAATGGTTCTGGCCTCAGGGTTTTTTCCACTAGCTTCCTCTCCCTCCCTGGAAATTCCCCTCCCTCCCCGCATCTTCCATGGCCGCCTCCTTGTCTTGTAAGGTCTCAGTTCAAACAGTCAGCCCTCAGAGAGCCCCTCAGGACCACCTGATCTAGATTAGATCTCCGATCCCCAGCTGCTATCACATCGCCAGGGGGTTCTTAAGCACTTAACCAACCATCTGATGTTTTTCTGTTTGTGTTTATTGACTGTGCCCTCTGCCAGATACAAAGTCTGTGAGAGGAAAGCCCTTCCCTGCTGTGATCACCTGTGTGTCCCCTGCTCCATGTATAAAGCCTAGCACAAGGTAAGCATGGATACATGTTGATTAAACGAATGAATATACAAAGAAGGACACAGACATAAAAAGATGCGAGGGACAAACATTTCTGTCAGAGAACCTCAAGAAGTGAGGAGGGTGGTGTGTACCAGGTAAGAAAAGCACCAGGTTGAGGCTAGAGGGGTTCAAAATGACACAGGCAGGGTGAGAGAGGTCCAGGTCTTTTAAAACGTGGGAAGGATATTTTCAGGCACAACGTGAACTGATGGGGGGGCGGGGCTTAAAATACACGTAACATGCAATTTACTGCCTTAACCAGTTCGAAGTGTAGATTCAGGGGCACTAAGTACATTCACATTGTTGTACAACCATCACCAGTGTCCCTCTCCAGAACTTTTTCATCCTCCCAAACTGAGACTCTGTCCCTATCAAAACGCCCCTGTCCCCTCCCCAGCCCCTGGCTACTTGTCAATCTGCCTATTTCAGAGATGTCTGTAAGTGGGATCATACAGCACGTGTCACTCTGTGTCTGGAGTATTCTTCCAGATCCACCCATGTTACACAGCACATGTCATACTGTGATTAAAGTAGGCATAACACACATTTTACTCCGTTGCTTTTTAAGGCTGAATAGTATTCCACTGCGGGTAGGTACCACATTTTGTTCACCCACTCGTCAACGCGGGTGGACGGAAATGTTTAAGGCTCGCTTCAGGGCCAGGCGACACTGCCCCGAGGGGTCAACACGGGCCAAGGACACAGCCAGGGAAGGTCAGTATTTCACTTGCGCGACCACCCATCTGTGCCCCGCCGTTCAGGCGAGGACCCGGCTCAGAGCAGGCTGACGGCCTGCCCAGGTCACACAGCCAGGAAGGGTGAGGAAGGACCGGGCAGGGCCGGGGGCAGGGCTGCAGCCGCCGCATCCAGCTCTTCCCGGCCGCCGCCAGCCCCTTTCCGGCAGCGCGACCCCGCCCGGCGCGGCGGCCCGCCCCGCCCGCCAGTGCGCAAGAGCAGGAGGAACCGGCCGGCGCCCCGCAGGACGCATGCGCAGAAGGCGCACGGCACGGAAAGCTCCGCTCCCCCGGGCGTGAATCCGCGATCCGGGGTTTTGGCCCCGCCGGGAGTTCTGTTTATAAACACACCGCGCGGCCACCGGCAAGGGGGTGACCCTAACGGTAGTGGCGTTAGAGGTCAGAGGTCAAGGGGGGCGCCGGCGGGGAGACCCATCCCTTCGCCTTTGCGGGCTGCTGGCTGCGCGGCGTGGCCGGTCCGGCGACCCTACTGAGGTCCGGGGCTGCAGGGGGCGCCACGTGGTGTGCACGTGGTCCGGTCCCGGCGCGGCGGCCTCCCCTCCCCCATGGCGCTGGCGGCCCCAGCGCCCCCTAGCGGCGGCCAGGTGCTGTGCGCTGCACGTCGCGCCTGCGCACAACGCGTCACGACGCGCCTTCCGGTCTACGCAGGAGCCGGGCGTAGGTCCGTTGCGTCCTCGTGATGTCTGCGGGTCCGCGGCGCCCCGGTCCCCAAGGGGGCGGGGCGGGGCGAGCCGCCGGGGGCGCACGTGCGGGGCTGGCGGAGGTTTGAGACCGTGCCCCGCGCAAGTGGGGCCTGCGGCCGGACGTGCACGGCGGCCGGGCTGTGGTGCGCGTTGGGGGCATCCGCGCGGACCGGAGGGGCTGCAGGCTGGCTGCCCCTCCCCAGCCTGAGTTTAAGTTCCCGGAGGGCCGACACCGTTGGTTTCCTGTCGGCGCGCTGTAAAATGCTCAGTAAAATCCATGAACGGAGGGTGAATTAATTATTAGGATATTTAGGAAGTGTTTTAGGTCTTTTACTTTATCACCTATTCTATAGGTTTTATTTATGGGATTCTATGTGAGAGACACTGTTGGGCCCATAGTAAGCGAGCAGTCTGTGGTAGTTACTGTTACGGCTGTTGCCTTTTTTTTTTTTTTTTTTTTGTCCTTTGACTTTATTCCGTTAAGTATAAAAAGATTTGAGCAGGGCCTTTTAGAGATTGAAAAGCAAAGAAACTTTCCCCCTTTTTTTCTGCCGTTTTATCTTAAAGGCTCACTTGCATTGCTCAGTTGCATTGCCACTGCTGGTTGCTCTGTAAAATTAGTGTTTCTCAGAAGTTTACCCACTTCCGTATTTTTAAAATACCTAGTATGTACCAGATGTTGCCACAGGTCCTAAGGAAGATGGGCCACACCTAGGTAAGAGGAAACCTAAAAGTGGTTAAATTATAAAGGAAATCAGGAAGTATCTCGCCCAAAGTTCAGGCTGATGGTACATGTTTAACAGCTGGCAGGGGGAGGAGTGCATCTGTAGACACATTTATTATAAATTTTAACTAGTATAAAGCGCGTACAGTACACAGCCTACCAAAAATGGTAAAACATACAGTACTCTTTCTTGTAAATTCCCTGGAGCCAATTGATTCTCAGATGTTGCTATTGCTTATTTTTGCTGAACTCTTGTATCCATGGCCAACCTATGGTTAAAATTCAAGCATAATCTATCAAATTGAGTTGTCTCCCAACGCACTGTTTTTCCAATAAATTTATTGTTATTAAGTGTAATATGTGATATGAACTTTGGTTGATTTAATCACATCAATGAGTAAGACAGAAATGAACCAAAAAGATATAGATCTTTATTCATCAGTGATGCGAGCAACTTCTTTGCTGTATTGGATCATTTTCCAGTACTGGATGAATGTTTTGTGCCAGTCATAATATAATGGCTAAAAACTGGACACAATTTTAAGTTTAGCTGCACTGTTAATTTTCTCCATTACTAGACTAGGGGTTGGGAAGTGTTTTCTACAAAGGGCCAGATACATATTTGCCGGACACCAGTGGTCTCTGGCACATGTTCTTTGTTTTATTTTTTACGAACCTTTAAAAAATGTAAAAGCCATTCTTAGCTTGAGCAAGGGCCTCGTTTGGCCTTCAAGCTCTGAATTGTAGCATTTCCAGAGTTCCACAGTGTAACTATTTCTCTAATGGCCAACTTGGGAGTATCTGAACCAACATGAGAAATACCTTGAATGCAGAGTTAGGGAAAGTATTTCCACCATGCAGGGACAAGAGATGTAAGTAACCTCAGAAGCACGGGTTTTAGTAAAGTAATCATGAAATGATGAATTTTGAGAGCTTGTTTTTGATAGAATTGATTTCACTCTAAGTTTATATAATTCAATTTTTTATAACATCTGTGTTTAACAGCTAGCTCATGGAATTCCTGAATATTTAACAGTCAGCTCTAACTGGCTCTTAACTCCACACTGGTCTTACCTCTAAGTGGACCTGGGGGTGGGTAAGCCAGGCTTCTGGGAGGGTAGGTGATGTTCTGTTTCTCGGTTAAACTTAGACACACGGGAAGGTGAAACACCCCTGCCCCCCCCCAATGAGTCAATGCCCTGTATCATCACCTCCCCATGAGTGTAGGTGGGGCCTGCAGTGTGCTTCTAACCAGTAGAATTTGGTGAAAGGGCTGTGATGTCATCCCTTCCCTTTGGGTTGCATCGTATGTAAAGAGAGTTGGATGTCACGCCCATCACTCCCAGGACCCCAATGACCCCATGACAACTGGAGACAGACTCTCTCGCTGGCCCCTCAGGAGCAAACAGCCATGTTGTGAACGGCCCCAGAGAGGGACGCTTGGCAGGGGACCATGGAGCTTCTGGGACCTGAGGGCAGCCAGCAGCCCAGAAGAAGCTGGGCCAGCACCTCAGTCGTGGCCACGTGGGACCCTGAGCAGAGGACCAGCTGAGCCGTATACCGGGACTCCTACCCCACAGACACCGAGCTTGGAAACGTGTGTCCGTTTCAGCGGCTAAACTTGTGGTCCTTTGTTTTGCAGCACTGCACGTATGCGTCTTTTTTGTATGTGAGCTACATTTCTCAATTTGTAAAGGTTGGGGAGGAAATGTAAGTACAATAAAAATAGCAGGAAATAACTGCACCAGAATGTTCTCGGGTAGTCTGACTCTGAGGAAAGTTGGCAGTGGGTTTTAGTGGGTTTGTTTGCCCCTGTGATCTCACTGTCCTGACTCTGTGGCCTGTCTACACTGCAAAGTGGGTATGAGGTTGAGAGCTGGATTCCAGTGCCTGAGTTTTTACCTCCTGCCTACCTGTGTCCACGAGCCTCTGTTTCCTCACCTTTAAATTGGAGATGACAGGGGTCCCTGCCTTGTGGGACAGCATCAGGGTGCGGTGAGATGGCCCCTTTCAGTGGACCACATCGTTAAGTGGCCAGCATTCCTGTAGCCCTCACCCATTACAGAGCCATCAAGGGGCAAGAGGTGCTGACCCCAGCTCTGGGGTGGGTCCGGGTGAGTCTACACCACACAGGGTGACCCGCCAGCAAATGATTCTGAGTCACTGTCTGCCATTCCCTGAGCCATTCAGGAAAGATCAGGCGTCCAATTGAAACAGGCATCTGGTAGGAGTTTCCAGAGAAGGGTTCCCATCTTCTACAAGGCAGCCGTGAGAAGAAATGGCCTTTCCCTTCCAGGGGCGATGACAGAGGACGAGCCGTGCGCAGCCTGGGACGCTGCAACCATTGGGCTTCTGGCGTCATCATCAACCGAGGAAGCTGGAGCCCTGGATCAAGCCACACCGAAATTCCATCTGCACCCAGATCCCAGGTATGTGACTGACACGCTTCGGCATTGTTTAGGCCATTCTGAGTTGGGTTTTCTGGTGCCTGATTGGTCGAACCTGCATCCTGATTCGTTCGCCATGTAAAGCCATTAACCAGGTCCGTACACGGGGATGGGGACGAGGGACAGTGGCCATTGGATACTGTGTCTGCAGCTCCGCCTACACATGGGCGGGCGTGGCACAGGGGTGGCATGTTTTCAGGGCTGAAGCCCTTTGTGGCATGGACATGCCGCCTGCAGCTGCTCCCCAGGTGTTCCATCACTTCATGCTCAGAACGGCCTTGGGGGGAGGCAGGTACTGTTATCACCTTATCTTGGTTCAGGTGGCTATAATAAATGCCACAGATGGGACGGCTTAGACAACAGACACTTATTTTCTCACAATTCTGGAGGCTGCAAGTTTGAGATCAATATTGGTTTCCTCCGAGGTCTGTCTCCTTGGCTGGGGGACGGCCGTCTTCTCCCTGTGTCTCTACATGGTCGTCCCTCTGTGCGTGTCTGTGTCCTGACCTCCTCTTCTTATAAGAGCACCAGTCCCATGGGATTAGGGTCCACGTTGTGCCCTCAGTTTGCCTTACCTCTGTAAAGCCAGTCTGCAGATAATAAGGTCACGCTCTGAGGCACTGGGGCTCAGGCCATCAACATATGGATTTGGAGGAAATGCAGTTCAGCCACAACAAACCCCCACTTTACAGCTGAGGATGCTGAAATAGAGGCCATGCCTCTTGCACGCGGCCACATGACTTATAAGGAGCAGGGCCAGGGCTCACACCCAGGTAGCCTTACTCCCTGCTGTGGACTGAATGTTTATCCACCCCCCCACCATTCATTTGTTGAAACACTAATCCCCAGTGTGATGGGGCCTTTGGGAGGTAACCAGGTCATGAGGGTGGAGTCCTCGTGGATGGGGTTGGTGCCCTTATAAGAAAAGACACAAGGGGCTTCCCTGGCGGCGCAGTGGTTGAGAGTCCACCTGCCGATGCAGGGGACACGGGTTCGTGCCCCAATCCGGGAAGATCCCACATGCCGCGGAGCGGCTGGGCCCATGAGCCATGGCCGCTGAGCCTGCATGTCCGGAGCCTGTGCTCCGCAACGGGAGAGGCCACAACAGTGAGAGACCCGCGTACCGCAAAAAAAAAAAAAAAAAAAAGACACAAGAGCGATTTTTCTCATTCCCCCCCCTCAACGTGAGGACACCGAGAGAAGGCAGGCTTCACCAGACACCTGATCAGCTGACACCTTGGTCTTGAGCTTCCCAGCCTCCAAACTGTCAGAAATAAATGTCTGTTGTTTAAGCCACCCAGTCCGTGGTGTCTTTGTTACAGCAGCCAAGCTGACTAAGACACTCCCAGCATCAACCATGCTCTATCTCCTCTGAAAACATGCCGTGAAATACTTCCATGCTACAGGGAGGTCGCCGTCAGCTGTGTCATCGTTTCCCCTCTGCGTTGCGCCTGCGAACGTGGTCAGGGCCGGACTCAGTCTCCACAGACGCTGCCAGGCGCCTGGCTTGAGTTTGCAAGGATGCTCCCATCCTAACAAGGGCCTGGCAGTTGTCAAATGAATGAAGCAAAGGGGCCTGGGGCCTGAGGAAGGGAAACCTCCACAGGAGAACCTTCTAATCCCCTTGCTCCACCGCGAGGATAAATGCAGCCCCAGGAAGCATCCAGCCACGTGCCCCGGGCAGGGACAATGGTTTCCAGGCCTGGGCAGGCCAGGCTGCTTTCCTTTCTGTTTAACCCGCCTCCTCACTCCCCGCCCTGTGCCTGGTCACCTTCCGCTTGCGTCCCAAGCCTGCCTTGCTTTTGTGTGGTCACAGGAGCCCCGTTCAGCCTGCCCACAGCTTAGCCGAGCTGGGCCCAGTGCCGCCTCCCTGTCCCCAGGCCTGGAGGCCAGACCGCCATGCCGCCTCCACTGAGGAGCCCTCCTTGCACCCTGCCCCCGGGAATCGGCTTGTCCGTCTCCAGCCCTGCCTCCTGTCTGCTGGATTTCACAAGAGAAACCCCGTCTCCAGGCCCCAGCGGGCCCTAGCACTTGGCGAGGCCCAGCCACCGCCCCCTGGGCCCACCCGAAGCGCAAGGCCGCACCCCTGGGCTGCCGCAGCCCAGCGAACAAAGGCCCCGAGGCCCTGGAGCTCTAGCCGTGGCCTCTCAAAACCCCGAGCTGGTTCCCTCTTAATCAGTCCCTTTGGTGCCTCCGAGGCCAAAAAAGGAGTTGAACAAAACCTTTTTCTAAGCAGGAGGAGCTTTGTAGAGAGAGAGAGAGAGCTGAGCAGAGAGAGTCCCCAGCGCCTCTCACCAGTGTAACACTAACAAGACGCCTGCTGGGGCCTCCCGGACCCACACACACACGAACAGGAGCTGCCTGGGGAGGGGTCTGGACCTCAGCCGGTTGCACCTGTGCCCCCAAAAGGCTGTTTAGGGATGGCCAGCGAGGGGTATCACCTGCACGCAGCCCCTGCCTTGTTTTATTTTAGAAACCAACAAGACCCAATTAAATGGTATTTCTTAAAAGTAGACACATACTAGGAGGATGGCAGAGATGAAACAAGATCCCATCTGCTTTCTTTCTCTGACGTAACCTTGAACCTCAACCCCTTTGTCTATTTTTTTCCCGTGTTGTTGTCCTGCCTTAACCAATAACTGATACTGCATTATTCGTTCATGTATAAATAGGAAGTTTGGCTTCTCTTTTTTTTTATTTTTTTTGCGGTACGCGGGCCTCTCCCTGTTGTGGCCTCTCCCGTTGCGGAGCACAGGCTCCGGACGCGCAGGCCCAGCGGCCATGGCTCACGGGCCCAGCCGCTCCGCGGCATGTGGGATCTTCCCGGACCGGGGCACGAGCCCGCATCCCCTGCATCGGCAGGCGGACTCTCAACCACTGTGCCACCAGGGAAGCCCTGGCTTCTCTTTTTAAACAGAAGGCCCAGGCCAGAACACCAGGCAGTCATTTCCCCAGCAAGCCCTCATCCCCCCAGGGACCAGGGGGCATGTTATCTCTGGTCCTGTGTCTGTGTCTGAATTGTCCTGTTACAGAGAGAAATCACCTTTTTATCCAGGTGCTGGGCCCCTATCAGGCAGCAGGGGCAACAGTCCTAGACGTTTATGCCTCTGAGTGCAGGCAAGTTCTCTTCGTTAAAATTCAATTTGAAGGAAAAAAAGGAAAGAAAAAAAGGTGGCTCACAGAGCATCGGCATGTCATCCATTTAGATTTGAGGGCAGAAGTCCATCCAAAAGCAGCGCAGAGCATGAGCTTGGGAAATCAGATGAATAAAGAGACCGCAGTTTATTGAAAAAGCATCATCCTTGGCCTCTCAAGGCAGGGGTGCGATTCACGGTGCAGATTTTGGCTTGCCCGGGATACGGCTTCCCTATGCATGCCAGTCTCACCTTGAACACGACCTTGGGCTCTGAGCACAGAAGCCTCCCACTAGCCATTTTCGTCCAGTCCTGAGCCCTTGCTGAGTTCTGGGTTCCGTGGAGCGGGTATTATTTTCCTGTTTTACAGGTGAGAACACCAGGGCTCCCAGGGGACAAGCAGCTGCCCTGGTCTAGTCATGAGAACAGGCCACTTAGCGTAAACCTAGGATTTAAACCCAGGTCTGTCTTGCTCCAGAGGCCGTCCGTGCTCCTTCCCCTGAACTCGGCCTCTTGAATAATTTATGAGAACACACTTTGGGGCGGGGGGAGGCTGCTTCTCACGTGATGCGGCCCAGGAGACCAGGGCAGCACAGTCTCACAGGACACCACCAATGCACCGCCCCAACCCGAGAGGGTTGGCAGTGCTCTTCTCAGAAAGAAAAACCTGAGAGGCAGATTCTGCGACTTGATTTGCGATCGGTGACGCCTGCTCATTCCTCAGAGGTTAACGGAGTTAAATGACTGGAGTGTGGATGGTCTTGCCTGGCACGCACTGTAATCACATAGCGGGGGAAATTGCTAGCATGGCAGTTAAAAAGTACTTCTGGAGCTTCGCTATTGTGAGGGTTTGTTTCTTTTTAATTAAATAAAATGACCCTCTAACAGGAGAGATGATTATAATAATAGCTCTACAGAGCTTCCGAAGGAGCCATCACACCAGTGAAGGTAGGAAATTTAAGGTACAGCTGAAGGCCCACTCACTGTGGTTCCAGGAAGTGCTGAGGCCCTTGATGGCTGACCTTAAAAAAAAAAAAATGCCACTAATAATTGGAAAGTTTTGTGTACTGGCTTTATGGTTTGCAGCACAAAGCAATGCATGGGATGCCACCAAAAAATTCAGAGACCTCCCTCCCACCCCATCCCCAGCACAGGTTTTTATTTTTCCCAAACTGGAGATTAGCAAGATGCCACACCTTTGACCTAACGGCAGAACTCAGCACAGGAGAACAGTGAGGAAGGGCTGGCGCTTAGGTTCTCAATTCACCTCCTTTCCCCTGTGCGGACCTTCCAAAGCACCAATTTATAGTGTTTTGCTAAGAGTAATTGATCAATGCCTGTGCTATGCAGTTACTTAACATGATGTCCACTAGGGATTTTTAATAACATGGGGAAACACTGTATAAAGTGAAGTGGAAAAAGCAAGATAGGAAGCTGAGCATGTGTGTGTTCTGAAGAAAATGCACCCAACTCTTAAAAGCCGTCAGTGGTGAAGTCATGCCTGTGATTAGTTTCTTTCTGATACATATTTTCCTAATTTTCTGCAGCGACCGTGTGTTGCATCGTGGCATGTAGTTTTTCTCAATGAAATTTAACAGAGACTGGGAAAACTTTCTCCTATTCTTTTTCTCCCATATGCTACCTTTTTCTGGTGATTGAGTTGACCGGTCCATTTACGTTCCTTTTATTTAATTCTTGCTATGGCTGCTTGTTGCTTGGTAACAATCATTGTTACTGATTGCCTTTTCCTCATTGGTACTCTGTAGTGGCGCTGAATTGCAGAGCAAATCGGTGTGAAATGATTTCAAACCAGGGCAATAAACGAAACGATCTGACCTCAATTATCCCACTTTCCACCATAGGAGACGTGGGTACTGCTACCAACTTCCCCAAACATTACCTTTAATAAATGTACTAGAAAGAATAACGCCTTAGGGCTTCCCTGGTGGCACAGTGGTTGAGAGTCCGCCTGCTGATGCAGGGGACATGGGTTCGTGCCCCAGTCTGGGAAGATCCCACATGCCACGAAGTGGCTGGGCCTTTGAGCCACAGCTGCTGAGCCTGAGCGTCCGGAGCCTGTGCTCTGCAACGGGAGAGGCCACAACAGTGAGAGGCCCGCGTACCGCAAAAAAAAAAAAAAAAAAAGAATAACGCCTTAAACATCCGTGCTTCCTAGCTTTCTCCTGCCATGCCCAGCCGTGAAAACCTCCTCTACCTGGCCCTGAGACACTGCTGGTCTCTGGGACCCTGTTCTCTCTCCGGTTGCAGCAAATGCGTTGTAGTTACCAACCTAGCAGCCTCCTCCCCACCCTTCTGTTTTTCCTGCCACGAGAACCCAGATTCTTGTCCTGTACCATCTTTCCATCGGCTTCAGGAGAGCTGGGGCCCAGCTCCTAAGAGAAACCCATGATCAGGCTAAGAAAAGCATGATGGTCACAAACCCCTTGCCTGGAAGTGGTTTAAACACAGGCACGTGGTGTCTTTTCGGCGAATGAGACGTGAGGGGAAGTGGGCTGGGGCAGGGAGGTCCTGAGAGAAGTGTTTGTTCCTAGAAAAGAGATGCACGAAGCAGAGACGGTCTCCAGATCCTGGGCTGGGAGGATGAGGGGCCTCAGGCGCCTGCAGCCACCTCAGAATCACAAGAGTCAGTCCATCAAGGACGAAGGAGCCAAGTGCTGGCCAGAAGCTGAGTCCTTCCTGGCGTCCCTGAGTCCCTGAGTCAGTCACCCTAGGGCCGCCCTTCCTCCTGAGTTCTCGTCTGTGAGGTCATAAACCTGCTCCGTGCTGGAGCCACGTCAAGCTGGGCTTTCTGTTATTTGCAGTCAAAGCCTCCCATGTGAGCCAGTGCCAATGCTAAAGGTTTGCATGACGGGGATCACCTGGCCTCCCCCTTCGTGGGGTAACCCATGCATTGTGGACCATCCCCAGCACTCACGGTCTAACCTGGGATCCTGGGATAATTATCACGAGTGTCCTGGTTCACTCTCCAGAGCGTCCCAGTTTCAGATGATCAGTTATACAGTTGTTGTTATGAGTTGTGTCCCTGAAAAATTCACCTGTTGAAACCCTACAGCTAGTAACTCGAAATGGGACCTTCTTTGGAAATAGGGTGGTCGCAGATGTAATTAGTTAAAATGAAACTGTATCGGAGTAGGGTGGGCCTCAAATCCAATATGATTGGTGTCCTTATATAAAGGGGAAGATGGAGACAGACAGGCACACAGGAGGATGCCCTGGGAAGATGAGAGTTAGGCTGCCACAAGCCAAGGAACTGCCAGCAGGTGGGAGAGAGGCCGGGACAGACCCTTCCCTACAGCCTGCAGAGGAAGCGCAACCCTGCCGACACCTTGATCTCAGACCTCTGGCCTCCTGAACTGTGCAGTAATATATTTCTGTGGTTTAAGTTGCTCCGTTTGTGGTGCTTTATTACGGCAGCCTCAGCAAACTCACACAGACATCCTACTGCAGGTATGTCTGAGGAGGAAGGGATCCCTTCTGGCCACAGAAGATCAGCGGTGTCGGCCTTGCAGAGGCATTGGAGGAAGGGTAGGGTGTCAACAGGCAGGGATGCTGTGTGGGGAGAGGGCATGAAACACCCACGGAAACATGTGAGCCCAAAGCAAAATTACAGACAACGCTGTTAACCTCATCTGGCCGTAATGATATCGGCGCAAAGGAACAACTCAACTCGAGGGCATCAAGCTCCTCTGAGAGGATGGATACTTCTGTGGAGACTGGCAGCAGAGGAGGTGACAGGGTATCCTGTACAGCGCGGTATCCATTCAAGTACGCGCAGATACACCCGTGAAACAACAGAGCACGCAGACACAGATCCACGTGCATAAACACTTAATTGATGACCGAAGTGGTACTGCAGAGGCGTAGTTTTCAATCAATGGTGCTAAGAAAATTAGGTATTCACACAGAAAAAAAGAATGAAATGGAACCCCTACCTCACGTCGTATGCAAAAATCAATTGGAGATGGATTCAGGAATTAAATGTGGGGCTTCCCTGGTGACACAGTGGTTAAGAATCCGCCTGCCAATGCAGGGGACACGGGTTCGAGCCCTGGTCTGGGAAGACCCCACATGCCGCGGAGAAACTAAGCCCGTGCACCACAACTACTAAGCCCGCGTGCCACAACTACTGAAGCCCGTGCGCCTAGAGCCTGTGCTCTGCAACAAGAGAAGCCACTGCAGTGAGAAGCCTGTGCACCGCAACAAAGAGTAGCCCCTACTCACCGCAACCAGAGAAAAGCCTGTGCGCAGCAAGGAAGACCCAACGCAGCCAAAAATAAATAAAAATTAAAAAAAAATACTTTATATAAAAAAAATTAAATGTGAAAGGCAAAGCTACAAAGTTTTAAAAAGACATTAAACGAGACCATCTTCAGGATTTGGGGGTAGGGAATGATTTCTTAAGTCATTAAAAGCATTCATCATAAAAATAGTGATAGTTAAAATCAAGAAGTTGTTCATCAAAGAATGGCAACAAAGAGAAAACTGAGGTGAGAAGGCCAGTCTCAGAGCGGTAGAAGATACCTGCAACAAATATAACCAAGAAAAACCAGTTCTTCAAATATGTAAAGAACTTCAAACTGATAAGGAAAAATAGACAACCCAATAGGAAAAAATGGGCACTTCACAAAATGGGCCATCCAAAGGGCCAAGAAACTTTTGAGAAAGGTGTTCATTCACCCTCACTGGAAGTTATCCACGTGCCTGTTAAAACTGTGAGAGATCTCTTTACCTTCCAGACTGGCAAAATCCAGCCAAGTGGTCACAAAGACAGACAGCCATGGGGACTCTAAGACAGCACAGGTGGGAGCGTAGATTGATACAGTGACTTTGGAAAACAGTTTGACATTGTCTAGAAAAATATCCGATGACTCACAGATCTACTTCTGGATGTGTAACCTAGGAAAGTGGTTCTCGAACGTTAGCCGGCATCACAATCCCCCAGAGGGCTTCTGGGCCCCATTCCCAGAATGAGTCAGTAGGTGTGGGGTAGGACTCCAGAATCTGCATCCCTAACAAGTTCCCTCCCAGGTGACGCTGATGCAGCTGACCTGGGGGCCACACTTTGAGAACCACCTGGAGAAACGTGTGCTCATGGGCTTCAGGAAACACATACAGGAACTGTCCTCAGAGTCGTAGCTAAAAATGTCCATCGACAGTTGAATGAATAAAGTGCAGCACGTTCGTGCAATGGAATCCGGTAAAGCATTGGAGATGAATGAACTACCCCCACCTGCAAAATACGGGTGCATCTCCAATTCAACTGTAAAAAGCTAGACAGGATAGATCATAGGCAGTTTGATTCCAATCATTAAGTGTTTAAAAACAGGAAAATCAAGCCACGTCATTCAGGGTTGCATGGGTATGTGATAAAACTCTAAGGAAAAGCAAGAAAACAACGTAAAGGTTGGTGCCATGGTTTCCTCCTGGGGGGAAGGGAAGGTGATGTGACCAGGGAAGGTGTGCCAGTTATTAAGTTACGGCCTCTCAGCCCCAAACCCATTGTCCTAGCCTGGGGCTCTGTGGAGTTGCGGCTGAGACCTGCACACCATGCTTCTGTTCAGCCAGCCGGCTCCCTGGCAGGATCTGCCAATAGGTGGCGCTAGACCAAGCCTGCAAGGCAGGGAAGAGGAAGCAAAGAAGGGCTCCTCCGCGTTAGGTCTGCACCAGCTCCTTTACTCCCATAGACTCTGTTCTAGCAGAGCCTCTCTACTGCTGCATCGTCAGTTCCGTTGGGTAGCAGCAGCTCCTTGTCTGCTGCTTTTCGAACGCCTATGGAAACGACAGTACAGCCAGCCCCCCCTCAGGAACCGGAGTTTCAGCTCCTCTGACTTCCTGCATTTCCATAATCCCAAGCCCTTCACGTCGTGCCCCCATCACCACCACCAAATTATCCACCTCATTTAGTCCCGACCTCCAAGAGACAGAGTTCTCTTTGTACCCTTTCCGTTAACCTTGTTAACAGCTTTGGACCTAGTTAACGGTTCTTCCTGTCAAGCTCTTGCTGCTAACATAGCTTGCTGGCTCTTGTCTTCATGTCTGCCGATTCATCGTCACCTCTAGGATGGAGTCCACACCCCGTGCATCAAGAGGGGACGGGCAGACAGGAGCCGGCACGTGCCACCTGCATCTCGCCTTTCACAGAGCCTTCAACTAGGATAACCGGCCGTCCCAGTTTGTCCAGAGGTGAGGAGTCTCCCAGGATGCAGGGTTTTTCGTGGCTAAAATTCAGAAAGTATAGGCAATGAGTTGGTCGTCCTAAACCCTGTGACTTCATCAAATGCATTAACCCTAGTTATGTCTTATGGCCTCACTTGGCTTCAAGGAAGGATGAGAAATGTAGTTTTTTAACTGGACGCATTACCATCCTAGGAAAAATTAGGGAAAAGAGCAGAATGGCCACAGGGGAGGCTGCTGGTGGTTTTGCCCTTTTAACTCCAGGCTGTAACCACTAACTACCCGCGGGCATTGCCTGAGACACGGCTGTCATCAGGGTTGTGACGAGAAGCCGGGTCCTTTGATGGTGGTCTCCCTTGGGACATGCTGCCTGTTTTCCTCATTCAAACAGTGATTCCTCTCTGGCAGCCCGAAGGGGAGAATCATGCCCATCCTTCAGTGTTTCAGATCTTCAGGGGCTACTTAAATCCTATAGCCGATGGGCTGGGCAGTGACCCCTCCCACCACATGATACATGGCAGTTTTACATAAGTTCTGTTTTCCTTTCTGTGTTTACAGTCCAATAAGGCTCTATACGAGTGGGAATCGGGGTTTTCAGTTCTTACTTTTGAGAGGGGTTCAGGAATCTTGGGTCCTGTATTTCTTTTCTTTTCTTTTTTAAATCTTATATTTATTTGGCACTTTTCTCAAACGGTAATTATTATTGTATCCTAGGTTTATTCTAAATATCCTTCGGTACCTGCATTTACTACTCTTGGCTTGGTAGGAAAACACTTGCTAGGGAGAATTTCAAAGCCGGTAAGTCAGTATGCTGGCTCACTTGAATCTCAACAGCTTGCTGCCTGTTCTTTATGGCAACAAAAAACATAAAAAGAGGGAGGCATCATCACGTCCTGAAGTTTTAATCTTTCGATTAACTTAAACTTCGTAAGACTCTCTTAGCCAACTGGTTCTTTCCCTTGAAGCGTGGGTAGATTAAACTGCATATGGACGAGATGATGCTTAGGTATCCGCAAGGTCCACCCGAAACAGGAGGCTGCGTCTCTTCTGCTTTCCCTCACCCTGGCACCATGTGTGTTTAGTACAACTGCTCTTCTTACACACGGCCAGAGCAGGGCTGAAAGCTAGGGCTTCTTGAATTCCCTTTCCTTCTCTTGGATACAGGTTTCCCCATAGATGTGGGAAGCTACATTTGCTTTTTCCTTTTCTCCGACTTCAAAACTAGGAGTGTATATACCTAGAGCAGAATGAGAAACGAGCATTTCCTACTTACGGCGCATAAGTCACCGAAGCCCAATTTCGTTTTCTCTCACTGTCTTTATTTCATCCTCTTCCCTGTTCGCAGCTCTGAAGATTTCCAGTTCAACTCCCACCCCTGGGCCTATTTGTTTCAACTTCCGTTTTGTTTTGTTTTGTTTTTTAAGATTTTTTTGATGTGGACCACTTTTTAAAGTCTTTATTGAATTTGTTACAATATTGCTTCTGTCTTATGTTTTGGTTTTTGGCTGCGAGGCATGTGGGATCTTAGCTCCCCGACCAGGGATTGAACCTGCACCCCCTGCGTTGGAAGGCAAAGTCTTTTTTTTTTTTTTTTTTTTTAATTTTATTTATTTATTTATTTTTGACTGCGTTGGGTCTTCGTTGCAGCGTGCGGGCTTCTCATAGCGGTGGCTTCTCTTGTTGTGGAGCACGGGCTCTAGGCGCGCGGGCTTCAGTAGTTGTGTCACGTGAGCTCAGTAGTTGTGGCGTACGGGCTTAGTTGCTCCGTGGCATGTGGGATCTTCCCGGACCAGGGCTCGAACCCATATCTCCTGCATTGGCAGGCGGATTCTTAACCACTGCGCCACCCAGGAAGTCCTGGAAGGCGAAGTCTTAACCACTGGACCACCAGGGAAGACCCTCAACTTCAGTTTTGATTATAAGTTTAGGTTGAACCATGGGAAAGGAATACCAATGGACCGCGTTTGCCCAGTTCTGAGTGGCAATTGCATCTGGGTCGTCCTGACACTCAGTAACACGGCCCTCCTGTGGTCTGGAGGTTCGTGCGAAGAGGGGAAACTGAGACCTGTGGAGACTAAGTGCCTTGCCCAGGGCCCTGCACTTACTAAGTGTTGGAGCTGCATTTGGACCCTAAGGGGCTCTGACTCCAGGGCCTGTCCATGCACCCAACACACCCGCATGCCATCAGCTCCATTAACCTGAGGACACAGGCATATTATCATCTGCATGGGTTACAGAGCATTTTGTAGAAAGTACAAAGGGAAAGCTTTTTGCTTAAGTATTTTAGTAACTTTCCCTCCAATTAATTGTTTCCATCCCTTTGCAAAGAGCAGGGAGTACCAAGAGCTGGAGGCGGCTTTAGCATCAGGTGGCCTGAGAGCTAAGCCTCAGTTCAGCCAGTCACACCAGCAACGTGCCCTCAGGCAAGTCATTTCCCTTCTCTAGATCTTAGTTTCACTTTTCGGTCCTGTTGGAATGGAGCTGCTAATAACGCCTTTCACAGGGTTGCTTGGAGAATTAAATAATATACCCAAGACGCCCAGCACAGTGCCTGGCACACAGTATGTGCTCAATAAATGTCAACTAAAGTAAATTGTGACCCAGAAGGGAGAGCTGGGGGTCTGGTAGAGGAAGATCTGCTGGGACGAGCCTGGTTAATATTTCCCTAGCAGCTTCTGTGAGCTTAGATGAGACTCAAGTCTGCGTGGCCATCTTCTTGGCTGTAAAACCAGGACAGCAGTCTCTAATCCCCTCATGAGGGTGGGAAAGACCCTGAGAACCCTGGGCTGCAGGCCCACCTCTGCAAGCCGAGGACACCTCACCAGTCCTATTGGAACCTCAGCCTCCAGGCTGTAAAATGGAACTGGTGACACCTCCCTCTGTGTTGGCCTCTGCAAGCAAATCAGATTTTTTAAAAAAAACAACAGCAACTTTGAAAATGATAAGACATGAAGACAGGCTCCTCAAAATGTCTGCGGCGGGGTGTTTCCTGATATATAAATTTGTATTTTTGTCCTCTCTGTGTTTATTTTTGAAAGTAGCCGGGTTTTGTGTCCTCTTGTTTTAGGTGAGCTTGGGTTGCAGAAGTGAAGCCTAAGTTTTCAATGAGGGATTATACTAGGGCCTCCGAGGAGGGAGAAGGCGAGAGAAAAGTTCCCAGGAGCCGTGGCTCCCAGCTCCTCCCAGAGGAGGGGTCACAAAGCAAGATCAAGGAAGGTGCCAGATTTCGGGGTGCTGTGAGCCACGGGGACCCAAGCCCTGCTCTCTTGGAGAGCCCCAAGAAGGGAACAGGGCCGCACATGGGAAGGTTGGACCCCACAAACAAGGCCTCCAACCTTGCCAAAAATTGCTGTGTCTGACTTTGGCCACAAAGCTGCGGGGTCCTTGACCGCATTGGTCTTGGTCAAAGGACGTATCAGCAAAGCCCAGTGTGGGCTAAAGGCCTGAGCCCTCCTGCAGGACATCTAGGCCTCTGCACACCTCCGGGTTAGAGGGAGGATGCCAGCAAGAGAGAAACTGAATTTTGCACCACGTCTGCACTCAAAGAATTATTTTTAAATTTTGTAGAAACACAGGGACACCTCCTACATCCCATAGAATGGCTGTACGTTCATAGTCATGCATCCATTCAAACAACGGTTTGAGCACGAACTCTGTTATGGGTGATAGGAAGCCACAGCAAACAAAAGATGGTCCCCGCCCTCCTGGGGCTTGGATTCGAATTCATTCTCTCACGTCTTACATTTATAAATTGCTACAAAAATATAAGATATTGAAATTAGTTAGCTCCTGCCGAGAAGGCCGGACTTGGAATAAACAGTGAGGCTTCAAGTAAGCCAGGAACTCCATGTTCAAGTTTCTTGGGGTGAAAAGTCGCTCTTGTCCAGTGCCTTTCGTCACCGTGGAGACCTCCAAGGTGTGATGTGGGCAGTGAGAAAGGAGGGAGAGAAAAGTGCTGAGGTGGACCATGGACCCTGATGTACAGCTGACACTTAGAAGAAAAACAGGATGCAAAGGACGTGAGTTTATCTAAGCCAGGTTTGCAACAAGCAAGGTCAGGGCCAAACATCTCCTTTACTGGGGAGGTCTCTTCTTGGGCCTCCGAGATAAGCTGGCCAAATGTGGCCTCGGGGGGAGAGGCAGGTCCACCGCATGGGAAGCTGGCCGAGGAAGTCACCCTCCTCAGGAAGGTGCCACTTACTCATCTGCTGGTCACTGTCCCCCTACATCTCAGATAGTTGCCTGTTTGTCACTTGAGGGTAAGAGAATGGGCACAGAGGATGGTGCTTATGATCTGCATTTAAAGGCTGCTTATGAACTTATTTACAAAACAGAAACAGACTCACAGACATAGAAAACAAACATATGGTTATCAAAGGGGAAAGCGGGGTGGGGGAGAATAAATTAGGAGCTCGGGATTAGCAGGTACGCATTACTGTATATAAAATAGATAAACAACATAGGACCTACTTTAGCGCACAGGGAACTATATTCAATATCTTGTAATAACCTATAATGGAAAAGAATCAAAAAGAATTGAATCATTATGCGGTACACCTGAAACTAACACAATATTGTAAATCAACTATACGTGAATTAAAAAAAAAAAAGGATGAATTGACAGCGGGTTTTTTGTTTGTTTTCGTTTTGTTTGTGTATTTTTGTGTTTTGTGGGGAGGTTTGGTACAGACCTGAAAGGGCAGCTAATATAGTAGGTACTTTGTTGGGAATTATCTCTATGTTATAACAATGTTTCTTTCTCTTCCCAGCAACACAGCACTGGGGCTTGGATGGTGAACACTCACATGAGGACCTGAATTATGTGGTTAAAAGTTGCCTTTGTTTTTTTTTTTTTTTTTTTTTTTTGCGGTACGTGGGCCTCTCACTGTTGTGGCCTCTCCTGCTGCGGAGCACAGGCTGCGGATGCGCAGGCTCAGTGGCCATGGCTCACGGGCCCAGCCACTCCGCGGCATTTGGGATCTTCCCGGACCGGGGCACGAACCCGTGTCCCCTGCGTCGGCAGGCAGACTCTCAACCACTGCGCCACCAGGGAAGTCCAAAAGTTGCCCTTTTTGACCTGGGGTTGGGAGTCTGACTTGTTATGTTACCTCATCAGATCCCAAAGGAGCCTACTGGCTTTTTTTTTCTTTAATCATTGACATCCCCTGACAAAGAACATTGTCGTACACTGGCTGGGTCACCAGTCAGGGCGCTGCCCCACGAATTCCTACCACGTCCCTAATAACGAAGAGGGAATGATGGTGGAAATTTCTCTTTGGTCTCTGGCAGGAAAAAGCCGGCTTCCTCAGAGCAATCAGTTTGTTTTTATCTTATGGACAGTGACTCTTGTAACCAAACCTCTTTCCTTCTTTGGGCTGTTAGGAAGCTCAGAATTAAAACCGGGATTTATCTCTACCAACTCTCTTAGACTTTAAGGTTTGCACTTTGTGTACTGACTGTACGTGCGGCTTAATCTTGTTTTTGTTTGTTGGTTTGTTTTGGCTCAGATGAACTTAGACTCCATGAGATGCAATCAGCAAAAGTGGGAAACAGACTCTGGGAAACTTTAATGAACAAGTGACCCCGTTTTTAAAAATAAATCGAAAGGGGGAGAAAAGGAGGTGGAGGGAAAACATGGACTAAAAGAGATGAAGAGACTCCTCACTCGTTTTGGGAACATAAAATTCTGCAGTCACTTGGGAAAACGGTCTGGTAATTTCTTTAAAAGTTAAGTATACATTCGGCGTGTAACCCAGCAATTCCACCCCTGTAAATCTACTGGAGAGAAATGAAAACACATGTCAACAAGCAGTGCATAAAAGTTTATAGCAGAAGTTTTACTAAAACCCAAACTGGAAACAACACATGTGTCTCTCAACTTGTGGACGGATCTCTTTTTTTAAACGGTGGTATATTCATACAGTAAAGCACTGCCAGCAATAACAGGGATGAACCCCAAAACCTTGCGCTTTGTGAAAGAAGCCAGACACAGAAGACCACATAGCGTGTGATTCTGTGCATGGGAAATCGGTAGAAAAGGAAAAACCAGAGAGAAAAAAGCATATCCATGTTTGCCTGAGGCTGAAGGTCAGAGTGAGGATTGACTGCAAATGGGCCTGAGGGAACTTCTGAAACTGGATTGGGGTGATGATTGAACAACTGTACAGTTCTCCAAAAATTTGTCAAACTGTACGTTACAGCGCGTGAATTTTGTGATATGTAAATTATACCTCAATTGAGGTAAATTATCCGTCAATAAGGTTATTAAAAGATGAAAATCTAAACACTGGCCAAAAATTGTATACTATTAAGGCAGCATTGCGATTCTTTAATGGATTGTAATATTGTGGTGATTTTTTTAAAAACCAACTCTTATCTTTTAGGGATACACACTGAATTATAGGAAATGATATAATGCCTGAGATTGGCTTCAAACGAATACGAGAGGATTTGGGCGGCTTATAGATGAAACAAGGCTGTGTATACGGATCCCTGCTGGAGCTGGGTTTTGGGTACATGGGGGTTTGTTGTATTATTCTGTCTTCTTTTGTCTATGTGTTCAACGTTCCCACAATTAAAAGTTTTAAAAGATGAGCTTAAGGGTCTTTGAAAAAATGCTGAATTGGCTGAGTTCTTGGCGGGTCCCTGACGGAATCCAGTTGGAATGAGGAGGTGGACATCTATTGTTTGCCTTCTCCGCGTCCCCGCCCCTTCTGCTAACAGTAACCAGACTGCTTCGTGGACGGGCCAGCCCCACAGCGTGGGCTGCATGACGCCTTCCAGGGCCGGCCCTGCCTGGTGCCTGCCCTCCTTTGGCCCAGGCCTGGGCACAGAACCTCCCTAAACCCGTCAGCTGCTTTCTCCTGGGAATTCCAATCTCCTACGGAATGATGCAAGAAAGGGGAAAGCTTGTAGCTGGTTAATCCCAGCACGGGCATCCTGGGAGACCAGCCTTGGGGTTTTTTCAGCTAAATCCCCAGGGCTGCTCTGACTCCAGCCCTTTCTGAAAGCTGGATCTCGGCTTTCTCCAGTTCTGTGATCAACCTAGCATCATGCCAACACATTCCCTTTTTGTTGAAGTTGGCCAGAGTTGGTTTCCGTGGCAGAAAACCGAAGCACCCAGCGGCGGAGACAGCAAAGCTCACCAAGTGGTCGATGTGCTTTTAAATCTCTCCACCTCCCTCAGCTGATCCAGCCACAAACACAGACCCTTTGGACATTAAAACTCCCACAGAGTGCTCTGATAACCAAAAAGGAAGGAATACACATGATACAAAGACACCAGATTGATAGGATCAGCCCGAGCTCTGCTAAAACACAAATTCAGAGCACCATCATAATTGAGACAGAAACATCTATTGGGACAAAAAAGTTACATTGGTCTATAACAGTCCCGTCTGATAGAAGTATAATACGAGCCACAAATGTGAGGCACAGAGGTAATTTTTTATTTTCTAGTAACTGCTTTAAAATGGTAAAAAGAAACAGGTGAAATTAATCTGGGTAGTATATTTTATTTAACCCAATATCAAAAAATTATCGTTTCAAACTATAATATATAAAATACTATTAATAACCTTTTGCCTTTTTTTTTTTAACTAGGTCTTTGAAATCGGTGTTTAGTGTGTTTTACATGGACAGCACATCTCACTTTGGCTGAGTCGCATTTCCAGTGCTCAAGAGCTATAAATTATAAAGGGGCTATAAATTATCCCTCTGGGGTTTCTGCATGTGTTCTGGATCATGAAGCCTTAGAAGGACCATCATTTCTGCCCAGCTGCATCCTCAGGATTGTAGCAAAGGCTCCCGCTGAGGGCACAACCCCAGTGGCTCATCAGTCAGGGGCTGGTTTTGTCTGCAGTGGGGACCCTCCACTGGGATGACACCACTGACTGGGCACTCGGAGGACCTGACTTCAGGCCGCTGATTTAAAAATCTGGCGTGACCTGTTCACCCGGTACAAAGGTGATTTATGCAGCCCATTGGATGTCTCTCCAGAAGAGCGGGCCCCTGAGCGCTCAGAGAATTGAGCCTGTTTGTGGTGGAAATAGCAGCACAAAAACCTTCGCGGAGAAGCAGAAACAGAGCTGCTGAATTACTGCTTGGAATGACCTCTGTTTCCATTCCTGCACGCACGGAGCTTACATTGGTCCATAACACACCACTCCCAGCCACGCAAGAAAAAAGCTAAATGAGCTGAAGAATCAAAACTCGTCTTAGATCTGCCAGAGCAGTGAGGTCACAGGGCAAACCGCCGCCCTAGGTTGTTGGGACAGACGGATGAATGCAGAGTCACGATGCACGAAGCCGGAGAACAGGAAATGGTTGGGGGGGACCCAGGACTGGGTGGACAGATCACACACTCCTGGGAGCCCATCCTGGGGTCCCTGACACTGACATGAGTTTTACCACCCGAAGCCCTGCCAGGTTTTCACAGTAAAGATTAGGAAAAAAAAAATTCCCTTGAGCTTCCTTCCATCAGGGGAGGAAAACAGGCATCATGCGTTCTTTCTATTCTCTGTAAGGCTTGCCTGGCTGAGCAGCTTCTGGGGGCTTCTGCGGAGCTGGCCCTCGGGCTAAGGGTCTTGCTTTCCTTATTTCCAAGTCTATTTCTACAGAACACTCTGCATTTGTTGAGGTCACAGGAGTGACTCAGTGTCCCCCAACAGCCCTAAGCCCATTTCACAGCAGAGGAAACTGAGGCCCAGTGGCCAAGTAACTTGTTCGAGGGCACAGAGCTGGTTAACAGTGGGGCTGGCGCCCCTCCCCCAGCACCTTCGTCCTGCTTTGTCTTGACGTGGCGAAGCCTCCAGGCTCAGGCGAACGTCTGGAAGCCGCAGCCCTGCCAGCGTCTCACAAGAGACCCCGAGCCAGGACCACCCCACTGGGTCACCCCCAAATTCCTGACGCACAGGCACTGTGAGATGGTACACGTTGATTGGTTTCAGCTGCTACATTTTGGAACCGTTTGCTGTTACACAGCCATGGATGAGTAACACACAGAACATCTTTTTTTTTCCTGAGCGCCAACACCCGAGTGTTCTCTCAAGAGTAGTTTTCACCCCGGCTTTGTTTGAACAAGTTTCCTGTGGTGTCGAAGTCAGACATGTCTTTTCCTGAATTAGCGTTTAAGAAATATGATCGGTTCTAGATGACAGGGTGGCCCGGGGAGGCTGTAAAAGAAAAACAAGCCAACCTGTTCCAAGTGAGCTGAGGACACAGGGGCCCTCTCTCTCAGGTTTGGGGGGCCTCAAATGGGTGAGGAAGTTTCTTGGAGGATTATCTGTCTGTCTCTATCTTCTGTAGTGATACAAAAATGCGGTCCTTCTTGGTAGTGGTCAGAGGCCCATCACTGTGTGATGTAACGCCCCAGGGACTCAGTGAGCAGACAGGAAGCAGCACTGGGGGATGCAGGGAGGATCTGAGAGGATATAGAAGCAGCAGGAAGTGACATCCAGCAGACAGGAAGAGGAAGGGGACGCTGAAAACACAGAGAATGGTCTGGGCTCATCAGTCATTTGCCAGATGCACGTCGAGCTTCAGGCCCTCGAAGCTGTGAGTGTGGACCCGCCGCTTTCAGATTCTGAGGCTTCTCAGCCCATCTGCCCACCTTCAGACCCAGCCAGGACTAGGTGGAGGGGTTTCCACCGGGCCCCTGTCTTGTGATGGGGAACAGCAGGCCAAGCGAGGACCCCTTCGGCTCAAGGCAGGAGGGTAACCCCATCGGCGCTTTTTGCAGAGGTCTTGTACGGCTCTGCCCGGAGCACGTTGGTGTGATTCCCTGACTTTGGAGGATGAAGGGAGGAGAGGGCAGAGGCAGCCCAGCCACCCCCCACCCCCAGAGCAGCACGGTCCAGAACTTTCTGCAGTTACGGGAACTTTCTTCATCTGCACTGTTCAGTACAGCAGCCATTAGCCACGTGGGCCTCCAGATCCAGCTCTTGAAATGTGGCTCGTGCCACGTCACAAAGAAGGGTTTCATTTTATTTCATTTTCATTGGAGTATAAGTGTAGATGGCCAGATGTGACTAGCGGCTTCTGAATTGGACGCCATGGCCCTCAATCCTTGTTTTGGGTCTATAATCACAAACTCTCTAGAGATGTGTGTGTGTGTGTGTGTATATATATATATATATATATATATATGTATATATATATATAAATTTTAAATTAAATGTACATAGAGTAAAAAGTACATGGAGTAAAATTCACTTTTTTTGTGTACAGTTCTGCTACTTCTGACAAATACATGGAGTCATATAATCACCACCACGATCATCACCTCGCACCCAGGATTCCCACGTGTCATTTTGTACTTGGCCTCTCCCCAGATCTCCAGCCTCTGGAATCACTCATCTGCTTCTGTCTCTATAGTTTTGCTTTTTCCAGTTCTACAAATGAAAGCGTGCAGGATGCACTTGGGGTCCTCTGTGTTGTTCTCTGTATGCGTCCTTTGCTCCTTTTTAGTGCTGCGTGATGTTCCATCGTACGGTTGTGCCTAAGTGTGTTTTCCACTCCCCAAGTGAGGTGCATTTGGATTGTTGGGTTGTCGAGTTTGGGGTCTTTAGGGAAAAAAGCCACTACAGATAATCATGTACAACTTTTTGTGTCCACACAAGTTTTCATTTCACTTGGATAAATAGCTAGTGATGGGATTTCAGGTCTTTCGGTAAGGTAGTTGAACTGTATAAGAAACTGCCAAACTTTTCCAAAGCGGCAGCACCGTCTTGAATTCTGCGAGCCACGCGGGAGAACTCCAGACCTTCTCATCAGTTTTAACAGAAATCCCAGCGTGGTTTTATCCTACTTCCTAACAATGAATGATGTTGAGCATCTTTTCCTGGGCTTGTTTTTCACGCCTGTATCTTTAGTGAAGGAGCTGTTCATGTGTTGTTTTTTTTTTAAAAGGTTTTAATTATCTTTTTTTTTTTTTTTTTTTGGCTGTGTTGGGTCTTTGTTGCTGCACATGGGCTTTCTCTAGTTGCGGCGAGTGGGGACTACTCTTCGTTGCGGTGTGCGGCTTCTCACTGCGGCTGCTTCTCTTGCTGCGGAGCACGGGCTCTAGGCGCGCGGGCTTCAGTAGTTGTGGCTCGCGGGCTCTAGAGCACAGGCTCAGTTGTTGTGGCACACGGGCTTAGTTGCTCCATGGCATGTGGGATCTTCCTGGACCAGGGCTCGAACCCGTGTCCCCTGCATTGGCAGGCGGATTCCTAACCACTGCGCCACCAAGGAAGTCCCATGTGTGTTTGTTTTTAATGGATTGTTTCTCCAGATATTTCGTGGCCTCTCTTTAACGTGGCCTTCATCGTCACTCCCCAATACGGTGTGTTTTTCTTGTAAATGGTTTAGTGTCTTGTAGTTAATTCTGTTCCTTTTTGTTCCTGCAGCCAGCTCCAGAGGTTTCCATCAGGGTAAGAGCCTGGGTGTCGTGGGCTCTCAGCAATTGACTGGGTTCTCCCTCGCAAATTTTTTATTTTTCCTTTTTTGAGCGAATGCATCATGAAGCAGCTTTAGCAGGCCCTCTAGACCCGGAGAGAGTATGAGAAGAATTCACTTTCTCCGATTCTGGTTCTATAATGGCTTTTTATTGCCCCTTTTCTGGCCCTCTCTGTTGAAGCTGTCAGTGTATCGAAGGCTTGCTGTTTAAGAGGAAAGGAATTGCAAGGTTCAGTGGGCGTCTAGGATTGCAGGGTCATCGTGAGTCAGCCCTGGGAGCTCCTGCCATTGTCACGTACAGGTTCTTGCTGGTCAGGAAAAGAACTGTCCAGGTCTGTCAGTCTGCGAAGAAGTCTTCACATTTAATATCGTCAAGCCTGAGGGCTGTGGAAGCACATATATCCCTCTTGTTCTCAAACAGACCTGTCATTAACAAGAGAGAAGTCACCCCAGATGAGCCAGAGGAAAGAACTTTGGAGGTTTTATGTAAATCTCTCTCTTTAAAGAAAAAATTGTGGTAAAAGACACGTAACACAAAATTTACGATCTTAACTATTTTAAGTGTACAGTTCGGTAGCGTCAAGTATATTCACATGGTTGTGCAGCCATCATCATCGTCATCTCCAGAACTTTCTCATCTTGCAAAACGGAAGCTCTGTCCCCATTAAACACTCACTCCCCATTCATTCCCTGTCCCTCTGGGAAATAACCACCCTACTACTTTTTGTCTCTATGAACTTGACTCCCCTAGGGACCCCACATAAGCGGAATCATACAGGATCTCTCTTTTCATGACCAGTTGATTTCACTTAGCCCCATGTCTCCAGGGTTCAGACACGTTGTAGCAGGTGTCAGAATTTCCTTTGTTTTTAAGGCTGAATAATGTCCCATTGGACATGTCGCTGGACCCTTGGCTTGTTTCCATCTTTTGGATATTGTGAATAACACTGCTATGAACGTGAGTGTACAAATGTCCTTTCAAGACCCTGCTTTTGGAACTTCTCTGGAGGCGCAGTGGTTAGGAATCCGCCTGCCAGTGCGGGGGACACGGGTTCAAGCCCTGGTCTGGGAAGATCCCACATACCGCAGAGCAACTAAGCCCATGCACCACAACTACTGAGCCTGCACTCTAGAGCCCGCGAGCCACAACTACTGAGCCCGCGTGCTGCAACTACTGAAGCTCGCACGCCTAGAGCCCGTGCTCCACAACAAGAGAAGCCACCGCAATGAGAAGCCCATGCATGGAAACAAAGAGTAGCCCCCACTCGCTGCAACTAGAGAAAGCCCGCGTGCAGCAATGAAAACCCAACACAGCCAAAAATAAACAAATTTATTTAAACACAAATAAAGACCCTGCTTTCAATTCTCGTGGGTATAGACCAAAAAGTGGAATCGCTGAATCAGATGATCGTATGTTTTCCACCAAACTGCTTTCTAGAGGGGCTGCAGCGTTCTCCATTCCCGCCAGCAATGTGTCTGTAAACGTCTTTGAGATAAATATTGCTTGACTCCCTCAACTTCTCCCCATCTCCCCAATTCAGCCCCTGGACTGGTCTGCGAGTTTCCTAGCTGGCCTCCTATGGTCACGCAGACCCCTTTCGGATTCAGGCTCAGCCCGACAGCCAGTGATCCTAAATCCAATATGTGGGTCTGCATGTTGCCCTTCTGCTTACAGCCCCTCAGTGGTTCCCATTGCTTTGGGGATCAGACCCAAATTACATGACTGATGTTGTTCAGCTGACGTGGTCACTCTCTTTTCCACCTGTCAATCCTGGGAGGGCACCATGCTCCGTTCCTTAGCACGCGCTGTTCCTTGGCTGGAATGCCGTCCCCGGACTCCAACCCCCTCTCCTAATCATCGCTGGACTTCAGTTCAAGTGTCACTCCTTAGGGAAGAGATCCCTGACCCCGTTTTTGTCTTCCTCCACCTTCAAGTAGGTTCTCCCGTTACAGCTTCTTGTAAACATGTCTTACTTGCCCCCCAAGCACTAATTCTGTTTGTACCTATGTATTCAATCATGTGACAGATGGGCTAATATCTGTTGCAGCCCCAGGCTGGACAGTGGGTACGCAGACAAGCTTCCCACCCTAGGGGGGCCACACTCCCTGCACGTGTCACTGGGCAACAGTGCCTCACAGGACTTGAGACAGCTGTAATTTTGTATGTATTTATTAGAACGTTACTTGATTCCTGTCCACATCTCCCAGTACACCGTAAGCTCTACTAGGGAGGGTCTGTTTTCTCCCACTCGATAATTATTAAATGATGGCAGTGTGCAGACGTTGCCACCTTTTTGTAGGGGGCCCTGGCTGAATTAGGAATGCCTGAAGCACTGCGGGATCTGAAGGATGCCTAAGGTGGCCAATTCCGCGTTTTCACAGAAGACCCCTCTGCAGGCGTCTGCCTTACCCCACGAGACTGTAAGAGGTGTAAAGGGCCGGCGGCGACTGCACCGGGCCCTAGTATGGGTCCCAGGATACTTGTCTAGATACTTGTTGAGTGAATGTATGACTCCAGAAAGGAACACAGGGCATCAGGGATCGCAAGCATCTTTAGACAAACTTCAGTTACAGCTCGAAACCCCTTAAATCTGGTGATTAAGTATCGCACTTTAGGGTTGGCGGATGGAGCCACTAGGGCCCCGGAGACTGCTGACGTCAGTTTCCCTTCTCCAGTGAGTGACCCAGGATCAAAACTTTCCAGGGAGACTTTTTCGGGGGTTCCCCGCCCCAGTCCCGGCACGGAGGAAGGGACAACCCACAGCCGGGGGCGGTGGGCGAGGCGCTACCCGGGGGCCGGCGAGGCGGGCCGGGCGCGGACACCGTCCCCACCCCGCCCCGCGCGCCCCCGCGAGCCCCGGCGGGCGGGGGCGCGCGGCCCGCAGGCTCCGCTCCGCCGCGATCCGGACCGGGATCCCGCGCCCGCCGCGCCCCGCGGAGCCCCGCCCCCTGCGCCGTGCCGCCGCCGGAGGCCGCTTGGAGCTGTGCGAACATGGCCGAAGTCGGCGAGGACAGCGGGGCCCGCGCCCTGCTGGCGTTGCGCTCGGCACCCTGCAGCCCCGTGCTGTGCGCCGCCGCCGCCGCCGCCTTCCCCGCCGCCGCCGCCCCCGCGCCCGGGCCCGCCGCGCCGTCGCCGCCGCCGCCCGCCCAGCCCCCGCCCCCGCCGCCGCCGCCGCCGGGCTCGATTGCCGGGGGCGCGGGGGGCGCGGGGGGCGCGGCGGGCGCGGCGGGCGAGGCCCTGGTGGCCGCGGCGGCCGCCTCGGTGCGCCGGAGCCCCGGGCCCGCACTGGCGCGCCTGGAGGGCCGCGAGTTCGAGTTTCTCATGCGGCAGCCCAGCGTCACCATCGGCCGCAACTCGTCGCAGGGCTCGGTGGACCTGAGTATGGGCCTGTCCAGCTTCATCTCGCGGCGCCACCTGCAGCTCAGCTTCCAGGAGCCGCACTTCTACCTGCGCTGCCTCGGCAAGAACGGCGTCTTCGTGGACGGGGCCTTCCAGCGTCGCGGCGCGCCCGCCCTGCAGTTGCCCAAACAGTGAGTGCCGCGGCCCCCGCCTGGCCCGGGCCCCGGGTCACCCCCGCCCCCGCCCCGACCGCCGCCGGGCCTGGGCCCGAGATCAACCCGACCCCCGGGGACGGCCCCGGGAGCCCCGAGGACCGGGCCCCGAGGGTCTCCCTTGCCCCTCCCCCCACCTGGGCTTAGGGTCGCCCCCATCCCCGCCCGGCCTGGTTACGGAGTCGCCTCCTGACCCCTGCTCGCCTTGGGCCGGGAGCCACCCCGACCCCCGCCCGGCCTGGGCCCCAAGGGTCGCCCTTGCCCCTCCCTGCAGCAGGGCTTGGGGTGGCCCCCATCCCCGACGGACCTGGACATGGGTCACTCCTGCCCCCTGCCCCCGCCCGGCCTGGGCCCCGAGGGTCGCCGTTGCCCCTCCCCGAGCTGGACACCAGGGTCGCTCTCCCCCCGCCACCCTGTTGGGACCCGGGTCGCCGCCAAACGCACTCCCGAGGAGAAGGGTTGGCGTCAGGCGGTGTCGCTCCGGGAGGTGCGGGGTCCCCGGGGGCAGCGCCAGTGCCCCCGGAAGGCCCGAGCCCCCGGCCATAGGGGCCAGCTGTGAACTTGGGCCGGGAGGGGACGGCCGGAGAGTGGGCTGGGGTCGGGACAGGAAGTGCCCTCCCCTCCCTGGACTTGAGGACGCAGGTCAGGGGTCGCCAGCGCTGGGGGCGTTCACCGCACAGTTGGGGTTCCTGGGCAGGAGGGGAAGAGGCCGGGCGGGGAGGCAGGGCAAGGAGAGGGGGGACCCGGCGCACTTGGGGACAGGCCGCGGATGCCCCACGGTGCTTTAGCAACATCCTCGTGTTCCCGGGCTCTTCCGGTTCCCGGGGCAGCTGCTCTGCCCCAGGAGATCTTGCTTTCCGGAGATCTTTTGATCAGGAGAAAGCCTGTTTGGTTACTCATGCGGTCCTTAAGCTCTTTCTTTTTCTGTGTAGTAGTTGCTTCTGACTCCTCGGCAGTGTTTATATTTCTCTAGCGTGCTTGTGTTCCAGAGTTGTCTCTGACTAATTACTCTCGCTTTTATAAGCACCCTGGGTCCAGGGAGTGTTTGCCGGGGTGATTGCCTGTTTCTGTAACCATCTCCCCTTTCGAGGGTATTGGCACGTTTGGTTGTACGTATTGTACTGAATACTTTTCAACATCAACGATGACTCACTGGTGCTCGGGGCGTGAGGGGGGGGGCGTATACAGACTTTGTTTTCCTAACGTGAAAGGTGTGTATGTGTTTCTGTAAAATCAGGACTTGGTGAATGACAGAGTTGTTTTATCCCATGGTTGCTGTTACTCTGTTCTGCCTTTTCTGTGACCTACACACTCTCTCCATTTCTGGGCCCTTAAATGCATTCTGGGGCCAGTCCCTCACGGTGAGAAAGTGACAGGTAAACAGCGCCTTCCCCTCCCTGCCCGGTGGTTCTTAGAGGCCCGTTCTGCTCAGGCCTCTTTTTATAATTCAGGTTCTGTAAGGGCGTCCATCCAGCAACCTTGTTTTCAGAGTTCCCTGCCTAGCTGTTGAGTGGGTGCAGCCCCGAAGAGGCCCCAGCTTACCGAGTCTCGAATGCACTAGTCTTTTCTCTAACTCAAGGGTAGGACATTACAGCTGGAGGAGTCCTCAGATCACGTGCGAGTACCGAGTCCGTTGTTTATGAAACGTGGTTGGTGTTCATGCTGCCTTCCTAGCCCGTGTAGCCAGCAGCCCAGATGTCCCCTGCCCTCTGGCTGGGGCTTTGCCCACGGTGCGCGTCTGGCTGGGTTCAAGTTCAGCGGTGCTCTGAGCAACAGCCGCGCAGGTGGTGATGGAGAATTTACAGGAACAGGAGAAACATGCTGGCGGAGAAACACCACGTGGATGTCCATGTCTGCCCTCCCAGCAGAGGGCAGTTTGCTTCTGAAACCGTCAAAGCCCGTGGACAAACATGTTAGCAGTCTGAGCGGTTTTACGTTCTTTTTGAGAAAACTTAACCTGTAGGTGGTAGCATCTGTAGGACAGGCTGTTGGAAGCTGCTTTTTTAATTAGCTCAGGGTGCTTTGGACCACCACGTGGAGAGTAATCAAGAAATGCTAATGAATTCAGAGGAAGGAAGTTGGACGTGTACGTCCTTGTCACCTCGAAATGGGAAATTCAGTGCTGACTTTCAAAGAACGGCAGCAGTTATTGTCTGTTTCCTCTCAGGCGTTGGTGCACGGTTTTGCCATGAGTGTTCGAAGCTGTGAATTTCTCCACCATAAATTCAGAGTTCTTATCCGTGTTGGGATTCTGTTGTCTGCATTTTGTGGCTACAGCTGCCTGAGACTTGGAGCTCGTCCTTGTGTGTGGCGTTTCACCCTTTCCTGCCCTGTGAGGCCGCATTCCCCCTCCAGCGCCCCCAGGGCATGGCTCCCGGGGCCGCCCCTCCCTTTCCAGCCCCCACTCAGGGAAGCATGAGGTGGAGAGGAGCCCCGGAGTCCACCCATACTTGTGACTACAAGTAAGTTTTTCCAAAACTAAAATGAAATAATTTTGAAACTACTGGTAGGGAAAAAATTCCGCGTGACACAACTTAGAGCTGACCTTGATCCATGACTGTGGGTGCGTGCAGAGGGAGGTGCAGGGGGTCCTGGTGTAGCCCCTCCTGTGCGATTCTCCGGCCCTCGTTCCCCGGAGCTGGGCTGGGCACTTTTTATCTTTAAGTGGAGACACAGCACAGGAGCTGGCTGGCAGTAGGTGCGCACAGAGGAGTTAACGTTTGTTCAATGAAAAATCCGTGAGTGAATATGCAGCCTCCCCGGAGGAGAAGCAGTGTCACCAACTTAGTGGGTTTCTGAGGTGGGCGGTCACCAGGCCTTCCTGGGTCTGTGGGTGGACATGGTGCGTGTGTGTGACCGTAGGTCTGGATACCAGCAGATTTGGAATTTGAATTAGATGTAATCTGTGAACTACAGGAAAAAGGCCCATGCACAGCCTCGTACTTGCTCTTCCTTTCTTTCTTCCAACCTTCTTTCCTGATACTGTTATAAAATAATCATGGACTATATGAATAATTACAGTAAAAACTAGACTTCTGTTTGTGGTGGTTTCTGTGAGTGGTAAGATGTATGGGATTCTTTTCTTCTTTTTACTTTTCTTTGTGTCCCAACTTTTCTGGGATGAGCATGGCTCTTGTTTTTCTTTTCAACACTTCTTATTACAGTAAGTTTCAAGCATAAAAACAGAGGAGTGAGTTCCACGTGCCATCACCCAGCCTCTACAGCTATCATGTTGTGGCCAAGCTTGTTTCATCTTTGTTCCCCCCGCCCGACCCCCAGGTATTTGGAAGAAAAATCACAAATGTCCTATCACTCCATCTGTAAATATTTCAGTAAAAGGTAAAGATTCCTTTTTTAAAACCTAACCACAATGTCCTTATCACACCTAGAAAATTGATAACAATTTCTTACTATCATCAAACTTCCAATGAGTGTGGATTTCCCTTACCATCTCATGAATTTTTTTTTCTTTTCTTGCAGTGTGTTTGTTTAATCAGGAGCCAAATCAGGTCCAGACACTATGATTGGTTGGCGTATCTCTTACATCTCTCTCAATCTAGAGGCTTCATCTCACTCTTTTTTTTTTTTTCCTTTTCTCAATGAAGACACAGGGTCATTTGTCCTGTACGCTTTCCCACGGTCTCGTTGTACAGATTGGATTCCCGGGGTGTCCATGTACTGCGTCCTCTCCCCTGTCGTTCCTGTAAATTGGTGGTCGGACGTGGAGATTTGATCAGACGCGGGTTCGATGTGTTTTGCTGGAACTGCCGCATAGGCAGTGGTGCGTCGGTCTGTCAGGAAGCAGGCCCGTCTGTTTGTCCCTGTGGCAGCTTTTGATGGGCACTGCCTACGTCCGTAAATCTGTTATCACCTGCACTCTTGTCACTCATTTTGGCTGCCAGCACGTGGACCTCAGCATGCTGACGCATTCTGCCCTCTGAAAGGCATGTTTTGAACGGCAGGTGTTGCGGATCACGGCCTCCGCACGCGCACTGTGATAAAAAGTAATTAACAGTAACCACCAAGGCATTTTACTACATAAATAGTTGTTTAGGCCCCATGAAAACATACAGGACATAGTTTCTCATTGCTGTTCCAACTGGTCACGTGAAGAATATCGAATTTGTTACTAACCATCTTACAGTAGTTCTCAGGTTGAGATTATATTGAAATTAACTGGAAAATGCCCCAGACTTAGTGAAGACAGCAGGTGTCTGCCGAATGCCTCAGGGCCCAGCGTCCCAGAAACAGCAGCCGTGTTCCTTTACTCCCCCACCCTCCTCACTGTGCCTCCCCAGTCTGCTGGGAGCTACGGGGTCCTTCCGTGACCCGATGCCTTCTTCCTGGGTGGTTGGTTCAGGAGTGGATCTGTGTGCTGGGCTGGGGGTGCACATGGGGCAAGAGAGGGCATCACATCAGTCTGTTGCCAGTGGCTGAAGATGTGGGGACTGAGATTGCACCAGCTGTGTTTCCACGTGGAGAGGAGAGCGGTGATCAGGGGGCAGTGACACGTGTGGGCCTGCTCGGAGCTGGGGGGGCCCCGGAGCCAGCCGGTCATGCAGGCCTGACCCGGCAGGACCTGCGGGAGGGTGGCCCGGGGACTGGCGAGGAAGAGATTCAGCTGAGAGATCTGATGGAAGAACGTTCTGATCTGGTGACGGGGTAGAAGAGACGGTTTGCGTCTGGAAGCCGGAGGGATGATAACCACGCAGAATGAAGCTAGGGGGGTCAGGGGAGCGGGGAACGTGCCGTGACGGGAACGGAGCTTTAGACTTCGGCTGCATCTGGATGGTGTGGTCAGAATACGAAATGTGGCATTTTCTCTCAATAAAAGCTGTCTTCTGCTTTTCTTGCTAGTTGGCGGTTATTGTGTGTCACGTGTATTTGTTCAAAGTTAGACTGTGTCTTGTTAAAGACTTTCTTTTTCTTTTTTTTTTTTTTCCCCCTCCCACCCTCCCTATCCCACCCCTCCAGGCGGTCACAAAGTACCGAGCTGATCTCCCTGTGCTATGCGGCTGCTTCCCACTAGCTATCTACCTTACGTTTGGTAGTGTATATATGTCCATGCCTCTCTCTCACTTCGTCACAGCTTACCCTTCCCCCTCCCCATATCCTCAAGTCCATTCTCTAGTAGGTCTGTGTCTTTATTCCTGTCTTACCCCTAGGTTCTTCATGACATTTTTTTCCTGAAATTCCATATATATGTGTTAGCATACGGTATTTGTCTTTCTCTTTCTGACTTACTTCACTCTGTATGACAGACTCTAGGTCTATCCACCTCATTACAAATAGCTCAATTTCGTTTCTTTTTACGGCTGAGTCATATTCCATTGTATATATGTGCCACGTCTTCTTTATCCATTCATCTGTTGATGGACACTTAGGTTGTTTCCATCTCCGGGCTATTGTAAATAGGGCTGCAATGAACATTTTGGTACATGACTCTTTTTGAATTATGGTTTTCTCAGGGTATATGCCCAGTAGTGGGTTTGCTGGGTCATATGATAGTTCTATTTGTAGTTTTTTAAGGAACCTTCATACTGTCCTCCATAGTGGCTGTATCAATTCACATTCCCACCAACAGTGCAAGAGTGTTCCCTTTTTTCCACACCCTCTCCAGCATTTATTGTTTCTAGATTTTTTGATGATGGCCATTCTGACCGGTGTGAGATGATAACTCATTGTAGTTTTGATTTGCAATTCTCTAATGATTAATGATGTTGAGCATTGTTTCACGTGTCTGTTGACAATCTGTATATCTTCTTTGGAGAAATGTCTATTTAGGTCTTCTGCCCATTTTAGGATCGGGTTGTTTGTTTTTTTGTTATTGAGCTGCATGAGCTGCTTGTAAATTTTGGAGATTAATCCTTTGTCAGTTGCTTCATTTGCAAATATTTTCTCCCATTCTGAGGGTTGTCTTTTTGTCTTGTTTATGGTTTCCTTTGCTGTGCAAAAGCTTTGAAGTTTCATTAGGTCCCATGGGTTTATTTTTGTCTTTATTTCCATTTCTCTAGGAGGTGGGTCAGAAAGGATCTTGCTGTGATTTATGTCATAGAGTGTTCTGCCTATGTTTTCCTCTAAGAGTTTGATAGTGTCTGGCCTTACATTTAGGTCTTTAGTCCATTTTGAGCTTATTTTTGTGTATAGTGTTAGGGAATGATCTAATCTCATACTTTTACATGTCCCTGTCCAGTTTTCCCAGCACCACTTATTGAAGAGGCTGTCCTTTCTCCACTGTACATTCCTGCCTCCTTTATCAAAGATAAGGTGACCATATGTGCGTGGGTTTATCTCTGGGCTTTCTATCCTGTTCCATTGATCTATCTTTCTGTTTTTGTGCCAGTACCATATTGTCTTGATTACTGTAGCTTTGTAGTGTAATCTGAAGTCAAGGAGCCTGATTCCTCCAGCTCCATTTTTCGTTCTCAAGATTGCTTTGGCTATTTGGGGTCTTTTGTGTTTCCATACAAATTGTGAAATTTTTTGTTCTAGTTCTGTGAAAAATGCCAGTGGTAGTTTGATAGGGATTGCATTGAATCTGTAGATTGCTTTGGGTAGTAGAGTCATTTTCACAGTATTGATTCTTCCAATCCAAGAACATGGTACATCTCTCCATCTATTTGTATCATCTTTAATTTCTTTCATCAGTGTCTTATAATTTTCTGCATACAGGTCTTTTGTCTCCTTAGGTAGGTTTATTCCTAGATATTTTATTCTTTTTGTTGCAATGGTAAATGGGAGTGTTTTCTTGATTTCACTTTCAGATTTTTCATCATTAGTATATAGGAATGCCAGAGATTTCTGTGCATTAATTTTGTATCCTGCAACTTGACCAAATTCATTGATTAACTCTAGTAGTTTTCTGGTAGCATCTTTAGGATTCTCTATGTATAGTATCATGTCATCTGCAAACAGTGACAGCTTTACTTCTTCTTTTCTGATTTGGATTCCTTTTATTTCCTTTTCTTCTCTGATGGCTGTGGCTAAAACTTCCAAAACTATGTTGAATAATAGTGGTGAGAGTGGGCAGCCTTGTCTTGTTCCTGATCTTAGTGGAAATGGTTTCAGTTTTTCACCATTGAGGACAGTGTTGGCTGTGGGTTTGTCATATATGGCCTTTATTATGTTGAGGAAATTCCCTCTATGCCTACTTTCTGCAGGGTTTTTATCATAAATGGGTGTTGAATTTTGTCGAAAGCTTTCTCTGCATCTATTGAGATGATCATATGGTTTTTCTCCTTCAATTTGTTAATATGGTGTATCACATTGATTGATTTGCATATATTGAAGAATCCTTGCATTCCTGGAATAAACCCCACTTGATCATTGTGTATGATCCTTTCAATGTGCTGTTGGATTCTGTTTGCTGGTATTTTGTTGAGGATTTTTGCATCTATGTTCATCAGTGATATTGGCCTGTACTTTTCTTTCTTTTGACATCCTTGTCTGGTTTTGGTATCAAGGTGATGGTGGCCTCGTAGAATGAGTTTGGGAGTGTTCCTCCCTCTGCTATATTTTGGAAGAGTTTGAAAAGGACAGGTTTTAGCTCTTCTCTAAATGTTTGATAGAATGCGCCTGTGAAGCCATCTGGTCCTGGGCTTTTGTTTGTTAGAAGATTTTTTATCACAGTTTCAATTTCAGTGCTTGTGATTGGTCTGTTCATATTTTCTGTTTCTTCCTGGTTCTGTCTCAGAATGTTGTGCATTTCTAAGAATTTGTCCATTTCTTCCAGGTTGTCCATTTTATTGGCATAGAGTTGCTTGCAGTAATCTCTCAGGATCCTTTGTATTTCTGCAGTGTCAGTTGTTACTTCTCCTTTTTCATTTCTAATTCTATTGAGTCTTCTCCCTTTTTTTCTTGATGAGTCTGGCTAATGGTTTATCAATTTTGTTTATCTTGTCAAAGAACCAGCTTTTAGTTTTATTGATCTTTGCTATCGTTTCCCTCATTTGTTTTTCATTTATTTCTGATCTGATCTTTATGATTTCTTTGCTTCTGCTAACTTTGGGGGCTTTTCGTTCTTCTTTCTCTAATTGCTTTAGGTGCAAGTTTAGGTTGTTTATTCGAGATGTTTCCTGTTTCTTAAGGTGGGATTGTATTGCTGTAAACTTCCCTGTTAGAACTGCTTTTGCTGCGTCCCATAGGTTTTGGGTCGTCGTGTCTCCATTGTCATTTGTTTCTAGGTATTCTTTTATTTCCTCTTTGATTTCTTCAGTGATCACTTCGTTATTAAGTAGTGTATTGTTTAGCCTCCATGTGTTTGTATTTTTTACAGATCTTTTCCTGTAATTGATATCTAGTCTCATAACATTGTGGTCAGAAAAGATACTTGATACTATTTCAATTTTCTTAAATTTACCAAGGCTTGATTTGTGACCCAAGATATGAGCTATCCTGGAGAATATTCCATGAGCACTTGAGAAAAATGTGTGTTCTGTTGTTTTTGGATGGAATGTCCTATAAATATCAATTAAGTCCTTTCTTTAAAAAGGTTTATATTTCACCAAGGAAGACATACAGATGGCCAGGAGGCGCATGACAAGGTGCTCAACATCACTAATTTTTAGAGAAATGCAAGTCAAAACTACAGTGAGGTATGTCACCTCACGATGGTCAGAATGGTCATTATCAAAAAATCTACAAACAATAAATGTTGGAAAGGGTGTGGTGAAAAGGGAACCCTCCTGCACTGCTGGTGAGAATGTCAATTGATAAAACCACTATGGAGAACGGTATGGAGGTTCCTTAAAAAACTAAAAATAGAGCTACCATAGGACCAGCAATCCCACTACTGGGCATATACCCTGAGAAAACCATAATTCAGAAAGAGTCATGTACCACAATGTTCACTGCAGCTCTATTAACAATAGCCAGGACATGGAAGCAACTTAAGTGTCCATCGACAGATGAATGGATAAAGAAGATGTGGCACATACATACAATGTAATATTACTCAGCCGTAAAAAGGAATGAAATTGAGTTATTTGTAGTGAGCTGGATGGACCTAGAATCTGTCATACACAGAGAAGTAAGTCAGAAAGAGAAAAACAAATACTGTATGCTAACACATATATACGGAATCTAAAAAAAAAAAATGGTACTGATGAACCTAGTTGCAGGGCAGGAATAAAGAGGTCGATATAGAGAACAGACTTGAGGACACGGGGTGGGAGGGTGAAACTGGGGCGAAGTGAGAGTAGCATCGACATATAGACACTACTGAACGTAAAACAGTTGGCTGGTGGGAAGCAGCCGCACAGCACAGGGAGATCAGCTCGGTGCTTTGTGACCACCTAGAGGGGTGGGATAGGGAGGGCGGGAGGGAGGCTCGAGAGGGAGGGGATCTGGGGACATATGTATGCATATGGCTGATTCGCTTTGCTGCACAACAGAAACTAACACAGTATTGTGAAGCGATTATACTCCAGTAAAGGTCTATTAAAAAATAAAAAAGAATTTTTTTAATTAAAAAAATGTTTATAGGAGTGTAGCGAATTGGGAACTAGTACATTGAATCTATGTTCTAGTATTGAGTTCACACTGAGTTTTTGGGCTTATCACCCATATAAGAAAGTTTCTATAGTCTTTAAAAAATCAGTCTGTGAGAAGGATGGTATTTATCGTGTAGTATGTGTTGAGTTTATACTAAACTTATTAAAGCCTTTGTCACTGATGAAGGAATGGAATTGGTAGGTGCTAAAAGGGTATTGAGTAGAGTTTTAATGGTGTTCATAGTGCTTTGGAAAAAGACACAGCTATGTTTAAAATTATGTGCATTTTGTCTGGAGATACAGTAATTTACTATTTGCTGTTTTTGCATCTTGTGAATATCAGGAGATAAACTTGCTAAATTAATGACAACTCGAATTACAGTGATGCCTCATTTCCATAATTACCGAACATTTAAAGGATTTCATATTAAAATGAGAGGATTTTATAAATTGCTTTTACTTTGATTTCCTGGAAAATAGGCCCTTGCATTGTGACTTGTTAGGAGATTTTGTAGTTAATTTTCATTGCTGCTATCGCTTTTCACGAGTTTCTAGTTTTCTGGTAAGATGTTGCCAGTTGATCTAAAAAGAAAGAAAAATGTAATCTGCCTGTGTGCACATGTTCATGACCGTGTAAAGGGAGGCCAGGTAGGCATGCTGGGTGTTGTCCAGGGCTCTGCAGAGCGGCTGCGCAGTAGGCGTCCTGGCTGGTTTGGTGGTGACAGGCTGTGGCTGCACCCCTGAGGTGGCCATCACAGGCTTTCTTTCCCTGGGTGCGATGGGGGTGAGCCAGTGTGGGGCTTGACTCCCTTAGACCTGACGGTTCCAGCGCTAAATCCTGAGCTGCTTGCAAATATGCGGCTTCTCTCTCCTAAGAACGATTTTCAGTCTGGATATTTTGTCCATGACTTGGTTAAGAAGGAACTTTTGCCCTTAGTCATCCGTGACGTGTTTAACCATTTGTTTCCCCTGATGTGTGTGTGTAGAGCTGAGCTCTGACCACCCTGCTGCCCACGACCCCTTAGCAGAGGTCCCAGCGTTTCTGCAGGCCTTCCCTTCACCTGCCACCTGCGTTTCAAGGTACGTGGCTGCCTTTGGGCAGAGGTGCCTCTGGGCATCCCGTACCTCTGTTTAGTCCATCAACTCTCAGGGTTTGGGGCCCACACACATTACTGGGGACCCCAGAGAGCTTTTGTTTATGTGGGATTTGTCTGTTACACTTACCGTGTTCAAAATTAGAACTGAGAAATTAAAATCTATATACTTATTAATCTATTCAAAAATAGCAATAATAAGCCTATTTCAAAAATAAGTTTTTATGAAAAAATAGCTCAGTCTATTTTGTATTTCCAACAAAAGAAGTTAGGATAGGGGTATTCATTTTTTGGTACGTCTTTCATATCTGCCTTGATAGAAGACAGCTGAATTTTATAGCTGCCTCTGCTTTTAGTCTGTTGTGATAACATTGTTTCAGTTAAGTATATGAAGAAAATCCAGCCTTACAGAAATATGTAGCTGGGAAAGGGAGGAGTGTTGTAGTAGCCTTTCAGGAAATTGTGGATGTTCTTTGATGCCTCTACAGAACTGGACAGTAGTTTCTTAAACGTTAATTGCAGGATGGAATCTGAAACCTCATCAGTGGAGTTTTGGTGAAACTCCGTGAAATCCGTTGCTTTCTCGTGCATTTTGAATAAATCTTTTACGCATGTGTGAATTTGTAACCTCTTGCATTGGTCATTGAGAAAAATACTGATTGAATTATGTAGATCTAATGTCCATATATCTTACTATACAAATGTTTTATCTTCGATTGGTAGTTAAATTGATCCCCTTGAACCCAACAACTCATTTTTTTTTTTTTTTGTGGTACGCGGGCCTCTCCCGTTGCGGAGCACAGGCTCTGGACGCGCAGGCTCAGCGGCCATGGCTCACGGGCCCAGCCACTCCGCTGCATGTGGGATCTTCCCGGACCAGGGCACGAACCTGTGTCCCCTGCATCGGCAGGCGGACTCCCAACCACTGCACCACCAGGGAAGCCCTCTTTTTTTTTTTTTAATGTATTTATTTGTTTATTTTTGGCTGTGTTGGGTCTTCGTTGCTGCGTGCAGGCTTTCTCTAGTTGTGGCAAGCGGGGGCTACTCTTTGTTGTGGTGTGTGGGCTTCTCATTGCAGTGGCTTCTCTTGTTGCGGAGTACGGGCTCTAGAGCGCAGGCTCAGTAGTTGTGACACCGGGCTTAGCTGCTCTACGGCATGTGGGATCTTTGAACCTGTGTCCCCTGCACTGGCAGGCGGATTCTTAATACCACTGCGCCACCAGGGAAGTCCCACAACTCATGTTTTTGAAAATAGCAATCTATGAAAGGATCAGGCTTTTTGATGTAATTTGCTTTTTAAATTTGCTTTAGAAGTTGAGTGACAGCACATTTTGTAGAAAGAAGTCATAATTTTGTCATTGGCCTTTATTAGCATCTGGTGGCATAATTTGGCTTAAATTTAGTGTTTTTTGTATGTACAATCAGTTCTTGATTATTTCAGGTGGAACTATCCAGCTTGTCAGTTATTTCTGTTATTTTCCCACAACTAAGTAGGGTGCTCTGGGGTTCCTGGATGACACCCCTGCTTTTTCCCTTCAGCCGTGGGTGTGGACCCACCAGGAAACAACAGAGTGAAGCGGGTGGACATGGAGTGACTCAGCCCTCAAGGGATGTCAGTGACAAAACGGGCTTTTATGGACATTATTCCTTTTTGGGGGTTTTTCGTGTGACCTTTCTGAGCACAGTTGTGAAAAACTGGGCCCCTTTTTGATATACATAAACCTCATTCTACTCCTTCCCAATCTGGTCTTTTTCACTCTCTTCCTTCCTCCCAGTAAGTCAGTATCACACATAGGATAAAACCCATTTTTCGTCTATGGTGATAAAGCTTTGCCTTTTGTGACTTGCATCATGAAAACCAACGGGACTTGCTGGGGTTTTTTTTGTTTTTTTGTTTTTTTGCGATATGCGGGCCTCTCACCGCTGCGGCCTCTCCCGCCGCGGAGCACAGGCTCCAGACGCTCAGGCCCAGCGGCCACGGCCCACAGGCCCAGCTGTTCCGCAGCACGCGGGATCCTCCCGGACCGGGGCACGAACCGCGCCCCCCGCATCGGCAGGCGGACCCCCAACCACTGCGCCACCAGGGAAGCCCGAAACTTGCTGTTTTCCAGGTGGACGGCTGTAACATCAAACGTGCTGGGAGGCCTCCCTTGCCGCCCCCCACCTGCATTGTTCTGTTTCACAGGTTGTGTTTGGTTGGGGAGCAGCATATAGGATTCAAAAAGTGATTGCATATCTTTCAGTTGGGATTTTGTGCCAGTCGTCGTGTAAGGTGGGTGGTGCTGACCTGATGGGGCGGGTGTACCTTTGCTGGGGAACCCGCAGCGCTGGGTTTCGGGGTGAGCTGCAGGGAGACCAGCCTCGGGAGCCAGGCATGAGTCACCGCAGACAAACGCACGTTCCCGGGGCCAGGCTGTTGTCTGCAGAAAGCCTGCCCAGAAATCCTCCCTCTCGAGTATGGTTTGGATACAGTTTACTAAGGAAATTAAGGAGCCTCCTATGTGTTACCAGGAAGTCTTGGCTGGAACTTTCCTCAGTGAAAAATAATTTGTAAATTTAGTAACTTTTTGGAGCTGATTTTGAAAGGATGTTAGAATGAAACCCGATGATACTGATGACAAAGCAGATGACAGAGCAGACAGGCTGGAGCCGTCGGGGCGACATGCAAAGGAAGATCGCACAGCAGAAGTTCGAGCTCTCCTCCACCTCCACCCGTGGGGATGTAGATATCTGGTCTGCTTGGCAGTTACGTCCCCGACGCAGGGAACAGTGACTCATCACAGCCGGAGGAAAGCACCTTCCCTTCAGGGTGCCCAGCTCTTTGATTGATTCCGTGTTGACCAGGAGCGCTGGCTGCCCTGTTAGCTCCTGGCCTGCAGCATGACTCGACTGATTGTTCAACTTTCTCAGCAATTCTGTTTTTCTCTGGCGTTGCGGCGTGAGCAGATTTTCCAGGCCTGCCCACCCTTGGTGGGCCGGGCAGGGATCTCCTGGAGTCTGGAACGGCCTGCAATGATAGAAGCGGCCAGCAGGGCAGCCCGGGTCCTGCGTGGCTGTTGACACTTGAAATGTGGCGAATGTGACCAAAGAACTGAATTCTAATTTTTTTTTTTCTTTTTTTGGCTGCATCGCACAGCCTATGGGGTCTTAGTTCCCCGACCAGGGATCAAACCTGTGCCCCCTATAGTGGAAGCGCCGAGTCTTGACCACTGGACCACCTGGGAAGTCCCTGAATTTTAATTTGTGTTTCGTTTTTCAGTTAATTTAAGTTAAACTGAGCGCATGTGCTGCGGCCCCCGGGTGTTCTTGGGGACATGGGAGGCCCGTGGGTGCCCAGGCCCAGGGGTGTGGCTGATGCCTCAGGTTACCCGCTCGCCTCCGAGGCACGAGTCTTGCTTTCTGCCGTGTGCTTCGACGGGCAGGGATGGGAAGGCCTGGTCCAGGCCACGGGGTCAGGCTGTGTGCGGGCAGGCGGCCCCGGAGGTCCCCCCTTCCCCGCCTGCACCCAGGCCGTGGGGTCAGGCTGTGTGCGGGGCGGGCGGCCCCGGAGGGCCCCCCTTCCCCGTCTGCACCCAGGCCGTGGGGTCAGGCTGTGTGCGGGGCGGGCGGCCCCGGAGGGCCCCCCTTCCCCGCCTGCACCCAGGCCGGAGGGACGGGCTCTGTTCTTCCCTTCGTTGCCCTTGTTCCTGACACCAGAGGAAGAAAGTGAGGGTCTGAGACACGACCCCTGTGAATGGCAGGTAAAGATGGAGACAGGTTTGCAGCTTTGAGGGAAATTTAAAAAACCCTCTCCCTGGCCCTTCATAGCCCTGGGTTTACGGTCCGTGTTGGTTACGGATGGATCCCCTGCGAGTCCAACTCCTCAACGCTAGTGTTTACGTTTCTGTCCTTGCAGACTTTTAATTCCTTCACAGGTGGACGTGTGCCTGTCGCGTGTCCGCACGGGCGCCTGCTCGGACTGGATGGTGCTGCTCCGTGTGCCCGCGCGGGGCCCGCGCGTCGAGCCCTCGGGGCTTCCCGGGGTCAGCCGCCGTACAGTGAGAGCGCTGGTCCGCGTCTGTCCCGCTCGGGGAGCTGGAGGTTCCGTGAGGGTGGCGCTGCGTCCCCAGGGCCAGCACACGCCTGGCCCTTGGGAGACGCTAAACGTCGGCTGAGCGTTTACCCACGTACCTGACCTTGTGTGGCCTGCAGGCGGCTAGAAGGGTCCATTCTAACAGCTTGCTTATGGAAAGTCCAAAATAGGGGTTTCTGATCAGTGGTGGCGATGCCGGGCGCCAGGCCGGCACTGTCCAGCGTCATGTCCCCTCGTCCTCACCCCCTGGTCAGCTCAGCCTCTGGCAGCAGTGGTGTCTACACCAGGCCTGCCGGGAGGTCGTGTGGGGGCGTGTGATGGGCTTGGGCCGCCCGGAGGAGACTGGAGCCGCTCCGTTGTAGGCAAACCCCCCCCAGGCTCCTGTTGGTCAAGTCTTCTCGGTGCACGGCCACACCCACTCGTTGACTGGCTACCACACGGCACAAAAGCCTAAGACAGCGTGCTGCTCACAGTACACGGCCACCAGCGTCACAGCCGGCACCTTTGTGTGCCTGGTTCCCTTTACACAGAGCCCCCATGTTTCTTGTTACGCTGAATCCTGGGCATTTTATGTATTTCTTTAGGGGATGGTTAATATGATGGGATCTTTCTTCCCTCGTTATTTTCTAAAGGGTCAGTGCTCACAGGTAGGAGAGAGGGGCCTCTTTTGCCTTTGTACTACAGTATGTATTTCCTCAGAACAAGGATGCTTCCATAACCACAGTCCTGGCAGTGAGTTCAGGAAACGCCACAGTAACTGTGAGGATTTATCACATCCTCAGCCCAGATGCCACTTCTGCCAGTTGTCTGGCGGCCTCCTTCGTGGTTTCCCGCGCCGTCCAGGCCGGGTCCGGGCTGGAGGCTGCGCTCAGGTGCCCATCTCCTCAGCCCTGCTCGTGTCCACAGGGGTTATTTTATCGGATGTCTTTCAGTTTAGGTTTGTCTAATTTGACAACATCCTGATCAGGTTCTGGTGAAGCATCTTTGGCTGAAGTACTAGGAAGGGGCTGTGTGTCCTTTGGGGGAGTGTCACCCAGGCACATGGGGCCTTATCGACGGGGTCATGGGGTCACTTGGTTTAGGTGTTGTCAGGCTCCTCCACCAAACAGTTAACTGTTTTTCTCCTTGTAATTAATAAGTAATTTTTGTGGTACTGGAATAAAATGTTAATTTCGTATCCAGGCACATTTACCATTTCTAGTAACAGTTTTTAAATTCACTTTTCAGATGTGTTTTCTAGGTCATAATCTTCATCTGCACATAATGATTATTTTGTCTCTTTCTTCCACTATTTCATATCTCGTTCACTTTTGTTGTCTTGTTCAGTTGGCTATAGCCTCCAAGTGTTGCTAAATAAATACCATGATGATGGGCTCCTTTCTCATTTCTAGCCTGACAAGGAGAGCTTACAAGCTGGTTCAGAGCAAATGGAGCTTTGCTGCCGAGATCCACTTTCTTCTTTTCCCCAGATTTCATTAGGTGTTTTTTTTGAAATATAGTTGATTTACAATGTTCTGTTAGTTTCAGGTGTACAGCAAAGTGATTCAGCTTTATGTGTATATACATATATATACACGCACACATACGTACATACATATACACACACGTGTGTATATATATATATATATATATATATATATATATATATATTCTTGTTTAGATTCTTTCCCATTATAGGTTATTACAAGATACTAAATGCAGTTCCCTGTGCTGTACAATAGGACCTTGAAGTTCGCTTTCTCAAGGCAGCCTTCCCGACGCTTCTCTTAGTGAGGTCCCACGGGCAGCGCCGCCCAGCGCCCCAGGGTAGCACCGTCTCGTTGTTACTGAAGGGTTTGTAGTTAATGATCATCTGGCACAGTCTGAGCGTCAGGGGAGCAGGACTGCGTTTCTGGTTCGTTACTGTAAACCCAGTACCTACCAGTGTGTTTGCCACATAGTTGGCAGTTCATAAATTCTTGGCAAAATTAATAAACAAACAGTAGAGATCTGAATGCAAAACTAAGCCGGCCAAAGAAAGTGGCTGAAGCTTACATAGTAGCTTAGCTTTTAAAAGACCTTCCAGCTGGGTGCCCTTGAACAGGTGACCTAACTCAAGCTCCCGTTTCGTCATCTGTAAGATGGGCACGCTACCCACTTCCTGGGTCCTGAGAACTGGGAGCAGCGTGTTCACAGTCCTAGCCGCAGTGCCTGGCGCCAGATACACCCGGCGCAAGCCCCCATCGTTGTCATCGTCACTGCTGTCACTGTGACCAAGTAGGAGAGGGACTGTGTGTGCTTGGTGAGGCGTCTGGCGTCAGCAGTGAGATCTGGCTTGTTGCTGGGGAAGCCATTGCCGTGCCTCAGGCTGGTCGTGCTGGGGCGGACCGGCCCTGTGCTCTCCCACCAAGGCGCCGGTCGCCAGTGGGGCTCTGTAGAGGGCGGCCTTCGCGCATGGGCTGTGGGTCGGGCTCGGTTCCACCAGGATGTCTCCCGGCTGCTAAGGTTGTATGATCAGAGTGAATTAGGCGGGTGTGTATTCTTGTGTGTCTCTGAGCTGCTCGTCCGGAGGATGGGATCTCAGAGCACAGGGGATTTTACCTTGAATCGGCTTGAGTAGCCTCTGCAGGGTGCGGGGACTGGCTTACACTCGGGCAGGACACCGAGAGGCAAGCAGGGCCGGGGCCTTGATCTCAAGCCAGCCTCGGATTCGCTGTTCGTCACCGCGGTGTTTTGTCCCCCACCAGCTGGGATGCAGGGCACCTGGCAAAGGAAAAGCTGGGACTTGGAGATGGATGCCCAGAACCGGTGAAACACCTCATACGTACTGCAAGGCATTTACAAAATACAGAGAAGTGTAGAGGATACTGGAACGTGTCCTCGTTCACGTCCTGTCGTATTTTTTTAAATAAGGAAAACGACACGTTGCAGTTGACGGGGGGTCCTCTGAGTTCCCGAGACCCGTGGGAGTTTGATTCTCGGCCTCTCTCGTGCCTTCCACACCCAGAGACGTCTGCAAGTGATGCTCTTAGTTGTGTGTGGGGGGGATTTACACACGTTGTACCATACAGTCCACTTCGTTACAACGTGTGTGCTTTCCACGGCTCCAGAAAGACTGCTTCCTGGGTGAGACTGTCAGACACATAACTGTCTGTGTCTTCGCAGCCCCACCGTCTGACCACAGCCCTTCCCGGCCCTGTGGCCTCCTTCCCGGCATTCCTTCCCCTGTTCTCGTCGCTCTAGCCGCTCAGCCCCCATGTGCCTGCGCACTCCCGGGCCTCAGACAGAGCGTCCCTGCCCACCCTTTGACCCGTTGGCTCCGGCTCCTGTCCCATCCCGGGGGCCCCGGGCTCACCCGCAGCCGCCTCCCCTGAGCTCCTGGCCGGATCTGGGGGCCCCTGGGCGTCTCCGTGCTGGACCTGGACGGAACCCCTGCCCACACCCCAGCGGCCTTTAGGTTCCTGAGGTCTCTGGTTTCCTTTCCTCGGGAGCGCTCCTGTGTGCAAGGCACTGCGGGGATGGGTGTGCAGGGCGAGCAGGACACGCTGCCTCCCCGCTCCCGGGAAGCAGGAGGGAGACACTGTGGCCACGGAGAGCGAGTGACAGTGAGACTTCGGGGGATGCGGGCGCAGTGAGGAAGGAAGGTCCTGCAGGGGACGGGGGAGACGGTGGGTGGCAGGCCTTCCTGGGAAGCGACGTCTTAACTGAGGTCTGAGTTACGAGCTGGTGATGGGAAGAGCCGGGGCAGAGGCTCGGGGGCCGGGGTGGGGGGTGCTGTGATGGGGAAGCCAGGGATGGAGCGGACAGCCTCGGGGTCCCCCTGCAGGTTCAGAGGAGAGACGTGATGTGGGCACCGCCGCGGCCACCCAGTGGGACGGACCGTGGGGGCCACGCTCTGGCACGGGGACCAGGGTGCTGGCTGCGGCCGTGGCAAAGGCTCATAACCCTGAAGGCCATTCGGGACATGGCCCGCGGGCTGAGTGACGGGCTGCCTCTGAGGGTGGGGGAGGGTGGGGGAGGATGGCCCCCGGAGCCCCCAGGGGCAGCCGGCGGCCTCCAGCTCAGGTCCTCAGCCTACACAGGTTCGTCCCGCGTCGCCTGACCTTGTCGTGGGGTGGCAAGGAAGTGTACACACAATGTACGGAGCCCAGGAGACGGGTGGATTTTATTCACCTGAGCGTCAGTGCCAGAACATTGTTAGGAAGGGTGGTTTTATTCTGTGTGACAAATCTAAAAGCACCAGTAATAAACCACATGATGTAGGGAAGCCCCGGCCCGGGGACTGGCGCTCCGTGACCTTCAGAGTGGCACCTGCTCTGCGGGAAGTCCCTCCAGGACTCTGGGCGTGTGTCCAGCTCATCTTTCGCGATGCAGCGCCTGGAGAATAGTCCATGAAAACGAGGGAAACTACCTGACGCGTGATTCCACTTGCAGAAGGAAGTTTGTGAGAGCCACGTAAGATTAAGGTTACGGAGGCTGAAGACCCTGCTAGTCGCGGATACAGAAAGCCAGACATCGTAGAGAAATTGTGTGCGTTTTTTGTTTGTTTTGAGAGTAGCTGTCTGAATATTTGGAAAATCGGCTACTACTCACTTAATAAAATAACCTGGGAAGGAAGTACTCAGACAGTGGACGGTGCGGCTTCAGATCCTGCCCTTGGAGCCTTTTCGACGGCAGCAGTGCTGAAAGCATCTCGCTCACAGGATTACGAGTAATCGTTCTCCCTGTTTCTGAGCCCGCGGGCTGAGATCCAGCCCACCGTGGGCTCGTCCAGATGTCACCAAAAAGGCTGGGGCAGTGGCTGGAACCTTTGGTCGTCCCTCAGTCCGGGTTCTAGGTGCCCTTCCTTCTACGTGCCAGGCTGAGGTGCATTGCTCCCGGGCCGCTCGTGGGAGGCGCGCGTGTGCACCGTGGCCCAGCAGCGGCCCCGGCAGCACGGGGGGCCCCGTCCCCCTCTGGCCAGCTCCTCGCCGACTCCCCAGCCCCACGGAGACCTGGGCTCTGCCCATCGTTTCCGAGTGAAACCCGGAGGATTTGTCTCTAGCTGCCGAGCGCCTTCTGTGTGCCGGGGTCTGTCCTCAGCCCCGGTCACCATCTACGAGGGACGGGCACAGGGCTGGCCGCGTCCACCCGCAGGGGCACTTCTTCCCGGGCCCCGAGATGGCGTCTCTCTCCAGCCCGCTGTCGCACTGGGTCCCAGGAGCCCCTGGCCTGGTGCGGCGTCCTGGGGTGGGCGGGAAGGGCCGTGAGGATGGACTGTGAGACAGAACAGCTTCTCCTTCCTGTTTTTTTGTTTGTTTTTTGTTTTGCAGTACTCGGGCCTCTCACTGTTGTGGCCTCTCCCGTTGCGGAGCACAGGCTCCGGATGCGCAGGCTCAGCGGCCATGGCTCACGGGCCCAGCCACTCTGCGGCACGTGGGATCTTCCCGGACTGGGGCACAAACCCGCGTCCCCTGCATCGGCAGGCGGACTCAACCGCTGTGCCACCAGGGAAGGCCCTCCCTCCTGTTTTATATGTTGTGCTAACTTGTAAGACTTTCTCTGATGTCATTTTGATCTGTGAGCTTGTATCCGTGGGGCGCATTTAATTTTTGTAAAGCAGATTGTTTTTGTTTTGTTTCTTAAATGCCCGTGAGATTTGCAGTGGCATCAAATTGACCATCTTCACCATTTCTAAGTGTAAGTTCAGGGGCATCCAGTGCATTCACATTGTCGTGCAGCCATCACCACCGTCCATCTGCAGAGTTTCTCATCTCCCCAAGCTGCCGCTCGGTCTCCTCTGACCACCCGCACCCCAGCCCGCTCCCACAGCCCCTGGCACCCGCCCTCTGCGGGCCCGACCCCTCTCGCGTCCCTGTGCGCCCTTTGCTTTCACGCTGCTGTCGGTCCGGGCGGATACAGCCATTTAACTTAAGCGTTTCTCACACACCCATCCCTGCTCAGTGGCCCCAGCACCCCGTGCCTTCCCTGCCATGCCCTGCCTGGAGCGCGTCCACCTTCTTCCGTGGGGTCACCCAGTGTCACTGCCTCGGGGCCGGGTTGGCGCACTCACTGTCTGCACTCCTTGTTTCCCTAGGTGTTCCTGTGGTTTATAATTGTTTATTTCCCATATGATGTATTTGTGTGTCCTCCCCTCCCCACTTCCTGCCCCATTAATCTAGAAGGCCCTGAGGGTGAGGCTGTGTGTGGAAGTGTTTCTGCTGCGGTTCCTAAGGGTTTGTCTGGGCCTTTTCCCTGCTGAACATGTGGCCGCCCCGGAAGTACCCTGCCCTCCCCCCCACCCCCGTCGGCGCCCCCGTCCCCGCCCCGCCCCGTCCCGGGCTGGCGTCTCCCATGCTCTCAGCTCCTGCATCGCTCACTGTTTATCATCTGCGAGTATGGGACCCCGATGAGACGTTCAGCCCGTATTTGGGGATAATTAATTCTTCAAGTTTCTTCTGATACACCTCTAGCCTGTAAGGGATTGAACCATAATCCTGACATTTGGGGAGTTGATGCCTGTGGTCGTATTTACCTTTCCTGAGCAGTTCTACCAGTTTCTTTATTTAACTCCTGTGGTCTTCATCTTTTCAGACTTCACCTTTTATACTTTTCAGAATTGTAATTTCAATTTGTTCACTGTCATTTAAGCAGCCAAGGAAGTTTGACGTGTCTTTAACATGATAACTAAAGAAAGGGGGGGAGGGGTAAAGATTTTAAAGTCAGTCACTTTTTAAAGGAGCAGCGAGGGTCTCTTTGGAGAACTCTTCTGTCCACAATGACTTTTCTCCAGAGGATTCCGTATTAGTGACGTGGTAGTTAACAGAAAGTTAAAAGTCTTGAGTTCTCAAGCTTTTTGGAGAGCTTACTTTATCAGCCTGCATTCTCTAATTTTCTTAAAAGTCAAAATTGTTCGGTGTTATTTCTTTCCGGAGGATCCAGTCTTTAAAAGAAATCAAAAAAAAAGAAGAAAAGTGCACTTTAGCTTTGATGTTACATATCTATGCAACCTTTATTTTTTCAAACTTTTTGGTGTCACAGACACGCTTACAAAAAATTTGGAAAATACAGAAATGTGGGAAGGAGAAAAGCCGTGTACACCTGCTCTTCACGGAGGTGACCGCTATGGCATTCAGCATGTTTTCCTCATGCCTGTTTCCTTTTAAAAAACCGGAGCAGGCACTTTGCTGAAAACTGCATATTTGCAATCACTGCTGCTGGGGGATCGAAATTCAATTAGCCAGGGGCCTTAAAGCACCTTTTTTATGTTAATGTCTGTGTGGCTGAGTAGGTTAGGATCCTGGACCGCCCTGAGTTGGGAGCCCCAGCAGGGTCTCGAATGCAGACGGGCGGTGTGGCCCGGCTGGCAGAGGCCACTGGACACTGACAGCTGTGGCCAGGCCGAGTCAGGGCAGGACCTGGCTTCTGTGCTTCCCTCCCCACCCAGCTCCATCATCGTGGGCCCCAATTTCAACCAACTGGATCAGATAATGCTCATGGTAACCAAAACCAATATGTGATTTCTAATTTTTTCTGGATTGTCTTCAGCGTGGAGAAATGTGGAAGATAAAAGATGCATCTTGTTAGGGACCTATCACGGGGTGGCGTGTTTGGAAGCGTGAGGGATTATTTCCTTTGCTGTAAGTGCCCTTGAGTCCTGTTCGACCCCGAGGTCAGGCCTGGGTACCACACACCATACATCCTCTCCTTCCATATGTGGCTCCCTCACGAGGGGCCCACAGAGACGTCCCACTGTTCTGAACACTTTTTGCAGGGTCTACAAAGAATTTTATTGAAACTGAACAAGTAACACAAGAGCTTGTTACTTATCTGGTTTATACCTTAACTGAACTCCATTGCATTTTCTTTGTAAAAATGAAAATTAAAACCTAAGGGTTTCCTGCCTTCGTCCCTGTGGAGAAGAGATGCTGCCTTGGTCCCCGCGCAGATCCCAGGGCGGTGATACTGGGCGGAGCGTCAGCCTCCAGCCTCGGGGAGAGAAGACTGTGTGCCTGGTTCTCCATCCAGTGCCCTGGCCCTGTGGAGGCGGGTGCTGCTCAGACACTAAGCGCCACTGGAGATCCAGGCCGGGGCTGGCTGTGTCGCGAGGGTGGGTGTGTACCCCTGAAAAGCGTCTGGCTCAGTTTTGATTTCAGAGAAAACCATTCTGACGAATAGGCCATCAGGGATAAATTGGTGGGTTTGAGGGTGCAGTTTACATAACAATTAAACCAGTTTGGTTTATCCCCACGCTGCTGAAACCAGGCTTCTCCCTGCACAGTTATTCAGTGTTATTAATCTGTTTTATGACCCATTTTCCCCAAATGGATCGTTTCTTCTCCACGGTGCTCAAATACGTGCAGAGTTGTGGGGATCTGCCGTAGCGAGCCAGTGGTTTTAAGAGCCCCCATGGAGGGCTGGCTGTTTGCTGGGGGGGGGGGTCCCTCCGCCTCCCCCGTCTTCTGCTCCACGCGTGTGGAAGCATGTTGTCCATCAGCACCGTTTCCAGGTCTCCTGCCAATTCTGAGCTGAGTGGAGGGAGAGCCGGGCCCCACTGCTTGGACGGATGCTGGGGATTAGCTGGGGGATGTGGCGGCCTTTTCTCCCGGCCCCCCGGGATGTGAGGAATGTGCTCTGGGGAGGGCCTGAGTCCTGAGCCAGATACAGGCCTTTTCACATTCGGCCTGTGCTGATAGCTGCTCGCTGGGCTTTGTTGTGTGCTTTCTCCAGGGCAAACCCGGGGGTCTCTAAACAAGCCCCACTGCTTCGTAAACGCAGCTGGTTACGAAACCTGGGCTCGCTTCCTGACTCTCGGATCCAGCTTCTGTTGTATCAGTGGCTTGCGGTCAGTCGGAGAGGGTCGCAGACAAACACCACTCCCTTGGGAAAGGTTGAAGGGGTTAAAGACTAACTTGACCTTAAATGATGGAAAGTAATTTTCTTGGTTTGGTGTGGAACACCCTGTGACACAACGAGAACCGAGGTAATGAAAGTATAGCAAATTGGTGTAATAAAAACACGGACGTTTGCTCCAAGTGGTGTACACTTCAACTTGCATGCGATCTGGGAAGGAATTTTCTCCCGGATATTTGGTGAAGCCCTGGCTGCTGGGGGTGGCCCCCGGCCCCTGGGTTCCCCGCTCTTGGGGAGTTTGGGGCGGGGGTGAGGGTGGCAGTGAAGCGCTGCTCCTGGCTGGTGACATGTGGACTCCGGGTGAGGGCTGGGTGTCACCTGGAGCCTCGTCTGCGCTGTCGGGCCCCCGTGCAGCCCCCGGCCAGCCGCCCTCCACCTCCGCCCCGCAGGGGGTTGCTGGCTCAGGGGGCCCTTTGTCGGGCCCGTCGTCCTCTTTATTCTCTTGCGCAGCATCCACCGCCTTGCTGCTGTGTCACGGGCCTCCTCGCCCAGGTCGCAGGCCCCATCTCCTCGGAGAGTCCATCACTTTCATTCTTGGGGCCCGTGCGGGGTCAACACTTGTTTGTCAACAAGCGCTCGGTACCTGCGTTGGTGAGTGAAAGGCTGAGCGGACGCCCGGTGGACCAGACGGCCCTGCCCGGGCCTGGGGACCCGGCCACCGGGCAGGCCCCACCCGCGTCCTCCCCACCTGGAACACTTCTTGCTTTTGTGACAGCACGTGTGGCCTGCGAGGCAAGACAGGGCAAAGTCTCAGAATTGAACTCTGGTTAATTTTGCCACCATAGAGTTCAAGTTGCCCGTTAGGCCGTTGGCCCAAGTGCTTGAGCAGTGAGATTCCTCAGTACGATGACAGCCCCTTGCCCGTGGGTGGGGACAGGGGACAGCAGGGGCGAGGGCCAGTGCTCCGGTCAGTGCTGCTCTGAAGCCCAGTGGCAGCACGGAAATGGCTTTTTAAAATAAATTTCGTGGTGGTAGGTTGATTCAGCAGGCGTTTTTTATGGTTTTATTGTCAACTTTGTTTCACAAAATCCAGTTTCTTTGCTTCATCCTCTGAGGAGTTAGGAGGTCAGAGCTTGCACAGGAGCTGCCCTTTGCCCTCTGGATGACTTGGTGACTTTGGAGGAGTGACCTGTACGTCTTAGCCATGGTATCCTGTCTGCAGAGCAGTGCAGATGCCGGCTTCCCTCTGAGATCACGGCCGCCTCAGTGAAGGTTCTGTTTAAAGGAAGTTTCCTTCCAGGACCCACACGTTGGATTCAGGGATAGCGCATCCATCCGGGTTTTAATCAGCATTTGGATTGGGGGCGGAGTGCTGGGAATCTGTGTCGACGACCGTCTGATGCTTGTAATGAAAAAACATCGCCGTGGCCCTCGTTTCTGGCACCGCAGGCTGTCTGGTCCTGGCCATGGAGGGGGGCAGCACGCGGGGGCCAGGCTGGCTGCCCGGCGGCGAGAGGGGCCTGATCTGTCTGCGCGGCCGAGGCTGCTTTTAATAGAAACTGAACTCAGAGCCTCTTCTCTCCCCCACGTGGAGTTACACGTCTCAAGTTTCTCCGCCTTCATTGGTTGTCTTCCATCTGTCATTGTAGTTACTTATTGCTGTCCCGTTCTCACTTCTCCCGTTCTGTGTCGTTCCTCCTTGGAGGTGTGTGTGTGTGTGTGCATCAGTGGATGTGTGTTGTTCCTCCTTGGAGGTGGGTATGTGTGTGTGTGCATCAGTGGATGTGACCGATGGGCGCTGGTTGGCCACCGCCCTTGCCCTTGGGGTGTATGGAGAGCAGGTCGTGATTCCTGGACCTCAGGGAGTTTCAGAGCTCAGAAGGGCCCTGGAGAACACAGAGCAGAGGCACCAAGACCCTGACCCATGAGTCGGTTACAGGTGGCAAAGCTGGGACTGGACCCCGCATCTCCTGACCCTTAGTCACCATTGCTTTTTCTACTAAAACAGCTTGTTTCTTTGGGATGTTATGCCTAAGACAGTTTAATCTAGTTCAGTGTAGGAATCACTGTGCTGGCATTTGTCCTGCAGGTGCCACCAGAAACACGAGGGCAGTGAGTAAAGCAGAGGTGAAGGCTGCTTGTGGTCTGTATCGTGAGGTATCAGTCAGGGAGGCGAGGGTGTCGTAACAAATGTACCAGCGGCTCAAACACAGAGGAGGTAAGTCGCCAGCCCCTTCCAGGTGGTACAGGGAGGAGAGCGCCTTCCCAGGGGGCCGGCACAGGAGCGGGCACACTGCCTTCCTCGAGCCTTGGCCCAGAGATGGTTTGTATCCTCTGCTGACATTTTCTTGGTGAGAACGCGTGTCAGGGATGCACAGAACCACACGGGGTGCTGAGAACTGTTTAGCTCTGTGCCCTGAGCAGCTAGCGGTCACTGTGGCGTGAGAGAGTGCTGTGGATGTTGCAGGGGCGGGGCCTTGAGTAAAGCAGCATGGGGTGCCCCCCGTGGACCTCAGACAGCTTGGCATGTGGGAGGGTGGAAACGTATGCTCAATCCCAAGGCCGGTGGGGGACCCTTGGAGGTTTCATAGTAAGCAAGCGATGCGACTAGCCCGTGTTTCAGGAACCCAAGTCAGCACCAGCCTGCAGATAGGAGTGCAGTGAGGTGGGCACTTTGTGAGGAAAGACCTAAACACCAAACCCGTAGGAGAGCCGTGAGGGCGACGGTCACTGCGTGTATTTCCTGGCCCTTGGCTCGAGCCCTGTGCGCGTCACACGTGCTGTCTCACGGTTATCGCCGTGGCCCCACGAGGTCGGTGTGGTGTGTGTTCCCACGCTTGACGGAGGAGGGGCCTGGTTTAGAGAGAGGAAGGACCTTCCCGAGGCCACACAGCTCTGGATCACCAGGAAGCAAACCTTCAGGTGTGCAGATGAGGAGTGCTGTGGCCCCAGGGAACAGGGGCCGGGGGGCATCAGGGCTCAGGGCTGGAGACTCGAGCTGGGCCTTAATGAGCTGATTTTGGTTAAGGTGGACTCAGGGTGTGTGTGCGTGGGGCAGGGACCCAGGTGACAGGGAATCAAGATGTGCTTTTGGAGGGAGGTCAAGGTGGGTGGGACTAGAGCCGGAGGGCTGGTGCACAGAGGCGGGACAGTGGCAGTGGGGGGGGGGCTCTGGATTTCTTTCCCAGCGAGGCCGAAGCCAGGCACGTGGTTCTTAGATATTTGAGGTGGATTGTTTGTGCTTATTTGTTACTCGCCCTCATGCGTGAGACAGGCCAGGAGAGTGGGGACGAGGTCCGAGCCGGCGTTTGGCGTCTCGTGTGTGGTCCTGTGGGCTGCGGTGCCCACTCGGGTCACTCCAGCATTTGATGCCTGCTCATAAGTGTGGTTACTTTATTTATTTGTTTATTTATTTATTTTTGGCTGCGTTGGGTCTTTGTCGCTGCACGTGGGCTTTCTCTAGTTGCGGCGAGCGGGCTTCTCATTGCAGTGGCTTCTCTTGTTGCGGAGCACGGGCTCTAGGTGCGCACAGGCTTCAGTAGTTGTGGCACGTGGGCTCAGTAGTTGTGGCGCACGGGCTTAGCTGCTCCGCGGCACGTGGGATCTTCCCGGATCAGGGATCAAACCCGTGTCCCCTGCGTTGGCAGGCGGATTCTTAACCACTGCGCCACCAGGGAAGTCCCAGGTGCGGTTACTTTAGACAGAAACGTGCAGGGTGCTGTGAGTTGTGGCTGCTTTGTGTGTAGTTTTGAGCGCGCTGGTTTTGAATAATACAGACTGAGGACTGCGCCGCCCTCTGGAGGGTGGGGCTGGTCTTCGCTAGGGCTTCCCAGCACCACTCACCCTGTGTGTACAGAGCAGCATCGCCCACGGCAGACGGGACAAGTCAAGGTCAGTCTGGTCATTTACCATCGAGGGATAAGCATTTCTAAGACACAGTGAAACCCATTTGTTCTGCCTTTCATACGTCCTTGGGAAAGAATACTGGTAGTTGACAATCAGACTACCACTGTGTGAATTCTGGATTTATTCTTGTAATCTTGAAACTGGTCCTGTCTGCACTGGATTTACATGTGCCAGCTCCCTGGCTTCTCATTTACAGCTGGGGTTTTCTGTCCTCTGACCTTGTAACCTGCTCCTCTCCTGGAGGGGGACAGATACTTAGTTCTGTTCATGCTTCTGAGTGCGTTCGAATCCATTTATGATTAAACACTGTTCAAACATTCAGGGTGAGATTTATTGACTCAGAGTAGGGCTGATGAGGATGGGGGGCGGGGGGTGTGCATCATTTCTCTCTTTTATTTTCAGTTGACAAGAGATGGCATTTATTTTTAAATTGTGCTCATAGCTCTGTGACTTCTGCAGAACTACAAACAAGATTTCATTTTAAAATTATGGTAAAAAAAACAGACAATGGTCAGTATTCTGAGGGGCAGGCCAACTCCCTGGCCCCCTTTGGCTGATAAACTTCACATCCAGATTCATAATCCGATGCCCAGGTAATTTATCCAAGTAAATTTGTGACTTAAAACAAAAATTTGGGGGGCTTCCCTGGTGGTGCAGTGGTTAAGAATCTACCTGCCAATGCAGGGGACATGGATTCGATCCCTGGTCCGGGAAGATCCCACATGCTGTGGAGCAACTAAGCCCATGAGCCAGAACTACTGAGCCAGCTCTCTAGAGCCTGAGAGCCACAACTACTGAGCCTGCGCTCTAGAGCCCGTGAGCCACAGCTACTGAAGCCCACGCGCCTAGAGCCCATGCTCCGCAGCAAGAGAAGCCACCGCAATGAGAAGCATGTGCACCGCAACGAAGAGTAGCCCCCGCTCGCCGCAACTAGAGGAAGCCCGCGTGCAGCAACGAAGACCCAACGCAGCCAAAAATAAATTTAAAAAAAAAAGCTTATTAAAAAATTCTTTTCCTACCCAATTAATTTGATAGTTGCTTACATTTTTAAATAGTCAACAGAGAAAGTTCATAACTGTTCATAACCTTTAACTGTGTAAACTTTAAATAGTGGGAAATGTTTTATATAATTAGTTCAGCATGGTTGAGTGAGGGGCCTTGAGCTGGCCCGGGGTCGGGGCTCCCGGAAAAGCCGAGGCGGGAGAAGAATCAGGAGACGCGAAGCCCACGCAGCTGCTCATCCTAGGAAAGCCCTCGAGAGGTCGACTTCCTAAACAGAAGGGTGCTGGGAGCCCTGTCCTCTGATGTCTCAAGCGTCTCCGAGAGGATGTTTTTGAGTGACTCCTGGACCTCATCACAGGGACGGGACGGGGTGCGGGGAGGTGGGGAGTCGTCTCTGCAGATTCATGGTATCCTCTACCCTCTTGCTCTTCTCACGTTCTGTTCTAATAAAAGTCGGGGTGCTGTTTGTTTTGTCTCGTCTCTAAGGCACATCTTAAGTTCTGATGTAAGTACTTTTTGAGGAGGTGATTCACGGCCGCAGCTCAGAGCTGCAGTTGTGCGGTCAGCGGGCTTCCTCATCTTCTCACCGCAGCCTCCGTCCCCCAGACCCGCCCAGGTGTCTCACCCGGGAGGGGCTCCGTTTCCCCGGAGACAGCCGTGGGGAGCGTGTGTTCTCACCTGCCCTGCGGGAAGTGTGTGTGCCGCGGGGGCGCGCGCGGAAGTGCCCGGGGAAGCATAGGCGGAAGTGCAGCTGGAAGCGGGCGCACGCGGAAGCAGAACGCAGTCAGAAGCGCGGCTCGCAGCGATAATCAGGCTTCCCCCGGGCAGGGAGGGGAGCTTCTCTGGTCAGCTGAGTCTCCTGGCGGAAAACCCTCGGAGGGAGCTTAGCTGGGATTGTGCTGTATGTCTGGGTGTTTCATCTCAAGGAGGGGTCACGACTGACAGCTTCCGTCTGCTGGCAAAGTGTGTCTCAGGGCGAAGCCATTAGTGTCAGGCCCACGTGTGCCACGGGCCCGGCTCCAGGGACGTCTGTGTGCCCTGCCGGCCCCGCTCTGCCTGAGCACTGGCCGGGACGCGGGCCTCCTCCGGCCGGGGGCACAGGCTACGAAGCCTGACCTATGAGAAGCCGTCTGTTTATCAGCTTTTGACTTGAGCAGAGCCCAGTTCAGAATGAATGAACAGGATGATGTGAAGTACTCTGGTTTGTGAAACAGGAAGCTGCCAGTTCTTTGTTTCTCGCTGTAACTGACCAATGGGATCCAGGTCTTGCCAAGTGGCTGAGCAGGGCATGTTATCAAGTTGGGAGCCTGGGGCGGCTCACAGATTCCACCAGCAAGAGCGCCCACATCCACAGCCAGTTCCTTGAAGACGAGAAATGTAGGGAAAACAAGATGAGCGAAAGCAGTGCCCCCAGCGGCTGGTCCAGGGTGGGACTGCCAGACTTCAGCCTAGACCCCACCGTCTGGAAGCTGTAATTAAAGGGCCAGAAATGAGGGCCGCAGGATAGCGTGTCTCTGCAGAGCTCCTGGGCCGCCGTGGTCCGTGTGCTAGCAGGCTTCCCACATCCCAGTGGGCTGGGCAGCACTGGGCATGTGCTCGGTCAGAACGCACAGCCCAGTCTGTCCAGTTCCCGGGGGGAGGGAGAGGAAGGGAGCCCGCCGCGTCCTCGGACGGGGCGTTCCAAGGGCCGACCGGCTGGACCCACAGGCTCCCATCAGGCATGTGTGCGCCTTCCGCAGCCCGTGAGCGGGAGCGTGGGCATCTCCATCTCAGGTTCGCCGCTGGCTGAGAAAGGTGAGGAGGAAGGACACCTACGGGGTTTAATTTTATGTATCATTTGAAGCTGATTGCTTGACTTTTCTTTTTTTTAAGTAAAAGTTAAAGCCCATAATTGGTTTACGTCTGATTTTCTTAGTGAAGCCCCTCTACAGCCAGAGGGGAGGTTTGCAGCGCATGGGACCCGCGTGCTGTGACCAGGCACCCTGGCCCAGAGGCGAGGCCCTGTGCCCACCCCTGACCCCTGCTGCCAGCTGGGCCTGGGCGGCCCCTTCCTGTCTCCTGGAATGCAGTTCCTCATCTATAAAAGCAAGTGCTTGAGCCACATGGCTAAGTACTGTTGATTCTAAAACGTGATTATGCCAATGCATTTGTAGTTACGGGATGTTAGTCCACGTTCCCTTGTAGAATAATTAAAATTCCTACAGGATATGAAGAACGCAGCCCTTGAGTTGATAATGTGCTTTGTTCATTAGGTGTGTCAGGTGTTGTTTTGTTTTGTTCTGTCGCAAACGCAGTGGATTATTAAGCATCTTTACGTTCACCTTCTCTTCACGGGTGTCTGCAGACACTGTTTTATGTGAGTGAACCAGCTGTAAGGTTTTTTATTCCTTCTACATGATGACTCCGTTTTGACATAAAGGGGAGCGAATGCCCTCCGCACGTGTTACAGTCCAGGGTGGAGTGTGGGTTGCTGCCCGTGGTTACGTGGCTTTCCACAGTGGGCTCCAGCTCCACAGGTGCACTTGTTACTTGGATAGGTTCACAGGAAGTTCTAAGCACGTTCCGAGAGGTCCCCTGTATTCCTCACCCGCTTCCCCCTACTGCTTACAGCTTACGTGGCTGTAGGACAGTATCAAAGCCAGCAAGCTGACGTTGGTACAAGGTGTGTGTCGTTCTTTGTCATGTTCCCGCACATGTAGGTCTGTGTGATCACCGCCTCCCCCGAGACACATGGCTCTCACCCCACCACCCAGTTCTCCCTTGCACTCGTCACACCTAACCGCCCCCCGCCCCGAAACCCCTGGCAGCCACGAATCTGTTCTCTGTCGCTGTGACTTTGTCATTTTGAGATGTGACATAAATGGGAGTTTGGCTCGTCCAGGCTCGGCATCATGCCTTCCATCCAGGCTGTGTAGGGCAGTAGTTTGTTCCTTTTTATTGCTGAGTCATCAGCATCGCACCCCGTGGGGTTCCACCTGTGTTTCCTGAGGGACACAGTGGCTGATCCCAGTGTTTGGCTCCTACAGATAAAGCTGCTTTGAACAGTCACGGGCAGGTTTAGAGTAGACGTAATCTTCCTTTCTCTGGGAGAAATGCCCAGGAGTGCAGTTGATCAGCTGCATCATCAGGGTATGTTTAGCTTAAGAAGCTGCTAACCCATCTCCCACAGGGGCTGTGCCGTTTTCCGTTCCCAGCACCAGGGCAGGGGAGACTCGGCTTCTCAGCCTCCTCGCCGGCATCTGGTGGTGTGGCTGCTTTCTATTTTATTTATTTATTTTTTTAAGACTTTTTTTTTTTTTTGCTGCGGTACGCAGGCCTCTCACTGCTGTGGCCTCTCCCGTTGCGGAGCACAGGCTCCGGATGCACAGGCTCAGCAGCCATGGCTCACGGGCCCAGCCACTCCGTGGCATGTGGGATCTTCCCGGACCGGGGCATGAACCTGTGTCCCCTGCATCGGCAGGCGGACTCCCAACCACTGCGCCACCAGGGAAGCCCCTGCTTTCTATTTTAGCTCCTCTTCTAGGTGCGTCGCCATCACTTTGCACTTCCAGTTGGCTGGCGGTGCTGCACGCCTATCCGTGTGCTTATTTGCCATCTGGGCGTCCTCTGCAGTGAAGTGTCCCTTCGTACCTTTTGTCCACTTTCTAACTGAATTGTTTGTTTTTTACTGTTGGGTTTTGAGAGTTCCTTACACATTCTGGATGGTCCTTTGTGCGATGTGTGGTTTGACATTCCTTCTCCCAGCCAGAAGCTTGTCATCATCCTCTGATGGGCTCTTTGTACAGCAAGAGTTTTTACTGTTGACAAAGTCCAGTTTGATTTTTTTTTCTTCTTTTTTTATAGATCATGCTTTTGGTGTCGTGCCTTCATCAAGCCCTAGGTGCCTTTTTTTAAAATTTTTGAATTGTTTTCCTCCCATAGACAATATATCATTTCTCTCTGGCTGCCTTTAAGACATTTTCTTTGTCTTCAATTTTCAAAAGGTTGGTGTGGATTTCTTTGAGTTTATCCTGTTTGGGGTTCAGTCATCGTCATGAATCCGTAAGTTTACTTTATTGCCAAATTTGGGGAATTTTCAGCTATTTTTTTTTTTACCCCACCCAGTTTCTGTTCTCCTTCTGGGACTTGGATAACATGAAGGTTAGACCTTTTGTTGTAGTCCCAGGACCTGAGACTCCAGTCATTTATTTCAGTCTCTTTTCTCTTTGTGTTTTGGGTTGGGTAATTTTTATTGTTGTAGCTTTGAGTTCACTGATTACTTTCTCTGTTCTTTTCCTTCTGTTTCAGCCTAGTCACTGACTATTTGTTTCAGTTATTATATATTTTTTTAGTTCTAAAATTCCCTTTGGTTCTTCCTTATATCTGTTCTTTACTGAGATTTTCTATTTCTTATAATTGCTCATTGGAGTTTTTATAATGGCTGCTCTAAAGTCCTGGAAAGATAATTCTGACACCGGTGTCATCCTGTGTTGGTGTCTGTTGACGCCTTTTCTCATTTTGTTTGAGATTTTCCTCATAATTGAAATCTGCACATCTGGGGTATAATCTTTGAAGACTTTGGATCTTATTTAAATCCAGTATTTTATTAGCACTCCTCTGACATGGCTCTGGGAGAGGGGGGGACACCCCCTGCTCTTTCCACGTGGCTACCACTGATGCTGAGGGCGGCGCAGGTGCACCCGTGCTGCTCGCTCTCTGCACTGGCCTGTGTGTCCCCGAGTCCTCAGTGGGAATGACGTGTCTCCTAACCCCTCCGTGGGCACAGCCTGTGTCCCCTGTCCTTGGTGTGGATGGCATGTGTTCTCTGGTCCTCAGTGGGGGTGGTGTGAGCCCCCTGTCCTGGGTGGGGACATACTGTGTCCCCACCCAGGATGGGGAGGATGTGTGTCCCTGCCCTCCAGGGGGGATGGTGCGAATGGCAGGGGCCGGTCTCCATCGTGGGTCGGTGGCTGAGCCAGGCCTCGCCAATCGCCAGCCTCACTCGCCGTGGTGCCATCTCATCCTGCCACCCATTTCAGTGCCCTTCCTCCCGGCCAACAGGATTAGACAAACCTACAGTAAACGGTTATAAGCTGTGTGCCCTGTCTTCCCATTCAGGTAGGTCTTTTTTTGTCCTTATTGAGTTTTATAGTTTTTCTCCATAAAGGTGTTGCATATCTGAGGCTTCCGTTTTATTCTGTTGTCATCACTGTTGCTTTCAGAGTTTTCCACTTAATTAACAGCTTCCTGCCGTGAAACTCCGGGTACTGTTATTGCAGCCTTGAAGTAGGTCTCTGTCGAAATCTAGCTCTGCTTCATTATGAAGCTGCCCCAGAGTAACACGGGGTCCTCGGCTCTTTGGAGGCCTTGCATTGTGGGTGCTGTTGAAGTGGATGGAAAATCCCACCAGAATTTCCCTGGAGGCCCTTGCGGCTTCATGGCCTCTGAGGAGGGTGTAACCCCCTCCAGCCTCCTTGGTGAGACGGTGGCTGGGAAGATCCCACATGCTGCGGAGCAGCTGAGCCCGCGCGCCACAACTACTGAGCCTCCGAGCCACAACTACTGAAGCCCACACACCTAGAGCCCGTGCTCCACAACAAGAGAAGCCACCACAATGAGAAGCCCGTGCACCGCAACAAAGAGCAGCCCCCGCTCACCACAGCTAGAGGAAGCCTGCGCGCAGCAACGAAGACCCAACGCAGCCATAAATCAATAAATAAGTCACATAAAGAATTTTCTTAAACTTTGAGAGTGAGATTAATGCCAGCCCCTGACCTGCGAGTCTCCACAGCGGGCGGCTCAGAGGCAGTTTTCCTGTCTCTCCGTCTTGCCTCTCCTGGCATATGACAGCCAGCAGGAGGCCTGGGCCCTGTCCCGGGAGGGAGCTGCCTGAGCGCCCCGAGGGAGGACGGAGGCGACCTCTCTGAGCGAGGCCGCTAGTGCCAGGAGGCCTGGTGAGGAGGCACGGGAGGGAGCAGGGTGGCATCGGAGAGGCTGGCGGGGCCCGAAGTCTGCCTTGTTTCCCAAGAACTGTGGGCGGTTCCTGAGCTGAGCAAGGACCCGGTTTGTTGTGGGGTTTCGCCCAGTCTGTCCTGCTGGCCTGGTGGCGGGAGGGGTGGGAAGCGGCAGAAAGCCCTTGGGGCTGACCTGTCACCCGGGAGCAGAGTCCCCGGGGTGCAGGAGGTGACGTCAGAACTTGCATTTGGTTATTCTTAATCTTCTCCGCTTAAAGTGTGTGTGTCATGTGGCATCAAGTGTATGTTGGCAGACGGCATCATGAACGTAGTTCATAAAGAAGTAAGCAAGTGTGCGTAATCAGGTGGTGATGCCAGGACATTGTCCTGAGGGGCGATGCGGGTGGAAAAGCTTAGTGATGAGAAGTCCTGACCCACAGGTGGGCTCACGTGCTCCAGGCCAGCATCTGATGAATGTATGGGTTTTTGCATGGAATTTAATATTATTTTAATTTTTAATTGTAAAAAAGCCTCTGAATATTTAAATCTTGCCTGAGTTGGCCCTTAGAAAAAAGAAAAATACTTGCTTCCCACCAGTAGACTACCACAGAGTCCTTGCAGGATGACTCTCCTCCTTGGCTGGTGCATCCACGGCAAACCTAGAATCAGGTCTCTGTGTTGCGTGGTCTGTTTCTTCTTCCTTTGAACAGTGACCCACGTTCAACGTCATGAAAGTAATTGACTTTTAAAGGTGTGAGTGGGCTTCCCTGGTGGCGCAGTGGTTGAGAGTCCGCCTGCCGATGCAGGGGTTACGGGTTCGTGCCCCGGTCCGGGAAGATCCCACATGCCGCGGAGCGGCTGGGCCCGTGAGCCATGGCCGCTGAGCCTGCGCGTCCGGAGCCTGTGCTCTGCAACGGGAGAGGCCACAACGGTGAGAGGCCCGCGTACCGAAAAAAAAAAAAGGTGTGAGTACCGCAGCTCACCTTGGACTTTGCAGAAGAGATGGATTGGATGCTCCCCTAGATTTCCGTTGAAGGAGCACAGGAAAACTGGGGAACAACTGAAAAATAAGGAGGATGATGAGAGCTGTCCGTTCAGTTTTCATTTCAGAATTAGACTTCTTAAACAGCAACGCAGCCCTTTCTCCTGCGGGAGCTGGGACCTGCGCAGACCCTTCCCAGGGGAACTGAGCTTAGCTGTGAGTGGCGTGGCTGCCCTGCCGCCTGCGCCCCGGTCCTGGCTGACAGGGACCTCGTGGGAGAGGTGACCTGGGTTAGGCCCTGGGCCTGGGGCTTGGTCGTGTCGGGGGTGTGTGTGTCCGAGTGAACATTTGATTTCGCCTCCATTGCTGCCCGAAGACAAACCCCACGAGGTGGGGCTGCGGTCTGGGTCCTCTCTCCTTCCCAATGTCCCTGCTGCAGGGACTGTCCAAGGTGTGTGGTTCTAGAAACCCTCGGAAGCTGTGCCCGGGTTCTCGCTGTAGCCTCTGACGTTTGTTGGCAGTACTTCCTTAGTGAAGGGAGTGCTCTGTGAGTAGGTTTTCCCAGAAATCTTAGCCAGAGGACGTCTGGAGCCCCCAGTGGTGACCGTGCTGAGAGCAGGGCCACGGTGCTGGCCGTGGGCAGATTCAGTGTCGTGTGGGCAGCTGACGGCCTGGGGTTCGCTCATTACAGCACAGGAGGTTTTCAGGGGCCTCCCTCAAAGACCTGATTTACAAGGAAATTATGGAAACTTGCCTGGCAAACTTCGCTCACCAGCCTTCCCCTGTCGGCCCCGTGATCGGCTCCCCTGTGAAGCCTGGGTTCCTTTGGGTGTGGGAGCTGCCCTGGGGGAACACCCCCCACTCCCCGGCAGGGAGGCCCTTGGACCCCCGCCCTGTTCTCCCCTTGCTGGGGCCCATTGGGGAGGACGGGGGGAGCTGTGTGTTGACATCAGCAGGGCTGCCCTGGGAACGAGGGCGAGGGCGGTGCACTTCCATCCCACTCGGCCTCGGCAGGCGGCAAGGTTTTCTCCACCTCTGTCGACTGTGATACCTCCCTGGGCGCTTCGACAGCTTTCACGGTTTCAGTTCTTAAGGGAAATGGGCTGGACGCCTCGTGCGGTGCTTGGGGGTGGGGGGCAGGGGAGCCGCCCGCCCTCCCCAGCCTCTGTGCAGGGCCGCTCCGTCCGGTTTCCGAGGGTGCCTGTCGGATTTCCCAAATTCGGAATGGGAGCCGAGCCGGGCCGGAAGCAGTCACACGCGGCTCCTGTCGTGTTCCGACAAATGGAACTTTTTTCTCTTCTTTTTCCTTAACAGCAAAGGCTGTTTGCTCTCTTTGGAGGTGGAGCCGAGGTCTGTGTTTGGGGTCCCCTCTCGAGTTTTGCTGTATCTCCGAGGCTGGTATCAAAAGGAAGGTCTTGGTTTGGGTGGTAATGCCTGGGTAGGAGGCTCGTGGGTTTGCCTGGAACGGTCCACTCGGGAAGGACGTGCTGCCTCCCGACCCTCATGGTGGGCCGTGGCAGTGGTGGCGACCACACCTTTCTGGCAGCGCCTCCTGGGCTCTGCCTTCAGCTTCTGAAGCGCTTCCTTGGCCAAGTTTAACAGAATTGAACTTGGGCCTTGCCAGGACCCAGAAAACCAACGTGCAGAGCAGATTTCTGCTGTCTTCTTGTTGCTCCCCACCCCCACCCCCCAGTGCAGCAGCCGCCCTGTCCTGGGGGCTTTTCTTTCTGCCCCTCAAGTTTATAGGTGCTGTGATAGTACAGAGCCCTTACCGGAATGTCCTTAAAGTACACGGATTTAAATATATCTCAAGTGTCCAGAGAGACGGAACATTCCGGCTAGTCGATACACTTAACCCGCTCAGTGCATGGTTTCCTGGCACATGTAATAAATAATAGCCAGTGCTACTTTTTAATTAGTATTATCATTACATCGGGTTGTATTATGTTACAGTATTGAATTTCACGTGGATTAAGGTTTAGGCAGTAGACTCTCAGTTTTGCAGATCGGGTAACTGGAAGTGTTAACGTCCCAGCGGCTCACAGCCCCTGACCGGTCTCAGGTTCCTAGTGTCACATGCGCATCCTCACCCAGGAGGGGGCGGCCCCTGACCTGAGGAAGCACGGTACTGCTGCTCTCTGGGTGGAATTTTTACGTGTAAACGTGGTTATTACTTATTTCGTGCTACTCCTTGTTGCATCACACCTGGCTCTTTCCTGGGTCTTCGTGTTCGTGCTGAGACACCCTGTCCTCGGGAGGGAGAAGCTATGCGTAATGCGGAGATAACCTTGGCATCTGACTTCAGATCAGGTTAGTGTCCGAATGGGCCAGTGTTGATCACTGCACAGACCACTGTAGTACCCACCCCCCCACATCCATCTTCCGTGGCACTTGACCTGGTGGCCGGCTGGGCTCTGCACGTGGAGTGTCTGCAGCCCGCAGGCGGTGGTCGGGCTGCCAGCAGACGCTCCCATTTTCACACGAGTCTCTCTCCGTAAAAACTGTGGACGTGGATTTGAGCGGTGAAATCAGTGGCCCCTGCCCTCCATGTGAGATAAAGGGATGCCAGCTGTCCTCTGATTCTCTGGCTGAGTGATTCTGCTAAACACAGAGAAGGCATGTTGTCAATGTCCTTGCAAGGTTAACCCAGGGTCAGAAAAGTGATCGTTTCCCTGTGGTCTGGCCGCTGGGTTTCAGCCGACACCCTCCGGGGTGCCTCACCCATGTGGAAGGAGTCGCTCTCCTGCCTCACACCCGCCTTTACCTCCCGATAGACTAAGTTACACGGAGACAGGGAGCGTGGTGAGCTCCTGGCCGTGTGCACCAGCATGTGTGTGCGCAGCGCGGAGGGGACAGGCAGCAGCAGACGTGACACTTCCCTCTGGGAGCCCGTGGTCTGGGAAGCCCGGCGGGGATAAGCAGGGGCCCTTGAGGCGGGCTCCGTACAGGGGGTGGCCTTTGGGGACAGAATCTTGAAGAATGTGAGTCTGCTGGTACGAGGCCAGGCCCTGTGCTTGGTGGCAGCCCGTCGCCCGCGAGCTCTGCTGTCGCCGTGTCCATCCCAGCGGTGGTGCTGTGTCTGAAGCTCCATCCCTGGAGAGCCCGGCCTTGTGGTCCACACTTGAGCCACCCAGTGCAGGATGTGCCTCTGCAGTGCCCGTTCAGTTGGCAGTGAACCTTAGGAAGCCAGAACGTTTGAAGTGGAATTCTGATCTTTTAGTTCCTCCATTCACCCAACTGGATAACCTTTGGTGTTTTTCAGGCAAATCTGGAAGGTATTTGCTTTGTCAGATATATTGGACTTTCTGCTTCATTTGATCTTCCAAACTGTAAAGCTTGGGAGCTCGACTTACACAGTCATTTTTTGTTTGCTTGTCTTAAACCTGATGCTTCCCCACTGAGGGATAAGAGTGTCCCTGGGCAGATGGTTTGGGTTCCCCCCCAGGGCGCCTGACCCTGTGCGGCTCTGCTGGGACCCTCTGTGTCTGAGGTCCAGGCTGTGGGTGGCCTTGGTTCGAGGAGGAGGGACGAGGGCCTCTCAGTACACCAGCACTCGTCAGTTTTTTTGGAGTAGGATGACTTGAGGCTTTGCTGTTGTGTCTGGGACTCTGCGGAGCTGCTGCCTGGTCAGCACCGTCATCGCCCCGCCCTCCCGGGGCCTGGGCTCTTCGCTTCATTCCCTCTTCCTGGCTGGAGCTTGTGTTTGGATCACGTGCTCACCCCTCGCCGGTCTGCACAGCTTCCCAGCACAGCAGTGAACTGTGGCCTCTGCAGCCTCCAGCCTCCTCTGCTCGGTTCTGTTTTTGGGTTTTGTTTTTTAAAGATGTTCTAGCAAAATGTATTACGTTTTTAATAGAAATAGATATTTTAGGTTAAAAACACTTAAGATGATCAGAATCCTTTGATTTGGGGACTGTATATGTAAAAGGTTTTTCAAAACCATTTTCTGAACTGTCTTACTGTTCTTTGGAGTTCTTACAAAACTCAGAGCCTCTGGTGTGCCAGTTGCAGACCTTCTGTAAATGAGGGTTGCTTGTTGTCTGGGGCCCGCCCGGAAAAGCCGCCTGCTGGCCTAGAACACGGCGGCGGGGGAGGGCGGGGCCACTGGCTGTCAGCTGGCCCCCAAGCCTGACCATTTTTCCACTACTAGGTTGTGGTTATTTTCAAAATTTGAACATACTGGTCATCAAATGTGTAACAGCTTTTTCCCCTTATTCTTGAGTCTTTCACTTCTTAAAGGACACGGTTACAACATTTAAAAAACATTTTGAAAGACTCGAGGTCTTTCAAATACCACTCCTACCCTGGGGATGTTTGCAAGAATGACCGAAGCCAGTGTCATCGGCTGCTTGCTGTGCCCGCCTCGCCTGCCCCAGGGCTCCTGCTGCACCAGGCCTGCCTGTCTGTCTCTGGTTTACCAGGGAGGGGCCTTAGATTCAGCCACTCGCCCCAGGTCCCCCACAGCGTCCCAGCCGCCCATTCTCAAACCAGATCTGTCTGATTTCAAATCCCAGGCCTTTAGCCACAGTGCTGGACCGTTTAGTCTCTGCTGTTTTCACTTGTCATTGTGTCATCAGCATTTTTAATGTTCCTCCATGGGCCCATTTTAGTGAGTGCCTATTACCTGCTAGGTACTGTGTGAGCTTCTAACTACTTTGCTTATTTCATTTGATACTCACACGAGACCCCTACACAGTACACACCATAAATACCCCAGTTTTCCTGATGAGGAGAACAGATCAGATGCATTAAGAGATTTGCCCAGAGACAAACAGTCCTGGAAGGCGTCCTTTCAAATGGCTGCATGATACTCCTCCATGAATGTGCACTGTGGTTCATTCAGCTGTTCCTCATAGGGAGCTCTTTAGCTGTTTAGAATTAGAACAGAGGTTTGGTTTTTGTAACGAAGGTCCGGATAGCAAGGGAGGTGGATTTCTTTTGCGTATAACAGTCCTGATGTAATCTGATACGGCAGCTCCAGGCTCTTCTGTTCCGTTGCTCTGTTACCCAGTGTCCGTTTTATGGCCCAGCGTGGCTGCTCCAGCTCCTGCCATTGCACCCACATCCTGGCCATAGGAAGGGAAGAAGTGAAGAAGACACTGTCTTCCTCTTAAGGGCACGAACCATCGCATCCCGCTAACCAGCACAGTCTCATGGTTGCACAAGAGGTAGAGAGGCGTTGTCCGTAGTCGGGCGGCCGTGCGTCCAGCTGAAACGAGTTCAGTGTCGAAGCAGAAGAGGGTACACGTCGAGGGGACTAGGCATCGCTATCATAGTCTGCCCTTTCGGCCCCCCATGTGTTTGTGACCCTTATTCTGACATAAAAACCACTCATCCCCATTGTCAAGGGAGGCGGCCCAAGTCCCACCTGGTGACCGCATCGCGGAGGTCCAGGGTCTCTGTTACCTGTGCGCCCCCGCATTGGGGTGCCCCGAGTGGTGGATCTGTGAAGCGCTGTGCTGAGGGGAAGCAGAGGAAGGCGGTCCCAGCTCCCGTCTGGGAAAGGGAGGAGCGGGACGCACACTCACTGGTCACAGCCACTCTGCTCTCAAAGGCACTCCCCAAAGGGGCAGGTTCCGGGGGGCCTGCCCGGCTGCCCCCATGTCTGCACGTGGAGGGTTCTGTGTCCGCCGGCCTCCTCCTCCGAGGTGCTCCAGAGACGACACTGCTGTGCTTCCTGGCGGCGCCCCGGGCCGGGCAGGTGCGGGAGGGACGGTCGCGCCTCCTCGCAGGCCAGATTGGGGCTGCTCCGAGCACGTTGTCTCTGTCACATCCGCAGGTCAGATGCACAGCAAGGGTCTCTGGGGGCGGGTTTCCCTCTTGAAAACCCTGCTCTGGTCTTTGCTGCCGTTGGGCTGGGGCCTCTCTACCTGTCTCACCCGAGTCGTGGCTCCTTTGAGGCCACTGAGGCTGCACGCTCGGTGGCACCGTTTCCTGCCCCGGCCGCTGGTCCCTGTGGTCCCCCTGGTCCACCTGCCGCTTGTGGCATCCTGGGCACACAGGCTCCGCTCTCCGGTATCTCGGGGGACCGCTGGACCCGGCACGGGGAAGGTGACCAGAGTTCTAGCTTGCAGCACTTGCATCCTTGCCCTCTGACGAGCCTGCACCCTGTACTTCAAACTGTGTGACCGCCTGGCGACTCCTGGCCAGCGGCAGTTCTGTGCCGGCCACGAAGCAGGGTCCCGGGCCGCCCTCCCCGTCGCTGCCTGAGGAGGGGCGTCCTCTGCAGAGTGACTCTCCCTCCTGGACTGAGCCTCCAAAGTTTTCTTGTATTTTCTTCGTCTTTTCCGGGAGGTGTTTTCAAGCCTGTCACCCAGCCTTCCTTATGAAGTTTTCTTTTGTGTCACATTTACTTGTCCAGGGTCCTTGTGTTTCCCTAGAGGTGCCTCTTGGGGCTGCAGCCTGTGGGTGGCCAAGGTGGAGCCCCCCTCCCATCCCGGGGACACAGGTGGTCCGTGTCCTCTCCGTGAGGACTGAATGACGACAGGGAAATTATGTTTCTTTTCTGACAACTTCCTGTTGGTGAGGCCGGTGGGGGGCTTCCTCCCTAAGGATGAGATGGGAGTGAAGGTGGGTGACAGCCCGAGGCCCTGAGGCTCATTAGTGGCCGAGCGGGGCCAGACCAGCCTTCATGAAGGGATCTCTGACCTGACACTGAACAGGGCAGCTTCACAGGGAACCGAGGCCATACCAGTTTGGCCCAACTTCCAGGAGCCCAGGCTTCTGGACACTCCCAGACTAGAGCGGGCCCGGGCGTAGGAGCTTCAGGGCAAGAGCGTTTTAAAAAACAGTGATTCCACTGCAGTGAGAAGCCCGCACGCCGCAACAAAGACCCAGCGCAGCCAAAAATAAATAAATTTATATGAAAAAGTAAAAACAGCTCGATTGGGTGCTGCTCATACACTGCACGAAGAACCCACTTGGATCGTCCAGGCCAGTGGTTTTCAGGAGACCCTGGCAATTGTGCAGCTGCCGCCACAGCCGATGGCTGGGCGTTTGCGTCGCCTCTGAAGGAAGGAAGCCCCGCGCCCGTCTGCAGGACCCCCACCCCACCCCCACCCCCGCCGGGCAGCCACCAGACTACTGTCTGTCGCCTCTGCAAAGCAGGGCGAGAATTCTGTGCAGAACTCGGGTGCTTGCACGGAGCCTCCCTTGGGCTGGTGGGCGGTGGTTTCCAGCGCGCATCCCCACCTTCATAGGAACCCCGACGCACAGGCAGAGTGCGCTTGGGTCCAGCCTGAACGTGGAGCACCTTCAGGAGAGGAGCTCTAATTGCAGGACGCGCTCACGAAAGCTCCAGCCAGGGCCCTAAACCAGAACGAAAATGTTCCAGGGAGAGAAGTGACAGTTGGCAAACTCGGTGGGCACCCTGGGGAGACATCTGTTTAAAATTAAGCAGCTTCCTGGTATTTCCTCCTCCTCCTCCTGGGTAGGAGATCAGCTGCCTCAGGATAATCTTTGGAAGAGTGAGTCAGGAGATGCTTTTGAAATAGCTGTTGCAGTAACTAATGTGAACATGTTTGTGGTTAAACCTTGGTTGGAAAATCACCGTTCCAGTAGGAAGCTGTCCTGCTGCTGTCCTTTATAGACGGCAGTAGATTTTGCCACTGATGACATGCCCAAATCCCTGACCTGTAAAACGCTGTGCTTTGTTGCACTGAAACCCCAGTCTGTGTGCATGTACGGTCTGTCTAGCATCTTGGATTTGAACTGGAAAGCGTCTTGGAGGTGATCTCTCCTGCTCAGAGCATCCAGGGCTGCAGAGGGGTTACAGCAGGTGGTCCCACAGCAGAAGTCAGGCTGGGAAGCAGAGGGAAGGGGGCCTGACGATGCTCTCCGGCATATGCCTCCTCAGCCCAGGGCCAGGCAGGCACTGATCCCCGCCCAGAGCTCTTCTCTCCAGATCTCGTGCCTTTTCTCATCTTCACCCTAAACCCCATTTTCTAAGATTCCCCTGTCTTGTGACCTCTGTCCGAGGCCAGAAGCCACAACCTCTTTCTAGTTGGTATTGACAGTTGTAGTTGTAACATGATCTCGAGGTTGTAGTCTGATCTCACGTTAACACAGGGACTTGCACTACGCAGGAAGTCAGAACTCCACGCGCCTCTGGCAGAGAGTAACACGTAGCTTGCTTTGTTAATTTGCAGCAGTTGAAGGAAGAGACAAATGGTAAAGGGACGTGTAGAAATGCTTTTTTAGCTGTTTGTCAGCATTACTGCCTTCCTTCCTAGCACTGGTGGAACAGGTGTTCATGTGTGTGTGCGTGCGTGCGTGCGTGTATGTGCACAGACACCCCTGCTGTTCATCCAGTCCCGTCCTTCACAGGTGGAGCTCACCTCAGCCCCGCTCTGTTCACCTGTGTGGAGCCCTCAGCCAGTTCCCAGGCGCGGGGACACCGGGCCCATCTCAGACTTGGTGGGGATGCATGTTGACTCTGACTTACAAAAGCTGACCAGCCTCTGGGTCTGGAGAGACCCTCGGCCTCAGAAAGCATCTTAGGCAAATGTGTGATGTCACTTTCTAGCCAAAATACTGACGGAGGAAATTTCCATTGGGTGGTGGGGAAACTAAAGGAAGTGGAAAGGACAGCAAACGTTTCTTTTTTTTTTTTTTTTTTTTGTTGCGGTACGCGGGCCTCTCACTGCTGTGGCCTCTCCCGTTGCGGAGCACAGGCTCTGGACGCGCAGGCTCAGCGGCCATAGCTCACAGGCCCAGCCGCTCCGCGGCATGTGGGATCTTCCCGGACCGGGGCACGAACCCGTGTCCCCTACATCGGCAGGCGGACTCTCAACCACTGCACCACCAGGGAAGCCCAGCAAACGTTTCTTTAACTGGCTTACGAAGGAGATGGCAGGCGATTTTTAGATAGCCTGGGGCGGCCCTATAAGCAGAACCATAGGGATGATGTCACCATTCCAGACCTCCCCATCCTCATCCCTGACATTTTGGTGTTTAGGCTGAATTTCCGAGAATCAAAACAGCATCAAACAGGAAAACAGCTTCTGTTGGAACAGTATCAAGATCCCTTTGTTCTGCTTTTAGATTTGTAAATACAGACCTGGTAGCCGTGGGTCCCAGTGTCTTGGTGCTTCACTGCCTGCTGCAGGGCTCTGCCTGGACAGCCACATGCAGCCGCTCTCTGCTTGGTGTCTCTGGAAGAATCTATACTGGCCAGTGAGGCCAGCTGGAGTTCCTGATTTTCTCTGTGAGATGCAGGCAGGGGCTCTCAGAGTAGACGCTTGTACTGCTGAGTCATTTCCTGAGAGGTGGGTCTCCCCGGCGGAAGGCTCTCGAGCACCCCCGTTGGATGCTGGGGTGCCAGGTCACCACCTGCCTTGTCCCAGAGCCTGTTCTTCAGTCTTGTTTCTTCAAAGTTGTTTTACCAAGAGAAAAGGGAATTGGACTGAAGCAGTGCTTGCCGTGTGGCTGGGAGGTGGCAGGGAGTTGGCTACTTAGGCAGTGAAGTGAATTGAATTGAATTGACTGGACCAAATATCA